>NW_027507787.1:128244778-129489143 GCF_037356315.1 Lithobates pipiens | reverse complement strand
TTGTGGACCAAGCAGGTTGTGTGTTAGTGATTAGCAGACTGTACGTCAGTCCCTATACCAATGAAGGACTGCTGCAGTATAGGGCAGCGGTCAGCAGTAGTGCACGGCAACCCTATGTATTGTGGACCGATAGCGGTCCTTACAGAACAGCAGACTGTACTGCACTCAGGCCTATGTACCGTAGCACCCTATACCAAGTTACCAGTCCTTATAAGAACTTTTGTGGACCAAGCAGGTTGTGTGTTAGTGATTAGCAGACTGTACGTCAGTCCCTATACCAATGAAGGACTGCTGCAGTATAGGGCAGCGGTCAGCAGTAGTGCACGTCAACCCTATGTATTGTGGACCGATAGCGGTCCTTACAGAACAGCAGACTGTACTGCACTCAGGCCTATGTACCGTAGCACCCTATACCAAGTTACCAGTCCTTATAAGAACTTTTGTGGACCAAGCAGGTTGTGTGTTAGTGATTAGCAGACTGTACGTCAGTCCCTATACCAATGAAGGACTGCTGCAGTATAGGGCAGCGGTCAGCAGTAGTGCACGGCAACCCTATGTATTGTGGACCGATAGCGGTCCTTACAGAACAGCAGACTGTAACGCACTCAGGCCTATGTACCGTAGCACCCTATACCAAGTTACCAGTCCTTATAAGAACTTTTGTGGACCAAGCAGGTTGTGTGTTAGTGATTAGCAGACTGTACGTCAGTCCCTATACCAATGAAGGACTGCTGCAGTATAGGGCAGCGGTCAGCAGTAGTGCACGGCAACCCTATGTATTGTGGACCGATAGCGGTCCTTACAGAACAGCAGACTGTACTGCACTCAGGCCTATGTACCGTAGCACCCTATACCAAGTTACCAGTCCTTATAAGAACTTTTGTGGACCAAGCAGGTTGTGTGTTAGTGTTTAGCAGACTGTGCGTCAGTCCCTATACCGCTGAAGGACTGCTGCAGTATAGGGCAGCGGTCAGCAGTAGTGCACGGCAACCCTATGTATTGTGGACCGATAGCGGTCCTTACAGAACAGCAGACTGTAACGCACTCAGGCCTATGTACCGTAGCACCCTATACCAAGTTACCAGTCCTTATAAGAACTTTTGTGGACCAAGCAGGTTGTGTGTTAGTGATTAGCAGACTGTACGTCAGTCCCTATACCAATGAAGGACTGCTGCAGTATAGGGCAGCGGTCAGCAGTAGTGCACGGCAACCCTATGTATTGTGGACCGATAGCGGTCCTTACAGAACAGCAGACTGTAACGCACTCAGGCCTATGTACCGTAGCACCCTATACCAAGTTACCAGTCCTTATAAGAACTTTTGTGGACCAAGCAGGTTGTGTGTTAGTGATTAGCAGACTGTACGTCAGTCCCTATACCAATGAAGGACTGCTGCAGTATAGGGCAGCGGTCAGCAGTAGTGCACGGCAACCCTATGTATTGTGGACCGATAGCGGTCCTTACAGAACAGCAGACTGTACTGCACTCAGGCCTATGTACCGTAGCACCCTATACCAAGTTACCAGTCCTTATAAGAACTTTTGTGGACCAAGCAGGTTGTGTGTTAGTGATTAGCAGACTGTACGTCAGTCCCTATACCAATGAAGGACTGCTGCAGTATAGGGCAGCGGTCAGCAGTAGTGCACGTCAACCCTATGTATTGTGGACCGATAGCGGTCCTTACAGAACAGCAGACTGTACTGCACTCAGGCCTATGTACCGTAGCACCCTATACCAAGTTACCAGTCCTTATAAGAACTTTTGTGGACCAAGCAGGTTGTGTGTTAGTGATTAGCAGACTGTACGTCAGTCCCTATACCAATGAAGGACTGCTGCAGTATAGGGCAGCGGTCAGCAGTAGTGCACGGCAACCCTATGTATTGTGGACCGATAGCGGTCCTTACAGAACAGCAGACTGTAACGCACTCAGGCCTATGTACCGTAGCACCCTATACCAAGTTACCAGTCCTTATAAGAACTTTTGTGGACCAAGCAGGTTGTGTGTTAGTGATTAGCAGACTGTACGTCAGTCCCTATACCAATGAAGGACTGCTGCAGTATAGGGCAGCGGTCAGCAGTAGTGCACGGCAACCCTATGTATTGTGGACCGATAGCGGTCCTTACAGAACAGCAGACTGTACTGCACTCAGGCCTATGTACCGTAGCACCCTATACCAAGTTACCAGTCCTTATAAGAACTTTTGTGGACCAAGCAGGTTGTGTGTTAGTGTTTAGCAGACTGTGCGTCAGTCCCTATACCGCTGAAGGACTGCTGCAGTATAGGGCAGCGGTCAGCAGTAGTGCACGGCAACCCTATGTATTGTGGACCGATAGCGGTCCTTACAGAACAGCAGACTGTAACGCACTCAGGCCTATGTACCGTAGCACCCTATACCAAGTTACCAGTCCTTATAAGAACTTTTGTGGACCAAGCAGGTTGTGTGTTAGTGATTAGCAGACTGTACGTCAGTCCCTATACCAATGAAGGACTGCTGCAGTATAGGGCAGCGGTCAGCAGTAGTGCACGGCAACCCTATGTATTGTGGACCGATAGCGGTCCTTACAGAACAGCAGACTGTAACGCACTCAGGCCTATGTACCGTAGCACCCTATACCAAGTTACCAGTCCTTATAAGAACTTTTGTGGACCAAGCAGGTTGTGTGTTAGTGATTAGCAGACTGTACGTCAGTCCCTATACCAATGAAGGACTGCTGCAGTATAGGGCAGCGGTCAGCAGTAGTGCACGGCAACCCTATGTATTGTGGACCGATAGCGGTCCTTACAGAACAGCAGACTGTAACGCACTCAGGCCTATGTACCGTAGCACCCTATACCAAGTTACCAGTCCTTATAAGAACTTTTGTGGACCAAGCAGGTTGTGTATTAGTGTTTAGCAGACTGTGCGTCAGTCCCTATACCGCTGAAGGACTGCTGCAGTATAGGGCAGCGGTCAGCAGTAGTGCACGGCAACCCTATGTATTGTGGACCGATAGCAGTCCTTACAGAACAGCAGACTGTACTGCACTCAGGCCTATGTACCGTAGCACCCTATACCAAGTTACCAGTCCTTATAAGAACTTTTGTGGACCAAGCAGGTTGTGTGTTAGTGTTTAGCAGACTGTGCGTCAGTCCCTATACCGCTGAAGGACTGCTGCAGTATAGGGCAGCGGTCAGCAGTAGTGCACGTCAACCCTATGTATTGTGGACCGATAGCGGTCCTTACAGAACAGCAGACTGTAACGCACTCAGGCCTATGTACCGTAGCACCCTATACCAAGTTACCAGTCCTTATAAGAACTTTTGTGGACCAAGCAGGTTGTGTGTTAGTGATTAGCAGACTGTACGTCAGTCCCTATACCAATGAAGGACTGCTGCAGTATAGGGCAGCGGTCAGCAGTAGTGCACGGCAACCCTATGTATTGTGGACCGATAGCGGTCCTTACAGAACAGCAGACTGTAACGCACTCAGGCCTATGTACCGTAGCACCCTATACCAAGTTACCAGTCCTTATAAGAACTTTTGTGGACCAAGCAGGTTGTGTGTTAGTGATTAGCAGACTGTACGTCAGTCCCTATACCAATGAAGGACTGCTGCAGTATAGGGCAGCGGTCAGCAGTAGTGCACGGCAACCCTATGTATTGTGGACCGATAGCGGTCCTTACAGAACAGCAGACTGTAACGCACTCAGGCCTATGTACCGTAGCACCCTATACCAAGTTACCAGTCCTTATAAGAACTTTTGTGGACCAAGCAGGTTGTGTGTTAGTGATTAGCAGACTGTACGTCAGTCCCTATACCAATGAAGGACTGCTGCAGTATAGGGCAGCGGTCAGCAGTAGTGCACGGCAACCCTATGTATTGTGGACCGATAGCGGTCCTTACAGAACAGCAGACTGTAACGCACTCAGGCCTATGTACCGTAGCACCCTATACCAAGTTACCAGTCCTTATAAGAACTTTTGTGGACCAAGCAGGTTGTGTATTAGTGTTTAGCAGACTGTGCGTCAGTCCCTATACCGCTGAAGGACTGCTGCAGTATAGGGCAGCGGTCAGCAGTAGTGCACGGCAACCCTATGTATTGTGGACCGATAGCAGTCCTTACAGAACAGCAGACTGTACTGCACTCAGGCCTATGTACCGTAGCACCCTATACCAAGTTACCAGTCCTTATAAGAACTTTTGTGGACCAAGCAGGTTGTGTGTTAGTGTTTAGCAGACTGTGCGTCAGTCCCTATACCGCTGAAGGACTGCTGCAGTATAGGGCAGCGGTCAGCAGTAGTGCACGTCAACCCTATGTATTGTGGACCGATAGCGGTCCTTACAGAACAGCAGACTGTAACGCACTCAGGCCTATGTACCGTAGCACCCTATACCAAGTTACCAGTCCTTATAAGAACTTTTGTGGACCAAGCAGGTTGTGTATTAGTGTTTAGCAGACTGTGCGTCAGTCCCTATACCGCTGAAGGACTGCTGCAGTATAGGGCAGCGGTCAGCAGTAGTGCACGGCAACCCTATCTATTGTGGACCAATAGCGGTCCTTACAGAACAGCAGACTGTACCGCACCCAAGCCTATGTACCGTAGCACCCTAGACAGACCAAGTTACCAGTCCTGATAAAGAGCTTTGTGGAACAAGTGAGTTGTGAATGATTAGCAGACTGCAGCAGAAGGGCAGCAGTCAAGTATAATATTCTTTCTATATTTGGAAGAAAGAATATTATACGTGTACAAGCCTATTACCGTACCACTGATACCAGTCCTGAAAAGAACCTTTGTGGAACTAATAGTAACAGCAAGTCTTTAAAATTATCCTCACTGCCTGACACACTGCTTCCTGCCTGTCCCTATACAAATTGGCAAAAAAGAGTAGGCTGGAACGATTAGCTGGAACAGCTCTTTTGTGGACCTGATAGTAACAGCTAATGATGATGATGATGATGATGATGAAGAAAGACTAATCTGGCTGAGCTGTCCCTAAAATAGCAGCATACAGCGCTCTGTCCCTTTATCTAAACTGACAAAAGAAACTCAGGCTGCTGACCTAACACCTATACCAGTCCTGAAAAGAACTTTTGTGTACCAAATAGCTAGCGTTTTCTCTGTCCCTACTCCACACAGGATCCTTTCCCTACAGTGACAGAAGAAAGAATGTAAAATGGCCACCGGATCGGGTGTATTTATAGGTTAGGGGGAATGTCCAAGTGTCCATGAGCTGTCATGTCTCAATTGGTTGTCCTGTAACACATGATAAACGTGTCACGAAAGGTTAAAGTTCTTGTATACATTAAACACGTAAGTCCGCCGGGGCGAACGACGGAAAAAGGCGTTCGAACCCGCGGACGGCGAAAGTCGGAAATTCGCCGCGAAACGACCGCCGGGCGAACCGTTCGGCCATCACTAGTCACCATGATCAATAATAAAATTCAACCAAACATGACCCCCAAAAACGAACACCACACCGTTCTTAAGATGAAAGGTGAATAAAAGGCAGACAAGTTGCCTATGTGAAAAAGGTTTGCATAAAGATAAGAGTATATAGGGAGAGGTAAAGACATATAGCCCATCACATGCTGCTTACCCAATGGTGTCCATGGGAGGGAGAGGATTATTTAATATATGCACAGGTGTCTCTGTTCACTTTTGTGATGGATTCTAGCTAAAATAGCAAGTATCCTTACTGGACCCAGAGTTGCCTTATCCCATCCTCAAAGGGTAGACCAGGAGGGGGGCTAAGAATAAAGCCTGTAAGCCTGCTTCCCTAGAAAAATGATTTAAAGAATTCTTTTTGTCCCCTGTTCCAAAGCAACAGCTTCTAAAGCGGATTTGTCATGTCTATACTCACTGATAAGCAAGCGTTCCTCTGTGCAGGGCGTGCAAGTGTCGCTCTGATGGTCACAGCTGGTAAAGTTTAAATAGCCCAATAGTCGTCGTTTTATTGGCTCCTCTTAGTCATATGTCTGGGGGTGTAGTGAACAGGGCGGGCCCTCCTTAATGATCGGACAGCGAGCGTGTCTACAACAACACCCGCCAATCACTGCCTCAGGAAAGTCCCATCCTTTACAGGGCGGACTGGCCTGAAGCGCAACGCCACAAGCGGAAGTGACGCCATGCTCCATATGCCGTGGTGGAGCGCAGCGTCCTGTGCGGAGATGACATCACTTCCTTAACTGTTCGGGCCCACAAGGCAGAAGTGAGGTCACACATGTGTCAAGACAGTGCGCAATAGAACACAACCGTCAGACAAGAAAAAACAAAACCGAAGTAAACATCGCCGCTAGTCAGGCATCGCAACCAAAACCAAAAACCAAAATTGTAAAACCACAGAACCAAAGGACACAAGGGCATGACACGCCTTTGGACATCACAAAAAAAAGGGGGGGGAAGGGGAGGAAAGCCACCTCAACAATATACAATATGACATAGGAGACGTTCATGAACAGATAGAAGTGTAGTATTCGTCAATTAATTAGGAGCCATCAAGGCCATCCCACATGCCGGAGGTGAAACCCTCCAAGAAGGGTCTGAAACTGATGCATTCATTTAAACCCAGTGGGCTAGTGGCACGCAAGTCCTCGATCCATCTGGTTTCTCTTTGTAGTAAAATTTTATCCCAATCACCTCCTCTGGGGCTAGGGTTAACCCGATCCAACACAGTGAACTTGATCTTAGGAAAGTTGCCCAAATGTATTTCACGTGCATGACGACCTAATGTTAGGTCCGGGTTGCAGGTACGTACACTTAGTATATGTCTACTGATTTTCTTACATAATGGCTGTTTTGTTTTGCCCACATAAAAACACCCACAGGAGCAAGTTATAGAGGTAGACTACACCATACGTCCGACAATTGGCAAAATGTAAAGGCCTGAGAGTCTTGCCATTCAGCAGTGTAACTCTGTTCTGTATTCATAAATTGACACTGGGGGCAACCCCCACATTTGAAGGAGCCCCAACGCTTGCAGGGATCATCCCTAAACTCACCTGTATATTCGCTCTTAACTAGGGGATCTTTCAACGATTTGGAACGTCTAAAAGTAATTGATGGGATGAATTGCCTAATTGTGGGGTCAATGTAAAGAATATGCCAATGTTTTTTCATTATTTGTTGTATAGCCGTGTGTTGTATGGTGTATGTCATGACCAATCTAGTTGGTTCAGATCTCCCCTTAACCTCCTCACTGCTTTTCCTGAGATTTCCCCTTAGTAGGTTCTGTCACCAAAATAGCGATACCAGAAAGTATCTGGTCGCAGGGGACCTCATCCAGTAAAATAAAAATTTTTCCCATTCCCCCAGATACAGGTTGGCATAGGAGGGGGCACAACAGGTCCCCATAGCCACACCCTGTATCTGGAGGAAATAGGATCCATGAAAGGAAAATGCATTATGTAACAAAATGAATTGTAAACCCTATAAAATAAATTGATGTAGTGGTTTGTCATCTCTATGAGATTGTGATAGAAAGTGTTGTATGACCTCCAAGCCCCTTTCATGGGGGATCGAACAATAAAGTGCCTCCACATCAACCGTGACCAAAAAAGCGTCTTCAGGGATGTGGAGGCCATCTAGTTGTTGCAACAGATGAGTTGTGTCTCTAAGGTAAGAGGGCAGATTAGCCACTAGTGGGCGTAATTGCTCATCGATGTACCTACTTAAATTCTCTGAAATGCTGCCCCTACTGGACACAATGGGTCTACCCGGGGGGTCATTTAGGTCCTTGAGGACCTTTGGGAGACTATAGAAGGTTGGAATCTTAGAATGTTTCATTCATATAAATTCCCATGTCGTTTGTGTGATGAAATTTTCAAGGTACGCCTGGTCTACTAACCGGAAAAATTCATTATCGAATTTCTCAATATGGGTCTTCGAAATTTTTTGTACCATTCCTTATTTGACAAAATCCTATTACACATAGTGAGATATTGGGCAATTTTCATTATTATGATGTTACCCCCTTTATCACAGGGTTTGATGGTTAGTTGATGTTGTTTTTGCAAGGTGGCTAGGGCTAGTCTCTCAGAGTCAGAAAGATTGTCCTTTAGGCAATCTTCTAATGTCATTAGTCACCATTGTGACAAAAGCTTTTAAGTTTATATTTTGGGCCAAAGAAGGAAATTTATTTGACTTTTTCTTTAAGTGTGACTTGCCCTGAATACCTGTTGTTGTGGGGGTAATACTGATCATTAGAAGATTGTCAAGATCAATAGTATCTATTTCATCCCTCTGCTCTTGCTCCTCCAATAGGGATACCAAGTCATCCAAGGCTTGTTTCTCCTTATCATGGGATGTTTTATCTTGTTGTGGTTTAGTATACAAATATTTCAAAACGCAGGTTTCCGTTACATCAGAGAGGGTGGGGTCACCCATACGTCACTGGGGAACCCCTGGCTCCCCTCACCCGCGTCAGAGGGGGCGGGGTCAGGTGACGGGTGGCCCCACCCTCCTAATATAAGAAACGTCAGTGCTGGGATCCCCGCAGCGTCTCCGGAGTGGAGACAGAAGACGGATGTATGGACAGCGCTGGACTGAGAGATCCCCATCGCTGGATATGATCATCCATCGCTGGATAGCAAGAGTGGATTAGCACCGCTGGAATCTTTTTTTTATTTTTTTATTTTTAATAAAGGAATTTTTCAAAAGTGTGTTTGTCTCATTTAACCATTTTTACACTTTCTTTGTGAAATGGTAGGGGTACTTTTGTACCCCCTTACCATTTCAAACAGGGGGGGGCGGGATCTTGGGGTCCCCTTGTTAAAGGGGGCTTCCAGATTCTGATAAGCCCCCTGCCCGCAGACCCTCACAACCACCGGCCAGGGTTGTGAGAATGAGGCCCTTGTCCTCATCAACATGGGGACAAGGTGCTTTGAGGGGTCACAGACCCCCAAAGCATCCTCCCAATGTTGAGGGTATGTGGCCTGGTACGGTTCAGGAGGGAGGGGGGCCACTCTCTTGTCCCCCCCCTCTTTTCCTGTGGCCTGCCAGGTTGCGTGCTCGGATAAAGGGTCTGGTATGGATTTTTAGGGGGACCCCCACGTAAAAAAATTTTTAAATTTGATGCGGGGTTCCCCTTAATATCCATACCAGACCTGAAGGGTTTGGTATGGATATTTAGGGGGACCCCCACGTCAATTTTTTTTTAAATTTGACACGGGGTTCCCCTTAATATCCATATCAGACCTGAAGGACCTGGTAATTGAATTTAGGGGAACCCCCACGCTTTTTTTTATTTTATTTTATCAATGAATGAATGAATTGTCGGCTAATACAGAGAACACTCATTGAGTGTTCTCTGTATTACGGGGAGCCGACAATATAGCCGCAAGTGATTTTAAAAGACTTTTTTTCCTGCACAAATGACACTTTGTGCAGGGACAGTTCTAAGCACCAGAAACATGCGCCCCTTCACAGGCATACTATACTCACCCCCCAGGTACCACATTTAAAGGAATATTACACTTTTATTGTTTCACTTTAATCATTATTAAAATCACTGCTCCTGAAAAAACTGCAGTTTTTAAAACTTTTTTTTGCATTGATCCATGTCCCCTGGGGCAGGACCCAGGTCCCCAAACACTTTTTAGGACAGTAACCTGCATATTAGCCTTTAAAATGAGCACTTTAGATTGTGAACGTTCGAGTCCCATAGACTTTAATAGGGTTCTAAAGTTCACACGAAGTTTAGGTCTGTTCGCAGGTTCTGGTGCGAACCGAACAGGGGGGTGTTCGGCTCATCCCTAGTGACTAATACATTTGAAAATATTTTTATATGCCTATGTGTCGAATCTACATTCCTGAGTGCCTTTGTAGAAAGCCCCTGGTTTTTATCTTCTTTTAGTCATTGGTTAATTTGGCATGCTGGCACTCTAGGTCTTTTGCCCATGATCACTCTGCCTCCCTCCTCTTTTGTCTTTGAAACTAATGAGAAAAGCAGCAGCCAAATATATAAATTGCTAGTTTTAACTGGCTTGATCCCACAAAATCTGCTGCTTAGGAGACCCTCTCTGCATGTATCCTATGTATTGAGCCTTTGCACCCCATGCATGTGCATGTAAAGAAACTCTGCCACAACTTTTAGTATCTGCTACAAAAGCCCCTGGCAGGATCCTCACTGCCCTTTTAAAACATACCAAGAACTGTGTAACACCCTCTAGTGCTAGAAGTATAGATAGCTCTTTTTTTTTTGTTTGGTGTAGGTAAATTTGTGTAGGCTTGGCTGGCAGCCTGTCTTTGTTTTTCCTGGGCTGGGCAGAGACCCTGGGAGAACTGGATGACTCACAGGCAGCATCACTGAGCCCCCCCCCCCCCCCATTTCTAGAATGTACTGGAACCTTCTAGCAAAATGGGAGGGGAATCAAAGTGGAGCTGCCTGGAGTATTCTGAGGGCCTAACCAAGCTTGTTTTGAGCTGGTAGTTGTCCACAGTCAGCACCCCCTGAGACCACCAGTTGTCCTTGTTATATGAACTTCTTTGCATGGACCCCTGTGACAGAGAGCTTTAATTGCCCACCCTCTTTCCAATCAGCTGATAGCGTGCACATGACTACAGGTACTGGAAGCAGTAACCACGGACAGCTAGCACCAAAGACTTCCATTTCTTTGCTAAACCAAAGGGGCCCGCGGTCCCTGCCTACAAATGGCATTCAAGCAGACCCAGCTGAGACTGTGCTGGGTCAGAAACCTCTGCTAGCTGGTCCTGGGAGTGATAGTCTGCAAGCAAGTGTGTTCTGGAGGTAGAAGAGGAGAGAATGCATATACCAGAGTGTACATAGTTCAAGTCCCTACCGAGTCTCATGTTTCATTGATCAATTTGCATCCCATTTGCAGTTTTCCCCATCCAAGCTAAATTCCCCTAATAAAAAAACAAACAAAGCTGCAAGGACAGTTTCTGTTTCTTTTAATCATTTTTTTCCAGTGGATTCCCTCTGTAATAGGCTTGCATGTCCTGAATAACTGTTGATTAACAGAAAAAAAAGAGAATGGATTGGGTTTTGTGGGGCTGTCGTCCAAACTCTGAAAAAATGCATGTAGTTGAGTTGTTGAGAAGCGTGTAGTTGAGAAGCGGGGGGGTATGCTGCCGTCCAAACTCAGAAAAAAACATGTAGCTGACAAGGGGTGGGGGGGGGGATGGTGTGCTGCCGTGCATCCAAACTAAGAAAAAAATGTAGCTGAGAACCGGGGGGAGGGGGTGCTGCCTTCCAAAGTCTGAAAACGAAGATGATTAAAGGGGGGTGGCAGCAGCCCCATCTAACCACGCTGTGCTGCCGAACATCAACAGCAGGAGCTACCGCTTACCTGCTTATCTGACGCTGGAACTGAGCAGGTGATGAGTGCCAACATCACTTCCGTGAGTGACGTCGGTGGCACTGCTCAGTGAATCTATGCATTCGCCCGGCCAGTCCATCGCGCCGGATTTGGGCAAATGAAGCGCCTCGTCTGCAATCTCGTGATTGCATAGACGTGGCACTTCACATATTGCACTGCACCCGGCGGCGCGACCAGGGCCGCTGTTAGAAATCACGGGGCCCCCTACAACCTACCTGACAGGGCCCCCGGGAAATCAAATTGCTAAAATGCCATGGTCACAATGGTAACCTTTGCAGCCATTGCAGAAATAAGAGCCTTGCTACTGCTGCCTCATGACACCGGTTGTTTTTATTTTACATTTTACAATTTTACATTGTGAGACCGCATTGCAGCTGTAAGCCAAGTATTTGTCTTGAAGGTGCAGAGCAGCCCCATTGAACTCAATGGGAAGTTTGACAGATGGTGCTGCCAGTCAAATTCTGCAGCCTGCAGTACAAATGCCTCAGCTCTGAAGTAAAGCGTTGCAGCCATGGCATGTATACAGCCCGGTATGACAGCTGGCTTTTGTCGAAGGGGCTTGATCAAAAAAGGGATGCTGACCATCTCCCTGACCGGAGTGTTCTGGTGGGGCGTCCCCTTGTCAGAATACAATAGAATAGCAGGGGAGATCACTGTACTAACATTAGATTGTTAGTACAGAGGCTCTGACCTGAGGTGTCAGGGTTTTTTTTCGTTCAGCCTGTGGGGTTTAGCAAAAGTAAACTAGCAGTGTATATGAGACATTAGGCCACATTCACGTTGGAGGTGACCTGAATGTGTGACAAGTGCACAAGTAATGGGCAATTTGCAGTGCATTTTGGAAATGCGCTGCACATGCGCATAGAACTTGTGGTGCACAATAATTGTTAATGTCACCCCAAATGCAATGAGAAGACATGCGTTTTGTCATGTGGCAACGCTGCATGCCTTAAAAGTTTCTGAAGCCTCTATATGTTTGTCACATATATGGCAGCCCATTCAAGTGAATGGGTTACCCTATGTGTGAAAAACAAGAAAAAAAAAAAAAGAAAATGTGAGCAGGAATGTTTGTTACTGCTATATGAAGTATAAAGGGACCTTAGGGATGGTATATAGAAATGGCTGGGCAGAGATGCCTGGCCGCTGGAGAGAGAGAGATGTGTCCACTGGGTTCTTGCTCAGCAATGCATTGACAGTTATCTGCAGTTCTAGGCTGGCTTCATATTCACCCTCTCTCCAAAATCCTAAAGTTTTGTGACTTTGTTCCAGCAGCAACCCCCCCACCCCCTCCAGCAGAAGCACTGCTCCATCCAAACCCTGGAGTTCAGTGAGTACAGAGCAGTGAGAGCAGATCTGGAGGGGGATGAGAGGTCAGCACTTAGGGAAGAGGTGAAGCTTCCTGCTCATGCTGACCAGAGATAACATTGACGAGGGGGAGTTTCAGGACCCGGCAGAGACACAGGCAGACTGAGACTGCAGCTGTCTTCTGCTCCAGATCAGGACACTTTACCAATTGCCAGTAGGAAGAACTGAGATGCTGGAGGGAGAAAGCTGGCAGCGCTGCTAGGAGATCTACAAATGTCAGAAGGCAGTTCGGCTAGCTCTCCTGCTCTGCAGGTTCCCGGGCCCCTCTTCTGAAGTGACAGAGCTCAGGCCCCCTACAGGAAGGCTGGCTGTACTGCCCTATCAGCGGCCCTGGGCGCGACACAGTGCAAATAAAGACATTTAAAAAAAATATGTTTTTAAGGGACATGTTTAAATAAACTTGAATAAACTGGACGGGCCGCCACTGACATTGACTTGTATCTCTGTGAGATATTGTTCAGGTAGGACCCCTTTCACACTGGGCCCGTGGCCATGTTAGCTGCGCTAAAGCACCGTTTGGTTTAGCTGCGCTTTAGCACTGTTTAAGTGGCACTTAACCCCAAAGAAGGGGTTAAAAGCGCCTGGGTTACTGCACTTCGGATGCACTTTTCATTTCAATGGGCAGGGCATTTTGGGAGCACTAAATCCCTAAATACAGTACTCCCAAACCGCCCTAAAGATGCTGCTTGCAGGACTTTTACTAATGTCCTGCAAGCGCACCGCCCCACTCAGATGAATGGGAAGTGAAAAGAGATAGAGATGGCGCTGTTCTGAGTTTGGGGTGCTCAACAGCCCCCTAATGACCTGATGGATTTCTAGTATAGATCCTGTGCAAATAAATAGTATAACAAAGTTCAAAAATGCATGTCAAGTGCAAATATGCAAAAAGTGCTGTCAGTGCAAATGTCTAAATAATTGTGGCAGACTAATGTGCTGATAGCTGACAACTAAACAAGAGTACAAAAACACAAAAGTGCAAAAACAACAATTTTTTATGCCCACACTCTCATATGCTAATCTTAGGCAGAAAATGAGTGCTCATGTAATGATGTGAGCTTCCTATGCAGAGGACCGCAATCTAAAATAAATAGTCCAATGGCATGAAAAACATGAATCAAAAAACCTTAGTGGTGCATTGAAAAATATATATTTATATTCCTGTGCAATAATCGCAACTGAAACCAATATTATAATGATAATATATATATATTGTGCTGGACTCAACACGTATGTAAAACATCCTTAAATAACCTGTGTTGGTGCACTACAAAGTCCAAAATGTCATGCAAATTTAACGTTTTTTTACCTTTTCCAACCCATTCATCCCAATGACCAGACATCCCCAATGCAACCTACATCCTCATTTCAGCCTGGCTGCTCCTCAGCCAGGCCCCTCTGGTTCCCCAGTAAAGAGCCATCACCAGCAGTCTTTCATTCTCCAAAATCGTCAGCAAGCCCTTCGCTCACCTTGACCAAAGCTTTTTATTTACCTTTCCCACTGGAAGCCACGCCCTGGAGGGTTTGCCTCCAACAGCTGAACACCTCCCACAAAGGGTGTGACCTCACAGCAGTAACAGGATGTGAATGCCCATATAAGGACAATACAATACAAAACAATACAATAGAAGGTACCAATCACAGACATGTATACATTCAAATAGTCAGTGACACAAACTGACTAAATGCTTTCAATGATGGAAACCATACAAAACCAATGAACGATGACTATAATTCCGTTGATTGAAATCCTTAATATATATACATTGTTCCAGAGGATTATTCTACATCTCTTGTGAATGGAAAGCTATCTACAGATGTGCACTGCCCATCTCCATTTGCTGATCAGACACAGCAGAGACAATGAGCACACATCCGCACACAACCAATCCCCGCAGAGCAAGCATATGTCCCCAGACGATCGTCTGTAAAATGTACAGGGGCCCTTTTGCTGGCGGACATACCCCCACTCCGCAAACACCTTTTTTTCCAAGCCCAAGATATTATCCACTACCTAACGGATCTCAACCAGCGTCAGTCTGCCCCAGTCAGCTCTTTAAGAGCGGGCTGGGGGAGAATGAACACAGGAGGACTCTTTTGACAATACATATAATAAATACATTTAAATTTTCCACAACACTCCCTACTAAACTCCAACTTTTCAAGTAGTCCTTCTGCATTGTACTCTGTTTGATGCTCTGGAATGGTAGGTCAGCAAGCCCAGACCAAGATCTACCAGTCACCTGTCCTCGATCTACTGGTAGATTGTGATCTACAGGTAGCTGACCCCTGCTTTACATTGATGGTCAATGGTGAATGACAGTCTTTCCACCACTCCTACATATCCCCCACGCTGAGCATATCTCAAGGCCAAAGCCCTTCCTCCTGTTGTCTTAAATGTGGACATTCGGATGTGGCTCTATATCAATGTTTCTCAACTCCAGTCCTCAAGGTGCCCCAACAAGTCATGTGTTTCAGGATTTCCCTCTGATGAAACAGCTGTGGTAATTACTAAGCCAGTGAAACTAATCACCTGTGCAAAATAATGGAAATCCTGAAAACATGACCTGTTGGGACGCCTTGAGGACTGGAGCTGAGAAACACTGATCTATTTCATGCATTCTGGACACGCCCGAAGATCAAACAATTCTGGATTACAATAAAATGATTTGTTATCTTACATATAATTAATTATTTGCCTTTAACCCTGGAATTATATTTTTGGGTCTAATAGATTCCTCAGAAGTTAGAATTTCGAAGGGTTGTAAACAATAACTTACCATCATCTCTCTAATAGCCAATAAATAAATAAATAGCAAAAACTGATTTACCCTCACCCTCCCCCCAACTCATTATTCATAGAAAAGTTGACCGATATATTCCACATACAGTGGGAGGAGGCATCTTTAATATAAGGAAACTCAGATTTGAAAATGATTTGACATTGAGGAGTCCTTTATTCAACTCTAAACAACTGACACACAACAGTCACTAGCATAATGCTTTTGATACACACAATGGTATCAGACCAGATTATGTCTCCATTCTTGGTACTACTTTTTGGCTGTTATGATGAAAGTATGCAGAGACATCTAGTGGCCTTTTCAGAAAGCTGTGATAATTTGAATGACTTTATCTGATCATCCAACTGCTCAGCAACAGTATACCTTACAACTTTTTGAGATGGGAATGAGGGACACCTATCAGCAAAAGTATGGAGGCATAGGACACACCCCTTGTCACGCCCCCTTAAAGGAGAATTGTACAAAAAAAACAAGATTAGTTAAACCCACAAGTGTTTTTTTTACCACTACTATTCCTTTATATTGGCTTTTTAAATTTACAAATGCAGCAATTTAGAAATCAGAAGAAAGGTTTAACGCAGGAAAACACTTTTTGATAGATAAGAAGTGCATTTTATATACATCTATATAGATCAGACCAAAATGAGGGACAAATGAGGGACAGAGGGACATTGCTCCAAATCAAGGACAGTCTCTCGAAATCAGGGACAGCTGGGAGGTATGCAACAGGAATGCTTACAAGTGAGCAGAGTATTAAAAATATACTTTAGTACTGATTTTGAAAAAGCTGATTAAGGTTGGCAACTTGATTTTCACAAATACTGCAACTCTTTGAACCATACAAGCCACCAGGGCACATCTGATTGTGTTTATGACAGTAAGTGTGGAGCATTCTAGGATGGTAAAGGGGAAAGACCTGTGCCCTCCTCAACTTGCTGACCACCTCTTACTCTTACATAGTAGGTGAGGTTAAAAAAAAGACACATCAAGTCCAACCTCTGTGTGTGATTATATGTCAGTATTACATTGTATATCCCTGTATGTTGCGGTCGTTGAGGTGCTTATCTAATAGTTTCTTGAAACTTCAATGTCCCCCGCTAAGACCACTGCCTGTGGAAGGGAATTACACATTCTTGCCGCTCTTACAGTAAAGAACCCTCTACGTAGTATAAGTTTCTTCTAATTTTAATTAGTGACCACGAGTTTTGTTAAACTCTATTGTAGGGTCACCAGTATGATATTTGTATATTGAAATCATATCCCCTTTCAAGCGTCTCTTCTCCAGAGAGAATAAGTTCAGTGCTCACAACCTTTCCTCATAACTAATATCTTCCTTACCCCTTATTAGCTTTGTTGCCCTTCTTTGTACTCGCTCCATTTCCAGTACATGCTACCTAAGGACTGGTGCCCAGAACTGGACAGCATACTCTAGGTGCGGCCAGACCAGAGTCTTGTAGAGCGGGAGAATTATCGCTTTATCTCTGGAGTTGATTCTTTTTTTTATGCATGCCTATATTCTCTTTGCTTTGTTAGCAGCAGCTTGGCATTGCATGCCATTGCTGAGCCTATCAGCTACTAGGACCCCAAGGTCCTTTTCCATCCTAGTTTCCACCAGAGGTTCTCCCCCAATGTATAGATTGCATTCACATTTTTGCCACCCAAATGCATTATTTTATATTTTTCTACATTGAACCTCATTTGCCATGTAGTTGCCCTCCCCATTAATTTGTTCAGATTATTTGCAAGGTGTCAATATCCTGCAGAGAAGTTATTGCCCTGCTTAGCTTAGTATCGCCTGCAAATACCTCTGCAGTGCTTACCCAGCCAGCTTTCACCATACCACCCACAGCATGACAGGGAACAGTAGTCCTATAGAAAGGCTCTTCCTGTTAATCTGCAGCACATGGCCCATACCATAGACCATAGATGGATTGAAATTCAGCTGGTTCAGCAAATCAGAATTTAGCTTCTGTTAGACAGAAGTCGATCATTAGATTGACTTCTATTGAACTGGAAAACTGGAATGTTGCAAACATTTATCAATCAGCTACCACAGCCAATCAGCTGCAGCTGCTGATCAGTTTCTTCTGACAGCAGAGGAGTCCCAGCTGGAAAGATTACTTTGTCCATCTCACTTTTGTGGATGGAAGACTCCATTTGTTTTCTTTTTTAATCAGCCCGCTGCTGATAAAGAAAGAAAAATCGAGTCCTCTATAAGCAGTTTTACTGTGGCAGAGGGTTGCATTCTTGGTATGTTTGTATGGGAGATGGGCTTCTGTATGTAGGAGGAGGGTGCGGGGGGATGTATTTGTGTGCCCCACTGCAAGGGAGAATTTTCAGATTTCTCAGAAGTTCTCACACAGATATTTTGTTTCAAAGCCTATTCCCTTCTACATAATAAATATGCATCAGCTGTAAAAGAAACATCAGAGAATTCCAGAGAACTACAGATATATTCTTCAGCCAATAGATGGCAGTGTTTATAAGTGTTTAGCTGCTCTTTGGTAAATTCTATGTATTTCCTCAGTATAATAAAGTTCCTGTTTCCAGTCTGCAGTTAAGCAGCAAAGCCCATGTGGACTTTGCACTGTCTATTCTGTAATGCTATGTACAGAATTTCTAACAGGTGATGGGCCCAGACATAGCCCTGGCACACACCCAAAGAGAAGGTGAAAGCCCAGTAATAGACTGCTACAGCAACAGTGCAAGATACAGAAACAGAAAGAAGACTGCAAAAGAATAAAAGAAAATGGGCAGTAACACAACTGCAACAAAGTTTTAATTTGCAAATCTGACAAAGCAGAACAACCAGTCTTGGAAATTCAAGATGAAATGCTGCTAATAAGAGAAGGCGCATGGAAAACTGGAAATGTATGAGTGAAGTCAGGCCAGTACAGGTGAGATTAGTGGATAGAGAAAGACCAGACAGCTCAGAGCTGCCAGCCAAGCCTGAACAAATTTACCTACACTAATAAAAACAAAAATCTATCCTAGCACACTAGGGGGTACTACACTTATAAAAAAAAAGGTGTTTATAATGTGTTTTTATATCTATACAGAAATGTTTACCTTTCTTTAAGGTCAGAACTGTTACAGCAGATGGATGTGGTGCCAGCTTGTCAGGAAATTACTATAACTACTGCTGATTCTCATGCAGCTCATGCTCAAGCACATGTGACAGCACACAGACGAGCTCAGGTCAGTAATTAGCGTGCACAGACACATCAGCCCACACCAAGTTCCAGTAATGGCGCAAAGCTGCCTATTTAAAGGAGGCCCTGATGTGTGCTAATCATTGGATGTTCTTCAGTTTAGCCATGACCTGTGTTCCTGTGCTCCTGCTCTCGCTGACTGATCTGCTGTTGCTTACCCAGCCTGCTCCTGGCCTTGCTCTGTGAATTCTGGATATTGACCTTGGTTTGCCCCTGACCATGTTCTGCCTCATTCCCTGGTACTGACCTTGGCCTGCTCCTGGACTACGCTCTACCTGCTTCCTTGGTACTGACCTCGGCATGCTCCAAGACCTCACTCTGCCTGTTTTCCTGGTACTGATCCTGGGTTGCTACCTGACTGACCTTCTTCTTTACCATGTATTATCCTCACATGCCTTGACTAAGTCTCTGACCCTGGCCATAACCTGCTACCAAGTTACTGGCACCCGTGCTTCTTAGATCCTTTTACCTCTGTCTCCACACTCAAGGGTGCTCAGACCATAGCCGCAAAGGAAGCCCTCTCGTCAGTTGGCCTTCAACCAAGGTACATGACACAGATGCTGTTTGTGTGAAGGGCTAACTGCAGAGTTAAATGCCCCTTTGATGATCACTCTCGGTCTTCTGCTGCAAATTGTTGTCCCATGAGCTGCAAAATTTCTGTGCAGGCTGGGGCTGAGAGTGCAAATGGCATATTCTGATAACAGCTGTGGGATCTGAAATTGCATTACTGACAACTGACCCATGAGCATTTTTTGATTCCACTGAAGCCAGGGCACTTTTTTACTTCCACTGATTACTGGTCACAGTCTTGCCCCCCTGCTATTTCAAGGACAGTGAACATGTCCTCTGTTTCAAAATGTTTGTGGATCCCTGCTATAAATAATCAAATCATGAAAATTTGGGTATCTTTATATAATTTTATTTTTCTGTTGCATAGTAAAATGTGGATTATAGCTTGAACTTAATATGATGTAAAAGAGCTGTTGAACATTAAAATATAGGATTTGCAGACAAGAAGGTGCATACCATCCTTTTTATACTGTTTATTAAAAGTGATTATTAGGGATGAGCCAAACACCCCCGGTTCGGTTCGCACCAGAACTTTCGAACGCACCGAAAATTTGTGTGAACTTTAGAACCCCATTGAAGTCTATGGGACTCGAATGTTCGAAATAAAAAGTGCTAATTTTAATCGCTAATATGCAAGATATTGTCCTAAAAAGGGTTTGGGGACCTGGCTCCTGCCCCAGGGGACATGGGTCAATGCCTAAAATGTTTTGAAAATCAGCAGTTTTTTAGGGAGCACTGATTTTAATGACGATTAAAGTGAAAAAAAGGGAAATATTCCTTTAAATATCGTGCCTGGGGGGTGTCTATAGTATGCCTGTGAAGTGGCACGTGTTTCCCGTGTTTAAAACAGTACCTGCACAAAATGACATTTAACGGAATAAAAGTCATTTAAAACTACTTGCGGTTTTAATGTAATATCTGGTTCTGGCAATATGGATGAAAATCATTGAGAAAAATGGCATAGGTAGCCCCCCTGCCCATTACCAGCCCCTTTGGGTCTTGTACGGATATTAAGGGGAACCCCGTACCCATATTAAAAAAAGGAAAGGCGTGGGGCCCCCAGGCCCTATATACTCAGAACAGGAGTATACAGGCGGTGCAAACAAGACAGGGACTGTGTAGGTTTGTTGTGTTAAGTAGAATCTGTTTGTAATTTTGAACTGGTACATTTTTAAAGTGTAGCTCCAGTCAAAAAATCTATTTTTAAGTAGGAGACGTTTGTAAGTTGGATGTTTGAAAGTAGGGGCCTGCCCTATATGCTTGGCAGAAATGGTGTTGCCACAACACTGTAAGCCCTCAAAGTGACTCTTGGTGGGCACTGGAGCGCCCTGCTGTGAACGATTATATCAAGAATTGTAATTACATGCCATTGTTTAACAATGGTAGAAAAATTGGGCCTTTGGTGGTTGTGGTGGTTAGGGATGAGCCGAACACCCCCTGGTTCGGTTTCGCACCAGAACTTTCGAACGGACCCCAAATTCGTACGAACTTTAGAACCCCATTGAAGTCTATGGGACTCGAACATTCGAAATTAAAAGTGCTAATTTTAACGGCTAATATGCAAGATACTGTCCTAAAAAGGGTTTGGGGACCTGGCTCCTGCCCCAGGGGACATGGGTCAATGCCTAAAATGTTTTTAAAAATGGCCATTTTGGCGGGAGCACTGATTTTAATGACGATTAAAGTGAAAAAAAAGTGAAATATTCCTTTAAATATGGTGCCTGGGGGGTGTCTGTAGTATGCCTGTGAAGTGCCACGTGTTTCCCGTGTTTAGAACAGTCCCTGCACAAAATGACATTAAACGGAAATAACATCATTTAAAACTGCTTGCGGTTTTAATGTTATATCTGGTTCCTGCAATATGGTTGAAAATCATTGAGAAAAATGGCATGGGTAGCCCTCCCTGCCCATTACCAGCCCCTTTGGGTCTTGTACGCATATTAAGGGGAACTCAGTACCCATATTAAAAAAAGGAAATGCGTGTGGCCCCCAGGCCCTATATACTCAGAAGAGCAGTATACAGGCGGTGCAAACAAGACAGGGACTGTGTAGGTTTGTTGTGTTAAGTTGAATCTGTTTGTAATTTTCAACTGGTACATTTTTAAAGTGTAGCTCCAGTCAAAAAAACTATTTTTAAGCTTTTTGGAAAACATAGGGAAGGGTTATCACCCCTGTATAATTTGTTTTGTCGTCCATCTTTTTTCATCTCACTTGCTGTTGTCTACTTCCGTTTGCAAGTAGGAGATGTTTGTAAGTTGGATGTTTGAAAGTAGGGGCCTGCCCTATATGCTCTGCAGAAATGGCAGAACAAGGTGTTGGTTTTGTCACAACATTGTAAGCCCTCAAAGTGACTCTTGGTGGGCGCTGGAGCGCCCTGCTGTGAACGATTATATCAAGAATTGTAATTACATGCCATTGTTGAACAGTGGTAGAAAAATTGACCTTTGGTGGTTGTGGTGCTGGTGCCACAACACTATAAGTCCTCACAGTTACTCTGGGTGGGCACAGGAACGGGCCCTCGTGTGAAATATTATATCAAGAATTGTAATTACATGTCCCTGTTAAACAGGGGCAGAAAAATTGGGCCTTAGGCACTGGTGCTGGTGCCACGACACTGCAACCTCTCCCATATACTCTAGTTTTATTGCAGGAATTAGCCCTGCTGCAAAGCATTGCATCAAAAATTGTAATTAAATGCCCCCGTTAAACAGGGGCAGAAAAATTGGGCCTTAGGCACTGGTGCTGGTTAGGGATGAGCCGAACACCCCCCAGTTCGATTCGCACCAGAACTTTCGAATGGACCCCAAATTTGAACGAACTTTAGAACCCCATTGACGTCTATGGGACTCGAACGTTCGAAATTAAAAGTGCTAATTTTAACGGCTAATATGAAAGATACTGTCCTAAAAAAGGTTTGGGGACCTGGCTCTTGCCCCAGGGGACATGGGTCAATGCCTAAAATGTTTTTAAAAATGGCCGTTTTGGCGGGAGCACTGATTTTAATGATGATTAAAGTGAAAAAAAAAAGTGAAATATTCCTTTAAATATGGTGCCTGGGGGGTGTCTGTAGTATGCCTGTGAAGTGCCACGTGTTTCCCGTGTTTAGTCCCTGCACAAAATGACATTAAACAGAAATAACATCATTGAAAACTGCTTGCGGTTTTAATGTTATATCTGGTTCCTGCAATATGGTTGAAAACCATTGAGAAAAATGGCATGGGTAGCACTCCCTGCCCATTACCAGCCCCTTTGGGTCTTGTACGCATATCAAGGGGAACCCTGTACCCATATTAAAAAAAGGAAATGCGTGTGGCCCCCCGGCCCTATATACTCAGAACAGGAGTATACAGGCGGTGCAAACAAGACAGGGACTGTGTAGGTTTGTTGTGTTAAGTAGAATCTGTTTGTAATTTTGAACTGGTACATTTTTAAAGTGTAGCTCCAGTCAAAAAATCTATTTTTAAGTAGGAGACGTTTGTAAGCGAGGCAAGGACATTGCCTTCCACATGCCGGTAGAGAGCCGGAATCGCCTTCCGTGAGAAAAAGTGAGAAAAAGTGCGGTCTGGGGACCTGCCACTGAGGAACCGCACATTGTACAAACTCACGGAAGGGGGCCGAGTCTACCAACTGAAAAGGCAGCAGTTGAAGTGCTAGCAATTTAGCCAAGCTAGCATTCAACTGCTGGGCATGTGGATGGCTGGGAGTGAACTTCTTTCGCCGGTCCAGCAGCTGGGGCAGGGACATTTGCCTGCTATAATCAGACGTGGGTGTACCGCTAGCAGAGTTCCCGGAAGCACTTGGCTGTGACACACCTAATTCTACACCTTCATTCCTCTCAGAGCAGGTTTCAGAGAGGACTGAAGGTCTAGTGGGGTTGGAGATGCCAGCTGATGAGGAGCAAGGAGAGGTCCGCTTTGTTCTTTGGTGTGGGTCTTTGAGGTACACTTGCCAACGAGCTGCATGGCAGGTCAACATATGTCTGGTCAAGCATGTGGTGCCCAAGCGGCTGATGTTTTGGCCACGCGAGATACGCTTGAGACATATGTTGCAAATAGCAGCGGTGCGATCTGATGCACTCGTCTCAAAAAAGGCCCACACCAAAGAACTTTTAGAATAATG
Source organism: Lithobates pipiens (assembly GCF_037356315.1). Lineage (NCBI taxonomy): Eukaryota > Metazoa > Chordata > Amphibia > Anura > Ranidae > Lithobates > Lithobates pipiens. Next base: position 129,465,758 of record NW_027507787.1, on the reverse strand, counting down.
CGCAGAGGCAGCGCCCTGCACAGGCGGAGCTCTGCGGTGTGATTCAGTCGGTGTGCTGCCCCTAAGCTGGCCCCCGGAGGGCATCCTGCCTCGTTGGACATGTGCCTTCTCCACCTCCTCTCTCCTACCAGGCACCCACGTGGAGTCAGTGCCCTCATCATCCCCTCCCTCTTCATCGCTGTAGCAAACCTGGCAGTATGCATCCTGCCTGTGGCCAATCATGGCTCTCCTCGCTGCTGGCGCTGTGATTGGCCAAGCATGCGGGGTCACAGTGCATGCTTGGCCAATCATGAGCCAGCAATGCACTGCGATGACGCAGTGCATTGTGGGCCGTGAGCGCCACAAGAATTTGCCGCGAACGGCCCATAACGGGCGAATAGCCGATGTTCGAGTCGAACGTATGTTCGACTCGAACACGAAGCTCATCCCTAGTGCTGGTGCCACCACACTGCAACCTCTCCCATATACTCTAGTTTTATTGCAGGAATTAGCCCTGCTGCAAAGCATTGCATCAAAAATTGTACTTAACCACTTGCTTACTGGGCACTTAAACACCCTTCCTGCCCAGACCAATTTTCAGCTTTCGGTGCTCTCACAATTTGAATGACAATTACTCAGTCATGCAACACTGTACCCAAATGAATTTTTTGTCCTTTTTTTCCCCACAAATAGAGCTTTCTTTTGGTGGTATTTGATCACCTCTGGGGTTTTTATTTTTTGCGCTATAAATGAAAAAAAGACCGAAAATTTTGAAAAAAAACGCATATTTCTTTGTTTCTGTGACAGAATTATGCAAATTATTAATTTTTCTTCATAAATTTTGGCCACTATTTATACTGCTACATATCTTTGGTAAAAATAACCCAAATTAGTGGATATTATTTGGTCTTTGTGAAAGTTAGAGAGTCTACAAGGTGTGGTGCGAATCGCACAAAATTGATCACATCTGATGTACTGGTGGCCTATCTCGCTTCTTGTGACCCGAACAAGTCAGGAAAGTACAAATACCCCCCAAATGACCCCTTTTTGGAAAGTAGACATTCCAAGGTATTTAGTAAGAGGCATAGTGAGCTTTTTGATGTTGTAATTTTTTTCCCACAATTCTTTGCAAAATTAAGATTTTTCATTTTTTTTTCTCCACAAAATTGTCATTGTAATAGGTTATTTCTCTCACGTGGCATGTGTATACCACAAATGACACCCCCAAAAAATTCTGCTACTCCTCCTGAGTATTACAATACCACATGTGTGGGACTTTTTCACAGCCTGGCCACATAGAGAGGCCCAACATGCAGGTAGCGCCATCATGTGTTCTAGGAACATAAAATACACATCTAAATTGTTGACTATTTATTACACTTTTGAAGCACCAGGACAATGACACGTGACACTGATGACAGATGGCACTGATACGTGGCAATGATGACACTTATACGTGGCACTGATGACAGGTGGCACTGATGACAGATGGCACTAATATGTGGCACTGATGACAAATGGCACTAATATGTGGCACTGATGACACGTGGCACTTATACGTGGCACTGATGACACGTGGCACTAATACGTGGCACTGAAGACACATGGCACTAATACGTGGCACTGATGACAGATGGCACTAATACGTGGCACTAATACGTGCCACCGATGACAGATGGCACTAATACATGGCACCGATGACGCGTGACACTGATGACAGATGGCACTGATAAGTGGCATTGATGACACGTGACACTGACAACAGATGGCACGTGACACTGACAGGTGGCACTGATGACAAATGGCACTGATACGTGGCACTGATGACAGATGGCACTAATACGTGGCACTGATGACAGATGGCACTATGTGGCACTGATGACAGATGGCACTGACGACAGGTGGCACTGACAACAGGTGGCACTGGGGTGGATGGCACTGGGGGCAGGTAGCACTGGGGTGGATGGCACTGGGGGCAGGTAGCACTGGGGTGGATGGCACTAGGGTGGATGGCACTGGGGCAGATGGCACTGGGGCGGATGGCACTGGGGCGGATGGCACTGCTGGGGGGAGGATGGCACTGCTGGGGGGGAGGATGGCACTGCTGGGGGGAGGATGGCACTTTTTATTTTTATTTTTTACTTTTTTTTTTTACTAGAGGCAGAACGGCTGCCGCTGCAGCCGTTCATCTCTCCCCTCTCACACTGTCTGTGCGAGGAGGGAGAGCGGCGCTGAGAGATGATCTCATATGTTTACATATGAGATCATCTCCCATTGGACACGCCGATCGCGCTGTAAACGGCCGCTGTGATTGGCCATTTACAGCGATCTGTGTTTGCCTGTCCTTGGGGGACACGGCGAACACAGAACTTCCGCGATGCACGCCCGCGGCGGCGCGCATTGCGGAAGTAAACATCAGGACATCCAGGGACGACCACCCGGACGAACGCGCCTGATCTACGGCCGTCATTCGGCTATAGGGCGGGCGCGAGGTGGTTAAATGCCCCTGTTGAACAGGGGCAGAAAAATTGGGCCTTAGGCACTGGTGCTGGTGCCACCACACTGCAACCTCTCCCATATACTCTATTTTTATTGCAGGAATTAGCCCTGCTGCAAAGCATTGCATCAAAAATTGTAATTAAACGCCCCTGTTAAACAGGGGCAGAAAAATTGGGCTGATGGCATCACCCAGAACCAGAAATGTTCTTCCAACATATCAGCGGAGGAGGAAGAGGATAGACAATCAACATAACAGGACAGTCACTCAGCATCAGCATAGGCAGTCTTGAAGGGATGTGATATTTAAAAAAAATTATTCGGTTGCATCAGCTTCAGGTGCTTGGTAGCTGTGGGTGATCCAAGACTGATTCATCTTGATGAAGGTCAGTCGATCAACTGATTCGGTGGACAGGCGCACCCTGTGATCGGTAACAAAGCCACCAGCAGCACTGAAGGTGCGTTCCGAAAGAACGCTGGATGCAGGACAGGCCAGTAGCTCAATTGCATACTGTGCAAGCTCTGGCCAGTGATCCATCCTCAAGACCCAGTAAGCCAGAGGATTTTCGGTGGGAAAGGTGTCCAAGTCTGACCTTGCCCCTAGGTATTCCTGCACCATGTAAATCAGACGCCGGCGATGGGTGCTGGAACCGATCATACCTTGGGGCTGCGGACTAAAAAATTGTCTGAAAGCATCAGTCAGACGGCCACCTTCTCCACCGCTCCTTCTGACAGATGCCTCAGCAACATGTTGTCCAGGACCAGGAGTTTGTAACCTCCCAGTCTCTGGGAACGCATTGCACAGACCTTTCTGCAAGGCCTCCCAGAGATGTCTCATCCTCTGCTCCCTCTGCGATGGCAAGATAAGGTCGGCAACCTTACCCTTGTACCATGGATCAAAGAGAGTGGCCAGCCAGTAATGGTCCCTCTCCTTGATCCGAAGAATACGAGGATCCTTCCGCAGGCTTTGCAGGATCAGGGAGGCCATGCAGCGTAGGTTAGCTGAGGCATTTGGCCAGGAGTCCTCTGGGTCACTAAGGGCAACATGATCCGCAGCTACCTCCTCCCAGCCACGTACAAGTCCACGTGTTTCTTGGGACTGTAAATCATCCCCACAAGACTGCTGCTGCTGCTGATGCTGAGTGCCAGCCTCCACCTCCATGCTGACACAATCATCCTCCTCCTCCTCTTCCTCCTCCTCATCCTCTTCCTGTGTGATGGGTGGCACAGCAGGAACACTGTCTGGATAAAGGGGGCCTTGAGAGGCAAGGAAGTCCTCCTCTTCCTGCCTCTGTTCTGCCTCAAGTGCCCTGTCCATTATTCCACGCAGCGTATGCTCCAAGAGGTGGACAAGAGGTACAGTGTCACTGATGCATGCACTGTCACTGCTCACCATCCTTGTGGCCTCCTCAAACGGTGACAGGACAGTGCATGCATCCCTGATCATGCCCCACTGGGGTGGTGAGAATAAACCGAGCTCCCCTGACCCTGTCCTGGTGCCGTAGTCGCACAGGTACTCATTGATGGCCCTCTGCTGCGTGTACAGCCGCTGCAGCATGGCCAACGTTGAGTTCCACCTGGTGGGCATGTCACATATAAGGCGGTTCTTGGGCAGGTTCAACTACTTTTGGAGCTCAGCCAGCCGAGCACAGGCATTAAATGATCGGCGGAAACGCACACAGACTTTCCTGGCCTGCTTCAGGACATCCTGTAAGCCGGGGTACCTGCCCAAGAACCGCTGCACCACCAGGTTAAGGACGTGAGCTACACAGGGCACATGGGTCAGTTGTCCCAGTCGGAGGGCGGAGAGGAGGTTGGTGCCATTGTCGCAAACCACCATTCCTGGCTTAAGCTGGCGTGGCGTCAACCACCTCTCAGTCTGCCCCTGCAGAGCTGACAAAACATCCACCCCAATGTGGCTCCTGCCCCCCAAACAAATCAGCGCAAGCACGGCATGGCATCGTTTTGCCTGCGTACTTGCGTAGCCCCTGGAACGCCTACGGAGCACCGCTGGTTCTGAGGACAGAGCACTGGAAGAGGCCATGGAGGAAGAAGAAGAGGAGGGCGTGGAGGAGAGAGGTGTGTCACAACCAATAGTAGCATTTTGGAGGCGGGGTGGTGGAACAACCTCCAACACTACTGCACCTTGTCCTGCATCCTTCCCAGCTGCCAGAAGAGTCACCCAATGGGCCGTGAAAGACAGGTAACGTCCCTGTCCATGCCTGCTGGACCATGAGTCAGCGGTAATATGCACCTTACCGCTGACCACCCTGTCCAGCGAGGCAAGGACATTGCCTTTTACATGCCGGTAGAGAGCCGGAATCGCCTTCCGTGAGAAAAAGTGGCGTTTGGGGACCTGCCACTGAGGAACCGCACATTGTACAAACTCACGGAAGGGGGCCGAGTCTACCAACTGAAAAGGCAGCAGTTGAAGTGCTAGCAATTTAGCCAAGCTAGCATTCAACCGCTGGGCATGTGGATGGCTGGGAGTGAACTTCTTTCGCCGGTCCAGCAGCTGGGGCAGGGACAATTACCTGCTATAATCGGACGTGGGTGTACTGCTAGCAGAGTGCCCGGAAGCACTTGGCTGTGACACACCTAATTCTACACCTTCATTCCTCTCAGAGCAGGTTTCAGAGAGGACTGAAGGTCTAGTGGGGTTGGAGATGCCAGCTGATGAGGAGCAAGGAGAGGTCCGCTTTGTTCTTTGGTGTGGGTCTTTGAGGTACGCTTGCCAATGAGCTGCATGGCAGGTCAACATATGTCTGGTCAAGCATGTGGTGCCCAAGCGGCTGATGTTTTGGCCACGCGAGATACGCTTGAGACATATGTTGCAAATAGCAGCGGTGCGATCTGATGCACTCGTCTCAAAAAAGGCCCACACCAAATAACTTTTAGAATAACGCGCAGAGGCAGCGCCCTGCACAGGCGGAGCTCTGCGGTATGATTCAGTCGGTGTGCTGCCCCTAAGCTGGCCCCCGGAGGGCATCCTGCCTCGTTGGACATGTGCCTCCTCCTCCTCCTCCTCTCTCCTACCAGGCACCCACGTGGAGTCAGTGCCCTCATCATCCCCTCCCTCTTCATCGCTGTAGCAAACCTGGCAATATGCTGCAGCTTGTGGAACATGACTGCCAGATTGCTGTCCTTGAGCATCCCCTCTCTCTGCATTCACGCTACTGCCTTCCTCTAGCTGAGTGTCATCATCAGAGCCTGCAAAACACTGGGCATCCTCCTGGAGCATGTACCCAACACTGTGCTCAAAGAGTTCAGGAGACTCCTCAGGAGGACGTGGTGGGTCTAGGGAAGGAGTCACTGATGATGACATTGAGACGAGGGAAGATGATGTGTTGGCAGCTGCTTTGCTACTACCCTGAGACTGGGTGAGAGAGGATGAGGAGGATGAAGAGGGCTTGGTCATCCACTCGCAGTGGTCATCCACTTGCGGTTCAACATGTCCAGCTGCCGAAAAGAAGGACAAGCGTGTCCCATGACCACGTGCTGATGACAATGCACCGCGTCCACGACCAGCACTGTTGTCTCTAGACACAGAGCCAGCTTGCCCTCTTTTATGAGCTCGCGCTTGTCTGCCTCTCCTTGCTGGCCTTCCAGACATGGTAATGGCCTGAAGGAGTTGGGTAAAACAGCAGTTGGGCAGTGTATATTGTGCTGGAGGCACACAACACCCACTAACTCCTGCAGATGCCTTTATTATAGAACACCAGAGATAAAGGGGTATAATGTAATGGAGTCACACAACACCCACTAAGCCCTGCAGATGGCTCTATTAGAGAACAGCAATAAAGGGTAGATACAGGTGTATATTGTGCTGGAGGCACAAAACACCCACTAACTCCTGCAGATGCCTTTATTATAGAACACCAGAGATAAAGGGGTATATACAGATGTATACTGTGCTGTGCTAGAGGCACACACAACTTCCAATAACTCCTGCAGATGGCAAGTGGGCTCAAATAGAGAAGAGCTATGTAGGTGGATATAGCGGTGTGTACTGGGTATAGAGCATGCAGACAGCACGCACAAGCTCCTAACACTACTGACTGCAAGCTCTATTATAAAAGATAGATCACTAGCTATATAGGTGAGGTGAATATAGCGGTGTATACTGCGGTCAGGGCACGCAGACAACAACCACTACAGAAGAGCAAGATCGAAAATCGTCCGATAACGATCGGTGTATACTGTGTTGAAGGTACACAGAACACCCACTAACTGCTTCAGACGCCAACACACTACACAAGGCCGCCGCGCTGGCGGCCTTATATAGTGTGGGGCGTGTACTACACAGCCTGAGCTATGATTGGCCACAGGCATCCTGCCTGTGGCCAATCATGGCTCTCCTCGCTGCTGGCGCTGTGATTGGCCAAGCATGCGGGGTCACAGTGCATGCTTGGCCAATCATGAGCCAGCAATGCACTGCGATGACGCAGTGCATTGTGGGCCGTGAGCACCACACAAATTTGGTGCGAACGGCCCATAGCATTCAGAATTCGCCGAACGGGCGAACAGCCGATGTTCGAGTCGAACATACGTTTGACTTGAACACGAAAAGTTCATCCCTAGTGGTGGTAGTGGTGCTGGTGCCACAACACTGTAAGTCCTCACAGTTACCCTCGGTGGGCGCAGGAATGGGCCCTGCTGTGAAATATTATATCAAGAATTGTAATTACATGCCCCTGTTAAACAGGGGCTGAAAAATTGGGCCTTAGGCACTGCTTGCTGGTGCCACAACACTGCAACCTCTCCCAGATACTCTAGTTGGAGTGCAGGAATGAGCCCTGCTGTAAAGCACTGCATCAAAAATTGTAATTACACACCCCTGTTAAACAGGGGCTGAAAAATTGGGCCTTAGGCACTGGTGCTGGTGCCACAACACTGCAACCTCTCCCATATACTCTATTTGTAGTGCAGGAATGAGCCCTGCTGAAAAGCATTGCATCAAAAATTGTAATTAAACGCCCCTGTTAAACAGGGGGTGAAAAATTGGGCTGGTAGCATCACCCAGAACTAAAAATGTTCTTCCAAGATATCAGCGGAGGAGGAAGAGGATAGACAGTCAACATAATAGGACAGTCACTCAGCATCAGCATAGGCAGTCTGGAAGGGATGTGATATTTAAAAAAAACTTATTCGGTTACATCAGCTTCAGGTGCTTGGTAGCTGTGGATGATCCAAGAGTGATTCATCTTGATGAAGGTCAGTCGATCAACTGAGTCGGTGGACAGGCGCACCCTGTGATCGGTAACAAAGCCACCAGCAACACTGAAGGTGCGTTCCAAAAGAACGCTGGATGCAGGACAGGCCAGTAGTTCATTTGCATAGTGTGCAAGCTCTAGCCAGTGATCCATCCTCAAGACCCAGTAAGCCAGAGGATTTTCGGTGGGAAAGGTGTCCAAGTCTGACCTTGCCCCTAGGTATTCCTGCACCATGTAAATCAGACGCTGGCAATGGTTGCTGGAACTTATCATACCTTGGGGCTGTGGACTAAAGAATTGTCTGAACGCATCGGTCAGACGGCCACCTTCTCCACCGCTCCTTCTGACCGACGCCTCAGCAACACGTTGTCCAGGACCAGGAGTTTGTAACCTCCCAGTCTCTGGGAACGCGTTGCACAGACCTTTCTGCAAGGCCTCCCGGAGATGTCTCATCCTCTGCTCCCTCTGCGATGGCAAGATAAGATCCGCAACCTTACCCTTGTACCATGGATCAAGGAGAGTGGCCAGCCAGTAATGGTCCCTCTCCTTGATCAGAAGAAAACGAGGATCCTTCCGCAGGCTTTGCAGGATCAGGAAGGCCATGCAGCGTAGGTTAGCTGAGGCATTCGGTTCGAGTCCTCTGGGTCACCAAGGACAACATGATCCACAGCTACCTCCTCCCAGCCACGTACAAGTCCACGGGTTTCTTGAGACTGTAAATCATCCCTACAAGACTGCTGCTGCTGATGCTGAGTGCCAGGCTCCACCTCCATGCTAAAACAATCATCCTCCTCCTCCTCTTCCTCCTCTTCCTGTGTGATGGGTGGGACAGCAGGAACACTGTCTGGATAAAGGGGGCCTTGAGAGGCAAGGAAGTCCTCCTCTTCCTGCCTCTGTTCTGTCTCAAGTGCCCTGTCCATTATTCCACGCAGCGTATGCTCCAAGAGGTGGACAAGAGGTACAGTGTCACTGATGCATGCACTGTCACTGCTCACCATCCTTGTGGCCTCCTCAAATGGTGACAGCACAGTGCATGCATCCCTGATCATGCCCCACTGGCGTGGTGAGAAAAAACCAAGCTCCTCTGACCCTGACCTGGTGCCGTAGTCGCACATGTACTCATTGATGGCCCTCTGCTGCACGTGCAGCCGCTGCAGCATGGCCAACGTTGAGTTCCACCTGGTGGACATGTCACATATAAGGCGGTTCTTGGACAGGTTCAACTCCTTTTGGAGCTCAGCCAGCCGAGCACAGGCATTAAATGATCGTCGGAAATGCACACAGACTTTCCTGGCCTGCTTCAGGACATCCTGTAAGCCCGGGTACCTGCCCAAGAACCACTGCACCACCAGGTTAAGGACGTGAGCCACACAGGGCACATGGGTCAGTTGTCCCTGTTGGACGGCGGAGAGGAGGTTGGTTCCATTGTCGCAGACCACCAATCCTGGCTTAAGCTGGCGTAGCGTCAACCACCTCTCGGCCTGTCCCTGCAGAGCTGACAAAATATCTGCCCCAGTGTGGCTCCTGTCCCCCAAACAAACCAGCGCAAACACAGCATGGCATTGTTTTGCCTGCGTACTTGCGTAGCCCCTTGAACGCCTACGGAGCACCACTGGTTCTGAGGACAGACCACTGGAAGAGGCCATGGAGGAAAAAGAAGAGGAGGGGGTGGAGGAGAGAGGTGTGCCACAACCAGTAGTAGCATTTTGGAGGTGTGGTGGTGGAACAACCTCCAACACTACTGCATCTTGTCCTGCATCCTTCCCAGCTGCCAGAAGAGTGACCCAATGGGCAGTGAAAGACAGGTAACGTCCCTGTCCATGCCTGCTGGACCATGAGTCAGCGGTAATATGCACCATACCACTGACCACCCTGTCCAGCGAGGCAAGGACATTGTCTTCCACATGGCGGTAGAGAGCTGGAATCGCCTTCCATGAGAAAAAGTGGCGTTTGGGGACCTGCCACTGAGGAACCGCACATTGCACAAACTCACGGAAGGGGGCCAAGTCTACCAACTGAAAAGATAGCAGTTGAAGTGCTAGAAATTTAGCCAAGCTAGCAATCAACCACTGGGCATGTGGATGGCTGGGAGTGAACTTCTTTCTACGGTCCAGCAGCTGGGGCAGGGAAATTTGCCTGCTACAATTGGACGTGGGTGTACTGCTAGCAGAGTGCCCGCAAGCACTTGGCTGTGACACACCTAATTCTTTCTAATTCATTCCTCTCAGCACAGGTTTCAGAGAGTACTGAAGGTCTAGTGGGGTTGGAGATCCCAGGTGATGAGCAGCAAGGAGAGGTCGGCTTTGTTCTTTGGTGTGGGTCTTTAAGGTACACTTGCCAACGAGCTGCATGGCAGGTCAAAATATGTCTGTTCAAGCATGTGGTGCCCAAGCGGCTGATGTTTTGGCCACACGAGATACACTTCAGACATATGTTGCAAATACCAGCGGTGCGATCTGATGCACTCATCTCAAAAAAGGCTCACACCAAAGAACTTTTAGAATAACGTGCAGAGGCAGCGCCCTGCACAGGCGGAGCTCTGCGGTGTGATTCAGTCAGTGTGCTGCCCCTAAGCTGGCCCTCGGAGGGCATCCTGCCTCATTGGAGATGTGCCTCCTCCTTTCTCCTACCAGGCACCCACGTGGAGTCAGTGCCCTCATCATCCCCTACTTCTTCATCACTGGAGCAAACCTGGCAGTATGCTGCAGCTTGTGGAACATGACTGCTAGATTGCTGTCCTTCTTGAGCATCCCCTCTCCCTGTGCTCACGCTACTGCCTTCCTCTAGCTGAGTATCATCATCAGAGCCTACAAAACACTGGGCATCCACCTGGAGCATGAACCCAACACTGTGCTCAAACAGTTCGGGGGACTCCTCGGGAGGACGTGGTGGGTCTAGGGAAGGAGTCACTGATGATGACATTGAGATGAGGGAAGAGGAATGCGTTGGCAGCTGCTTTGCTAGTACCCTGAGCCTGGGTGACAGAGAATGAGGAGGATGAAGAGGGCTTGGTCATCCACTCTACCAAGTCTTCGGCATGATGCAGCTCAACACATCCAGCTGCTGAAAATAAGGACAAGCGTGTCCCATGGCCACGTGCTGATGACGATGCACTGCGTCCATGACCAGCATTGTTGTCTCTAGACACAGAGCCTGCTTGCCCTCTTTTATTGGCTTGTACCTGTCTGCCTCTCCTTGTTGGCCTTCCAGACATGGTAATAGCCTGCAGGGAGATGGGAAAACCAGCAATTGGGTAGTGTATATTGTGCTGGAGGCACAAAACACCCACTAACTCCTGCAGATGCCTTTATTATAGAACACCAGCAATAAAGGGCAGATACGGGTGTATATTGTGCTGTGCTGGAGGCAACCAACACCCACTAACTCCTGCAGATTCCTTTATTATAGAACACTAGCAATAAAGGATAGATATAGGTGTATTCTGTACTGTGCTGGAGGCACACAACACCAACTAACTCCTGCAGATGGCTGAATTAGAGAAGAGCAATATAAGTAGCTACAGGTGTATACTGCGCTGGAGGCACACAACACAAGCTAACTCCTGCAGATGGCTCAATTAGAGAACAGCAACAATGGGTAGATACAAGTGTATTCTGCAGTGCTAGCACACAGACAACACCCAGTTGCCCCGCTAACTACTGCATATGGCAGATTGCTCAATTAGAGAACAGCAACAATGGGTAGATACAGGTGTATTCTGCGGTGCTGGCACACAGACAACACCCAGTTGCCCACTAACTACTGCAGATGGCAGATGGCTCAATTAGAGAACAGCAACAATGGGTAGATACAGGTGTATTCTGCGGTGCTGGCACACAGACAACACCCTGTTGCCCACTAACTACTGCAGATGGCAGATGGCTCAATTAGAGAACAGCAACAATGGGTAGATACAGGTGTATACTGCGGTGCTGGCACACAGACAACACCCAGTCACCCACTAACTACTGCAGATGGCAGATGGCTCAGTTAGAGAACAGCAACAATGGCTAGATACAGGTGTATTCTGCGGTGCTGGCACACAGACAACACCCAGTTGCCCACTAACTACTGCAGATGGCAGATGGCTCAATTAGAGAACAGCAACAATGGGTAGATACAGGTGTATTCTGCGGTGATGGCACACAGACAACACCCAGTCGCCCACTAACTACTGCAGATGGCAGATGGCTCAATTAGAGAACACTCAGAACAGCAATGAAGGGTAGATACAGATGTATTGTGCGGTGAAGGCACACACACAACATCCACTAACTCCTGCAGACGCCAGAACACTACACAAGGCCGCCAAGCTGGCGGCCTTATATAGTGTGGGGCGTGTACTACACAGCCTGAGCTATAATTGGCCACAGGCATCCTGCCTGTGGCCAATCATGGCTCTCCTCGCTGCCGCCGGTGCTGTGACTGGCCAAGCATGCAGGGTCACAGTGCATGCTTGGCCAATCATGAGCCAGCAATGCACTGCGATGGCGCAGTGCATTGTGGACCGTGAGCGCCACACGAATTTGGCGTGAACGGCCCACAGAGTTCTGGCTTCGCTGAACGGGCGAACAGTCGGTGTTCGAGTCGAACATGCATTCGACTCAAACACCAAGCTCATCCCTAGTGATTATCTGCACAATTTGATGTGCTCTGTTGTTTTTTTTCATTCTTTTTCATTTTGAGATTTAGCAGAATTGCAATTTACTTTATAAACTGATTTTTTTATTGCACTAGAACGTTTAATTCAATTGATATTGAAGGGTGCTGTTGGAATACTAAATAAAGATTTATTAGGGAAACAGCACAGGTGACAAGTAATATAAACATGGCAATCAATACGATCAAATACACCTGTAGTACCCTCCCAGTTAGGCTGTAATGCAGGCCATACATGGTCGAATTTCGAACAAATGATGCCACCATTGATTTTCGAAATTCGGCCAACCAAGCCTTCAATTTTACCTCATGTTGCTACATAAAATAATTTTTGTGGCGGAAATCTTCTTTTCTCTCCCTAAATTTCCTTTTCTTGCACATGCACATTTATTTTCTTATTACATTTCTTGCACGAGTCTCCCATCATTGATTAGAAAATCGTTAATTTAAAAAAAAATTTACAACATGTCCGATTCCTCAAATTTGATTGCGGCATGAAAATCAGCTGTTGCTGCAGCCCACTAATTCGTATGAAAATTCTTAGATACGATTTTCGAAAGAAAATTCTTTCGAAATTCGAACCGTGTATGGCCGGCATTAGATTTATAGCAGAATCTCTAACCTTTTCCAGTCTAATGAGAACCTTTGAGGCCACAGACCACTGAAATCCTTCAATGTGTAGTGGGCTGTGAAGCACAGTGAGTGCAAAGGTGGTAAAAGTCATTGGGCACCAGACACTTCTTGGATGCAAAAGAGGTTTTATTTATTTTATTGCTGCGTATACACGAGCAGTGTCTGCTACTGCTTTGATGGGTGGCCTCTGTACTACTTAGGGAGAATCTGTTTCCAGTGGCCCCTTCGGAGGTAAGCTCTACACACCAATATACAAAAACCTATGAAAGTGAACCTAACCAGTGGAAGAGATAATATATAATAGTGGTGCACTGTCCCTTTAAATCAAATAATAATAACATGAACTAATCAATTATTAAGCACTGTATGCTTAATTACACTCTTATTATTCACAAACCATGCCGTGTTCAGATATTATACATATAGCCTACTAAAATAACCAATAATCATCATAAAATCTCTTTATCTGATTATATATTAATCCCATTCCCAAGTGAGTCCTTTAAATTATAGTTCATAAATAAATTCCTTTCATTGTGCAGATTATACAAATATGTCCTCAGAGACACATATCTTGCAAAGGTATGCTTAAATATTTGTTCTCCAATCCCCAGTGTGGTTCTCCACCAATAAGTGCAATACCCGCTACCCTTTAACTATGGACCTACAGTCAATTCATAAATGGCATTTGTACTTTAGTATAAAATCTGTGTATCTTCACATCAAGCCTTTAGCAGCTATTTTACACTCAGGGTCCCTTTAAGAGACCAATCCTTGTTGTCCTCCGTGCAGTATGAGTCAAAATAAGGGGAGAATATTCATAGCGCACCCTATATATAATAAAGACAATTTTATTGTGTCAATTTTTACACTCACAGTGTTTAAAAGATCTCTGAGCAGTGATACAAGGACAAATATGGCATTTTCCCACCACCCTTCCAGTTTACGTATGGCCAGAAGTGACGTCACCAGCTCTTCTCAATGCGCTACATCATTAGTCACGTGACTTCATCGGGGTATGGAAGTAGCTGCTTTTTTTTTTTTTTAATATTGTCTTTTTTTATTGTTTAGACAAATATAAACAGATACAGTACACATAATAAAAAGTCATATTCCTTTATCAACTCTCTGAACCTTTTTTCCCGCTACCTACCAAACCCTCCCCCCACTTCCCCGCACCTTATCAATTCCCCCAACTTCCCAACTCCCTAAATACCCTCCATTTCTGCCATATATTCTGAAATATCTCCAGTGAGTCATCTTCTATGTGGATAGTTTCTTCTATGGCTCTTATCATTTCCACCCTTACAACCCAATCCTTCATACTCTGGACTTCTTGAATCCTCCAGAAGCTCGGTATCAAACTTTTAACTTTTAGCTGCATTTAAAAGGAATGGAACTAGGGTATTCTTAAAATTGAGGAACCGTTTCCCTTGTTCCCGTGTTCTCCTGTGATTTGGTAGGTTGCTGCTAAGATCCCCTCCCAGTACGGTTGAATCTATATGTATTCCCACCAGAGGTGCGCAAAGGTCCCTGGGGCATCACAGCCCCTCCAACAGGTTGGGGGACCCTCCTCCCCGATCCTGTGCACCCTCTGGGGGGACACATACAGTCTCTCCAGGGGTTTATACCACATTTCCACTGTCTTTATATCTCCTGTAGCGAAACAGGCTATTCTCAAAATGTTCCTTCTATGTTCCTCATCTCTAAGCGGGCCTATCTCCTTTTCTCATTTCCCCAAATATGAAGAGAATTCAGGTTCTGTTTCCTTAATTAGGATTACTAGGATAGACTTTGATTTAGGCTAAGGAGAGAGCAGAGAAGTTTCTCTAGTAACCTCATGTGTCCTTTCCCCCGTAACGGTTGTGACAGTGATTGTGCAAAATGCTGTAGTTGTATACCTCCATTTATACAGGGGCTTTTTTCCCCATTTTTGTGTTATTTCCTCATGAATTAAATAGTTACATAGTTAGTCAGGTTGAAAAAAGACATAAGTCTATCCAGTTCAACCACAAAAAATAAATAAATAATATAATACAATCCCATTTACCCAATTCTATACCCACCGTTGATCCAGAGGAAGGCAAAAAACCCCAGCAGAGCATGATCCAATTTGCTAAAGCAGGGGAAAAAATTCCTTCCTGATCCCCCGAGAGGCAATCAAATTTTTACCTATAAATGTTAGTACCCAGTTATATTATGTACACTTAGGAAATAATCCAGGCCTTTCTTAAAGCAATCTACTGAGCTGGCCAGAACCACCTCTGCAGGGAGTCTATTCCACATTTTCACAGCTCTATATATGAAGAAACCTTTCTGTATTTGGAGATGAAATCTCTTTTCCTCTAGACGTAAAGCATGCCCCTTGTCCTCTTTGTTGACTGTAAAGTGAATAACTCAACACCAAGTTCACTATATGGACCCCTTATATATTTGTACATGTTGATCATATCCCCTCTTAATCTCCTCTTATCAAGAGTGAATAAATTCAGTTCCTCTAATCTTTCCTCATAGCTGAGCTCCTCCATGCCTCTTTTCAGTTTGGTTGCCCTTCTCTGCACTTTCTCCAGTTCCCCAATATCCTTTTTGAGAACTGGTGCCCAAAACTGACCTGCATATTCCAGATGAGGTCTTACTAATGATTTGAACAGGGGCAAAATGATATCTCTCTCTCTGGAGTCCATACCTCTCTTAATACAAGAAAGGACTTTACTCGCTTTGGAAACCGCAACTGCATAAGTGAAAATCCTATTACCTTTCATTACATCTTGTAATTGTATTTCCTCTTTTTTTTTTGCCCATCTAGTAAAGTATATATGTTCTTCTTTCCCTGGCTTAAAATAGTTTGTTCCCAATATAGATCATAGTGGTGGTGAGTTATAATGCCAGTGGTGCAGTCTCCCTAAGCCATCCCAAATCTTAAAATTATTTCTAGGTTAGTGGGTTTGTGCTAATAGCTAAATCCCGGTGCTGTCGTGGTATCCAGACCATCTTTCCCAGGTCTGTCTTACTTTGTGATTTCTCAATATTTACCCAGCTTCTCCCTTCCTTATTATGAATGCATTCTGCCATCCTGGAAATGCAAATCACCTGATAGTATTTTTCGAACTCCGGAGCTGCTAATCCTGCTGACCTTTTGGCTTTTGTCAGTGTTGAATATGAAATTCTGGGACGTTTATGTGCCCAGATATATTTTGATATCATTGATATTAATTTCTTAAAGTAGTCCTGGGGAACTGTAATTGGAATCATTTGGAAAATGTAGACCATCCTTGGCAAAATATTCATTTTTAAAACATTAATTCTTCCTATCCATGAAAGAGGCTTATGTCTCAGATTCTCCAAATGATCCTTGATCTTATTAAGAACTGGTATATAATTCGCCTTATACATATTCCCCAGGGATGCAACTTTATTCCCAAGTACCCAAGTCCCTCCTTACACCATACAAAGGGGAATTTAGGTTGGCTCGCCCGCTGCTCCTCCCTAGGAATAGTAATATTCAGAATCTGAGATTTAGCCATATTTATTAAAAAATTCGTCAGTTTTCCATATCTAGTTAACTCATCTAATATAATTGGTATTGTTATTCTAGGGTTAGAGGCGTAGAAAAGGAGGTCATCGGCATATTCCGCTACCTTATACTCCCTTTCCCCTACTCTTACCCCTCCAATATCGTGATTTTTACAGACAGCCGCTAGCAAGGGTTCCAGTGCCATTGGCGAAAGAGGGCACCCCTGCCTTGTCCCATTAAATAGGTCCAAGGTGGGGGATAGGTTCCCATTTATTCTGGTTTTAGCCATTGGGTGGTGATAGAAGGGCGATATCCATTTCATCACCCTCACCCCAATACCCAGATGTTGCAATGTTCCAAACATGAAGCCTCAGTCCACCCTGTTGAAAGCCTTTTCATCATCAATCTGTCAGAAACCATGAATCAGACTGAGACAGAAGTACAATTAAATCACACTTGTTTATTAAATAAAAATAAAAAGGTAAATAGAGAAAGCATAGTCAAAGCATAGCCAGAGTCCAGTAACCGGATCGAGTAGTCAGCCAGTCCAGAGTTCAATAACCAGATCGTGTAATCAGCCAGGCCAGAAGTCAGGGATCTAAGTAGAGCAACAGCAAGCAGTGTAAGGAGCCAGAAGGGATGTCAGCAATCCAGTCTTTGAACAATACCGCAGGAGATGGTTTCGTGTGCTGTGACCAAGGCGAAGGCAGAGGTGAAGTGAGCTGGACAGCTTTAAGTAGATAGAGCAGACGAGCATGATCAGGAACAGCTGGTGACTGTGGAGAGAGATGAGAGCTGGCAATTAGCCGACAGCTGAGCAGCCAGCCCAGAGAAGGAAGGGCTAAGACAGCCCTGACAGTACCCCCTCCTCAATGATCCCTCTCCCTCGGAGGGCCACCGGTTCGAGGGGAAAGCGTCTATGGAACACGCGGAGGAGGACAGGGGCATGAATAGTGATGGACGAACTTCCGACGGGACGTTTCGCGAACGCGAAATGCGAACGGACCCAAACGTTCGCGAAACCGACCGTTCGCCGCGGGCCCCATTGACTTCAATGGGAGGCGAACTTTGCAAACCTTCATGTCGAATTTGCGGCCACGTGGTAATTATTAGGGGGTAAAACGTAGTCCCACCATCTGGACAATGACATAATACATGTATGAGGTGAATTTGGGATCGATAACTACAAGCATTTTTATTTTATTTGGGAAATTGTTCTAACAATTCAGGACTATGGAGCTAATGAAGGCAATGGAGGAGAGGGAAGGTCAGGGACCAGGGTAGGCAAAGAAGAGGGTGCAGGAGATGATCACCAGCAGCGTGACATACCGGAATGACACATGCACCGTGATAGAGGCATCTGACAGCAGCACCGTAATACAGAGCACTGACAGCAGCACCGTGACATACAGCGCTGACAGCAGCACCGTGACATACAGCGCTGACAGCAGCACCGTGACATACAGCGCTGACAGCAGCACCGTGACATACAGCGCTGACAGCAGCACCGTGACATACAGCGCTGACAGCAGCACCGTGACATACAGCGCTGACAGCAGCACCGTGACATACAGCGCTGACAGCAGCACCGTGACATACAGCGCTGACAGCAGCACCGTGACATACAGCGCTGACAGCAGCACCGTAAGCAGCCCCAGGAGGAAGTCAGCACAGCACAGGGATGGTGTGATCCCCTCATAATAAGAACCCCCAGGAGGAAGTCAGCACAGCACAGGGATAGTGTGATCCCTTCATAATAAGAACCCCCAGGAGGAAGTCAGCACAGCACAGGGATATCATAAGCAGCCCCAGTAGAAATATGACACCGCTCAACCTCTTCAAAGAGGAGGGTAGGGGCATATAGTACGGTGTGCTTTTTTGGGTCAAGGAAGTGAGCCAAATGAATTAAGAAGGTCTGTGTGCTTGATTAAAAAAATAGTTTATAGACATATACATGGTCTACTGGTCACATGTGTTGAATTCCTCCGAGATCCATGCCTCATTCATTTTTAGAAATGTGAGGTAGTTAACACTGTGGTGAGCTAGGCGAGTACGCTTATCGGTCACAATCCCCCCTGCTGCGCTGAACGTCCTTTCGGACAGGACACTGGATGAGGGGCAAGCCAACAGTTCGATTGCAAATTGGGCAAGCTCTGGCCAGAGGTCAAGCCTGCCCACCCAGTAGTCTAGGGGTTCATCACTCCTCAGAGCGTCCACATCGGCCGTTAACCCAATGTAGTCGGACACCTGACGGTCTAGGCGTTCCCTGATGCTGGATCCGGATGACACCTGTCGATGGGTCGGCTGAAAGAATGACCTCATATCCGAAGTCACCAACACATCTTCAAACCGGCCTCTTCTTGCAGGCGCTGTTGGATTGGTACCCGCAAATCCTTCTCTGGGAGTGGGAATTGCTCCTCTGCCAGCGCACGCAAAAGCAGAATGCAGCATTTCTCGAAGCAAGGCCTGGAAGTGCTGCATTCTGACAGCCCTCTGCGACGGCGGTAACATTTCCGCCATTTTGTGTTTGTACCGGGGGTCTAAGTACGTTGCCACCCAGTACTGGTCCTTGACCCTCATGCTTTTTATACGGGGGTCCCTATTAAAACACTGGAGCATGAAGGCCCCCATTTGCACTAAAGTGGAAGCGGTGTGGTGGCCTGGCTCCTGCTCATCATCCAGGATAATGTCGTCCTCTTCATTCTCCTCTCCCCATCCTCGCACAACAGGGATCCCAGAAAGGTTTAAAGCATGCTCTTCTTGCTCCTGCTCATCCGCCCCGGCACCATCCTCCTCTGACTCCTCATCAGACTCCTGTTGTTGACTTGTCTCAGATAGAGTAGCCCCCCCTGGGAATTCATCCAGCATTGCGACTTCCTCATCTTCCCGCTCCTGCTCCTCCACAGCCTGATCAATGACACGACGCAATGCACGCTCCAGAAAGAAGGCATAAGGTACCATGTCACTGATGGCGCCATGGCTGCGACTGACCAGTTTGGTGATCTCCTCAAATGGCCGCAGAAGTCTGCATGTGTCGCGCATGAGCAGCCACTGGCGCGGTGAAAAAAAACCCAGCTCCCCAGAACCGTTTCTTTCGCAGAGTTCATACAGGTAGACGTTAACTGCACGTTTCTGCTGGAGCAGCCTATCAAGCATATAGAAGGTTGAGTTCCATCGCGTCGGGCAATCGCAAATAAGACGTCTGACCGGCAGATGGTGTCGCCGCTGAATGTCAGCAAGGCGAGCCATGGCCGTGTAAGATCTTCTGAAATGGGCCGAGATTTTCCTTGCCTGCCGCAAGATGTCCTGGACCCCAGGGTATTTGACAAGGAATCGCTGCACGACCAAGTTTAAGACGTGTGCCATGCACGGCACGTGCGTGATTTTGCCCTGTTTCAATGCGCTAAGCAGATTGGCACCGTTGTCACACACCACTTTACCAACTGTCAAATTGAGCGGTGTTAGCCACTCATCTGCCTGTGAACGCAAAGCTGAAAGGAGTGCCGGGCCAGTGTGGCTCTTTGCTTCCAGGCACAACAGACGCAGCACGGCATGGCAACGTCTCACCTGGCATGTGGAATAGGTTCTGGGGAGCTTGGGCGGTGCAGTGGAAGAGACGCTAGCAGCGGAAAAGGAGGAGGCAGCTGAGGAGGAGAGGGAGGAGGATGGAGTAGGAGGAGGAGAAGAAGAGTCAGGCCTGCATGCAATCCGTGGCGGTAAAACCAAATCTACACGGGTGCCACGGGTTACATGCTTGACGGCCGTCAGAAGGTTCACCCAGTGGGCAGTAAAACTGATATACCTTCCCTGCCCGTGTTTGCTAGACCACGTGTCTGTGGTCAGATGTATCTTGGCACCGACACTGTGTGCCAGAGATACATTCACTTGCCGCTGAACATGGCCATATAGCTCTGGGATGCCCTTCTCTGAGAAATACTTCCTTCCTGGGACCTTCCATTGTGGTGTTCCAATGGCCACAAATTTGCGAAAGGCCTCCGAGTCCACCAGTTTATATGGCAGTAGTTGGCGGGCTATGAGTTCTGACAAGCCAGCCGCCAACCGTTGGGCAAGAGGGTTATCCGGCATCATCATTTTTTTACGCTCAAACATTAGGCCCACGGAAGCCTGCCTTTTTGCAGAAAAATGTGAGCTTGGCGTGATGGAAGGTGGAGTGGAGGACAATTGTGAGGAGAGAGGAGAAGGAGAAGTAGAAGACGAGGCTGGACGGTGAGAGCCTGCAGTGTGGCTTTGTGTGTTCCGTTGCTCCCACTGGGCTCGGTGATGGCTGCTCATGTGCCTTCTTAAGGCGGTCGTCCCTAGGTGAGTATTGGGCTTACCGCGACTAACGCGTTGACTGCAAAGATTGCAGATGGCAACGCTATTGTCAGCAGCGGACACGTTAAAAAAAGCCCACACTGCGGAGCCATGTGCCGGTGTCCTGGGAGCGCCAGATGTGACCGTACATGGTCGATGACTCGCTCCTGATACATTTGCAGTCTGCTTTGTCCCTGCTGTGCAATGTAAGTCATTGCTGCTTCTCCTCCCTATCTGCTGGTCCATATCTCCCTCTGAACTCCCCTCCTCTTCCTCTCTTGTGGGCACCCACGTGACATCACTAGACACGTCATCATCAACGTCACCTTCCCCACCGCTATAAGTAGAGATCTCGGAGTAGGCAGCAACACCGGGGACCAACCTCCTCCTTGGGCTGATCTGGGTACTGGCGTCAGACTGCTGAGTAGCGCTTGTTGCTACCTCCTCTTCCTGATCCAATACCAAGAGTGGCTGCGCATCAGAAATGTCCTCTTGATATGGATCGGAAAATAATTCCAGTGACTCAAGCGGAAGGTATGTGGTGGTGGTGGTGGTGGTCGTGTTGTTGGTGGTAGTGTCTTTGGGGGTGCACATAGCAGAGAGTGAAGAAGAGGGTGCAGATCGAGAGGATGAGGAGGGTGCAGAAGAGTAAGGCTGAGCGAGCCACTCAACCAAGTCTGGTGCATCCTTTAAAGTAATTGAACGCACCTTCTGCAACTTCCCACTTTGGCTCAAGCCTGTTGCTCCTGCCCTACCCCTACCACCCCTGCGGAAGGGCCTGCCTCTTCCTCTGCATGTCATTTTTTAAATGACCCTGTGACAAAACTCTTAGTCCCTATACCGCTGAAGGACTGCTGCAGTATAGGTGAGCGGTCAGCAGTGGTGCACGTCAACCCTATCTATTGTGGACCTATAGCGGTCCTTACAGAACAGCAGACTGTACCGCACTCAAGCCTATGTACCGTAGCACCCTATACCAAGTTACCAGTCCTTATAAGAACTTTTGTGGACCAAGCAGGTTGTGTATTAGTGTTTAGCAGACTGTACGTCAGTCCCTATACCGCTGAAGGACTGCTGCAGTATAGGGCAGCGGTCAGCAGTGGTGCACGTCAACCCTATCTATTGTGGACCGATAGCGGTCCTTACAGAACAGCAGACTGTACCGCACTCAAGCCTATGTACCGTAGCACCCTATACCAAGTTACCAGTCCTTATAAGAACTTTTGTGGACCAAGCAGGTTGTGTATTAGTGTTTAGCAGACTGTACGTCAGTCCCTATACCGCTGAAGGACTGCTGCAGTATAGGGCAGCGGTCAGCAGTGGTGCACGTCAACCCTATCTATTGTGGACCGATAGCGGTCCTTACAGAACAGCAGACTGTACCGCACTCAAGCCTATGTACCGTAGCACCCTATACCAAGTTACCAGTCCTTATAAGAACTTTTGTGGAACAAGCAGGTTGTGTGTTAGTGATTAGCAGACTGTACGTCAGTCCCTATACCGCTGAAGGACTGCTGCAGTATAGGTGAGCGGTCAGCAGTGGTGCACGTCAACCCTATCTATTGTGGACCGATAGCGGTCCTTACAGAACAGCAGACTGTACCGCACTCAAGCCTATGTACCGTAGCACCCTATACCAAGTTACCAGTCCTTATAAGAACTTTTGTGGAACAAGCAGGTTGTGTGTTAGTGATTAGCAGACTGTACGTCAGTCCCTATACCGCTGAAGGACTGCTGCAGTATAGGTGAGCGGTCAGCAGTGGTGCACGTCAACCCTATCTATTGTGGACCGATAGCGGTCCTTACAGAACAGCAGACTGTACCGCACTCAAGCCTATGTACCGTAGCACCCTATACCAAGTTACCAGTCCTTATAAGAACTTTTGTGGACCAAGCAGGTTGTGTATTAGTGTTTAGCAGACTGTACGTCAGTCCCTATACCGCTGAAGGACTGCTGCAGTATAGGGCAGCGGTCAGCAGTGGTGCACGTCAACCCTATCTATTGTGGACCGATAGCGGTCCTTACAGAACAGCAGACTGTACCGCACTCAAGCCTATGTACCGTAGCACCCTATACCAAGTTACCAGTCCTTATAAGAACTTTTGTGGAACAAGCAGGTTGTGTGTTAGTGATTAGCAGACTGTACGTCAGTCCCTATACCGCTGAAGGACTGCTGCAGTATAGGGCAGCGGTCAGCAGTGGTGCACGTCAACCCTATCTATTGTGGACCGATAGCGGTCCTTACAGAACAGCAGACTGTACCGCACTCAAGCCTATGTACCGTAGCACCCTATACCAAGTTACCAGTCCTTATAAGAACTTTTGTGGACCAAGCAGGTTGTGTATTAGTGTTTAGCAGACTGTACGTCAGTCCCTATACCGCTGAAGGACTGCTGCAGTATAGGGCAGCGGTCAGCAGTGGTGCACGTCAACCCTATCTATTGTGGACCGATAGCGGTCCTTACAGAACAGCAGACTGTACCGCACTCAAGCCTATGTACCGTAGCACCCTATACCAAGTTACCAGTCCTTATAAGAACTTTTGTGGAACAAGCAGGTTGTGTGTTAGTGATTAGCAGACTGTACGTCAGTCCCTATACCGCTGAAGGACTGCTGCAGTATAGGTGAGCGGTCAGCAGTGGTGCACGTCAACCCTATCTATTGTGGACCGATAGCGGTCCTTACAGAACAGCAGACTGTACCGCACTCAAGCCTATGTACCGTAGCACCCTATACCAAGTTACCAGTCCTTATAAGAACTTTTGTGGACCAAGCAGGTTGTGTATTAGTGTTTAGCAGACTGTACGTCAGTCCCTATACCGCTGAAGGACTGCTGCAGTATAGGTGAGCGGTCAGCAGTGGTGCACGTCAACCCTATCTATTGTGGACCGATAGCGGTCCTTACAGAACAGCAGACTGTACCGCACTCAAGCCTATGTACCGTAGCACCCTATACCAAGTTACCAGTCCTTATAAGAACTTTTGTGGACCAAGCAGGTTGTGTATTAGTGTTTAGCAGACTGTACGTCAGTCCCTATACCGCTGAAGGACTGCTGCAGTATAGGGCAGCGGTCAGCAGTGGTGCACGTCAACCCTATCTATTGTGGACCGATAGCGGTCCTTACAGAACAGCAGACTGTACCGCACTCAAGCCTATGTACCGTAGCACCCTATACCAAGTTACCAGTCCTTATAAGAACTTTTGTGGACCAAGCAGGTTGTGTATTAGTGTTTAGCAGACTGTACGTCAGTCCCTATACCGCTGAAGGACTGCTGCAGTATAGGGCAGCGGTCAGCAGTGGTGCACGTCAACCCTATCTATTGTGGACCGATAGCGGTCCTTACAGAACAGCAGACTGTACCGCACTCAAGCCTATGTACCGTAGCACCCTATACCAAGTTACCAGTCCTTATAAGAACTTTTGTGGAACAAGCAGGTTGTGTGTTAGTGATTAGCAGACTGTACGTCAGTCCCTATACCGCTGAAGGACTGCTGCAGTATAGGGCAGCGGTCAGCAGTGGTGCACGTCAACCCTATCTATTGTGGACCGATAGCGGTCCTTACAGAACAGCAGACTGTACCGCACTCAAGCCTATGTACCGTAGCACCCTATACCAAGTTACCAGTCCTTATAAGAACTTTTGTGGAACAAGTGAGTTGTGAATGTTTAGCAGACTGCAGCAGAAGGGCAGCAGTCAAGTATAATATCCTTTCTATATTTGGAAGAAAGAATATTATACATGTACAAGCCTATTACTGTACCACTGATACCAGTCCTGAAAAGAACCTTTGTGGAACTAATAATAACAGCAAGTCTTTAAAATTACCCTCACTGCCTGACAACACTGCTTCCTTCCTGTCCCTATACAAATTGGCAAAAAAAGAGAACGATTAGTGGTTACTGGAACAGCTCTTTTGTGGACCTTGATAGTAACAGCTAATGATGATGATGATGATGATGATGATGAAAGACTAATCTGGCTGTCCCTGTAGCATACACCGTCCTTTCCCTTTCTCTAAACTAACAAAAGACACTCAGGCTGCTGCAAGAATCAGCAGCACAGCAAACCTATCAACACCTAACACCTATACCAGTCCTGAAAAGAACTTTTGTGTACCAAATAGCTAGTGGTTTATCTCTCCCTACTCCACACAGGAACCTGTCCCTATCTTAACAGAAGAAAGAATGTAAAATGGCCACCGGATCGGGTGTATTTATAGGTTAGGGGGAATGTACAAGTGTCCATGTGCTGTCATGTCTCAATTGGCTGTCCTGTATCACATGATAAACGTGTCACCAAAGGTTAAAGTTCTTGTATACATTAAACACGTAAGTCCGCCGCGGCGAACGACGGAAAAAGGCGTTCGAACGTGCGGACCGCGAATGTCGGAAATTCGCCGCGAAACGACCGCCGGGCGAACCGTTCGGCCATCACTAGGCATGAACATCCGAGGATGAAACCCAGGAGCGTTCCTCCGGACCGTACCCCTTCCAATGCACCAGGTACTGTATGCGCCCATGTAACCTACGAGAGTCAACAATGGATTGTACCTCATACTCCTCATGGTTCTCAACCTGAATAGGGTGAGGGCCTGGCACCGAGGTGGTAAATTGGTTACAGACCAACGGTTTCAATAAGGAGACATGAAACACATTTGAGATGCGCATACTAGGAGGAAGGTCCAACGCGTAAGCCACTGGATTAATCCTGCGAAGGATACAGAAAGGCCCAATAAACGGAGGTGCAAACTTCAGTGAGGGAACACGAAGTCAGGGGTTGCGAGATGACAACCAGACCCTGTCCCCAACCTAGTAGGAAGGTGCAGGCAGGCATCTGCGCTCAGCATGGATATCATTAGCATGATGCAAAGCCTCCTGGACTTGTACCCAAGTGGAACAGCGACCATGGAGATGCTCCTCTAACGCAGGAATACTCTGCGCAACAAGCTATCTCATCCTTGATGGAATCTGAGAGACCATGAGAAAAAGCAGCCACGAGGGCCCCATTGTTCCAAGCAACCTCTGCTGCCAGGGTACAGAATTCAATGGCGTAGTCGGCAACAGTTCTCGTATTCTGTTTGATGGACATGAGGCACTTGGCAGCAAAGGAGGCCACAAACTCAGGGTAACATCAAGAAAACATGTTTTTGCGTCTCCCATAAAGGGTTAGCCAAGGCCAAGGCTCTTTCAGAAAGCAAAGATATCACAAAACCTACTTTGCTTCTGTCCGTGGGAAACGCCTGGGGCAGCATCTCGAAGTATATCTCAACCTGATTGAGAAACCCTGTGCATTGAACTGGATCGCCCCCAAATCGCTGGGGAATCAGCGGAAGCGGAACCAGACATACCTCTTATAGAGGTAATACTTGAGGCGGGTTCCTGCACAGAGACTGGCGCAGCAGCAGGGATGGTCTGTGACTCAGGTTGTACCGGAGCAGCCACAGTGGGGGATTCCAGGTGAGCCATGCGCCTCAGGAGCATTTGTAACGCCAAGGCAAACTGATCCATGCAGTGATCTTGCTGATCCAATCTGGAAAAAATATTACCAACAAGTGAATTGACTGTATCTTCTGAATTCATGGCCTTCGCCTAACAGAAACCATGAATCAGACCGAGACAGAAGTACAATTAAATCACACTTGTTTATTAAATAAAAATAAAAAGGTAAATAGAGAAAGCGTAGTCAAAGCATAGCAAGAGTCCAGTAACCGGATCGAGTAGTCAGCCAGTCCAGAGTTCAATAACCAGATCGGGTAATCAGCCAGGCCAGAAGTTAGGGATCTAAGTAGAGCAACAGCAAGCAGTGTAAGGAGCCAGAAGGGATGTCAGCAATCCAGTCTTTGAACAATACCGCAGGAGATGGTTTCTTGTGATGTGACCAAGGCGAAGGCAGAGAGGAAGTGAGCTGAACAGCTTTAAGTAGACAGGTCAGACGAGCATGATCAGGAACAGCTGGTAGCTGTGGAGAAAGATGAGAGCTGGCAATTAGCCGAAAGCTGTGCAGCCAGCCCAGAGAAGGATAGGGCTCAGCAAGCCCTGACACAATCGGCAGGAATGCGACTGGGATCTTCCCCCTTTTACTTCATGGATCAGGCACAATGACTTCAGGCCATTATCCTTTCCCTCTCTCCCTGGCACAAACCCTACCTGATCGCTATTTACCCATCTTGGTAATAGGGGCTTTAATCTTTCTGCTATTAATTTAGCAAAAATCTTTATATCTGTGTTTAACAAGGATATTGGGCGATATCTCGCTGGGACTGTTGAATCCATCCCTTCTTTTAAAAATAGAGTTATATAGGCCAATAATGATTCCAACCGCATTGTCTCTTCTTCTGCTATGGCTTTCAGATATTCACATCATTTAGGGATCAAAAACTTTTGGAATCTCTTATAATATAAAATCGAATACCCATCAGGTCTCAGACTCTTTCCCTGGAAGTAGCTGCTAATGGCGTAACGGATCAAGAGAAGCCGGTGATGTCACTTCCAGTCATGCGCAAACTGGAAGGGGGGGTGAGGAAATACCATCTTTGTCTTTGTATCACTGCTCAAAGATCTTTTAAACATTGTGAATGTATAAATTGGCGCAATAAATTTGTTTTTATTATACATGGGGTGCACTATGAATATTCTGCCCTTCTTTTGAGTCATAATGCACAGGAGGACAGCAAGGATTGGTCTCTTAAAGGGACCTAAAGTGTAAAGTAGCTGCTAAAGGCTAGTGGTGGAGATGCACAGATTTTATACTAAAGCACAAGTGGCATGTTTGAATTTAAGTCCAAAGGTAAAGGTGAGCGGGCATTGCCCTTATTGGTGGAGACACTGGGGATTGGAGCACAAATATTTAAACACGCCATTGCAAGATATGTGTCACTGAAGACATATTTGAATTATTTTTACAGCGAATGCATTCTTTTATGAACTATAATTTGAAGGACTCATTGTTTACACTGTTTAACCATTGTAATTTAAACCAACTAAAGCAAACCTACCGACACTAACTAGCTAAGCAATGTACAAACAGCAGGATAAATAGGGCAGAGAGGGATCAGATTGAGAAACAAAGAATAGCAGGTCAGGAATAGGTTAAAATGGGGATCAGGTAAACAGGAGCCAGGTACAAGCAAACAGGATCAAGGTTACAGGTTTACAGAACCAGAGCACAGGCAAAACACTGAGGCATGCAGGATGCTACAAGAGCAGATAAATACTTTCCCAGTAGTCAGCATCAGGTTGGGTCTAATTGCTGGGTTCTTCTGGCTACTAGGCTACTAAGCAACACCCACTAGTGGACACCAGGGCTACACCCTTCAGATCTAAGAACCACAGTGCCACCAGCATATGATACAGTTCCTGTTAGGTAGGACCAAGCTATTTACAGAGTAGAGAAAGAGAAAAATAAAAAAAGAGAAAAAAAATGTGAAACAATATGCTAATAGTGTGCACAGGTGCTCCAGTCCATTAATTTAACCCAGGACAGCCCAATATTCATATACAGTTAATTTCCAGACAGTAAATTCTGTTATTCTTTTTTTGTAAATTACTTTTTATTGAGTTTTTTGACATACAAACAAACATTAACCCGCAAAAGGCGGAAACAGACACTGGTTACAGCATAAAAAAAAGGGGGGGACAAAAAACAAAAAACCCTCCCAGTGTAAACAAAAACGGGGACCATTCCCCAACCCCCACCCCCCCCCCCCCCAAAAGAGGGGGGGGGGGAGGGGACAACTCCCACAAAAAACAAAAAGGTGTTAGCCAAGCCCTGGTACGGTCTTATCTAGACAGATATGCCCACTACATTACCCTCCAGCCGGAGGTACAACTGATAGCGATTCCGTGCGGTGACTCTTCGTTCCATCGTACAGGAGAATGTCTACTCGTGTGGTCCCTCCCTCCCCCACTCCCCGCCTAAAGAAAAGGTACCCCTCAGGTATGTGAAAGGGCCATCTATTGGGGAGATCTTTGCATTTGGTTCCAGCCCACCCGCACTCCACTCTTTCAGGACTCTACAGGGAACCCCAGGGTCATTGAGTGTGGCTGATCATGCAGTTAGTCCGAAGCCGTGTCCACAGAAGCCACCCATCCTCCCCAAACCTTTTCAAACTTGGCAAGAGCTCCTCTGCTCAAGTAGGTAGCTTTATAAAATGGGACCGCTTTGTTGACGAGAGATTTCCAGCTCTCCAAGGTCGGGGCAGACGAACTCTTCCACGATAAGACAATTCTTTTTTTAGCATAAAACAATAATAGGGTGAGAAGAGTTCATATAGCCCTAGTAGTGGCCAAAGGTTCAATCATGTGCAACAAACACACTTCAATGGACTGGGGGATTGAAATAGAGGTGACCGATCTGATACAGTGAGCTATAGCTTGCCAATAGGTTTTAATATGAGGACAGTCCCAGAATATATGCATGAAGTTCGCCATAGGCATGGAGCATCTCCAGCAAAGCGATTGCTGGTTCCCAAACATTTTCGCTAATCTATGCGGGGTTAAATATATTCTATGTAGGAATTTGTAGTGGATTAAGCAGCAGAGACTAAGTATTGAAACGTGGTCCCCCACATGTCATCCCAATCATCTCTGTCCATAACCGGGGCCACAGCCTCCCAGGCCAGTCTACAAGGTTCCATTAACGTGCCCGTTTCTTGGAAAAGGTTTTTATATATGCTAGAGACTGGTTTAACCAAGGAGTCATTGCGTATCAATAGTTCTAAGTCACTAGAGTCTAGCTTCAGCAGTTCCCTTCCAAATTGCGAGTAAAATGCATGTCTCAGTTGGATGTATCTAAAGAAGTGTGAAGTGGGAAGGGTGAGACGCTCCCTGAGATCATTAAACGACATTAGGCTTCCATTTAGTACAATATGTTGTAAGGTTTTGACCCCATATTTGGTCCAAACAACAGGGTCTGGGTAATTGTAAAAATGTACCAGATTGGGGTTTCTCCACAATGGTAAATTAGGGGAGAACACGCTCACAACAGATGACCGCATTCCCTGAGTCACATTCCATGCCCTAATTACTGAGCGCATAGAGGGAGTCAGGGAGTATGCAGACTTTAAACCTCTGTAGACCAAATGCGAGAGTGCCTCATAAGAGCCCACACAGGCCGCCTCCAGGGACACCGAGGTGTCGTCTGGGGGAGAAGTCAACCAGCGGTGGGCTACCGTCAGTTGGCCAGCTAGGAAATATTTATAAAAGTTAGGCACTGCAAGGCCCCCCTCCCCCCATGGCTGCTGGAGGATGGCAAGTTTCAAGTGAGGAGTTCCCCCCTGCCACAAAAAGGAAGAGAGCATACTGTTTATCGATTTGAAGAGGGACTTTGGGATCCACACTGGCGAATTTCTGAGAATATATAGAAGCAAGTGCAGTATTTTCATCTTAATCAGGTTTATTTTCCCAATGAGGGAGAGCGGGAGGTTTCCCCAGGCATGTAATTTTCTAGAGAGAACACCAAGTAGGGGGGAGACATTTAAGCCAATGAAATCTGTCACCGAGTTTGTGATTAAAAGTCCAAGGTATTTAATCTGCCTCACCCATTGCAAAGGGCTATTGGGATCGACTTGCCCGGGTGCAGGATGGGATCTTAAGGGGAGTATTTTGGACTTGGTCCAGTTTACTTTAAGGCCAGAGACCACAGAAAATTTGTCTAGCAGTGACAGCGCTGCCTGTAGAGATGGTCCAGAATCTTTAAGGAACACCACTAGGTCGTCTGCATACAGGGCCGTAACTTCAGTCAGAGTGCCCACGGTGATATCCTGAATCTGTGGGGAAGTGTGCAGTGCCATGGCAAGAGGCTCCATGACCAGTGCAAATAGCCCTGTCTGGTGCCTCTGGACACTGGAAAGGCATCCGACACCCCGCTATTAAGACAGAGAGCTCTGTGGAACGTGCCCATAGGGTGCCATCCCGCCCGCTGCCTCCTGGTAACCACCCACGTCCCTTCCTGTTTAAACTCCTCAACTACAAAGACAGGGATGCGGTACTTTCCAAGGCCAGAGGCTTCTCTGACAAGATGGTGATTGACAATGCCAAAATATCGCTGTTTCCTGACTTCTCAGCGGAACTACAGAAGAAACGGGCAACGTTTATTGAAGTCAAAAAGAAGCTCAGGGATCTTAATGTTCAATACGGCATGCTGTACCCGGCCCGTCTTCGGGTCACCGCCCTGGGCTCTACCCATTTCTTTGATAGCCCTGCTGCGGCCAGGCAGTGGCTGGACCGCGAAGATAAGGTGCTTAGAGAAGCCAGGCAACAACGCCCTCCTGTTTGATCCCGGATCCGAATGACTTCTTCTGATGGGGACTATCTTTTTTCCAGATTCGGCGGAGCAAGCAGGACTCAGTGTTTATTTCTACCTACTGACAGACTATGCTGCTTGTTTGGGTGAAACCCCTTTTGTTACCTGGGAATGTTTTCTCTGGGTGTTTCCGTGGCCTTCCCCCCCTTCCCCCCAAGCTCCCTTGTTATGCAGACTCAGGGCCTGTTTGGTTCTGCAACTGACCTCTTTTTTTTCTCCCCCTGCTTTTTGGATTTTCTTTTTTTTCTCTTTTTTGTTTTGTTTCCCTTTTCTTCCCCCCTTTTCTTTTTTTACAGAATCCCTCTGCTTCCACAACCTTCTCCTTGCTACGCAGACAATGCCTACATATCTGGATCCGGAACTATGACGGGAGGCTTTATGTTTGTCCTGCCCAGATGCTCTGGCTTTTGGTGTGACTATACCGGGGTGCTTTGGTCTGCTGTTACCTTCCTGTTTATTTTAATACTGTTATCACATATGTTGAGTGTGCACATTCTTATGTTTCTGAGCAATGTCGACCACCGTTAAGTGCCTTTCCTGGAATGTCAGGGGACTGAGCAGCCCTGTGAAGCGCCTGGCTGTCCTCCGGCTTTTGAAGGCCATGGGATCGGGTATTGTCTGCCTGCAGGAGACTCATTTCCCCCCGGGTCACATACCTAGTCTTAGCCCGAGGACATACCCTACCCAGTTTCACTCTACGTTCTCTGCATTTGCTAGGGGGGTGAGTATCTTGATACGTCAGGATACCCGCTTTACCTGTTCTCGGGCGGTTATTGATCCTGGGGGAAGATATATATTTCTGCATGGCAGGCTTGGTCACTGGGCATGTATTATAGCTAATATTTATGTACCACCCCCGTACTCAGCTGAAGTTCTCCGCTGTTTGGCCAAGTTTATGGCCCCACACCATACGGTCCACCTGCTGGCACTGGGTGACTTTAACAACTATCTTAACCATAGATGGGATAAGATTCCCGCCCCCCCGCCCCCCCGCCCCCCCGCCCATGCCTTCCCGCCCTCAGGTGCTACTCGTGCTGCTCTACCGCTTATGGAAGCCTGTCGCGCATTGACCTGGGGTTGGGTAACGCGGCTTTACTCCCTTTTGTCGTTGACTCTGGTTATGGGGACAGACACGTTTCTGATCATTCATCCTTTTGGGTCGAGCTTAATCTATTTACCGCGGCTACCCCTAGAATATGGAAGTTGAACCCTTTCTGGCTGACGCTTTTTCCCTCACCCGACCCCATTAGTGACAACCTCCAGATTTTTTTCCGGGACAATATTGGTTCCGCCCCCTTTGGGTACGGTTTGGGATACGGCGAAAGCCTTTCTGAGAGGTCAATTTATTGCCGCTATTACTTCTATTAAAACAAATACTAAGGCCTGGGAGCGGGAGGTTTGTAAAACCCTTAGGGATACAGAGGACCGATATATCAACCACCCCTCAGATGATACTAAAAAGCTTTGGCTGAGTGCACAGGCTATGGCTACTCAGCTGACTCTACAGTTGGCGGAAAATAAGAGATTTTTTCTGCAACAAACACACTTTGAGGAGGGTGAATCTACTGGACACATGCTGGCTGTGCTGGCGAGAGCGCAGGGATCCGCTCCGATGGTTTCCTCCCTGTGTGATGCACGGGGGGAACTCCACACGGATACTCCCTCTATATTGCAAGTCTTCCGCTCGTTTTATGCTGATTTGTATGCATCCAAGGTTCATCCCGGCACAGAAGAGATTGATGCTTTTCTGGCTAGGAGTGACCTACCTTGCTTGTCTACTTCAGATGCTTGTAAGCTGGATGCCCCATTGACTATAGACGAACTTGCTCTAGCATTGGAACACACCCACAACAATAAATCTCCGGGGGCAGATGGGCTTCCTTCTGAGGTGTATAAACGACATGCGGCCACCTTATTGCCGACACTTTTGAATGTCTTTAATAATGCATTGGACTCTGGCACGCTTCCGGACTCCATGAATGAGGCCATTATAATTGTGTTATTGAAGCCAGGTAAAGAGCCAACGTCCCCTGACTCCTACCGACCTATCTCCCTACTTACAACGGATGTTAAGTTGCTGGCTAGAGTCATGGCGACCAGATTGTCTCACGTTATTCAGAAGTTAGTGCACTATGACCGAATGGCCTTACCTGTGAAAGGTTTTGGAAAAGATGGGCCTAGGCAGACGGTTTATTGGATGGGTCAGACTACTTTATGCTAACCCTGTAGCTAGGATTAGGGTTAACTCTGCAACGTCGGAACCCTTTCCCTTGTTTCGTGGTACCAGGCAGGGTTGCCCTTTATCTCCCTTGCTCTTTGCTCTGGCTCTCGAGCCTCTTGCTGCTAGGATCAGGGGAGATGCTGGTATTAAAGGATTTATTCGTAACACGGGTGTGGATGTAGTATCGCTCTATGCAGACGATACTTTGTTATACCTAGGTGACACGCAGGGCTCCCTGTCGGCCGTTATGACCCTAATTACGGACTTTGGTGCTCTTTCTGGCTTTTCTGTTAACTGGAATAAGTCAGTACTCTTACCCCTAGACCCCATACCGACTGCCCTCCCTGACTGTGCAGCTATGATTCAAGTGGTGTCCACTTTTAGATATCTGGGGGTGCAGGTTTCCCGAGAGGTCGCACATTATGTTCAATTAAACCTGGTCCCCCTGCTGACTAAATTTAGGGAAAAATGCAAGGCTTGGTGCAAATTACCGTTATCAGTGGTGGGGCGGGCTAATCTTATAAAAATGGTCTGGGCTCCCCAATTATTATACGTTTGCCACAACTCCCGGGTGTGGATACCCAAGTACTGGTTTGACAAAATAGACTCCCAATTCAGAGAATTAATTTGGCGTAAAAAAGCTGCCAGGATTAGTTTGCGAACGTTACAATATGGTAAAGAGGACGGGGGCCTGGCTGTTCCACATGCCAGGGCCTATTTTTTGGCGTCTCAACTACAGCAGCTTGGTGGCTGGGGACTGGAAGATGTTGCTGAGTCATACGGCTCACCGCCGTGTAGCGTTCTCAAACTTAGAGGCGGGCTTCCCTCATCTTCCTAAGGGTGCTCCGACTGTGGTCTTATTAAACACACTCTGGAAATATATTAAGCGACTGTTGAAAATCCAGGGCTTTTTTTCTCTTACCCCTATTTGGGACAATGGTTTTTACTATCAGCTGCTGAGGCTCAAGGGTTTCCGCAGCTGGCAGGTGAAAGGTCTGGAATACTTGACCCAATTATACAATGGCCCTACTCTTAAGTCTTTTTTGGAGCTACAGAGGGAGTTCGCACTACCACGCACTGATTTTTTTAAATACCTTCAATTGAGACACGCCTTACAATCTCAGTCCAGAGCTACCCCACTTGCCTTGGTTGACCATGCAATTATACACTCTATCATGATGACGGCCAGTAGGAAGGGTATGATTTCTAAGGGGTATGCCATTATTACCGGGGTGCTTCAAGACTCGGCTATGTTGCCGTGCAGGCGTGGATGGGAAGGGGACCTAGGACCTCTAGATGGTGAGACCTGGGATCTCTGTCTTATGTCTGCCCACAGGGTATCAGTGTCGGCCTCCCAGAGACTTTCCCATCTTTATTTGTTACATAGAGCCTATAAGACACCAGCTAAATTGTATGCTTGGGGCCTCCGGGACTCCCCCCTGTGCCCTAAATGTAAGAGAGACCACGGTGACCTTCTCCATATGTTCTGGAAGTGCCCTAAACTGACTCGTTATTGGACTACGATTCTGGAAACTATTCATCAGGTATTTCGAATCATGATTCCCACAAGCCCGGTGATATGCCTGTTGGGGGCCCTGGACGAGGAGTCCCTTACCCCGGCCGTCTGCACGGCGATTCTCAGGCTGCTTTATATGGCTCGTAAACTGATAGCCCAAATGTGGATCACGCCCAGGGTACCCAGCAGGCAACAGTGGATTGATCGGGTTAACGGGATGTTGATACGTGAGAAGCTGGCATACCAACATAGGAATACCCCCCAAAAGTTTTATAATATGTGGCAGGACTGGCTGGATGTCCCAGGTCTGGCACCGCACCAGTTGATTCAGAATAGGTTACTGCAGGGCTGATTTGACCTTGATATTTACCATGGGTCCTGTCTTACCTGTTTGGTTTGGTTGTATACAATTGTTGAAGCATGCTATTGAATGCTAATAATTGTGGGTATTGTGTACGGTACTATTTCTATATGTTCTGTGGCTCAGGGATCTCTGACTATCTCTCCCTCCCCCTAGTTTATTCTGCTTTCTTTTTCTGTTATTTTTTTTTTATTTTGTTTCTTTTGAATAAGAAAATGTAAAATTTGAATACTGTAACTGCACGATAGTTTTCTCCTTCTTCCCTCTTGCTTCTTATGCTGAGGATAGATTTGCTGACATCCTATCTACTATCCGGTCTCCCTTATTCTCATTTACTGCACCTCCTTGATCTGCTGTTTCTGGGAAGATTATGTTTGTTACTCTGATTTCATATTGTGTGTGTTCTCATTATGTGAGGCCATTGTATGGATGTCTTGTACCATTATGTTTTTCTAATAAAAACTTTTTCTGATAAAAAAAAAAAAAGACAGAGAGCTGCTACTGGATGATCGTACAGCAGCGATATCCACCGAAGGAAGGTGGGCCGAACCCCATGCAGTGTAACACCTGCTTCATGTAACCCCAATCAATGGAGTCAAATGCCTTTTCCAGATCAAAAAACACCAGCACCCCCCCGATGAACTTCCAGCCTCCAACTGGGTATAGGTATACACCCTCCGGATGTTGATATCTGTGGCCTTTTTAGGCATGAACCCAGTCTGATCAGGCGATATTAAATGATCTATTATTTTCATTAACTGATTGGCCAGCATTTTTGTAAGAATTTTGAGGTCCATATTCAGCAGTGGTATGGGTCTATATGATGAGCAGGATAAAGGGTCTTTGTCAGGCTTAGGCAGCAAGACCACATGAGCCTCGTAAAAGGAGGTAGGTAACGAACCAGTTTCTATACATTCGCTATAGAGGTGCAAAAGTCTAGGGGATAGGAGTTCCATATATTGTTTATACCATTACGCGGGAATCCCATCCGGGCCCGGCGACTTGCCATTGGGAAAGGAGGCAACAGCCGCTGCCAATTCCTTTTCGGTAAAAGGTGCATCTAAACTAGTTGCAACCTCAAGTGGCAGCACCGGGATCCAGAGGGGGTCCAGCAGATCTATCAATATCTGATTGTCATAAGGTGGGAGTGTACAGTGTAGAGTAGTAAGAGACAAATGCATGTTTGATGCCCTCCCCATCCCTGACCAAGGTGCCCTCAGACGTGTGGACACAGGGGATCACAGTGTGCGTCCGCGGGTCAGCAGTCAGATAGGCTAAGAACTTTCAATTTTTATCCCCTTTTTCAAACAGCGTTTCGGCTCTAGTTTTAAAGTGACATTGAGTGAGACTTTGGAAGTGCACCAATAGTGCCCTTCTGGCCATTTGCAACTCAGCCAGGAAGGAAGTGGAAGGTGTTTCAGCATGAGTCTTTGCACAGTGTTTCATGAATCTGGAGCCTGTCAGTGGTGGAGTTTTTCTCAGCCCTTGCAGCCTTGATGGCCGATACATACATCCTCCTGGCGGATGCTTTAAATGCATCCCAAACCACAGGCCCAGCCGCTGTTCCCTCATTGTGATCCCAGTAGTCTGTTAGCTGTGGCGAGACCGAAGCCTCTACTGAGGGTTCCGACACCCAACCAGGATGTAGCCTCCACACCCTACTGCGTTCACCCGGGCCAGAGTTAATGTGACCTGTAGGGGAGTATGATCTGAAAGTCCCCCAGCCAGATATGAGACCTCAGTGACCTGGGTCAACAGAGCAGGGCCAGCAAATGCTAGATCTATGCGAGAGGAGGAGGTGCTAATGTGAGAAAGGTAGGAGTAACCCCTCTCTCCAGGGTGCTTCCATGGCCACACCTCCTCCAGCGTCGCTGAATCCGCCCAATGTCCGAGCTCCAGGTTCTGCAACCGGTTCGGGTTAGAGGTGTCTAAGGTATAGTCTAAAATGTTGTTAAAGTCCCCAGCCACAAATAATTTTAAAGGGCCAAAGGTGGCAATTTTCTCAAGGACAGTGTACAAGACCTCACACTTAAAAGGGGGTGGGGAGATAGACATTAACGAACGCCATCAGTTGGGATTCAACCTCCAGAACCACCACCACATAGCGCCCCTGGGGGTCAGTAACCACATGTTCCACTGAGCAGGTCAGCTGCTTATGGATAAGGATAGCCACCCCTCTAGCATATGAAGAATGAGTGGAGTGTATGGCTCTCTGGATCCAACTCCTGTTTAGGGAGAGTATCCTGTTCCCAGTTAAATGAGTCTCCTGCAAGAAGACTATGTGCGGATTCTGATTTTTGAGGTATTGGAGTACCAACGATCTCTTAAATTTAGAGTTCAGGATGGATGCTGTAGTGAGGGGGGGTCAGGAAGGTAGGTCCCGGACCCAGAGAGCCACAACACACCACAGGACAAAAACATAGCAGCATAGACCGTACCAGGCGAAGAGCCAGCCCATACATAGAGTTCCTCAGGGCAGAGCTGAACCGAAAGAAAAAATTATAAACAAAGGTTGAAAAAATAAAAACAAAGAAAAAAAACAACAAAAATTCCAAAAAGAGTTCAACAGCGTGAGTTCCCAACTCCCTGTTTGCTCCAGGTGAACAGAACAAAAACCACCGGAGAAACTTCATTCCCAAAAACATAGCAAAAAAACAGTGGACCATTCCCCGTGGGGGATCTTGAAGACTGATAGGTTCCGATCATAGTCCAGCTATAGGGTCGTAGGCTCCTGCGATTGACAGGTAATCAGTCCCGGACTCAATAATGCTGTGCACTTGGTAATGAAAATACTCGAATTGGAGGAGCAAGTTACAGCCCAATTATTATATTTGACACAACAATTCCCAGCCAACTTCTTCAAGCAATGGAATCCAATCAGTCCACCGCCTCTGCAGGGGAATGGAAGAATTTTGCAGATCCATGGTGGATGACTTTGAGGCGGCTAGGATATAACATGTTGTAGACTAGGCCCTTGTCCCTCAGGCGCCTGCGGACATCTGTGAAGGAGCGCCGTTTTTTCTGGAAAATTCTGTTATTCTTGAACTCTAACCAGGGCCATGCATATGATGAGAGAATTCTTAAAGTTGGAGGGCATTTTCCAAGGGGTTACCAAAATAGCTCCTCTGAGAGAGTTGAGGTTGGTAAGGGGGCATATTCAATGCAATGACGTAAGCAACAAAGTATGTACTATAGGCACTATATGACCTTTTGTATAGTATATATATATAAATATATATATATATATATATATATATATACTGGAGCGCTTCCCTTTTTTTTATCTTGTTTTTTTTTTTTTGTGTGGTGTGATTACACATATTAGTGGTAACTGCCCCAAGTTAACATTTTTCTTTTTGCATTGTGGTAGTAGGTATTTTTCAGGGTGTAGTAAGAGGTCTTATATACAGTATATACACAGTATTTGCTGTATAGCATTTTGTTATCCATTACAACCATTTCACATATACTGTTAACTCTGTAAAGATTAAAACTATTTACTGCAGGCGTGTACCATTACATTTTCTGATGTAAAAATTTATTTTTTAATACTGTGGGAAATATCAGAAAATTTTGAATAAATGGTGTACTATAGAGAGATAGAGTAGATGAACATAATGATTAATGTAGAAAATTGTAAATGTAATTTTTATTATTATGCATGTTTTTTATTAGCAATAAAAAGTATGAAAAAAAACTATTTACTGCAGATGCGTACAATAATACTTTCTGGTGTAACATTTTTTTTTTTTAATACTGTGGGATTATTAGATTTGAGGCTAAGGTAATATACACAGTTTTACTTTTTATAAAAAGGTAAAGAAAATATCTCTGTTTCAGTTGGTCATTCCTGCCTATCTACATTTGTATTACAAATACTTGTGTTCAAAAATATCAATCAATTGTGTTAATCATGCATATGTTGAAGTGTTGATAACAATGTTATAGCCTGCTGTGATACATTTTTTAAGGAAAGGTTTTGAACAGCAGGTGGCGCTCTCGCGTCTATAAATGGTAGGTTAAAAGGACTTTAGGCCTACTGCCAGTTACCAAGTTCATGCAATGACCATGAAATTAGATATTTTGTAACTTAAGTAACTGATTTATGTGACTGCTTGATCTCATAACAATCCTTGATAATTCTATTCCACCCAGGTAAAATAAGATAAAGATACATACTGCAGTTTTCATGCATTTCCATATTTCTGTGTGATATAATGTCCTATCAGGCAAGGGGCTGTTGTAGGAAATTTCTGTTACAGAGGACTTGCTCACATGGTAGTTCTGCGGCTGGCAAAATACAATCCAGGTTCTAGAATGTTTATTTTCATGTATCAAGTCAACAGTTACTTTTAAGTAAAAATAAAATAAAAGGAAAGAAAACTATCATCATTTATAAATTAAAAAATATAACAGAAAATGTGAAAAGGAACTCAAGGCTGCAAAATTTCAAAATGAAGGACAGGTTGTAAAAGAGAGAATAAGAAATCCCCAAATAAACTATTAGTAAAATGGCCAAGCCTGAAAATGTGGACCCTTTACAAGACAATTTAGATTTGGTGACTGGGGACAAAGGCAAGGCAACGGTATTAAAGGATATCCTTTAGTTTCAGCTTTAAAAAAAAAAATGAAATGCATATCTTTTTTGCAAGTAAAAAAGGTGCATTTATTAGACTGTGTAAGCTGGCAGGAAGCATCAATGAACTACCCAGAGTGCTCAACATAGTGAAACTATGTAACTACAAACTGGCCGCTGCAAAGGCTGTCCGTATTTGTAGTCAGGGTCGGTGCAAGGATTTTTGGCTACTTAGACAAAAGTTACATTTCTATCCGACACTTCCTCCTGATACCATCCTCCCGCCAAACCCACTATTGTGACAGGATAGGGCAGTGATGGCGAACCTTTTTGAACCCGAGTGCCCAAACCGCAACGCAAAACCAACTTATTTCTTTCAAAGTGCCAACACAGAATTAAACCTGCCAGCTTTGAATGAGCCCTAAGGGACCAAAAAGAATGCAGAATGCACTGTGCAACATACACTGACCTACCTGACCATTGCATTCACCTACATGACACATGAACTACACATGAACTCACCTACATGACACATGAACTACACATGAACTCACCTACATGACACATGAACTACACATGAACTCACCTACATGACACATGAACTACACATGCACTCACCTACATGACACATGAACTCACCTACATGACACATGAACTACACATGCACTCACCTACATGACACATGAACTCACCTACATGACACATGAACTACACATGCACTCACCTACATGACACATGAACTCACCTACATGACACATGAACTACACATGCACTCACCTACATGACACATGAACTACACATGCACTCACCTACATGACACATGAACTACACATGAACTCACCTACATGACACATGAACTACACATGCACTCACCTACATGACACATGAACTCACCTACATGACACATGAACTACACATGCACTCACCTACATGACACATGAACTCACCTACATGACACATGAACTACACATGAACTCACCTACATGACACATGAACTCACCTACATGACACATGAACTACACATGCACTCACCTACATGACACATGAACTCACCTACATGACACATGAACTACACATGAACTCACCTACATGACACATGCACTCACCTACATGACACATGAACTACACATGAACTCACCTACATGACACATGCACTCACCTACATGACACATGAACTACACATGAACTCACCTACATGACACATGCACTCACCTACATGACACATGAACTACACATGAACTCACCTACATGACACATGCACTCACCTACATGACACATGAACTACACATGAACTCACCTACATGACACATGAACTACACATGAACTCACCTACATGACACATGCACTCACCTACCTGACCATTACACTCACCTACTGTACATGACACATGCTTCCTGCACTACTAACATGCCCCCACACAGTACAATGTAAATCGGAGGATCCACCCTCCTCCTTACCTTTCTATTGCCTCATCGTCCAGCTCTCCCCAGACAGCATTGAAGGAATCCCCGACATCCAGCCATTCCTTGATATCCCCGCCGCCTGGATGCCAGCTAGCAGCCATTGCACCTCTCCCCATTGAAAATCAGCTCCCAGCACCGCCCCTCCCCCTTCTCTTTTTCACAGGCTGCACTAGGACAGACTGAACCAAAGTCATCCTGGAGCAGGGGGAGCTGAAATAGGGTACCCGCAGAAAGGAATCCCTGAATGCCTTACCAGAAGTGTAGGGGTCCGCGGGAGGCAATAAGCTGCTGAACAGAGTCTGGATGGTGGAGAAAGAAGAATTTTACACTTAAATGACACACAAGGAATAAGATGACTGGCTGTCCACTCCCCTGCCGATGTCACTAGCAATGAAGCAAGGAAGAGAGCTGGCTCCTCCCTGCCTGCAATGTCAGTGCAAGTGACTGCCTGGCTGGGGGATTCCCCTGGCGTGCCGACAGGGAGGGCTTGACGTGCCAGCTGTGGCACGCGTGCCATAGGTTCGCCATCACTGGGATAGGGGTATCTGAGCAGTGTAAAAGGAGGGGAGCAGCGTGACAGGTGGGGGGCAGGATGATGAGGGGAACAGTGTGACAGGTGGGGGGCAGTGTGATAGGTGGGGGGCAGTGTGACAGGCGAGGGGCAGTGTGACAGGAGAAGGACATTGTGACAGGCGGGGGCGGTGTGACAGGAGAGGGACAGTGTGAAATGAGAAGGACAGTGGGACAGGTGGGGGGCAGTGTGACAGGTGAGGGACAATGTGACAGGAGAGGGACAATGTAACAGGTAGGGGGCAGTGTGACAGGAGAGGGACAGTGTGACAGGTGGGGGAAGTGTGACAGGAGAGGGACAGTGTAACAGGTGGAGGGCAGTGTGACGGGTGGGGGGCAGGGTGACAGGTGAGTGACATAGTGACAGCAGGAGGGAAGTGTAACAGGTGGTAGGGCAGTGTGACAGAGGGACACCTGGACACACACTCGCTCAGGCTCTGGGCATTGTGTATTTGACAAGAGACAGCAATATGTTGTAGTTATTTGTATGCGACATGGAGGAAGCTCTTGGGGAAATAAATCTCTCTTCCCTTACATGGCAGGCCGGCAGGAGCAGTCTGGAACAAAGAAGAGGGAGCTGGAGTTGTGGGACGGAGCTGGAAGGTGGAGCTGATGGAGCAGTTCAGCACAGAGGAGGTAAGGTTTCCTCCTGCTATGTGCAGCTGCTAAATGATAAAACTTGTCCTGACTAGGGATGAGCTTCGTGTTCGAGTCGAACGTACGTTCGACTCGAACATTGGCTGTTCGTCCGTTCGGCGAAATCCGAACATTTTGGTCCGTTCGCGTCAAATTCGTGTGGCGCTCACGGCCCACAATGCACTGCGATGGCGCAGTGCCTTGCTTGCTCATGATTGGCCAAGCATGCACTGTGACCCCGCATGCTTGGCCAATCGCAGCGCCAGCAGCGAGGAGAGCCATGATTGGCCACAGGCAGGATGCCTGTGGCCAATCATAGCTCAGGCTGTGTAGTGCACGCCCCACACTATATAAGGCCGCCATCACGGCGGCCTCGTGTAGTGTGTTGGCGTCTGAAGCAGTGGGTGTTCTGTGTGCCTTCAACACAGTACACACCGATCGTTTTCGGATGATTTTCTATCTTGCTGTTGTGTAGTGGTTATTGTCTGCGTGCCCTGACCGCAGTATACACCGCTATATTCACCTCACCTATATAGCTAGTGATCTATCTTTTATAATAGAGCTTACAGTCAGTAGTGTTAGGAGCTTGTGCGTGCTGTCTGCGTGCTCTGTACCCAGTACATACCGCTATATCCACCTACATAGCTGTTCTCTATTTGAGACCACTTGCCATCTGCAGGAGTTATTGGAAGTTGTGTGTGCCTCCAGCACAGCACAGTATACATCTGTATATACCCCTTTATCTCTGGTGTCCTCTGGTTATTGTCTGCATGCCCTGACCGCAGTATACACCGCTATATTCACCTCACCTATATAGCTAGTGATCTATCTTTAATAATAGAGCTTGCAGTCAGTAGTGTTAGGAGATAGTGCGTGCTGTCTGCGTGCTCTGTACCCAGTACATACCGCTATATCCACCTACATAGATGTTCTCTATTTGAGCCCACTTGCCATCTGCAGGAGTTATTGGAAGTTGTGTGTGCCTCCAGCACAGCACAGTATACATCTGTATATACCCCTTTATCTCTGGTGTTCTATAATAAAGGCATCTGCAGGAGTTAGTGGGGGTTGTGTGCCTCCAGCACAATATACACTACCCAACTGCTGTTTTACCCAACTCCCTTCAGGCCATTACCATGTCTGGAAGGCCAGCAAGGAGAGGCAGACAGGCGTGAGCTGATAAAAGAGGGCA
Source organism: Lithobates pipiens (assembly GCF_037356315.1). NCBI lineage: Eukaryota > Metazoa > Chordata > Amphibia > Anura > Ranidae > Lithobates > Lithobates pipiens. Next base: position 129,422,109 of record NW_027507787.1, on the reverse strand, counting down.
AGCAGGCTCTGTGTCTAGAGACAACAGTGCTGGTCGTGGACGCGGTGCATTGTCATCAGCACGTGGCCACGGGACATGCTTGTCCTTCTTTTCGGCAGCTGGACATGTTGAACCGCAACATGCCAACGACTTGGTAGAGTGGATGACCAAGCCCTGTTCATCCTCCTCATCCTCTCTCACCCAGTCTCAGGGTACTAGCAAAGCAGCTGCCAACGCATCGTCTTCCCTCCTCTCAATGTCATCATCAGTGACTCCTTCCCTAGACCCACCACGTTCTCCTGAGGAGTCTCCTGAACTCTTTGAGCACAGTGTTGGGTACATGCTCCAGGAGGATGCCCAGTGTTTTGTGGGCTCTGATGATGACACTCAGCTAGAGGAAGGCAGTAGCGTGAGCGCAGAGAGAGGGGATGCTCAAGAAGGACAGCAATCTGGCAGTCATGTTCCACAAGCTGCAGCATACTGCCAGGTTTTCTACAGCGATGAAGAGGGAGGGGATGATGAGGGCACTGACTCCACGTGGGTGCCTGGAAGGAGGGAGGAGGAGGAGGAGGAGGAGGAGGCACATGTCCAACGAGGCAGGATGCCCTCCGGGGGCCAGCTTAGGGGCAGCACACCGACTGAATCACACCGCAGAGCTCCGCCTGTGCAGAGCGCTGCCTCTGCGCGTTATTCTAAAAGTTCTTTGGTGTGGGCCTTTTTTGAGACGAGTGCATCAGATCGCACCGCTGCTATTTGCAACATATGTCTCAAGTGTATCTCACGTGGCCAAAACATCAGCCGCTTGGGCACCACATGCTTGACCAGACATATGTTGACCTGCCATGCAGCTCGTTGGCCAGCGTACCTCAAAGACCCACACCAAAGAACAAAGCGGACCTCTCCTTGCTCCTCATCAGCTGGCATCTCCAACCCCACTAGACCTTCAGTCCTCTCTGAAACCTGCTCTGAGAGGAATGAAGGTGTAGAATTAGGTGTGTCACAGCCAAGTGCTTTCGGGAACTCTGCTAGCGGTACACCCACGTCCGATTATAGCAGGCAAATGTCCCTGCCCCAGCTGCTGGACCGGCGGAAGAAGTTCACTCCCAGCCATCCACATGCCCAGCGGTTGAATGCTAGCTTGGCTAAATTGCTAGCACTTCAACTGCTGCCTTTTCAGTTGGTAGACTCGGCCCCCTTCCGTGAGTTTGTACAATGTGCGGTTCCTCAGTGGCAGGTCCCCAAACGCCACTTTTTCCTCACGTAAGGCGATTCCGGCTCTCTACCGGCATGTAGAAGGCAATGTCCTTGCCTCGCTGGACCGGGGCGGTCAGCGGTAAGGTGCATATTACCACTGACTCATGGTCCAGCAGGCATGGACAGGGACGTTACCTGTCTTTCACGGCCCATTGGGTCACTCTTCTGGCAGCTGGGAAGGATGCAGGACAAGGTGCAGTAGTGTTGGAGGTTGTTCCGCCACCACGCCTCCAAAATGCTACTATTGGTTGTGACACACCTCTCTCCTCCACCCCCTCCTCTTCTTCTTCCTCCATGGCCTCTTCCAGTGCTCTGTCCTCAGAACCTGCGGTGCTCCGTAGGCGTTCCAGGGGCTACGCAAGTACGCAGGCAAAACGATGCCATGCCGTGCTTGCGCTGGTTTGTTTGGGGGACAGGAGCCACACTGGGGCGGATGTTTTGTCAGCTCTGCAGGGGCAGGCCGAGAGGTGGTTGACGCCACGCCAGCTTAAGCCAGGAATGGTGGTTTGCGACAATGGCACCAACCTCCTCTCTGCCCTCCGACAGGGACAACTGACCCATGTGCCCTGTGTAGCTCACGTGCTTAACCTGGTGGTGCAGCGGTTCTTGGGCAGGTACCCCGGCTTACAGGATGTCCTGAAGCAGGCCAGGAAAGTCTGTGTGCATTTCCACCAATCATTTAATGCCTGTGCTCGGCTGGCTGAGCTCAAAAAGGAGTTGAACCTGCCCAAGAACCGCCTTATATGTGACATGCCCACCAGATGGAACTCAACATTGGCCATGCTGCAGCGGCTGCACACGCAGCAGAGGGCCATCAATGAGTACCTGTGCGACTACGGCACCAGGACAGGGTCAGGGGAGCTCGGTTTTTTCTCACCACGCCAGTGGGGCATGATCAGGGATGCATGCACTGTCCTGTCACCGTTTGAGGAGGCCACAAGGATGGTGAGCAGTGACAGTGCATGCATCAGTGACACTGTACCTCTTGTCCACCTCTTGGAGCATACGCTGCGTGGAATAATGGACAGGGCACTTGAGGCAGAACAGAGGCAGGAAGAGGAGGACTTCCTTGCCTCTCAAGGCCCCCTTTATCCAGACAGTGTTCCTGCTGTGCCACCCATCACACAGGAAGAGGATGAGGAGGAGGAAGAGGAGGAGGAGGATGATTGTGTCAGCATGGAGATGGAGGCTGGCACTCAGCATCAGCAGCAGCAGCAGTCTTGTAGGGATGATTTACAGTCCCAAGAAACACGTGGACTTGTACATGGCTGGGAGGAGGTAGCTGCGGATCATGTTGTCCTTAGTGACCCAGAGGACTCCGGACCGAATGCCTCAGCTAACCTACGCTGCATGGCCTCCCTGATCCTGCAAAGCCTGCGGAAGGATCCTCGTATTCTTCGGATCAAGGAGAGGGACCATTACTGGCTGGCCACTCTCCTTGATCCACGGTACAAGGGTAAGGTTGCCGACCTTATCTTGCCATCGCAGAGGATGAGACATCTCCGGGAGGCCTTGCAGAAAGGTCTGTGCAACGCGTTCCCAGAGACTGGGAGGTTACAAACTCCTGGTCCTGGACAACGTGTTGCTGAGGTATCGGTCAGAAGGAGCGGTGGAGAAGGTGGCCGTCTGACTGATGCTTTCAGACAATTTTATAGTCCGCAGCCCCAAGGTATGATCGGTTCCAGCACCCATCGCCAGCGTCTGATTTACATGGTGCAGGAATACCTAGGGGCAAGGTCAGACTTGGACACCTTTCCCACCGAAAATCCTCTGGCTTACTGGGTCTTGAGGATGGATCACTGGCCAGAGCTTGCACAGTATGCAATTGAGCTACTGGCCTGTCCTGCATCCAGCATTCTTTCGGAACGCACCTTCAGTGCTGCTGGTGGCTTTATTACCGATCACAGGGTGTGCCTGTCCACCGCATCAGTTGATCGACTGACCTTCATCAAGATGAATCAGTCTTGGATCACCCACAGCTACCAAGCACCTGAAGCTGATGTAACCGAAATTTTTTTTTGAAATACCACATCCCTTCAAGACTGCCTATGCTGATGCTGAGTGACTGTCCTGTTATGTTGATTGTCTATCCTCTTCCTCCTCCGCTGATATGTTGGAAGAACATTTCTGGTTCTGGTTGATGCCATCAGCCCAATTTTTCTGCCCCTGTTTAACAGGGGCGTTTAAGTACAATTTTTGATGCAATGCTTTGCAGCAGGGCTAATTCCTGCAATAAAACTAGAGTATATGGAAGAGGTTGCAGTGTGGTGGCACCAGCAGCAGTGCCTAAGGCCAAATTTTCCTGCCCCTGTTAAACAGGGACATGTAATTACAATTCTTGATATAATATTTCACAGGAGGGCCCGTTCCTGTGCCCACCCAGAGTAACGGTGAGAGCTTATAGTGTTGTGGCACCAGCACCACAACCACCAAATGTCAATTTTTCTACCACTGTTCAACAATGGCATGTAATTACAATTCTTGATATAATCGTTCACAGCAGGGCGCTCCAGCGCCCACCAAGAGTCACTTTGAGGGCTTACAATGTTGTGGCAAAACCAACACCTTGTTCCGCCATTTCTGCAGAGCATATAGGGCAGGCCCCTACTTTCAAACATCCAACTTACAAACATCTCCTACTTGCAAACGGAAGGAGACAACAGCAAGTGAGATGAAAAAAGATGGACGACAAAACAAATTATACAGGGGTGATAACCCTTCCCTATGTTTTCCAAAAAGCTTAAAAATAGTTTTTTTGACTGGAGCTACACTTTAAAAATGTACCAGTTGAAAATTACAAACAGATTCAACTTAACACAACAAACCTACACAGTCCCTGTCTTGTTTGCACCGCCTGTATACTGCTGTTCTGAGTATATAGGGCCTGGGGGCCACACGCATTTCCTTTTTTTAATATGGGTACAGGTTTCCCCTTAATATGCGTACAAGACCCAAATAGGCTGATAATGGGCAGGGAGGGCTACCCATGCCATTTTTCTCAATGATTTTCAACCATATTGCAGGAACCAGATATAACATTAAAACCGCAAGCAGTTTTAAATGGTGTTATTTCCGTTTAATGTAATTTTGTGCAGGGACTGTTCTAAACACGGGAAAGATGTGGCACTTCACAGGCATATTACAGACACCCCCAGGCACCATATTTAAAGGAATATTTCACTTTTTTTTTCACTTTAATCGTCATTAAAATCAGTGCTCCCGCCAAAATGGCCATTTTTAAAAACATTTTAGGCATTGACCCATGTCCCCTGGGGCAGGAGCCAGGTCCCCAAACCCTTTTTAGGACAGTATCTTGCATATTAGCCGTTAAAATTGGCACTTTTCATTTCGAACGTTCGAGTCCCATAGACTTCAATGGGGTTCTAACGTTCGTTCGAATTTGGGGTCCGTTCGAAAGTTCTGGTGCGAACCGAACCGGGGGGTGTTCGGCTCATCCCTAGTCCTGACAAACCCCCCCCTTTCCCCGATGCAGTCTTTCACTGGGAGGTTGGGAGGTGAGGGTTTACAATAGCTTTAAGGAATGCATTTTTGTTGGTCCACAGATCAGAAGATCAGATACGTTGTCAATGACAAGCAGTTGGAAGATCTGTTAGTGGGGCTGAAAAATCTCCAGATAACAAAAGCAGACTTTTGGTGCTGTTGGCGAGAGTTAGGGAGGATTTACCAGTACTCTTTAGTCAAAATACAAGGTGGATCTGAACCAGGCCAGTCCTAGCCTATCTATTAATTAATCTACCTAGGGCATGAGATAGGCATGGACTTTGGACTCCTCATTTAGCTTCCTAAAGTCATTGTAGATGCAGATTAAGCCATCAAGTTTGGGAACATGCAATATAGGCCTGGACCACTCATTCTTGGACCTTTCTATTGTCGCAAGATCCAACATTTCCTGTACCTCCTCTGCTATAGCCTGCCTTCTGTCTCCAAGCTTCTAGTATTTTAGAGGGCTTTAACCAGACACAATGCATTGTTTAATCACAGAGATGCATCTTGGGATATTTGAGATGATTTCCTAGTTTTGCTGCTGAAACTTTTACTTCCTGCCTCTGCACTTTGGATAGGTTGTCAGTCACTCCAAATTCTGACACCCAAGAACTGGATGCTGGCAGCAGGCTAACTAGAACTGTAAACTTTCCATTCTTTTAAGGCTTGGTTAGAATCATGTGGCATAGCAGTGCCATATAAGCAGACATCTTGTATTGGCATCTGGCTGCTTTTCATTTGTTTATTTGTGTGATCCCTCCTCACTTGTTACCAGTGACTTATGATGCATAAAAACCCAGCTATTGCTCCACAATTTCAGCAGGCATGGCCTGGAAGGAGCCTAGGCTGAGGCCACTTTTCACCCACTTATCGAGTATATAGGCTGCATAGAAATGCAGCATCTCTGAGCATTATAAAGCAGGCTAGGATGGGCAGTTCAGACACCAGCACCAGAGAGTAGTGGGTCACTGGAGTGGGTTGGATGGGCGATTGGAGCAACGCTTTAAGAAACTAAATAGGGTCACATTGATTAGAATAATTTGGTAAATCTGTTCTGGCATCTGCTTACAAAGCTAAAGCACTTTATAATTTACCTCCCTGATATGTACAAGTATCTCAAATGGGTCTTGCCACTGCGCCAGACGCTTGCTTTCCACAATTTGGACCAACAGCAGGGCCTTGTCTCCAGGTTGAAAAGTTCTTACCAATGCCATTGCCAGCCTTTTATACACCTTGCCTTGAACCTCCTAGGCTCCTTGCTTATGCTTACAAAGCACAGGCATGACCATTGCAATTCAGTCCTGCATCTGAGAGACATGCTCAATCATGCTTCTGTAGATCATTGCTTCTTGTTCCCAGGTCAATGTCACAATTTTCGCCACAGGGCCATCTACCATACAGCAGATTAAAGGGAGAGTCCCCTGTGGTAGCCTGTAGTCTCGTGCATTTTTGTCAATTACCTTGCGTGACATACCTTTTTGCATTTTGTGAAACCACTCTACCAACTTGTAGGTTTGTGGGTGATACACAGAGGTCTGGAACTGTTTGATCTTGAGTATTGTACACAACTTCAAAATTTTTGATCTAAAGAGAGTCCCTTAATCAGTAACAATCTTAGTAAGAGGTTTATGAGCCCCAAAAGATAGGAAACTGGTGTCAGCAGAAGCGCCTGAATGTGAAGGAGAAGTACCCCCACACGGGCTACTATGTTCCATTGTCATTTAAACAAAAATATAGTTTGGAAAATGTATTAATATTCATAACACAGAAATCATAGTCGTTGCTTCTTTAAATTTATGTAATCAGCTGTGATTGAATGGAGGAAATGGAGAAAGGCTATATTTGTATTTTCTCACTTTTGTGATCTGTGTTCCAAAAAGCTATATTTATGCCCTTTTGCAGTCTGAGCCACCCTAGCTGGAAGTAGTTCATGTTATTTTCGTTGTATTATTATTATTATACAGGATTTATTTGTATTAGTCATATGTGAATAGTAACTTTTTCTGAACACTATTGATAATTAAAATTTGGGAAGCAGCGTTTGGAATTATTTGCTGCAAGCAACCCTATGAAGAATATAATTGGATCTAGCAGTGCAACCAGAAGAGACTAAGGTGTACTGCTTCCTGTAAGGCCAGCAGCTATCAGACGGATGACGATGATTTAAACTAAAATTTGAGTCTTTGAGTAAGATACATCTGTAATGTATAGAAAATAAACTAATTAAGGTCATTAGGATAGTATGGTATTCATCTCTGAGTGCTATTTGAAAAAATCTCTCTATATACTTAATTCCACACAACACAATATCAAAGGGCTCATTAACTTTTTCTGCCCACCTTACCTGGTCCTTTTGTATACCCCCTTATGCCTACCACATCTACTGTTGCCTTCCCCTACCTGGTCCACTGCATTGGTCTTGCAACCCCCTTCTCTTCCATATTATTTAAAAGTGTATTGCCCGAGCATGTGGCGAAAAACCCTGCACAAACCAGATGGGAGTGGAGTGGCTTCCTGTCATGGGAGGGATGCCTAACAGAGGCATCCAGCACAGAGTAAACAGATCTATGGGCTGCACTAAAGGAATCAGGCTCAAAAGGTAAGTGAAAATATATATATTTATTAAGGAAAAAGACACACGTGGAAACCAAACAAAGCAAACCATGAACAAGCAAGAACACAAATAATACACAGCAACCCCAAAACCCTAAACGAACTAACTAACTAACTAAATATACACATGGAAAGGGAACACATATATAACAAGGCAGGGATGAGAGACAAGGGGAACAGGAGGCCAGGTGGAGGAAGCAGAAGCAAGGGGAGCCAAGGCAGGAATCAGGGGACAAGTCTCAGGAACCAGGTATAGGAAACAGAGTCCAGGACAGGAAGCAAATCAGGAACAGGTTTCTGGCAACGGATCAGAACAGGCAGGGACAAGGCTTGCAGGAAGGAATTCTGAAGCAATGAGCCTCAGTGAAGGGCGGGCTTATATACTTCCAAGCAATTCCACTTCAGGTGCAGCTAGATTACTAGAATGTCCATTTGCTGGGAGACACCCGCTGGTGACCACCAGAACTGCAACCTTTGATGGCAAAAGAAACAGTGACACCAGCAGGCGATCCAAGCAACAACACTGTTCCTGACAGTTCCCCCCCCCTAAGGAGTGGCCTCCGGACACTTAATTCTGCCCTTGACCTGACAGTGCATGTAAATGGGGAAAAGTCCAGAAAAGTCTCCCCTGTGACTGCGGACTTCTTTGCGCTCTCCGGCCAGAGTCTCTTAACCTACTGGGAGGCGTGCCACCCAAGTCCGACAATGGAACATGTATCCCACCACCAGGGTCTGGAAGTTTAGATCTGGAAATAAAAACAGGCTGGGCAACATGCTTCGGGTCATCGGGCTGGGCAGCAGGCTCCAGGTCATCAGGCTGGGCAGCAAGCATCGGGTCATCAGGCTGGGCAGCAGGCTTGGCAGCAAGCACCGGGTCATCAGGCTGGGCAGCAAACACCGGGTCATCAGGCTGGGCAGTAGACTTGGCAGTAAGCACCCGGTCATCAGGCGTGGCAGCGAACTCCAGGTCATCAGGCTGGGCAGCAAACACCGGGTCATCAGGCTGGGCAGTAGGCTTGGCAGCAAGCACCGGGTCATCAGGCGGGGCAGCGAGCTCCGGGTCATCAGGCGGGGCAGCGAGCTCCAGGTCATCAGGCGGGGCAGCGAGCTCCAGGTCATCAGGCGGGGCAGCGAGCTCCAGGTCATCAGGCGGGGCAGCGAGCTCCAGGTCATCAGGCGGGGCAGCGAGCTCCAGGTCATCAGGCGGGGCAGCGAGCTCCAGGTCATCAGGCGGGGCAGCGAGCTCCAGGTCATCAGGCGGGGCAGCGAGCTCCGGGTCATCAGGCGGGGCAGCGAGCTACGGGTCATCAGGCTGGGCAGCGAGCTCCGGGTCATCAGACTGCAAGGCATCGGACTGGAAGGCCGGGACATCAGACTGCAAGGCATCGGAATGGAAGGCCGGGACATCAGACTGCAAGGCATCGGACTGGAAGGCCGGGAAATCAGACTGCAAGGCATCGGACTGGAAGGCCGGGAAATCAGACTGCAAGGCATCGGACTGGAAGGCCGGGGCATCAGACTGCAAGGCATCAGACTGCAAGGCATCGGACTGTAAGGCCGGGAAATCAGACTGCAAGGCATCGGACTGCAAGGCCGGGGCATCAGACTGCAAGGCATCAGACTGCAAGGCCGGGGCATCAGACTGCAAGGCATCAGACTGCAAGGCCGGGGCATCAGACTGCAAGGCATCAGACTGCAAGGCCGGGGCATCAGACTGCAAGGCATCAGACTGCAAGGCCGGGGCATCAGACTGCAAGGCATCAGACTGCAAGGCCGGGGCATCAGACTGCAAGGCATCAGACTGCAAGGCCGGGGCATCAGACTGCAAGGCATCAGACTGCAAGGCCGGGGCATCAGACTGCAAGGCATCAGACTGCAAGGCCGGGGCATCAGACTGCAAGGCATCAGACTGCAAGGCCGGGGCATCAGACTGCAAGGCATCAGACTGCAAGGCCGGGGCATCAGACTGCAAGGCATCAGACTGCAAGGCCGGGGCATCAGACTGCAAGGCCGGGGCATCAGACTGCAAGGCATCAGACTGCAAGGCCGGGGCATCAGACTGCAAGGCATCAGACTGCAAGGCCGGGGCATCAGACTGCAAGGCATCAGACTGCAAGGCCGGGGCATCAGACTGCAAGGCATCAGACTGCAAGGCCGGGGCATCAGACTGCAAGGCATCAGACTGCAAGGCCGGGGCATCAGACTGCAAGGCATCAGACTGCAAGGCCGGGGCATCAGACTGCAAGGCCGGGGCATCAGACTGCAAGGCCGGGGCATCAGACTGCAAGGCATCAGACTGCAAGGCCGGGGCATCAGACTGCAAGGCCGGGGCATCAGACTGCAAGGCATCAGACTGCAAGGCCAGGACATCAGACTGGAAGGCGTCAGGCTGGAAGGCCGGGACATCAGGCTGGAAGGCCGGGACATCAGGCTGGAAGGCGTCAGGCTGGAAGGTCGGGACATCAGGCTGGAAGGCGTCGGGCTGGAAGGCCAGGAAATCAGGCTGGAAGGCGTCGGGCTGGAAGGTCGAGACATCAGGCTGGAAGGCGTCGGGCTGGAAGGCCGAGACATCAGGCTGGAAGGCGTCGGGCTGGAAGGCCGGGACATCAGGCTGGAAGGCCAAGACTGGAAGGCCGGGACATCAGGCTGGAAGGCCGAGACATCAGGCTGGAAGGCGTCGGACTGGAAGGCCGAGACATCAGGCTGGAAGGCGTCGGACTGGAAGGCCGAGACATCAGGCTGGAAGGCGTCGGACTGGAAGACGTCGGACTGGAAGGCCGGGACATCAGGCTGGACAACAGGCAGAGACACTGGCACAACAGGCTGAACAGCAGGCATTGGAACATCAGGCGTGGAGGCAGAAGTGGGTGATGACAGAATGGTATGGGTTGGGAAAAACTTCCGTTTCTTTTTGGTTTTAGCAACTGAAGATTTGTATGTGGGTACAGGGCTGTAGGTAGTGGATGCAGCTGGTAAGAGCGAAGAGTGGAAGGATGGTAAAACAGAGGGAGCAGATCTTGAGGGGAGATTCAATGGAACTGATGGAGGCAGCCGAGAAGTAGCAGAGGGGTTAAAGGCTGGGTAGGTACAGCAGGAGGAAACAGGGTACTGGTACTTCATTGGTAGCAGGGTGTATTGGTCGGAAATTGTGGTTGTTGGGGGTAATAGAGAGGAAGATATCCCAACAGGCTGGTATCTGGACACAGAAATGGGTGGTTGGGAGCTGACAGAAGCTGAGTACAACAAGCTTGACCAGGCCTGTAATAATGGTTGCACAAAATCAGGTTTGCACATGGTTTGTCTGACCAGAGACTGCACTGAATCAATACATGCTGCAAGCACCTGTTGAGGACAAGCTGAGTACTGCTCAAAGAAAAAGGCCGAGTCATCTTCCAACAGCCACACCAAAGACTCTACCTGAGCTGCACTAAAAGGGGGAGTATAGTCATCACCTCCACTAGAGGCATCAGACAGGGCCAACTCTGTACAGATCTGAATCAATGGCTGCACATCCTCAAACAGAAAACTGCCCTGATCAACAAAAACATGGGCTATACGGGTACATTACAGCAGTTGCTCTCTAGTGTATTCACCTAATGTCTGATGACAAAAATCTCTGTCATCTGTTGACAGAAGCGAAAGATACAGGATAAATTCCAGATGCATTTTTCTTGGCAATAGCAAGTGTCCAGACCCTATTCCCAAGTGCAGCCGATCTGTTAGTATGGCTTCAGAATTCTGTCATGGGAGGGATGCCTAACAGAGGCAGCCAGCACAGAGTAAACAGATCAATGGGCTGCACTAAAGGAATCAGGCTCAAAAGGTAAGTGAAAATATATATATTTATTAAGGAAAAAGACACATGTGCAAACCAAACACAACAAACCATGAACAAGCAAGAACACAAATAATACACAGCAACCCCAAAACCCTAAACTAACTAACTAACTAACTATATATACACATGGAAAGGGAACACATATATAACAAGGCAGGGATGAGAGACAAGGGGAACAGGAGGCCAGGTGGAGGAAGCAGAAGCAAGGGGAGCCAAGGCAGGAATCAGGGGACAAGTCTCAGGAACCAGGTATAGGAAACAGAGTCCAGGACAGGAAGCAAATCAGGAACAGGTTTCTGGCAACGGATCAGAACAGGCAGGGACAAGGCTTGCAGGAAGGAATTCTGAAGCAATGAGCCTCAGCTAAGGGCGGGCTTATATACTTCCAAGCAATTCCACTTCAGGTGCAGCTAGATTACTAGAATGTCCATTTGCTGGGAGACACCCGCTGGTGACCACCAGAACTGCAACCTTTGATGGCAAAAGAAACAGTGACACCAGCAGGCGATCCAAGAAACAACACTGTTCCTGACACTTCCCAAGAATCTACCCTTTTCTTTACTCTCCTCAGATGGGGGTGGATGGGCTTCCCAAGAATCGACCCTTTTCTTTACTCTCCTCAGATAGGGGTGGAGTGGCTTCCCAAGAATCTACCCTTTTCTTTACTCTCCTCAGATGGGGGTGAAGTGGCTTCCCAAGAATCTACCCTTTTCTTTACTCTCCTCAGATGGGGGTGGAGTGGCTTTCCAAGAATCTACCCTTTTCTTTACTCTCCTCACATGGGGGTGGAGTGGCTTTCCAAGAATCTACCCTTTTCTTTACTCTCCTCAAAGGCAATATTTAGGACTATAGTGCTCTGTATGGGTCCACTGTCTTATGCTAACCATACATGTATCGTTCTCTCGTATTGAGCCCTGGTGGCTATTGTATTCAGACAGCCACAACGACCGCAGCTGTCTGGTTACTCTAACAGTGATTGCATCTCATAGGATGTAGTCACTGTTTGGCCAACAATTTTTCCCAGGTCTTAAGATTTTTCAGTTTAAGTTTGTCAGTCTGGGTGGTGCCAGCAGGCCCACCCACAGCTTGAATTTAGACTGATTCAGCAAGAATTGGCTGAAATTCCAGCTGTGTATGGCCAGCTTTATTGGTAGCTGCAGCTGAGAAATCAGACAACAGGTATTTCTTGGCATTAGAGGGAAAAGTACCACCCGGGCCAATTTTCAGCTTTCAGTGCAGTCACAATTTGAATTATAATTACTCAGTCATGCACCACTGTACCCATATGCATTTTTTTAATCTTTTTTTTTAGATAAATACAGCTTTCTTTTGGTGGTATTTAATCATCATTGTTTTTTTTTTTTTTTGCGCTATAAATGAAAAAAAAAAACAGAAAATTTTGAAAAAAAACATGTTTTTTTTTCTTTGTTTCTGTTATATTTTGCCATTTTGCAAATAAGTAATCTTTTTTCATACATTTTAACCATAACCAAATATTTCTGATTTGTATGGAAATTATAGAGTCTACAAGCTATGGTACCAATCATTGAAAATGGATCACACCTATCCTCAGGTCCCCAGTACATGCTGGCGGTGTGGTACAACAAAAACAGAAATGGAAGGAGCGCACACCTTGTGCATTACCAGAGATAATTTAATAAGACATTTTTGTATAAAAGTGGGTACTCCCAAAATGCAACTTACAAAAGTCTATAAATACAGTGCATGCGCATGTACAGAACACGGGTTACAGCTAACGCTTTTCCGGGATGCACCCCCTTCCTCAGAGCTAGGCTAGTCTCGTACACCACGGGCAAGCGTTTTTAGAAGAAATGGTGGAATTGAAAATTGTGTGTCAAAAAGAGCCATGCCCTCAAAGGGGTGGGAAAGAAAAAAAATAGTTGCACTAATGTAAAAATGACAGGTAGCGTGGAAATGTGGAGGGAACAATGCTCCATATCTTTTGTGATTGTCCCAAACTTAGACCCTTTTGGCAAGAGGTGATCGGTATTATCAAGCACCTGACTAAAGTGGACCTGGAGGGGAATCCGCGGCTTGTCTGTTGCATCTCTTGAACTGTCCAATCAAGAAGTATAAGGCTTTTCTCACAATCCAGTTATTGAATGCAGCTAAAGCATGCATCCCCTTATGTTAGAGATCTAAGAGCCCGTCATCTAAAGCCTGGTGGTTTTCTAAAATTAATGAACTCAGGGACATGGAGGATCTCACTGCTACCTTGCATACCCGAGAGGAGACCTTCCGCGACACCTGGAGACCATGGCAACACTTTGGCTTCACTGATGCCAATCTTCAAAGGGCCTCGCATTCAGACTGAGGTTGGCCACATTCCACCCCTTCTACCCCTCTTCTTTGTTCCTTTTATACTGCACCTGAGATGCTCAATTGTCTTTTTACCTTTCCACAACTGTCTCCTACAAACCTCTCCCCCCACCAAAATCCCTACCCTTCCTGTTTACTGGGCTCAGTTCTGGTAGCAGAGGCCAGCTTCCTGCTACAATACATAATCCTGCTAAAAACATAGTTGCACGGCTTTAAATCTACGAATTGGTGTGTGTGGTCTCTCACATTGTTAGTCTATTTGTTGCATATACTATGTTAAATGTAGTGCAGTCTCATATTTGATGAATTTATTTGACTATTCATAATGGTTTAATAAGTCAATTGACCTATACATTTTTACTGAGAGAGTTACAATGTCTATGCTAAATGCTGCCCATGCTCTGTCCTTTCATGTTTCCGTTGAAATGTAAATATCCACACCCAGAAAATAAAGGAATTACAAAAAAATTGAAAATTCCTATCAAAATACTTACCGTAATTTTCCTTTCCTGATGGACTCCATGGCAGCAACGTGTGGGTTAAGTCCCGCCTCCACTACCCTATAGGACACTACTCCCATAAATCTTTGCTCCCTGCCCCTGGCCGTGTTCGGTAACTAGCCTACTCCAGCCATTTGGGAGGGAACTCCTGCTGCCATGGAGTCCATCAGGAAAGGAAAATTACGGTAAGTATTTTGATAGGAATTTTCCATTTTCCTGACAGACTCCATGGCAGCAACGTGTGGGAAATAACTCGCCAAACACACCCGGGTGGGCAAAATGCTAAACAAAAGATTTATTTAACACTGTCCGCCGACAGGACTTTCAAACCAAAATCAACAGAGGATAAAGATGCTGGCTCAACACAATAGTGAGACATGAAGGTATGAATTGAAGACCAGGAGGCCGCTCTGCAGATTACATCAGGCGCAACATGACGCAAAGCCACCCATGAGGTTGAGAGACTTCTGGTAGAGTGAGCTGTAACCGCCTCAGGAGGAGCCAAGCCCTTCTCTCTATAAGCCCATTGGATTGCCTGGACCACCCAAGCAGCGATGGATCTAACGGAGGCCTTAGCGCCTCTATTTTTCCCGTTAAATAGCACGAAGAGGAAGTCAGATTGATGAAAAGAAGCTGTAACATCCAGATATTGTTTTAGAGTAACTCCTAAATCGAGTGGATGTGGATCCGGACTTCTAGCAGAATTTTAGGTAGGAAGAGTGATTTCCTGGTTTTCATGGAAAACAGAGGTAACCTTGGGATTTGTCCCCAACATCGGAATTAGGACTACCCTATCTGGAAAGAAGGTGAGAAAAGGTTCATTTGCGCCTAGAGACTGAATTTCGGAGATTCTCTTCGCCAAAGTTTTGGCTACCAGAAAAGAGGTTTTAAGGGTTAATTCTCTGATTGAGAGCGTTTTGTCAAGTTGAGAGAAGAAATCGAGAACCAATGGAAGGTCCCATTTGAGGAATCTAGGCTTCCTTTGTGGCCTAAGCCTGACTGCTCCTTTGAAGAATTGTTGGACCAAGGGATGATTGGCCCATGCGACTCCAGAAAAAGCTGAAATTGCTGAAACCTGGACCCGGAGAGAACTAACCGAAAGGGAGATATCCAACCCTGATTGTAAAAAGCTTAAAATGTCCCGGACTGTCAGGGTATTACAGGAACTGGACCTTGAAGACAAGTGATCTACAAACTTCGCCCAAATTCTCTCATATACCCGGTTAGTACTACTTCTTCGAGCACTAAGAAGAGTGGGAATGACTTCTTCAGGACAGCCTAAAGCCTTCAACCGTCCCCTTTCAAAAACCAAGCCTTTAGGCGCAGGTGATCCGGGCAAGGATGTAATCTCGACCCTTGAGACAGAAGGTCTGGTCTGGATGGTAAAGGAATTGGATCCCTGACACTGAGGAGCATCAGAAGCGGAAACCAGGGTCTGTTGGGCCAATAAGGGATTATGGCTATCACTTCTGCTGTCTCTGACCTGAGTCTCCTCAGGAACTGATGAATGATAGGAGTTGGAGGAAAGGCATAGGCCCTGTGGAACCACCATTTCTCCGTCAAGGCATCCACCCCGTAGGCTTGAGGATCCCTGTACCTTGAATAATACTTCTCCAGTTTTTGTTGCAGGGAGAGGCAAACAGGTCGACTTCTGGGGAGAGCCCCATTGTCAGGATCCAGTTGAACACTTCCTGGTGAAGAGACCACTCGTTGTTGTCCAGAAGAATCCGGGAAAGAAAGTCTGCCTGAACGTTCTGAATCCCCGGGACATAGGTTGCTGTCAGATCCTTCAGGTTCCTCTGAGCCCAGGTCATGATCGGTTCCGCCTCCTGGAGAAGGGATAGACTTCGGGTACCCCCTTGCCTTCTTATGTACGCTACTGCTGTGGTATTGTCTAGTCTGAGTAAGACCGAGGCTCCTGAAATCAGATGCCGAAAGGCTAGCAGAGCTTGAAAGGCTGCCCTCAACTCCAGGATGTTTGACACCGTCCCTATGGAGGGAAGAATCCAGGTGCCCTGAGCCACTTCCGCCAGACAGTGGGCGCCCCAGCCTCTGTTGCTGGCATCCGTTGTTATGGTGGCCCATGAGATGGGGAGAATGGAATGGCAGTTGCAGAGATTTTCCCGTTGGAGCCACCACGGAAGGGAATTCCTCATGGATAGGGTGATCCAAATCAGCTGGGTTTTGCTGCCTGACCATTGATGAAGGAAACCCTTCTGAAAGGGCCTCATCCTCCACTGTGCCCACCTCACCATCGGAATTGTCGCTACCATAGTGCCTTTAATTTTCAGGCACTGGAGAGCCTGGAGATGAGAGGCAGAGAGGGCTGGACGGATTCTGTCCCTGACCACTGACAACTTCTCTTCTGGTAATGAGATGGTGCCTCTGACAGTGTTGAATAGGGCCCCTAAGAACACCAGCCGCTGAGATGGGACCAGCTGGCTCTTCTCCAAGTTCAAGATCCACCCGAACTACTGTAGGGTGGAGATGACCTGCTTTCTGTGTACCAGAAGTTGATCCTTGTCTTGAGCCAACAACAGAAGGTCGTCTAGGTAGTGATGTAGACGAATGCCTTTGGTTCTCAGAAGAGCTACCACTGCCAACAGTACTTTTGAAAATACACAAGGAGAAGTTGATAGCCCGAAGGGAAGGCATGTAAATTGAAAATGGTTTTCGCCCACGGAGAAGCGGAGATGCTGCTGGTAATTTTCTGCAACTGGGACATGAAAATAGGCGTCCTTGAGGTCTATGGAGACCATCCAATCCCTTGCTTGAACAGATTGTTGAATTGTGGATAATTACTCCATCTTGAATTTTTCTTTTTTGATAAAACTGTTCAAGTGAGTTAGATCTATGACCGGCCTCCAGGCCCCGCACTTTTTCTGGACCATAAACAAAGGAGAGTAGATTCCCATGCCTCGCTGAATGACTGGAACATGGATAATGGCGCCTTGAGCCAACAAAGATTCCACGTAGGCTAGAAGAATTAGCCTTTTTTCGTCTGAAGTCGGAAGAGAGGTGGGGACCCATCTGAGCCTGGGAGATTCCTTGAAGGTCCAAACATGACCTGAGGAGACAGTCTTGACGGTCCAGAAGTTTTGGATCGAGGCCGCCCAGACATGGCGAAAGTGGAAAAGTCGAGCCCCCACCTGCCCTGTCTGAGAGGGCCCAACCTCAAAAGGATTTAGTCTGTTCCCTTTCTCCCTTTAAATCACTCTTTGTAGATTTTTTAAAAGAGGATTGTCTTGATTTCCAGGACCTGGAAAACTCACGGCCCGGTCTGTAACTGCGAGTTTCCCTGGCTCGTTCCTGGTACTGTCTCTTTGGAAAAGACCTTCTCTGGGCTTGCAAACGCCGGTCCTGGGGAAGGAACCCCGACTTCCCACCAGTGGCTCGGGTAATAGCCTCATCCAACTTATTGCGTCTCATCTACACTATCCGTCCATATCTCCATTGCTTTGGACATAGCGGCCAGAGCTAGAGCTGGCTTACAGGCCATTCCTGCTGTGAGATACACTCTCTTCAAATCAGCATCAATCTGTCTGTCCAGAACATCCTTAAAAGACACAGTATCCTCTAAGGGAAGTGTGACATGTTTCACCAGCCTCATGACTGCTGCGTCTACCAACGGCGCTGACTCCAAATGCTTCACCTCTTCTTCATTGAAAGGATAGAGTTTCGAAACCTTTGATAGCATGGAATTTTTCTTTTCCACCTTGCCCCATTCATCTGTGATAATATCACCTAGCTCAGAGATAAAAGGAAAATTAATCCGTTCCTTCTTTAATTGCTTAAAGAATTTTCTCTGTTTGGAAGGAGCAGCCACAGAATCTTCCCAGTTCAGTGTCTCTCTAACAGCTCTGACCAGAGGAGGAAGTAGAGCGAAATCAAAACCCACACAGGGATCACTTTCATCAGAGTCACTGTCAGATATGGCAGCTGAGGGGTGGCTATGCGCAGAGGATTCCCAAGTATCCTGCAGCTGAGTCTCCCTTCCTGGAGAAAGTGGCGGCTCTGCGGGGGGAACATAGGACTGGCCCTCAATATTTCTGAGGGACTCCTTATCAACTTTTTCCACCAGGGTTTTAAGTTGTTGATCCGCGTCACCCCTTTCATTGGAAGCCTTGGCATAGCAAGGATCGCACAAAGATTTTCCTGCCGGTACAAGAGCTCTGCACCCCCAACAGGCACTAGCTGAGTGACTAGATTGAGTCCTCGAGGAGTGCGACCGTTCCTCACTACGGTGTCCTGATCTTGAGGAGGAACCATAATGCTTTGATTTGGAAGAGGAGTGCCGGTGATGCGACTTGGAGGAGTCGCTCCCTCTGTGAGATCTGCGATGCTGTTCTGACCTGGAAGGGCTGAAACAAGAACAAGACAAGAAACCACAAGAGACAGGACATCAGGACAGAGCTAACAGATAAATACCCCTCCCACACCAGACCTTCAGGTGATCATTAAAAATACCTTTTATGAGAGGGCTGGCCACAAACAGGCGGTAAAGAATCCATGTCCTCAGCGATATCCATATGCGCTGAAAAGATGACAAGGGATCAGTGCAAGGACAGGGAAAGGATAGCCACCCTGTCCCAGAATGCCACTTACCAGTAGATGCAACACAGAGGCAGGGGGAAGTCACCGCAACAGCGCGCAAGCATTTTTCCAAAGCTTTACAGACTAATTCCCCGTTTAAACAGCCCGCCCCTGTGATGTCACCGCCGTGCCTGTGCGCATGCGTGAAATAGCGGCAATTTTCCGCTATCGCACATGCGCGAAACCAAGCCTCGATCTCAACCGCATTCGCGCATGCGCAGTACTGCCGAAAAAACGCAAACCCGGAAGTAGAACGGCGGCTGGAACTCGGAAGAACCAGCCGCCATGCCTGCACATACAAACAAACAGAAAAAACGAAGACAGATAAAAGATACAAAAGCTGCTGCCATAATGAACTTATAGAACCTCTCACCACTCCCACCACGATCGATCACACGGCCGAAGATAAGGTAAGATGACACTGGACTTTCCAGGGGGCAAAAACAGGTCACCTGCTAATAGCTGGCTATCCGACCAATGCGCAGCCTGCCTGCCAGTGGCCAGGACATGGGCTTCTTCACAGCGCCTCTTCCACTGCCCAATCCATACCCTGCTAATAGCTAGGGCTTAGCGGAGTAATGCGACTTTCCAGACCCAGAGTCGCAGACCGGCCGACCTCGATCGTGGGAATGATAAATCTTCAGGTAGAAAGACCACCTCTGGGTCCTTCGGAGGAGGACAAAAAAAGAACACGGCCAGGGGCAGGGAGCAAAGATTTATGGGAATAGTGTCCTATAGGGTAGTGGAGGCGGGACTTAACCCACACGTTGCTGCCATGGAGTCTGTCAGGAAAAAAAAATGATCACACCTAATGTACTGATGACCTATCTAATTTATTGAGACCCATGTCAAAACAGTACAAATACCTCCCAAATGGCCCATTTTTGGAAAGTAGACAGTCCAAGGTATTTAGTAAGAGGCATTGTGAGTTTTTTGATGTTATAATTTTTTCCCCACGATTCTTTGAAAAATTAAGAAATTACATTTATTTGATTTTTTTCACAAAATTGTCAAATGAACAAGTTATTTCTTACACATGACATAGGCATACTTGCAGCTACACCCCAAAACATATTCTGCTACTCCTCCTGAATATGGAGATACCAAATGTGCAAGCCAAGTCAGGTAGAGAGACCCAACATCCAAGCATTATCCACTTTACGACCAGGACTTCTTCTGACAAGTAAAAATCTGTATTTTTTTTTGTGTCACACAGTATTTGCACAGCAGTTTTTCCGAACACAATATAATACACTTGTACACTGTGCCAAATGTTTTTGTGCACTTGTACACTGTGACAGATGTTGATTGTCCATGGAAGACACTGACAGATGTTGTCATGCTTTACAATGTCACACAATTGTGAAATGGTGCGGCACTTCGGTATTTAAAAAATCTCCATAGGCAACGTTGTTTAAGCCTTTAAACATTATCAGTTTAAAGGTTACAGAGAAGATCTAGTGATAGAATTATTGCTCTCACTCTAGCGTTAGTGGCGATACCTCACATTTGTGGTGCCATGGCAGTTTACGCATGTGTACGGGACCAACATGTGCATTTGCCTTTGCACGTGAGCATGGGGGGCGGGGTTGCTTTACACTGGCACACTGACAGATGTTTTGTGCACTTGCACACTGTGACAGATGTTTTTGTGCACTTGTACACTGTGGCAGATGTTTTTGTGCACTTGTGCACTGTGACAGATTAATTGTCCACGGAAAACACTGGTAGACGTTGACGATCCACTAAGTTCACCGGTACAATTGCAGATGTTTTTGTGCACTGGTTCACTGTGATAGATGTATGTTGGATACTAGCAGCATCTTTGGAGCGGTGAAAGAGCGGTGTATACACCGCACCTGCCCATTGAAATCAATGGGGCAGCACGGCTATACCGCCGGCAAAGCCGTAGCAGCGCTTTGCGGGGTTTTAACCCTCTTTTAGCCACCAGCAGGGGGGTAAAACCTCCCCGCTAGCGGCCAAATACCACTGCTAAAACTACGGTAAAGCGGCTCTAAAAACAGCGCCATTTTACCACCGATGCCGCTCCCGCCCCAGTGTGAAAGGGGCCTTAATGTTTGTGACCTACTTTGATGTTTGTGGCCATTTTTATCCACTTTGCTTGCTTGAGCACCTGTGTATTTTGTTCATTTGTGTCATTCATTTCTATCACATGACAGCCAATGAAGCTCTTATAAACCCTCCCTTATTCTCCAAACTTCCAACCCCATGATTAAGCTCCAAGGGGGAGGAACAAAATGCATTGGGGCATGGCCTGGCTGGAGTCTGGACTGGGGCTGCCATTCCTCTCACTTCATGCATATGGGTCTGCTTCATGATCTACAGCTTATGGATTTTTTTCCTTTGACATATATATATATATGCCCTGAAATAGTTAACTACCCCCCCCCCCCCCCGACCTGGAAATACTTCCTGAAACTTTTGGTTACTGCAAATCTTGGAACGAATAAAATACATGTAGTTTCTTAGTTTCATTTATTTCTGACTCTATGACTTTATCTTGTTAGCCCTTGTACACATGGTCGGACATTCTGACAACCAAATCCGTTGGATTTTGTCCGACGGATTTTGTTGCATACACACGGTCGGAGAAAGTTGTCGGAAAATCCGATTGTACATAACGTGATGACGTTATTTCGTTACGACGGGACTACGTTCAGGCTAGTAACCAATAGCTTTGGTCTAGGAATTTGATCTGAGCATGCATGGCACTTTGTCCGTCGGAGTAGGCTACACATGTTCGGAGTATGTTCCGATCGGCGCATTTTGTCGGAAAACATTATGGACAAGTTGGAAAACAGTCCGATGGAGACCACACACAGTCGGATTATCCGACAAAACGGTCCGATAGGACACATTCTGTCGGAACCTCCGACCGTGTGTACAAGGGCTTACTGTTATTTGTTATCTTATTACTGTTTTACAGTGACATATTGGGTATTAGCATTATGCTGTGCTCAAGATATTATCTCGCTCAGAAATAGTGATTCAAACAGTGATGTCTCCTCAGTAATGATTATAAAAAATACCTAAACATAGACAGAAGATTTTAGTATTTTAAATGTCAAGCAATCAATGAGTTAAACTTTGACGAAATGTCCTAAAAGGGGGGTGGCCCATCCTTCCTCCCACATGCTATTTTCCCCTCATCTGGTGTTAGCTTCATCAGACCTAATGTTGCTATTAATTGATGATAGCCTTTTTTTTTTTTTTAAAACAGTGAGCAATATTATGATGATAAATTATTTATGTGCAAGACATTATTACTAGGACCAGATGAAAACAACAAGCTCTGCTCGCTTGCAGGATGTAAGCTCATTCTGGAAAAAAAACAAGATGTTTTCTTTGAAATTAATTCAGATATAAGCAAATGGAAAGCCATTAAATGTTGAAATCAGACGATTGTCAAATGAACCTGATTGTCTAAAGACACAGATGAAATAGCCGTTGCTTTGTGACAAATCATCTGCTCTAATATATTATTTCATGATATAAAATGCATTTCACAATTTCACTCCCATACTACTGAATATTTACAGTTACAGGATCCCAAAACCACTATTTAAATAATGAATATTCTGTTCCATTAATGAAAAATGGTTTGTGAAAAGGAGGGTGTGATAACTACTTCCATCTAATCCTATTTAATCCAAGATGGAGCTGATGACTAATCCTCAGACTGGATGAAAACAAAATCAGATTTTCTTTGCTAGGGTCCATTCAAATTGGTCCTGTAAGTGGTGATAAGAAAACCAAGCAAAGTTGGTTTGCAGTAGGTTTGGTTAATCCTGGAAAAAGTCTTCTAAACCCAAACATAGCCCTAAACCCCAGTGAAGGCCATTTTTTTCTGGCTTCTGTTAACCACTCCAGCCCCGGACCAATTGTCAGCCTAAGGACCAGAAGTCTTTTTACAATTTCGCACTGCACTGCTTTAACTGGTAATTGCGCGGTCATGCAATGTTGTACCCAAACTAAATTTGCATCCTTTTCTTCCCACAAATAGAGCTTTCTTTTGATGGTATTTGATTGCCTCTGCGATTTTTATTTTTTGCGATATAAAAATGGAAAAAGACCGAAAATTTCGAGAAAAAAATATATTTTCTACTTTTTGTAATAAAAAAAATCGAATAAACTCAATTTTAGTCATACATTTAGAGCAAAATTTATTCAGCCACATGTCTTTAGTAAAAAAAATGTTAATAAGTGTATATTTATTGGTTTGCGCAAAAGTTATAGCGTCTACAAACTAGAGTACATTTTCTGGAATTTACACAGCTTTTAATTTATGACTGCTTATCTCATTTCTTCAGGTGCTAAAATGGCAGGGCAGTACAACCCCCCCAAATGACCCCATTTTGGAAAGTAGACACCCCAAGGAAATTGCTGAGGGGCATGTTGAGCCCATTGAATATTTTTTTTTTGTCCCAAGTGATTGAATAATGACACAAAAAAAATTTTTTTCACAAAAAGTTGTCACTAAATAATATATTGCTCACACATGCCATAGTTATATGTGGAATTGCACCCCAAAATATATTCTGCTGCTTCTCCTGAGTACGGGGATACCACATATGTGGGACTTTTTGGGAGTCTAGCGGCGTACGGCACCCCGAAAACCAATCACTGCCTTCAGGATTTCTAAGGGTGCAAATTTTTGATTTCACTCCTCCGTACCTATCACAGTTTCGAAGGCCATAAAATGCCAAAATTACACAAAACCCCCCCAAATGACCCCATTTTGGAAAGTAGACACCCCAAGTAAATTGCTGAGAGGCATGTTGAGCCCATTGAATATTTTTTTATCGTCCCAAGTGATTGAATAATGACACAAAAAAAAAAAAAGTTTACAAAAAGTAGTCACTATTAAGGGTGTGGATATAGGCAAAAGAACATTTAAAACGGCTGCATTTGCGGACGACATTCTTTTATTCCTAACAGAACCCCTAACATCCATCCCTAACTTACTCAAAGTATTCGACCAATTCCATATCATCTCTAACCTACAAATTAACTTTAAAAAATCCCTTGCACTAAATGTATCGCTGACCGAAAAAGTGTGCGCCCAATGCCGGGCGAATTTCCCCTTTAAATGGAGTCCTGATAGTATACCCTACTTAGGTATCCAACTTCCAAGATCCCTAGCTAATTTATATGATCTTAACTTCCTGCCTTTACTACGCACCATGTCCACTGACCTTCAGAGGTGGTCAAAAGGCATATTCTCCTGGTTTGGCAGAGCAGCCATCATAAAAATGAATATTTTACCAAGGATTTTGTATCTCCTCCAGACTATACCTATCTCACTTCCCCAAACGTTTTTCGCTTCCTTCCGCAAACTCTGTTCGACGTTTGTCTGGGGTTCCATAAGACCCAGACTGAGTTATTCAAGACTTGTTACACCAAAAACACAAGGAGGTATTGGTTTGCCAGACATCCATAGGTACTACCTAGCATGTCACCTTGCCAGAATAATTGACTGGAACGTCCATTCCAACACGAAAGATTGGGTTCAACTTGAATCATCCCTTGATCAAATACCAGTGGCTCAAACACCATGGTTACTCCCCACACATGTCCCCCGTAGCTATTCTTCACACCCGTTAATCGCCACGTCACTCAACGCATTTCGATACGCTTGCAAAACCTATCAGATCTCCTCAGTCACGGGCCCACTAACACCACTAAAACTCAATCCAGCGTTCCCACCGGGTATGCACCCCTCTTTTCTCCACGGATTGTGGCCTCATCCCAAAGTCCTGTCTAAAGACTTCTATGACCGTAATCATCTTCTATCCTATACAAACCTGTCGAGAAATATGCTCAAAAGTGGGTTTTCCCAATGGACATATAATCAGATACACCATTTTCTGACTTCCAAGCCCCAATCCCTAGCTGGAGTTCGAACCTTAACCTCCTTTGAACAAACATGTACACTGATCGAACCACAAAGACACCTCATCTCCTTTTCGTATAATATACTATTCCCACAACAGACCAGCAATGAATATTGGTCTACCAAAGCCTGGAATAGAGACCTGCCATCACCCTTAAATCCCAAGGATTGGGAAGGTACATATTCTGTCATACATAAAGGCTCCCGAAATGTCTGTGTTCAGGAGAATGCATTTAAATTATTATCCAGGTGGTACAATACACCTCTAAAACTGCATCGTATCTTCCCATCTGTCTCCCCGCAATGTTGGAGATGTCAGGCCAGTCTTGGCACCCTGGAACATATTTGGTGGTCATGTCCCATCGTCCAGCCATTTTGGCAAGAAGTCCATAGAATCACCCAAAAATTTTCTACCCGCCCAATACAGTTTTCCCCTGCTCAACTTCTTTTTCATGTCTCCACACAATCCAAAAAAGCCTACATGGGATCCCTAACCATGCATATGATCATGGCGGCGAATATGTGCATCCCAGCCAACTGGAAATCCAAACATCCCCCCTCTTTACTGGAGTGGTTCAACCGTATTAACAAAACAGCTGAGATGGAGAACCTGATACATCAAGCCAATGATACCCCTTCTACCTTCACATGCATATGGTCGAGTTGGTTGCTTTTCAGTACATCCCCAGAATATCTTTCACTGCTCCCCTAAAGCACTAAATATGTCAGTGATCTGAGAAAATGACTGGCTGGACCAGTTCCCCTCTGTAGCCTTATGAGTTTATGTGAAATCTCCATTAATACCTGTACAATATTGTAATTAGAAATATATTTCCATTAGATTTAAATATATATGTAAAGTATTGAGTGTTGGGTTGGTGTTACTGTAATTGGTTCAACTTCAAAGCTTGGCCTTTTGTTTTCCCTGATAACATCTCACCTGGGAAGTAAACAACAGCTTTCGTTGACTCATCCAATCAGGCTGTTCCCAATATACATTGACTAGGTACAGTGACCAATTAGGGAGAATGTATTAGCCACACTACAGAAAGTAGGGGGGGGGGATATAATGCTTTGTGAGCAAGCCAAGACACACTGGTGTGGGAGCACACGGCAGTCACCATGGGCTGACCTGAAGTTAACAGGTAACCTAACTCTGAACTTGCACCTTATATTGTATTGTAAATACGATTCTGTGAGTAATTTGTAAATATCATGTAAGCCAGGGGACCTACACTGTATATTGTGATGTACATACTGTCTGGTGTGTAATTTGTATATATTATGTAACCCTATAAATGAATGTGTATTGCTGATTGAACTATCTCTTTTGTACAAGATCTCTCAGATCTAGATATGTATATGTCCATACTACTACAATGATTGAGGGGTATGTACATAATCATAAATACTAGTCAACAAATGGCGACCATGAAGGGACAGGAAAAATTGGTGGTCTCTTTCAGCAATATCTCAAGGGGTTGCAATATCTACAAAAGGCACACTATGAAAGGGTTTTTCATCTGAATGCTAAAAAGTAACATTGGGTGATCTAGGTGCTCAATATAGAAATGGGCTATAAAAAAATAGCTGTGTTGTACAGTGTGTAATCATTAGGAAGCCTACTGTTAGTATACTAAGGAACACATCATTTATGCTAAAAGCTAAATATATTATAGAATTTGTACATGAAGAGTCCAGATACATTAGAAGGAGATGAAAAGAGCTGTTGCCCAATGTTTATATGCATGAAGATTCAGTCTATTTAAAAAAAAAAAAAAAAGGTTTGAAAGATGATTCCTGCAGTGGATGAAGTGCATGTAACAGGAATTGAGAGTACAGCACAAAAGATGGATAGGGAGGACAGACAGTCTTTAGAAAATGTGCTACTTGTAGCTAACAATATTGGCAAACTATTGCCAGGAGTGCACATAACATTTCATGCAGATAATGTCTTGCAACGATGTAAATTGCTGGGAGTTGCCAACTCCAGAGATCAGGTTAAAGTTTTACTATTAACAGTTAAATTAGACACATGGTCTTCCTTACCAGACCATGTTAAAGAAGGAAGAGCAGATTACAATGAAACTGTAGATGAACTGCTAAAAATATTATATCCCTTTGACCTAGGCTTAATAGCAGCGTTTAGAACAAAACAGGAAAATAATGAGAATCCACTTCTTTATGCAAACAGGCTATGGTCAGCTTACTATGTAGGCAAACGGAGAAATGTAAACAGAGAGGACCCAGAGTACAAAACCCTCCTAATATCTAATGCCCATCCAAAATTTAAAAGTCAATGTGGATTTTTTATAAATCCTCTTAAAGATTCATATCAAAGTATCATGGATTGTATGCACAATTATTTTCATGTAGCCAGAAGTAGTGATGGCCGAACGGTTCGCCCGGCGGTCGTTTCGCGGCGAATTTCCGACTTTCGCCGTCCGCGGGTTCGAACGCCTTTTTCCGTCGTTCGCCCCGGCGGACTTACGTGTTTAATGTATACAAGAACTTTAACCTTTCGTGACACGTTTATCATGTGTTACAGGACAACCAATTGAGACATGACAGCTCATGGACACTTGGACATTCCCCCTAACCTATAAATACACCCGATCCGGTGGCCATTTTACATTCTTTCTTCTGTCACTGTAGGGAAAGGATCCTGTGTGGAGTAGGGACAGAGAAAACGCTAGCTATTTGGTACACAAAAGTTCTTTTCAGGACTGGTATAGGTGTTAGGTCAGCAGCCTGAGTTTCTTTTGTCAGTTTAGATAAAGGGACAGAGCGCTGTATGCTGCTATTTTAGGGACAGCTCAGCCAGATTAGTCTTTCTTCATCATCATCATCATCATCATCATTAGCTGTTACTATCAGGTCCACAAAAGAGCTGTTCCAGCTAATCGTTCCAGCCTACTCTTTTTTGCCAATTTGTATAGGGACAGGCAGGAAGCAGTGTGTCAGGCAGTGAGGATAATTTTAAAGACTTGCTGTTACTATTAGTTCCACAAAGGTTCTTTTCAGGACTGGTATCAGTGGTACGGTAATAGGCTTGTACACGTATAATATTCTTTCTTCCAAATATAGAAAGAATATTATACTTGACTGCTGCCCTTCTGCTGCAGTCTGCTAATCATTCACAACTCACTTGTTCCACAAAGCTCTTTATCAGGACTGGTAACTTGGTCTGTCTAGGGTGCTACGGTACATAGGCTTGGGTGCGGTACAGTCTGCTGTTCTGTAAGGACCGCTATCGGTCCACAATACATAGGGTTGCCGTGCACTACTGCTGACCGCTGCCCTATACTGCAGCAGTCCTTCATTGGTATAGGGACTGACGTACAGTCTGCTAATCACTAACACACAACCTGCTTGGTCCACAAAAGTTCTTATAAGGACTGGTAACTTGGTATAGGGTGCTACGGTACATAGGCCTGAGTGCGTTACAGTCTGCTGTTCTGTAAGGACCGCTATCGGTCCACAATACATAGGGTTGCCGTGCACTACTGCTGACCGCTGCCCTATACTGCAGCAGTCCTTCAGCGGTATAGGGACTGACGCACAGTCTGCTAAACACTAACACACAACCTGCTTGGTCCACAAAAGTTTTTATAAGGACTGGTAACTTGGTATAGGGTGCTACGGTACATAGGCCTGAGTGCAGTACAGTCTGCTGTTCTGTAAGGACCGCTATCGGTCCACAATACATAGGGTTGCCGTGCACTACTGCTGACCGCTGCCCTATACTGCAGCAGTCCTTCATTGGTATAGGGACTGACGTACAGTCTGCTAATCACTAACACACAACCTGCTTGGTCCACAAAAGTTCTTATAAGGACTGGTAACTTGGTATAGGGTGCTACGGTACATAGGCCTGAGTGCGTTACAGTCTGCTGTTCTGTAAGGACCGCTATCGGTCCACAATACATAGGGTTGACGTGCACCACTGCTGACCGCTGCCCTATACTGCAGCAGTCCTTCAGCGGTATAGGGACTGACGTACAGTCTGCTAAACACTAATACACAACCTGCTTGGTCCACAAAAGTTCTTATAAGGACTGGTAACTTGGTATAGGGTGCTACGGTACATAGGCTTGAGTGCGGTACAGTCTGCTGTTCTGTAAGGACCGCTATCGGTCCACAATAGATAGGGTTGACGTGCACCACTGCTGACCGCTGCCCTATACTGCAGCAGTCCTTCAGCGGTATAGGGACTGACGCACAGTCTGCTAAACACTAACACACAACCTGCTTGGTCCACAAAAGTTTTTATAAGGACTGGTAACTTGGTATAGGGTGCTACGGTACATAGGCCTGAGTGCGTTACAGTCTGCTGTTCTGTAAGGACCGCTATCGGTCCACAATACATAGGGTTGCCGTGCACTACTGCTGACCGCTGCCCTATACTGCAGCAGTCCTTCATTGGTATAGGGACTGACGTACAGTCTGCTAATCACTAACACACAACCTGCTTGGTCCACAAAAGTTCTTATAAGGACTGGTAACTTGGTATAGGGTGCTACGGTACATAGGCTTGAGTGCGGTACAGTCTGCTGTTCTGTAAGGACCGCTATAGGTCCACAATAGATAGGGTTGACGTGCACCACTGCTGACCGCTCACCTATACTGCAGCAGTCCTTCAGCGGTATAGGGACTAAGAGTTTTGTCACAGGGTCATTTAAAAAATGACATGCAGAGGAAGAGGCAGGCCCTTCCGCAGGGGTGGTAGGGGTAGGGCAGGAGCAACAGGCTTGAGCCAAAGTGGGAAGTTGCAGAAGGTGCGTTCAATTACTTTAAAGGATGCACCAGACTTGGTTGAGTGGCTCGCTCAGCCTTACTCTTCTGCACCCTCCTCATCCTCTCGATCTGCACCCTCTTCTTCACTCTCTGCTATGTGCACCCCCAAAGACACTACCACCAACAACACGACCACCACCACCACCACCACATACCTTCCGCTTGAGTCACTGGAATTATTTTCCGATCCATATCAAGAGGACATTTCTGATGCGCAGCCACTCTTGGTATTGGATCAGGAAGAGGAGGTAGCAACAAGCGCTACTCAGCAGTCTGACGCCAGTACCCAGATCAGCCCAAGGAGGAGGTTGGTCCCCGGTGTTGCTGCCTACTCTACTTATAGCGGTGGGGAAGGTGACGTTGATGATGACGTGTCTAGTGATGTCACGTGGGTGCCCACAAGAGAGGAAGAGGAGGGGAGTTCAGAGGGAGATATGGACCAGCAGATAGGGAGGAGAAGCAGCAATGACTTACATTGCACAGCAGGGACAAAGCAGACTGCAAATGTATCAGGAGCGAGTCATCGACCATGTACGGTCACATCTGGCGCTCCCAGGACACCGGCACATGGCTCCGCAGTGTGGGCTTTTTTTAACGTGTCCGCTGCTGACAATAGCGTTGCCATCTGCAATCTTTGCAGTCAACGCGTTAGTCGCGGTAAGCCCAATACTCACCTAGGGACGACCGCCTTAAGAAGGCACATGAGCAGCCATCACCGAGCCCAGTGGGAGCAACGGAACACACAAAGCCACACTGCAGGCTCTCACCGTCCAGCCTCGTCTTCTACTTCTCCTTCTCCTCTCTCCTCACAATTGTCCTCCACTCCACCTTCCATCACGCCAAGCTCACATTTTTCTGCAAAAAGGCAGGCTTCCGTGGGCCTAATGTTTGAGCGTAAAAAAATGATGACGCCGGATAACCCTCTTGCCCAACGGTTGGCGGCTGGCTTGTCAGAACTCATAGCCCGCCAACTACTGCCATATAAACTGGTGGACTCGGAGGCCTTTCGCAAATTTGTGGCCATTGGAACACCACAATGGAAGGTCCCAGGAAGGAAGTATTTCTCAGAGAAGGGCATCCCAGAGCTATATGGCCATGTTCAGCGGCAAGTGAATGTATCTCTGGCACACAGTGTCGGTGCCAAGATACATCTGACCACAGACACGTGGTCTAGCAAACACGGGCAGGGAAGGTATATCAGTTTTACTGCCCACTGGGTGAACCTTCTGACGGCCGTCAAGCATGTAACCCGTGGCACCCGTGTAGATTTGGTTTTACCGCCACGGATTGCATGCAGGCCTGACTCTTCTTCTCCTCCTCCTACTCCATCCTCCTCCCTCTCCTCCTCAGCTGCCTCCTCCTTTTCCGCTGCTAGCGTCTCTTCCACTGCACCGCCCAAGCTCCCCAGAACCTATTCCACATGCCAGGTGAGACGTTGCCATGCCGTGCTGCGTCTGTTGTGCCTGGAAGCAAAGAGCCACACTGGCCCGGCACTCCTTTCAGCTTTGCGTTCACAGGCAGATGAGTGGCTAACACCGCTCAATTTGACAGTTGGTAAAGTGGTGTGTGACAACGGTGCCAATCTGCTTAGCGCATTGAAACAGGGCAAAATCACGCACGTGCCGTGCATGGCACACGTCTTAAACTTGGTCGTGCAGCGATTCCTTGTCAAATACCCTGGGGTCCAGGACATCTTGCGGCAGGCAAGGAAAATCTCGGCCCATTTCAGAAGATCTTACACGGCCATGGCTCGCCTTGCTGACATTCAGCGGCGACACCATCTGCCGGTCAGACGTCTTATTTGCGATTGCCCGACGCGATGGAACTCAACCTTCTATATGCTTGATAGGCTGCTCCAGCAGAAACGTGCAGTTAACGTCTACCTGTATGAACTCTGCGAAAGAAACGGTTCTGGGGAGCTGGGTTTTTTTTCACCGCGCCAGTGGCTGCTCATGCGCGACACATGCAGACTTCTGCGGCCATTTGAGGAGATCACCAAACTGGTCAGTCGCAGCCATGGCGCCATCAGTGACATGGTACCTTATGCCTTCTTTCTGGAGCGTGCATTGCGTCGTGTCATTGATCAGGCTGTGGAGGAGCAGGAGCGGGAAGATGAGGAAGTCGCAATGCTGGATGAATTCCCAGGGGGGGCTACTCTATCTGAGACAAGTCAACAACAGGAGTCTGATGAGGAGTCAGAGGAGGATGGTGCCGGGGCGGATGAGCAGGAGCAAGAAGAGCATGCTTTAAACCTTTCTGGGATCCCTGTTGTGCGAGGATGGGGAGAGGAGAATGAAGAGGACGACATTATCCTGGATGATGAGCAGGAGCCAGGCCACCACACCGCTTCCACTTTAGTGCAAATGGGGGCCTTCATGCTCCAGTGTTTTAATAGGGACCCCCGTATAAAAAGCATGAGGGTCAAGGACCAGTACTGGGTGGCAACGTACTTAGACCCCCGGTACAAACACAAAATGGCGGAAATGTTACCGCCGTCGCAGAGGGCTGTCAGAATGCAGCACTTCCAGGCCTTGCTTCGAGAAATGCTGCATTCTGCTTTTGCGTGCGCTGGCAGAGGAGCAATTCCCACTCCCAGAGAAGGATTTGCGGGTACCAATCCAACAGCGCCTGCAAGAAGAGGCCGGTTTGAAGATGTGTTGGTGACTTCGGATATGAGGTCATTCTTTCAGCCGACCCATCGACAGGTGTCATCCGGATCCAGCATCAGGGAACGCCTAGACCGTCAGGTGTCCGACTACATTGGGTTAACGGCCGATGTGGACGCTCTGAGGAGTGATGAACCCCTAGACTACTGGGTGGGCAGGCTTGACCTCTGGCCAGAGCTTGCCCAATTTGCAATCGAACTGTTGGCTTGCCCCTCATCCAGTGTCCTGTCCGAAAGGACGTTCAGCGCAGCAGGGGGGATTGTGACCGATAAGCGTACTCGCCTAGCTCACCACAGTGTTAACTACCTCACATTTCTAAAAATGAATGAGGCATGGATCTCGGAGGAATTCAACACATGTGATCAGTAGACCATGTATATGTCTATAAACAATTTTTGGAATCAAGCACACAGACCTTCTTAATTCATTTGGCTCACTTCCCTGACCCAAAAAAGCACACCGTACTATATGCCCCTACCCTCCTCTTTGAAGAGGTTGAGCGGTGTCATATTTCTACTGGGGCTGCTTATTATGAGGGGTTCCCACCATCCCTGTGCTGTGCTGACTTCCTCCTGGGTGTTCTTATTATGAGGGGCTCCCACCATCCCTGTGCTGTGCTGACTTCCTCCTGGGGGTTCTTATTATGAGGGGATCACACCATCCCTGTGCTGTGCTGACTTCCTCCTGGGGCTGCTTACGGTGCTGCTGTCAGCGCTGTATGTCACGGAGCTGCTGTCAGCGCTGTATGTCACGGAGCTGCTGTCAGCGCTGTATGTCACGGAGCTGCTGTCAGCGCTGTATGTCACGGAGCTGCTGTCAGCGCTGTATGTCACGGAGCTGCTGTCAGCGCTGTATGTCACGGAGCTGCTGTCAGCGCTGTATGTCACGGAGCTGCTGTCAGCGCTGTATGTCACGGAGCTGCTGTCAGCGCTGTATGTCACGGAGCTGCTGTCAGCGCTGTATGTCACGGAGCTGCTGTCAGCGCTGTATGTCACGGAGCTGCTGTCAGCGCTGTATGTCACGGAGCTGCTGTCAGCGCTGTATGTCACGGAGCTGCTGTCAGCGCTGTATGTCACGGAGCTGCTGTCAGCGCTGTATGTCACGGTGCTGCTGTCAGCGCTGTATGTCACGGAGCTGCTGTCAGCGCTGTATGTCACGGAGCTGCTGTCAGCGCTGTATGTCACGGAGCTGCTGTCAGCGCTGTATGTCACGGAGCTGCTGTCAGCGCTGTATGTCACGGAGCTGCTGTCAGCGCTGTATGTCACGGTGCTGATGTCAGTGCTCTGTATTACGGTGCTGCTGTCAGTGCTCTGTATCTCCTGCACCCTCTTGTTTGCCTACCCTGGTCCCTGACCTTCCCTCTCCTCCATTGCCTTCATTAGCTCCATAGTCCTGAATTGTCAGAACAATTTCCCAAATAAAAAAAAAATGCTTGTAGTTATCGATCCCAAATTCACCTCATACATGTATTATGCTATTGTCCAGGTGGTGGGACTACGTGCTACCCCCTAATAATTACCCCGTGGCCGCAAATTCGACCTAAAGGTTTGCGAAATTCGCCTCCCATTGAAGTCAATGGAGCCCGCGGCGAACGGTCGTTTTCGCGAACGTTTGTGTCCGTTCGCGTTTCGCGTTCGCGAAACGTCCCGTCGGAAGTTCGTCCATCACTAGCCA
Organism: Lithobates pipiens; assembly: GCF_037356315.1. NCBI lineage: Eukaryota > Metazoa > Chordata > Amphibia > Anura > Ranidae > Lithobates > Lithobates pipiens. The sequence goes on along the minus strand of NW_027507787.1, from coordinate 129,388,437 downwards.
GAAGGTCTAATTCTGTGAAATCAAAGATTTATCACCAGCCTACAAACAAAAATACCTATTTAGCAAGCCACACTACAGGAGAATTGGCCACCTCTTCAAACAGAAAGAGACATCATTACAATTACAATGCCTCCAAAGATAAGATCTATAGGCATGGCTCCACAGTTACTAGTCAAAGGCAAATAGCCTCATGCTCCCCTTTGAATGTAAATACAATGGAAAGCGATCTCAGATTACAGCACAGGAGATCAGTTCTGAAAGAACTTAAGTTAATAACCACAATTACGTCTCTTGAAAATGAGATTAAGCTACTGAAGGCACATATTCATAATTGGGAAAATACCAATAAAATAATGGAAACATCACAACATGTTCTTAAGGAAAAATATGAAGCATGCCATGCAGATGTGGTACAGTGTAATAAAGAACTAAAAGAAATAAAACAATCTTTTGATCAAATTGTTAAGACCCCACAGAAAACCGTCTATTCCATTCAAACAGAAAATACAGGAGGGAGGCCCAATCTATCTATATTATCTGCTAGGACTTCCCCTTACGGGGAACAAAACTTAAATATAAGCAATGTAGAAACAGTGAAAGAAGTACCAGATCTAATGTGTCATTCAGATGTCTATGATCTGAGTAATTTATTTTCACCAGATCCAAGTGCGGATGTCAGTGAACATATAACAATGTAAATATGTAAATGTAACAATGTGGTAGTGTTTGCTTTCTTTGTGCCAACGAAAGGGAAAAGGGTAATAACTTTTGTATAAGTTATATTTTCCAGGTGCAGGGAGCTCATGAAAAAGTATTTACATGTTAAGCAGGTGTATCAATATAGATGTATATACATAAATACATACACCTAAGGTAATGTATATTAGGCTAGGTATTCAAACATGGTTATTTGTAATATAGGTGTTTATCTTCCCCAAAGGATCAGAAGACTGCCATAAATATTCAAAGGTATAGGGTACAAGTGTTGCTTAGTACAGAATCTTACTCTTGCTTCAGTTTATTTTTATTTTTTGTTCTTGGTTGTTGTTTTTTTTTTCTCTCTCTCCCGTTTGCAGAAACACATAACAATTAATTTGCAATTACCAAGGTGCTATCCAGGATGTATGGGATGCAATCGAAATTAATGTGTATGTTTGAGTGATGGAATGCATGGGTATGAACTGTCCATGTGTAAACAAAGATATTTTTCTTTTTTGTACTTAACATTGCTTTATGGCCATAAATAAGTGTGATCACACTAATGCGCATGCGTTGTACTGTTTATAATTTTTTTTTTCATTGGAAATGAGCTCAATACTGGTACCAGTTTAAATTTATAATTTTTTTTTTACAAGTTTAAATGTACTTGCGAATAAATAACCTGTGCAAAAATATGAAATTTCAATCCCTATAACTATGAGGAACTGTAGGGATGTTGTGTAGATCTTGGTTTTCTCCTTTCCTGTGGTTTAGAGTGAAGGTTCTTTCACTCTGACACTCGGAAACTACCACGATACATTACTTTGCACCTTGTGGCATCTTATGGATTCAGTAGGTCTTGTGTTTTGTTTTGTTTTTCCTTCCAAATTAACTCATGTGATGCTAATATGTGTGAAGGTTATAGATCTACATGTTGTCGTTTAGAATTTAAGTATTTACAAACCCTCCCAGTTTTTCCATAATTTTTGGTCTGTCCGAGTATAGATATGGGGGTGGGTCCTGGACATTATTGACTGTACTTACGGTTAATGGACCCATTACCTTGGCTGGAAGTCTGTTCCAAGCATCCACTACTATTTTAGACCATTATGAACCTCTCAGAGAGGTACAGTGAGGTGTTATTAATGATTTTTAAGTTTTGTATTTTAGGGTAATTGCCCAAACAAGGATGGATGATCGGACGCAGATGGGGCAAAGTATTGTGAAACACAGATGAGGACCTTAAAACAATTTTATGTTGGTTTTAAGGAGAAGCCTTGAATGGAATTAATTACAGTCAGGCCTTACTAAATTCTAACTTCTTTAGGGCGGTCTGTTTCAATAAACAGAGGTCCTGCTCTCTCTAATACAAATTTTTGTGGCCTGCTTGACTTGCAAATTGTTTTGCACTAAGAGTCAATTAATATGTTAATCACCACCGAGAGAGGGTGTTGCGCAATGTTTGAAAGCAGATTCAATCATTTTGTTTAACACAATTACAGATTCAAGGCTCTTTAACAAATTAAAGGTTGAGGCAGCATTCAATCTGAATAGTTTTTTTTCTTTATTGTTTTTTTTCTCCTTCAACTTTTTCTCTTAAAGAAAACTATTTTTTTTTTTTCTTTACTGCCTATATCACCTTATTTTAATTTTTTGGGTGATTCTTCAGTTTGGCTTGCCTATGGTGAAATAAAAAAAAAAAAAAGAGGGGAGTATGGGGAACATTATATGGAGAACATTTAAAGCAATTACAAATGTTGATATAGAATATTAAAAGCTTCCCTTTAGCATTTTGGGGATGGGTCGAGTATCCAACAGTTTTTGTTTTTCTCTTATGACATTGGATAATTGTTTTATATAATTTTAGGTCATTGTAGCTATTATCATGACAATAGTAATATAAGGCTTTAGCAACAGCCATGTGACTATTTTCTGTGTATATGTGACATACAATCCTCTCTACAGTTCTAATGTTGGGCAGTCATCAGATGTGGTCATTGATATATATTTTTCTTTTTCATTTCTTTCTTTTTGTGCCATAATAAGTTCAAAGAGCATTGCGTCAATATCATATAGATATACTGGGACTGGTGAGACTCATAGTGATTGGCAAATAGCAGGGAGTATAGTACATTTGTACTTAAGAGTATTTTATTTAGATTTTTCCAGAAGCCACTAGTGACTGGTGACATCACACCTATCTGTATTCTGAAATCCAGTCATGTTTGTCTGCGTAGGCGACACTGCCTAATCTGCAATGAGAACTCTTAAAGTGATGACCTCTTCCGTAGCCTGCTAAAGGCAGGGCTCGTGCAGTAGCTACACATGGTAGCCAAGGACGGTGCCCAAGGTTTGGGACCAGCACTGAACATAGCTTCAGTAACAGGAGTTAGTGGTGAGTTGCGATGGCAACAAGAACCCCCTGCACACTTGAAGGGTCATACACAGACACACAGTGGTATACGGCAGAAGTTACTTGCAGGCATATGACCATGGAGGAAGAAAGATGGGGGGTGGAAATCAGACACCTGGCTGAAGGGCGTAACCAAATTGTTACACGTCATTGAGAAAGGGGTCTTATTAATATGTCGCAGTATATCTATGGTAATTCTAATAAAAGGTCCTAACTGCTCAGACTTACCAGACAAGCATTAATTTGAATGCATGTGTCTCAAATGTACTTGTGGTGTTCTTTCTCTACCTCTGTCCACATTAACAAAGTATAATCTTAGCCGGGAAAGCTGATCCAAAGGCCATTACTGTACGCGGTATCCAACGGGAATCACCATGGAAGGCTGTCCCAGAAGCAAGGGCAACATGACCAGATTGACATTATTGACTTTCGCACTAACATTATTGGACGGTTGAGAACAAGGATCCTCATGTTTTTTTTTTATCCCTCTTGTTTTTTTTTATTGTATTTTGTATCCTATGATTTTTATTATGGACTTATTACATTCAGAACAAGTGAGGACTACCGATACTGGGATCCAGAAATGTGAACTGTAGAGATGGGGATTTTAAAAGTTTTTTTTTTTCTTCTCAAAGAGTTTTATTTCATTTCAGAGGGCAAAGCCAAACGTTCAAAATATTAAAGAAGATTGCACATAAACCATTATTCTATGTGTGGCCGAGTCTCATATTCTCAACTGGCCACAAGGGGCCATCTGTAGCCTTATGAGTTTATGTGAAATCTCCATTAATACCTGTACAATATTGTAATTAGAAATATATTTCCATTAGATTTAAATATATATGTAAAGTATTGAGTGTTGGGTTGGTGTTACTGTAATTGGTTCAACTTCAAAGCTTGGCCTTTTGTTTTCCCTGATAACATCTCACCTGGGAAGTAAACAACAGCTTTCGTTGACTCATCCAATCAGGCTGTTCCCAATATACATTGACTAGGTACAGTGACCAATTAGGGAGAATGTATTAGCCACACTACAGAAAGTAGGGGGGGGGGGATATAATGCTTTGTGAGCAAGCCAAGACACACTGGTGTGGGAGCACACGGCAGTCACCATGGGCTGACCTGAAGTTAACAGGTAACCTAACTCTGAACTTGCACCTTATATTGTATTGTAAATACGATTCTGTGAGTAATTTGTAAATATCATGTAAGCCAGGGGACCTACACTGTATATTGTGATGTACATACTGTCTGGTGTGTAATTTGTATATATTATGTAACCCTATAAATGAATGTGTATTGCTGATTGAACTATCTCTTTTGTACAAGATCTCTCAGATCTAGATATGTATATGTCCATACTACTACAATGATTGAGGGGTATGTACATAATCATAAATACTAGTCAACACCTCCCTTTAACGAACATCCCTTAGTGCATTACGCACTAGTTCTCTACACTGGAGATTACCACTTACTGTACCTCTCTGAATTTATCTGCACATACCATTGCCACACCAACATACTATTGACAACAATTGCATCTATCTACTAAGAGATAATGACTCTGTATTGGATTTCGCTTCTTTCAAATAAGCACAGTGCATGTTCTGCTCACTTAACATCTTCTAAATCACAGTTAGGCACTGTACTTACGACTATAACACTGTACCTATCAGATAACCTCACCTTATACCATTATAAGCGTACAAATGTTTACTCTTCGGTTCTTCTTATGTTAACTGTTGCATCTACTATTTGAGGCATTGTAACATTTTTTTCTTTTTGCTCTGTACCCTAACATTTGACTTTACTGTTTTTGTTATACACTAAACTTCAATAAAATGTCTTTAAACAAAAATCATTGAAACAATAAAAAAAGTAGTCACTAATTGATATATTGCTCACACATGCCATAGTTATATGTGGAATTGCACCCCAAAATATATTCTGCTGCTTCTCCTGAGTACGAGGATACCACATATATGGGACTTTTTGAGAGTCTAGCCGCGTATGGCACCCCGAAAACCAATCACTGCCTTCAGGATTTCTAAGGGTGCAAATTTTTGATTTCACTCCTCACTACCTATCACAGTTTCGAAGGCCATAAAATGCCAAAATAGCACAAAACCCCCCCAAATGACCCCATTTTAGAAAGTAGACACCCCAAGCTATTTACTGAGAGGCATGTTGAGTCCATGAAATATTTTATATTTTGCCACAAGTTGCAGGAATATTACAATTTTTTTTTTTTTTGCACAAAGTTGTCACTAAATGATATATTGCTAACACATGCTATGGGCATAAGTGAAATTACACCCCAAAAGTCACCAAAATAAATTCTGCTGCTTCTCCCGAGTACAGAGATACCACACGTGGGGGACTTTTTGGGAGTCTAGCCACATACGGGACTCCGAAAACCAAGTACTGCCTTCCGGATTTAAATATAAAACGCTACCAAAAAAACCTGTTAGCGACCGCAGGGATCAGGCCTGACTCTGCGAACGCTGCAGTTATGTGTTTAGTGTTTTGTAAGTGACAGTGATCGATCAATACTGCACTTGGGTGGGCTGGGCGGAGGGGCAAAACGTAGGTGCCAGCAGGTATCTGGGCTGATCCCACTAACAATGCGTTTTTTTGGAACCCTAAACTGCTGGGGACTCTAGTATAGATCTGATCAGATCATATATTGATCTGTTCAGAATCTATACCACTACGGGAGGTGTATGCTTTGCGCGTGGGTGTTAGCGGTAAAGGCACTAACCTAGCGCTGCCTGGGGCGACGCAGACCCTGACCCTAAAACCCAATTGATATCACCCGCCGGGTGATCAGGGGGTTAAACCTTTATTGGGTAATAAATGGTGGGTGCCCTGATGCTATAAAAAGCAAACTAACCAGAGTCACCCGTAACACTTATACGGTGATCACTGGTGAAAGGGTTAACTAGGGGCAATCAGGGGGTTAAAATCTTTATTAGGTAGTATATGGGAGTCCCTGGCGCTATATAAAAACCTGACGGGGAACCTAAATAACGAACTGGCTAACCAGCGTCACCAGTGGCACTTATACGGGGATCGCTGGTGAAAGGGTTAACTAGGGGCAATCAGGGGGTTAAAACCATTATTGGGTAGTATATTGGGGTACCCAGCGCTATAAAAACCTGGCGGTGAACCTAAAAAAATAACCAGCTACCTAGCGGCACCAGTGACACTAATGCAGTGATCAGAAAAACGATTGCTTAGTGATACTGGCAAAAGGGGGTGAAAGGGTTAACTAGGGGCAATCAGGCGGTTAAAACCATTATTGGGTAGTATATGGGGGTACCCAGCGCTATAAAAATCTGGCGGTGAACCTAAAAAAATAACCAGCTACCTAGCGGCACCAGTGACACTAATGCAGTGATCAGAAAAACGATTGCTTAGTGATACTGGCAAAAAGGGGTGAAAGGGTTAACTAGGGGCAATCAGGGGGTTAAAACCATTATTGGGTAGTATATCGGGGTACCTAGCGCTATAAAAACCTGGCGGTGAACCAAAAAAATAACTAGCTACTTAGCGGCACCAGTGACACTAATGCAGCGATCAGAAAAACTATCGCTTAGTGATACGGGCAAAAGGGGGTGAAAGGGTTAACTAGGAGCAATCAGGGGGTTAAAACCATTATTGGGTAGTATATCGGGGTACCTAGCGCTATAAAAACCTGGCGGTGAACCTAAAAAAATAACTAGCTACTTAGCGGCACCAGTGATACTAATGCAGCGATCAGAAAAATTATTGCTTAGTGACACTGGCAAAAGGGGGTGAAAGGGCTAACTAGGGGCAATCAGGGGGTTAAAACCATTATTGGATAGTATATCGGGGTACCTAGCGCTATAAAAACCTGCTATAAAAACCTGGCGGTGAACCTAAAAAAATAACTAGCTACTTAGCGGCACCAGAAAGACAGCCCCGAGGAGAATGACATCACTTCCTCCCTGCCTGTGTTTACTATACACAGCGGGGGAAGCTTCTCATTCGCTAGGAGCGATCGAGAGGGGATGGCCAGCTCCTGCAGTGAAACGGACCGCCACATTCAGCGGGAGGGGGTTTGATTGGACCCCCCACCCGCTGGAAGGCGAGCACGTACATGTACGTGCTTGTGCCTGTCGGTGCCATTGCGCCGACGTACATTGCCATGTGGCGGTCCTTAAGAGGTTAAAATAGAATTACAGTCAATTCCCAACTATAGCTAAACCTGTCCCCACCCCCATTCTAAGCCTATTCTAACTACCCTGCAAAGGAAAGCTATCTATGCCTACTTATTCTGAGGGTGCTCCGGTCCAGTCATATGATCTCTCCAGAGGCCAGCTTCAGTGAAGAGGAGAGATTGCCGACAATGTCTTCAAAGCCTATACAGTGATGTCACCTATAAGCTTACTATGAGGCAACCGTTTTCAGCTGTCCCTCCTTTACAATGAAGCCATCGCTGGTACCTGATCATGTGACTGGAGCACCCTCAGAATGGGTAAGCATAGACATCTTTCCTTTACAGGGTAGTTAGAATATGCTTAGAATGGGGGTGAGAGCAGGTATAGTTATGATGTGACTGGAATGTTACTTTAAGGCTAGTTTGCAAGCTTTTGCTAAAACAGGATGTGGGCAGCTGGGCAATGCCATGAAGGATATTGTACCAATCCAGAATGTTTTTTTAATAAATACCATTCAGTGGGCAAAGGGTTTTTTAATGCTGCTTTAATGGTAATGATGAAAAAACACAAATCCTTTAAATAACATGCTCAGTGGATACCTTTCACTTGAAGTTGCACATGGAAATTTTGTGTTTACAAATAGCATCCGGCAATTTGGCATTTGGTACCCAGATAGCAAGCAATTGTGCTGCAAGTTTGAAAATGACTTGCTAAGCTATTGTAAAGCCTTGTACACACGGTCGGAGAATCCATCGGAATGTGTCTTATCGGTCCATGTCGTCAGATAATCCGACTGTGTGTGGTATGCATTGGACTGATTCCGTCCGAATCTCCGTCCGACCCAATTTTCCAACATGTTGGAAATATTTCCTGACCAACTGGGCCGGTCGGACCTAATCCGATCATGTGTATAGCATTTTGATCGGACCAAGTGCAACGCATGCTCACATTCAAATTCCAACACGGAAGCGCTCGTTCAGGTAAAACTACTGCTCATAAGCGATATAGCACATTCGTCACGCTGCAATGTTAAAAATTCATTCATCAAGCGCATTCTCTTGTTCTTTAACAATGCTGCAAGAACCAACTTCTTTTGATGCTCATAGTCACACACACTTCTCCCGAACGTATTTCATTACTCTTTTTTAACCATTTCAGCAATACAATTTTAGTTTGCGTCACATCTACACAATGTTTGATTTTGTTTTTTATTTTTTGGATGTTTTTTTTTTTGGGGGGGGGGATTCCCTAAAAATCTCCTTTAAAGACACTTTGCTCATTTCTCCTTATTTATTTTTATTTATTTTTTTGTGTGTAAACTTACAACAACAACATTATTGTATTTTTTATATTTTCTTTTTCTTTTTTAATCTACAGGAGGTTGTTTAGTGTTGGTACCCCTTGTTATTTAGTTCACTTTGTATTTTGGAAATGTACCTGCCTGCTCACAAATAAACTGTACTTTTTGAAGGAAAACACATTACACAAGTATTTCATCAAAGAAAAAAAAAATGTTATTTTGTTTGCTAGAAAATAAAACTAGGAACGCAGCACTGGAGAAACTTCTTAACTTTGGTGCAGCCTTTGGCCCCTAGGGCAGACATGACTAAATGAGATATTAAAAAATTGGTGGCCTGAGGAGTAGATATCTCAGGGAGAGAAGTCTAGTCCCTAAGTCCTAGAGAGCAGGAAATTCAGATGCCATTTATGTCCCCAGGATGTGGATCTTCAAGAGGCTGCATCTTCTGGCACACCAGACTCAACCCAGGCCATCACTCTCTGGTCTTCCTTTGGGACTTCCCACCAGGCATCCTTCCAGGCTGTGGCTGGGCTCCTGTAGCTGGGGCAGGAGAAGGAGGGCGTTGGTGGACCTCCTGGCTGCCACTTGCCACAGCCTCCCCCCGACTGAGGTCTTCCTGTGTATGAAAAGGGGACATAGTTTTAGTTTTTTGATCATCAATCACACCATTTTGTGCTCCTGGCTTTTGCTAATTGAATGTTACCAAATAGAACAGACTATCATTCTGACACCACCATTTTTCTTTCCTGTCCCAATCATTTTTGGTCACTACTGTCTATTGAGATGTAAACCACTTGGAGAAATCTCAACTTACTGATCAATAAAAACATCATTAAATGTAACACAAGAAATATGTTCAACAATGCAATACCTGTCTCAAGTTGGGCCCCACCACATGGTGCTGCCTGGAAGGCCCAGGTTGGACATCAGAAGCCTCAGCTGGAGGTGAAGGATGCCTTGGAGGAAGCCTGGAGAGTGGTGGCCTGAGTGGTGGCCTGGGTACTCCTTGGTCTACCAGAAAATGCAGCCTGTCAAAGTGCACCATCCTGGGGTAATAAACAGCATCTGGATCTTCTGCTCTCAAGGACTCCAGGTGCTTCTTTCTCTCCCTGAAATATGTAAGCTTCATGGCCACAATTTTGCAATTCAGATAGGTCATGTCTGCCGTGGGGACCCTGATCTGCAACAAAGCAAGCAGTTTCTCCAGTGCTGCATTCCTCTTTGATCTGTCATTATAAAACTTGTTGTGGAACTGCCACAGGCAGGGCATCTCCATGTACAGTTCTATGAATAGCCCCATGAAGTTGGCATTGTTGAATGGATCCATTTTGTCTGCAAGACACAACACAAGACAAACCCTCAAATACTAATAATACAATTAAAATCCCTCCTAATCTTGTCCCAACATCGGCCTAGATACAAGCAGTCTAGTCTAGTGAAGCACCAAGTTAAAAAGGTTACCTTCGTTTCCACGTTTGCCGCGTCCGTGACTCACACTCTCCTCCCAGATCGCACGGACGATACACATGTGTTGCGTTTTATATACAGTACGCATGCGTGAAACTCCGCCCGCCCCTGACGTTCTTTCCAGACTATTTCCCGCCCCTTCGCTTCCCGCGCATTGGGGAGAGCACATGGCGGAGAGAACGCAGGTGCGCACTAATAGTTCCACTAACGAGGAGGAGGAGGAGGAAAGCCCAGAGCCTGAAACGTCCCGATCCAGGAAGACAAGATTTAAGGCCTCAAATATGTCTTTTGGAGAGATGTTGGAGATGGTCGACATATTGAACAGGACCGACTATGATGGGAAGTATGGACCTTACCCAAACCCAAATATCAGAAAGGCCAAGATCATGAATAAAGTTGTGAAGAGTCTTCTGAAGAATTTTGATTAAAAAATATGATTAAACTCTGTTTTGGATACCCAAAATCTCTTGGTTTGTTGTAAAAACCTTTAATAAACGCACATATGAATGTGCTTGTATTAAAAAGTTGAATTCTCAACAATGTGTGGCTTCCTTTTTCATTGGGCTTAAAATGTATTTGTAGTGAAATTTGAGTTTGTGCTGAGAAGGAGTGTGATTTAATAAAGGCAACTCCACTTTGCAAATGCAGTTTCAGGTGTACTTTTGTAGTGCACTTGTAGTGCATAGTGGATGTGCCTTTAGTAAAAAGCACCCACAGTGATGTGTAAATTTGGCCCCCCCTTAGTTACACTATTGGCAGCCCACCGGACAGGTAAGAAGTGTCATAATAACAAAATGGAAGGACATTTTGACATTCTGCTATTACATAGCAAGAAAATTAATGTGTTTAAAAAATAAAAATAGCATTTGAAAGTATTGAGGCAGGCCCTTATACTACATGCTTTGGTGATTTTGTCCATAAATGTGATCATGATAAAAGGTATTTAGAGTGTGTATTGGGTTAGGTCAAGTCATCAGATAGAAGATTGCTATCAGCTGAGCTAGCAGTTGGGGAGAGGGGGGTTCCTAATGAGTTTGGCACAACTCCAAAAAAACAAAAAAAGGTCACTTTGCATGAATTGAAGCACACACATCGCATTTGTAGAGATTTTAGGGGGTGTTTAGGGGAAAGCAATACTATGGAGCTGCCAAAAGACATTGTTAAGTGACTAGACTATAGTTTTAGGGGCCAAGAAGAGCATGGTGGGGAAGTTAGTGAGGCAAATCTGCATGAGGACAAAGGGGCAGAGCATATGAATTAGAGCATATTGCAATGATGGTAATTAGGGAATGAGGAAAGAAATGCAAGACATTAGCAATCATGAAATACACAGAATGTGATGTTTAAGGCTAAAAATTAGCATAATATAGTCCTTCTGCAGGAGCTAAATGATGGCAGAACAGGTCTCTGCAATAATGATCCCCAGAGCCTGGGGGGAGATGCCTGTAGAGAACTTGAGGTCCTGAAGGCTTCTCCCTGTCGCCAAGTAGCTCAACGTGGCGATGAGCCTCTGCTCTGGAGTGATGGCTTGCCGCATGCAGGTATCCTGCTTGGTGATATAAGGGGTGAGCAAAGCCAGCAGACAGTGAAAAACGGGGTCCGTCATCCTGAGAAAAATCCAGAAATGATCAGGATTATTCTCGCGGATCTCACGGAGCAAAGGCATGTGGGAGAACTGGTGACGCTGGCGCAACCAATTCTTGGTCCACCCACCCCCCCCCCCCTGTTCATGGACTGGGCTTGTGTCAAAGTCAAAGTAAGAACCCCTGCACAGCACAAACTGTACAATGAGTAAGTAGACGAAACATGTTTGGAAAACGGTCGGCTGGTCAGAACGGACACCAGAAAGCACCGATAAACAGCAAGGCCTGAAAGGATGACCTAAATAGCAGAAGCAAGCAGTCAATAAAAAATGCCTTTCAAAGCGTACTATACCAAGATATAGTCCACAATGAGAAGCAAATACTTAATGACTGCACGCACTGATTATCAGATACGCAAAGACAAGCACAAACTGAAGAGCGGTAGCGATCTAAATCACTAATCTGAAAAGCGCGAATCGTCTCTCACCAAACTTCTACTAAAACACGAGATCAGCAGAAGGAGCCCAAAGGGTGCCAGACATGGTGCTGAACTTCCTTTTTCTAGTCCCGCCGTACACGGCTTACGTCACCGCGTTCTTGGCAACCACTAAATCAGACAACTTGGCCCGACCGTGTGTATGCAACAGTTTCGGACACAATCCGTCTGACTAAATCCGACGGACAAAATCTGGCGGATTTGCTTGGCAAAATCTCTGACCGTGTGTACGTGGGCTTAGACTTGCTAGGCCTTACAAGTTTTTTTTCAAATTGCAGCAAATCCGCATTGTATGTCTCCAGATCAAACATTCTGCAAGTCTGCTGCAAGTTCTGGTTCAGTTATGTTGTGCAATAGTCATCCCACCACAGGGGTCACTGTGGCTGAATTTGCATGCTGTAGACTTGCAAAGCTCATGCTGTAGACTCACCACTACAACTTTGCTCTTACTAGAGACTTGCCATGCAAATTTGCTACACATTGTAAAAGTGTCAACTAGTGCTTCATGTACTCTGCAAGTGTACAACTTATCAGTGAAAAAGTGCAGCATGTTAACAGACTTACAGTTCAACACTGCCACAAATTTGTGGAAAGTTATCATTGTTATCTGGGTAGTGGTAGCGATTCCCTGCTGACTACTGTTTGTCAAGATACCAGAAAATCTGTCATTTGGAAGCAGTATCAATACCACTATCACTAAATGAGAGACCCCTGACAGCTTCAGTTTTAGCGTGGGGAAAAGTAAAAATCCAATTAGGTGATTAGACTGTCTGGTAGTAATCCTCTGTGACTTTCTGTCCTGTATACACAAGAGTCGGATAACATTTCCACAGAGTAAAATGAATTCTCATCTTAGATGGTTTTCAGAATTGAATAATTTACCTTCACCTCTAAAATTTAGAATTCTCCTTAGACAGAATTTCTGTCTGGGTGACATTGGCCATCAGAACAAAGAGATGGGTGAATCTTCTCAGCAGTGAAATAGACAACAAAAATAACTGACAGTGTGTATAACCTTATCCACAGTACTGAAAACTAAAAATGTACATACACTTTAGGCTTTATCGCAGGTATATAGAGAGTAAAAAAGGGGGAGGGGTATGCCTATATATCAAGAATAAGTGAATGTGAGAGATGACATCACTAAGGGAGCTAGGGAGGAGGTGGAATCCTTATAGGTAGAGCTTCAAAGGGATGAAGCTTAGAGGAAAATATTACTGTCAGGTCACCTTGGGGCAAGGGGACAGATGCACACCATAGGGATCAGGAGTGCACCGCAAGGTTGTGGACCCTACGGCTGACTGCTGCATACGGGAGACAGATCCCACTGGGGTTAGAGCGTAAGATTCCCTGGGGCACGGAGTCTAAGAGCCAGCAGGTGTTCACCAGCGCCTCTAGTGGTGAGGATGGACTTGGCTGCAACTGGCTCCAGGTCGCGACCCCCAGGGTCCCCCAGCTCACACCCACAGTATGCAACAGGAGGATAGGGATAGTGAGGGACAAAGACAAGGTCGGGGCCACAAGCAGACAGGAATAGTCAGGGATACGCCAAAAGGTCAGGATCACATGCAAACAGGGATAGTCAAGGACACGCCAAAGTCGGTAACGGAACAACAGAAAAGCACACGGCAGGTAACAGGAAGCTAACACACAAAGGTTGATCAGCAGCGTTGGCCTGCAGTGCACAGGTTAATATAGAGCTCCCTGATAGGAGCTAGGGTGGAGCCATGCCAGAGGATGGATTACAAAAGCAGACAGGTGAGGGTCGGCTGGTCTCTAGATGAACACATGGAAACAGGTAAGCAGACAAACTATTGCATAACCATGACAATACCCTCCCTCTTACGAGGCCTCCCCCTCCCCCGCCTGGGTCCAGGCTTAAAGGGAAACTCCAGCTGGAACCTCCTCAACAGACTAGGAGCAAAGACCTCAGATGCAGTGATCCAAGACTTCTCCTCAGGGCCAAACCCTTTCCAATGTACGAGGTACTGAAGAATGCCTTTACGGAGCTTGGAATCCAAAACTTGACTAACCTCATATTTTAGATTATCCTCAGAGACTGGAACCGAGGTAGGGAGAGGACGAGAGGACTTGAGGACTAAAGGCTTCTTAGGAATGGGTAAGGGCATGAGAAGGTCAGGAGCCTGAGCAGGGTCCCCCAGACCCTTAACCACTTGCTTACTGGGCACTTAAACCCCCCTCAGTCCCAGACCAATTTTCAGCTTTCAGCGCTGATGCACTTTGAATGACAATTGCGCGGGCATACAACACTGTACCCAAATGAAATTTCTATCATTTTTTTCCCACAAATAGAGCTTTCTTTTGGTGGTATTTAGTTACAGCTCGGAGTTTTATTTTTTGCTAAACAAACAAAAAAAGATGCAAAAAAAAAATCATGTTTTAATAGTTTGTTATAAAATTTTGCAAACGGGTCATTTTTCTCCTTCATTGAAGTGCGCTGATAAGGCGGCACTGATAGGCTGCATTGGTGGGCACTGATGGGCTGCATTGGTGGGCACTGATAGGCTGCATTGGTGGGCACTGATAGGCTGCACTTGTGGGCACTGATAGGCATAGTTAAGGCGGCACTAATAGGCACAGATAAGGCGGCACCGATGGGCACAGATAAGGCGGCACTGATGGGCAAAGATGGGCACAGATAAGATGGCACGGATGGGTGGCACGGATAAGTGGCACGGATGGGTGGCACGGATGGGCACTGATAGGTACCACAGATAGATGGGACTGATGGGCACTGATAGGTGGCACTGATAGGTGGCTCTGATAGGTGGCACTGCTGGGCACTGATGGGCGGCACTGCTGGGCACTGATGGGCGGCACTGCTGGGCACTGATGGGCGGCACTGGGGTGCAGCACCTTTGAGGCAGATTGGGTGGCACTGTGGGTGGCACTGTGGGTGGCACTGTGGGTGGCACTGTGGGGTGGCACTGTGGGGTGGCACTGTGGGTGGCACTGTGGGGTGGCACTGTGGGCATTATGGGCACAGACGGGGGGCACTTACTTTTACTTTGTTATTTTTCAGGATGGCACTGCGGGAGGCAGGTGGGCACTGGCAGGTGGCATGTGGTGCCTTTCATTGCTGGCCGTGATCGGGACTGATGTCCCGATCACGGCCGCCGGTGATCGGCTTTTTTTTTTTCTCCTCGCGCTGTCAGCGCGAGGAGGAATAATAGCCGATTACCGGCTCCGTTCTATCACATGATCAGCTGTCATTGGCTGACAGCTGATCACGTGATAAGGGGTCGGGATCGACCCCTTACACGGATCGGTGATCAGGCGAGTCTCACGGACTCGCCGATCACAGAGCGCGCCGCGCGCGCCCCTCAGGGGGCGCGCAGGCCGCTCGTAACCAGGACGACGTCAATAGACGTAGTCCTGGAAATCTAGGTCCGCGCTAAAGCCGTCATTCGGCAATAGCGCGGTACCCAAGTGGTTAAAGATGAGTTGGGCCACAGGACCACCAGACTGGGCAGAGGTCAGTGGATCCCTGAGGTCAGGTTGGTTAGAAGGTGACATGTCACAAGAGTCAAGCTGGATAGCTGAAACACAAACAGAATGCAGAGAACCCTGAGAAAAAGATTGAAAACCCCTCCTGGCCGAATGAGGTATTCTATCCAAAGGATGGATTGAGCCTCTTAAACAGGCTTGAATGGACATAGTAGCAGTAGGGTGAGACCAGGCCACCGAAGGTGCTGAATAAGAAGCAGGAAGCTCATTGGGCATGGGCTGGACTGACATAACTGGTGCAGAGGCCGACTGAATAGTATTGTCAGGTGTAGCGACCATCTCAATCGCATCACAGGGCATAGCAGCTGTGGAACTTGCAGACAAGTTAGCCTGGCTGTGCATCCAAGGGAGATTAGGGACAGGCAAAGGTAAATGGTTATGCGAACTGGAGTGAATGATCAACTTAGGTTCATAGGTGAGTCCCTCATCCAGAGTACCACATGACCTTGAGAGTGCATCAGTCCGACTATTGCAGGACGCATCCCAGAGATCGCTATATACCGCGGTAAGAGCAGAAGATACTGGGATGGTGGTAACAGGAAGATTCTCCTTTGGGGTACCCTTGAGTAGGCAGGAAGAGAAACAGGAGGAACCCCAAGCCAGGATCTGTCCAGCAGACCAGTCAACGTGTGGAGAATGGAGCCGTAACCAAGGAAGACCTAATATGATAGGAGATGAAGCCTTAGGTAAGACAAGGAAGGATATCCACTCCTGGTGGACTGTCCCTACTGACATCTTAACAGGAAGAGTCTGAAAGCGGATAGGGCCCCCGGGGAGAACCGTGCTATCAATCACCAAGACCACCAATGGTGTTGTAAGGGGCAAAAGGGTAAGTCTCATGGAGGATGCAGTCTCCCAATCCATGAAATTGGCAGCGGCTCCGGAATCCAGATATGCTGAGACCGAACGAGAGGAAGCACCGACATGAAGCAACACAGAAAGGAGAAGACGAGAAGGTGAAGGTGATATTTCAGGATCTAATACTCCACCTTCCAGATGTATTAGCCCTGAGTGTTTTTCCGGACGAAGAGAACAAGTGTCACGGAACTGACCTTTGGCCCCACAATAGAGACATAGGCCCAGAGTTCTGCGCCTAGTACGTTCTTCGGGAGATAACTTAGTCCAGCCCAACTGCATAGGTTCCTCAGCAGGCAGGGGTTACTCCTCGGATTGAAGAGAAGGGACTGGGGGCTCAGGCTGCTTAAAGAATGGGGAGTGCTGGCGTCTTTTTTCCAGGGCCCTCTCCTGAAAGCGAATATCGATCTGGTTACACAAGGTGATGACACTGTCCAGATCAGCAGGAAGGCATCTTCCTGCTAATTCATCCTTCACTCTATCAGAGAGGCCATGTAAAAAGGTTGCAACTAGGGCCTCATTATTCCAGCTCAATTCAGCTGTGAGGATACGGAACTGAAGATCATACTGTCCCACAGACGCGGACTCTTGACGGAGACGTAAAAGAGCGCTAGCCGCTGAGGAGTCATGACCCGGCTCCTCGAAGTTATTCCGAAAAAGTTTCAAAAAATCAGACAAGCCAAAAACCACTGGATCATTCAGTTCCCAAAGAGGGGCAGCCCAAGCTAGCGCATCGCCGGACAGGAGAGATATGATATATGCTACTTTTGCCCGATCGTACAGGAAGTTTTGGGGCTGAAGTTCAAAATGAATTGTGCACTGGCTAAGGAACCCCCTGCAAGCCTTGGAGTCCCCAGAGAAACGGGACGGAGCTGGCAGTAATAATGGATGCGTGGATGCGACTGGTGCAGCTGCTGACTGTACTTGAGGCTGCAGGTTCGGGGTTCCCAAGGAAGCCTGTAGCTGCTCGAAGCGGGAAGCCAGATCTTGAAGGAATCGCATCACCTGGGTCTGATGCGATTCTTGGGTCTCAAGTCTGCTAACTAAGCCCTGCAACGGATCGACTGTAGGAAGCGGCACGTCAGCCGGGTCAATGGCTGATCAAACTGTCAGGTCACCTTGAGGCGAGCTAACAGATGCACACCGTAGGGATCAGGAGTGCACCGCAAGGTTGTGGACCCTACGGCTGACTGCTGCAGACGGGAGACAGATGCCACTGGGGTTAGAGCATAATATTCCCTGGGGTGCGAAGTCTAAGAGCCAGCAGGTGTTCACCAGCGCCTCTAGTGGTGAGGATGGACTTGGCTGCAACTGGCTCCAGGTCGCGACCCCCAGGGTCCCCCAGCTCACACCCACAGTAGGCAACAGGAGGATAGGGATAGTGAGGGACAAAGACAAGGTCGGGGCCACAAGCAGACAGGAATAGTCAGGGACATGCCAAAAGGTCAGGATCACAGGCAAACAGGGATAGTCAAGGACACGCCAAAGTCGGTAACGGAACAACAGAAGAGCACACGGCAGGTAACAGGAAGCTAACACACAAAGGTTGATCAGCAGCGTTGGCCTGCAGTGCACAGGTTAATATAGAGCTCCCTGATAGGAGCTAGGGTGGAGCCATGCCAGAGGATGGATTACAAAAGCAGACAGGTGAGGGTCGGCTGGTCTCTAGATGAACACATGGAAACAGGTAAGCAGACAAACTATTGCATAACCATGACAATTACTGGGAGTATGCTACAGCCCCCCCCCCCCCACCTGAGGGAGGAGAGGGAGATGGAACTCCTATCACAAGTTGGATTAGCAGCAAAGATGGGAAGTGTTATCATAATGGGGAATTTTAATTATCCAGAGATAGACTGGGTGGAGGGAACCACGCATTCATCTAAGGCTCGCCAGTTCCTAAATGTGTTAAAGGACAATTTCATGGTTCAGATGGTAGACGCACCAATTAGAAATAAAGTGTTAGCCCTTGTACACACGGTCGGAGGTTCCGTCGGAATGTGTCCGATCGGAGCGTTTTGTCAGATATTCCGACTGTGTGTGGTCTGCATCGGACTGTTTCCGTCGGAAGATCCGTCGGGCCAACTTTTCCAACTTGCCGGAAATATTTTCCGACAAAATGCTCCGATCGGACATACTCCGATCATGTGTAGAGAATTCCGATCGGACAAAGTGCCACGCATGCTCAGATCCAATTCCTACACCAAAGCTATTGGCTACTAGCGTGAACATAGTCCCGTCATAACGAAATAACGTCATCACGTCGGATTTTCCGACAACTTTGTCCGATCGTGTGTATACAACAGTTTCCGATCAAATCCGTCGGACAAAATCCGACGGATTTGGTTGCCAGACTCTCTGACCCTGTGTACAAGGGCTTACTGGATCTACTGATTACCAACAATACAGACCTGATTACGGGTATTGAAATATGGGGTAATTTAGGAAACAGCAATCACAGGTTAATTGGCTGTGAAATCACAAAAATAGGAAACATAAGGGGAATACAAAGACACTGAATTTCAAAAGAGCCAACTTCCCTAAACTATGAACCTTGTTAGAAGGCATGAATTGGGATAAAATCTTAGGAACAAAAAAAAACTGTGGAGAGATGGGCTTGCTTTAAGAGCATATTAATTAAGTGCATTAGCCAATGTATCTCTCAGGAACCATGAAACAGACAGAGACAGAAGTACAATCTAATCACACTTGTTTATTAATAAAAAATAAAAAGATAAATAGAAAAAAGCGTAGTCAAGCAAGTCAGAGTCCAGTAGCCAGATCGGGTAGTCAGCCAGTCCAAAGTTCATAAACCAGATCGGGTAATCAGCCAGTCCAGACGTCAGGGATCCACGGAGAGCAACTGCAAGCAGGATGGAAGCCAGGAGGGATGTTAGCAAGCCAGTCTTGAAACAACAGCAGGAGATGGTTCCTAGTGATGTGACCAAACGTGAAGGCAAAGGAGAAAGGAGCTGGAAGACTTTATATAGGCAGGCCAGACGAGAATCATCAGGAACAGCTGGTGACTGAAGAGAGAGAAGAGAGTTGGCAATTAGCCAACAGCTGAGCGGCCAGCCCAGAGGAGGAAGGGCTAAGCCAGCCCTGACAGTATCCCATTGGGTAATACATTTAAAAGAGTGAAGAAAAGTCCTGGATGGTTTAACTCCAATGTAAAAATGCATATAAAAGCAAAGGAGAAGGCCTTCAAAAAATACAAGGCTGAGGGATCATAATCAGCATTCACAATTTACAAAGAATGCAACAAGATAAGTAAGGGTGCAATTAGGGCGGCTAAGATAGAACGCGAAAGACACATAGCAGAGGAGAGCAAAAAAATACTAAGAAATTCTTTAAGTATGTAAACAGTAAAAACGGGAGGACAGACCATATTGGCCCCATAAAGAATGAGGAAGGATATCTGGTTACAAAGGATGGGGAAATGGTGAAGGTATTGAATTTATTCTTCTCCTCAGTCTTCACGAGGGAATTGGGGGTCTTCAGTAAAACTGCAGTGTTTATCCTTATGACACATCACAGGAAGCAATTCAGAGGACAGAATTAAAATTAGACATGGGAAGCTTAACATTAATAAATCACCAGGACCAGACGGCTTGCATCCGAGGGTACTTAGGGAACTCAGTCAAGTAAATGCCAGACACTGTTCCTAATTTTAACTGACAGACTACTGTCTGGAATGGTACCAGGTGATTGGAGAAAAGCCAATGTAGCACCAATATTTAAAAAGGGCCCAAAATACATCACTGGGAATTACAGACCTAGCCTAACATCAATCGTATGCAAGCTTTTGGAGGGGATGATAAGGGACTATATACACGATTTTAATAAGGAGAACGGTATCATTAGCAGTAATCAGGATGGATTCATGAAGAATCGTTCCTGCCAAACCAATCTATCAACCTTCTATGAGGAGGTGAGTTGCCATCTAGATAAAGGAAGGCCCGTAGATGTGGTGCATCTGGATTTTGCAAAAGCATTTGACACAGTTCTCCATAAACGTTTACTGTACAAAATAAGGTCCATTGGCATGGACCATAGGGTGAGTACATGGATTGAAAACTGTCTAAAAGGGCGAGTTCAGAGGGTGGTGATAAATGGGGAGTACTCGGAATGGTCAGAGAGGTGGGTAGTAGGGTCCCACAGGGTTCTGTGTTGGGAGCAATCCTATTTAATTTGTTCATAAATTACCTGGAGGATGGGGTAAACAGTTCAATCTCTGCGGACGATACTAAGCTAAGCAGGGCAATAACTTCTCGGCAGGATGTGGAAACCTTGCAAAAAGATTTGAACAAATTAATGGGGTTTGCAACTACATGGCAAATGAGGTTTAATGTAGAAACATTTTAAATAATGCATTTGGGTGGCAAAAATATGAATGCAATCTATACACTGGGGGGGAGAACCTCTGGGGGAATCTGGTATGGAAAAGGACCTGGGGGTCCTAGTAGATGATTAAAAAGGGGATCAACTCCAGAGATAAAACAATAATTCTTCCGCTCTACAAGAATCTGGTCTGGCCGCACCTAGAGTATGCTGTCCAGTTCTGGGCACCGGTCCTCAGGAAGGATGTACTGGAAATGGAGCGAGTACAAAGAAGGGCAACTAAGCTAATAAAGGGTCTTTAGGATATTAGTTATGAGTAAAGGTTGCAAGCACTGAACTTATTCTCTCTGGAGAAGAGACACTTAAGAGGGGATACGATTTCAATATACAAATACCATACTGGTGACCCTACAATAGGGATAAAAGTTTTTCATGGAAGGGAGTTTAACAAGGCACGTGGCCACTCATTAAAATTAGAAGAAAATAGGTTTAACCTTAAACTACGTTGAGGGTTCTTTACTGTAAGAGTGGCAAGGATGTGGAATTCCCTTCCACAGGTGGTGGTCTCAACGAGGAGCATCGATAGTTAAAAAAAAATATTAGATAAGCACCTGAATGACCGCAACATACAGGGATATAGAATGTAATACTGACATATAATCACATACCTAGATTGGACTTGATGGACTTGTGTCTTTTTAAAACCTCACCTACTATGTAAATATGTAACAACTACGTAATCTTTGTGTTTTTTATCTTGCAAATTTGTGCTTTAAAAACTATTGCAATAATGTTGTTTGACATAAAAACTTTAAACTACCAAAATGTTATTCTCCAGGATCTCTCTGGAGGAGGTCTGTGGTAGGCAGCAACAGAATAATTAACAATACACCAGAATACTCTGCACACCGCGCTTGAAGATTTGGCCTTTCCTTTGAGTGTCATTCCAAATTAATTTTCCAGTCCTAAATATGAGATGTGAGCATGCCAAATATTTATTTAGGAAATGTATTTTGTGGTTTGATAAACAATGACTTAACTTCCAAAAGAAGAGGGAGTTTTCTTTACTCATAAGGTCATGTTCACATATGTGCGACTGCGGGTTCATTCCTGGGGTCCGGTGCAATTCAGGTCCGAATTTTTGCAAAAACGTGGCTTAGGCATGTTTTTGATGTTCCTTTTCTCCTGCCGGAAGAAAAGCGTTTAGAAGAGTTTTAAATATGAAAGACAGAAGCTCATTGGTTACTCCATATTCTGTCTGCTCCAGTCTTATTGAATTTCACTCATGGATCATAAGTCCACCGATTTTACCCTTAGGCACAGTGCAAACAAACAGTTCTAGCATCTACAATGGAGCACATGAGTTGAAGAATGTTTTTTTTAAACAGAGCCTTCTTACACAAGGGTTTAGCGTCCATCAACATCATGAAATCACCCATGGCCTAACCGGCTGTAGCATGTGAAAGCAACACCTGTGTACACATAACACCTGCACGTATCTCATCAGACTCCTTGACACCAATCCTATGTACTGGGCTTTGCAATTTATAATTTTGTTTAGCATTGTAAAATGTATTTAGAAAAGTGTAAATTGATGGCCCCATATAAAGCTCTGAAATAAATAAATACAATAAAAATAAGTAATAAGGATGGGATATTAAAGTAGTTGTAAAGTCTCAAGGTTTTTCACCCTAATGCATTCTATGTATTAAGGTGAAAAACCTTCTGTGGTGCAGCTGCCCCCAGAGCCTCCCCTTTCCTTACCTGAACCCTTTCCAGCGACGAGCACAAGCCCAGCAGCTCCATCCGCTGTCTCAGATCCTTATTGGATAGATTTATAGCAGCAGGATCCATTGGCTCCCACTGCTGTCAATCAAATCCAGTGGCACGGGAGCAGGGGGGCAGGGCCGAGTGCTGCTGTCTGTGTCAATGGACGCAGCATGAGTGCCCCAATGGAATTCAGCTCTCCGTGAAGCTCTCCCAGCAGAGGATGATTGGGGTCGCTCTGTGCAAAACCCTTGCACAGAGCAGTTAAGTATGAACCTCTACAATCACTTTAAGTAATGGGTTATTAAATCCTGAGGTCAAATTTTGGCTCATTGTTTAAGACCCCTTTCACACTGCTCCAACAAAAAGTCCTGCATGCTGCATCTTTGCTGCGCTTTCAGAAAATGAACCAAAAATTATCGATCTAATACAAGTCTATACTTTTATAATAAAATGTTGTTGTGTGAATGTTTCAAGCATTTTCTTAGCTATCACAAATAATCCCTTATTAGACAGATGCTATTGATCACTATCGGAATCAGAACCTTGAGTTTACCCCAAAGACACCAGTGCTGAAATGTGCCTCATAAGGATTTATACTTGCATGAGAGAGACTTGAAAGGACGAAGAACTCTGGAATGCACCTTTTTCAGGTATGCTGGGGCAGCACTTCACCAGTAGTGTTAGGGATCTAGAAAGTATCATGTCTTGCCTGCTGAACTGTGAAATGTTTATTTTTGCACTTTTACCAAATAAAGCATTTGAAACTCTGTCCCTGTCTCATCTGAAGTTACTGAAAGAGGAGTATTGTAAGTAACGAGTACATATAGTTCACTGAAAATGTCTTAAAACATTGTGGTATGAAGATATGAGCATGGAGTAATGTTTTTTTTTTTTTTTTTTTTCCAGTGGAGTAATGTTAAGTGGTTGCCTAGAGTTAATTGTAACAAGCAACTTGTTAGTATAGTGTGTACCTGTTATAGGTGGCACAGCCTCTAGCAGCGAGGGAGATGTTGGCACTCCTTCCGCCAGCAGTGTGTCTCCCAGAGTAACAGGAACAGATTGCAGTCAAGTTAAGTGAACATGTGTTCACACAGAGGGCCCACTCCGCTACTGAGGAGTTGTAGTGGAAAATGCTGAACGGGTGGATGTGGACATTGACTTAGCATGTCCCTCCAAAATGCAAGTGTAGCACTGATATTTTTGCCTACTAATGCTTTAATATGTAAACCTATGGACAATGTCATTCTTTAGTATTTGGCGCCATCTAGTGAACAAAACTGAAAAATGGACTTTAGTGATTTTGTTTGTTAAACAGTGTTGGAAAGATAACATCTACCCAGAATGCCAGGTGACCAATCCATGATCACCCTGTACTGAAATGCATGCTGGGTAGGCTATAAAAGGACCCTGCGCGGCCATCTTAGATCTCTTCTGGATGCATGGCCTGCATGTGAGGACCTGTGAGGAGGTCTCCAGAGAGTGCTACCTACAGCCACTGTGGAGCGTAGCTAAGACAGACCTTGCCATTCATCTGACAGCTGGAGAGACTGAGTGACCGGATCGGGAAGGATCCAGAGACACCTGTCGGAGCCATCAGAGGGACTCAGTGCATTCTGCAGAACGGAGCTGGCCGGATAGAAGCAAGACACAGTGCACCGGAGCGGAACTACTGCATTTCATCAAATCCAGTTGGTGAACGGGCTGTGGCCCAGAGTTCATTACACACTTGCATACAGTTATACTTCTATACAGAGGTGCTGGGACCTGTAGTCCCCCAGAGGAGGATCTAACAAAGACTGACATTAAGCAGGTCTAAAGAATACTCTTCATTAAACTTTAGTACCATGCCATACCAGAGGTAACAACCATTGGAGTACCTCTAGAAGCAGATATTTTCTAAGTTAACCCTTATTATCTCACTTTGTTGGATTACAAATCAATACAGACCTTTATAGTTAGCAGAAGAAAGAAGATCAAAGACTGCGTGTTATTGCAAGGCCTTGCACCTAGAACTTAAAGTAGGGGAACTCGCTTGTATTTGTGCTATATTTATCTGTTGTTTAGAGTCACTATATTGTTACGTTATGTTGATGTGACAGCACAACGACTGTAACTATTACCTTATCACAACCATAGTAAAATACCTTTTTAGTTAAGTACATTGGTGTGGAGTATTGTTCTTTCTCCAGCAGGTGAAGCCATTGGATACCCAGGTGACAACCAAGGTATACTGTCATTATATTGTATATTGTGGGGTTATCTTTCACCATTTATTTCACACCAACATTGCACCACAGCTGTGTCAAGGGGACTGAGCCAAGTCAGAGGGGGTTTAATAACAGAGTGCAGGCCCAAATAAATTCAGAAGCTCCTTCGAGGGTCAGTGCTACACAAGTTACTGAGAAAATGTACATTGTCACCGGGGAACCAAGAGTTAATTAGAGAATAGTTACAGTACAGTGTACATGAGGTGCGTTCATCTCTAAAGAGAGAAGGCCCACCTTAGAGTTGAGTATTACCCTATAATAGCCTTGGTGTTATCCTAAGGCATTGTTGAAGATGGCACAAAGTAAAGGTACCTCGTGTGTTTCAAGTGACCTTGTAAGAAAGTGCCTAAAATAGCCTAGAAGAAACCCCCGCCAGGTAGACCTTCCATGTTACCTAGTACTTGGCACCCAAGTTAATGGGAAAACAATGAAGATGTAACAAATAGGGATGAGCTTCGAGTTCGAGTCGAACTCATGTTCTACTCGAACATTGCCTGTTCGCCTGTTCAGCGAACAGTGAAGAATTTGGGCTGTTCGCAGCAAATTCAAAAAGCCGGAACACCCTATACAAGTCTATGGGAGAAATCTAAAGTGCTAATTTTAAAGGGTAATATGCAGGTTACTGTCCTAAAAAGTGTTTGGGGACCCGGGTCCTGCCCCAGGGGACATGGATCAATGCAAAAAAAAGTTTTAAAAACGGCCGTTTTTTCAGGAGCAGTGATTTTAATAATGATTAAAGTGAAACAATAAAAGTGTAATATTCCTTTAAATTTCGTAGCTGGGGGGTATCTATAGTATGCCTGTGAAGGGGCGCATGTTTCTGGTGCTTAGAACTGTCCCTGCACAAAGTGTCATTTGTGCAGGAAAAAAAGTCTTTTAAAATCACTTGCGACTATTGTCGGGTCCCGTAATACAGAGAACACTCAATGAGTGTTCTCTGCATTAGCCGACAATTCATTCATTCATTGATAAAAAAAAAAAAAAAAAAAAAAAAAAGCGTGGGGGTTCCCCTAAATTCAATTACCAGGCCCTTCAGGTCTGACATGGATATTAAGGGGAACCCTGTGTCAAATTTTAAAAAAAATTTTTTATGTGGGGGCCCCCCTAAATATCCATAACCAGACCCTTCAGGTCTGATATGGATATTAAGGGGAACCCCGCATCAAATAAAAAAAAATTGACGTTGGGGTCCCCCTAAAAATCCATATCAGACCCTTTATCCGAGCACGCAACCTGGCAGGCCGCAGGAAAAGAGGGGGGGACGAGAGAGCGGCCCCCCCTCCCTCCTGAACCGTACCAGGCCACATACCCTCAACATTGGGAGGATGCTTTGGGGGTCTGTGACCCCTCAAAGCACCTTGTCCCCATGTTGATGAGGACAAGGGCCTCATCCTCACAACCCTGGCCGTTGGTTGTGAGGGTCTGCGGGCGGGGGGCTTATCAGAATCTGGAAGCCCCCTTTAACAAGGGGACCCCCAGATCCCGCCCCCCCTGTTTGAAATGGTAAGGGGGTACAAAAGTACCCCTACCATTTCACAAAGACAGTGTCAAAATGGTTAAATAAGACAAACACACTTTTGAAAAATTCCTTTATTAAAAATAAAAAAATAAAAAAAAGATTCCAGTGGTGCTAATCCACTCTTGCTATCCAGCGACGGGTCTCCGGGGTCCAGCGATGGATGATCATATCCAGCGACGGGGGATCTCTCAGTCCAGCGCTGTCCATACATCCTTCTCCGGAGATACTGCAGAGATCCCAGCGCTGACGTTTCTTATATTAGGAGGGCGGGGCCACCCGTCACCTGACCCCGCCCCTCTGACGCTGGAGAGGGAAGCCAGGGGTTCCCCAGTGACGTGTGGGTGACCCCGCCCCCTCTGATGTAACGGAAACCTGCGTTACATCAGAGGGGGCGGGGTCACCCACACGTCACTGGGGAACCCCTGGCTTCCCTCTCCAGCGTCAGAGGGGCGGGGTCAGGTGACGGGTGGCCCCGCCCTCCTAATATAAGAAACGTCAGCGCTGGGATCTCTGTAGTGTCTCCGGAGTGGAGACAGAAGAAGGATGTATGGACAGCGCTGGACTGAGAGATCCCCCGTCGCTGGATATGATCATCCATCGCTGGACCCCGGAGACCCGTCGCTGGAAAGCAAGAGTGGATTACCACCGCTGGAATCTTTTTTTTATTTTTAATAAAGGAATTTTTCAAAAGTGTGTTTGTCTTATTTAACCATTTTGACACTTTCTTTGTGAAATGGTAGGGGTACTTTTGTACCCCCTTACCATTTCAAACAGGGGGGGGGGCGGGATCTGGGGGTCCCCTTGTTAAAGGGGGCTTCCAGATTCTGATAAGCCCCCCGCCCGCAGACCCTCACAACCAACGGCCAGGGTTGTGAGGATGAGGCCCTTGTCCTCATCAACATGGGGACAAGGTGCTTTGAGGGGTCACAGACCCCCAAAGCATCCTCCCAATGTTGAGGGTATGTGGCCTGGTACGGTTCAGGAGGGAGGGGGGCCGCTCTCTCGTCCCCCCCTCTTTTCCTGCGGCCTGCCAGGTTGCGTGCTCGGATAAAGGGTCTGATATGGATTTTTAGGGGGACCCCCACGTCAATTTTTTTTTATTTGATGCGGGGTTCCCTTAATATCCATATCAGACCTGAAGGGTCTGGTTATGGATATTTAGGGGGACCCCCACGTAAATTTTTTTTTTAATTTGACACGGGGTTCCCCTTAATATCCATGTCAGACCTGAAGGGCCTGGTAATTGAATTCAGGGGAACGCTTTTTTTTTTTTTTATCAATGAATGAATGAATTGTCGGCTAATGCAGAGAACACTCATTGAGTGTTCTCTGTATTACGGGACCCGACAATAGCCGCAAGTGATTTTAAAAGACTTTTTTTCCTGCACAAATGACACTTTGTGCAGGGACAGTTCTAAGCACCAGAAACATGCGCCCCTTCACAGGCATACTATAGATACCCCCCAGCTACGAAATTTAAAGGAATATTACACTTTTATTGTTTCACTTTAATCATTATTAAAATCACTGCTCCTGAAAAAACGGCCGTTTTTAAAACTTTTTTTTGCATTGATCCATGTCCCCTGGGGCAGGACCCGGGTCCCCAAACACTTTTTAGGACAGTAACCTGCATATTACCCTTTAAAATTAGCACTTTAGATTGTGAACGTTCGAGTCCCATAGACTTTAATAGGGTTCTAAAGTTCACACGAAGTTTAGGTCTGTTCGCAGGTTCTGGTGCGAACCGAACAGGGGGGTGTTCGGCTCATCCCTAGTAACAAACAACTCTCCTGCCCACATACATAGTCTGGTTGAAAAAAGACACAAATCCATCCAGTTAAAAAAAATAGGAAAAAAATAAATAGAATAGAAAACCTCCATATACACAGTCCTATACCCACATTTTTTCCTGTTCTCCCCGGGAAACAATTACATATTCCCTGGAACAACAATCTCAAGTGTTAATACCTATCAATGTTAGTATTCAGCTATGTTTTTTTGCATCTAGCAATGCATCCAGCTTTTTTTTAAACTATCTCCTGAGCTTGTTCTTGAGGGAGTCTATTCTACATTTTCACAGATCTTACTGTGAAGAAGTCTTTCTGTATGTGAAGGTTTAATCTCTTTTACTCCAAATGTAAATAGTGCCTACTTGTCCTCTGCAATGACCTGAAGGTGAATAGATCTGCACCAACTTCACTATATAGACCCGTTAGGTATTTTTACATGGTGATCATATCTCCCTCAAAGTGGTTATAATGCCACGTTTTTTTTACCCCAATGCATTCATTTATTTCGGCGATGATTCCAGGCCCGCTCCAGCCTTCTGGGATTTCCGCGGCTGCACACGACACAGTCTTGACTGCAGGCCCAGATTGTAGTACTGTGGCTCCTGCTGGCTGGATGCAAGCCAGGTGAGCAGTTCGCCACATTGACTGCAGCAAATCCAGACACTGACCACCATGGTCAGTATCTGGCATTCTGGACACAGCAGGCACAGTCGCTCCATCCCATCAATCATCCAGAGAGAAATCCCCCGTGATGCTCTAACCGGACACCAGTGTCCACCAGTATCCGCTCCTGCAAATCAGGCAACCAGGTCAGTGCTGGGAATGCACAACCACCCTCCGCCATCTTGCTTCCCTGCCTTGTGATGTCTGCTAGCAGGGAACCTGGGTCTCCTCTAGGGCGTGGCACTGCCCCTCGCTTCTAGATAGGCTGACATCAGTGAAACTGACAGGCAGGCCCCTCCCCTGGCATGCTGCTGTAACCTCTTGTTAGACAAACTGAAGTTTGCAGGCATGCTGAAATTAGCACTGTCCAGGCATGTCGCTCAGCACCAACTGTGCCCAAGAAAATTATCACTGGCTTTTCCGTGGTTGCTGGTAGCAACAATAACGTTTGTAGCCCATGCCTCACTGAAGGGAACACTTCTAGCACAATCCCGCCTGCAGGAACCCGCAGCCTGATCCCGATAACCCCAGGGAAACAGTAGACACTTTCAGGCACACTTTGCTGTTTGAAGCAGAAGTTTGAAGCATAAGTTCAGAATGTCCAGCAATAGCAGATTGCTGGACATATTTGTAATCCATCTTGAGATGTCCAGCATTAGCAGACCACTGGACATATTTGTAATCAATTGGCGCGGTCGCCCGCTGTGCTTGCCACGTGTAACAGCACACGGTAGAAAGTTACTAAATTTCAGATTTTAGCACAAGTGTACGCTCCAGCCATGGTTGGGGAATTGGGTTAGCAGGGCAGCAATAACTCGGCAAGCAACTTACAAGGGGGGAGACTGCCACATGTAGCCAGTTCTCCCTGAAGACCATCTGTGTCAAGTCTTCATCCCATCCCTGGGAGCTCTCCAGCAGAGTCAGCCAGGTGGGCTAGTAAGAGAGAGTCAGTCTGGAGGACTGCTGTGTGAAGTTAGCCTGGAGGGCTAGTGAAAGGGGCATCTGCAGTCAGGTGGGTTGGCAGTGCGGGAAGAGGTGGTGCTGGGACCAGTAGCCACAGGAGGGAGATTGCAAGCTGATCACTGTGTTCTGCTACACAAGGGGATTTGAGTTCAGCCTACAAAGGGTTATTGCTAAATCTGACTGGTGCCTGTTAGATCCATTTGAGTGATTAAGCTGGAGTGTTCAAGCAAGGAAAGTGAGACCCGTAGGAGAGAATGGACGGAGGAGCTGCACGACTAGGGGGAGGAACAGGGTCATGTATCGGTCAGCTAGGTCAGTGTTAGGGGCAAGGGGGTAGCTCTTACCTGATTGGTGGTCGAAGTTACAATGGCAGGGTCCAGAGGAGGGAGTCTTGCGTAAGGGAAGGTAGATGTAGCATTCCAGGTATATTGCTCAATTTTGTCACAGCAGTTGGCGGTTCAAGGGGTCTTTGGTGGGTCAGTGAGGAATTACATGGTTATAGGATTAGTGGGGCCTATCTAAGGTATGGCGCTTACACTTGGTTAGCGGTGGTTCTCCCAGGAGCTGGGTCCCCTGGGGGAAGGTAATATGGAAGTATGTGTGATGTCAGAGAGTCCTCAAGCCGGTTGGGGCACAGCTGAGGACATAGACCATTACAGTTATAAATTGTGTCTTAAAAAACACCCAAAGACCTTTTGCTGTTGGGCAAAATTACGTTGTTAAAATTGGCATTTACGGGTATGTTTTACATGTTTTAAGTGATGTTGTTTTATTCTTTGGTTAATAAAATTTGGCTGCTGTGACCATATAAAACCCATGTCACGCAGTCGGTGTCTTTAATTTAATGGTAAGGACCAAGGTTGACGAATCCTGTAGTCAATTGCAGAAGAAGTGTTGAGTAAGCTGTATATAGATTGTATATAGACTGTGTTCAGGAGGATGTCCCTGAAGATGTTCCTAAAATGTTGTTGAAGAAAAGTGGGCATCCCAGAATTTCCCATTCCCGTCCAAGTTATTAACCTTCAATAAAAAACAAAAACAAAGTCATGGACTGGTCTCTGTCTCTGGAGTGCCTGTGAAAATTTGGTGTGTCTGGCTGTGCAGGGTGGGGGATCCATTTAAACTGTGGCTCCTTAAGAGGTGCGCTACATAATACTTCGGTTTTTGGGTTTAATGCAGCTTTAACTGAAGACAGATGTATAAAGCTAATGTAAATAATGTAATGAGCTTCCTGATGATGCTGACAAGTGAAATGCATTGATACTGCTCGTCTGCCATACGTGATGTAGTTTCCGGTTTTTGATCTGGTTTAAACATTCGGGCATTTGGAATGCATGCCGTCCCAGACCGAGCGGTGTGCAGGACAGTCGAAGAGCTGGTTGTATTGGCGCTGATTATAGAAATGTGAGTGGCAAATTTATAATTGATTTAATAAATTGATATAGCACTATCCTGGATTATTATCTCTCCCTGGGTCTCGGTTATTGATGTTTGAGAAGATCAGTTGGTGTTAGTTTCCCATATACCATTCTTAGGGTGGAACATTGTGAAAACAAAGTGCAAAAAGGGTGATATCCTATGACACCAAATGAGCATATCATAGATGCTCTTGGTAAGCGTGAATTTTGTACACTTTGTGGCAGGGGAGTTGCTAGGTGGAAAAAAGACCAGGGGCTTCAGCCCGAAGTCCAAGGCCGGTATGGGGGGCATTAGTGGCGCAGGGTTTTTTGGCTGGGCGGTGGGGTTGTGTGGTTGTGTGGAAGGGGCTAAACTCACTTGCTGGTTGCTGCCTGGCTTACACACACTGACCTACCTACCTGACACATACACTGACCTACCTACCTGACACATACACTGACCTACCTACCTGACATTCACTAACCTACCTGACACATACACTGACCTACCAACCTGACATACGCTGACCTATCTGACACATACACTGACCTACCTACCTGACATACACTGACCTACCTGGCATACACTGACCTACCTGAAACATACACTGACCTACCTACCTGACATACACTGACCTACCTGACATGTACTGACCTACCTACCTGACATACACTGACATACCTACCTACCTGACATACACACACTGACCTACCTGACCAGGAGACGGACTTCACGTGTCCTGCAGCAGCAGCTCAGCTCAGCTATGGTGTGTGAGGCAGCCAGAGAAGAGGGGGAGAGTTGCTCGACCGAGTACCGAGCGGGGATCAATATGGCGCAGCGGCCGCCGCATTGTAATTCCCACCTTCTGGAGCCTGTAGCACCTATGATGGATGTCACACGTCCCGTGGTCCCGCCCTTGGACCAGTGGGACATCCATGATAGGTGCTGCAGGCTCCAGAAGGCGGGACCTGCTATGTGACTCGGCCGCACTCAGGTGCACTCAGGATCAGATTGGTCCCCGCTACGCGGCAGCGCTCGGGGTTAATAATAGAACAGTGCCCACCCGAGACCCAGGTTTTTGTTTGGGGTCCCACTCGGGACTTCAGCCGCTGTCAGCACCCCCACTGCTTTGTGGTGCAGCAATTATATGAGGCGCCTTTAAGACCAGGAGCACGGTGATTGGAACTTTCTTCAGCAAGATTTAGGAACATTTTTTGGACTGTGCAATAATTATTAATAATTCTTATAAATAACTTTTTTTTCACCTTTGGACTCTCAAGTATATTTAGATGTTTTTTTTTCATTCTCATGCAATTATGACATATGTGTTAGCGCCTTGCTTTTCATTGGTTTGTTAATGTAAATCGATGTAGAAGGATTCAGTTTTCATAATGGAACTGATGACGGTGGTGTGGGAGTAGGACACCATGGTGGTCACAGCAGGTGAGCAGGCTCAGGAAAATACACACAGACATCAGATGGTGTAACTATCCGCCAGAATTTACCAAAAACAGAAATTGTTTTGGATGGAGTGACCCTTTAATGTGTTTTATGCAGGCAAATGTACATTTGTACATAATGAAGGGAAGCAAATTCATTGAATGTCTTCTAATATGTATTTTCTCTCCTCCCCTCTAGTCAGCTGGAACAGAAGCCGGGCGTTCAATGCCTGTACAGTGAAAGGGGAGGATTCAGGCGTCTGTGTGACAGACCTGGGAGCTGACAATGACAGCACTGTGTCTGCAGAGCTGACTCTTGACAAGACTGTGGATTAGAGATCTCTGCCTGAATAAAGTTAATAGATCCACATGGACTGAGAATTCAGGACAAGAAGGAGGATAGCCCTCTATAGAGACCCCCAACCAGCTTCTCTTCAATGTCCAGGAGGACAGGCGGCAATGTCTGGTAAGCTGGGACAGGTTTGCATGTTAACACAGAGGGAGTTTACACTAGACCTTGGCTTGCACTTCTAGAAAGGACAGATCTGTATACTCATGCATGAACATATTTTTAATTACAAAAGCTGATTTTCAGAATCTGGAGCAGAGCAGAGCAGAGCATGTTACCAGTCTAATTTCTTATTTCATTTGGGAGTTAAAAGCGAATTGGTCACTATGGACAGCTGCTCTAGTTTTCTTATTTTGTAAATCTATATTTCTGGGGGAAAAAAGCCTGAAGTGCCTTCAGTTATTGAGGTGGATGTTCGTATAACAGATTGTGTTGGACTAATTAGGTTTACCAGGATTCTGTGTTGGACAGAATTATTTCTGGCTGTGATTCCAGTGTGGGGTTAGCACGCCATCCTAAAGGGTTTTCATGTCTGCTTTCACAAATCATAGATTTTTTCTCAATAGTATTTTAAATAAAATGCCCAATTGGTAGCTGGATCAAACTGAATTGAGAGGAATCAGAGTCACAAATGTTAGTGCCCCTTCAGGCTGGGTTCACATCTATGGGAATTGGATGCGGGTTTTTCCTGCATTCCAATTCGCATGGTAGGAGATTGTGACCAGCTCTCTATGGAGCCGGTTTACATTTCTCCGCTGCGGCTCCATGTCCTGTGCTTCTTTTGGTCAATTTCAGGTCCAAATTCAGCCCAAAATTTGTGCTGAAATGGTGACCGGTGATGCACCGGACCCCCACTGTGAGCCGCATGCAGACAATAGTGTGAACCCACACTGATGCATTTTTGCTGTACTTTTACCTTGCCAAACCCGCAAAAAAATACACAAGAAAAATGTTTCCCTTTAAATCTTATGGGACTCTTTACACCACTGTGCTGCAGATGCAATACATTTTGCATTTGCTTTCTGCATCTTTGGTGCGCTTTTCAAGACCACACCAAAAAGTAGCTTCCCATAGAAATAAATAGAAAACAAGTCAAAAACAATGCACATTAGTTTTGTTTTTGGTGTATTTTTTCAGTCACATGTCCATGTTTCACAGGTGCATGCTGGGGGTTAGGCAACCAGTAAATGCATGGTAAATGCATCAGAAATATATATGCGTTTTTGATGCATTTTTTCAAAGTAGCAGTGTGAAAACAGCCTAAGGCTCGGTCCAAACTGCTGCGAAGGCAAAGTTGTAAGACAATCATCCAAAAAGTCAGACAATCATGTGTGGGCTTCAGCTGACTTTTTTTTCTTTGAAAATTATGACGGACCTAGAAATAGAACTTGTTTTAAATCTTTCAGATGGAATCAATTTCTATCGGGAAAACCGTTCTTCTGTATGCTGTTCCGACGGACCAAAAATGATGCAAGGGCAGCTATTGGCTACTGCCTATTGAACTTCCTTTTTCTAGTCCCGTCATACGTGTTGTACATCATCGTGTTCTAAATGATCGGACTTTGGTGTGATTGTCAGAGTTTATTCTGACGGAAAAAACGGTCATGTGTATGCGGCATTAAGGCTGAACTATAGGGAAAGGAACAATCGTCCCTTGCAGGGGGGCTGCCCTTGCTTTGTAAGGGTTAAATGTTAATTTTTTTACTCACTGATCCTCCACTCCCGTAGGCTCCTTCGTGAAGTAGGGTGAGTGCCCACAGTCTCTTCTCCACTATACAGGTCTTCTGACAGCCTCAATTTCAATGCAGAGCCTGTAGCCTTGCACTAGATGTGAGGATGCTGAGAATAGTCCACAGTTAGGCACTTGTTTACACTTGCGGCAAGGACTTGTGCTCCTCTGAAAAGCGATCTGCATTTAGATCACCTTTCAGAAGCATTTAACCCCCTAAATGCTGTACTACCACAGCAGGGCAGTAGCAGCACATCCACCTTTGCCTTGAATGGGTCAACAGGGGGTATAATTCCTGCCACAGCCACAAAACATCATGGCATGTGTACAGCCCTGCCTGCTGATTTTGCATTTTAAGGAGAGGTGGTTGGGGGGGCAGTAAAAATGCATCTCAGCTGCATGTTTTTGCTGGCCCTCAATCTCAGGTGTAAATGAGCCCTTAGACAAGTCCATGTAGTTTCCTCCCCCTGGTGGTCACAGGTCCCCTGACAGCCTCATGTCCAATGCAGAGCCCACAGCCCTGGATTGGAAGTGAGGACACTGGGGAACAGTCCATCGTTGGAGTGTAGGGTACCACTGGCTATGCAGGAGTGGAGGATCAGGTAAGTAAGACCCCTTTTACACTGGGGCACTTTACAGGTGTTTTTTGCACTAAAAATAGCAACTGTAAAGTGCCTGTAAACTGGCTCTTCTTCAGCAGCCACACTGGGGCGGTGTGCTTGCAGGACAAGAAAAAAAGTCCTGCAGGCAGCATCTTTGGGGCGGTTGAAACCTGCCCATTGAAATGATCAGGCGGCGCTTTCAAAGCACAGTAAAAGCATTTTGAAAGCAGCTCTAAGTGAACGCTTTTAACCCCTTTAACGCTGATGCCAGCACCGCCCCAATGTAAAAGGGGTCTAAAATTTATTTTATCAGTCCCCTAGACCTCAACTAGCATTTAACACTTGCAGTGCATGTAAATGTTATTTGTTTTTTTTAATGATGTAAATAAGGAAATATATCTAAAGTTTCAGTGAAAAGTTTCATTTTGCACATGCTTCCATACTAGAGAGAACTTAAAATACCCATGTCTGGACTTTCCTTCTGTAATTGTTTGCATGTCAGCAGCATTTGTCAGAATCATCTGCAGATGGGAACGGTGCTTGAACAACAGGTTTTAGACATTGCCGATATTATTCAAACAATCACAACCCTATAGTATCGTATACATGGAGGAGTTGGAGCATTTGTAAGAATTTGCTACAGAGACATGCTATGTTACGTACATAAGGTAGTAGACATTGGAATGCATTCTGTTGTCACAAAAATTCAATTAGAAGGAAGCAGTGCCTTGCCTTTTATGACATAAGCTGGGAAAATATCTGTGTATGTGAAATACAAATGAAGTGGGTTGTAACGCTGAACCTCAGGCAAACAGCAAAATTCACAGATTACATACATATATATATATATATATATATATACAGTGGTGTGAAAAAAGTGTTTGCCCCCTTCCTCATTTCCTGTTCCTTTGCATGTTTGTCACACTTAAGTGTTTCGGAACATCAAACCAATTTAAACAATAGTCAAGGACAACACAAGTAAACACAAAATGCAATTTGTAAATGAAGGTGTTTATTATTAAAGGTGAAAAAAAATCCAAACCATCATGGCCCTGTGTGAAAAAGTGATTGCCCCCTAAACCTAATAACTGGTTGGGCCACCCTTAGCAGCAACAACTGCAACCAAGCGTTTGCGATAATGTGCAATGAGGCTTTTACAGCATCCTGGAGGAATTTTGGCCCACTCATCTTTGCAGAATTGTCCTAATTCAGTTACATTAGAGGGTTTTCGAGCATGAACGGCCTTTTTAAGGTCATACCACAACATCTCAATAGGATTCAGGTCAGGACTTTGGCTAGGCCACTCCAAAGTCTTCATTTTGTTTTTCTTCAGCCATTCGGTGGTGGACTTGCTGGTGTGTTTAGGATCATTGTCCTGCTGCAGAACCCAAGTTCGTTTCAGCTTGAGTACACGAACAGATGGTCGGACATTCTCCTTCAGGATCTCTTGGTAGACAGCAGAATTCATAGTTCCTTTTATCACGGCAAGTCTTCCAGGTCCTGAAGCAGCAAAACAGCCCCAGACCATCACACTACCACCACCATATTTTACTGTTGGTATAATGTTCTTTTTATGAAATGCAGTGTTCCTTCTACGCCAGATATACTTGGACACACACCTTCCAAAGAGTTCCACTTTTGTCTCATCGGTCCACAGAATGTTGTCCCAAAAGTCTTGGGGATCATCAAGATGTGTTGTGGAGAAATTGAGACGAGCTTTGATGTTCTTTTTGCTCAGCAGTGGTTTTCTCCTTGGAACTCTGCCATGCAGGCCATTTTTGCCCAGTCTTTTCCTGATGGTGGAGGCACGAACGCTGACCTTAACTGAGGCAAGTGAGGCCTGCAGTTCCTTGGACGTTGTTGTGGGGTCTTTTGTGACCTCTTGGATGAGTCGTCGCTGCGCTCTTGGGGTAATTTTGGGCGGCCGGCCACTCCTGGGAAGGTTCACCACTGTTCCATGTCTTCGCCATTTGTGGATAATGGCTCTCACTGTGGTTCGCTGGATTCCCAAAGCTTTGGAAATGGCTTTATAACCCTTTCCAGACTGATAGATCTCAATTACTTTCTTTCTCAATTGTTCCTGAATTTCTTTGGGTCTCGGCATGATGTGTAGCTTTTAAGGATCTTCTGGTGGACCTTACTGTGTCAAGCAGCTCCTATTTAAGTGATGCCTTGATTGCGAACAGGTGTGGCAATAATCAGGCCTGGGTGTGGCTAGAGAAATTGAACTCAGGTGTGGACAACCACAGTTATAGTATGTTTTAACAAGGGGGGCAATCACTTTTTCACACAGGGCCATGATGGTTTGGATTTTTTTTCACCTTCAATAATAAACACCTTCATTTACAAATTGCATTTTGTGTTTACTTGTGTTGTCCTTGACTATTGTTTAAATTGGTTTGATGTTCCGAAACACTTAAGTGTGACAAACATGCAAAGGAACAGGAAATGAGGAAGGGGGCAAACACTTTTTCACACCACTGTATATATACACACACATATATATATACACACATATATATGTATATATATATATATATATATATATATATATACATATATATATATACATATATATATATATATATATATATATATATATATATATATATATATATATATATATATATATATATATATCTTTATACTGAGCAAAATTATAAAGGCAACACTTTTGTGTTTGCCCCTACTGTATTTATCATGAATTTATCATTTATCATGAGTTACAGGTGTGGCATAATAGGATGCTGCTTAGTAGGGATGAGCCAAGCACTCCCCCGTTTCAGTTCGCACCAGAACTTGCAGGCAAAAAAAACGTTAAAGTCTATGGGACACAAACATGAAAAATCAAAAGTTTTGAAGGCTTGTATGTAAGTTATTGCCATAAAAAGTATATGGGGACTCAGGTCCTGCCCCGGGGGACATGTAGCAATGCAAAAAAAGTTTGAAAAATTGCAGTTTTTTCAGGAGCAGTGATTTTAATAATGCTTAAAGTAAAACAAAAAATAAATATTTCTTTAACCACTTAAGGACCGCCGCATGGCAATGTACGTCGGTGCAATGGCACCGACAGGCACAAGCACGTACATGTACATGCTCGCCTTCCAGCGGGTGGGGGGTCCGATCAGACCCCTCCCGCTGGATGCGGCGGTCCGTTTCGCTGCAGGAGAGATCCGGAATGAGGGGATGGCCGTTGGTTTCTGGCCATCCCCTCGCGATTGCTCCTGGCGAATGAGAAGCTTCCCTAGCTGTGTATAGTAAACACAGGCAGGGAGGAAGAGAAGTCATTCTCCTCGGGGCGGTCTTTTTGACTGGACTACGAGGAGAACACTGAAAGTAAGTGTGCACCAACACTACACTGACTTGTAGGCACACATAAGCACACAAATCCCCCCCCGATCTCCCCCCCGATTCCACATATAACTATGGCATGTGTGAGCAATATATCATTTAGTGACAACTTTTTGTAAACTTTTTTTTTTTTGTCATTATTCAATCACTTGGGACAAAAAAAAAATATTCAATGGGCTCAACATGCCCCTCAGCAATTTCCTTGGGGTGTCTACTTTCCAAAATGGGGTCATTTGGGGGAGGTTGTACTGCCCTGCCATTTTAGCACCTCAAGAAATGAGATAGGCAGTCATAAATTAAAAGCTGTGTAAATTCCAGAAAATGTACTTGTAGTTTGTAGACGCTATAACTTTTGCGCAAACCAATAAATATACGCTTATTGACATTTTTTTTTACCAAAGACATGTGGCTGAATTAATTTTGCCCTAAATGTATGACTAAAATTGAGTTTATTCAATTTTTCTTATAACAAAAAGTAGAAAATATCTTTTTTTCTCGAAATTTTCGGTCTTTTTCCATTTATAGCGCAACAAATAAAAATTGCAGAGGCAATCAAATACCATCAAAAGAAAGCTCTATTTGTGGGAAGAAAAAGACGCAAATTTCGTTTGGGTGCAACATTGCATGACCGCGCAATTACCAGTTAAAACAGTGCAGTGCAAAATTGTAAAAAGACCTCTGGTCCTTAGGCTGACAATTGGTCCGGGGCTGAAGTGGTTAAATATCATGCCTGGGGGGTGTCCTTAGTATGCCGGTAAAATAGCGTATCTTTCCCGTGTTTAGAACAGTTCAACGGCAAAATTTAATTTCTAACGGAAAAAATTTCATTTAAAACTGCTCGTGGCTCTAATTTAGTGTCGGGTCCTGGCAGATATAAATAAAAATCATTGAAAAAAAATGGCATGGGTCCCCCCCCCCGTCCATTACCAGGCCCTTTGGCTTTGGTATGGATATTAAGGAGAACTCTGTGCCAAAAAAAAGGCATAGGGCCCCCCCCCAAATCCATACCAGGCGCTTCAGGTCTTGTATGGATTTTAAGAGGAACCCCCGAGCCTAAATTTAAAATAATGGTGTAGGGGCCCCCCCTCAAAATCTATACCAGCCCCTTATCCAAGCACGCAACCTGGCAGGCAACAGGAAAGGGGGGGGAGAGAGCACCCCTCCTCCTGAACTGTACCAGGCCACAAGCCCTTAACATGTGGAGGATGCTTTGGGGTCCCCCTCAAAACACCTTGTCCCCATGTTGATGGGGACAAGGGCCTCTTCCCCACAACCCTTGCCTGGTGGTTGTGAGGGTCTGCGGGCGGGGGGGAAGTGTCCTGCAGTGTCTTTTCATCTTCGATCACAGCGCAGACGACCAGAGAATAAAAAACAAAAAAATGGAAAAAACTCATCCTCCTTAAGAGGCTCCCACTAACTGCAGGCTTTTTGCAATGACAGCTGTTATATGGCTGAGGGCGGGGCCACTCATCCCTTCTGAAATTACGTGACGTCACATGATACCCGA
Organism: Lithobates pipiens; assembly: GCF_037356315.1. Lineage (NCBI taxonomy): Eukaryota > Metazoa > Chordata > Amphibia > Anura > Ranidae > Lithobates > Lithobates pipiens. The sequence goes on along the minus strand of NW_027507787.1, from coordinate 129,348,221 downwards.
CACCCATTCACATGGGGGGGCGGGATCTGGGGGTCCCCTTGTTAAAAGGGGCTTCCAGATTCTGATAAGCCCCCCGCTCGCAGACCCCCACAACCACCTGAAAGGGTTGTGGGGATGAGGCCCTTGTCCCCATCAACATGGGGACCCCAAAGCATCCTCCCCATGTTGAGGGAATGTGGCCTGGTACAGTTCAGGAGGCGCTCTGTTGTCCTCCCCTTTTCCTGCGGCCTGCCAGGTTGCATGCTCACATAAGGGTCTTGTATGGATTTGGGGGGCCCTACGCCATTTTTTTAAAAAATTTTGGCTCGGGGTTCCCCTTAAAAACTATACCAGACCTGAAGGGCCTGGTATGGATTTTGGACGGACAACCACACAATTTTTTTTTATTTTGGTGCGGGGTACCCCTTAATATCCATACCACATCTAAAGAGCCTTGTAATAGACGGGGAGAGGGGGGACCCATGCCATTTTTTTTCAATGATTTTTATCTATATTGCTGGGATCCGGCAATACATACAGCCGCGAGCAGTTTTAAATTACGTTTTCCTTTACAAATTTAATTTTGCTGCTCTCATTCAAAAAACGATGTATGGCTGCCGTGTAAGCAGCCGTACATAGTGTGGGTTGTGGACTTTGGCCAATCATGGCTCTCACAGCAGAGCGCGCTGTGATTGGCCAAAGCATGCTTTGGCCAATCAGCAGCCGTCAATCCACTGTGATCTCACAGTGCATTGACGATCTCGCCGTTCATTATGGGGTGTTCCACAAGTGCTCCAATTTCCAGCGAACGCCCCATAATGTTTGGTATTCAGCGTACAGGGTGAGCACCCGATGTTCAAGACGAACTTATGTTTGCCTCAAACCAGGGGCTCATCCCTACTGATTAGACAGCATGATTATTGCACAGGTGTGCCTTAGGCTGGCCACAATAAAAGGCCACTCTAAAATGAGCAGTTTTATCACACAGCACATTGCCACAGATGTTGCAAATTTTGATGGAGCGTGCAATTGGCATGCTGACTTCAGGAATGCACACCAGAGCTTTTGCCCTTGAATTGAATGGCGTTTCAGAGAATTTGGCAGTACATCCAACCAGCCTCACAACTGCAGACCACGTGAAACCACATCAGCCCAGGACCTCCACATCCAGCATCTTCACCTCCAAGATTGTCTGAGACCAGCCACCCGGACAGCTGCTGCAACAATTGGTTTGCATAACCAAAGAATTTCTGCACAAACTACCAGAAACCGTCTCAGGGAAGCTCATCTGCATGCTTATTGTCCTCATTGGGGTCGTGACCTGACTGCAGTTCATCATTCTAACCGACTTGAATGGGCAAATGCTCACATTCGATAGCGTCTGGCCCTTTGGAGTGGGGTTCTCTTTGCGGATGAATCCAGGTTTTCACTGTACAGGGTAGATGGCAGACAGCGTGTATGGCATTGTGTGAGTGAGTAGTTTTCTGATGTCAACGTTGTGGATGGAGTGGTCTATGGTATACCATAAGCCATACGCCTGTCCATGGTATGGGCAGGTGCATTTTATTGATAGCATTTTGAATGCACAGAGATACCGTGATTAGATCCTGAGGCCCATTGCTGTGTCATTCATCCACGACCATCACGTGGATGAATGGCATTTGGCACGTTGCAGCATGATAATGCACATCCCCATGTTGCAAGAATCTGTACACAATTCCTGGAAGCTGAAAATATCCCAGTTCTTGCATGGCCAGCATACACACTGGACATGTCACCCATTGAGCATGTTTGGGATGCCCCGGATTGGTGTATATGACAGCGTGTTCCAGTTCCTGGATATTGATTCAGCAACTTCGTACAGTCATTGAAGAGGAATCGACCAACATTCCACAGGCCACAATCAACAACCTGATCAACTCTATGCAAAGGAGATGTGCTGCACTGCATGAGGCAAATGGTGGTCACACCAGATATTGACTGGTTTTCGAACTGACCCCCTCAAGACGGTAAAACTGCACATTTTAGAGTGACCTTTTATTGTGACCAGCCTAAGGCACACCTGTGCAATAATTATGCTGTCTAATCAGCATCTGGATATGCCACACCTGTGAGTTAGTAGATTATCTTGGCAATGGAAAAGTGCTCACCAACACAGATTTAAACAGATTTGTGAACAATATTTGAGAGAAATAGGGCTTTTGTGTACATAGAAAAAGTCGTAGATCTTTGAGTTCAGTTAATGATAAATAGGTGTTGCGTTTATAATTTTTCTGTTTTACCTGCCAAAGGATTTATATTTCTGTCTTGAGATTTAGGCTGGATTCACACCTATGCATTTTTAGTGCTTTTTGCATTTTGCAGATTTGCACTACAGAATGTGTACCATAGGAAACCATGTTAAATGGACTGTAGTGCAAATCTGCAAAATGCATAAAGCACTAAAAATGAGAATCCAGCTTTATACAGCACTTCTACATAGCACAGTCATGTCTAGCCACCTAAGGACTAGCCTAGCTTTGAGATTTTGGTGTTTACAAGTAGGGATGAGCTTCGTGTTCGAGTCGAACATACGTTCGACTCGAACATCGGCTGTTCGCCCGTTCGGCGAATTCCGAACGTTATGGGCCGTTCGCACCAAATTCGTGTGGCGCTCATGGCCCACAATGCACTGCGATGGCGCAGTGCATTGCTGGTTCATGATTGGCCAAGCATGCACTGTGACCCCGCATGCTTGGCCAATCACAGCGCCGGCAGCAAGGAGAGCCATGATTGGCCACAGGCAGGATGCCTGTGGCCAATCATAGCTCAGGCTGTGTAGTACACGCCCCACACTATATAAGGCCGCCAGCGCGGCAGCCTTGTGTAGTGTGTTGGCATCTGTAGCAGTTAATGGGTGTTCTGTGTACCTTCAACACAGTATACACCGATCGTTATCGGCCGATTTTTCGTTCTTGCTCTTCTGTAGTGGTTGTTGTCTGCGTGCCCTGACCGCAGTATACACTGCTATATTCACCTATATATCTAGCGATATATCTATCTTTTATAATAGAGCTGTCAGTCAGTGTTAGGAGATTGTGCATGCTGTCTGCGTGCTCTGAACGCAGTATACACCGCTATATCCACCTATATAGCTAAATATCTTGCTCGTTTTAAATAGAGCTTTCAGTCAGTGTTAGGAGATTGTGTGTGCTGTCTGCGTGCTCTGAACGCAGTATACACCGCTATATCCACCTATATAGCTAAATATCTTGCTAGTTTTAAATAGAGCTTTCAGTCAGTGTTAGGAGATTGTGCATGCTGTCTGCATGCTCTGAACACAGTATACACCGCTATATCCACTTATATAGCTAAATATCTTGCTCGTTTTAAATAGAGCTTTCAGTCAGTGTTAGGAGATTGTGCGTGCTGTCTGCGTGCTCTGAACGCAGTATACACCGCTATATCCACCTATATAGCTAACTATCTTGCTCGTTTTAAATAGAGCTTGCAGTCAGCGGTAGGAGATTGTGCGTGCTGTCTGCGTGTTCTGAAAAAGACGGACGGCAAAACAAATTATACAGGGGTGATAACCCTTCCCTATGTTTTCCAAAAAGCTTGAAAATAGTTTTTTTGACTGGAGCTACACTTTAAAAATGTACCAGTTGAAAATTACAAACCGATTCAACTTAACACAACAAACCTACACAGTCCCTGTCTTGTTTGCACCGCCTGTATACTGCTGTTCTGAGTATATAGGGCCTGGGGGCCACACGTATTTCCTTTTTTTAATATAGGTACGGGGTTCCCCTTAATATGCGTACAAGACCCAAAGGGGCTGGTAATGGGCAGGGAGGGCTACCCATGCCATTTTTCTCAATGATTTTCAACCATATTGCAGGAACCAGATATAGCATTAAAACCGCAAGCAGCTTTAAATGATGTTATTTCCGTTAAATGTCATTTCGTGCAGGGACTGTTCTAAACAGGGGAAACACGTGGCACTTCACAGGCATACTACAGACACCCACCAAGCACCATATTTAAAGGAATATTTCACTTTTTTTTTCATTTTAATCGTCATTAAAATCAGTGCTCCCGCCAAAACGGCCGTTTTTAAAAGTTTTTTTTGCATTGACCCATGTCCCCTGGGGCAGGAGCCAGGTTCCCAAACCCTTTTTAGGATAGTATCTTGCATATTAGCCGTTAAAATTAACACTTTTAATTTCGAACGTTCGAGTCCCATAGACTTCAATGGGGTTCTAACGTTCGTACGAATTTGGTGTCCGTTCGAAAGTTCTGGTGCGAACCGAACCGGGGGTGTTCGGCTCATCCCTATTTACAAGTTTAAAACAGTTTTTTTTACTAGAAAATTACTTAAAACCCCCAAACATTATATATAGTTTTTTTTCTAACACCCTAGAGAATAAAATGGCGGTCATTGCAATACTTTGTTCACACGTATTTATGCAGCGTTCTTACAAGCACACTTTTTTTGGGAAAAAAATTACTTTTTTGAATAAAAAAATAATACAACAGTAAAGTTAGCCCAATTTTTTTATATTGTGAAAGATATTGTTATGCCAAGTAAATTGATACCCAACATGTCACGCCTCAAAATTGCACCTGCTCGTGGAATGGTGTCAAACTTTTACCCTTAAAAATCTCCATAGGCGACATTTAAAAAAATTCTACAGGTTGAATGTTTTAAGTTACAGAGGAGGACTAGGGCTAGAATTATTGCTCTTGCTCTAATGATCGTGATACCTCACATGTGTGGTTTGACCATCGTTTTCATATGCGGGCACTACTCATGTATGCATGCTCTTGTGCGCGCAAGCCCGTCAGGACGGGGTGCTTTTAAAAAAAAAATTCTTATTTATTTTACTTGATTTTATTTATTTTTTCACTGTTTTTTGCAAACAAAAATTTGGGCCACATTTTTTCCTATTACAAGTAATGTAAGCATCCCTTGTAATAGAAAAATGCATGAAAGCTCCTCTTAAATATGAGACCTGGGGGTCAAAAAGTCCTCAGATCTCATATTTGGACTAAAATGCAATAAAAAAAAATGTCATTTGAAAAAATGACATTAAAAAATTGGCCCTTTAGGACGTATGGGCGGAAGTGACGTTATGACGTCGCTTCCGCCCTGCTATGGTATGGAGACAGGTGGGGGCCATCTTCCCCTCGTCTCCATACCAAGCCACAACAAGGAACCGATCGCCTCCATCACTGCCGACTGCTCTGGTAAGTGGCAGAGGGCACAGGACAGCGGCGGGGGGTGCCCTCTCCCACCACCGATTACAGCTATTTCCCCACAGAGACCACCATTATCGTAAACATGACCGGCTCCTGAAGAGATAGATACCTTGGTTGTAGCAGCAGCTGCTGCCGTTACCGAGATATCCATCTTCAAAGTTCCAACGTATATGTACAGGAGCCGTTCAGCAAGTGGCTAGCAGGGGAGGAGACCTGTTTTTTTTGCTGTAACTGCTTATGCTTTTGTTTGTTAGTCAAGTCCATCTAAATCTGTTATGCCCCATACACACGATCGGATTTTCCAACAACAAATGTTGGATGTGAGCTTTTTAGCTGAAATGCTCCATTGAACATTTGTTGTCGGACTTTACGCCAACAAATGTTGGCTAGCAGGTTCTCAAATTTCCCTCCAACAAAACTTTGTTGTCGGAATTTCCGATCATGTGCACATGATCGGACGCACAAAAGTTCACGCATGCTTGGAATCAAGCAGAACGAGCCGCACTGGCTATTGAACTTCTTTCTTGGCTCGTCGTACATCTTGTACCTCACCAACGTTCCCACGTTTGGAATTGTTGGCCAACATTTGTGTGACCGTGTGTATGCAACACAAGCTGGAGCCAACATTCTTCAAACGAAAATACGTTTTTGTTGTCGGAATGTCAGATCGTGTGTACAGGGCATTAGTTTAACATCCAGACTGACAATACTGCTTTATAAAGATGTCTTTACTGCACAAATACAGCCACACTAAAGGCCCATACACACGATCAGACTTTTCGACAACAGCGGTCTGACAGAACTGTTTTATCGGACAATGTTGCTTTTTCAACGGACAAATGTTCACTGTGCATGCTCTCAAACTTTGACAAAAAATGTCCAATGGAGGATAATCTGATTGTGTGTACACAAGTCCATCAGACTAAAGTCCAAAGTATAAACACGCATGCTCAGAACTATAGAACTATAACAATAGCAGAAGTTGCCCAAAGGGGGACGGTAAAGAGCTGAAAAACCATGTAAATTGGTGAAAGTTGTCTGAAAATGCCGTGTGTATGTAGAACAAGTTCATGGCCAATGCCCATTCTTTTGCTTTTACTTCTCCCCCTGTGGTCACCCTCTTCAACTCCCCGACCCCCCTTTTTTTTCTTTCCCTCCCTTTGTTCTCCATCCTCTCTACTCCCCTTTTCTTATTCTCCTACACTTCCTTTTTTCATACATACTGTACATCCAAAATATTCTTCCTAGGTGTGCACAGATCAAGGCAAGTTTTAAAATTTATAGCACTATATACCTTTAATGTTTACAATGTGATAGTTTATGCATTCAGGTTTTTAACAACAATCTAATACTGGTTTTCCAGTTTTTATGTACAAAACTGTACCTTGTCTCTTCTGTTTCCGATACCTTTGCTATCTGCCGTGCACGTTGTCAGCCTGTGCATATGTCAAATGTATGAAGTCCAAATTTTCTTATCTGTTAAGCACCTGTATCCTCCCTAGAGGTATGATTATGTCAGATTTTTAAATCTTAAGTGATACATTTTTATGCATAGAAATTTGTCATTTTATATTGTAGGCCTGTAATTCTTAGTAATAACACACATAAATCTGTCCAAACAAGAGTCTAGTAGATATCCCGGGTATGATAAAGTTTCAAACACAAAATGATAAATTCTAATATAATAAATAACTATACATCATTATAAAAAAAAATAATAATAAAATGTATTTCACCACAAATTATTATCACTCAATTCTGCAAGTGTTCTAGTTTTCTATCGCTAGCTGGTCTAAAACCACTTTTGACGTAAAGGGACACTTTATGGTTGCCATGGACAATCTCAAGTTTCCAGGCAGAAAGAACAGTATATATAATATAAAACTGCATGCAGGGAACTGGACAAAACATTAGGAACAAAAGGGAGATTAAATTATTTGATACAGTAATGTAATCTGTAAGATTACAATGTACTGTATGTGTTCTATATATGACCCCATGCGTTGAGATGCTCGCAGGGAATGGAGCCCGGCACACAGTACATAGGGCAGAGGGGGGACACATCGCAGGATCCTGGTGACAAGGTAAGTTACCTGGCCAAGGATTCTGCAATGCAATCCCGAGTGTGGCTCGGGGTTACTGCTAATGGTACTGAAATTTAACCCAGAGCCACACTCGGGATTACTGCCAGGAGGGTTATTAAATAAAAAAATGTAAAAAACAAAATGTCTGGTGAATGTCACATTCACCGGTTTATGAATATATACATAGTTAGTAAGGTTGAATAAAGACACCAGTCCATCCTGAATGAGTGTCTACAATTGTACATTCACATTGGTCCCTACCCTCAAGGAGCCCACAATCCAAGGTCCCCATTCATATACTAGGGCCAATTTTGGACAGAAGCCAATTAACCTACCAGTGTGTCTTTGGCGTGTGTGAGGAAACTGGAGTACCCAGAGGAAACCCATGCAGGGACAGGGAGAACATGCAAACTCCAGGCAGGTAGTGTCATGATTGGGATTTGAACCAGTGACCCTTGTTACTGTTAGACAAGAGCGCTAGCCACTACACCAATGTGCCACCCTACTATCCTACGTGTGTAACTACAAGTCCATACTTCAACAGGCAGAATAGTCTGATGTTTGTGCCAGTTCTTAGATATGAGAAAGGAAAAATGTGTTATGATAAACCCATTATAATCATTATCCAGAAAAAAAAACAGTTCCTCAACAACCAATGTTTTCCTCATATCAAAAAAAAATCCTTCAGCCAGTCACAGGCAATTAGATTAATTGCCTGGATGAGTTACTGATAGTTGACATTTGTCAGAATATATATTTGCAATCTCTACAACAGAAAAAAAAGATGAATTATTAATATAGTAAAGGAATAACTACTGTACAGTAACCAATGGCTGCTAATCACTGGTAGGGATGGCCGAATGGTTCGCCCGGCGGTCGGTTCACTGCGAATTTCGGCTGTTCGCGGGCCGCCCGATCGGCGGACTATTGCCGCTGTTCGCCCGGTGGACTTACGTGTTTACTGTGTAAAAAAACTTTGACCTATGATGACACATCCATCATGTGGTACAGGACAGCCAATTGAGACATTACAGCACATGGACACTTGGACATTCCCCCTAACTTATAAATAGACCCGATCCGGCGGCCATTTTAAATTCTTTCTACTGTCACTATAGGGAGAGGTTGCTGTGTGGAGCAGGGAGAGACTGCAGTGACCCAAATCGCTAGCTATTAGGTCCACAAAAGTTCTTTTAAGGACTGGTATGGTATAGGTGTAGTTCAGGATATAGGTTTGAGGCACTGCTATTCAAGTCATTGTTGCAGCAGATTGTCTTTTCTCAGTGTAGATAGGGACAGACAGGACACTGTGTGTTGCAGAGAGGGACAGTCAGTTTAATCATTAGCTGTTACTATTAGCTCCACAAAGGTCCTTTTCAGGACTGGTATGGTGTAGTAGTACAGGATATAGTTTTGAGTGCTATTCAAGTTATTGTTGCAGCAGCCTATGTTTTTTCAGTTTAAATAGGGACAGACAGGAAGCTGTGCGTGGCAGTGAGGGACAGTCAGTTTAATCAGTAGCTGTTACTATTAGGTCCACAAAGGTCCTTTTCAGGACTGGTATGGTAATAGGGTTTTACACGTATAATATTCTTTCTTCCAAATATAGAAAGAATATTATCCTTTATGAGTATAGGGACTGAGGTACAGTCTGCTAATCACAACCTACTAGTTCCACAAAGGTCCTTCTAAGGACTGGTAAGGTATAGCGTACTAGAGTATATAGGGTTGAGTGAGGTACAGTCTGCTAATCCTTAAGGACTGGTATAGGTCCACAATATATAGGGTTGAGGTGCACTACTACTGACTGCTGCCCTATTCTGCAGAAGTCCTTTATCAGTATAGGGACTGAGGTACAGTCTGCTAATCACAACCTACTAGTTTCACAAAGGTCCTTATAAGGACTGGTAAGGTATAGTGTACTACAGTATATAGGGTTGGGTGAGGTACAGTCTGCTAATCCTTAAGGACTGGTATAGGTCCACAATATATAGGGTTGAGGTGCACTACTGCTGACTGCTGCCCTATTCTGCAGCAGTCCTTTATCAGTATAGGGACTGAGGTACAGTCTGCTAATCACAACCTACTAGTTCCACAAAGGTCCTTCTAAGGACTGGTAAGGTATAGCGTACTAGAGTATATAGGGTTGAGTGAAGTACAGTCTGCTAATCCTTAAGGACTGGTATAGGTCCACAATATATAGGGTTGAGGTGCACTACTGCTGACTGCTGTCCTATTCTGCAGCAGTCCTTTATCAGTATAGGGACTGAGGTACAGTCTGCTAATCACAACCTACTAGTTCCACAAAGGTCCTTATAAGGACTGGTAAGGTATAGTGTACTACAGTATATAGGGTTGAGTGAGGTACAGTCTGCTAATCACAACCTACTAGTTGCCGCTGCCTGTTGCTGTAGTATCCAATGACAACCTGTTAAGAGACTAATAGGGAAACAACATTCCCCTTTGAGCTCTCCCATGTGGGTCCTGCATAATGTATGGACATGTCATTTTGTCAGAGTACCAAATGATCGGTGGGACCTGCTGATCAGCTCCCGTGGTGTAAAATCACAGCAGGAGCGAGCTCCTAGTAGTGCGTGCTCGCACCCAAAACCCAGAAGTGCAGATTTTTACTGGCAAACTTTTCCTGTCACTAGCATTTACTGGCAGGAGAAAAGTGCCCATTTTTTAGTGGCTGTCAGTAAAAATACTGATGGTTGGCAACACTGCACTCTCCAGTTTTAGTAAACCAACCCCAGTGTTATATTGTCCTCTCTTATCTCAGAGTGACAATGCTGCTCCACACATTTGCCACCCTAGGTCATTTACTGTGTTAACGGAAGAACTGCCAGGTTTTAAAATAAAGAAAAAAAAGGGTGAAAAAAGTTAACTAATGTAACCACCACATCTAAAGACTAGTGAGCTGTCCATTTTTAAACTATCCATTTTTGTTCTTCGGTTTGTGGAAAATAAACTGAATTTTGTTTATTTGTCAGTACTTATTTCATGGAATGCATCTAAATAAATAAAACTTATTAAAAGAAAAATAAAAGAATTTAGCTACCGTTTCATTTTCATTAAAACCGATTTTCACTGTGGAGGAGCGGCTGCTCTATGCAAAGCGATATACCTATACGACGCAGCCTACTTCCAGGTTTAGGGTGCTCACAGTGATTGTACATAGCAGGAGCCTGTCAGCAAGTCCCAGCCAATGATTCACGGTACACCTAAGGCCCAGAGCTCTGTGGTGACATTCAAGCCCCTTAATCGTTATAAGTACAGTAACAGTGTATAGTATTATTACTGAATTAATGTCACTGGTGATGTCAGTGGCAGTTAGTCAGTTACCAATCCAATCAATATACACCTATTGGGATTTTTTTTATCAAAAGCATGTAGCAAACAGGGGCAGACTGACAACTCATGGGGCCCCCAGGCAATTGGACATTATGGGGCCCCCCCAGGCAATCAGACATTATGGGGCCACACAATCTACAAAAACACACACACACAGTATACAATCACACAGTATACACAGACATGTTTCTATTGGCTGGGAAGGTACTGGAGGGGTGGAGCAGCTATAATCTCTGGATTTTTATACCAAAAGGATGTCGGTAAGGGACATTTTAGAGACAGATGTAAAAAAAAACAGATTTTTACATACTGTCCCTGGTTTTACTGAGGCTGGCAACCCTGATGGGGCCCCCTAGTGGCACGGGGCCCTCGGGCGGTGCCCGAGTGGCCAAATGTCAATCCGCCCCTGGTAGCAGAATACAATTTTGGCAAAATTTATGAAGAAATCAAGTTTTTTATTTTTTTATTGGATGTTTTATAGCAGAAAGTAAAAAATACTGTTATTTTTTTCAAAATGTTCGGTCTTTTTTAAAAAAAAATTCGGGGAGGGCTTTCGGTGGAAGTAGGTCCAGGATAAAGGGCCCATGTTGCGGGCGGGCCGGGTTGACGCTTTGTTCAGTGGAGTGGGGGGGGGGGGGGGAAGGGAGGCAACCGCCCATGTAGACGACCTGATTCTGGGTCAGGGTTTTGTGCATAGCAGAGCTATTTGTTTGCAAAAATTATAGAAGTTCAGTTTGGGTACAGTGTTGCATGTCCGCGCAATCACCAGTTAAAGTGACGCAATAGCAATAAATGGCCTCATCATGAAGGGAGTAAAATCTTCCGGAGCTGAAGTAGTGAAAAAATACAGTGGTGTGAAAAAGTGTTTGCCCCCTTCCTCATTTCCTGTTCCTTTGCATGTTTGTCACACTTAAGTGTTTCGGAACATCAAACCAATTTAAACAATAGTCAAGGACAACACAAGTAAACACAAAATGCAATTTGTAAATGAAGGTGTTTATTATTAAAGGTGAAAAAAATCCAAACCATCATGGCCCTGTGTGAAAAAGTGATTGCCCCCCTTGTTAAAACATACTATAACTGTGGTTGTCCACACCTGAGTTCAATTTCTCTAGCCACACCCAGGCCTGATTATTGCCACACCTGTTCGCAATCAAGGCATCACTTAAATAGGAGCTGCTTGACACAGTAAGGTCCACCAGAAGATCCTTAAAAGCTACACATCATGCCGAGACCCAAAGAAATTCAGGAACAATTGAGAAAGAAAGTAATTGAGATCTATCAGTCTGGAAAGGGTTATAAAGCCATTTCCAAAGCTTTGGGAATCCAGCGAACCACAGTGAGAGCCATTATCCACAAATGGCGAAGACATGGAACAGTGGTGAACCTTCCCAGGAGTGGCCGGCCGCCCAAAATTACCCCAAGAGCGCAGCGACGACTCATCCAAGAGGTCACAAAAGACCCCACAACAACGTCCAAGGAACTGCAGGCCTCACTTGCCTCAGTTAAGGTCAGCGTTCGTGCCTCCACCATCAGGAAAAGACTGGGCAAAAATGGCCTGCATGGCAGAGTTCCAAGGAGAAAACCACTGCTGAGCAAAAAGAACATCAAAGCTCGTCTCAATTTCTCCACAACACATCTTGATGATCCCCAAGACTTTTGGGACAACATTCTGTGGACCGATGAGACAAAAGTGGAACTCTTTGGAAGGTGTGTGTCCAAGTATATCTGGCGTAGAAGGAACACTGCATTTCATAAAAAGAACATTATACCAACAGTAAAATATGGTGGTGGTAGTGTGATGGTCTGGGGCTGTTTTGCTGCTTCAGGACCTGGAAGACTTGCCGTGATAAAAGGAACTATGAATTCTGCTGTCTACCAAGAGATCCTGAAGGAGAATGTCCGACCATCTGTTCGTGTACTCAAGCTGAAACGAACTTGGGTTCTGCAGCAGGACAATGATCCTAAACACACCAGCAAGTCCACCACCGAATGGCTGAAGAAAAACAAAATGAAGACTTTGGAGTGGCCTAGCCAAAGTCCTGACCTGAATCCTATTGAGATGTTGTGGTATGACCTTAAAAAGGCAGTTCATGCTCGAAAACCCTCTAATGTAACTGAATTAGGACAATTCTGCAAAGATGAGTGGGCCAAAATTCCTCCAGGATGCTGTAAAAGCCTCATTGCACGTTATCGCAAACGCTTGGTTGCAGTTGTTGCTGCTAAGGGTGGCCCAACCAGTTATTAGGTTTAGGGGGCAATCACTTTTTCACACAGGGCCATGATGGTTTGGATTTTTTTTCACCTTTAATAATAAACACCTTCATTTACAAATTGCATTTTGTGTTTACTTGTGTTGTCCTTGACTATTGTTTAAATTGGTTTGATGTTCCGAAACACTTAAGTGTGACAAACATGCAAAGGAACAGGAAATGAGGAAGGGGGCAAACACTTTTTCACACCACTGTAGACATCTCAGTTAATTAGATTAATGATTAATAACTAGATTAGAAAATACTACATACAGTATATCACAAAAGTAAGTACACTTGTCAGAGAAGGCTTCTTTCCAGCCGCATCATCCATATTCCTGTACGCATGAATGGCAGCGCGGACTTGCCTTGTCTTCTCCAGTGTTTGACCCTCTGCCTGTGATCCGGATTGCCTGCCTTCTCCAGTGTTTGACCCTTGCTTGTACCTTGGACTTACTTTGTATCTCCCGTATCAGTTCCTCAGCCAGTTCCTGAATTCCTGCTAACCTTGGTTCATTCAATAGCTATCTCCCAGGAACTCTACCACCTGCTGGTGGCCCCTGCCTCTTCGTGCCACCCATTCCATGTACCACCTCCAGGGGACAGGGTGCACTTAGTCGCAAGGGTGAACCGCTCTCGGCATCTCAGCCTCAGTAAGTACTCACCTGACAGTACAAACCAGCCAGATGTCAGAGGCCGACAAAACGTGTTCCCCTCTCGAGATCCTGTGCCAGCAGGTCTCAGCACTCACCGATGCAGTCCAGAAACTGCAAGAGGGCTATACCCAAATAGATAGCCATCTTCAGCAACTCTCCGGACCACCCTTACCCTCAGCTGCAGCTCCTACACCTACCAGTGGGGCCTCCTCTTCTCAGGCTTCTGTAAATCCGACCATAGTAATAGCACTTCCCGAGCCCAGGGTCCCCACACCAGAGCGATTTTCAGGCAATCACAAGAAATATAGAGCCTTCAAGAATGCCTGCTCCCTTTACTTAGCTCTTCAGCCCAAGACTTTCTCTTCTGAAGTGGTAAAGGTGGGATTTGTTATCTCCCTTCTAGAAGAACCACAAGTCTGGGCCCAAAGCCTGATGGAACAGAGGAGCCCCATGTTAAATTCAATTGATTATTTTTTCGAGAGCATGGCACAACTATATGATGACCGAAGCGCACGGCCACAGCTGAAGCAGTTTTGGATAATCTGTCTCAAGGGAGAAGGCTAATAGAGGACTACACAGTGGAGTTACGTAAATGGGCAGCTGATAGTGACTGGAATGAGCCTGCTTTGAAATACCAATACCGTCAAGGGTTGTCCGAGGTCCCTAAGGATGAACTAGCCAGGATAGAAACCCCTGCCTCTTTAGAGGAGTTGATTCAATCAGCCACCAAATTGGATAGGCGTATGCATGAGCGGCACTCGGAACGCGTCCAGGGGCTGCAACCTAGCTGGATGCTCCCTGGGCCAATTCCTACCCATCTGCCTTTCCTGGCTCCTGCCGCCACTTCTGCTCCTGAAGTCGAGCCTATGCAACTCGGACTGGTCCATGAAGAAAGGCAACGTAGATGCCAATCCAACTTGTGCCTATACTGTGGGGGTACCAGTAATTTCCTTCGCAACTGCCTAGTGATACCTAGTAAGTCTTACCTGTAAGTGGCTGTGAATTATCAAGCCACTGGTTTTCCCAAGGCGTATGTTACTCTTTTTATCTCCCTACAGCTAGCGGAAAAGGAAACCCGCCTGCCAGCTATAATTGACTCTGGAGCATGTAGCTGTTTTTTAGATGTCTCTCTGGCTCAAAGACAGCATATTCCCCTTCAAACCAAAGCACAAAGTCTCCAGATAATTCTGGCCGATGGGTCTCTTCCTCGTTCTGGACTCATCACTCAGGAAACCAAACCAATTCGCACTACCACTGATTCAGGCCTTCAGGAGTTCCTGCACTTTGATCTCATCTACTCACCTATATTTCCTATTATGTTAGGTCTGCCCTGGCTCCAGGCGCATGAACCCCAAATAAATTGGAATACTAAAGGAGTTTCTTTCTCCTCCCAATATTGCTCCCAGCACTGCATCATCCCGGCTCCTAGCACTTGCTCTGCTGTCACACCTGTGCCTGACAACCTCCAACATATTCCCTCAGTGTACCTCGAGTTCCGAGATGTGTTTGACAAACAAAAGGCTGATCATTTACCACCTCATCGGCCTTATGATTTCCCTATTGACCATCTAACTGTCTCTGAAGTCCCTTTTGGCCGCATCTTCCTGTTCTCAGAAACTGAACTAAAAGCTCTCAAGAACTACATTGACGGAAATCTAGAAAAGGGCTTCATTCGCCCTCACCGGCTAGAGCTGGTATCCTTTTTGTAGAAAAAAAGGATGGGTCCCTAAGGCCGTGCGTTGACTACAGGCAGCTAAATAAAATAACTATCAAAAACCGATATCCGTTACCACTTATTCCAAAGCTATTTCAACGGTTCCGATCTGCCCGAATCTTCTCTAAACTGGATCTTCGAGGCGCCTACAACCTCATCAGGATTCGGGCTGGGGATGAGTGGAAGTCCGCTTTCAGGTCTAGGTTTGGACATTATGAATACCTGGTGATACCGTTCGGGCTCTGTAATGCCCCAGCCACCTTTCAACATCTGGTCAATGACATTTTTCGAGAATATCTTGATGACTTCCTAGTTGTTTCCCTAGACGACATCCTAATTTTTTTGGCCACCATTGAACTACACCAAGTTCATGTCAAAAAAG
Organism: Lithobates pipiens; assembly: GCF_037356315.1. NCBI lineage: Eukaryota > Metazoa > Chordata > Amphibia > Anura > Ranidae > Lithobates > Lithobates pipiens. Next base: position 129,332,559 of record NW_027507787.1, on the reverse strand, counting down.
TTCTCACAATAGTCAGAACTCATAAATTGTACCTCAAAGCTGAGAAGTGCGAGTTTGAAAAGACTGATGTGCAATTCCTGGAAATCATCATTTCCACCAACGGGGATGCAATGGACCCACAAAAGGTCAAGGCAATACAAGAATGGCCAGCTCCGACAGACAAAAAGGGGGTACAGCGATTCATAGGGCTTGCTAACTTTTATAGGAGATTTATCGTTGGCTTTTCTTCCATTGTGGCACCCATCACCCAACTAACACACCAACACAACCATTTCAAATGGTCACAGGAGGCCCAGGAAGCTAAAAGCCTTGTTTACATCTGCACCAATCTTATGGCATCCAGACCCAGCCCTACCATTCATACTAGAAGTAGATGCTTCGGAAACTGCTACCGAAGCCATCTTCTCCCAAAGGATGTAGCCTTCTCATCCCGGAAACTGAGTCCACCAGAATTAAATTATGATGTAGGTGACAGGGAGCTGTTGGCCATCAAGTTCCCCCTGGAGGAGTGGAGGTACTTACTGGAGGGCACGTCTCACCTTGTTATGATCTTCACTGATCTTAAGAATCTAGAGTACCTCAGGACAGCTAAACGGTTAAAACCAAGCCCGGTGGGCTCTCTTTTTCTCTAGATTCAGCTTCCATATATCCTATAGACTGGACTCAAAGAACGGAAAAGCAGATGCACTCTCTCGGATGTTCCTTGTAACCCATCAAACGGTTGAACCTAGTACTATCCTTTCTCTGCATAAAGTTTCTTGTGATCAACCAATCCGATCTAATAACATCAAATCGTCCAGTCACTGCACTGATCCGGAAACACATTCCTTGGAAAAACATGATGACCTGCTCTGGGCTCTGGAGGAAGCAACGCCTCTGGCTCTCAAATCCTTTCATGACCACAAATTGGCAGGCCACTTTGGAACCAAAAAGACTGCTGAACTGATCTTCCGTTCCTTCTGGTGGCCGGGTTGGAGACGGGATTGTAAGGACTATGTCTCTTCTTGTTCGCTTTGCCAGCACAATAAGCTTCTAAACACCAAATCCTGGGGTTTACTCAAACCCTTACCCATTCCAGAACGGCCATGGGCAAAAGTTTCCATGGACTTCATTGGGAACCTACATGCCTCTGGGGGGTTAGCCACCATCTTGGTCGTTGTCGACCGCCTCTCTAAAATGGCGCATTTCCTGCCCATGGTGGGCACCCCCACTGCTTCAGATACGGTCAATATCTTCCTTAAGGAAATAAGACTTCACGGCATACCCAAGAGCATTGTCTTGGATAGAGGTGTCCAATTTACCTCCATGTTTTGGAGAGAACTCTGTAAAATCCTGGAAATTAAGATTTGTCTCTCCTCTGTGTACCATCCCCAGAGCAATGGCCAGACAGAGAACAAATCAAACTTTGGAGCAGTACCTCCGTTATTTTTGTTCTTGTTCTCAAGATGATTGGGCGACTCTCCTGCCGTATGCTGAGTTTTCATACAACAACTCCATCCACTCAGCCACCAATCAAACACCCTTCTGGGCAAATTTCGGGTTCCATCCTCCTTTCCTCCCTCACATCATCCCTGAGATGTCTGTCCCTGCTGAACAAGACCGGATAGCCTCTATTCAACTTAATTTTCAGAGAATTCAGCATACTTTACAGAAAGCCCAGGAGAGTTACAAGAGACATTATGACAAGGGAAGGAAGGAGAACTCAGTCTTCAAAGTTGGCGAGGAAGTCTGTCTGTCAACCGTAAATCTTAGACTAACTCTGCCCTCATGGAAACTTGGTTCATTGGGCCTTTTAAAATTAAAAGGATGATCAAAATTAAGGGTGATCAATATCTTTCGGAGCTCAAGAGGTTACCTGGGTGACTTTATGTATGTTCAAATAAAAGCATTTTACATGAAGTCACTCAGGTAACCTCTTGAGCTCCGAAAGATATTACCCACTTCATGACCAGAGCATTTTTTGCTATTCAGCACTGTGCTACTTTAACTGTCAATTGTTTGGTCATGCAACACTGTACCCAACTTTTTCCACGCAAATAGCGTTTTCTTTTGGTGGTAATTGATCACCACTGGGCTTTTATATGAATGAAAAAAGACCAAAAATGTTGAAAAAAAAACCCAATATGTTCTACTTTCTGTTATACAACAAAAAAAATAAATAGCATTTCTTCATACATTTAGGCCAAAATGTATTCTGTCACATTGAATGTATTCTTTTTTTGGTAAACAAAAAACACATTAAGTGTATATTAATTGGTTTGCGTGAAAGTTATAGCGTCCACAAATTGATCAATCATTTTTTGAGGCTCTAAATTGCCAAGACAGTACAAATGCCCACCCCCCCCCCCCCCCCCCCCCAATGATCCCTTTTTGGAAAGTAGATGGTCTGAGGTATTTATTTAGGCATGGCGAGTTTTTTGAAGTTGTAATTTTTATGTCTCAATTTTTTAGAAAATTAAGTAATTAAATACATTTTTTTTCACATTTTTATTAACATACTGTGACCACTTCAGTACAGCACCATCATGTGACTGGTGTGGGGATAATCAAGTATACTGACTGAATCTTGTGGGGATGATCAGGGATTTTTTTTTACACTATTAATTTTCGCTGTCATGAATGAGTTAACCAATCATGAACAGCTTGCTTTTGGTTGTGATCTGTGATTGGCTACAACAAATCACATGGTACAGGTAGCCAGATGCCATGTGATTGCTGTTGGCCAATTTACAGACCACAACAGTAAGCAAGCTGTTCATGAATGGAAAGCGATACCTTTGGGTCTGGTATGGCTATTGAGAGGGACTTCACCCTAAAATTACATTTAAAAAAAACAATGTTGGGTCCCCCCAAAATACATACCTGGCCCTTATCTGAGCATTCAGCAAGGAGGACAGGATGGGTGGTGGTGGTGGCGGTCTGTGGGTGGGGGTCTTATCGGAATCTGGAAGCCTCCTTTAAAAAGGGGACCCCCAGATCCCGCCCCCCCTATCTGAATGGGTATCGGGTACACCAACAAAAGTGTCAAAAAGTAAAAAACACAAAAGACAGTTTTTGACAATTCCTTTAATAAAAAAGAAAAGAAAAAAAGAGTGTCCTGCGATGTACATCCATTGTCAATCACGCCGCCCAACAGACCCGAAAAATAGAAAAAAAAAAGAAAAAACTCTGCCTCCATGGGGGGCCTCCTGGCAACTGCTGTCTCTTGGCTGTGACATGCTGTTTTTTTTCCTTAATTCTGTCCTAGGGTTCCCCTTAACCACTTCAATATACTGTATTATATACTGAACACTGACTTCACTCTACATATGTATATATATATATATATATATATATATATATATATATATTAAACTGTCTGTATGCCACTAACTAACCTGCCTCTAGCTAATGTTCTCTCAATCATTACACTATATATGGCTGCCGTGTAAGCAGCCTTAGATAGTGTGGGGCATGGACTTAGGCCATTGGCCTTTGGCCAATCATGGCTCTGACGCTGTGATTGGCCAAAGCACGCAGGTCAGTTGCATACTTTGACCAATCATCAGACATCAATGCACTGCGATCTCGCAGTGCATATGGGGTGTTCCTTGGCGCTCAAATTTGTCGCGAACACCCCATAATGTTTTGTATTCGCCAAATTGAACTTACATTCAACACGAACATCGGGACCATCCCTAGTGGTGTCCTATTCTCCTATTAGTTCCTGCTTTATTGTTTACTAAAGTTCCCCTTTAAATTTGAACCTGCAGAGTTCCCCTTTATATCAAAACTCCCAGAGTTCTCCTTTACATCTGAGCTCACAGAGTTCCCCTTTACATCTGAGCTCACAGAGTTCCCCTTTATATCAAAATTCCCAGAGTTCCCCTTTACATCTGAGCTCACAGAGTTCCCCTTTACATCCGAGCTCACAGAGTTCCCCTTTACATCTGAGATCACAGAGTTCCCCTTTACATCTCGCATTTTTTTTATACTGTAAGGGGGGACGCTGCAGACTCTGATGTAAGGGAGAATGTTGGGTACTCTGATGTAAGGGGCAGTGCTGAGAACTCTGTTGTAAGGAGGGAAGTCTAATGCAAGGGGTAACACTGCAGAGTCTGGTGTAAAGGGTAACAAAGGGGTCTCTGATAACCAGAGCCCCCACATATATCATAGTTCCCAGCATTCCCCTTTAATCATGGTTCCCAGCGTTCCCCTTACATAAGAGTCTTGCATAATTTCACTCTAATGCTGCGTACACACGATCAGACTATCCGGCGGACTTAAGCCTCATACACACGATAGGACTTTGTACAAACTTTCCCTTGGATTTTTGTACAAAGGGCGTCGGCCCTGAACTTGTATTGCATACACACAGCAGGACTTTTTCAGCCAACTTTCACCAAATCATGTGGTTTTTCTGCTCTTTACTGCCACCTTTGGTCAACTTCTGTATTGTTGCCTGATCTTTTGCATTGGTTCTGAGCATGCCTGTTTGTACTTTGTACAAAAGTCCTATGGTTTTCTGTACACACGATCAGACTTTGCTCCATCGGACTTTTGTTGCCAGAAAGTTTGTCCGTTCGCACAGCCAACAAAAGTCCGATGAAAACTGAAAAAGTTTGTCCGATGGAGCGTACACACGGTCGGATGTTGCTCCAAAACAGCTAATTTGCATGTTTGTTGTCAAAAAGTCTGATCGTGTGTATGGACCTTTAGTCTGCCAAACTGCCATAAAGTCCGCCGGACTTTCCGAACGAGCGGACCTGCCCACACACGTGACTTTTCCGGCAGACTAAGTCCGGTGGACATAGTCCGTTGGATTATCAGCCATACTTTTGAAATGAACGGACTTGCCCACACACACGGAGGAAAGTCTGTTCATTTTGAGCGCGGCTCCAGGTAGCTGGGACCAGCGAAGGAAGCGTTGATGGCCCCGTTACCTGGTATGGAGTTAAAGGGGAAGCCCTACACCGAAAAAACTGAGTGGGAGTCCGACCTAGGTCCATATCAGACCCTTATCTGAGCACACAACCCGGCCAGTCAGGAAAGGGGGTGGGGACGAGCGAGCAACATGCCCTCAACATGGGGGGGTGCTTTGGGGAAGGTGGGGGCACGCGGCCCCCCCACTCCAAAGCACCTTGTTCCCATGTTGATGAGGGCAAGGGCCTCTTCCCGACAACCCTGGCCATTGGTTTACAATATCCGCAACTCCCACACTGGAAGTTGCCTCGGAATTTAGTAGTGTTAAAAGTATTTATATTCACTGTTAACAAGTTTGTCACATATAGATGGAACTCTCCTGTACGTGAAAAGTGGCTGTGTAGGTACAAAAGGTGCGAGGCAGTTGTCTGTGGTAAGTATCTGGCAGTATTTAGATAGTATGTTTTTGATCTGCTGATACTGTTAGCAATATGTAGTGATGATGCATAGGGGGGGACGTTGTATCGTCCGTGTTTTAGCAAGAAGGTCGTGTCTAGGTCTGGCCTTAGCTTTTTTATATGCTAATTTTAGTGTTTTTTTAGACTAGCCCCGAGCTTGAAGTCTGTCTCTCAATAGAGCAGCTTCCTGATCGAAAAAAGCATCGGTAGAACAGTTGCATCGCACTCTCAAATACTGAGCAAACGCGATAGACTGGAGTAACGATTTGGGGTGAAAGCTGATTGCTGACAAAATAGTATTGCCAGCAGTCGGCTTTCTAAACAATTTGCTTTGGAGCAAGCCTTGATTGTCCTTAATAATGGTTAGGTCTTAAAAAGATATGCTGGATAAGCTGCATGACAGGTTTAGTACATTGTTGGAGTTCAGAAAGTGTAGAAATTGATGTAATAGGTCTACTGGGCCAGTCCAGAATAACAAAATGCCATCAATGTAGCGACACCAAGTCGCTACATATGGACAGAAGCGATCCGCTTCTAGATCCAAAAAGAGTAAGCGTTCCCACTCCCCCAGGTACAGATTGGTGTATGCTGGGGCACAACCAGTGCCCATGGCAACACCCTGTACCTGGAGGTAGTGGGAACCGCTAAAAGAGACAAAATTATGGGTGAGTATGAACTCAAGAGCTTGAATAATGAAGTCGGACAGCTGTACAGAATACAGCTGTGTGGTTGATAAGATGTGGCAAATAGTAGTAAGGCCTAATTGGGGAGGAATGGAGCTGTATAGGGCCTACATGTCAATGGCGACCAAAATAGTGTATGGCTTGATAACGATAGAGGGATTTTGTTTTAAGCTTTGAAGTGCGAGATGTTTTCATTGTAAGTAATATTTTTTTATACTTCGAGAAGTAGGTTTGAGGCTTTGTAATTCATGGGTTACCAATTTAAAAAAAAGAGCTGCGTTTGGATTGGTGCTGGGGAGCGGTACATACTTGACTTTTTTTAATAGAGATGTCGGGCCTAGTAGAAGTAAAACTGGAAGCACTATCCACCTGAGCAAGAATTTTATCAAGATCTAAAGTGTTAATTAAATCGATAGGTTCATTTTCATCTAAGAGGTCAATAAGATCCTGAACTGTGGCAGCCTCAATTGAAGTGTGTAGTGAGTGATCTGTGAGCGGTGTATAGGAATACAGTAGATTAGGGTATCCCCGCGCTCTCACCAAGGGCCTAGGCTATTAATAAGGATAGGTTGCAGCAGACCACCGGCAGGGGTATAAGCCCTAACCCCCAATAGTATATTCTTAAAAATCAAATAAATGGTGTTGCGCTACCTGAAAAGGTTAAGCTAGACTATACTAAACTAAAATAAGGTGCCTTATGCTTATATATATATTACCAGTGTTACTAAATAACACACTCCCGAGAGCAATGTCTCCTCCTATTAGGTGATGTCTCCTCCTATTATGTAAATGTGATAAAAATCACCCGATACTATACAATTATATATTACCCACTTCCCGACCGCCGCACGCGACAGCATGGCACGGGCAGGCATATGGGCGTACATGTACGTCCCTGCCTTCCCGCGGGTTGGGGGACCGATCGGGCCCCCGCCCGGTGCCTGCGGCGGTCGGTATCTGTGCAGGAGCGATCGGTGATGAGGAGGCGGCCATTCATTCATGGCCACCCCCTCGCGATCTCTCCTGACGAATGGGAGTGAAGCATTGCATCACTTCCTCTCCTGTAATGTAAACACAGGAGAGGAAGTGATGTAATCTCTCCTCCGTGTCGGTATTTTTCGTTCCGGCACTGAGGAGAGAGCATCGGTGAGTTGCACAAGCACTACACTACACAGTAGAACATGCCAGGCACACTCACACCCCCCCTTTACCCCCCGATCACCCCCCCAATTACCCCTGCCCCCCCAGTCACAGTGACACCAATGCATTTTTTTTTTATTTTTTTTTTTGCATTGGTGTCATTTGTGACTGTAATAACTGTTAGGGCAGTTAGGGTTAGCCCCCTTTAGTTCTAATGTACCCCCCTAACCCCCCCAATAAAGGTTTAACCCCGTGATCACCCCCCGTCGCCAGTGTCACTAAGGCTGGGTTCACATTGCAGCGGTTTATGAGAACGGATGTGATTCGCACCACACTGCAGTGCAAATCACATCCGATCTCTGCGATTCGAGTTCAGCCATTCGCCGCACCCGCCGCAAATTCGCACGGGACCCTTTTTTTGGTCCGCAGCAGAATGGGTGTTCACACCATGCGATCCGAGTTTGCAGATCGCACTGCGATATGCGAACTGATCTGGGGGTGTCATTAACATTTCACTGACACTCCTAGCAGTTTGCATAGGGCAGTGTGAACTGCCGCCGGGAGGCATGCGATGCGGGAACCCGCCGCGGATTCGTGGCGTTCCCGCATCACTCCAGTGTGAACCCAGCCTAATAAGCGATCGTTTTTCTGATCGCTGTATTAGTGTCACAGGTGACGCTAGTTAGGCAGGTAGGTATTTAGGTTCGCCGCAGCTTTTTATAGCGCCAGGGACCCCCATATACTACCGCATAAAGCCCCCTGATTGCCCCCTAGTTAACCCTTTCACCAGTGATCACCATATAACTGTTACAGGTGACGCTGGTTGGTTAGTTATTTTTTTATAGTTTCAGGGCACCCGCCATTTATTACCTAATAAAGATTTAACCCCCTGATCACACGGCGGGTGTCATTTGTGACTGTAATAACTGTTAGGGCAGTTAGGGTTAGCCCCCTTTAGTTCTAAGGTACCCCCCTAACCCCCCCAATAAAGGTTTAACCCCACGATCACCCCCCGTCGCCAGTGTCACTAAGGCTGGGTTCACATTGCAGCGGTTTATGAGAACGGATGTGATTCGCACCGCACTGCAGTGCAAATCACATCCGATCTCTGTGCGATTCGAGTTCAGCCATACAGATAGTATGGCTGAATTCGCGTTGCACCTAGTCTCACTAGTGTACCCGTAAATTTAGGGGTGTCTACTTTCCAAAATGGGGTTATTTGGGGGGGTTTGTGCCATCTTGGCATTTTATGGCCTTCAAAACTGTAACGCCCTTAGAAAGCCTGAAGGCGGTGCTTGGTTCTCGGGGTCCCGTACGCGGCTAGGTTCCCAAAAAGTCCCACATATGTGGTATCCCCATACTCAGGAGAAGCAGAAGAATTTATTTTGGGGTGTCATATCACATATGCCCATGGCATGCGTGAGCAATATATCATTTAGTGACAACTTTGTGTAAAAAAAAAAAAAAAAAAAAAAAAGTTTGTAATTTTCCCGCAACTTGTGGCAAAATATAAAATATTCCATGGACTCAACATGCCTCTCAGCAAATAGCTTGGGGTGTCTACTTTCTAAAATGGGGTCATTTGTGGGGGTTTTGTGCCATCTTGGCATTTTATGGCCTTCAAAACTGTAATAGGTAGTGAGAAGTGAAATCAAAAAATTACGCCCTTAGAAAGCCTGATGGCGGTGCTTGGTTTTCGGGGCCCCGTACGCGGCTAGGCTCCCAAAAAGTCCCACATATGTGGTATCCCCGTACTCAGGAGAAGCAGCAGAATTTATTTTGGGGTGTCATTTCACATATGCCCATAGCATGTGTGAGGAATATATCATTTAGTGACAACTTTGTGTAAAAAAAAAAAAAAGTTTGTAATTTTCCCGCAACTTGTGGCAAAATATAAAATATTTCATGGACTCAACATGCCTCTCAGAAAATAGCTTGGGGTGTCTACTTTCTAAAATGGGGTCAGTTGTGGGGGTTTTATGCCATCTTGGCATTTTATGGCCTTCAAAACTGTAATAGGTAGTGAGAAGTGAAATCAAAAATTTACGCCCTTAGAAAGCCTGAAGGCGGTGCTTGGTTTTCGGGGCCCCGTACGCGGCTAGGCTCCCAAAAAGTACCACATATGTGGTATCCCCGTACTCAGGAGAAGCAGCAGAATTTATTTTGGGGTGTCATTTCACATATGCCCATAGCATGTGTGAGCAATATATCATTTAATGACAACTTTGTGTAAAAAAAAAAAAAAAAAAAAAAAAATTTTGTCATTATTCAATCGCTTGAGGCAAAAAAATAAAATATTCAATGAGCTCAACATGCCTCTTATCAATTTCCTTAGGGGGTCTACTTTCCAAAATGGGGTCATTTGGGGGGGTTTTGTACTGCCCTGCCATTTTAGCACCTCAAGAAATGAGATAGGCAGTCGTAAACTAAAAGCTGCGTAAATTCCAGAAAACGTACCTTAGTTTGTAGATGTGACAACTTTTGCGCAAACCAATAAATATACAGTTATTGACTTTTTTTTTACCAAAGACATGTGGCTGAATACATTTTGGCCTAAATGTATGACTAAAATTGAGTTTATTGGATTTTTCTAATAACAAAAAATAACAGAAAATATCATTTCCTGACAGACTCCATGGCAGCAACGTGTGGGTTAAGTCCCGCCTCCACTACCCTATAGGACACTACTCCCATAAATCTTTGGTCCCTGCCCATGGCCATGCTCTTTTTTTGTCCTCCTCCGTAGGACCAGACGTTATGGTCTTTCTACCTGAAGATTGCTCCCACACGGTTCCATTGTTGGTTTGGCCGAATTGCGACTGGATGGAATTGTCGCATGACTCCGTTAAGCCCTAGCTACTAGCGGGGTATGGAGTGGGCATTGGATATAAGTGCTGGAGGAATCCAGAAACCTAGCCACTGGCAGGCAGGCTGCGCATTTGGTCGGATAGCCCAGCTAAATAGCAGGTGACCTATTTTGCCCTGAGAAGTCCGGTATGTATTGTGCTTACCTTCAGCCTGGAGACGATCGTGTGGGAGCGGTAAGATTGTTCCTCTTTTCCATGGCAGCAGTTTGTGTTTGTTTCTTGCCGTTTCTCCTTCATTTTCCGTTCGTTTTCTGTGTCTGTGTATGTGGGTATAGGCGTGACGGTCGGATTAGCCTGCGTTCCAGCCGGTGCTCACTTCCGGGTCTTCGTCGGTACGTTCGTTCTGCGCATGCGCGCGTACGGCACAGGAGCGAGGCTTGGTTCACGCGTGCGCAGTGGCGGCAAAATGATGCTATTCGCGCATGCGCAGTAGCGGTACACAGGACGCGGTGATGACGTCATTAAGGCGCCTTATTTAAACTTAGAAAATAGCCTGCAAGCTTTGGGAATGCTTGCAGGTTATTACGTGACTTCCCCTTGTCCAGGTTTTCTGCTGTGGAGGTAGGTGGCCTTCTGGGAAGAAGGGGGTGGGCGTGTGTGTGTTTGATGCCCTCAGCCTTACTTATATGTCTTTGCAGCATTTATGGAAACCCCTAGAGATATGGACTCACCTCCGCCGGTATGTGGCCAGCCCTCTCATAATAGGTACTGTCTGGGGAGGAAGTAAGGGGGGGGGGAGTGGTCCGGTATTAGTCAGTGTGTTATCTTTCCTTATCTGTATGTCTCTTCTATCTCTGTCTTAGCCCATCTAGATCAGCACAGCAACGCAGCTCAACGCACAGAGGAAGCGATTCTTCTAAGTCTTACCACCGGCACTCATATTCTAAGTCTAAACATCACGGCTCACCCTCAAGATCTGGGCGCCGTAGCGAGGATCGATCTCGCTCCTCCAGGGCTCATTCCAGCCACTCTGTTATTAATACTTGCTGGGGATGCAGATCGCAAGTTCCTATTGGGAAATCCCTGTGTGACCTCTGCTTTTCCAAAGCCTCTAGTGAGAGAGGGGGTACGGACCAGCAACTAAGATCCCTTGTGGAAAAAGTGGTGAAAGAATCCCTCAAGGGGATCGGGGCCAATCAGACCCCTGTGCCTCAGTCAGAATCACCTCAGTCACCAGTCAGGGATTCGCATGCTCAAGAGCTCTGGGAGTCCTCTTTAACAAGCCACCATTCAGCTGATGCTTCAGACAGTGAATCTGAGGAAGATAGCCCCTGTGTGGGGTTTGACTTTGCCTTACTTTCTCCCTTGGTGAAGGCCATCAGAGAGGCTTTGAACTGGGAAGATGAGGTGGCTAATCCTTCCAAACAAAGGAAGTATTTCAAGCAACTTAAAAGGGAGCGTCTTAACTTTCCATTCCTGTCTGAACTTGGTGAGGTCATCACGGATGAATGGAGTAAAGTTGAGAAAAAGAATAGTATGCTCTCAAAAGTCCTAAGGTTATATCCCTTTAAGGAGGATGAGGTCAAGTATCTGGAATCCGCTCCACTCGTGGATGCAGCGGTGATGAGATTAGTAAAACATGTGACCCTTCCATTGGAGGATACAGTTTCATTCAAGGATGCCTTAGATAGGCGGATTGATTCCGATTTAAAGAGAGTCTACCTCACTGCTGGTATGGCATGCAAGCCAGCATTGGGTTTAGCGGCAATGTCCAAAGCCATGGAAGTCTGGACGGACGGTGTGGATGATACTCTCAGAAACATTTCGGATGAAGTCGCTAAAAACTCTCCTATCCAGGAGTTGCGGCTTGCTTCGGCTTTTCTGGGGGAGGCTTCGATTGACATCATCCGCCTAGTGTCCCGGGTCATGCTTTCAGCTGTAACCGCCAAACGGGCCCTTTGGCTCCGTCCCTGGCTGGCTGATCCAGCATCTAAACAGGTGTGGTGCCGTATCCCCTTCGAGGGTTCTTCTCTTTTTGGGAATAAATTGGATAATGCCATAACCCGGGCCACTGGTGGTAAGTCGGGGTTTCTTCCCCAGGATAGACGCTTAAAAAGCCAGAGGAGATTTTTTCCTAAAAAGCAGTATCAAGAGCAGGCCAGGGAGGCCCGTAGCTATAAACCGGGTCGGGAATATTCCAGATCATGGAAATCAAGGCAGTCATCCTTCAAGAAATCCGCCAAGAGCAGTGCGTCAGGAGAGAGGGAACCAGCTAAATCTTTTTGAGATTGGGCCCGCTCAGATAGGCCAGGTGGGGGCTCGTCTTCTACATTTTCGGCATGTCTGGGCGGCCTCAATCCAGGACCTCTGGACCGTCAGAACGGTCTCTTCAGGCCATTCTTGGACCTTCTGCAGGTCCCCAAGACTAAAGTATGTTGCCACTTCATTTCCAGCCACAGAAGAAAAAAGGCAGATCTTGTTGGCCTACGTGAAATCTTTATTGGCTCAAGGCGCTGCCGTACCCGTGCCAGACGATCAACGAGGGAGAGGAATTTATTCCCCTCTTTTTATGGTCCAGAAGAAAAACGGTTCTTGGAGACCAGTCATAGACCTTACACATCTGAATCGTTTTATCAAGAAGGAAAGGTTCAAGATGGAAACCTTGTCTACAATACAACAGTCAGTCCTGTCAGGAGACTGGATGATTTCAATAGACCTAAAGGACGTTTACTTTCATGTCCCTGTGGCAGAAGATTTTCAGCAGTTTCTGCGATTTTCAGTAGGAAAACTACATCTCCAGTTCGTGTGTCTCCCGTTCGGACTTTCAACGTCCCCCCGAGTGTTCTCAAAGGTGTTGTTGGCCGTAGTGGCTCTATTGAGAACCAAGGGAATTCGTCTTCACCACTATTTGGACGATCTTCTGCTGCTAGCCCAGGACAGAGACCGTCTGTTACTGCACAAGGGTCAGGTTATCTCCACTCTTCAAGAGTTCGGTTGGATCCTGAATCTAGAAAAGAGTCAGTTAATTCCCTCCCAGTCTCTTGTGTTCCTAGGCGCACTCTTCAACACAGTGAGGGGTACCATCTCTTTACCCGAAGAGAAAGTAGTGGTAATTCGAGACAGAATTCGCCCGGCCCTCTCAGCCTCCCATCTTCCGGCTCTTCAGTGCCTGAGGATTATTGGCACCATGGTGGCCACGATTCCAATGGTGAAGTGGGCCCAATGGAAGATGAGACCGTTCCAAAAGGGGTTTCTTCACCAATGGCTGGGCAACAAGATGCAACCTATCCGGATCACATCTTCAATGAGAGTCTCTCTGCTCTGGTGGCTTCGGAAGGAGAACCTATTCAATTGCCATTCCATTCTCCCCATCTCATGGGTGACAATAACTTCGGATGCCAGCAACAGGGGCTGGGGCGCCCACTGTTTGACGGAAGTAGCACAGGGCACCTGGGACTTTCCTTCCAGGAGGATGGTGTCGAATATTCTAGAATTGAGGGCAGCCTTCCAGGCGCTCCTAGCCTTTCGTCATCTGGTCTTAGGAACCTCGGTCCTACTCAGACTAGACAACACTACAGCAGTGGCATATATAAGGAGACAAGGAGGTACTCGGAGTCTGTCCCTTCTTCAGGAGGTAGAGCCAATCATGTCTTGGGCTCAGAAGAACCTGGTCAACATTACAGCAACTTATGTTCCAGGAACGCAGAACGTCCAAGCGGATTTTCTGTCTCGGGTCAATCTGGACAACAACGAATGGTCCCTTCACGAAGAAGTTTTCAGGTGGATTCTAACGTTGTGGTTCTCCCCAGAGGTCGACCTATTTGCTTCCCCTTGCAACAAGAAACTGGCGAGGTATTATTCCAGGTTTCGGGATCCTCAGGCCTACGGAGTGGATGCGCTGACGGATCGATGGTGGTTCAACAAAGCTTACGCCTTTCCTCCAACTCCTATGATTCTACAGTTCCTGCGGAGACTCAAAACAGAAGCAGTAGAGGTGATAGCTGTAATACCTTATTGGCCCAACAGGCCATGGTTTCCGCTTCTAATGCTCCTCAGTGTCAGAGATCTGATTCCCTTACCTCTCAGACCCGATCTTCTATCCCAGGGCTCGAAGCTCCATCCCTGTCCAGCCCATCTATGTCTGAGGGTCTGGTTTTTGAGAGGGGAAGGGTAGAGGCTCTGGGTTGCCCAAAGGAGGCCATTCCTACTCTCATGAGTGCAAGGAGGAAAAGTACCAACCAGGTATATGAGAGGATTTGGTCTAGATTCACAAGTCACTTGTCTTCCAGGTCTTGCTCCAGTGGTAATTTGACAGTTCAGGATGTTCTCGGCTTCTTACAGTCCGGACTAGACATTCCCCTATCTGTCAGCGCTCTTCGTGTGCAAGTCTCGGCAATCTCGGCCTTTTCTGGAGTATCCTGGGCTAAACATCTATTGGTTCAGCAATTTTTTAAAGGAGCGATTAGACTTAGACCACAGAGGAAACCTAGGTTCCCCAAGTGGGATTTACCGCTAGTTCTCGACTTCTTCTCTCATCTGGACAGAACACTTTCAGTCAAAGAATTGTCCCTAATGACATCTTTTTTGGTGGCCATATCCTCAGCAAAAAGAGTCTCTGAGATTCAGTCTTTAGGATCAAAGGAACCTTTCCTCACATTCTTCCCTGACAGAGTGGTCCTAGTGCCAATGCTGGGTTCGAACCCAAAGGTTACCTCAGTCTTTCACGAAAATCAGGACATTACCCTACCTTTCATTCGGCTGGGAATCAGGATCTTCATCCTCTCGACATGGGAGTTATCTTGAAACGATACCTGGAGGCGACAGCTTCTTTCCGGCAATCAGATTATCTTTTTGTTCTTTTTCATGGTAAAAGCAAAGGCCTTAGGGCTTCGGTCAGATCCATCTCCACGTGGGTGGTTCAGGCGATCCAGTGGGCTTATAATGAGAAGGGCTTGGCTCCTCCTGAGGCGGTTACGGCACATTCCACGAGAAGTCTCTCTACTTCTTGGGCAGCTTCACGTCATGTGGCTCCTGAGGTTATCTGCAAGGCTGCCTCTTGGTCATCCATTCATACATTTATGGCTCACTATTGTGTTGAACCTGCCAGTTTATCTTCTGTTGATTTTGGCTTAAAGGTGCTGTCGGTGGACAGTGTTAAATACATTTTTTGTTCAGCATTTTTTTGCCCACCCGAGTGTGTTTGGCGAGTTATTTCCCACACGTTGCTGCCATGGAGTCTGTCAGGAAAACGGAAAATTCCTATCAAAATACTTACCGTAATTTTCCTTTCCTGATGGACTCCATGGCAGCAGGAGTTCCCTCCCAAAATGGCTGGAGTAGGCTAGTTATCGAACACGGCCATGGGCAGGGAGCAAAGATTTATGGGAGTAGTGTCCTATAGGGTAGTGGAGGCGGGACTTAACCCACACGTTGCTGCCATGGAGTCCATCAGGAAAGGAAAATTACGGTAAGTATTTTGATAGGAATTTTCCGTTTTTTTTTCAAAATTTGCGGTCTTTTTACGTTTATATCACAAAAAATAAAAATCGCAGAGTCAGTCAAATACCTTTAAAAGAAAGCTCTATTTGTGGGAAGAAAAGGACGCAAATTTCGTTTGGGTACAACATTGCATGACCGCGCAATTACCAGTTAAAGCAGCGCAGTGCCAAAGTGTAAAAAGACCTTTGGTCATTTACCAGCAAAATGGTCCGGTCTGAAAGTGGTTACACACGGTAAATATAAAACTAATCCAAATATATAAAGTGCCTCCAGTAGATTAAACCGTGAATAATCAAAGAATAATAGAATAAAGTGTCCAATATAACACAGATAACCAAACAATAAAGTATCATGTGCTTTAAATATTCGAGTAAATATCTCCAAGATAATAAACTCATAGGATTCTTCTTATAGTAAAACGTGAATAAATAATAAAGTCTTTGTGTGAAATTAAATGAAATAAGGTGACCAGTGGCTTTTTTCAGTGCTCCTCACAGTAAAACAAAATGATAAAGTCTTTATGTGAACTGAAATGGGTAAAGTGACCAGTGGCTTATTCAGTGCTTCTCAAAAACAGGTGCCAGCAACCGTGTCTTTAATTCTTATATCTCCAGTGTTCACGGCACACCAGGTGGAGTGGCCACTTACCTTACTGCTGTAAGGTAAACAGCAGAGCAACCAAACGGCAAGGTCCAGGGGTTATGACCTTATTCCTGGCAGGTGAGTACTGGCCCCCTCGGCTGGAATTTTGCACCTCAAATAGTTTCCACATAGATCTTAAGGCTCAATATTATCCACAAGGGTGTGTAGGAATAAATGGATTGTAGTAAAACTTTACGAATAAAAAGATGTATATCCTTAATCACAGAAAATATGTCAATTTGTGAAACAGGGAAAACGTTAGACCTCTTTCTAACATGGAAATCTTGTGCGTGGATAAGTGATAGTTGGAAAGGTTGATAAGATTTAGTGAAGGTGGGGTGACGGGAGTTGTTTTTTGGACTTGTGAGAGTGAGACTTGGTGTGTGTTTGTTGTATCTTTTGGGCGGCACAGATTTTGTCTAAAAAATCGCCCTGACGGGTAGGAGTAGGCAATGAGTTGGATCTGACGGGGGTGTAAGATGACACATTATTGTCATGACTGGGAATAGATTGTGGCTGTTCCTTAGTCGATAAATGTGAAGGACCCTCTATATCAGAGGAGTCTTCACAGGACATTGTTTTAGGACGACCCCGCTTTTGTCTGCGTTGGCCATTGGGTAAAGTCTGTACATCAATAACAGAAACTTGTGGATCATGTGCAATGTCTTTACTATAAGTTTGTGTAGGTCTGGGCGCACCGCGTGCAGGGATCGTAGGTCGTGTAGCACGCTGTGCATCCAGCCATTTGTAGGCACGTTCCTTTTTTGTCTATAAAAATGTTTTTGTCTTTCTTGGAAAGCATGTCCTTGTTAAATTTATCAAATCTATCCTTCAGTTGTTTGTCAAGTGTATCGTACAAAAGATGATCTTTAAATTTGGCTAATTGCGGACTAATAATGTTTAATTTAGTGTCTAATATAGTCATTTTACGTTGGTATTCCTGAATAAGTAATTTCAGCTCTGATGAACATTGTTTAAGAGCTATTTCCCAAGAAGACTTAAACTCTCGTGTAATGTCATCAAATTTAGGAAAGATTTGTACACGTAATCCAAAGGGGTTGATGCCTTCTGTAAGGTAGTTCTGAAATGATTTAATGTGCCAGTGTACTGTATGTGTTAGGTTCAAAAAAATGAATCTAAGTTCAGACTCAACAAATTCCTTAGATTCAAATTGGTTAGCAGTAAAGTTCATGTTGGTATCCCACTCATCACCTAGAAAGGCTGCCATAACAAAAACACAGATATAACCGCAAAGGAAAGGGGTTTAGTTAGAAAAACTGAACAAGGTAACAAAGGTAAGGTGACAAGGAGTATAAGAACAAGAGCGAACACCTAATACTGAAAAAATCAGCCATTATATGTATACAGTATATATGAAGGTCAAAACGACGAACCAGCAAACTGCACAAATTAGGGGATTTTTGTGGGTTTGACCCCACGATATGAGAAACAAAAAAGGAAATGTGTGCAGGATGATGGCTATCAGGGCTGGTCTATCAAATCCCAAAACGTTACAACAAGAAAAAAAGAAAGCCTAGTGCACATAGGGCAGTATGAACTACCGCTGGGAGACATGTGATGCAGGAACCCGCAGTGGATTTGCAGGGTTCCTGCATCACTGCAGTCTAAACTGAGCCTTAATTAGAACTGATTAGATTTAACTATGGGTTAATAAGGGGTTAAACAGAGGAACATTTTATTGAAAGAACAAAAAAAAAAAACATCATGTGAAGATCTAGGTTCATCCCTTTAACCACTTGACCACTGGGCACTTAAACACCCTTAATAACCAGACCAATTTTCAGCTTTCGGTGCTCTCACATTTTGAATGACAATTACTCAGTCATGCAACACTGGACCTATATGAAATTTTTGTCCTTTTTTTCACACAAATTGAGCTTTCTTTTGGTGGTATTTAATCACCGCTGGGTTTTTTATTTTTTGTGCTATAAAAGAAAAAATACAGAAAATTCTGTAAAAAAAAGAATTTTTCTTCGTTTCTGTTATAAAATTTAGCAGATTAGTAATTTTTTCTTCATAAATTTTGGCCAAAATTTATACCACTACATATCTTTGGTAAAAATAAGTACAAATTGGTGGATATTATTTGGTCTTTGTGAAAGTTATAGAGTCCACAAGCTATGGTGCCAATATCTGAAAATTGATCACACCTGAAGTACTGACGGCCTATTTCAATTCTTGAGACCCTAACATGCCAGAAAAGTACAAATACCCCCCAAATGACCCCTTTTTGGAAAGAAGACATTCCAAGGTATTTAGTAAGAGGCATGATGAGTTTTTTGAAGTTGTAATTTTTTCCCACAATTCTTTGCAAAATCAAGATTTTTTTTACTTTTATTTTTATTTTTTCACAAAATTGTCATATTATCAGTTTATTTCTCACACAGCATATGCATGCCACAAACTAAACCCCAAAACACATTCTGCTATTACTCCCGAGTACGGTGATACCACATGTGTGAGACTTTTACACAGTGTGGCCTCATACAGAGGCCCAACATGCATGGAGCGCCATCAGGCGTTCTGGAGCACCCAGGACAATTCTGACATTTCTCTCCTACATGTAAAAATCATAATTTATTTGCTAGAAAATTACATCGAATCCCAAAACATTATATATGTTTTTTTAGCAAACACCCTGGAGAATACAATGGTGGTCGTTGCAACTTTTTATCTCACACGGTATTTGCCCAACAATTTTTCGAATGCTTTTTTTTGGAAAAAAATCAGTTTTGTGCTTAAAAAAAAAAAACACAGTAAAGTTAGCCCAATTTTTGCATAATGTGAAAGATGAAGTTACGCCGAGTAAATCGATACCTAACATGTCACTCTTCAAAATTGCACAGGCTCGTGGAATGGCGCCAAACGACGCTACTTAAAAATCCCCATAGGCGACGATTTTTTTTTTTTTTTTACTGGTTATATGTTTTGAGTTACAGAGGAGGTCTAGGGCTAGAATTATTGCTCTCGCTCTAACGTTCGCAGCGATACCTCACATGTGTGGTTTGAACACCGTTTTCATATGTGGGCGGGACTTACATATGCGTTCGCTTCTGCATGCGAGCACATGGGGACAGGGGCGCTTTAAAAAAAATATATATATTTTATTGTTCATTTTACTTTATTTATTTTAGTTTGACATTTTTTTCCCCAAAAATAATTTTTTGATCACTTTTATTCCTATTACAAGGAATGTAAACATCCCTTGTAATAGGAATATGGCATGACAGGTCCTCTTTACAGTGAGATGTGGGGTCAATAAGACCCCGCATCTCATCTCTAAGCTGGGAAGCCTGAAAAAAAAAAAAGATTCTGGATTTAATCGTATTGGCGAGTCGGTAGAAGCACCGGAGGGCGACGGGAGGGGGGGGGGGGGTGTCTATGGCTGTGTATTGCAGGGTATCACCGACTATGGCTGGGTATGTCAGAGTATGGCTGGGTATCTCAGAGTATGGCGTTGCAGAGTATTGCGTTGCAGAGCATTGCAGGATATTGGAGGGTGTTGCAGAGCATTGCAGAGTGTTGCACGGTATTGGCGGGTGTTGCAGGGCATTGCAGAGTGTTGCAGGGTATTGGTGGGTGTTGCAGAGCATTGCAGAGTGTTGCAGGGTATTGGCGGTGTTGCAGAGCATTGCAGGGTATTGCAGAGTGTTTCAGAGTATTGCAGAGTATTGCAGGGTATTGCAGGGTATTGCAGAGTATTGCAGAGTATTGCAGGGTATTGCAGAGTATTGCAGAGTAATGCAGAGTAATGCAGAGTAATGCAGAGTAATGCAGTGTAATGCAGAGTAATGCAGAGTATTGCAGAGTATTGCAGAGTAATGCAGAGTATTGCAGGGTATTGCAGGGTATTGCAGAGTATTGCAGGGTATTGCAGGGTATTGCAGGGTATTGCAGAGTAATGCAGAGTAATGGCAGGGTATTGCAGAGTATTTGCAGGGAATTGAGGGTTAATTTTCGGTGAGCAGCGATGTGGGCACTGCAGATGCAGCCCACATCGCTGCTGACACGATCTCTTCCCCCGCCGCTGTTCCGATCGGTACAGAGAGGGGGAGGGAGGAACATGACGTCGGTTTGTTTACAAGTGATCACTCCGTCATTTGACGGAGCGATCAAATGGTAAACGGCCGCTATGAGCGGCCGTTTACCGTGATCCGTGATGCGCCGGGTCCTGTGGACCCGGTGGTCACGGATGCTCTCGAGTGCGCGCCCCAGGGGGCGCGCGAGACCAGAATTCTGGGAGGACGTCATATGACGGCCTCCCAGAGTTAAGAAACCGCCCTGTAGCCGTCATTCGGCTATAGGGCGGTTATTAAGTGGTTAATCTGCAGACAACTGAACATAATAATACAAAAGTAACAACATGTTACGTTGTTTCTTTTTCATAGTCACTGTCTGAGTATTGTTGTTTATAAACATTGATTCCAATTTCTTTTTTTGACAGCTACAGATGCTGAGTTCTTCTGTGAGTATGCAGTATTGTGGCTTTGATTAATTACTGTATAATGGGGATGGGTGGTCCCAGAAGCAGGGCAGAAAGACTGTACATGCTTCACACGTACTGTGTACAATGATGACATTTTTGTAGAACTTTGTGCAGCTGCCTTTGACTTGTTTGGTCTGCTCATTGTTCTTAGCTGCTGCTAGTCTGTTCACTCCCTTTTCTTTCCAGAAAAGCTGTGAGAACATTCTGGATCATAGGGGTGGAGCTATGCAGATAATAGCATGAATATTTATACAGCCCTGGCCAATCCCAGGGCACAGGGCCCTGATGGCATGCTGGGGGACTTTATATATTCTCTGAGTACACTGGGCTCTGGGTCTTTTCATGGAGAGGGTTAGTCTAGCCAGGAGGGCTGCTCCCCTCCAGGGCAGTGCTGCCAGGTGCTTGCTGTTCAGGAGGCCTCAAGAGGGTGGACTGAGGGCCTGGATGCTGAAGCTACCGAGAGCTAACTGGGGCTGCTGAAGATCTAGTCTGCTATCGCTGGAGGAAAGTGTTGCTTGGAAGTAGGCAACCAACTGTCCCTTGACCCTTTGTGATTACAGATGGCTGTGAGAACTTTGGGCTGCTGCCACTCCTCTTGTGCTAGAGTCAGCTGTGTGTTTGCTAAAAGGGACTTTGGCTGGTGTCCTTAAGAGCTCAGTCTATCTAGTTCTCTGTGAAGAGACTCTGCTCCTGTTGCTCTAAGAACCCATTCACACCTGGGCTTAGCGTTTTCAGTCAGAAATCGCGTGATTTTGTGGCTTTTTTATGGCATTTTTGCTTCAGGCTTCAAGCTACAAAACGCTCAGGTGTGAATGGGGCCCAACAGAAGAAGCGTGTATGCTGTTAAAGAGGAAGTAAACCCTGATGAGTTTACTTCCTCTTTCATTCCCTACAAAGGCAAAGCATAACGGACTACTATGCATCGCATGGTAGTCCATAATGTGTCACTTACCTGACACAGGAGCCAGCGATGTCACCGTTGTCCCCTGTAGTCCGGCGCATTCCATCTTCTCGTGGGGTCTCGCTGCTCCGCCGCTGTCATTCGGTGAAGCTGCGATGACGTCACTCCCGCGCATGTGCACGGGAGCCGACACGCGCGGCATCTTCGTCGTTGACGATGCCGCGCTCAGTGCGTCTGCGCGCCGCTGTCTACGTAGACAGCAGTGCCTGTCTTTCGGCAAATATCTCCTAAACCGTGTAGGTTTAGGAGATATTTCTTGGACCTACAGGTAAGCCTTAATCTAGGCTTACCTGTAGGTCAAAGTGTGTTGTAAGGGTTTACAACCACTTTAACTGCTTCTTTTACAAACTCCACAGTCTGCTATATTAGGGTTGCCACCTTTTCTTCAAGGCTTTATGAGAGAAGAGGGCCATTGCAAGGGGGAGGGGTAGGGGTTAGGATATGTGCTGGAGGGGTCCTTTGGGAGTCCTTTGGGAATTAAGAGAGATAGTGCTAGGAGGGGTTGTCAGATTTCAAAATCCAATCCATACTTTTAGCATATCTTCCTCCTGCCAAAGCCCCCCCCAGCACATTTCCTCCTAACCCCTCGATCACTCCACATATTGTTTACCTTGTCCTCATTTCCAGTCGCTCTCTCCCACTCCCTCCTCCATCTACAGAGCATAATAAAAACTTTCTACAGATCTGATATCAACGTGTTCCTGCTCCCCCCTCCTCGTTTGTGTACAGAATGGAGAAGGATGAGGAGGGGAGAAGCTTTGATACACTGACACTCTGCTCTTCTCCGCTGAACCAAGCTGCTGTCAGGGAGAGGAGAGACATGTCACTCTCGGTGCAGTCCATGTGACTAATGTGTCCAGGTCTGGGGCAGAAGTAAACCCAAACACATCATTCAAAAACCGGACTGTCCGGGAGAAAACCATACAGGTGGCAACTCTATGCTATATGCAAATATTCACGAAAGGCAAATCCACTTTGCACTACAAGTGCAAACTACAAGTGCACTAAAAGTGCAGTTGCTGTAAATCTGAGGGGTAGATCTGAAATGAGGGGAAGCTCTGCTGATTTGATCATCCAATCATGTGCAAGCTAAAATGCTGTTTTTTTATCTTCCTTGCATCTCCCCTCGGATCGATAGTGACTGGAGTATCCCACTCAATTCCCTCAACCCTATCCAAGTTCTTAAAAAGAAAAACAACAAAAACAACAAACCCTGGACTGTTTATTAAGGAAAAGTGTGGCTGAGATTGTGTGCCTGGCTGTGGGGCAATCCACAGGGGAAGAACCTGCTCAAATTTCTAGCAGCTCCTATGGGAGTAGCACTACATCAGCAAAGTGAAGTTTCACTTAATTTACTAAGCTCTGGCACAGATGCCTTTGCAGAATGCTACTGCACTTGCAAAGTGCACGGTCTATTTGCTTTTCATAAATCAACTCCTATGTCAGCATGTAGAGCTGTAATGCTGGGTTAAATAGTGGATGCTGGGTGACAACGCTGATTGCCATTTTAGGGGTCCTATTTCAGATGATGTCAGGACTATCATCCTGTTTATGAAAATGTCATACAAGCAGGGATTCTGGCCAGAATAACAGATATCATTTAAAATACAGAGGGCTTATGCAAAAAATCACAGTACATACAGTACTATGTGATTGTGTGTTGAGGACTCTATTACTTATATCATTTTACGTTTTGACTTCAGTAACAGAAATCCTTTCATAAGGTGGCTATGTTATTTGTTTAGTGTAACATGAAGCACCAGAAAGCACCAGATATCATCATTCTATAACCCCGCACATGGAATTATTAAAATAACAGTGCTCCAGTTGTTGTGTAATAGGGTTCACCAAGTTCATTGTAGCAATGAGATCCAAAGCTCTGGGGCTCGCTGTATCAATTAACATAAACGTTCTGTTTCTTTTCACAGTGGCAATTTTTAACTGTTTAATTACAATACTAAATCCTATAAGAATTCTATAATGTTTAATGACACTTATTATGTTATTCATTTTTTTCCAGTCTTCAGCTAGTCTGTACAAATAAAATGAAAAGTGGACCTCTAGATGGTTCTCCCTTAGTTGATACCCTTACACCCCAGTTTTTCCCTCTTTTATTTGGTTAGAAGTTCTGTACCTGTTCACAGGGCCGGATTAACATAGGGGTTTTAGGAGCTGCAGCTCCAGGCCCCTTACCTTAAGATAGGCCCATTTGCCCAAAAAAAAGATTGAATTTCCAGGGTCGCAGAGAATTTGGAGGGTATGTAGCCAAATACCTACCCCACCACTGGTCAAAATGTGGGGCTCCTACAACTTACAATTCCAGAGATACAGAGCTCCTTGCGTAGCCTGTCAGAAGCTACATACAGAGCAGACAGTTTAAATACAAGCTGGCACACTCTGTTTGCAACAGAATGAGAGGTTGAGCTGACAGTGCCTCTCCTTCCGTCTTGTCAGAGGCACTGAGCTAAATGGACAGCTTGGAGTCTTCGACCAATGATAAAGTACCATTGGCCTCAGGTGTCCAATAAAAGACACATGCTCTCTTCCAGCCCAGCCCTCTTAATTACAAAGAAATACATGGGTTTATGGGTATAAGATTTAACCACAATCCCATATTTTTCTCACACAGTTAAGACAGAGAATGAGAATGTGCTGCTGCTGAAAAGGTACTGTTTAACCGCTTAACAGCCCTGGAAGATTTTCGCCCCTTCCTGACCAGAGCACTGTGTCACTTTAACTGACAATTACGCAGTCGTGCGACGTGGCTCCCAAACAAAATTGACGTCATTTTTTTTCTCACAAATAGAGCTTTCTTTTAGTGGTATTTGATCACCACTGCGGTTTTTATTTTTGCGCTATAAACAAAAAAAAGTGCAAAAATGTTTAATTAAAACACATTATGTTTTACATTTTGCTATAATAAATATCCCCCAAAAATATATCAAATATTTTTTTCCTCAGTTTAGGCCAATACGTATTCTTCTACATATTTTTGGTAAAACAAATCTCAATAAGCGATTATTGATTGGTTTGCGCAAAAGTTATAGCGTTTACAAAATAGGGGATAGTTTTATGGCTTTTTGTCAGGTCACCTGAAACCAGATGACTGATGCACTCCGTAGGAGTCGGAAGTGCACCGCTACGTAGTGGACCTTAGGACTGACTGCTGCGGATTGTACCCAGGGAGATTCAGGACACAGGTCTACAGGATCACTAACACAGATCCCAATGGGAGCTGGAGCATAGATTTCCCAGGGCGCGGAGTCTAAGCCCCTGTACACACGGTCGGAGATTTCCACAACCAAATCTGCCGGATTTTGCCCGTCGGATTTTGTCCGTCGGATCTTGTCCGAAACTGTTGCATACACACGGTCGGACAAAGTTGGTGAAAAATCCGATCTTTCAGAACGTGATGACATAATTTCGTTACGATGGGACTACATTTAGGCTAGTAGCCAATAGCTTTGATGTAGGAATTTGATCTGAGCATGCGTGGCACTTGGTTCGATCAAAATTCTCTACACATGATCGAAGTATGTCCGATCGGCCCAGTTGGTCTGGAAATATTTCCAACATGTTGGAAAATTGGGTCCGACGGATATTCCGATGGAATCAGTCCGATGCATACCACACACAGTCGGATTATCCGACGACACGGTCCAATAGGACACATTCCGACTGATTCTCTGACCGTGTGTACAAGGGCTAAGAGCCAACGGGTGTTCACCAAAGCCTCCAGTGGTGAGGATGGACTTCGCTGCAGTCTGGCTCCAGGTCGCGGCCCCTAGGGTCTCACAGCTCACGCTCACAGTAGACTACAGGAGAAGGAAGCAGCGGGCTGGAACGACAAGGATAGTAAGGGGATACGGTAGAGGTCAGGGCAACTAGTGGACAGGAACAACAGAGTACATGCCAAAAGGTTCAGGGTCACAAGCAGACAGGGATGGTCAGGGACACGCAAAAGGTCAAGGTCACGAGCAGACAGGAATTGTTGAGAACACGCCAAGGTCGGTAACAGAGTCAAACATAGAGCACATGGCAAGCAGGAACCAGGAAGCCAAACACACAATGAATACACAATGGTTGATCAGCCCTGTTGGCTTGCAGTGGACAGGTTAATATAGGGTTCCCCGATAGGGCCTTGTCATGAAAAGGTCCACCCGTTGGTGGCGCTGTTGATCTTTTGGATTGCAGTACCAGTGTCCACCAGCGGGTGTCTTCTAACACCCAGGGCCTGTATTAAGAGGACCTACCTCTTGGTGGCACTATTTGATCCCTGGACTGTAGTACCGGCGCTCACCAGCGGGTGTACTCCGGCAGTGTGGAGCAGACAGCATCTGCTCCGATCAGCTGTTACGTGAGGGTAATCATCAGTCTTATATATACCCGGCAAGCGCTAATATGCTTTGCCTTGGTATCTCTCTCTGCAAGTGCCCTGACCGCTGAACCCTGTACCTGAACCCTGTACCTGAACCCTGTACCTGAACCCTGTACCTGAACCCTGTACCTGAACCCTGTACCTGAACCCTGTACCTACCTGACCTGTCCCTTTCCAATCCTGAGCCCATCCATCCGTCCTCACCCATCGACTGATTCCCTGGTGTATGACCTCGGCCTGGCTTTCATTAACGTCTCCGGTAGTTCCTATTTATTGTATATATATTTCTTTCTGTTGTGGTTGGTTGTGCACTGTATGTTTTCACTTTCCTTTTATTTATAATAAACACTTGTTATTTTTACGCACATTCGTTCTGGGTTTCCTCTGTGCAGTCCACACAGTCTGGTCTAATAATTCCCTGACAGTATACCAAGGCCATCCCTGACCAGACGTGGCTGCATTGAGGAACCATCCCGACCTGTTAGTTGGCCAATATGGATTTCAATGAAATCTCGTATTATTCTCTGCTGGCAGAAGAGGATGGTGAATATTGTCGCCAGCTTCTAAAAGGGTGGACTAGTGACCAGCTGATGGAAACCATCCGATCAGCTCATTCCCTGGTGGATCAGGGCTACATGTCATTTGAGGATGTACAGCCCTTGATCCAGTTATGTGCACAGCCAGCCCTGTCATGTTATCCCGAAGGAAGTGATGATTTTTCTCCCCCCTTCAATTTGGGCCAAGTTGAATCTCTGGTATGGTTGTTAGAGGATGATCCAGCCTATTTCATGGAATGTTATTCCTCTTGTCCATGGCAGGTGTTGTCTGATTGCATCTATTCAGTGCAATCTCTGGTTAGTCAGGCTGTGTGTGAACCAGTGTTTGTTCAACCTGTACTACAAGCATGGTCAGATCTCCTGCGTTTAGCCAAGCCACAACCTTCCAGCCCTGTCATTAACCACCTGCCTTCCCAAGTAACTATCTCCCCATTGTCTACGGCAACCTCAGCTACAGCCCAGTCTACTCCACTTCCTACCAAATACTATTATCCTGTCACCAAGTGTTGCACCTATCCTGCCTTCAATCCACCTGCCTCTTCTCCTCCACCTGTAACAATCCCACACAACCCTCCTCCTGCCACTGTTCCTTGGTCTTCCTTTTGCCCAGATACTTTCTTTTCCTACAGCCCTGCACCTACCTACAAAGCTGCAGTGGCTAAGTCAAAAAAGAAACGAAAGTTCTTTCCGACCCGCACAATCCTGCCAGTAACCCAACCTGCCTCCACACCAACCAACCCAGTCCCAGTTTCTGCTACCCAGCCTGACGTCCCAGTTTCTGCTACCCAGCCTGACGTCCCAGTTTCTGCTACCCAGCCTGACGTCCCAGTTTCTGCTACCCAGCCTGACGTCCCGGCTACCCAGCCTGACGTCCTGCTGCCTACCTTCCAGTCCAACGTGACAGCCTTCCAGTCTGGTGTTGTGCTGCCTGCCTTCCAGTCTGATGTTGTGCTGCCTGCCTTCCAGTCTGATGTTGTGCCACCTGCCTTCCAGTCTGATGTCGTGCCACCTGCCTTCCAGTCTGATGTCGTGCCACCTGCCTTCCAGTCTGATGTCGTGCCACCTGCCTTCCAGTCTGATGTCGTGCCACCTGCCTTCCAGTCTGATGTCGTGCCACCTGCCTTCCAGTCTGATGTCGTGCCACCTGCCTTCCAGTCTGATGTCGTGCCACCTGCCTTCCAGTCTAATGTCGTGCCACCTGCCTTCCAGTCTGATGTCGTGCCACCTGCCTTCCAGTCTGATGTCGTGCCACCTGCCTTCCAGTCTGATGTCGTGCCACCTGCCTTCCAGTCTGATGTCGTGCCACCTGCCTTCCAGTCTGATGTCGTGCCACCTGCCTTTCAGTCTGATGTCGTGCCACCTGCCTTTCAGTCTGATGTCGTGCCACCTGCCTTCCAGCCTGATGTCCCGGCCTTCCAGCCTGACACCTTCCAGCCTGATGTCCCGGCCTTCCAGCCTGACACCTTCCAGCCTGATGTCCCGGCCTTCCAGCCTGATGCCTTCCAGCCTGATGTCCCGGCCTTCCAGCCTGACGCCTTCCAGCCTGATGTCCCGGCCTTCCAGCCTGACGCCTTCCAGCCTGATGTCCCGGCCTTCCAGCCTGACGCCTTCCAGCCTGATGTCCCGGCCTTCCAGCCTGACGCCTTCCAGCCTGATGTCCCGGCCTTCCAGCCTGACGCCCTCCAGCCTGATGTCCCGGCCTTCCAGCCTGACGCCCTCCAGCCTGATGTCCCGGCCTTCCAGCCTGATGCCTTCCAGCTTGATGTCCCGGCCTTCCAGCCTGACGCCTTCCAGCCTGATGTCCCGGCCTTCCAGCCTGACGCCTTCCAGCCTGATGTCCCGGCCTTCCAGCCTGACGCCTTCCAGCCTGATGTCCCGGCCTTCCAGCCTGACGCCTTCCAGCCTGATGTCCCGGCCTTCCAGCCTGACGCCTTCCAGCCTGATGCCCCAGCTTGCCAGCCTGATGCTCCAGCTTGCCAGCCTGATGTCCTTGCTTGCCAGCCTGATGTCCTTGCTTGCCAGCCTGA
This sequence comes from Lithobates pipiens, assembly GCF_037356315.1. Lineage (NCBI taxonomy): Eukaryota > Metazoa > Chordata > Amphibia > Anura > Ranidae > Lithobates > Lithobates pipiens. Next base: position 129,303,998 of record NW_027507787.1, on the reverse strand, counting down.
TGTCCCAGCTTGCCAGCCTGATGTTCCAGCTTGCCAGCCTGATGTTCCAGCTTGCCAGCCCGATGTCTTTGCTTGCCAGCCCGATGTCTTTGCTTGCCAGCCCGATGTTTCTGCTTGCCAGCCTGATGCTCCAGCTTGCCAGCCTGATGCTCCAGCTTGCCAGCCTGATGCCCCAGCTTGCCAGCCTGATGCCCCAGCTTGCCAGCCTGATGCTCCAGCTTGCCAGCCTGATGTCCTTGCTTGCCAGCCTGATGTCCTTGCTTGCCAGCCTGATGTCCTTGCTTGCCAGCCTGATGTCCCAGCTTGCCAGCCTGATGTTCCAGCTTGCCCGCCTGATGTTCCTGCTTGCCCGCCTGATGTTCCAGCTTGCCAGCCTGATGTTCCAGCTTGCCAGCCTGATGTTCCAGCTTGCCAGCCTGATGTTCCAGCTTGCCAGCCTGATGTTCCAGCTTGCCAGCCTGATGTTCCAGCTTGCCAGCCTGATGTTCCAGCTTGCCAGCCCGATGTCTTTGCTTGCCAGCCCGATGTTTCTGCTTGCCAGCCCGATGTTTCTGCTTGCCAGCCCGATGTTTCTGCTTGCCAGCCTGATGCTCCAGCTTGCCAGCCTGATGCCCCAGCTTGCCAGCCTGATGCCCCAGCTTGCCAGCCTGATGCCCCAGCTTGCCAGCCTGATGCCCCAGCTTGCCAGCCTGATGTTCCAGCTTGCCAGCCTGATGTTCCAGCTTGCCAGCCTGATGTTCCAGCTTGCCAGCCTGATGTCCTTGCTTGCCAGCCTGATGTTCCAGCTTGCCCGCCTGATGTTCCAGCTTGCCCGCCTGATGTCCTTGCTTGCCAGCCTGATGTCCTTGCTTGCCAGCCTGATGTTCCAGCTTGCCAGCCTGATGTTCCAGCTTGCCAGCCTGATGTTCCAGCTTGCCCGCCTGATGTCCTTGCTTGCCAGCCTGATGTTCCAGCTTGCCAGCCTGATGTTCCAGCTTGCCAGCCTGATGTTCCAGCTTGCCAGCCCGATGTCTTTGCTTGCCAGCCCGATGTCTTTGCTTGCCAGCCCGATGTCTTTGCTTGCCAGCCCGATGTCTTTGCTTGCCAGCCCGATGTCTTTGCTTGCCAGCCCGATGTCTTTGCTTGCCAGCCCGATGTCTTTGCTTGCCAGTCTGACGTGCCCGCTGTCTGCCCTGACGTGCCCGCTGTCTGCCCTGACGTGCCCGCTGTCTGCCCTGACGTGCCCGCTGTCCGATTTGAAGTGCCCGGTACCCAGCTTGACGTGCCCTCATCCATGGTGTGGTTTGAGGCCATTAACCTGGGACAATTACACCTGGTTGGAGCGTCCGGAGGCCGCTCCTTTGAGGGGGGGTACTGTCATGAAAAGGTCCACCCGTTGGTGGCGCTGTTGATCTTTTGGATTGCAGTACCAGTGTCCACCAGCGGGTGTCTTCTAACACCCAGGGCCTGTATTAAGAGGACCTACCTCTTGGTGGCACTATTTGATCCCTGGACTGTAGTACCGGCGCTCACCAGCGGGTGTACTCCGGCAGTGTGGAGCAGACAGCATCTGCTCCGATCAGCTGTTACGTGAGGGTAATCATCAGTCTTATATATACCCGGCAAGCGCTAATATGCTTTGCCTTGGTATCTCTCTCTGCAAGTGCCCTGACCGCTGAACCCTGTACCTGAACCCTGTACCTGAACCCTGTACCTGAACCCTGTACCTGAACCCTGTACCTGAACCCTGTACCTGAACCCTGTACCTACCTGACCTGTCCCTTTCCAATCCTGAGCCCATCCATCCGTCCTCACCCATCGACTGATTCCCTGGTGTATGACCTCGGCCTGGCTTTCATTAACGTCTCCGGTAGTTCCTATTTATTGTATATATATTTCTTTCTGTTGTGGTTGGTTGTGCACTGTATGTTTTCACTTTCCTTTTATTTATAATAAACACTTGTTATTTTTACGCACATTCGTTCTGGGTTTCCTCTGTGCAGTCCACACAGTCTGGTCTAATAATTCCCTGACAGGCCTGGGGTGGAGCCATGCTTAGAGGAGAGGTTATAAAAACCACCAGGTGGAAGTGGCTGGCCTCTTAGTCAGAACACATGAGGGGAGGTAAGCAACCAGAGGAAGATCACTGCATAACCATGACAGTACCCTCCCTCTTACGAGGCCTCACCCTCCCCCGCCTGGGTCCAGGCTTAAAGGGAAACTCCAGATGGAACCTCCTCAACAGACGAGGAGCAAAGTCCTCAGATGCAGTGATCCAAGACCTCTCCTCAGGGCCTTTATGGAGCCGGGAATCCAAAACTTGACTAACCTCGTATTTAAGATTATCCTCAGAGACCGGAACCAAGATAGGGAGAGGACGGGAGTACTTGAGGACTAAAGGCTTTTTAGGAATGAGTAAGGGCATGAGAAGATCAGGAGTCTGAGCAGGGTCCCACAGATCCTTAAAGATGAGCTGGACATCCAGCACAGGACCACCAGACTGGGCAGGGGTCAGTGGATTCCTGAGGTCAGGTTGGTTAGAAGGTGACATGTCACAAGAGTCAAGCTGGATAGCTGAAACACAAATAGAATGCAGAGAGCCCTAAGAAAAAGATTGAAAACCCCACCTGGCCGAATGAGGCAGTCTATCCAAAGGATGAAAATAGGAAAAAAGAGCTGCGCCAAAAAAACGACACCAATAAAAAACAAATCAATAAACCAATACTATAAGCAAAAGTCCATAAAGAGTTTGTGTTAATGAAGAAAAAATCAGATCACACCACAGTGATTCCACACTTCCTTATCACTACTGTGCCCAGCCGCCGACAAATAAATGCGCTTATGGGGAATGTTCAATGTTCCCCATTGAAAACATCACATATGACGAAACGCATATGGGAGGGCATGCTGTGACGTCACCACGTGTTACGAGAGGAGGATGGGCTCTTGTTTTGCCGGCCGGCTTATTTTTTATGTGCGATCATTCTTGGTTTTATGTAAGTGTATTTCTATTATAATTAAACGAGTCCTGAAGTTTTTTTATACTATGGGAAGCTTCTTTCTTTCTATATTCTGAACGTATATATTGGATACTAATGAAAATGCGGAGCATCATAAGAATCCTCAATACATGGATCATTTGTTCCTGATTGGCAAAGTGTTCGGTGGAGGCGAGGAGCTGTCAGTAGCTTGAGATCATAAACGCTCATTATGCTTTACCGTCTGGTAAGCGCATTTATTTGTCGGTGGCTGGACACAGTAGAGATAAGGAAGTGTGGAATCATTGTGGTGTGATCAGCTTTTTTCGTCAATAACACAAATTCTTTATGGACTTTTGCTTATAGTATTGGTTTATTGATTTGTTTTTTATTGGTGTAGTTTTTTTGGCGCAGCTCTTTTTTCCTATTTTTGTCTATTTTCATGTGTGTGTATTTGTTTTTTTGATTGATTTTATATTTATTCATTTAAAAAACATTTTTTTCTTATTTGACAAGTAAGAAATTTTTTTTTTGGGTGTCAGCACGGTTTTATTTCTCTTGTTATCCAAAGGATGGATTGAGCCTCTTAAACGGGTTTGAACGGACATAGTAGCAGTAGGGTGAGGCCAGGTTACAGAAGGTCCTGAACAGCAGGAAGCTCATTGGGCATGGGCTAGACTGGCATAACTGGTGCAGAGGCCGGCTGAATAGTATTGTCAGGTGTAGCGACCATCTCAATCGCATCACAGGGCATAGCGACTCTAGAACTTGCAGACAAGCTAGCCTGGCTGTGCGTCCAAGGGAGATTAGGGACAGGCAAAGGTAAATGGAAATGCAAACTTGAGTGAAAGATCGACTCAGGTTCACAGGTGGGCCCCTCATCCAGAGTACCACATGACCCAGAGAGTGCACCAGTCTGACTATTGCAGGACACATCCCAGAGATCTCTATATACAGCGGGAAGAGCAGAAGATACTGGAATGGTGGCAACAGGAAGTCTCTCTTTTGGGGTACCCTTGAGAAGGCAGGAAGAGGAACAGGAGGAACCCCAAGCCAGGATCTGTCCAGCAGACCAGTCAACGTGTGGAGAATGGAGCTGTAACCAAGGAAGACCTAATATGATAGGAGATGAAGCCTTAGGTAAGACAAGGAAGGATATCCACTCCTAGTGGAGTGTCCCTACTGACATCTTAACAGTAAGGGTCTGGAAGCGGATAGGGCCCCCTGGGAGAACAGTGCCATCAATCGCCAAGACCACCAATGGTGTTGTAAGGGGCAAAAGGGTAAGTCTCAAGGAGGATGCAGTTTCCCAATCCATGAAATTGGCAGCTGCTCCGGAATCCAGATATGCTGAGACCGAACGAGAGGAAGCACCGACATGAAGCAACACAGAAAGGAGAAGACGAGAAGGTGAAGGTGATATTTCAGGGTCTAATACTCCATCTTCCAGATGTATTAGCCCTGAGCGTTTTTCCGGACGAAGAGAACAAGTGTCACAGAAATGACCTCTGGCCCCACAATAGAGGCATAGGCCCAGAGCTCTGCGCCTAGTGCGTTCTTCGGGAGATAACTTTGTCCGGCCCAACTGCATAGGTTCCTCAGCAGGCAGGGGGTGCTCCTCGGCTCGAAGAGAAGGGACTGGGAGCTCAGGCTGCCTAAAGAACGGGGAGTGCTGGTGTCTTTTTTCCAGGGCCCTCTTCTGAAATCGAATATCAATCTGGTTACACAAGGTGATTACACTGTCCAGATCAGCAGGAAGGGATCTTCCTGCTAATTCATCCTTCACTCTATCAGAGAGGCCATGTAAAAAGGTTGCAACTAGGGCCTCATTATTCCAGCTCAATTCAGCTGTGAGGATACGAAACTGAAGAGCATACTGTCCCACAGAAGCGGACTCTTGACAGAGACGTAAATGAACGCTAGCCGCTGAGGAGACACGACCCGGTTCCTCGAAGATATTCCGAAAAAGTTTCAAGAAATCAGACAGGCTAGAAACCACTGGATCATTCAGTTCCAACAGAGGGGCAGCCCAAGCTAGTGCCTCGCCGGACAGGAGGGATATAATATATGCTACATTTGCCCGATCGGACAGGAAGTTTTGGGGCTGAAGTTCAAAATGAATTGTGCACTGGCTAAGGAACCCCCTGCAAGCCTTGGAGTCCCCAGAGAAACGGGCTGGAGCTGGTAGTTGTAATGAATTTGTGGCTGCGACTGATGCGATAGGTGCAGTGGCAGATAGTGGTTGAGGTTGTTGAACCGGGGGTCCTAATGAGGCCTAAACCTGTTCAATACGGGATGCCAAATCCTGAAGGAATCGCATCACCTGGGTCTGATGTGATTGTTGGGTCTCAAGTCTGCGAACTAAGCCCTGCAATGGATCATCTGCAGGTAGCGGCACATCAGCTGGGTCCATGGCTGATCAAACTGTCAGGTCACCTGAAACCAGATGACAGATGCACTCCATAGGAGTCGGAAGTGCACCACTAGGTAGTGGACCTTAGGACTGACTGCTGCGGATTGTACCCAGGGAGATTCAGGACACAGGTCTACAGGATCACTAACACAGATCCCAATGGGAGCTGGAGCATAGATTCCCCAGGGCGCGGAGTCTAAGAGCCAGCGGGTGTTCGCCAGAGCCTCCAGTGGTGAGGATGGACTTCGCTGCAGTCTGGCTCCAGATCGCGGCCCCTAGGGTCTCACAGATCACGCTCACAGTAGACTACAGGAGAAGTAAGTAGCAGGCTGGAACGACAAGGATAGTAAGGGGATACGGTAGAGGTCAGGGCAACTAGCAGACAGGAACAACAGAGTACACGCCAAAGGTTCAGTGTCACAGGCAGACAGGGATGGTCAGGGACATGCAAAAGGTCAAGGTCACAAGCAGACAGGAATTGTTGAGAACACGCCAAGGTCTGTAACAGAGTCAAACATAGAGCACACGGCACACAGGAACCAGGAAGCCAAACACACAATGAATATACAATGGTTGATCAGCCCTGTTGGCTTGCAGTGCACAGGTTAATATAGGGTTCCCTGATAGGGCCTGGGGTGGAGCCATGCTTAGAGGAGAGGTTATAAAAATCCCCAGGTGGAAGTGGCTGGCCTCTTAGTCAGAACACATGAGGGGAGGTAAGCAACCAGAGGAAGATCACTGCATAACCATGACACTTTTTTAGGAATATTTTTTTTTTTACTAGTAATGGTGGTAATCAGAGTTTTTTTTATCATGACTGCGACATTATGTCGGACACAATAGACATTTTTGTCTAACGTATCAAGCGTGGCCAAAACAGCAGCCGTTTGGGCACCACATGCTTGACCAGACATATGACAACCTCCATTGGCAACGAGTCCATTGGCAACAGCACTTAAAAGACCCACATCAAAGAACAAGGCGGACCTCTCCTTGCTCCTCATCAGCTGGGATCTCTAACCCCACTATACATCCAGTCCTCTTAGAAACCTGCACTGAGAGGAATGAAGTTATAGAAATAGGTGTCCCAAGTATTTGCGGCCAATCTGCTAGTGGTACACCAACATCTGATTTTAGTAGGCAAATTTCCCTACCCCAGTTGCTAAACCGTCAAAAGAAATTCGGGCCCAGCCATCCACATACTCAGCGTCTGAATGCTAGCTTGGCCAAATTGCTAGCATTGCAACTGCTGCCTTTTCAGCTGGTAGACTCGGCCCCCTTTTGTGAATTTGTGGAATTGTACCTCAATGGCAAGTTCCCAAATGCCATTTCTTTTCACGGAAGGCCATTCCATCTCTCTACCAGCATGTGGAAGGAAATATCTTGGCCTCATTGGACAGGGCGGTCAGAAGTAAGGTGCATATTACTGCTAACTCATGGTCCAGCAGGCATGGACAGGGACTTTACCTTTCTTTCACAATGTACTGGCTAACTCTGCTGCTAAACTGGGAAGGACGCAGGACAATGTTCGGTATTGTTGGAGCTTGTTACGCTACCATGCCTCCAAAATGCTAGTGGTGATTCTGCCACGGCTCTTTTCTCCACCCCCTCCTCTTCATCTTCCTCTATGGCCTCTTCCTCTGTATATTTCTCCTCTGAACCAGCTCCGCAGGTGTTCAAGGGGCTACAAAGCACTCAGGCAAAAAAAAGCCATGCGGTGCTTGAGTTGGTCTTCTTAGGGGACAGGAACCACACTGGGTCAGAGATTCTGTCAGCTCTGCAGGGGCAGACTCAGAGGTGGTTGACGCCACACCAGCTTCAGACAGGAATGGTTATATGCGACAATGGCACAAACCTCCTCTCCGCCCTCTGACAGGGACACTTGACCCATGTTCCCTGTTTGGCTTACGTCCTGAATTTGGTGGTGCAGCGGTTCTTGAGCTGCTACTCTGGCTTACAGGATCTCCTGAGGCAGGCCAGGAAAGTCTGTGGTCATTTCCGCCGGTCATATAATGTCAGTGCTCGGCTGGCTGACATTCAAAGAGAGTGCAACCTGCCCAATAACCACTGCCCACCAGGTGGAACTCAACATTGGCAATGCTGCAGCGGCTGCACATGCAGCAGAGGGCTATCAATGAGTACCTGTGTGAGTATGACACCAGGACAGGGTCAGGGGAGCTTGGCTTTTTTTTCACCACGCCAGTGGCTACTGATCAAGGATGCATGCACTATCCTGTCACCATTTGAAGAGGCCACGAGGATGGTGAGCAGTGACAGTGCATGCATCAGTGATACTGTCCCTCTTGTCTTCCTGTTGGAGCACATGCTTCATGGAATAATGGACAGGGCACTTAAGGCAGAATAGCGGGAGGAAGCGGAGGACTTCCTTACCTCTCAAGGATCCCTTCATCCAGATACTAGTAGTCCTGCAGGCCCGCCGATTACACAGGAAAAATAAGAGGAGGAGGAGGATTGTGTCAGCATGGAGGTGGAGGATAACACTCAGCATCAGCAGTAGACTTCAAGGGATCGTTTGCAGTCCCCAGAAACCCATGGAGTTGTACTTGGCTGGGAGGAGGTGGTTGAGGATCATTTGATACTTACTGACCCAGAGGACTCAGGATTGAATGCCTCTGCAAACTTAAGCTGCATGGCCTCCCTGATCCTGCAAAGCCTGCGAAAGGACCCCAGGATTCATGGTATCAAGGAGAGGGATCATTACTGGCTGGCAACCCTTCTTGATCCACATTATAAAGGTAAGGTTGCAGAACTTATCCAGCCTTCGCAGAGGGAGCAGAGGTTGAATAATCTTTGGGAGGCCTTGCAGAAAGGTTGGTGCAATGCGTTTCCAGAGCCTGGGAGTACAATTTCCTGTTGCTGAAGCTTTGTTCAGTCACAGAAAGAGTGGAGGAGAAGGTGGCCGGATGACCGATGCCTTCAGACAATTCTTCAGTCCTTTCTTTCACCAAAACATCCATTGGGTTACTGGGTGTTGAGGAAGGACCACTGGCCAGAGCTTGGTCAATATGCAATTGAGCTACTGGCCTGTACTGCATCCAGCATTCTTTCAGAACGCAAATTCAGTGCTGCTGGAGGCTTTGTAACCGATCACAGAGTGCACCTGTCCACAGACTCTGTTGGTCGGCTCACATTCATAAAAATGAATAAGTCTTGGATCACCAGCTAACAAGCACCTGATGCTGATGTAACCGATTGATTTTTCTATGGATGTGGTATCCTTTGAAGACTGCATAGTGACTATCCTATTATGCTGAGTGACTATCCTATTCCTTCTCAATCTTCTTGATAGCTTCTAGGAATATTTTCAGTTCAGGGCACCACCACCACTGCCTAAGGCCCTATTTTTCTCCCCCTGTTTAACAGGGGCAAGTAATTACAATTTTTGATCTAATATTCAGAGCAGGGCCTGTTCCTGCGCACAACAAAAGTATCTGTGAGGCTTTATAGTGTTGTGCTATCACCACCACCACCACCGCCTAACAGGCGTAATTACAATTACAATTCTTGATATAATATTTCACAGCAGGGCCTGTTCCAGCACCCACCAAGAGTAACTGTGAGGGCTTACAGTGTTCTGGTACCACCAATACCTAAGGCCCAATTTTCCACAGAGTGTATAGGGCAGGCCATATAGTATATACAGGCGGTCCCCTATTTTCAAACATCCGACTTAAAAACTGCTCCTACTTAAAAAACGGAGGGAGACAACAGGAAGTGAGAGGAAATCTACCCCTAGGAAGGGAAATTCTCTCCTGTAAGAGTTAATATGGGAAAAAGGTGTCTCCACTGAGGTTTTATCACCAATCCTTGGTTCCCCAATAACCCAATATTTTCTAAATCCAATTGTCATTGGGACAGAAAGTGAGGTGAAATGTTCTGAACAGGGGCACAGACAACAAAACAAATGTTACAGGGGTGATGATAACCCTGCTTGAGCAGGGTTTTCTTAACCCCTTGCCACCCAGGCCAATTCTGACACTTGTCTCCTACATGTAAAAATCATAATTTTTTTGCTCGAAAATTACTCAGATCCCCTAAACATTATATATATATATATATATATATATATATATATATATATATATATATATATATATATAGTTTTAGCACCAATAAAATGGTGGTCGTTGCAACTTTTTATGTAACATGGTATTTGTGCAGAAATTTTTCAAACATATTTTTTGGGAAAGAAACTGTTTCATGAATAAAAAAAGTTAGCCCGCTTTTTTTTGTATACTATGAAAGATGATGTTACGCTAAGTAAATAGAAACCTAACATGTCATGTTTCACAATTGCGCAGACTTGTGGAATGGCGACAAACTTCAATACTTAAAAATCTCTATAGGTGACACTTTAAACATTTTTACATGTTACATGTTTAGAGTTACAGAGGAGGTCTAGAATTATTGCTCTCACTCTAATGATCGCAGCGTATGTAACCTTTGTGTATCTGGCTCTGATACTAGCCAATAGGGATAAGCTGAACACCCCCCGGTTCGGTTCGCACCAAAACTTTCGAACGGACCCCAAATTCGTACGAACTTTAGAACCCCATTGAAGTCTATGGGACTCGAACGTTCGAAATTAAAAGTGCTAATTTTAACGGATAATATGCAAGATACTGTCCTAAAAAGGGTCCTGCCCCAGGGGATATGGATCAATGCAAAAAAAAAAAGTTTTAAAAACTGGAGCAGTGATTTTAATAATGTTTAAAGTGAAACAATAAAAGTGTAATATTCCTTTAAATTTCGTACCTGGGGGGTGTGTATAGTATACCTGTAAAGGGGCGCATGTTTCCCGTGCTTAGAACTGTCCCTGCACAAAGTGTCATTTATGCATGAAAAAAGCACTCGCATGAATTGTCCTCAGCTAAGATGTGTCAGGCTGCCAGGATTCCCGCAGTGTCTCTGGTGGAGACAGGATGGATGCACTGCACTGGAACATCGGGAGAGATCACCCATCGCTGGAACCCGGAGAAGAGATCACCCATCGCTGGATAGCAAGAGTGGATTACCACCGCTGGAATCTTTTTTTATTTTTTTATTTTTAATAAAGGACTTTTCCCAACGGTGTGTGTGTCTTTTTTTACAATTTTTTAAACTTTCTTTGTGAAATGGTAGGGGTACTTTTGTACCCTCTTACCATTTCAAACGGGGGCCGGGATCTGGGGGTCCCCTTGTTAAAAGGGGCTTCCAGATTCTGATAAGCACCCCACCCGCAGACAACCACAACCACCAGCCAGGGTTGTGGGGATGAGGCCCTTGTCCCCATCAACATGTCACAGACCCCCAAAGCATCCTCCCAATGTTGAGGGCATGTGGCCTGGTACTGTTCAGGATGGGGGGGTTCGCTCTCTCGTCCCCACCTCTTTTCCTGCAGCCTGCCAGGTTGCGTGCTCAGACAAAGGGTCTGGTATGGATTTTTTCAGGGGAACACCACGCCATTTAAAAAAATAATAATGTGGCGTGGAGTTTTTTTTTTTATCAATGACTTTCAATGACTGTTCTTTGTATTACGGGGAGCCGACAATTCATTATAGCCACGAGTGCTTTTAAATTACTTTTTTTCCTACAGAAATTACACTTTGTGCAGGGACAGTTCTAAGCACGGGAAACATGTGCCCCATACTATACACACCCCCCAGGTATAAAATTTTAAGGAATATTACACTTTTATTGTTTTACTTTAAGCATTATTAAAATCACTGCTCCCAAAAAAACTGCAGTTTTTAAAAGTTTTTAAAAGCTTTTTTTTGCATTGATATTTTTTTATGACAATGACTTGCATATAAACCTTTAAAATGAGAACTTTAGATTTCTCCCATAGACTTTTACAGGGTGTTCCACGGCTTTTCGAATTTGCCTCAAACACTCCAAATTGTTTGCTGTTCAGCAAACAGGCGAACGTGAGTTTGTCTCGAACTCGAAGCTTATCCCTAATGTTGACTTATTCCTCCGTTAGGCTGTGCCACGTAAGGACTATTCTTGAGGATTTTCTATTCATTTTCTCCCAATGAAGAAATAATTCTCTTTATCATTTAATTGCTCTTGCATTTGTTTACTACAGTTGTTAGTTCATGAACAAGTGGAGGGCCATAGTTTGGACAATCCTGCTCTAGATCACAGATGTCAAATTGGTGGCCCCCCATCTGTTGCAGAACTACAAGTCCCATGAGGCATTGCAAGAATGACAGTTACAAGCATAACTCTCACAGGCAGAGGCACGATGGGACTTGTATTTCCTCAACAGCTGAAGGGCCGCTAGTTTGACACCCTACTCTAGATGAACTGTGGATATAGGATTGTATAATTTTTTTCTCCCCTTCTATTGGTTGAACTGGACGAACTAACTTTGTAACTCTGTCAGAAGAGATTTATGAGTAAATCCCTAATTTCAGAACATGATATAGGGAAATAGAATAACAAGATAACAAAGAATTTAAAAAGTAGGAAATGGATGGCAATCAGGGCACCATACATGAATTTGTAACAAATAAGTGCTAGCAGTATAGAGTAAAACCTTAGTTTGAGAGCATTTTGCAAGACAAGCTAAATTTTTAAATAAATAAGTGATGTCTTGATATACAAGTAGCGTCATGTCACAACAGAGTTTAAAACTCAGGCCCCTCTAAGTGTAGCAATATGGTTACATTTAATGAAGGTACAACATTTAGCAACTCACATGGTTACACAACCTATCACATTGCTATAATCTTTTAATATGGACTATAAACTGAAGGACTTATGAATAAATGTTTGTGGAACACATCACCTGAGTTTCCATATTTTTTTATGGGGAAATGTGGTTTGACATACAAGTTCTTTGGATTACAAGCATGTTTCCGGAATGAATTATGCTCGCAATCCAAGGTTTTACTGTATAATATACAGTACAGTGAGTGAACATGCCACAAATCAGATGTAGTCCGCATCCAAATAAGCATCAGTCAAGAAGCAGAGTGCTGCATGATGGTGTACTGGGTGTCTTATTTTTTATATTAGTGCTGCATGCCGAATTTAGAGACATAAAAACCCCTAATAATGTAGTAATATATTTATCAAACAATTAAGAATTATATTTTACAATACAGATGATGTACACAAAGCTGTCCTTGTACTGGGCCCTTCATCTGGCAGAAGGAGGATCAGGTACTTCAGTGTAAAATCAAAAATCTGTGGTAAAGTTTGACCAGTTTTCTTAAGCTGGCCATACACCTATAGATTATCTGCAGATTTTCTATGGTTAGATGGAAAAAGTGCAACAGATTTCTCCATGTTCGCGAAACTGTGTGGATGAAGGAATCTCCCACTTTTTCCATCTAACCATAGAAAATCTGCAGATAATCTATAAGTGTATGGCCAGCTTTAATCAAGCTGTGCTTATGCTGTTCTGGAGGTCAAATATTTGGCAATGGATCACAAAACTGGCTGTACAGATATACAAATTATTTAGAAGGTGAAATAGTTCTTGTATTTAATTCAAGCGCATATTTACGATATCTACGTTTGTGGATTTCATTATGTCAACCACTTACATGCCACTGTGTTAAAAAAACACCTTGTTTATTTTGTTTCCATTTAGAACAAGTGGCAGCAGTTGCCGGAGGTATAATAGGAGGAGTTCTTCTGTTGTTTCTGATTGGCTTTGGAGTCTATGTCCTATTGAAGAAGAAGTGCATTGGCCCTTCTTATGAAGAACTGTTAAATGCCTCAACTCCAACACAAACAGAAATCACTGTTGTGGAACAGAGACTGTCACCGTCATTGGGTTATGCCAAGGACCCAGGGTAAGATTTAACACTATAACTCTACTGAGTATGCAAGGAATGTCATGATATTTGATTGCAAAGGGATAATTTGCAATGCCTATCTATCTATCTATCTATCTATCTATCTATCTATCTATCTATCTATCTATCTATCATTCTATCTTCACTCACTGTGTGTGTGTGTGTGTGTGTGTGTGTGTGTGTGTGTGTGTGTGTGTACTGTATATATAGTGCCGTATTCGTACCACTTGAAATTTTGCACATTTAGTCATGTTACAACCAAAAACGGAAATGTATTTTATCGGGATTTAATGTAATAGACCAACACAAAGTTGCACATAATTGTGAAGTAGAAGGAAAATGAAAATAGTACAGTTGTTCTGTAAAGGCCTCATAGGTTTGTTAGAGAACCTTAGTGAACAAACAGCATCATGAAGGCCAAGGAACACACCAGACAGGTCAGGGATAAAGTTGTGGAGATTTTTAAAGCAGGGTTAGGTTCTAAAAACTATCCCAAGCTTTGAACATCTCAGAGAGCACTGTTCAATCCATCATCCGAAAATGGAAAGAGTATGGCACAGCTGCAAACCTACCAAGACATGGCAGTCCACTTAAACTGTCAGGCAGGCAAGAAGAGCATTAATCAGAGAAGCAGCCAAGGTGCCCATGGTAACTCTGGAGGAGCTGCAGAGATCCACAGTTAAGGTGGGAGAATCTGTCCACAGTACAAGTATTCACTTTCACACTGGGGCATTGACAGTGCTTTATCGTCATTTTACCAGCGCTTTTCGGCTGTTAGCAGGGTGCTTTTATCCCCCGCTAGCGTCCGAAAAAGTGTTAAAAGTGCCACGTTGCTGCAGCTTCAGCAGCGCTGCCCATTGATTTCAATAGACAGGGACGCCAGTGCACTGCTACAGTGTAAAAGCACTCAGGCTTTCACACTGGAGTGACAGGAGTGGTGCTTTTCAGGTGCTTTGCAGGTGATATTTTTAGCGCTATATCTCCTGTAAAGCGCCTCAGTGTGAAAGTAGCCTTATGGAAGAGTGGCAAGAAAAAAGGAATTGTTGAAAGAATGCCATAAGAAGTCCGTTTGCAGTTTGCAAGAAGCCATATGGGGGACTCAGCAAATATGTGGTAGAAGGTGCTCTGGTCAAAATTGAACTTTTTGGCCTAAAAGCAAAACTCTATGTGTGGTGGAAAACTAACACTGCACATCACCCTGAACACCATATTTCACGGCGGTGACAGCATCATGTTATGGGGGTGCTTTTCTTCAGCAGGGACAGGGAAACTGGTCAGAGTTGATGGGAAGATGGATGGAGCCAAATACAGGGCAATCTTAGAAGAAAACCTGTTAGAGTCTGCAAGGGACTTGAGGCTGGGGCAGAGGTTCACCTTCCAGCAGGACAATGACCCTAAATATACAGCCAGAGCTATAATGGAATGGTTTAGATTACAGCATATTCATGTGTTAGAATGGCCCAGTCAAAGTCTGGGCCCAAAAACCAATTGAGAATCTGTGGCAAGACTTTAAAAATTGATGTTCCAATCTGACAGAGCTTGAGCTATTTTGCAAAGAAGAATGGGCACAAATTTTACTCTCTAGATGTGCAAAGCTAGTAGAGACATACCCAAAAAGACTTGCAGCTTTAATTGCAGCGAAAGATGGTTCTACAAGGTATTGACTCGGGGGGGCTGAATACAAATACATGCCACACTTTTCAGATTTTTATTTGTAAAAAAAATTGAAAACGATTTATCATTTTCCTTCAACTTCAAAATTATGTGCCATTTTGTGTTGGTCTATCACATAAAATTCCAATAAAATACATTTACGTTTTTGGTTGTAACATGACAAAATGTATAAAATTTCAAGAGGCATGAATTCTTTTTCAAGGCACTGTACATTGTGCAAAAGTTTTTGGAAGTGTGAAAAAATGCTCTTAAGAATGCTTTCAAAAATAGAAGTGTTAATAATTTATTTTTATCAGTTAACAAAATGGCAAGAAAATAAACAGAAAAGAAATCCCAATGAAATCAATATTGATGTGACCACCCTTTGGCTTAAAAATAGCATCAATTCTTCTAGATGACCAAAAATATAAGGCTAATCCTCATTGTATACAGCACTGCACCCCAATGAAACTGTGCTCAGAAATAAATATTAAAAAAATGTTCAATGTGAAATGTCTCTATATTTAAATGTTTAAAATTACAAAACGCCGAAATAGGCGTAAAAAACAGCAAATAATAAAATATATTCGGCCGGCCAGCTGCAATACACACGCCTGTGCTACAAACAACGGGACGTAGCGAATGGTGATGTCAGTACGTCTCTCTTCCCAACTGCGCCCAAAGGCAGTATCCTCATGACCTTTTACATCTACTTGATAGAATCTGGTAAATGTATGGACTGAAGACCAAGTTGCTGCCTTGCATATTTGAGCCATGGAGGCTCAGTGATGCACTGTCCAGGAAGTACTGACAGCCTTGGTGGAGTGCGCTTTAATATGAAAAGGTGGAATTTTCTTTTTTAAACCATAAGCTTAAACAATCACTTGACAAATCCATTTAGAAATAGTAGATTTCAATGCTGCCTGTCCTTCTGGTAACACAAAGAAAACATCTGTTTTACGAATCTGAGCAGTCACCTTCAAGTAGACCTTGACTGCTCTCACCACATCAAAAGAATGTAGTGACATTTCTTTCTGCAGAATGAGGTTCTGGAAAAAATGAAGGCAGAACAATATCCTGGTTTAAATGAAAACCTGACACTACCTTCGGTAGGAAATTAGGATGAGGATGCAATACAACCTTATCCTTATGAATAATCAAATATGGCTCTTTACAAGAAAGGGCAGCCAACTGATACTCTTCTTGTAGAAGATATGGCAACCAGAAAAACTAATTTCCTTGTCAATAGGACCAAAGGAATATGCTGTATCGGCTCCAAAGGCTGTTTCTGACAGGACCAAATTCAAATTCCAAGGGTTCAGGGGTGACCGAACTGGAAGATTAATCCGCATTACTCACTGAATAAAGCTACGAACCAGAGAGTGTGAAGTGGTCGTTGAAAAAAATACCGATAAGGTTGACACCTGGCCTTTGATAGTACTCAAGGCTAGCTTCATTTCTAATCCCATCTGTAGAAATTCAAGGATCCTACCTATGACATATTTCTTGGTGTGCCAACCCCTAGATTCACACCAAGAGACATATGCCTTCCAGATTCTATAATATATGACTCTGGAGGCCACCTTCCTAGCATTAACCAAAGTAGAAACTACTGAACCTGACAGCCCATGGTCTTTCAGAATGTGGGTCTCAATAGCCAAACCGTTAAATATAGCATTTGTAAGGTAGGATGGAATACCGGACCTTGTGAGAGAAGGTCTGGTAGAGATGGTAGGGTCCATAGGTCCTTTACCGCCATCTTTACGATCTCCTGGGCCACACTGAGGCCACAAGAATCACTTCCTTCCCTTCCTGCTTGATCCTGCGAAGAAGGCGCGGAAGCAGCAGAACAGGAGGGAACGCATAGATCAGTGAAAACTGAGTCCACAGTGAAACCTGAGTCCATGTTGTCCTTGACACAAAGTTGTTGATATTTTTTTTGAACCTGGACGCAAACAGATCCTGGAATTCCCCATCTTTGACATATTGATAGAAAGATGTCAGGGTGAAGAGACCATTCTCCCGGGAACAACTGTTGGTGACTCAAGTAGTCCGCCTGCCAATTCTCGCTAGGCAAGGAATGGCGTCTTCTGCCCAAGATAGGATATGATTCACCTCTCTCTGGGTGATTGATATAGGCCACTACTGTGGCATTTTCGGATTGGGTCCTGACAGGACAATTCCATAAACTGAGCATCCATGCTTTCAGGGCCAGACAAGCTACCCAAATTTCTAGAATATTGATGGACAAGGTCATTTCTGATTTGGACCATCTTCCCTGGACAGACGCTTCTTCTAGGGCTGCTCCCCAGTCCAGAAAACTAGCATCTGTTGTTACCACTTTCCAGGTAACTGGTAGAAAGTATTTTCTTTTTTGGAGATTCTTGATTATCAACCACCAACTGATGCTTTGATGCACTTTTGGGGATAAACACATTGGGAAGTCTAGAGCGCGTACCTTCTTGTTCCAAGTTGACAGGATACTGTTTTGTAGCAGGTTCGAATGAAACTGAGCATAAGGAAAGGCCTTGAATGAAGCCACCATCTTTCCCAAGAATCTCATGCAAAGTCAAATAGAATGATTCTTCTTTGCTTTGACCACCTGAATCAGTTGCCTTATGGAACTAATCTTTGTCTGGAGCAAGAACACCCTCTACCGAGCTGTATCAATGATCAGACCCACGTACTCCAATCTCCTTGATGGTTTTAAGGAGGATTTCTCTAGGTTGAGAATCCAACCTAGGTATTTCAGGTAACTAACTGTGGTGACCAAACTTTGGTTTAAGCGGGCTACCAACTGATCTATCAAGAGTAGATTGTCTAAGTAAGTTAGAATCGTTATACCCTGAGACCTCAATCTGGCTAAAGGGGGAGCCAGGACCTTTGTAAACACTTGAGTTGCAGTAGCTAGACCGAAAGGCAGAGCTACAAACTGAAAATTATGATTTTTCTATCTCGAAACGTAGATATTTCTGGTGAGCGGGAAAAATAGGTACATGGAGATAAGCATTCTTGATGTTGATTGATGCTAGCAGTTCTCCACCTTGTAGAATAGAGACCACTGATCGGATTGACTCCATGCAAAAAGAGCGGATATTCAAAAAACGGTTTAGATCTCTGAGATCTAAAATGGGTCTGACATCCCCACTTGGTTTTGGTACCATGAAAACCCTAATCTTCACTCCATGAAGACCACAGATATCACCTTTTGAGAAAAGAGATGATCCAAAGCCAGAAAGAGAGACTTCTTTTTTTTCCAGATCTCTGGCAACGTTTGATCTGAGAAAACGAGAAGATTGAGGAAGCCACCCATTTGTCTTGACACTGTTCCTGCCAGACCCTTGAGAACTGAAAAAGTCTTCACCCCACTCGAGCGCCCTTCATAAGGAGGTTTTAGTATTTTGTTTTGTGGGTTTCCTCCCTCAGGGCCTCTTTTGACCCTGGGGTTGACCCTGAGGTTTCCCTCCTTTACTTGATGGTGGAGGCCCTCGTGACTGCCTGGAGGCTGATGCTCCTAGCACTGGAGAAGACGCTCATTTAAAAGAAAAACGCTTAAACTTCTTAACTGGTAAAAGGGAACTTCTTTGGATGTATTTATCCAGATCGTCCCCAAACAACCGTTTACCATGAAATGGAAAACTAGCCAAGAGCTTTTTGCATGGGACCCCTCGGCTGACCAATTTTGCAACCCTAGAATTTGACGCACATGCACCAGCCTGAGCATAAGCCGTGATCCCTAGAGAATAGAATCTCTCATAGCATCTACTGTAAAACATAACGCCTCTAATATTCCAGCCAAATCTTGGGCCTGCTGATCAGGAATAATCTTGAGCTCCTGTTTAAACTGGTCTTTTAAGGACTTACATACACCGATCGCTGCCAGTGCTGGCTAAACTACTGAACCTGCCAGAGAAATATTGTTTTTAAATAGGAATTCCAACTTCTTAACTGTTGGATTCTTCAGCATTTGAGCATTGTCTACCAGACAAGTTAGGTTTTTACTCACAGAGGATATAGCAACGTCAATTGCTGGAATCCCCCATTTCTTATTAAACTCTTCCTCCATAGGATAAAGTGTTGAAAACTTTTTTGGAGGAAAAACCTGATGCTCCCACTCAGGAAATATAAGCTTTTTTAGTAATGAATGGATAGGAAAAGCATGAATAGCTTTCGCGAACACAAACAAGAAGTGGGTCCATCGACGGACTCCGCTACTGGCAGCAAAAATGTGGAGCGGACCAATTCAGTGAGAGATTGTACCAACAACCTTTCTTGTGAACCCGATCCATCAGTATTTGACTCTTCAGAAGAGGAATCATCAGCCTCCTCCTGGTCCCCTGAGAGAAATTTGTCATCTCTCGCCCCATGTTCCTCAGTTTGAGGGTCCTGGGTAATGGAATGGGACCTGTTACTCTTATGCCGTGTACACACGTAGCGGACTATCCGCCGGACTGTCCATCGGACTTTCCGAACGGGCTACTTGCCCACACACGGCACTTTTTCAGCAGACTAATACGGCGTACTAAGTCCGCCGGACTATCCGCCGTACTTTTGAAATGAACGGACTCGCCCACACACGCGGAGGAAAGTCCGCTCATTTAGAGCGTGTCTCCAGGTAGGCAGGGCCCGCGAAGGATGCGTCGCTGGCCCCGCCACCTGGTATGGACTTAAAGGGGAACCCCAACGCCGAAAAAATCGGCATGGGGGTCCCCCCAGGTCCACATCAGACCCTTGTCTGAGCACGCTTCCCGACCGGCCAGGAAAGGGAGGGACGAGCGAGCGCCCCCCCCCCTCCTGAGCTGTACCAGGCCGCATGCCCTCAACATGGGGGGGTGCCTAAAGGGGGGCCGCGCGCCCCCCCAACCCAAAGCACCTTGTCCCCATGTTGATGAGGACAAGGGCCTCTTCCCGACAACCCTCACCATTGGTTGTCGGGGTCTGCGGGTGGGGGGCTTATCGGAATCCGGGCCCCCCACCCTATGTAAATGAGTATGGGGTACAATACAATGTACCCCTACCCATCTCAATACTTTGTTATATATCCTTTGTTGGCAATGACAGAGGTCAAATGTTTTCTGTAAGGCTTCACAAGGTTGTCACACACTGTTGCTGGTATGTTGGCCCATTCCTCTATGCAGATCTCCTCTAGAGCAGTGATGTTTTGGGGTTTTCGCTGGGCAACACGGACTTTCAACTCCCTCCAAAGGTTTTCTATGGGGTTGAGATCTGGAGACTGGCTAGGCCACTCCAGGACCTTGAAATGCTTCTTACAAAGCCACTCCTTTGTTGCCGGGCAGTGTGTCTGGGATCATTGTCATGCTGAAAGACGCAGCCATGTTTCATCTTCAATGCCCTTGCTGATGGGAGGAAGTTTGCACTTAAAATCTCATGATACATGGCCCCATTCATTCTTTCATGTACATGGATCTGTCGTCCTGTTCCCTTTGCAGAGAAACAGCCCCAAAGCATGATGTTGCCACCCCCATGCTTCACAGTAGCTATGGTGTTCTTTGGTTGAAACTCAGCATTCTCTCTCCTCCAAACATGACAAGTTGTGTTTCTACCAAACAGTTCTACTTTGGTTTCATCTGACCATATGACATTCTCACAATCCTCTTCTGGATCGTCTAAATGCTCTCTAGCAAACCTCAGAGGGACCCGGACATGTATTGGCTTAAGCAGGGGGAAACGTAGAAAAGTTTTCTGTGGTAAAAACCAACATACTCAATCTTCACCCTCCACATTGGGTTCCATTAACAAGCCTTCAGGAGCCGGGGACCCTCGGGGTAACCCACAGTCCTGGACCTGCAATAGCATCCCACCAGTAAAACTTTATGGCCTTAATACCAAAAGTACTGGATCCCGGGATCCAGCTCTCTAAAAAGAGAAGCGTTTTCAGGCAAAACCTAATTTCTTCAGACAAGAGGCCCGGGTATCATTCAATTTGGCCTAAGAGACACTTTGAATGGATCTGGCTCCATAGCTAGCCCCATCAAGGATTGCTCCAGAGGAGGTCAGCACAGCGCATCTTCACTCGTGACCAACACCTTAGACGCTGGCAAAAAAACTGAGGTACTCCCAGTAGTGAGAGGGGTTATATAGGGCATGGACTTCTTGTCTTAGGGTCTGCCAGTGTCCATCACCTGTAGGTGGCCTATAACCCACATAGTAACTACTATGGCTCTGTGTCCCGTGATGTACAATAAGAAAAATGTTTTCACAGCCCCCTCTACATTACACTGCCCCCTCCCTGTGCACAGTACACAGCCCCCCCCCCCCCACCTCTGCACAATACACAGCCCCCACCTCTGCACAATGCACAGCCCCCCACCTCTGCACAATACACAGCCCCCACCTCTGCACAATACACAGCCCCGTGCACTCCCAGGAGACCCCCAGTAAAGAAAAATCACTGCCAGCCCCTTCTACACTGCTCCTCCTGTGTTGGTGTAATTGTAAAATGACGCTTCTAAATACCTCAATAGTTCAATAGTTCCATTCTTTCACTGACCCAGTCACATGACTGCTCTCCTCTGACGTTTCATAGATGGTCTTGTGACTGCTCTCCTTATCCAATCTAAAGCTACACCCCCCAGGAGGAAGAGGAGAGGGAGGAGGAGAGCAGCCAGAAAAAAACAGAGCTATTGAGCTATTTAAAAGCTATTTAAAAGCTTTGTTTGACAATGACACAGGAGAAGCAGTGTAGGACAAGGGGCTGGCAAGTGATTTCTTCTCAACTTTAGACTATGTAGAGAGCGCTGGCATGCTGAAAGACTCATCAATGGCCCATATTCAGCGTTCTGGCTGATGACTGAATAGGTCACTCCATGACCTAATGTGCTTCTTCTTGAGCCATTCCTTTGTAGCCTTGGCAGTATGTTTTATGTCATTGTCATGCTGGAAGACCCACCCACGATCTATCTTCAGTGTTCTGGCTGATGAAACAAGATTCTCATCCAAGATTTTACAATACATGGCCCCAATGCGGGAAAGTCAGTCTGTACCTTTAGCAAAGAACCAGCCCCAAAGCATAATGTTTCCACCTCTGTGCTTGACTATAGAGATGGTGTTTTTAGGATCACAGTAAGCATTTTATTTCGTTCTAACACAGCGAGTCCCCCTCCTCAAGAAGGCACATGTACAGTCATGCCAACAAACATCTAAATGATTCAGAGAAGTATTAGGAGAAAGTGCTGTGGTCAGATAACACCAAAATTTAGCTCTTTGGCATGAACTCGACTTGCCGTGTTTGGAGGAAGAAAAATGCTGACTATTATCCTAAGAACACCATATTTACACTGAAGCATGAAAGTGGAAACATGATGCTTTGGGGCTGTTTCTCTGCTAAAAGTACAGGTTGACTTTGCCGCATTGAAGGGCCAATAGATGGGGCCATGTATTGTAAACTTTTGGATGAGAACCTTCTTCCCTCAGCCAGAACACTGAAGGTCATGAAGGGGTCATCCAGCATGATAATGGTATAAAACATACCACCCAGGCAACAAAGGAGTGGCTCAAGAAGAAGCACATTAAGGTCATGGAGTGGCCTAGTCAGTCTCCAGACCTTAATCATATAGAACATTTATGGAGGGAGCTGAAACTTCGAGTTGCCGAAAGACAGCCAAGAAACCTTAAGGATTTAGAGAAGATCTGTAAAGAAGAGTGGACCAAAATCCCACCTGAGATGCATGCAAACCTGGTCACCAATTATAAGAAACGTCTTACCTCTGTGCTTGCCAACAAGGGTTTCTCCACCAAGTACTAACTCATGTTTTGCTTTAATTTATAGCATTTGTTTTATGTGTTTTTATCTGGATTCTCTATCATTTAAAATACACCTATGAAAAAAAATTATAGACCCTTCATTTCTTTGTAAGTTGAAAAACTTACAAAATCTGCAGGGGATCAAATAATTATTTTGAAAATAAGGAGGTAGTTACGGCGCTCTCCTATACTAGTGGAATAAATCGCTTGCTACTCATAGATGAAAATCGCATGAATAAAAATCGCATGTGGACTGGGTTACCCCTATTCAACTTTCTCAAGTGTTAGTGTTGCTGAATCGCAGTGAAAATAACATATATTGATACAAATTCTTTAAAATTCAAATAAAAAACGTATATGACAGTAAAATAAACATAATAGAAAAAAAACATGATAGAAAAAAAAATATATAATAGAAAAAATATTATGTTTATTTTACTGTCATATACGTTTTTTATTTGAATTTTAAAGAATTTGTATCAATATATGTTATTTTCACTGCGATTCAGCAACACTAACACTTGAGAAAGTTGAATAGTGGTAACCCAGTCCACATGCGATTTTTATTCATGCGATTTTCATCTATGAGTAGCAAGCGATTTATTCCACTAGTATAGGAGAGTGCCGTAACTACCTCCTTATTTTCATACAGCTTTTCCCTACTCATTCAGTTGGGACGTTTTTTCGGTAGTGGCAGCCTCCCTTCCGAGCGGTTTTAGTTTGTTTTTTTCTTATTTCCAACCACTGTCTCCATAGCGCAAACCCTACCCTCCTTTTTAATTATTTTCCCCACCTATATATAAACTTTATAAATTCATTGGTGGTTTGGCTGACTGTAGAGTTGAGACAGAACTCAAATTATAAAACAGTTATCTAGATATATTAAATGTTGCAACATTTTTGGAGCCACATTGTCAACGTTTTATATTTACAAGGTCTCCTGTTGTTATATTTACAAGGTTGCCTGAGTTTTGACTGACCCGGGTAACTCAGGGCATTCCTGTTTACTTTTGCCTCATTAACAAGTATGCTCAAGTACACCTGCTCGCCTGATACATTATAATGAATGTCTTTGTCCGTGCAGCCTCTCAATATACTTCAATGGGCTGCGTGCATGCAGCATCTGGAGTCTAGACATGCAGTAAAAACTGTAAGAGGCACCACGATTTGGTGCATGTTAGCACCAAATCGCTAGAACCCGAGTCCTCCTTCTTCTGTGTTAGGACAGTGACCCGCTGCTAGTAGATAGAAGTTTTAGCCCTTGTAAACACGGTCGGAGAATCCGTCGGAATGTGTCCTATCGGACCGTGTCATCAGATAATCCGACTGTGTGTGGTATGCATTGGACTGATTCCGTCGGAATATCCGTCGGACCCAATTTTCCAACATGTTGGAAATATTTCCAGACCAACTGGGCCGATCGGACATACTCCGGTCATGTGTAGAGAATTTTGATCGGACCAAGTGCCACGCATGCTCAGATCAAATTCCTACATCAAAGCTATTGGCTACTAGCCTGAATGTAGTCCCATCGTAACGAAATTACGTCATCACGTTCTGAAAGATCTGATTTTTTCGCCAACTTTGTCCGACCGTGTGTATGCAACAGTTTCGGACAAGATCCGATGGACAAAATCCGACGGGCAAAATCCGACGGATTTGATTGTGGAAATCTCCGACCGTGTGTACAGGGGCTTAGCCATATTGTGCCCAACTCCTGGCCATAATATTGTAAATAACTCTCTGTGCTGAGCTGAAGTGGTGAAATTTACCTGAAAATGTATAGCAAGCTGTACACAGGACATAAATGGAAAATGGACAGCCATTGGAAACTGACAGAGGTCCTGACCCTTCCCCACTCTATCCAAAAGGACGAAAAACATTTTTACTGGATATATCCTTTAAAAATTGAACAGCAGGCAAATGGCTAAATATACAACTGAAATTTTTTTGTGTATATGAACAGATTTATCTGCTAAAAGGTCTGCCGCTTTTGTGATTCATAGGTCCTTGACAAGCAGCACAGCCAGGAGGATAACACCACTTTCTCTGTTATGCCACACACACACACGACTGGACATTTTGACAGCAAAGGTCCGACGGAAGGTCATCAGAACGTGATGACGTAATTTCGTTACGATGGGACTACATTCAGGCTAGTAGCCAATAGCTTTGATGTAGGAATTTGATCTGAGCATGCGTGGCACTTGGTCCGATCAAAATTCTCTACACATGATCGGAGTATGTCCGATCGGCCCAGCTGGTCGGGAAATATTTCCAACATGTTGGAAAATTGGGTCCGACGGATATTCCGACGGAATCAGTCCGATGCATACCACACACAGTCGGATTATCCGACGACACGGTCCGATAGGACACATTCCGACGGATTCTCCGACCGTGTGTACAAGGGCTAACTGTTGTTGAGGCGCCCGGAGCTACAGCTGCAGCAAAAGGAGGTAAAATACCCTGAATCTGTGGGCCATTAGTGAACTACTACAACACTCTGGATTTGGTAGGAGGGACAGTCACGGTGCACCAGATGCAGGCCCCGACTGGCCATAGGGCACACCGGGCATTTGCCCGGTGGGCCAGGCCCGCTGGGATCAACCTCAGGGCCGCAGTCTGATACCTGGGGATAATTGGGCTGCACAGCAGTAGGTAAGCTCTGACCACGGCATGGAGAGGGTTAACACAGGACGCGGTCACTTCTCACCGTGCGGCTCTGCCTGTGTCTCCTCTCCAGGCTCTCCTGCCCTGCCGACAATGTAATATATCAGCAGAGCAGGGGCAGGAGGAGCCGGAGACACTGAACAGCTTGAGTGCAGGGATCCGTGGTTGCTAGTCAGCAGGTCAGATCCAATCAAAACAGCGATTACTGTCCATGCACGCGCACTGCTGCTGATAGCTAGGCAAGGGGGACGCTGTCAGGGCTGGGGCCACTGATGTCATGGAAACGTATGACGTATGGAGACCCCGCCCACCCAGGCAGATTACGTCCATTCAAAAAACCAACAGGAGTGAGAAGACAGTAAATGTGAGAAGTGTAAGTGCATAGAGAGAAGTGAAGCCATCGGATCGGGAGACAAGGGAAGGAGACACAGAAGGAAAACAGGTAAACGAGAAAAGGAGTAATGGAGGACACAGGAAAGTATAAATAGATAAAAATGAATGGCCACAAAAAGGAGATAAGAAAGGGGGAAGAAGAGGGGAAGGAAGGAGGAAGAGCAGATAGAAAAAAAGGGGGGGGGGTATATAAAGAGAAAGAGAAAAACAAGGAAAAAAGAAACAGAAAAAGGAGACAACGGAGAGGAAAATGAAAGACAAAAAAACAGTGAAAAATGAAAAAGGATAAAGATGATAAAGAAATGAAAATAGGAAAAAAGGAAGAAATGAGTGGGGAAAGGAGACAATTTAAGAGGATAAGGTGCAACTGAGAAAAATGTATAAAAATAAACTTAAAAAAACAAGTAAAGAAAATTACCTAAGTAATAAAAAATAAATAAATAAATAAATAAAGTGTGACATTTTTTTAAATAAAACATAAATATAAAAATAAATATAAATAATAATAAAAGAAAAGGAAAAAAAGGAGAAATAAAAATTATAATAAAGGATAAAAATGAAAGAACACGAAGAGGAAGAAACCGGAATAAGGAAAAAAAGAAAAATGGAAAATGGGAAAACCTAAAATATTATAGGTGAAAAAAGAAGAGAACAAAGCCTTGGTGCAGAAAGACCTAATCAATGTTAATACATGTTCAATGAAGTGGGAGTCTTTTAATACCAACAAGCAGGTACTCACCCGTTTGTTAATATAATCCTGATCTACAGCTCCTCCCGACCCCTACTCTGCTTATAGGATGACATCGTAGGAGGGGTGCGAGAGACTTTAGAGGACACACAGGCTGATTCCTGCCCCTGCCCTGCCAAAGGTAGGACTGTGCAGGGGAGGCAGAGAGTAAAAGGGGCCACTGTGATTACAGAAAAAAATGAGGGGGCATGACTGCAAGGGGCACTGTAATGGAAGGCTGTGATTGGTAGGGGCACTGTGATGAAAAGTGAACTGCACTGTAAAGGGGGACTGTAATCATTACAGTTTCATTTATAGTGCAGTCCCCTTTATATCACAGTGCCCCCATTATATTACAGTGCAGAGGACTGACTCCTTCATTATCTGGTCACCAACTGCTCTCGCGAACATGCGGTTGATGGGAAATTGGCTGCTCAGTCTAAATTGCCCGGGCCATTTTTTTGTCCCAGTCCGGGCCTGACCAGATGTACAGGTCCCCACGCCTCCTGCCCACCCATTCTACCCTTCCCCTAAGTCTCAGAGTCTCTTTTCTCCCCTAATCTTTTTACACTACACAACACCCCCATGGACTGCTAAAAGCCAACAAACCTATATCCCTCTCACACCATTGCCACTTTTCAGCTTTCACAACCAAAGAAAGATGAGTTATCCACTGCTGTTTCCACCACATTCTTACAATGTTTATCTTCTGTTTCCGTCATTGTGTGTAATAGTAAATACTTAATTACCCAATATTGCGCTATGACTGTTGATTTACTTTAACTGCTGACACTATGAAGACTGGCAGAATGTGAAATATGTAATGGTTTATCTTTGTATAATTTGAAAACTAAATACAAACCTTACAATTAAAAAAAAACGAATGAAAAAAAAAAAATATATAACTGCCTACATTGTTACATCAATTAAAGGTATCATAAAATTACAATAAAATCAGATTAAGTCCACATGGCCTACACTCTATGCCAACTAGTCTGGTTTTCAAATTTGATTAATTGATTTGATTAGCCCTTCAGCTTGGTTCATTTAGACTGCAGAAGAAGAACATACTGTCAAGGCTGTTAGAATAGTTTAGAATATCAATGGACACAGTCGTGCAATTGCACATTATAAGGGTTCTATGAGAGGTATATTTATTTATTTGTTTCATTGTACTGTGCCCTAGTTCCTCTAAACAAAATTTGAACCATTCAAATGAACAATGATAATAAATAGTAGTATAAGTAAAGCAGATAAAATAGTACAAATTATATAGTGTAAACATGTATGTGATGTCAAAAAATCCACTGGTGTATGGTCCTTCATTTTCTCCCCCATATGATAATACAGGAAAATAATCCTCAACACTAAGTGCCCTCCATTGCACTCATGAAACGCACTTACCAAAAGTGTGTGTCTAATGCCGCGTACACACGGGCGGACTGTGTGGCGTACTTAGTTCGTCATACAATCCGACGGACATCCATCGTACTTTCGACTGAACGGACTTGACCACACACGGATACCCAAACAGTCCGTCGAAAGCTTGCGCGATGACGTGTACAGCACGTACGACGGGACTAGAAATAGAAAGTCCAATACACAGCAAAGCACCCTTCCGCCGTGTAAATCCTTTCTGGGCATGCACCATTCTTAGTCCGTCGAACTAGCCTACTGACAAGCGGATTGTCCGCTGAAACCAAAGTACGACGGACAGAATTTCGAAAAATCCGAAATACTTAGTACGCCAGACTGCACGCTGAAAAAGTCCGCTGAAGCCCACACACGAGCGGACTGTCCGCTGAAATGTGTTTCGACGGACTAAGTACGCCATACAGTCCGCCCGTGTGTACGCGGCATAACAAATAAAATTAGGCAAACACAGATCAGATGATTCTAAGATCAAAAAACACTGGCAGACCAGGCTTTCGCCTTAGAACACAGTCTCATAGGACATAGAGATGCATAGCAAAAACCACTTCCATAGTGTAATACTGCCAAGCATACGATATTGAATCTAACCAAAACATACCCACACAAAAAATCTTGTTAATCAGCATAAAGCATGAAATAAACACAGGTTCAGCTAGGCAGAGTGTACCTCCGGCCGCTGGCTAATCCAGCCTTCACAGCTGAACACAAACAGGATCTACAGATAGAAACAAAGCAAATCTCAGCCCCCACTATTAGGCTTCACTCCCTACATGCGTTTCGTTCGTATTGTCTTTTTCAAGGGAGAGGCCCAATATTGAAAACACTGCCTAGAAAAGCTTAGCCCATCCCTGCTGAATAGATCCCCAGAGCTGGAAATTCACACAAGCCAGTTCCATAGGCACAGACCTCACACAGGACTGTATCAGTTAATAGTAAAAACAACTAAAACTTTGTAGCAAAATAATACCAATTGTATGCAAGCTCATTAACTTATCGAATGCTGATCAACTGAAAATCAATGTAGCATAATGAACCAACATATATAATACATAAAAGGCGTGGTGTATAATTAATCCATATGTAATCCATAAAAAGATCTAAAATGAATACACATATATTGCACCCCAAATAAAATATTGTAACAAAGTAAAATAAATATTAAAATATGAAAACTATTGTATAAAAAAACAAATAAACACATACCGTATATACTCGAGTATAGGCCGACCCGAATATAAGCCGAGGCCCCCAATTTACCCCCAAAAAAACTGGCAAACTTATTGACTTGTGTATAAGCCGAGGGTGAGACATGCCTGTCCATCCCTGTGTGTGTGTCCGTCCCTGTGTGTCCGTCCATCCCTGTGTGTGTGTGTGTCCATCCATCCATCCATCCCTGTGTGTGTGTGTGTCCATCCATCCATCCATCCCTGTGTGTGTGTGTGTCCATCCATCCATCCATCCCTGTGTGTGTGTGTCTCCATCCATCCATCCCTGTGTGTGTGTGTCTCCATCCATCCATCCCTGTGTGTGAGTGTCTCCATCCATCCATCCCTGTGTGTGTGTGTCCATGTGTGTGTGTCCGTGTGTGTGTGTGTGTGTGTGTGTGTGTGTGTGTGTGTGTGTGTGTGTGTGTGTGTCCAGCCTACCTGTGTCCCGAGCCTCCGTCCCGTGCCTTGCCTCCTTGCCTCCGTCCCGTGCCGTGCCTTGCCTCCTTGCCTCCGTCCCGTGCCGTGCCTTGCCTCCTTGCCTCCTTGCCTCCGTCCCGTGTCGTGTCGTGTCGTGCCTTGCCTCCGTCCCGTCCCGTGCCGTGCCGTGCCTTGCCTTGCCTCCGTCCCGTGCCTTGCCAGGATCGCCTCGGCGGCCATTCTAAAATTCAAAAGCCCCGCCTCCGCCTCCGCCTGTGATAGGCGGAACACTGAATTTCCCAGCAGCCTGTGTTCCGCCTATCACCGATATCGTCTCATCCTCGTACTACGGACGAGGATGAGACGATGTCCGTGATAGGCGGAACACAGGCTGCTGGGAAATTCAGTGTTCCGCCTATCACAGGCGGAGGCGGAGAAGGAGGCGCGGCTTTCAAATTGTAGTATGTCCGCCGTCTGTCTGCTCGATACGCTGATCGAGCAGTCAGACGGCGATGACTCGAGTATAAGCCGAGGGGGGCACTTTCAGCCTCAAAAAAGAGGCTGAAAATCTCGGCTTATACTCGAGTATATACGGTAATAAAATACATGTATAGAAAATAAAACCCATAAAAGACCACAATATTAAACGCAAATCTAAACCTAAAGGCCCTCACAAAAATACAGTACATATAAAAAGTTTTCACACACCTGTTAAAATGTCTGGTTTCTGTGCTGTAAAAAAAATTAGACAAAGATAAATTATTTCAGAACTTATTTCACCTTTAATGTGACCTATAAACCGTACAACTCAATTGAAAAACAAACTGAAATCTTTTAGGATGGGGAAGTAAAACTAAAAAACTAAAATAATGGGGTTGCATAAGTGTGCACACCCTGTTATAACTGGGGATGTAGCTGTGTTCAGAATTAAGCAATCACATTCAAACTTATGTTACATAGGAGCCAGTACACACCTGCCATAATTTAAAGTGCCTCTTATTAACCCCAAATAAAGTTCAGCTATTCTAGTAGGTCTTTCCTGCCATTTTCCTAGTCAAATTCTACAGCAAAAGCAATGGTCCATAGAGAGCTTTCAAAGCATCAGAGGGAGCTCATTGTTAAAAGGTATCAGTCAGAAGAAGTGTACACAAGAAGTTCCAAGGCATTAGATATACCATGGAACACAGTGAAGACAGTCATCATCAAGTAGAGAAAATATGGCACAACAGTGACTGGACAAGAACTGTACGTCCCTTCAAAATTGATGAAAAGACAAGAAGAAAACTGGTCATGGAGGATTCCAAAAGACCTACAGCAACATTAAAGTAGCTGCAGGAATATCTGGCAAGTACTGACTATGTGGAACATGTGACAACAATCTCCCATATTCCTCATATGTCGGGGCTATGGGGTAGAGTGGCAAGATGGAAGCCCTTTCTTATGAAGAAAAACATCCAAGCCCAGCTAAATTTTGCCAAATCACATCTGAAGTCTCCCAAAAGCATGAGTGAAAATGTGTTATGGTCTGATGAAACCAAGGTTGAACTTTTTGGCCAAAATTCTAAAAGATATGTTTGGTGCAAAAACAACACTGCACATCAACAAAAGAACACCATACCCACTGTAAGGCATGGTGGTGGCAAGAATCATGCTTTGGGGCTGTTTTTCTTTAGCTAGAACAGGGGCTTAGTCAAGGTAGAGGGAATTATGAACAGTTCCAAATACCAGTCAATATTGGCACAAAACCTTCAGGCTTCTGCTAGAAAGCTGAACATAAAGAGGAACTTCATTTTTCAGCATGACAATGACCCAAAGCATACACTCAAATCAACAAAGGAATGGCTTCACCAGAAGAAGATTAAAGTTTTGGAATGGCACAGCCAAAGCCCAGACCTGAATACGATTGAAAATCTGTGGTTTGACCTGAAGAGGGCTGTGCACAGGAGATGCCCTCACAATCTTACATATTTGGAGTGTTTTTGCAAAGAGTGGGCAAATATTGCCAAGTCAAGATGTGCCATGCTGATAGACTCATACCCAAAAAGACTGAGTGCTGTAATCAACTCAAAAGGTACTTCAACAAAGTATTTGTTAAGGGTGTGCACACTTATGCAACCATATTATTTTTGTTTTTTATTTTTACTTCCCTCTACCTAAAAGATTTCAGCTTGTTGTTCAACTGAGTTGTACAGTTTATAGGTCAGATTGAAGGTTCAAAACTCCTGAAATTATTTATCTTTGTCTCTTTTTTTTACATCACAGAAACCTGACATTTTAACAGGGGTGAGTAGACTTTTATATACACTGTATATATAAAATAAGCATTGCTAATAAAACAAATGATGTCCAATTTGATATTGAGACTTTTGGGTTTCAGAGTTTGAAGATAATTAATCCACTTAGTTTCTTTTTGAAAAATGTATCTCTTCCTATTTATGCCCCTCCAATGGACCTGAGGCACCTGGACAATAATTGTATTCAATCTTGTTTCCTCGTAGTCCTTTTTAATAAAGGTACTCACCTTTTCATGGTGAGTACAAAAAATCCTATTGTTTCTTTTGTTTATAAAGGACAAAGTCTGTTTTTTGATTCTAGACCTTAAGAACATCCCAAAGCAGAGACCACCATGAGGTAGGAGAACCAGAAACAGCATAAAACTCCCAAGAAAAAAAATCTGCTAAACTGCTGCCTGCAAAATAGACCCAAGGCATGCAAGCTCCCCTATTGGAATGGGCTGTAACAGGAAAATGAGGAGCCTGATGTTTTATGGTATAAGCCTGAACAATAGCCTGCCTAATCAATCTCAAGATAGTAGGCAAAGAACCCATCAACCCCTTGTATGGACCCTCTGGGACCTCAAAGAGGGTAACTGTTGTGTGAAATGAGGCTATATCAGAAAGGTAACAACATCCAGAGTACAAAGTGCAATATCCTTTGGATGAATTGGTTGTTGGCAAAGACAAGGCAGGACAATGTTAACGTAAAATGTGGACACCATCTTTGGTAGGAAAAAGAGCAGTGGCTGAAGAATCCTTATGTTAAACCACAAAGGGGGGCTTGCAAAACAGGAACGTCAACTCCAGCCAAGCAAAGTTGATGTCTACCAAAAAGGCAATTTTCTGGGAAAGAGTCAGGAAATTAATTTTCCGAATGTTCTCAAGGGGGAGTTTCTACAGAAGGTCAGGTCCCACAACAACATTGGAAGTCTGACAGGCAGAGTAACATCCATAACACCTTGGGTGAAGAAGGTACAATCCAATGACTGTACAGCCAGAGGTAATTTAAAGTAGACCACCTTGGCCAAAACCTGGCTTACCTTGGTCTAGACCAGGGATGTCCAACCTTTTGACCTTCCTAGGCCACATTGCAAGAAGAGGAATTGCTTGGGCCACACATAAAATGCACTAATGATAAAGATAGCTGATGAGTAGAACAAGTCGGGTAAGTTAATCACTGATATAGATCATGTACCTATCTAAGTAAGAAAATTATGTTTTTTGTAATATATTTATTATAAAATATAAGAGGGCAACATAAAACTAGTGCAATATTTGATACTGTTTTTGACAAACTAACCCATCAATATCTGGTTTGCTGGATGTAGTAGAAATTCTCAATGAATCCTCTAGGTCAAGTATCTGCAATTAGCGGACCTCCAGCTGTTGCAAAACTACAAGTCCCATCATGCCTCTGCCTCTGGGTGTCATGCTTGTGGCTGTCAGAGTCTTGCTATGCCTCATGGAACTCGTAGTTCTGCAACAGCTGGAGGTCTGCTAGTTGCATATGCCTGCTCTAGGTGCTCATCAGATATTTTGGTTCTAATTTTGCCCTTCGTGTGCTTCATCCTGGAAAATAGTTGCTCACAAATATAGGTGCTGCTAAAAACTGATGACATGGAAAAAGCATGATTGTGAAGAGTGGGGTATTTTTCTTTGGGAAGATAAAACTTATAAAAGTTTTATCTTGTTATCTTGTCATTAGTGCCTCTAAAAGAGGCACTAACAAATATTTCTTTGTCTGTATGTGTTCGCTAAACAACATTTTTACAAAAAAATCTAGAAAAACACAATATTTTAAAATAAGTTAATGATTTTGTGTTGGGCCACATTCATAGCTTTCATATCCCATGGACAGCAGGTTGGACACCCCTGGTCTAGACCTTGATGACTTAAGTAGTCTGCCTGTTAGCTTTCCATATCCAGAATTTAAACCATGGAGAGGGCTGGAACATGAAGCTCCACCCAGCAGGACTCATTGTTCTGCCATAGCAATTGACATATGCCACTGCTGCAACTGGACCCTCAGTGAATTATCCCAAAAGAGATCAATCCAATGTGAAAGACAGATTCTTATTGCCCATAGTTGCTGCACATTGTTAGAAAATTTACATCCCTTCCACAGGCCATCTGAACCATCAGCCCTCTCTATCCAATAAAGGGTCAGAAAGATTTTGCCAGTCAGCAGCAATGGAGAAAGAAGCAACCAAAATAGGAAGAACCTGAGTAGACAACTCACACAAACCTGTTTCTCCAGGGACAAGGATGATTTGTCCCATTTGGTCAAAATTTCCCACTGCAGAACTAGGGTGTGGTATTACACATACAAAACTGCCTACAGAACCGCAGAGACAATGACATCTAGAATTTGCATACATTCTGCAGAGATGCCCACCAGTGAGACAACAGCAGATAAACATGAGCTTTGAGTCTCTGCAGTTTTTGCAGAATCAGGCCCAGGTACTCCAAATGCAGAGTTGAAGCTGGAGAAGTTCAAGATTCAGTCAAACTCGTTTAGGGTGCAAATAGTAATTTCTAGATTGTCCTCCAGGGAAGACAGGACAAATACATAGAATGTGCAAGGGTTTCTGCCTTTCTTTTGGCCTGGTCTTTAAAGAAAGGAGATTCCTTCCTGTGAATTAATTTGGAGGAAAATAGGTACCGGATTACTGTAGCACTCCCCAAGATGGGGCAGTGCAGTATGGGATGGCCCGCATTAGCTTGGCAGGAAAAGGCACCCAGTCTCCCTCCCCCTTCATCACCACGTGTAAGCCTTGAGGGCAAGACTCTACAGGCACAGAACAACTGCCACAGATTGAAGGACTGACACCCAGCAGGACTCAGAGCACCACTATGAGTTTTAGGCAACCACACAGGTTAAAAAACAGGAAGGGTGCCCTTTCCGGAGCAAGCTATTACACAGGGTGCTGTTCTTGACCACTGCAGCAGCTGCACAACATGAGTCAGTCAGGGAAGCCAAGTGGAGCCCCTTCGCACTGTCCCTGCAGAGCACTGAGGAGAGATATTATTGGCCTGTGCCATTCCCAAAACAAAGATCACTGCCGGAGGTGCAGACTAGACATGTGCATTTCGTTTCGTTCCGATTCTAAATTCGGACAAATTTTCATTATTTGGACATTCGGATGCATCCAAATTACCGAATTACAATGCTAACGAACGCAACTGAATTCGGCCAAAATTCAAATCAAATTCTAAAAAATTTGAATTCTAAAACAATTCGAATCTAATTCAAAAACAATTCTAGTCGAACCAAATTTGAAAACAATTCGAATCAAATTTGAAAACAAATTTGAATAAAAATCAAAAAAATATAAATCGATTTCTAAAAAAGAATACAGTAAAATAGAATATAAAATAATAACACAATAGAATTAATATATATAACATCTTCCAAAATTCAAATTTCCTATAGAATGAATTAGAATAGAAAAGATTTGAATACAAAAGAATAGACTAGAAAAACAATTGAACAGAATAGTATAAAATATTATTTTTCTATTTATTTTTATTCTATCACTGAGTCCAAGACTTATTCTTCAAGGGGAAACCCTAACCCCAACCCTAACCCTAAACCTAACCCGAACTCCAAGTTGGGGATTGTCCACTTGCCACATCACCTGCCATAAGTTGTGTATTGTCCACTTGCCACGACACCTGCCACGAGTGCCATGCCACCTGCCACAAGTGCCACGTGACCGGCCACAAGTGCCACGTGACCGGCCATGAGTGCCACGTGACCGGCCACAAGTTCCACGTAACCTACCATGTGACCAAGTTGTGGATTGTCCACTTGCCACGTCGCCTGCCATAAGTTTTGTATTGTCCACTTGCCACGACACCTGCCACAAGTGCCATGACACCTGCCACGGGTGCCACATGACCGGCCACGAGTGCCACGTGACCGGCCACAAGTTCCACGTAACCTGCCATGTGATCAAGTTGTGTATTGTCCACTTCCCACGTCACCTGCCACAAGTTTTGTATTGTCCACCTTCCACATCACCTGCCACAAGTTGTGTATTGTCCACTTCCCACATCACCTGCCAGAAGTTGTGTATTGTCCACTTGCCACGTCACCTGCCACAAGTTGTGTATTGTCCACTTGCCACATCACCTGCCCCAAGTTGTGTATTGTCCGCTTGCCACATCAACTGCCCCAAGTTGTGTATTGTCCACTTGCCACAACACCTGCCATGAGTGCCACGTGATCGGCCACGAGTGCTAAGTGACCGGCCATGAGTGACACTTGTCCGGTCATGGGTGCCACATGACCGGCAACGAGTGCCATGTGACCTGCCACAGGTGTCACTTGACCGGCCACGGGTGCCACGTGACCGGCCACGAGTGCCACGTGACCGGCCACGGGTGCCACGTGACCGGCCACGAGTGCCACGTGACTGGCCATGAGTGCCACATGACCTGCCACGAGTGCCACGTGACCAAGTTGTGGACTGCCCACTTGCCACATCTCCTACCAAAAGTTATGGGGTTCCTAACACCAAGTGACCCAGAGATACGTATCTCAGGGGCCACTTACAGCTAAAGCGTGGCCCCCGAGATATGTGGCCCCAAATTCGGGTTGCAAAATGTTATTCTCTGATATGGACAATATGTCAAGCACTTTTCTGTAGCAGAGAATGACATTTTGTTACCCCGAATTTGGGGCCACATATCTCAGGGTCACTTGGTGCTAGAAACCACAAATTTGGTGATTTGGTGAAATCATTATATACTAAATTCGAATTTCGGAAGATGGTGGTTTTATAATATATATATATATTTCTTTCCGACATTAGAATTTGGTATAGAATGAATTTGAATTTGAATAGAAAAGATATTAATAGAATATAAAAGAATAGACTAGAAAAACAATAGAACAGAACAGAATAAAATATAATATATAATATATTCTATTCTATTGTTTTCTAGTCAATTTTCTATTTTATTATAATCTTTTCTATCCAAATTTAAAATTAATTAATTTAAAAAATGTAATTCATTCTATTTGAAATTCGAATTTCAGAAGATGGTTGTATATTCTTTCTATTTTATTCTATGGCTGACACAACACAGGTGCATCTTGGACCTGAAGTCCTCAACATGGTAGTGGTGCAAAAAAAGTAATTCTCAAATAAGATAAATTAAGTACATTTTTTATTTAAAGTCATTTTTGAATTGTCAGGCTGTATAATTCTATTCTTATATGTGAAAAATTTGACAGACAGATTTACCAGGAACATAGCTGAATTTGTTTGAAATATTATCCAATTTGGTTGAAATATTTTCTCTTTCAATAGTTTTTATTGAATTTTAATCTTTGACAAATACATCATGTATCATCAAAATTAGGTATAAAGCAAATACATGAAATAAAAGAAAGAAAATAGAATTTGAGCAGGATTCATTAATCAAAGAAAAACAAGTTATACAAGGTATCTTTTACTCCTATACCTGAGACTATTGTAGGGCATGAAAGACTTGGAATGTAAAGATGTATTTCTTTTAGGTGTACAACCTCTAAGTAAAAATTTTTATTAATGGTCTAGAACCAAAGAGAAAAAGCAATAAGCTACCTAAATCGTAATAAGATTATACGTGGTCTCTTGAGGCCAGAAAAGAAAGGCTACAAACATTGTATAAGAAGAGAAGCTAAGCTCTATCCTGAGCAATGATAACCTATTAGGAACGAAAAGCTGTATATGGGAAAGAAATTTCCATTAAAACTTCTTTATGGCAATTGGCATAAGAATAGGTAGAGAAGACCTTCAACAAATAGCTATAGTCAAGTCTGCTCTCCTTATTTTTGGTATCTATCACTACGAGGCTTCGTAATATACAAATCTGAAATTTATATTAATGATAAAAAAAAAAAAAACTAAGGCCTAAGTGGGAGGATAGAAAGTTTTATTTGTAAACATGGCGGCATCTCCTACGGAAACCCCCGAGATCACCACTCCACCCCAATGGGCTTGGTTGAAATATTTTCAAATCCCATTGATATAGTTTCTAATGCAGTTGAAATCATTTCAAATCCCGTTGATATAGTTTCTAATGCAGTTGAAATCATTTCAAATCCGGTTGAAATAGTTTCAAATGCGACCGATTTTTCAAATTCGGTCGAAAACGAAACGAAATCCGAAAACTAATTTAATGAATATAACTAAACAAAATTACTTAAATTATTTCACTGTGGAAAAAAAAAATATAAAAAGCCAGCAGTTACAAATACTGCAGCTGCTGACTTTTAATAAATGGACACTCACCTGTCCCATGGTCCAGCGATGCCGGCAGCCGAGGCCGATCGAACGCTCGGCTCTCGGCTGCTGCCGCCACCATTCTAGGTGAGGGAATCAGGAAGTGAAGCGCTGTGGCTTCACTTCCCGGTTCACTACTGCGCATGCGCGAGTCGCGCAGCGTAATAGGAATTGTCCGCGCTGTCTCTGGGACCCGTGTGTGTCCCAGCAGACAGCGCGCAGGGACAGGAAGAGGCATAGACACCCGTGGGAGTCTATGCCTGGAAGTCGGAGTAAATACCTGTCTTTGACAGGTATCTGCACCCCCTCCCCCCTGAAAGGTGCCAATTGTGACACCGGAGGGGGGGAGGGTTCCGATGAGCGGAAGTTCCACTTTAGGGTGGGAACCCACTTTAATTAATTAAAACAAAACAAATGTTTGCCTTTTGCACGTCATGGATTTCATTCGCAAGGCAAGTACATATGCTGTATATCATTGTCCCTTTTTCCAAGTCACCTGCCGCAAGTGCCACGTGACCGGCCGCAAGTGCCACGTGACCTGCCACGAGTGCCATGTGACCTGCCACGAGTGCCACATGACCGGCCATGGGTGCCACGTGACCAGCCACGTGACTTGCCACGGATGCCATGTGACCTGCCAAAGGTGCCACGTGACCTGCTACGGGTGCCACGTTACCAGCCACGGGTGCTACATTACTGGCCACGGGTGCCACGTGACCTGCCAGGGGTGCCACATGACTTGCCAGGGGTGCCACGTGACCTGCCATGGGTGCCACGTGACCTGCCAGGGTGCCACGTGACCTGCCAGGGTGCCACGTGACCGGTCACGGGTGCCACATTACCGGTCACGGGTGCCACGTGACCTGCCAAGGGTGCCACATGACTTGCCAGGGGTGCCACGTGACCTGCCACGGGTGCCACATGACCTGCTAGGGGGGCCACGTGACCTGCCACGTTACCGGCCACGGGGCCACGTGACCTGTCAGGGGTGCCATGTGACTTGCCACGAGTGCCACATGACCTGCCTCGTGGCAGGTCACATAGCACATGTGACCAAACATGGGTGCCACAGGACCAAACACGGGTGCCACGTGACCTGCCAGGGGTGCCACATGACTTGTCACGAGTTTCACGTGAACAGCCACGAGTGCTATGTGTACCACGTGACCTGCCACAAGTGCCACATGACCTGCCACATGACCAAGTTATGGATTGGCCACTTGCCATGTCACCTGCCACAAGTTGGGGTTCTTAGCACCAAGTGCCCAATAGATATAGGCAATATGTCAAGTACTTTTCTGCAGCAAAGAATTACATTTTGCGACCCGAATTTGGGGCCACATATCTCGGGGTCACTTATAGCTAGAAACCCCAAATTTGGTATGCAAACACAATAGTACTAGCACTACAACATATCCAAATTTGGAGTTTCTAGCAGTAAGTGACCCCGAGATACATGGCCCTAAAGTCGGGTCACAAAATATTTTCGAATGCGGTTGAAATCATTTCGAATCATGTTGAAATCATTTCGAATGCGGTTGAAATAATTTCGAATCCGGTAGAAATATTTTCAAATTTGGTTGAAATATTTTCGAATGTGGCCGATTTTTTTTTTAGAAAACTAAACGAAATCCGAAAACTAATTTAAGGAAGTTAACGAATATAACTAAACAAAATTAATGAATTAACGAATTAAAACAAAATAAAACGAAACAATTTTTTCCTTTTGCACATGTCTAGTGCAGACTTTGTCACAGCAGAATGGTCATAGCCAGTACCCAACAGCCCCCAGGCTGTAAACCCATATTAAATTAAAATGGTAGGTACAACGCAAAAGGTAGGAGGCATCACAAGGTAGGGCTAATCGGCTCCTAGATAACAACACAGCTAGGGATGAGCCGAACACCCCCCGGTTCGGTTCGCACCAGAACTTTCGAACGGACCCCAAATTCGTACGAACTTTAGAACCCCATTGAAGTCTATGGGACTCGAACGTTCGAAATTAAAAGTGCTAATTTTAACGGCTAATATGCAAGATGCTGTCCTAAAAAGGGTTTGGGGACCTGGCTCCTGCCCCAGGGGACATGGGTCAATGCCAAAAATGTTTTTAAAAATGGCCGTTTTGGCGGGAGCACTGATTTTAATGACGATTAAATTGAAAAAAAAAGTGAAATATTCCTTTAAATATCGTGCCTGGGGGTGTCTGTAGTATGCCTGTGAAGTGCCACATGTTTCCCGTGTTTAGAACAGTCCCTGCACAAAATGACATTTAACGGAAATAACGTCATTTAAAACTGCTTGCGGTTTTAATGTTATATCTGGTTCCTGCAATATGGTTGAAAATCATTGAGAAAAATGGCATGGGTAGCCCTCCCTGCCCATTACCAGCCCCTTTGGGTCTTGTACGCATATTAAGGGGAACCCTGTACCCATATTAAAAAAAGGAAATACGTGTGGCCCCCAGGCCCTATATACTCAGAACAGCAGTATACAGGCGGTGCAAACAAGACAGGGACTGTGTAGGTTTGTTGTGTTAAGTTGAATCTGTTTGTAATTTTGAACTGGTACATTTTTAAAGTGTAGCTCCAGTCAAAAAAACTGTTTTTAAGCTTTTTGGAAAACATAGGGAAGGGTTATCACCCCTGTATAATTTGTTTTGCCTTCCGTCTTTTTTCA
The DNA here is from genome assembly GCF_037356315.1 of Lithobates pipiens. Classification (NCBI taxonomy): domain Eukaryota; kingdom Metazoa; phylum Chordata; class Amphibia; order Anura; family Ranidae; genus Lithobates; species Lithobates pipiens. The sequence continues at coordinate 129,263,321 of NW_027507787.1, read as the reverse complement.
TCTCGCTTGCTGTTGTCTCCTTCCGTTTGCAAGTAGGAGATGTTTGTAAGTTGGATGTTTGAAAGTAGGGGCCTGCTCTATATGCTCTGCAGAAATGGCGGAACAAGGTGTTGGTTTTGCCACAACATTGTAAGCCCTCAAAGTGACTCTTGGTGGGCGCTGTGAACGATTTTATCAAGAATTGTAATTACATGTCATTGTTGAACAGTGGTAGAAAAACTGACCTTTGGTGGTTGTGGTGCTGGTGCCACAACACTATAAGTCCTCACAGTTACTCTGGGTGGGCACAGGAACGGGCCCTCCTGTGAAATATTATATCAAGAATTGTAATTACATGTCCCTGTTAAACAGGGGCAGAAAAATTGGGCCTTAGACACTGGTGCTGGTGCCACTGCAACCTCTCCCATATACTCTAGTTTTATTGCAGGAATTAGCCCTGCTGCAAAGCATTGCATCAAAAATTGTAATTAAACGCCCCTGTTAAACAGGGGCAGAAAAATTGGGCCTTAGGCACTGGTGCTGGTGCCACGACACTGCAACCTCTCCCATATACTCTAGTTGTAGTGCAGGAATTAGCCCTGCTGCAAAGCATTGCATCAAAAATTGTAATTAAACGCCCCTGTTAAACAGGGGCAGAAAAATTGGGCCTTAGGCACTGGTGCTGGTGCCACAACACTGCAACCTCTCCCATATACTCTAGTTTTAGTGCAGGAATTAGCCCTGCTGCAAAGCATTGCATCAGAAATTTGTAATTAAACGCCCCTGTTAAACAGGGGCAGAAAAATTGGGCCTTAGGCACTGGTGCTGGTGCCACTGCAACCTCTCCCATATACTCTAGTTTTATTGCAGGAATTAGCCCTGCTGCAAAGCATTGCATCAAAAATTGTAATTAAACGCCCCTGTTAAACAGGGGCAGAAAAATTGGGCCTTAGGCACTGGTGCTGGTGCCACGACACTGCAACCTCTCCCATATACTCTAGTTGTAGTGCAGGAATTAGCCCTGCTGCAAAGCATTGCATCAAAAATTGTAATTAAACGCCCCTGTTAAACAGGGGCAGAAAAATTGGGCCTTAGGCACTGGTGCTGGTGCCACAACACTGCAACCTCTCCCATATACTCTAGTTTTAGTGCAGGAATTAGCCCTGCTGCAAAGCATTGCATCAGAAATTTGTAATTAAACGCCCCTGTTAAACAGGGGCAGAAAAATTGGGCCTTAGGCACTGGTGCTGGTGCCACGACACTGCAACCTCTCCCATATACTCTAGTTGTAGTGCAGGAATTAACCCTGCTGCAAAGCATTGCATCAAAAATTGTAATTAAACGCCCCTGTTAAACAGGGGCAGACAAATTGGGCTGATGGCATCACCCAGAACCAGAAATGTTCTTCCAACATATCAGCGGAGGAGGAAGAAGATAGACAATCAACATAACAGGACAGTCACTCAGCATCAGCATAGGCAGTCTTGAAGGGATGTGATATTTCAAAACAAATTATTCGGTTACATCAGCTTCAGGTGCTTGGTAGCTGTGGGTGATCCAAGACTGATTCATCTTGATGAAGGTCAGTCGATCAACTGATTCGGTGGACAGGCGCACCCTGTGATCGGTAACAAAGCCACCAGCAGCACTGAAGGTGCGTTCCGAAAGAACACTGGATGCAGGACAAGCCAGTAGCTCAATTGCATACTGTGCAAGCTCTGGCCAGTGATCCATCCTCAAGACCCAGTAAGCCAGAGAATTTTCGGTGGGAAAGGTGTCCAAGTCTGACCTTGCCCCTAGGTATTCCTGCACTATGTAAATCAGACGCTGGCGATGGTTGCTGGAACCGATCATACCTTGGGGCTGCGGACTAAAAAATTGTCTGAGAGGAGAGTGGCCAGCCAGTAAAGTCCTGGATGGCAAAAAATACAAGGCTGAGGGATCATCATCAGCATTCAGAATTTACAAAGAATGCAACAAGATATGTAAGGGTGCAATTAGGGCGGTTAAGATAGAAAACGAAAGATACATAGCGGAGAAGAGTAAAAAAATCTCAAGAAATTCTTTAAGTATATAAACAGTAAAAAAGGGAGGACAGACCATATTGACCCTATAAAGAATGAGGAGGGACATCTGGTTACAAAGGATGGTCAGATGGTGAAGGTATTGAATTTATTCTTCTCCTCAGTCTTCACGAGGGAATCAGGGGGCTTTAGTAGCCAAAACTGCACTGTTTGTCCTCATGAAACATCACAGGAAGAACCCTCATGGCTAACAGAGGACAGAATTTGAAATAGACTTGGGAAACTTAACATTAATAAATCACTGAGACCAGATGGCTTGCACCCCAAGTAATTGCCAGACCATTGTTCCTAATTTTTACTGACAGTCTACTGACTGGAATGGTACCAGCTGATTGGAGAAAAGCCAATGTGGCACCAATATTTTAAAAAGGGCCAAAATACATCCCTGGGAATTACAGACCAGTTAGCCTAACATTAATAGTATAAAAACTCTTAGCCCTTGTACACACGGTCGGAGATTCCGACGGAATGTTTCTGATCGGAGCGTTTTGTGTGGTCTGCATCGGACTGGATACTCCGACGGACCAACTTTTCCAACTTGCCGGTAAAACTTTCCGACAAACTGCTCCAATCGGACATACTCCGATCATGTGTAGCCTACTCCGACGGACAAGGTGCCACGCATGCTCACAATCAAATTCGGACATGGAAGCGCTCGCTCAGGTAAAACTACTGCTCGTAATCGATATAGCACATTCGTCACGCTGCAATGGTAAAAATTCTTTCATGAAGCGCATTCTCTTGTTCTTTACAATGCTGCAAGAATGAACTTCTTTTGATGTTCATAGTCATACACACTTCTCCCGAACGTATTTCTTCAGTCTTTTTTACTCAGTTCAGCAATACAATATTTTAAATCGGCACATTATTTTTTTATTTTTTTGGGGGAATTTTGTGTTTGTTTTTTTTTCATAAACATCTCCTTTTTTGACAGTTTGCTCATCTTTGCATTTTTTGGGGTGTGTTTTGTATGTCAACTTACCACAACAACATTATTATCTTTTTTGTATTTTCTTTTTTAATCTACAGGACGTTGTTTAGTGTTGGTGCTCCTTGTTATTCATTTCACTTTGTATTTTTGAAATGTACCTGCCTGCTCACAAATAAACTGGCCTTTTGGAAGTAAAACACATACGCAAGTATTTCTTCAAACAAAAAAAAACTTTATTTAGGTGTCAGTAACAGATAAAGAGGGAGGCAGCGATGGAGAAACTGGGGAGACTAGCGAAGCCTTTGGCCCCCAGGGCACACATCAACTATTTAATCACAAAACTTGGTGGCCTGAGGAATACATGTCTGAGGGAGAGAAGTCTGGCCCTGAAGTCCAAGAAACCCGGAACAGCAGCAGATGACATCTATGTTCCCAGGCTGTGGTACTACAAGAGGCTGGCTGCACCTTCTGTCAGACCAGACTGAACCCAGGTCATCACACTCTGGTCTTCCTTCCACGCTTCCTTCCAGGCTGTGGCTGTAGTGCTGGAGCTGTGGCAGAAAGAGGAGGAGGAGGGGCATGGGCCAAATCACACAAGTGTGTTGTTTGTGTGATTTGGTCCAACAGACCCTTGTTGAGGGTGTGTATAATTATCTCCTCACACAAGAGCTTTTGCCCCTCCTCCATTTTCTCCAGTTTGCATGCAGCCAAGGCGGCAAAGGCCTCTTGATAGGTGGGGGTGGCTTGGAGGGCCGCTGAAGCCTCCCCAATCAGCCTCAGAGCCGGCTCCTCCACATTCCCCCCCTTTCTTGCCCTTTTGCGTGGAAGGCGGAGGGGAGGGACCTGGCATTCTGTCAGGCTCCTCCGCCCACCCACCGCCTGGCTGCTGCTTACCCCCGCATCCTCCTGGCTGCCACTTTCCACAGCCACCTCCTGGCTGCTGCATTCCACACCCTCCTCCTGGCTGATATCTTCCTGTGTATGAAAAAGGGACATAGATTTAGTTTTTGGGTCATTAAACACACACAATTTTCACATCAAGACTGTTGCAAATTGTTAAGCAATAGAAAAGACTATCATTCTGAGCCCAGCATTTTTATTTCTTGTCCCAATGGCCACTACTGTCTATTGATATGTGAAACACTTTCAAAAATCAGCAATTAGTGAGCAAAAATCACGTTAACATCATTCATTTTTACTCCCAAAATATGTACAACAATACTATACCTGGCTCAAGCTGGGCTCTCCCAGTTCTTCCTGAGTGGAAGGTCCAGGTTGGGCGTCGGAAGACTCAGCGGGTGTGGAATGTAGCATAGGACGCATGGAAGGAAGTGTAGAGAGGGATTCTCTGACCTCAGCCTGGTCTGACAGAAACTGCATCCTGTTATAATACCACAGCCTGGGGACATAAATGTCATCTGCTGAAGCTCCAGATTGCATGGACTGCAGCACCTTCTTCCTCTCCTTCAGATATGTACTCCTCAGGCCACCGATTTTCACTTTTAAATAGTGGATGTCTGCCCTGGGGACCACCGGCTTCACAAACTCAACCAGTTTCTCCATTGCTGCCTGCCTCTTTAATCTGTTACTATAATGAGGATGCGTCGCTTGCCACAGGCAGGGCAGCTCCCTGTATTTATAGATGAACAGAGGGAGGAAACTGTGATGATTGAAACCGTCCATAATCTCTGCAAGACACAACACAAGACAAACCCTAATGTCAGGCTAAACTCCACTAATGAAGGGCTCAATCTAGAAGCAGCATAGGCTAGTGATGTACCAAGTTAAAAATGTTACCTTCGTTTGCACGATCGTCGCATCAGCTTCTCCCTCTGTTCACAGATCATACGTACGACACACGCGTGTTGCGTTTTATATACAGTGCCCATGCGTGAAACTCCACCCGCCCCTGATATTATTTCTAGGCTATTCCCCGCCCCTTCGCTTTCGGCACAGTGGGGAGAGCACATGGCGGAGAGAACGCAGGTGCGCAATCAGAGTTCCACTAACGAGAAGGAGGGCGAGGAAAGCCCGGAGCCTGAAACGTCACGATCCTGGAAGAGAAGATTTAAGGCCTCAAATATGTCTTTTGGAGAGATGTTGGAGATGGTCGACATATTGAAGAGGACCGACTATGATGGGAAGTATGGACCTTACCCAAACCCAAATATCAGAAAGGCTAAGATCATGACTAAAGTTGCGAAGAGTCTTCTTAAGAATTTTGGGGTACGGCGATCCAAGGATCTACTGAGAAAACGCTGGTCAGACCTGAAACTGAGGGAGCACGATCAGTACAGAAGGATCAAGCGTGTTCTTCAAAAAAGTAAGTAGTTGTCGTGTGTTCATATGATTATTCTTGCTTGCATACTGCTCCATGTGCTTTGATTTCATGTTGTACAGTTTAAAATGGCCACTTCCAAGTTCATGGTTTCATTCGTTCGTAAGAAATATCATTCTGCAGGTAAGTATTCCAGCTTAACAAAGTGTCCACAATAATGTTCTCACCTTTGAACTCGGCCAAAAAACACAATTGTACAACACTTCCAAGCAATGTTTCATATTCTGATTTCTGCCCTCTGTGTGCTAATTATTCCTTTTTTACATTCTCATAGGGGAGAGAAGACTCGGGAAGTCTGAGGACACCAGGGACCGCACCCCTCCCAAAGAAGGCAAAATTCCAACACAAGAAACAGAGGAGCAGGAGGAGGAGGAAGGAGAGATCGTTGAAGTTGGACAAATTGTCACCCCAACAGGTGAGTGTCGGAGACCACAGCTTCCGGTAAGCTCATCAATGTATGTCGGCATATTTATAATACACGGTGTGTTGTTTTTGCTTTGTTTTGTAGGTGATGTGGAAGAAGAATCACATTTTACCAGTGAAAGTGCCCAGATCCTGATTGGGGAGATAATGGGGTGCAATCAGGATTTAGAAAATATACAGCAAAACATCAATGATGTTAAAAATAAAATGAAGAACATCATTGATTTTTTGGGGAGAGTGTGAAACACCCCAAACTAGCTAGGGTTTTATTTTTCTGCTTTTAAACAACAACTTTTGTCTTTTAAAAAAATCCAAATTTGGAAGATGCACACAGTGTGTCAACATGCGCTATCTCCCATCATGGGGGATCAATGTACGTGTTTTGTGAAAAGTGGCTGAGATGAAGGGGTTGCAGCCCCAAAACATGTACATTGATCCCCCATGATGGGAGATAGCACATGTTGACACACTGTGTGCATCTTCTAAATTTGGATTTTCCAGGGGTGACACCCCATGTGATGAAGACAATATCAGCCCAGTTTGTACATACTCATGTCTGATATTGTCTTCACTTTTCAAAGTTGAACTTTCCTGTGTTCTGTATGTTACACTTTGATACATTCCTGTTTACACAAAAAAAACAAGTTACCCAAAAATTACCTTAAATAATGTTTTTGATACACCCAATATGTTGGTTTGTTGTAAAACCCTTTTCTAAACGCACATGTGAATGTGCTTTTATTAAAAAGTGTAATTATCAACAATGTGTGGCTTCCTTTTTCAATGCGCAAAAGCAGTATTTGGAGTAAAATTGTTGTTTTCGGTGACAATGGGTGTTATTTACTAATGGCAACTCCACTTTGCACTCCAAGTGCAGTTTCAGGTGCACTTTTGCAGTGCACTTGTAGTGCATAGTGGATGTGCCTTTAGTAAATAACACCCACAGTGATCTGTTAATTTTCACAATCATGCCATTTTCCTGAGCCCACATATTTCTGTCATGGTGCTGAAAATGAGCAAGATTTTGGTCAGTAATGCACTGCATACATTAGTTAACAAAAACAAGGTGTGTGTGTAGCAGACCCACAACATAATAAGATTAACTGAAGAAGAGACTGCCCCCTCATCTCGCTCAGAACTTGGGTTTGCCCTGTTGTAGAAAAAGGCACAACAACAAAAAACATGCATTTACCTAGGAGACACCTAAAACCAAGCCAAGCAGTAAATGAAAACAAAGATTATTGGAGTTTCAAAGGAAAATGTATTAAAAAAATTCCGCTCAGACATTGTCTGGCATATCAATGGCCCCCCTAACCACAAAGTACTCCATGTGTTGGGTTCGAACCTCATGGCGCTTTGGGGGGGCAAGCCAGGATGAGCAGCTTCAAGGCCTGTGAGGTTCTCATGTTCAAGCAAGTCTGCATCTTGGACAACTGAGACCGCATAGTTTGCAGAATGTCTTTTTAAGAAATTGTGCAGAACACAGCAGGCCAGCACAATGTGATTTATTTTGTATTCCGCCACGTGGATAGGCATTAAAAAAAGGCGGAACCGGCTGGCCAGTATTCCAAAAGTGTTCTCCACTACTCTTCTGGCCCTGGCCAGGCGGAAATTAAAAATCCTCTGATCCGGGATGAGGGTCCTCATCGGGAAAGGCTGCATCAGATGGTTTGCCAGGGCAAATGCCTCATCCGCGATGAAGACGAATGGGAGTCCTTCCTGATTCACTTCTGGGGGTGGCAAGCCCAGACTGCCACTCTGGAGACGCCAGTAGAACTCCATCCGTGCGAACACTCCACCATCCGACATCCGGCCATTTTGCCCCACGTCCACATACAAGAAGTCATAGGTCGCATACACCACCGCCAACATCACGATACTATTAAACCCCTTGTAGTTAAAATAGTACGACCCCGAGTTGGGTGGTGGGAAGATGCGGATGTGTTTCCCATCAATTGCACCTCCACAATCGGGAAAGTCCCAACGACTGGCAAAGTGGGAGGCCACAGTCTGCCATTCCTGTGGTGTTGAAGGAAACTGTGGAGTGAAACAAGACAAAAAATTTGTAATCTTGCAAATCAACATTGCAAGCAGATTAGACACCAACATTTTTGCCAAGATCAGTATAACATTTTGGGAACTGAGTATTTAAAGCCTAAATTATAAGGTCCCCTTATCAGAGTCATCTGCTATTACATATCAAGATAATAATAGGAGAAAAAACAAAAAAAATTATAGCATTTGAAAGTATTGAGGCAGGCCTTTGCACTACATGCTTTGGTGAACTCGTCCATAAATTTGACCATCAAAAAGGTAGGTATAGTGTGTATTGGGTTTGGTAAAGTCAGCAGATAGAGGATTGCTAGCAGCTGACCTAGTAGTTGGGGGGAGGGGGGTTCCTAATGAGTTTGGCATAACCAAAAAAAAAGTCACTCTGCATGAATTGAAGCACACACATAACATTTGTAGACATTTTAAGGGATGTTTAGGGGAAAACAATACTATGGAGCTGACATTGGTAAGTGACTAGACTATAGTTTTATGGGCCAAGAAGAGCATGATGGGGAAGTTAGTGAGGCAAATATGCATGAGGACAAAGGGGCAGAGCTTATGAATTAGAGCATATTGCAATGATGGTAATTAGGGAATGAGGAAAGAAATGCAAGACATTAGCAATCATTAAATACATGGAATGTGATGTTAAAGGATAAAACTTACCTTCATATAGTCCTTCTGCAGGACATGAATGATGGCAGAACAGGTCTCTGGAATAATGATCCCCAGAGCATGGGGGGAGATGCCTGTAGAGAACTTGAGGTCCTGAAGGCTTCTCCCTGTCGCTAAGTAGCGCAACGTGGCAATGAGCCTCTGCTCCGGAGTGATGGCTTGCCACATGCAGGTATCCTGCCTGCTGATATAAGGGTACAGCAAAGCCAGCAGACGGTGAAAAACGGGGTCTGTCATCCAGAGATAATTCCTGAAATCATCAGGATTATTCTCCCGGATCTCATGGAGCAAAGGCATGTGCGAGAATTGGTCATGCTGGCGCAACCAATTCTTGGTCCACAAGCGCCTCCCCTCCCTGTTCATGGACCGGGTTTGTGTGAAAGTAAGAACCCCAACACGAAGCCCCTGCACAGCACAAACTCTACGACGAGTACGTAGACGAAACATGGTTTAAAAACGGTCGGCTGGTCAGAACGGACAACAGAAAGCACCGATAAACAGCAATGCCTGAAAGAACGATCTGAATAGCAGAAGCAAGCAGACAATAAGCAATGCAAATCAAAGCGTACTATACCAAGATATAGTCCACAATGAGAAACGAATGCTTACTGACTACACGCACTGATTATCAGATACGCAAAGACAAGCAGAAACTGAAGAGCAGTAGCGAACTGAATCACAAATCTGAAAAGCGCAAATCGTCTCTCACCAAACTTCTACTAATACGCGATAGACACGAGATCAGCAGAAGGAGCCCAAAGGGTGCCAGGCGTGGTGCTGAACTTCCTTTTTCTAGTGCCACCGTACGCGGCTTACATCACCGCATTCTTGGCAACCGGAATTTCCGACAACTTGGTCCGACCGTGTGTATGCAACATCACTTCTGGACCTCTTCCGGAATTAATCCGTCGGGAATACTCAGAATGGTCAGGGGTGGGAAGTGGGGTTCTCCAGGGTTCTGTACTGGGACCAATCCTGTTTAAATATGCATAATAATGCATAAATGACCTGGAGTGTGAGGTAAACAGTTTGATCTCTCTATTTGCGGAAGACACTAAGCTAAGAAGTGCAAGATTATCGGAACAAATGAATGGGGTGGGCAATTACGTGGCAAATGAGGTCTAATGTAGAAAAATTTAAAATAATGCATTTGGGTGGCAAAAATATGAACGCAATCTACTCACTAGGGGGTGAACTTCTGGTGGAATCTAGGATGGAAAAGGATCTGGGGGTCCTAGTAGATGATAGGCTCAGCAATGGCATATAATGCCAAGCTGCTGCTGACAAAGTAAACAGAATATTGGCATGCTTTAAAAAGGGGATTAACACAAGAGATAAAGCGATAATTCTCCCACAAGACTTTGGTCTGGCCTTACCTGGAGTATGCTGTCCAGTTCTGTGTACCAGTACTCAGGAAGGATGTACTAGAAATGGAGCAAGTAGAAAGAAGGGCAACAATGCTAATAAAGGATCTGGAGGATATTAGTTATGAAGAAAGATTGCAAGCACTGAACTTATTCCCTCTGGAGAAAAGACGCTTGAGAGGGGATATGATTTCAATTCACAAATGCCATACTGGTGACCCCACAATAGTGATAAAACTTTTTCGCAGAAGGGAGTTTAACAAGACTCGTGGCCAATCATTAAAATTAGAAGAAAAGAGGTTTAACCTTAAACTGCATAGAGGGTTCTGTAAGAGTGGCAAAGATGTGGAATTCCCTTCCACGGGTGGTGGTTTCAGCGGGGGGCATAAATAGTTAAAAAAACTATTAGATAAGCACCTGAACGTCCGCAACATACAGGGATATACAATGTAATACTGACATATAATCACACACACATAGGTTGGACTTGATGGACTTGTGTCTTTTTTCAATCTCACCTATTATATAACTATCAAAAAATATAAAGGAACACAAAAATAGTTTCTTTTGTATGGCATATGAATGTCCACAAAATTTCCAGTATACAGAAAAAAAATCCACATTATTTCACTCCTTAATTTAATTTCCTAAACTTTTAAAAATACCTCCAAGGATTTGATTTTGTTGTCATCCATGTAAACAGAAGATTCTCCACCCCAAAAACTTGCCTCTTTGTAAGGACAGAACTTGACATCCACAGACAAACTGGAACTGATGCATTGGGCTAGGCTTGGGTCTTTGAGCTGGCACCTCAGGTCTCTTTCTTGAGGTGTTCACTGGAAGTCTTCCTTGGGTTTGCATCATGGCCCCCCTCAAGGGGTCATTCCCAGGAACATTTTTCCAGCAGGAGTCTCCCTTTACTCATCTCAGGACCTCCTGTGGCATTAGAACAACAAAGATGAACAACAAAGATTTTGCTGTAAAAGATGTAGTAATTTCTTCAAATTGCTAGCATCTGCATAAGGGCATGAATAGGGGGTTAGTTTCTTCACGTTCATGGGGCTGGCTAGGTGGATACTGGCTGGGGCGGATACTCTCCATCCAACATGAATAACCACAGAACCACCTACCTAACCTAATAATTAGGGCCTTCTTTAACAATTGGAGGTGTCAAAAAGATTTTTTCATTAATTCAAACATACTGTAAATCCATTAGGCGATTGAGCATGCAGAAATAAAATGTTTCTTAGCAACAGTTTTCATTATATAGATTCAATATACAGTATCTCACAAAAGTGAGTACATCCCTCACATTTTTTGTAAATATTTTATTATATCTTTTCATGTGACAACACTGAAGAAATTACACTTTGCTACAATGTAAAGTAGTGCGTGTACAGCTTGTATAACAGTGTAAATTTGCTGTCCTTTCAAAATAACTCACACAGCCATTAATGTCTAAACCACTGGCCACAAAAGTGAGTACACCATTAACTGAAAATGACCAAATTGGGCCCAGTTAGCCATGTTCCCCTTCTCTGTGTCATGTGACTCGTTAGTTTTACAAGGCTCAGGCGTGAATGGGGAGCAGGTGTTTAAAGTTTGGTGTTATCACTCTCACTCTCTCTCATACTGGTCACTGGAAGTTCATGGCACCTCATGGCAAAGAACACCCTGAGGATCTGAAAAAAAAATTGTTGTTCTACATAAAGATGGCCTAGGCTATAAGAAGATTGCCAAGACCTTGAAACTGAGTTGCAGCACGGTGGCCAAGACCATACAGTGATTTAACAGAACAGGTTCCACTCAGAACAGGCCTCGCCATGATTAACCAAAGAAGTTGAGTACACTTGCTTAGCGTCATATCCAGAGGTTGACTTTGGGAAATAGACATATGAGTGCTGCCAACATTGCTGCAGAGGTTAAATGGGTTGGGGTTCAGCCTGGCAATGCTCAGACCATATGCTGCACACTACATCAAACTGTATGCATAACTGTCATCCCAGAAGGAAGCCTCTTCTAGAGATGATGCACAAGAAAGCCCGCCAACAGTTTGCTGAAGAAAAGCAGACTAAGGACATGGATTACTGGAACCATGTCCTGTGATCTCATGAGACCACGATGAACTTATTTGGTGTCAAGCGTATGTTACAGCAACCGGGTTAGGAGTACAAAGACAAGTGTGTCTTGCCTACAGTCAAGCATAGTGGTGGGAGTGTCATGGTCTGGGGCTGCATGAGTGCTGCCGGCACTGGGGAGCTACAGTTCATTGAGGTAACCATGAATGCCAACATGTACTGTGAGATACTAAAGCAGAGCATGATCCCCTCCCTTTGGAGACTGGGTCACAGGGCAGTATTTCAACATAATGACCCCCAAACACACCTCCAAGATGACTATTGCCTTACTATAGAAGCTGAGGGTAAAGGTGATAGACTGGCCAAGCATGTCTCCAGACTATAACCCTATTGAGCATCTGTGGGATATCCTCATATGGAAGGTGGAGGAGTGCAAGGTCTCTAACCAGCTCCATAATGTCATCATGGAGGAGTGGAAAAGGACTCCAGTGGCACTGCTGGAAAATAATGGTGGCCACGCAAAATATTGACACTTTGGGCCCAATATGGACATTTTAACTTAGGGGTGTACTCACTTTTGTCACCAGCGGTTTAGATATTAATGGCTGTGTGAGTTATTTTGAGGGGACAGCAAATTTACACTGTTATACAAGCTGTACACTCACTACATTGTAGCAAAGTGTATTTTTTCAGTGTTGTCACATGAAAAGATATAATATAATATTTACAAAAATGTGAGGCGTGTACTCTTTTGTGAGATACTGTATATTCAAATGAACATTTTTCAAATACAGTATTACAGCAGGATTCAATAAAACAAACACCTTTAGTTTCTTTTAACCTCTGGAACTTAAGTGCAAAACATTATTTAAAGTCAGACTTAAACTGAAATAATCAAAATATCCCAGCTATAAGTTAAAACTAAATTTTTCAGTACAGTACAGTAGAGCAATCTACTTTATGCTCCTCTTTTCCGATATTCACACCTTCTGTATATATATTTCAAAATGTTCTCACTGTCTCCCTTTGGTTTGAGACTGGCTGAAACTGACTTCCTAATTTCACAAGACATGTGAATCAAAAATACACATTTAACATATAAACCTCTTATTAAAGAGGAAATAAAGGCAAAAAAAAAAAAAAAAACACCCTGTAAGGCAAAGGCATAATGAGCTAATATGCATAGCATACTAGCTCATTATGAATAACTTACCTGAGAACGAAGCCCCCAAAGCTGTCCTCCGTCTTCCTCTTTGCCGCTGCCATGTATCCTAGAGCGACTTCTGGGTCTCGCGGCTCCGGTGCTGTGATTCGCCGGAGCCGCGATGATGTCACTCTCGTGCATACGCGCGGGAGCCGACACTCGCGGCATATCTCCGCGATCTGCGGCTTGCCCAGTACGCCTGGGCGCCGCTGTCTATATTTAATAGCTTGTCACCCAATTTGGCTGTTTATTGAATGCCTTGAAGAAAAATAAAAAAGAATATCCATGCTAAAAGGAAACTAATATTCCTAGCAGGTCCTTATTCCTAGACACTGGCTTTCTTGTGCATCAGAGGCTTCCTTCTGGGATGACAGTTACGCATACAGTTTGATGTAGTGTGCAGCATATGGTCTGAGCACTGCCAGGCTGAACCCCAACCCATTTAACCTCTGCAGCAATGTTGGCAGCAGTCATATGTCTATTTCCCAAAGTCAACCTCTGGATATGACGCTAAGCAAGTGTACTCAACTTCTTTGGTTAATCATGACGAGGCCTGTTCTGAGTGGAACCTGTTCTGTTAAATCACTGTATGGTCTTGGCCACCGTGCTGCAACTCAGTTTCAAGGTCTTGGCAATCTTCTTATAGCCTAGGCCATCTTTATGTAGAACAACAATTTTTTTTTCAGATCCTCAGGGTGTTCTTTGCCATGAGGTGCCATGAACTTCCAGTGACCAGTATGAGAGAGAGTGAGAGTGATAACACCAAACTTTAAACACCTGCTCCCCATTCACGCCTGAGCCTTGTAAAACTAACGAGTCACATGACACAGGGAAGGGGAACATGGCTAACTGGGCCCAATTTGGTCATTTTCAGTTAATGGTGTACTCACTTTTGTGGCCAGTGGTTTAGACATTAATAGCTGTGTGAGTTATTTTGAAAGGATAGCAAATTTACACTGTTATACAAGCTGTACACGCACTACTTTACATTGTAGCAAAGTGTAATTTCTTCAGTGTTGTCACATGAAAAGATATAATAAAATATTTACAAAAAATGTGAGGGATGTACTCACGTTTGTGAGATACTGTATATTGAATCTATATAATGAAAACTGTTGCTAAGAAACATTTTATTTCTGCATGCTCAATCGCCTAATGGATTTACAGTATGTTTGAATTAATGAAAGAATCTTTTTGACACCTCCAATTGTTAAAGAAGGCCTTAATTATTAGGTTAGGTAGGTGGTTCTGTGGTTATTCATGTTGGATGGAGAGTATCCGCCCCAGCCAGTATCCACCTAGCCAGCCCCATGAACGTGAAGTTGAGCTGCACATAGCAGATGGGGGAGTTGGCTACCAATGGGAGATGTCCCTAGGAAGTGCTTTTGTTTTGTTCCTACTCCTGGAGATAGCACTATAACCCTACGGTCAAGAATCAAATACTAGGACATTTTTAGTTTGCCTATAATAAGACATTAAAATGATACTAAAGCTCAGATCCTCCTATTTTTCTGGCCCCCCATCGGCAACTTCTGGCCCCTGCTTCCTGCCGAGTGCCCCCACAACAAGCAGTTTGCTAAAGGGGCACCCAAGCAGCTGCTCTGTGTGTCCATTCAGACACAAAGCTGTGGCCCGGCCCCTTGCCCTTCTCTCCTCATTGACTCACTGCCTTTGATTGAACAGAAGGGGGAGCCAATGGCACCCCACTGCTGTCTCTGCCAATGATGAGAGAGAGTCCGGGACAGCATAGCCTCTTGTGCAACACCTCTGGATCGAAATGGGGCAATGGTAAGTATTAGGAGGGACTAGGGGGGCTGCTGCACACAGATTTTTTTTTATCTTAATGCATAGAATGCTTTCAAATAAAAAAACTACTGCACACACACACCTTAAATGCAGGTTTATTCCAGGCAGCCATATGATGAGTGGGCTTCTCTCTAGAGCTGGTGCATCTCAGCGATGTATAGAATGGTGCTCCATAGTATTTTCGGTTTATTAGTGTAACAAAAGTTTCATAGTTTCATAGTTAGTTAGGTTGAATAAAGACACCAGTCCATCCAGTTCAACCTGAGTGAGTGTCTACGATTGTCCCTATCACTGTACATAGCACACTCATGTCAGTCCCCACAATCCATTCATATACTAGGGCCAATTTTAGACAGATGCCAATTAACCTACCTGCATGTCTTTGGATTGTGGGAGGAAACCAGAGTACCCAGAGGAAACCCACGCAGGCACAGGGAAAGCATGCAAACTCCAGCAGATAGTGTCGTGGTTGGGATTTGAACCAGCGATGCTTCTTACTGCTAGGTGAGAGTGCTAACCACTACACCACTGTGCCGCCCGTTAAATCTTCCAATCCAAGTTAAATCCTCTGCGATTCAATTTTTTTGACAATGAAACATAAAAACTGCAAAAAGGGTTGAGTACTTTTTATAGTCACTGTAGGTACTAACACTGCTTTCAATTTGCAAACGGCACAGGTTTTTTGCTGTTACACCCATGTTGGTGTCCAGTTGACCTGGCTCACGCTTAGTCACTTTTAGTTAATTGTGGATTACTGACAGATTACTTTGTTAAGAACCATCATTTGGCTATACATCACAAGAAATAGTTATATTTAAAAGAAATTAAGTTATTTGAGTTATTTCTCTGTCTTTCTTGAAGACAGAATCTTTAATGTAAGTCTACAGTTTATAACCTATGTTTTGTAGCCAAACATTATCAAAATACAGTCTTTGGCATAAACAAATAGCAGTCATATGTACGAATCTGACAGGAAAATGGTGTAGCCTTTTTCTTTTTTTTTTTTACTTTCAGAGCAAAAAGCATACCCTTTATTGTTCCACCAAAGTTTCATGGAAGAGACTGGGTTGGCATACAGAATGGAGAACGTATACAAGAAGATAGTGAGCCATATACTGCTCCAGATTTTCTTCCAAGATCATCCTTCTGCTCTATGGGTAAAATATTCTCTATTAAATCTCTGTTGAGGTAGTACTTGTATTAACATAATGATGTGTAATCAGGTGTAGCAATTAAGGATTAATTATGGTTTAAATGGAAATCATATTTCTGATTGTGTTAAGTGGCTGAAAAGGTCATTATTCCCCATCTCTGTAAATGAGCAGCTTTACTATTAGCAGTGTTTTAGATTTATTTTTCTGGTGTACAATACAATCTATTACTGCAGCATGATAATTCAGATACTTTGGCTGTAGGTACAAGGTTCAGGTGTGCTACTACCATGGGTTTGGCATGTGTGTTCAAGGTTCACAGACCCGCAAAAATAATGTGGGAATTCTCCATAGTAACCATAATGCACTAAATGGCCTTTGAACTTAGCTCAACTAGTTAGGAAGGGTTAAAACAGTGATTTTCTATGAAAATGGAAGGCCTACTCTATTGAAAGCCCCTAACCCCCCCCCAAAGTCAAACTGAATACAAATGTTTAATGTATATTTGACGGAACCATCCAGCACCAAGCTTGGGTGCTTCTGTCAAGAGATAGCTTAATCCAGTCTGGACCCATGAACCAGGTATTGTAGCTGAGCATCCAAGACTATACGGCACTAGCTTAGATGCAAACTGGAACGTTTTTTATTAAAACCCTACACAGAATTTATATACCACACAATATCAGGTGAGCCTGACCATATGATCGTATACAATACAAATGGTAAACAGGAATATAATTACATAGCTAAGGAACAGCCAACATACACATAATGCTAATCCATAGCTAGCAACAAATAGTTGAAAATGATCTAATTGACAGTGTTCTAATTAATCTGTAAGCTAATCAACATAAACACATAACATCCCCCCTAAGTTCGATAACAAGTTAAAGTGGACAAAATATTAATCACCTTTCCATGAGATGATCATACAGAAGCAATAAGTGACTCAATTAACAATGGGAATGCACACCTAAAAGGCACACAACGGGACAAAGACACACACATAACAAACAGTGATCCCACCCCACCTCAGACTGTTCGGCAAAAGTCTACAACTGTCTGTATGAGACAAACTCATACATTGTTCCAGCAGTCTGAAAAGGTGGAATTTATATTCATATTTTTCTTGAGGGATATTGTTGATAAATATTTCTGTCCCAAGTGAAGGAGCCTCTCCAACCCAATCTACAGGAGGGCCACCATATTTCCTCTGACCAAGATTATTATTACACCTTTCCATTCACTCCAGAAGGGAAGCTTTATTGTCCATATTCAGAGAAGTAATCCAAGCCTCGCTCTTATGCCGCATACACATGGTCGGATTTTCCAACGGGAAATATTCAATGTGAGCTTGTTGTCGGAAAGTACGACTGTGTGTATGCTCCTTCGGAAATTTGCTGTCAGATTTTCGACCCACAAATGTTTGATAGCAGGTTCTCAAATTTTCCACCAACAAAATTTTGTTGTTCGGAAAGGCCGATCGTGTGTACACAAGTCCGCACACAAAAGTTCATGCATGCTCGGAATCAAGTATGAGCCGGAAGCGCTCAGTCTTGTAAAACCAGTGTTCGTAATGGAGATGGAGAGCACATTCATCATGCAGCAAATGTTGAAATCTCTCAATGCAGCGCATTCTCTTTTTCTTTATGAGAAGAAGAGTTCTGACAAGCTGATGTTTTATTATTTCTCGTGAGCTCATCAATAATCTTTGTTGTTTTTTTTTCTCGTGATCTTCAGTATATTATTTTTTTTTCTATTGAACTCCATATTTTTTTTTTCTCGTGATCTCCAGAATATTTTTTTTTCTTGTGATCTCCAGAATATTTTTTATCGTTTTGTGTGTCAAGTTACCACCATTATTATCTTGTATTTTTTTAACCTTAAAGAGATACAACTATGCTGGTGTCCCTTGTTAATTTGACAATGTATTTGGGAAATGTACCTGCCTACTCACAAACAAACTGTCCTTTTTGAAGTAAAACACAGCCAAGTATTTGTCAAAACCAAAATTAGAAATATAATAGGGGTCATAACAAAAAAAAGAGGAAGGCAACCCTGGAGAAGCAGTTGGAATTGGTAAAGCCTTTATACCCCAGGACAGACATCAATTATTTGACTGTCAAAAGTCATTTAATAGGGAGCACAGTACGGTCGAGGACTCAGAGAGATTGGGAGCAGCAGCAGATGACATATATGTCCCAAGGCTGTGGTCTCACAACAGACTGCGTTTTTTCTGCCAGACCACACCAAACCCAGGCCATCACTCTCAACACTTCCTTCCACGCTTCCTTCCATGCTGCTGTGGTGGGTTGGGTGGCTGTGGTGTTGGTGGTGTTGCTGGAGGTAGTGAAGGAGTATGGTCAAACTCACATACGTGGATTTTATTTGTGAGTTGGCCCCTTGTCCCCTTGTTTAGGGCCTGAAGAATGATCTTCTCACAGATGAGGCGTTTGCGCCCTCCTCCATGTGTTCCAGTTTACTCGCTGTCAAACAGCCAAACATCTCAGGGCCACTAGGGGTCGTTGTAAGTACCGCAGTAGCCTGGCTAATTAAAGCAGTCGCTGACTTCTCCAGGTGCCTCACCTTCCTGGTCCTTTTGATTGGAAGGCAGAGGGGAGGAACCTAGGATTCAGTCAGACTGCTTTCCATGGCCTCCTCCTGGCTGACACTTTCCTGTGTATGAAAATGGTACATAATTTTAGTTTTTTGATCATCAATCACACAGAATTTTGAGCTCATGACTATTGCAAATTGAATGTTAACAAATAGAAAAGACTATCATTCTGACCCCAACATTTTTCATTCTTGACCCATTCATTTTTGCCCACTACTGTCTATTGATATGTAAACCACTTTATTAAATCAGAAATTAGTGATCAATAACATCTAGTTAACATCATTTAATTTTTGTCAAAAAATATGTTGAACAATGCTATACCTGGCTCAAGCTGGGCTCCTCCACATCTTCTTCCTGAGTGAAAGGCCCAGGTTGGACTTCAGGAGCCTCCGCTGATGTTGAAGG
Source organism: Lithobates pipiens (assembly GCF_037356315.1). Lineage (NCBI taxonomy): Eukaryota > Metazoa > Chordata > Amphibia > Anura > Ranidae > Lithobates > Lithobates pipiens. Next base: position 129,244,211 of record NW_027507787.1, on the reverse strand, counting down.
AAGTGTGGATAGCGATGGCCTGGGTTCACTTTGGTCTGACAAAAAACACAGTCTGTCATAGTACCACAGCCTGGGTACATTTATGAGCATATCATCAGCTGCTGCTCCGGATCTCATGGAATCCTGGACCTTCTTTCGCTCCCTATTATATGTGCTCCACAGGCTACCAATTTTGGCCTTCAAATAGATGTCTGCTGTGGGATACACCGGCTTCACCCATTACAACATTTTCTCCAGCGCTGCTTTCCTCTTTAGCTTGTTAGGAGTATTCTCTGCATGTCACTTGCCAGAGACATGGCAGCTCCCTGTACACATCCAGGAATTTGGGCAGGAAGTCCGGGTCAGTGAATTTATCCACCATTTTAGCTGCAACACACAACACAAATCAAACCCTAATGTCAGGCTAAACTCTCCTAATCTTCTCCCAATATAGGCCTCAATCTCTAAAGCAGTATAGGCCACTAACCACTGATGCCCCAAGTTAAAATTGTACCTTCGTTTACACAATCGGCTCTTACGATCCTTTCGTCCTCCACTCACAGATCATACGTACGACACCCGTGTGTTATGCTTTATATACACTGTGCATGCGTGAAACTCTGCCTCTGTCCTTCTTTCTAGTGTATTTCCCGCCTCTTCTCTTTTGGGGCAGTGGGAGAGCATATGGCAGAGACACAGCAGGTGCATGCAGAGGGCAGCAATGACGAAAGCCCAGAGCAAAGCAGTTCAACATCCAGGAGAAGATATCAGGCCTCAAATATGTCCTTTGTAGAGATGGTGGAGATGGTGGACATCTTGAAGAGGGCAGACATCTTGAAGAGAGAAGCATGGACCTTACCCAAACCCAAATGTGAGAAAGGTCAAGATCAGGACTAAAGTTGTGACAAGTCTGCACAGGAATTTTGGGGTACAACGATTCATGGAGCAATTGAGGAAACGCTGTTCAGATCTGAAATTAAGGGAGCATGATTAGTATAGAAAGATCAGGAAAGTGCTTAAAAAAAGTAAGTATTTGTCGTGTGTTCCTATTATTATTATTACTTTAGTGCTGCTCCATGTGCTTTTCTTTACTGTTGTACAGTTTAAAATGGCAAGTTTGAGGTTCGTGGGCACAGTAATCATTTGTAGTAAACATAATTCGACCACTAATACAATGTTTTTGGCAGATGCAGGTTAACTACATTTGTTCATGCATATTTTTATTAAAAGAAGTTTAGTACATTGTTGTCTAGATGTGTTTGTAACTATAATGAAATGCAAACTCAATTCAGTGTAAGGAGAAGACACTCAGTGGCTGTTTACACATCTGGACTCAGGAGCACTAGTGCGGGACACCAGAACAACCTTTTTATGGTGTCCCACGCAGGTGCTCCAGTGGATACTAGGGGTCTCTCCATGTGTGAAACTTGCACAAAACAGGTAAGTATTCCAGCTTTTGAAAGGGAAAAAATCATGTCTTCAGCTAAGAACTCTGCCAAAACAGACAATTGGAGGGCACTTCCAAGCAATGTTTCATATTTCTATTTCTCGCCTCAAATATCTGTCTGCTAAGTATACCTTTTTTGTATTCACATGGGGGAGAAAAGAATCTGGACATATGAGGACACCACAATCCCCACACCTAATGAAGAGGGGGAACAACTCAGCACAGAATCTAAGGATGTGGATTCCGAGGTTCAGGAAGTGGTTGAAATGGTGACCACAACAGGTCAGTCTCTGAGACCACAGCTTCAGGTAATAGATGTATGCCTGCATATTTATAATACATGGTGTGTGTTTTTTTATTTTTAGGTGATGTGGATGTTGTGGAAGAAGAATCTCACTTCAACAGTGCAAGTGCACAAGTCCTCATCAGCAAAATAATGGTGTGCAATCGGGATTTAGAGAAGCTCAAGGAAAACATCAATGATGTTGTAAAAAGACTGACCAACATCATTGATGTTTTAGCCAAAATCTAAAAACAAAAAAAGTTGTCGTTATTGTGTATCTTTTTATAAAAATGTGAAAGTAATTGCAAAGCCAAATTTTGAAGATGCACACAGTGGGGGTTATTTACTAAAGGAAAATCCACTTTGCAATGAAAGTGCACTTGGAAGTAAAGTCGCTGTAGATCCAAGGGGGACATGCAAGGAAGATAAAAAACAGTAGCTTGCACATGATTGGATGATAAAATCAGCAGAGCTTCCACTCATTTCAGATCTACCCCTTAAATTTAGAGTGACTGCACTTCCAAGTGCACTTGCAGTGCAAAGTGGACTTGCCTTTCGTAAATAACCCCCAGTGTGTCAACATGTGCTATCTGCCATCATGGGATATCAATGTACGCATTTTGTGGGTGCAACTCCTTCCTCGCAACTAAAGTAGATGAGAAGAATGATTTGCACCCCTGAAACACTTCCATTGATCCCCCCATGATGGGATCTAGCACATGTTGACACTGCGGCTTATTTCAAAAAAGCCAAACCACTTTGCACTACAAGTGCAATGCAAGTGCACTAGTAGGGAAAAGTGGATTGTCCTTTCTGAAATAAGGCCCAGTGTGTCAACATGTGCTAGCTCACATCATGGGGGATCAATGGGCATGTTTTGGGGTGCAACCTCTTCCTCTCATCTACTTTAGTTGTGAAGAAGGGGTTGCACTCCCAAAACGCCTACATTGATATCCCATGATGCCAGATAGCACATGTTGACACACTGTGTGTTTTGTGGATTTATCAAAATAGATGTAGGGAAAAGACACACATTTTAAACATAATCCACATTTTGACTCCCAATTTGTGTGCATCTTCAACATTTGGCTTTTACAGGCGTGAGATCACCCCATCTGATGAAGGCAAGAGCAACACAGTTTTGACATACTAATGTCTAATATGGCCTTCACTTTATTAAAGTTGAACATTGTAAGTTCCTGAGTTGGGGATGTGGATGTTATGTTTTTAACCTGTTCCCGCCAGGCGTATGCAGATGTGCGTACTTGGCTTTCGGGGGTCACACCAGAATGATGCCCGCAGCTGCAGACATATCATGCCGGTACCGTTGTTTAGAGCGGGCGATCGGCTTTCAGGATAACAACCGATGTTGCTAAAAGCCGCTCGGCCGTTATCCCGGAGGAGCGCCACTTGCCACTCTTCCCGGGCCTCCCGATGACACGGAAGACCCGACCGACAATCTTATGGTGGCCAGGGACAGACTGCAATGAAGCCGGAAACGGCTTTGTTCCAGCCTCCTGATTGTAAACACGGAAGCGACGTCACAACGTCACTTCCTGTTTATTTGGCTGCCAATGGCACTGGTTTAAAAATATATACAGTATTCAGAATTGATGAAAATGGTGATCTGAATACTTTGAAGTGCAAAGGAGGGATCGGGGGTCTTTTAGACCCCTGATCCCCCCGTAAAGAGTGCCTGTCACCACCTATTACTCTTACAAGGGATGTTTACATTCCTTGTGACAGCAATACAAGTGATCAAAATTATTTTTTTTTTAAACACAACTTAATCATATAAAATAAATAAGATTTTTTTTTAAAGCTCCCCCGTCCCCGCGAGCTTGCGCATATGGAAGTCGCACCTGCATATGTAAACGGTGTTCAAACCACACATGTGAAGTATCGCCGCAATCTTTAGAGTGAGAGCAATTCTAGCACTAGACCTCCTCATCTGCCACAAACACAAATGGGAGGCCCACCACGTTGTCTGCTGGAGGTGGCAAGCCCAAGCTGCCAGTCTGGAGATGCCTGTAGAATTCAGTCTTGGCGATGACTCCTCTATCCGACATACGGCCATTCTACCCCACATCCAGATACAGAAATTCATACTTTGCCAACACCAATGCCAACAACATGATTCTACTGTACCCCTTGCAGTTATAGTAGTACGACCCCGAGTTGGGGGGTGGGACGATCCGGACGTGTTTCCTTTCCCATCTATCTCACCACCACAGTTGGGAGGCCACAGTCTGCCATTCCTGTGGGTTGGAAGGAAACTGAATATAAAGAAGGTCCGTGAAAATAACTACTACTGTATTTGTTTCAGTGACTAAAGTACTATACATAAAATAGTGGACGAAATAAAAAATATATAAAGTGAATCACCATGCGATTTGTTAAAAATGACGAAAAACGCATACAAAGTGCTAGTGCTGAACAATAAATAGATCTGAAAAGAAAATCTGCTAAGTCAAAGTATATGTGTAACAGTGTACAAAAGTAATCATTAGCTAGATAAGGCAAAAGATGTAAGTAATGCTTGCCTTGTGACTAAAGAAATCGCATATGGTGTTAAAGCCAAGGGAGGGTTAAGCAAAGTGACTCTGTGCGGGTGTCTTTATACCATAGACTTAAATATCGGTGCAGTGCACTAAATAGAATCATACAATCAAAGAAAATAAATCAAATTGTTGAATCAAAACAAAAACGCATAAACGATCCAAGTGTTGGTGAGAGGGAAACAACCCTCTGGGAATAATCCAAAACAGAAGGAAAAAGGTGCACAGTGTTTGAAGCTATAAAAAATATAAAAAAACAACAATGGAACAGTAATCCTAGTTAAAATTGTCCATTCAGCTGGTGCAACAACAAGTGGCGATTAGCCCAAAATCGCATGTAACAAGACAGTCGCCTGCAATGCTGGTGCTTAAAATATATGTGCACTATAAGGTAGAGATTTAAACAGTGATAATGGTGATGGTGGATATCTCCCACGTGGTCCTGTGTAATCAGAATATGGGTGTCCCCTTACCTTACAGCTGTAAGGTAACAGCATATGGTATATGTATCCTCAGGGTTCCTGGTGGTCCTTATCCCTCGAGGTCCTATTCACGTGTCCCCGGGTCCTGGCGTCTCCTGCCTACTGTGCCGTATTGGGCTCTGTAAGTGGTCCATCAGCGGTACTTCAGCGTGGGGGGGGGAAATTGGTGGTATACCTCGGCGGTTTTATGCAAGGGGTTAAACAGATAAGGAGGAAGGGAGCTCCATAGTATAGTATTTTTCAACAGTATTGAAATTTATTTATAAAAACAGCTTTGGTACTCACAAACAGACAGAGTTTTTGTATGGTGTATAAACGAGCCTCGAGCTCGATTGCGTCACTTCCGGTAGCGTCCCGACTAGTGTTCGTCACGGTCATGAAGTCACGTGACCGTGACGAACACTAGTCGGGACGCTACCGGAAGTGACGCAATCGAGCTCGAGGCTCGTTTATACACCATACAAAAACTCTGTCTGTTACTCTGTGAGTACCAAAGCTGTTTTTATAAATAAATTTCAATACTGTTGAAAAATACTATACTATGGAGCTCCCTTCCTCCTTATCTGTTTAACCCCTTGCATAAAACCGCCGAGGTATACCACCAATTTCCCCCCCCCACGCTGAAGTACCGCTGAGGGACCACTTACAGAGCCCAATACGGCACAGTAGGCAGGAGACGCCAGGACCCGGGGACACGTGAATAGGACCTCGAGGGATAAGGACCACCAGGAACCCTGAGGATACATATACCATATGCTGTTACCTTACAGCTGTAAGGTAAGGGGACACCCATATTCTGATTACACAGGACCACGTGGGAGATATCCACCATCACCATTATCACTGTTTAAATCTCTACCTTATAGTGCACATATATTTTAAGCACCAGCATTGCAGGCGACTGTCTTGTTACATGCGATTTTGGGCTAATCGCCACTTGTTGTTGCACCAGCTGAATGGACAATTTTAACTAGGATTACTGTTCCATTGTTGTTTTTTTATATTTTTTATAGCTTCAAACACTGTGCACCTTTTTCCTTCTGTTTTGGATTATTCCCAGAGGGTTGTTTCCCTCTCACCAACACTTGGATCGTTTATGCGTTTTTGTTTTGATTCAACAATTTGATTTATTTTCTTTGATTGTATGATTCTATTTAGTGCACTGCACCGATATTTAAGTCTATGGTATAAAGACACCCGCACAGAGTCACTTTGCTTAACCCTCCCTTGGCTTTAACACCATATGCGATTTCTTTAGTCACAAGGCAAGCATTACTTACATCTTTTTCCTTATCTAGCTAATGATTACTTTTGTACACTGTTACACATATACTTTGACTTAGCAGATTTTCTTTTCAGATCTATTTATTGTTCAGCACTAGCACTTTGTATGCGTTTTTCGTCATTTTTAACAAATCGCATGGTGATTCACTTTATATATTTTTTATTTCGTCCACTATTTTATGTATAGTACTTTAGTCACTGAAACAAATACAGTAGTAGTTATTTTCACTGACCTTCTTTATATTCAGCACTGCCACTTTATGCAACTCTGCTACCTAAAAAATCGCATTGGGACCACCAGTCTTATTTATCATTAATTGTTTTTCTTATCCATTTGTCTACCACTCAAAATACTACTACGCATAGGAGTGAGGGTCCCTCACTATATATACATATATATATATTTTTTTTATTTTTTATATACATATATTGTCTTTTCTTTTTCTACGTTCCATTTATTACCTGTAGTGGAGACGATATTACATTTATCTTCTAATCTTTTGAGTACCTATTGAATATATTAAACCTGTTTTAACTAGATTCTTCACCATAGTACCGCGCACCACTACCTTTTTACCTTTTGTCTTCTCCAATTGGGGTTCAAGTACCCCATTTCAGTGTGTGCAGCGGTGCAACAATTAGATTACTCTTTGATTAGGCGCAGGAATATTCTCTTTTATACTTGGAAGGAAACTGGATTCAAACAAGAAAAAAAAAATTGTACTTTTGCACATAACATTGCAAGCAGATTAGACACAAACATTCTTTGCCAACATAAGTATAACATTTATTTAAATTAGTATTTAAAGTCAAAAGTATAAGGTACACTTATCAGATTCCTCGCCCCCTCTGATGGCCCATTGCAAAAAAATATATGGGGGGAGATGTTTTGGACAAGTAACCGTCTCCACTTCATTGAGAGCTGAATGCATAAATAATGTGTGTTACTTTGGCCAGCCCCTCCGTACTTACACTATTGGCAGCCCAGTGGACAGGTAAGAAGTGTAATAATAAAAAAATATGAATGCACACTGTCCAAACTGAAGCACATTTTTACATTCCTCAATTATCTATCAAGATAATAGGAGCTTTGGTGAATTCATCCATAAATATGACCACAAAAGAGGTAGGTATAGTGTGTATTGGTTTGGCAAAGTCAGCAGATTGAGTATTGGTATCGGTTTACGGTGGGGGGGGGCTCCAAATGAGTTTTGGCCCCCCAAAAAAACCTCTTGCACTATGCCTGAATTTTAGAACACCAAAAAACATTTGTACACATTTTAGGGGGTGTTTAGGGTAAGCACTACAATGGAGCTGACAAAATACATTGTTAAGTGACTAGGCTAGGGGTGTATGGCCCCATGATAGCATGCTGGGAAGGTTAGTGAAGGCAAATATGCATGAAGGACAAAAAAGGAGCACTAAAAGCTTGCAGCATGCATGAGAACAAAGAGGACATTCACAGCATATTACAATCATGGTAAATATGGAATGATGAAAGAAATACAATACATTAGCAAACATTAAATACATAGAATGTGATGTTAAAGGATAAAACTTACCTTAATATAGTCCTTCTGCAGGACCTGAATTTTGGCAGAAAAGGTCTCTGGAATAATGATTTCCAGAACCTGGGGGGAGATCCCCGTCGTAAACTTAATATTCTCCCCGTTGCCAAGTACCACAAGGTGGCGACGAGCCTTTACTCAGGAGTGATGGCTTGCCACATGCATGTGTCCTGCTTGGCATTATGAAGGGTAAGCAAAGCCAACAGACAATGAAAAACGGGTTCTGCCAATCGGAGATGATTCCTAAAATCATCAGGATTATTCTCCTGGAGCTCCTGCAGCAAAGGCATGTGAGAGAATTGGTCATGATTAAGTAACCAATTCTCCGTCCATAAGTATAAGGAAGTATTCCTGCGCCTAATCAAGGTAAATCTAGAAAACAAGGAACGTTGTACTGCTGCACGCACTGTGGTGGGGTACCTGAACCCCAGTGAGAAAAAATGGAAAAAACAGAAGTAGTGGTGCGCTGTACTGTGACAGGGAGTCTAGCCTGAAGGCTGGTAAGCTCTATAGGCACTAGAATAATATAGAGATGTTAGACGATATATATGTCGTCACATAAGGCAAAAGATATATGTAAAGCAGTGTGCGTTTTTTTATGAGGGGATAGTAAGGAACCCTCAAAAGCACTATAACGTTATAGCAAAGGTAAATTCAAGTATAGATGCAATAATATACGAAAAAACACACAATCAAAATATTTAAAACAAGTGATTCCCAATGCGATTTGTTGTGGCTGTCAAAATCGCATAAAGTGCCAGTGCCAAAAAATAAAATAATAATCCATGCAAAATTCCTCTACACCATAAAAATAGTTAAAACAATATAAATAAAGCAGTGAGCAAATTGATCATTCAACTGTGCAGAAAGTGGCAATTATAGAATAAAAATAAAACACATAAAGTGTCAGTGCTGAGGGAATAAATGCAAAATCCCTCTAAAACAATATGGAACTATGCACAATGCCTAAAACAGTATTGAAGCTATGCAAAATGCCAAAGTGAAAAAAATAAAATATATCGAAAAAATGTCCGTTACACTTGTGCAAGACCGGTGGCGATTATGTCAGAAAATCGCATGAAGTGCTAGTGTTTAAATAATAATAACATGTGCACTATATTTAATAAAAACAATATAATTGGTGGTGGTAGTGGTGATGGTGGATATATCCCTCGTGGTCCTGTGTGGTCAGGGTATGGGTGTCCCCTTACCTTACAGCTGTAAGGTAACAGCGTATAATATGTATATCCTCGGGGTCCCTGGTGCTCTTTGTCTTTTGAGGTTCTGCTGTGGTGTCCCCAGATCCTGGCGTCAGTATCCTGCCTATTGCGCTGTGTTGGTCCCTTTAAGTGGTAACTCAGCAACATTCAGCGTGGGGGGTGCCTCAACAATTGGTGTGTATATATAGGGTTAAAAAGATGTGGAGATAGGAAGCCCCATAGTGTAGTAGTTTTGACCATAAAATATTTTTATTTAAGCAAACAATAGGATACTCACAAACAAAGGAGATGTTTAAAACAGTGTATAAACGAGCATCGAGCTCGATTTGCGTCACTTCCGGTAGCTCTCGTCCCGATGCGTGTTCGTCATGGTCACGTGACTTCATCAAAGATCCCTGATGAAGTCACGTGACCGCGACGAATACGCAGCGGGCTGAGAGCTACCGGAAGTGACGCAAATCGAGCTCGATGCTCGTTTATACACTGTTTTAAACATCTCCTTTGTTTGTGAGTATCCTATTGTTTGCTTACATAAAAATACAGGACCACGAGGGAAATATCCACCATCACCACTACCACCACCAATTATATTGTTTTTATTAAATATAGTGCACATGTTATTATTATTTAAACACTAGCACTTCATGCGATTTTCTGACATAATCGCCACCGGTCTTGCACAAGTGTAATGGACATTTTCCGATATATTTTATTTTTTTCACTTTGGCATTTTGCATAGCTTCAATACTGTTTTAGGCATTGTGCATAGTTCCATATTGTTTTAGAGGGATTTTGCATTTATTCCCTCAGCAATGACACTTTATGTGTTTTATTTTTATTCTATAATTGCCACTTTCTGCACAGTTGAATGATCAATTTGCTCACTGCTTTATTTATATTGTTTTAACAATTTTTATGGTGTAGAGGAATTTTGCATGGATTATTATTTTATTTTTTGGCACTGGCACTTTATGCGATTTTGACAGCCACAACAAATCGCATTGGGAATCACTTGTTTTAATTCTCCATCCATAAACTCCTCCTCAACCTGTTCATGGACTGGTTAGGGTCAAAGCAATAACTCCAACACCAAGCCCAATAACAGCACGAGCTCTCCAACGAGAATGTAACGGCAACATGGCTAGAAAGCGGTTGACTGGTCAGAACGAACTAACAGAATGAGCTGAAAATTGGAAACGATTGGACAAGAACGCACTGTAAAACACAATAGTGAACTACAAATAGAACGCACTGAAAAACAGGAACAAACCGACAACACACACTGAAGAACAGATACAAACCCACAAGCACAAACTGTAAAGCAGAAATGAACTGAAAAGCATGAGGCTGAAAAGCGCGAATCGTCTCTCACCGAACTTCTACTAACACGAGATAAACATGAGAGTAGCAGAAGGAGCCCAAAGGGTGCCGCACTGGCTATTGAACTTCCTTTTTATATGCTTGCCGTACGTGTTGTACATCAGCGTGTTCTCACGTTCGGAATTGTTGGCCTACGTTTGTGTGACCATGGGTATGCAAGACAAGTTTTAGCCAACAATCTTCGGACAAAAATCCACGGTTTTGTTCCAATCGTGTGTATCGGGCATTAGCATTCATCATATTGTTGTCCATCATTGCTCTATTCTGGGATAGCAGGGTGTTCAAAATACTGCAAGAATATATTCCTGCAGAGTTTTCAGAAAGTTCAGGCTTTGTGAGGTGCAATCGTGTGTATGGGGCATTAGCATTCATCAGATTGTTGTCATTGGAGAATGATCCACTTTCTCCATGGGCCATAATCAGTGGGTAGGAGGCTTGCCCTTAGTCTTGTCCATGTTGGGTCTGTCACAGTATATATATAACACATTGGCTAGGCTTCTGATGCCGTTTGTTTTATCTACAAACATTCTTATTTGCATAGACAGTTTTTTGGTAAAGGTTGAACTAACCCTTTAAAGACAGTGCAGTGTGGTGCTGTGAAAAAAAAGCTCATAAACAGTACTAATAAATTGTTGTGCCACTGGCCAAATTGTACGAAACTGTGGGCTTTGGCTTTTCTTTTAAGGGTGAACACTCTTATGGCTTTAAAATTTGTTGTTGCTCTTAGTTCCAACAGTCAGCTTACCTATTACCACTTGGTAAAATAAATTAGGTGTCACGGCCAAAACCTAAAAAGGCCCCTTTTTCAGGTTGAAACTAATCAGACTAGGGTGCTGCTATTGTATTTAGGCAAAGCTAAATGTAAAGGTTAAAACCGCAATTGCAAATCCAAATATATGATGCCAGAATGTGGTGTTGTTCCTGTCTGTAAAAATTGTTTTGTAGCACCACAAAGAACTTAAAGGCACCTCCCAAGCATGCAATGTATATTGGTGTTTTTCCATGTTGCCCTTGAAGTCACAGCAAAAGAATAATCTTCTACATTTTTTTTTATTTTTGCTTTGTTAAATGTCACCCATGACAGTGCCCTACTTACAATATCTTGTTTGCCTATTAGCCTTGCAAAATGACCAGAATTCAGCATCAAGATTCACTCTCCCATCGACTTCAGTGGGGTTCCAAGCTAAATTTGTGTTTTGCTGACTTTAAATGTGAAAAACCCTCAAAAAAATCAAACATTGGCAGATTTATTGGTATCCTCTAATGACATTGACTGTACATCGATTGATCATTGGAAGCACCACTACTGCAATATTCTAGCTGTTGCTAAAAAAGTAAGCTATTAAAATTGGGACCCTTTTGTGTTATTATACAGAATAACAAGAAGCAGCATATGGAGGTCTTTAATGTATAAGCCAATTTAATTAGGAAAATAATTGCTTTCAGTAAAAAAATTAGATTCTGTGTTTATTACTGATATTTGATAATTAAGCTAATGTTTTTATTTTAATGATGGCTGCTAGAAAATATAATAATCAAATATACTTTTACAATTATTAGGGGCAGCATATATTTTGGGCTCCATCAACCCGGCTTTGTACAAATATCCAGATGATAATGAAGAAACTGATTTCCCAGAAGGAAATATTGGGCGCATTTGGTTTGCTGTAGAGTATGAACATGAGACAGAGAGATTGGTGGTTTCTCTTATTAAAGTAAGGAACCTTCACTTCAACTCAGACTCCTGCAACCCCTTTGTGAAGATGCATCTCCTGCCTGATGAAAGGCGCTCTCTTCAGTCAAAAACAAAACGTAAAACCTTGAACCCCCAGTTTGATGAAAACTTTGTCTTTCAGGTATGTTCACATAATGCACTTGTGCTGACATGTTTGAGACAATTATCAGGAGGAAGGTTCTCTGTTCACCGAGACTACTTAAATTCACAGAGGTAGTGAAGGGGACATCGGAGAGGTTGCTATGTTTAAACACTTCTGGTTCTACGCTTTTTTTGTAGTAGAAAGGAGAAAGGGTAGAACCTTTGTGAGGTCAGAATATTTGTCTGTGCTGTCTTTTCCGAGGGATGCCTGCTTCCTTCATGTCATGTTCTTTTGTTACAGTGATAAAACACAAGAGGAAATCCTCCAAATGGAACTACAGACAGTAGTGAAAGCCTGAGAAACTCTAATGCCAACCACAAAATCCGTCTGATTTTTTCCGACGGATTTTGTCCAAAACTGGTGTTACATACACACGGACAAAGTTATCGTAAAATCCGAACGTTCGGAACGTGGTGATGCTCATTGCGTACGATGGGACTACATAGAGGCTATTAGCCAATAGCTTTGGTCTCGTAATTTGATCTGAGCATGCGTGGCACTTTGTCCATCAGAATTCTCTACAAACTATCGGAAAAAGTCAAATCAGATATTTTTTTGCAAATTTTTAGATCCTGCCCTCAAATTTTTTCCATCTGAATTTCCGACGGAAAAAGTCCGATAGAGTCCACACACGATCGGATTTTCCGACAATATAATCCGATCGGACCTTTTCCGTCTGAATTTCCGACCAAGTGTACGGGGCATTACTCTTCTCCTATATACTTGTATATGAAATGTAAAAAATAAAAAAATTATTAAACCTATAGTTTAGCTTTAATATAGAGTTTAGTTACTGTAATTTTCAGCATAAATCATTTGCAGGGATTAAAAAGATTTAATTAATCCTAAAACAGCATGTATAATTGCAGAATGAAAACTGCAATAAAATCCTTTATACTCACAATTTTAACGTGGTAGAAGTGAAGCTCCATGCCCTGAATGGCTGGCTATAATGTATCTATTTCATAATCAGCATTGAGTATACTGTGGTCAGAATATTAAATGAGGATGTTTAATAATAGCCATTTAAAAGCCTGCCTCTTGCATATGGTAGCAGGACTGCACTCGCTTTGAGCCTATGACACAGCCGGCGGTGACCAGAGAAACCAGTCAGGCCTTGCCACAGTCTCATGCCCATGACCCTATTGAGCCTGTGAAGGCACCCACTTGTCAGTGCTTTGTAAGGACCCTACAATGGAAAACTGAAACAGTGCGCCATCAAGGAATTGGCAACATTTCAGGCTCTGATAAGTATATCTTACACCCCAAGAACTTGGGAGCTATGCAGTACTTTATATACAACCTCTGGATTACAAATGGTCCCTATGGGATCAGGACTATCAGTTTGCTTTCTGCAGCCTTATGCCACAATGCAAGAGAGGCCATACAGGAGTGGATATGCCACTGAGTGTTTTTAGTGGCTCTACACTGTGTGTACACAACCATCCTGTCTGACATACCTATTCTACACCATTGGAAAAGTTTTCCCTATCTTGGGTCATCCAAAAACCATCAGCACATTGCCAGCAGTATTTGTGTAATTGTGGTTAGTATTCCTCGTCACTACTGGATCCAACTATGCAGCAGAATGACATTGGAGATATACACTTTTTACCCCATGAGCATTGACAGTTTATATATCTTGGCCTCCATAGGTGCACAAGCTATTCAGTCTTAAGAGCTTTTGTGAACTGGAGGGTACAACCCTCTATACTAGATTTTTGCACAATTGCCACATGCCGCTGTCATCTTGGTCTTATTTATGGGTCTGAAAGAGGTGGACTTGGCTTGTTTTAATTAGTGCCTGTTTGTGTCTGTTAGTCATTGTTTTAAATATACATTTATGGTTTATCTAATAAAATTGTTTGCTATATTGATACATATAGTGGGCTACTTTTATGTTTTTGGGCTGGTTGAGCCGAGACAGGTTTTTTATTCTCAGTTCTAATTAATCTAAGGTTTACAAACATTTTTTTGCCCTTTGTGTTTACAGCACCAATGCATTCTGAGGAGTAAGCCATATCAGTGCTAAGCAGGTGTGCATCCTCCAGATCTGTCATTTTTGCTCAATTGTGTGCAGCTTCCTTGCTTCCATGTTACTGGAGAGACACACTCTTGCAAAGTGATTTGGTTTACCACATGCAGTACAGATTTTCCCATATGCAGGACACCTTTCTTTCGCTTGTACATGCACATTGCTGCAATACTTGCATGATGCAGGCTTCCTCCCAGGTGAATTGTGTAGGCGATTCTAGTGCTGAAACTTGTGCTGGTGGTTCTTGAACCTTTGCTGTTGTTTAGAGGCTGCATTGATATTGTCAATCAGTTTATCCTGCTGCATAGCTTTCATATGTTGGTCAGTAAGTTCTGCTATACGACACATCTCAATTGCTGTTTGTAGGTCTAAATCATGTTTCCTCAATAGATGACAGCTTGTGCTATTTTATCACAAATAAGTTCATGGCATTTTTAGGGGGCCTGAAGAAAGCTTTGAATGCATCCAGAATGGCTTTAGTTTAGCTCTTTTGCTCCCCTATGCGGCTCAGATTATGCTTGTAATCATGGAGGCATTCACTGCCCACCACCCCCCTCACTGTGGCTGCTTGCACTGCTGCAGGCTTCTCATTTAACCCTGTGGCTAGGGAATAGTGCTCAAACTCAGCCCTGAAATTGTCCCAGTTACTGCTGATATCTCCACCCACCCTCATTGCATCAGGCAGTGGAATGCTATTAGCTGCCATGATGCCGTTTTCCTTGCTTTAAATGCTCAGCTTCCAGGACAAGAACAGAAAAGAGGAGAAATCAACCAGCAATTACATATAACCACCGCCTTATCCCACATATATAGGATCAATAGAAAAAGAAAACATGCCCCAAGGGACTTTATGGGTGGGGTTAAAAGTGTAGTCGGTCCAAAAATATATAAAAATGTAAAAAATACAAATTTTATTCATACATAATAATAACACAAACAAAAAATACAAGAAAGCAGCATATTATACGCAGAGCCTCTTACAGGATGTACATTGAAGAAGCCAAAGATTCTTAAAAAATCAAAGCATTATCCAATATACTCCCAATATCCAACATGTTTTCGGATTAATATTTATGTCTAATTTCTTCTTCAGGGATCGCAAAGAGAGACTGCAATATCTAGCAAACATACAAAAATAATATTCATTAATTAGAGTATAACATGTGACATAAAGCATGTATAAATGGTTCAAACAGAGGATGCGGGAGGAGTTTAAAATACACTTACTAGGAGGATCAGACTACATCAAAAATACTGCTAAAGAAACAAAGCAAGACTCCAGGGTTTCAGCATCCAGATAATGCTAAAGGAAATTCCAAAAGCTCCGAAGTAATTTGGTTGCAAGTTTCACATTGATTGTAATGGAACAAATTAAAACATAATTCATGGATAGTCTAATTGAATGGAAAAAATCACAATACAAGCTATAGACTACCAATTAGGCAATTGCTCTCATCAATATTGAAGGCCCAGAGAAAGTGGAGACATTGGGGGTCGCCTTGTCCACAAGGGGGCAGGTCATATGAAGGCATGAAACCCCTAGATGAATAATGAAAAAAAATACAAAATAATAATAATAGTATTCAGCTCAGTGACATCTCTCTATCAGACTGGCAAGTTATAAAATGAAATATAATGAAGAGAAAATCTGTCTTCAAAGGCTCACACAAGTATTGAAAATATCGGTATAACTTTAACTAATAAGCCCAGCTTCCAGGACAAGACTGCAAATGCTAGGAGGCACAATCGGTACTAAAAACACTCACATCAAGGCTAGCAGGCTCTCAGCATCAAATGTGTAGGAACAGCTTGGATTCAGATACTTCTGACACCATGTTTCATGTGATGTAAGTGAAGACAGCACAAGCCATTACTGCATTACTGCACAGCAGTCATGTCCATTGAATAATATTCAGCAGGAACAGGAAACACAACACAGGAAGTAAGTACAACAGAGATGCATCCTAGAGTTCCAAATAAACAAACATAACATCCATAACAATTTGCATACATCCGAATCTCCGAATAACAAAAATGTAGTCTAAATTTCTATTGGCCACCATATACATAGAACTCCAAAATATACACATAGCTGCCACATGTCACTTACCTTCCTCACTCCTGTGCTTCCAGGCTTCCTTTCTTTCTTGGCCTCAGTGCTGGGACAAGGTCAATCAGCGCCCAGGGCGAACATGCCAAGCTGTGCCCCCCATGACCAATTATCTTACACACACCTGATCATTAGAACTACATATAGAGTGCAGAGGCCAGGATTGGATACATTAAGAAGTACAAGGATCCGGAGCAAAAATAATGTACAGTGTGCAGGAGTCAAGAGATGAAAACATACAGAGTGCAGAGGTAAGGTGTATGTACAGTAATATACAATGTGCAGGAGTCATGAGCGGATAAACTAGTTTAGAGTGCAGAGACCACGAGTATATACAACCTAGTGCACAGCAGTACCCCTATGAGGCATTTTACACGTACATATATACCCACATGTACATCAAACACACACATATATACATAAACCCATTTATGTGCCTGCCAGACCCAGGTGTCTTCTCTGACTTTCTCTTTCATAAAGGTTCAAATCCCAACTCCAGTAAAATAAAAAACTCACCCTTGGCGGGGCACCCCACTCAGTTTAGTCTAGGGGCAGAGGATTAAAGTGACTGTTTTTAATAGCAAATATGTCATACTTAACTGCTCTGTATAATGGTTTTGCACAGAGCAGCCACGATTCTCTTTTTCCCTCAATGGCACTCCTGGCCCCTACCCCTTGCCAAGTGCCCATAGCAAGCAGCTTGTTATGGGAGCACTTGTGAGGGCTTGCTCCTGAGCTGGCTCTGTGTGTCTATAGACACACAGAGTGCAGCTCAGTCCTGCCCCCTCCTCTCTGGAATGTGAATGAAAGCAGCAGGAGCCAATAGCTCCTGCTGCTCTCTCTGAGCAAATGAGGAGGGAGAGAGTGCAACCACTGCAATTTAAATCTCTTCCCTATATTTACTATGTGTATCACCACATATGTGTCTCCCCATATATGTTAGTGTATTTTTCTTTGTATCAGCATGGTGCTTAAGTCCTATATGTATGCTATAAATACATTTATAAATTAAATTAAATTTAGTGTATATGTCATTACCTCAAGTGAATTATATGTCACATGAATATGAAAACAAAATACCCAGACTCCCGGTGCTGTACATATAATACCAAAACATATTACAATTACAAATATCAATTACAAATCACGGGTATGGGGGACAAAAATCCCCTTGTGTAAAAACAATTTAGTGAGGGAGTTAAGACCGGATTCCTGATGCTGTAAAAAACAATATAAAATACTATAACATATAATGTGAATAACTTCCAAATAATATTCAAACAACTCTAGTCAAATTCTTATAGTTCAGCTGCACACAATTTGGTGCAGGAGTTCCTACCAAACTCCCAGTGCTGCAAATCAAACAAATAGTGCAAAGCAGTCCCCTAAAAACAAACAGGCCACTAGAGAGCCACTGATATTGTGCACATTGATGGATTGAGATGGGACGCAAGTATTAGGTGGGTGGGGGAGGGGGGAGAGCTGCACAATGAAGGCTTTTTACCTTAATGCAGAGAATATATTAGGTAAAAAAAATCTTCAGTCTTTAGAAGCACTTTAAGGTATAAATACTTAAAGGTTAAATTCACCTTTAAATAAAAAATAATAAATAATAAAAACATTTGTTTTTTCAGGTAAGAATTGTGCATTTATTATAATTTAAAACCGGAGCCTGCAAAGTATTGCACCTGTCATCGGCAGATCACGGGTACAATGTCAGGCTCCTGCAGACACTACCCACAGCTCTGTTGCCTATACCTCTGTATGGGCTGTCATTTTCAGAGCTGTAGACAGAGTAAATGAACTACAGGCATGCCGATTAGTGTGCTTGTAGTTCATTTAACTACTTGCCGACCAGTGGCCACAGTTGTAATGCGGCAGGTTGGCACTGTTGTGCGAATCACCGTCATGGTACGTCGACTCTTTAAATCGGCATGGCAGGCACACGTGCACCCACGGCGTGTCCCCGGAGCCAATGTGCAAGGCTGGCGGGCACAACGTCCACCAGGCAGCCGCAATCACTCCTGACAGAGCCAGAACCAGGGATCTGTGTGTGTAAACACAAAAATCCCAGTTCTGTCTTGGGAGTAGAGACAAATCGTGTATTCCTACTAAGTAGGAACAGTGATATGTCTCCTCCCCCAGTCAGTCCTATCCCCCCACACTTAGAACACACAGTGAGGGAACACATTTAACCCCTTGATCGCCCCCTAGTATTAACCCCTTCCCTGCCAGTGACATTTAAACAGTATCAGTTGCTCTTTTTAGCTCTGATCGGTCCCAAAAAAGTGTCCGATCTGTCCGCCATAATGTCTTAGTCCCAATAAAAATCGCAGATCACCGACATTACTAGTAAACAAAAAAAAATGATAATATAATATATATAAAATAATATTTTGTAGAAGCCATAACTTTTGCGGAAACCAATCAATATACGCTTATTGCGTTTTTTTTTTTACCAAAAATATGTAGAAGAATACATTATTCTTGATTATTAATTATTTTTTTTGGATATTTATTATAGCAAAAAGTAGAAAATGTTGTGTTTTTTAAAAATTGTGACTCTTTTTTTGTTTATAGCACAATACAAAAATAAAAAAAAAACGCAGAGGTGATCAAATACCACCAAAAGAAAGTTCTATTTGTGGGGAAAAGGGACATAAAGTTTGTTTGGGTATGACCGCGCAATTATCAGTTAAATCAACGCAATGCCATATCGCAAAAAATGGCCTGGTCATTAAGGGGGGAAATCCTTCCAGGGTTTAAGTGATTAAACTGCAAGTTTGTCTGCCGTGCTGGAAGACGGGACTTGTAGTTTCTACTTTTAAAGACTCCTGTAAATGAATGATGTGGCTTTATGGGCAATTTCCTGAACAGCCATGCTGTTTTTAAAATCTGACAGTGGGTGTGCGCAGAAGAACCTCTGCCTGCTGTCACATTGGGAAGGGGTGATGCTGAGGAAAGGGGGCAATTGGAACATGTATAGGATTGTAACATGTTCTGAAAGTTTAACTTATCCTTTAAGCTGGTACATGTGCACAATTAAATTTTTTTGCTCCGCCCACTGGCTGACAGATTTCTCCATCCATACAAGTGGGGTGTATTCAGGAATCCCCCCTCACTGGGACATTGTATCCTGACAGTAGTGACTATCCCCTGTCAGAACACACTGATCAGCACTGTTGCTGTTTGTCTGCAAGCAGGTAATTGAACAAGGATTTCCAGAAGTCCCTTTCAGCAGAAGCTGCTATAATGATCGGCTTCTACCTAATACAGACGTCTACACACCGAGCAATATTCAGCCCCTGCTGAACCAGATGAATGTTGATCTGTGTACCCAGTTTTACCTTATCCCTTGCTTCAGCAGGTTCCCCGCAGTGCTGTTACTGGTCCCCTGCAGCTCCTGTGTAAGTTGGGACTGACTGTGGTCACACTCCAGCCTCCACTTTGTTTCATACCGGGTTAATCTTCCTTTAAATGTGATGATGTTTTAGGGAAGAGAAGAACACTGGAGCTGGCTGGAGTAAAGAATCAGGTAAGTAAAAAAGGCTATACTCCCCTTGTCCCCCCTCCCCCACACTGCATGCATGGACTTCTTTACTTTCTTGGAGTTGGGCTAGGATAAGCCATTCCATTCTTTTCTGTGTATACTTATATTCTTTATATATATATATATATATATATATATATATATATATATATATATATATATATATATATATATATTCTGTAATAGCTTTGGAATTAGTGGGACTTTTCAGGTGCTACAGATTTATTCCACATACACATTATATCTTACAACAAGAATTTTTAATGTGTAATACAATGTGTATAATGTGTATGTGGAATACATCTATGGAGCACCTGAAAAGCCCCACTAATTCCTAACCCATTAAAGAATTTTACTTTCTCTTTCAATAAACTACAGTGTAAGGTTCTCTTCCTTGCCCCGCCCGGGGGGTGGGTGACGACTCACAGGAACTCAATAAGGGAGCCCGGGAGAGCGTGATATTTTTCTGGAAAGGAGTCTGGCAGTGGGCAAGGGTGCATTCTGTTTGTTTTTGGCCAGGCAACAGGGGCATACAAGTGTCACAGCTAGATTTTGTGGACCAATTTCTTCTTCTCCCAACCTGACACCCCCTCCCACACTGTGCCCAGGGCAGAAGCCCTTCCCGCTCACCCCTTGTACCAGCCCTGCTTGGTCTGCACTGGTCAGCATCTAGCACCTCAGTAACATTTTATCATTTGCCTCCATGTCTCTTCAGGGAAACCAATACCTGCCTGTTTTGTCCTGATTTTCTGTGTATCGATCTCTTCTCTCACAATTAATTTTGCTTGTCTGCTGTCCGTCCTGACCCTTGGCTTGTTTCCAGATCTTCATCTTTGCTGTTCAATTCTACTGTACTTCCTGATGTTCTTTCCCACCTGGCCTCTTCAGCTTATAAGGGTTAGACCATGCGTTACAGCATGGGGGTAACAACCAGTACCAATACTCAGTGAAATCTATCTCCACTATCAAGAGCTCGGGTGAAAAACTGCTGGTGCCTATTATTATTATTATTATTACTATTTTTTACAGGTACTTGTATAGCGCTGTCAATTTACACAGCACTTTACATATACATTGTACATTCACATCAGTCCCTACCCTCAAGGAGCTTACAATCTATGGTCCCTAACACACATACTAGGGCTAATTTAGAGGAGAGCAAATTAAGCTAACCAGCATGTCTTTGGAGTGTGGTAGGAAGTGGAGTACCCAGAGGAAACCCACACAGGCACATGGAGAATATGCAAACCCCGTACAGGTAGTGCCGTGGTTAGAATTCAAACTAGCAACCCTAGTGCTCCCAGGCAGTTGTGTTAACCACTTAGCCTGTTCACATCTTACTGCTTCCACTGTCATGCATTTTTGCTTGTGTTTTGTTTATGTTCTTTAATTTGCTTTTAGTGCATTTACATGTGTTTTTTATGCACTTTTAAGAATTTTCATGCATTTTACAAGAGCTTTCATATGTTTAATAGGCTTCAATGAGCCAGAAAATGAAGATAAATGCATATAATATCGATCATGCCTTATGTTTTTACAATGCAGTGCATGGATGTGAATAGTCTCATTGGAATCAATGTATATTCATGACACCTGCATGTTTATGCTCTGTAAAAATGCACATAAAAGCACACAGATGTGAACCAGGCCTTAGACTCCTCCCTGGTTGATTCATTGCCATCGGTTAGCACGTGAGCTTACTTCTTGCAGAACAGTACATCAGTTTATTTTTTAATATTGTATGGTGCAACTGTTGGAATGTAATTTTCTTCCCTTTTGTATTGGACTGTTCTGTATTCATGAAGTCAAGTGCTACATCTCTTTGTATGTATTCTTCCTGTTCTGGAATCTGTACATTTTGTACTTTGTAAATCCATAAACCTAAATCAGGAGCGCGCAGATCTGTGGAAGTGAAGATGGCTGAAAAGTTAGAGGGGCTTTTAAACTAGGCGATGGGGGGGGAGGGTCCAGAGGTAGAGATAGTCAGTGCGGAACATATTCCAGAGGGTAGTATTGGGGGCATTAGTGGTAGGTTGACTAAACCCGAGGATAGTATTGTAACAAGTCCTAATTGCAACCTCGGAACACCCAATAAGAGACAGTATATGACCTGTCTAAACTGTTCACCAATGCTAGAAGTCTGGTGGACAAGATGGTAGAACTAGAGGTACTGTTGTACGAGGAGGATTTCGATTTTGTGGGAATTTCAGAGACTTGGTTCAACAGCTCTCATGATTGGCTGGCAACCATTCAAGGTTATTCCCTTTATTGCAGGGATAGAGAGGGTAAAAAAACGGGAGGGGTATGCCTGTATATCAATAATAATGTACAAGTGAATGTGAGAGATGACATCACTAAGGGAGCAAGGGAGGAGGTGGAATCCTTATAGGTAGAGCTCCTAAGTAAGAAAACTAAGGAGAAAGTAATACTGGGAGTATACCTTAGGTCCCCTAACCTGGGGAGGGGGAGACAGAACTCCTATCACAATTTGGATTAGCGGCAAGGATGCGAAGTGTCATCATAATGGGGGATTTTAATGATCCAGACATAGACTGGGCAGAAGGAACCGCACATTTGTCTAAGGCTTGCCAGTTCCTAAATGTGTTGCAGGACAGTTTCATGGTTCAGAAGAACCATAAAAATTATACGTGCCAACTAGAAACAAAGCGTTACTAGACCTACTGATTACCAACAATACAGACCTGATCACGGATTTTGGAAATAAGGGCCAATTTAGGAAAAGGCGATCACAGGTCAATTATCTTCAGTATAAATCACATAAATAGGAAACATAAGGGGAATACAACGATAATGAATTTCAAAAGAGACAATTTCCCTAAACTACGAACCTTGCTAGAAGATATTAATTGGGATAAAATCTTAGGAGATTCAATAAGAGCATTAGCCAGTGCATCCCATTGGGAAATACATTTAAAAGAGAAAACAAAAGTCCTGGGTGGCTTAACTCCAATGTAAAAATGCATATAAAAGCAAAGGAGAAGGCCTTCAAAAAATACACGGCTGAGGGATCGTCATCAGCATTCAAAATTTACAAAGAATGCAACAAGAAATGTAAGGGTGAAATTAGAGCGGCTAAGAAGAACACAAAAGACACAGCAGAGGAGAGCAAAAAAAATACCAAGAAATTATTTAGGTATATAAACAGTAAAAGAGGGAGGACAGACCATATTTGCCCCATAAAGAATGAAGAAGGGAATTGTGTTAACAAGGATGGTGAGATGGCGAAGGTATTGAATTTATTCTTCTCCTCAGTCTTTACAAAGGGAAATGGGGGGGGATTCAGTAATCTAAACTGCAATGTTTTTCCTCATGACACATCACAGGAAGCATCCTCATGGCTAACACAGGACAGAATTAGGAATAGACTTGAAAAACTTAACATTATTAAATCACTGGGACCAGATGGCTTGCACCTGAGGGTCTTTAGGGAACTCAGTCAAGTAATTGCCAGACCGTTGTTCCTAATTTTTACTGACAGTCTACTGGCTGGAATGGTACCAGCTGATTGGAGAAAAGGCAATGTAGCACCAATATTTAAAAAGGGCCCAAAATACATCCCTGGGAATTACAGACCAGTTAGCCTAACATCAATAGTATGCAAGCTCTTGGAAAGGATGATTAGGGACTATATACACGATTTTAGTAATGAGAACGGTATCATTAGCAGTAATCAGCATGGATTCATGAAGAATCGTTCTTGCCAAACCAATCTATTAACCTTCTATGAGGAGGTGAGTTGCCATCTAGATAAAGGAAGGCCCGTAGTCATGGTGTATCTGGATTTTGCAAAAGCATTTGACACAGTTCCCCATAAATGTTTACTGTACAAAATAAGGTCCGTTAGCATGGACCATAGGGTGAGCACATGGATTGAAAACTGGCTATAAGGGCGAGTTCAGAGGGTGGTGATAAATGGGGAGTACTCAGAATGGCCGGGGGTGGGTAGTGGGGTCCCCCAGGGTTCTGTGCTGGGACCAATCCTATTTATTTTATTCATAAACGACCTGAAGGATGGAGTAAACAGTTCAATCTCTGTATTTACAGACAATAATAAGCTAAGCAGGGCAATAACTTCTCTGCAGAATGTGGAAACCTTGCAAACAAATCTGAACAAATTAATGGGGTGGGCAACTACTTGGCAAATGAGGTTTGATGTGGAAAAATGTAAAATAATGCATTTGGGTGGCAAAAATATGAATGCAATCTACTCATTGGGGAGAGAACATCTGGGGGAATCAAGGATGGAAAAGGATCTAGTAGATGATAGGCTCAGCAACAGCATGCAATGCCAAGCTGCTACTAGCAAAGCAAACAGAATATTGGCATGCATTAAAATGGGTATTAAAGCGATAATTCTTCCACTCTACAAGACTCTGGTCCAGCCTCACCTGGAGCATGCTGTCCAGTTCTGGGCACCAGTCCTCAGGAAGTATGTGCTGGAAATGGAGCAAGTAGAAAGAAAGGCACCAAAACTAAAAAAGGGACTGGGGGTTCTTGGTTATGAGGAAAGGTTACAAGCACTGAACTTATTCTCTCTGGAGAAGAGACACTTGAGAGGGGATACGACTTCAATTTACAAATACCATACTAGTGACCCCACAATAGGGATAAAACTTTTTTGCAGAAGGGAGTTTAATAAGACACGTGGCCACTCATTAAAAAAGAGGTTTAACCTTAAACTGCGTAGAGGATTCTTTACTGTAATGCCTTGTACACACTACCGGTTTTCCCTTCGGAATAAACTCTGAAGCTTTTTCCGATGGAGTTCCGACGGAATTCCCCTGAAACTGTCTTGCGTACACACGATCACACCAAAGTCCGATCGTCAAGAACGCGGTGACATACAACACGCACGATGGGACTAGAAAAAGGAAGTTCAATAGCCAGTAGCCAGTAGCTTCCGTCTCGTACTTGCTTCAGAGCATGCGTCATTTTTGGTCAGAACAGCATACAGATGAGCGGTTTTCCCGATAGGAATTGGTTCGGAAATATTTAGAACATGTTCTATTTCTCGGTCCGTCAGAATTTTCTTTTTTTTAAAAGTCAAATGAGGCATACACACGATCGGAATATACGATGAAAAGCTTCCATCAGACTTTTTCTGTCGGACATTCTGCTCATATATACGCAGCATAAGAGTGGCAAGGATGTGGAATTCCCTTTCACAGGCAGTGGTTTCAGTGGCGAGTATCGATTGTTTAAAAAAACTATAAGGTAAGCACCTGAACGACCACAACATACAGGGATATACAATGTAATACTGACATAAATACTGACATAATATCGCACACATAGGTTGGACTTGATGGACTTGTGTATGTTTTTTTTTTAACCTCACCTACTATGTAACTATGTAACTATATAAAAACCTGCCTATTAAAAAAAATAAAAAATAAACTTTGAATCACTAACCTGAAACAAGTATGGAGATAAGGAACTTCTGAGTTTACTCCAAACTTCCTGATGTGCATAACTGTTTTAGGTGAGAGATTCAGAAAGTATTGGAGCCAATGAATTAGTATAACAGACAGGCAACTAGCATATTTAGCAAGGGGTCACAAGCCTGATATGGTATTTATTTTCCTAATGACAGGTTTTTACTTTAAAATGTCCCTAATTTGAAAGAATGACAGCAAACCCAAAACAAAACAAATATCTTAAAAATGAGGAAATCGGCATGTTCAGCAGGTTTGTCAGGATTTTTCCTTGTGCTGTCAGACATTCAGATTGTAACTTTATTTGCTTGTGGCAGTACTCCAAAAAAATGTTCTTGTTCAAATGAATGTAATAGTTTGGCTTTATTTCCAAGTTTAAATTTGTATAAAACATTAATGATAAGCATGTACTGACAATTTACAAATTTTAAGGAAGGTTATTAATGAACTGATTAAAACAATACTGCCAAGACATTTCAGTTTTATAATATTGTAGAATTTGTTTTAAGAGTACATGTACTATTTTGAAAGCCATTGTATTTGGGAGAGGGTATAAAGTTTGGGTTCTGTAACTTAACTCTCAGCTTTTGGATATAATTTGAAGATACACCACACTCGTGATCATTTATAGACAATGTATCTGATTTTCTGCAGGTTTCTGGCAAAACATTACGTCAGAGAATTCTGAGATTTTCTGTCTATCATGTGGATAAAATTAAGAAGCACCATCTTTTAGGACAGGTTCTCTTCCCCCTGAAAAATGAGAATTTAGCAGATGATGGCAAGCTTGTCATTTGGCGGGATCTTGAACAAGAGAGTTCAGAGGTAAGAAGGTACAGAGAATTTGACCTTAAAGTGGAACTTTGGTCAGAAAATTAAGTCCTGATGGATCACTTCTGTCTGGCCCTTTTTGCAGGTAAATCTATGTAAACAAAAATAAGTGTCTGGAGGTTGATCTGCTGACAGCCTAAAGATTCACTGCCACTCAGGGGCACCAGGCTTTAGCAAAATGGCAGCCTCAAGCAAGAAGAAACAGGGGAAATGCTGGAGGCAATTCACAGAACACACTACTTTTGGCAGCATAATTAATAATGTGGAATGTATGCTCCTTGCGAAAGAACATTATTTTTATAAAGTTGTTATAAGTAAAGTTCCACTTTAAATTGCTTGACAAATTGGGGTTGATTTACTAAAATTGAAGAGTGCAAAATCTTGTGCAGTTCTGCAAAGAAACCAATCAGCCTCCAGTTTTTTTGCCAAAGCTTAATTGAACAAGCTAAAGTTAGAAGCTGATTGATTACAATCAACAGCCACATCGGAATTTGTACTCTCCATTTTTTGTAAATCAACAGTTGTATAACTTTAACAAAAACATAATGTATCCTTTGTAAAGGTTAGCAAAAGAAGGTAGGGGAAAAAAAGGCAGGAGGAAGGAAAGGGAAGGGCGACATATAAAAAGAAGGTAAAACGAGAGAGGGTCAAAAAAGGTAAGAAATAGGAAAATGGAGCAAAAAGAAAAGGAGAAAAAATCTACATTGGTATTTTGTTGGTTCTGCTGTTGTACAGTTCTTAAAATGGTCACACAATCATGCCATTATTCCACTGGCAAGAAATTACTTAGACTGCTTTCAGACAGATGCAATGTTGTTTATCCACACCGGGAGGGCAGTGCAGCTTACCCATGTGTTTGCATTCAGTTAGCTACGCTTTCCCACAGATTTATATTATGTCCTGCATGTCTGGTGTGTTTTCTGAAAGCGCACTAAAGATGCAGCATGCAGAAGTTTTGGTGTGCTTTCAAAAAGTGTACCAAAACCATGATACACAATATTACTCTATGGGAAAGGGAAGCTAACCTGCCCCAAACATGCGAGTAAGCTGCACTGCAGTCAAACCGCACCACATCAGTCTCAGAGCAGACTTAAACTACATATTTTGTGTGACATTTCACCAATGGTTTAATTTTAAATGAGTGACCATTTGCAAATGATTGGATAATATGAGGAGCGCTCAGGTAGGAAGAGCCCCAATCCCAAATATACCCACTGTATCCAGCCATTGTGCATTGATTTTTTTTTTTATTAGATTGAAACAGACTGGGTATTCATATATTGCCAATTGTGGGTGTCATTTAACCACAAAACAATCTCCTGGAGATGATATCTTCTTTAATTCTACATCTGTTTTCGTAAAATGGGTAAATGCCTGTATACAATTTGTTTAACATCACTGAACAGGTTATAACATGTTTTAAAAGAGACAAATTGGGAGTTAGTCTTGATATATTCCCTATTATCCTTACTTACATTGTTCTTTAAATGTCCTCCTTTGAAGTATTCTTGGCAGCTTCTTAAGTCCTATCTATAAGAGACCAGCTATAGACCTTCTCAAGGAATCTCACCTTCATCTCCCCCACTTCCAGCTCAAAGATCTCTAATGATAGACTTTAAATAGGCCTGTACATAAATCTAGAGTTAATATTTAAATTATTAATTTGAGTCTGCTTGAGAATGCACTGACACCCTGAGCTCTCTCACTATCTTGAGATCTACAGAAGCTCTCCGGTCCCCTGGACTCGTTATTTGTTTCAGTTTCTCCCAATCTTCTGCAGCTGTCCTCACTCTCCCAGTCCTGTGGGCAAGGAATCCCCCCAATTTGTGGTGCTGTCTCTTTGCAGGACCCTGCATTTCTTGCAAAAGAATCACAGGATGTGGACATAAAATAAAATCTTCCCAATGGGGATCATAGACAAAATACGAAAACTTGACAGAAATGTTAACTGTTCCCTATTCCACCAAAAACAAAAAAAGAAACGTAGCTTGAGCTGGGGGCTGCATGGTGTTCACAATGGAAAAGGCAAGTTCAGCACACTCAAGAAGAATTCCTAGATCTAATGGGACTAATTGATCCCAGACTTAGTTCGCTAGTGCTAGTGTAATCACAAATCAGAGTTTTTTTTCAGGCTTATTTATTTATTTATTATTTATTGTTTTAGTTAGCATCTGAAGGAGCTTATAGCAGTATTAAACCCAAAACCAAAAATGTCATGTTTAACAATGTTATATATTTACCAATCATTAGATATTGTGGCTACTGGATAAATTAGGTTTTCTAAAGCCGCGTACACACAATCAAACAATCGGGTGGAAAAGTCCGGCAAACTCCCGCCTATATAAGTCGCAGCGCATCGCCATTGTGAGCGGAGGATGCCACGAGTCAACATCTGAAGAGAAGAACAGAAGAACAGAAGGCGGCGGCGACGACGACAGCGGCGACAGAAGACCGGGCCACCGAATGTAAAAGAGCTATAAGAAGGCGCGGTGGCCCGGCAGAAGAACCGAAGAGGGGGACACGACCCCCGAAGAGGGGGACAAGACCCCCGAAGTCGGAAGAAGAGACCGGCGGCGAGGAAGAAAGCCGGGCTCCTCCACTAGCAAAAGAGCTAGCAGAAGATAGTGGAGGAGTCCAGCGAGAAGACCCCCGAAGACGGAAGACCCCTGGAGCTTTGCAATAAACTATTTTTACCCTGTGTTGTGTTTTTTTCATACTTTTTTCACAGGTGAATGGGTAGGGGTACATTGTACCCCATACTCATTCACATAGGGTGGGGGGCCGGTATCCAGGGGCCCCCTTATTAAAGGGGGCTCCCGGATTCCGATAAGCCCCCCGCCCGCAGACCCCGACAACCAACGGCCAGGGTTGTCGGGAAGAGGCCCTTGTCCTCATCAACATGGGGACAAGGTGCTTTGGGGTGGGGAGGCCGTGCAGCCCCCCCTTTCCCAAGGCACCCCCCATGTTGAGGGCACGTGGCCTGGTACGGCTCAGGAGGGGGGGGGGGCGCTCGCTCGTCCCCCCCTTTCTTGGCCGGCCGGGTAGCGTGCTCGGACAAGGGTCTGATGTGGACCTGGGGGGAACCCCCACGCTGATTTTTTCGACGTTGGGGTTCCCCTTTAAGTCCATACCAGGTGGCGGGGCCAGCTACGTCTCCTTCGCGGGCCCCGCCTTCCTGGAGACCCGCTCGAAATGAGCGGACTTTTCTCCGCGTGTGTGGGCGAGTCCGTTCATTTAGGGCAGATAGTACGGCGGACTTAGTACGCCGTATTAGTCCGCTGAAAAAGTGCCATGTGTGGGCAAGTAGCCCGTTCGGAAAGTCGGACGGACAGTCTGGCGGGAAGTCCGCCAGACTAAGTCTGTTGGATAGTCCGCTACGTGTGTACGCAGCATTAGGCATTTCCCCCCTCTGTTTTCACCCAGTGATTTTGCCATTTACACACCTCCTGCCTTAGAGTGCCCTCACTCTGAATAAAGGAGAAGAGGGGGCATCATTGAACAGCATAATTGTCAGTTTTGGGGAGGGGAGTGTTAGATGGACTAGCAGATTTTTATACAATTGAAGACAGGTGCAGTCTATTGTCTCCACTGCAGGTGGCGCTCATCCACAGTGGCAATGCAGGTGGAGTAGGAAGTTGAGAGGAACCTAGTTCCTCTATCGATTTCTTGGTCTGATTGGATGCCGGCGCCCCATGTGACTTTGGTGGCCTTCCTGGGTCAGGCGAGTCCATTTTGGACCCTGGTTCCCAGGCTTGGTGTGCATTTCACGTGTTGCTAGAATAGGCACAGGTCACCTGTCTGACAAGTACAGTACTTAGCATCAGGGAGGGGTTCCAGATGAGTAGGAAAAGCACGGGGATACGCCATCCTTCCTGGTAGCCTCCCCATTTGGGTTCGGACCTGCCAAGCCACCATTAACTTCTTCAGACTGCACTGTTGGCACACCTAAGACCTTCTGCCACTACTCATTGTTGATATATCCTGTGAGTGTTCCCAGTCAGGTGTCTTCCTGCTGGGCTTGTTGTGAATTGCCTAATTTAAGTTACAATACATTTCCATTTTCTGCAACTGGAGCTTTTCTGACACCGCACCACACTGCACCTACCCCCACAGGAACAAATTTAAGTCAAACTCCAGGTAATACTTTATAAATCGGTTACAGCAAAAAAAATTTTTCCTTTTGGGATAAAAGGTTGTACATAAATAAATAATAGCTGATCATTTTACACACCCCCGCCAGTCCTAATTGGTCTGTCTCATCCCTGTAACTGCAAAAGAGCTTTTCTGTTGAAAAACAGTTTTACTGGCTGGATTGTCAGAAGAGAACAGGAGCGATAAAACCTAAAAACGGGAACTAATACAGCCATCACATCTAATGAATGGTAAGCAGCAATAAAGCAAAATAGCTTTCAAAAAAGTACCACATCCAATAAACAATAGCAAAAAAAGATGTCTCACAAGAATTACTTGTGTAGTCAATGGTGGTTTTTAAAGGCACAACAGGAGACACATACATTTATATAAAAAAAACATTTTATTTAACACATATTAAAAATTGTGTATTAAAATCCCCTGCAAATGTATGAAATACAGGACATAAATGACCATTAGCACCAGATCGTATATCAATTATCAATATTATCCAAGTAATCTTGCCCAGTTCTGAATGGTCGACGTGTTTCACCTAATTTGTAGCTTCTTCAAGACCATATGCTTTTGAGGGAACAACAACTAATGCCGGTAATTGTGGAATTCCAAAGAACTAGTCTGGGGGGTTGACAAAGGGGACTACGATTTTGATGGTTGCATTGGTGGGATCCCATTAGTCTCATAGGCAAACATATGTGTCCTAAACACTCCCTATGTTGCTAGAGGATTGTTTGTGCTACCCTGTTTCCCCTAAAATAAGACCTAGTGTGATTGTCGGTGATAGCTGCAATAAAAGCCCTACCCCCCAAATAAGCCCTAGTTAAAGTCATTGTAGGTCTTCTTTTCAGGGTAGGGCTTATTTTTGAGGAAACAGAGTAGGGCTTATTTGGGTGGTAGGGCTTATATTGCAGCCAACACCGACAATCACGCTAGGTCTTATTTTAGGGGAAACAGGGTAGCAGCATGGCGTGCTACTCCTTTGGTTCGTCCCTCCTATGTGTTGGTGGGTCCTAGGGGCGGTGCCAGTTTGCCATGGGCTAATGTGCCTCTGGGAGATTTTTCTTCTGGCACAGTCCTTGTGTCCATGCGGCTTCGCTTCCACATACAGACCTGCGATATGCGACTGGTTGGGGCATGCCATGTCATGGTATCATTGGGCAGCGCTGCTGCATTGTGACATCATCAGCCGGAGCCATG
Organism: Lithobates pipiens; assembly: GCF_037356315.1. Lineage (NCBI taxonomy): Eukaryota > Metazoa > Chordata > Amphibia > Anura > Ranidae > Lithobates > Lithobates pipiens. The sequence goes on along the minus strand of NW_027507787.1, from coordinate 129,212,805 downwards.
TTTAGAATGGACTTGATTGGCATGGTGGGGGTATATCAGGCAGCCTCCCTGGGGATAACAGACACATGGCAGTGGCTTTACAGGAGGAGGCAACATACAGGGTAAACAACATGACGATGGCTGGTCTATGGGCTCTGTAGGCCATTTTACCATCTTAGTGCTGGCTTCACTGATATATTTTCCTCTCTGGATGGTATTCTAATTTTGGGAGATATGATGTGTGAGGAAAATCTGTGAAAATTTGGGCCACATTGAATATCCTTTTATTGTGTGCAAGGTGAGAGATTGTGTATTACATATGCCTTTTTCACTCTTAACTAGAGCCATTTTGTGTAGATCTATACGTTTATGGTTTTGTTTGCTTGATCATAGATCATACTCTAATGCTCAGTAGACTGCACAGTCCATATATAAAAGAAGTTGTATACCAGGAGTTAAATTAACTTTAAAAGCCCTCCCCTCTTTTCATGTGAGCGTTACTTATCTATGATGGATTTAGTTGTTTTATATATTTGTTTAAATACAGATTAGTAGCTGGCTCTTCGGTCCCTTCTTTTTAGTTGGGCTATAAGCATCATTAAGGCTGGTTCTCCTCCCTTGTTTCATCCTGATCCCTATTCTACAATGCAGGTTGTTTGTAGGTTAAGACACCAGCAAAGTATTTGTGTAAGTTTTTTATGATTTACCACATATTACCTTTTTGTTTTGAACTACAGTAAATACCCTTAGAATAATGTCCCTGGTTCCCTATTGGTTTCACCCTATAGGGCCTTTTTCCACCTCTGTATGTCTCTGCTCTCCCTTTGGGCTGGTTACACCTAGGTCCCTTTTGTCCACTCCCCAGACTGGTTCTTTGGAATTCCACCGATTTCTGACATTTATTGTAAAATTGAACAAGACTACTTGGATGATATGAATAATTCATATACCATCTGGCGTTTATGGTCATTCACTGCATGTCCTGTATTTCTTTGAGTGGTGCATTTGCAGGGGATATTCCCCATGAATTTGGCTATCTCTGAAGCCTTTTAATAAACTAGTTTTCAATATGTGTTAAATAAAATGTTTCTTTTATATAAATGTATGCATCTCACGTTGTGCCTTTAAAATCCACCATTGACCAAAGAAGTAATTCTTGTGAGGTATCTTTTTCTACTAAGCTGTGATATAATAAAGGTTTGCTTTTGGGTTAATACTGCTTTAAGTAACTATGTTGCAGGAAACTAACTTACAGTTAGTGGACATTCTGTGTTCCTATCTTGGTAATAATCAATTATGTCTTTTTACCTTTTTTACCAGCCACCATCCGAATATGGAGACATACAGTTCTCTCTAAGCTACAATGACTACCTTGGACGTTTGACAGCAGTAGTACTTCGAGCAAAAGGACTACAGTTCCAAGAAGACCATGGGGTTGTCAGTAAGTAGAGCTGTCTTTTCGAATTTGTGAGTTTTATCGTTATTAAATTGTGACTAAATAGTGATATCAAAATTTAAAGATTAAGTAAAGCTTCAGCAATAAAAAAAATAAAAATAACCCCTGCAAGACAAAGGCATAATGAGCTAGCATACTATGCATAGTATGCATAGCATACTAGCTCATTATGAATTACTTACCTGAGATCAAAGCCCCCTAAGCGGTCCTCGTTCCCCTCCTCTGATGCCGTCATCTATCCTGGAGTGACTTCCGGGTATCACGGATCCGGCGCTTTGACTGGCCGGAGCCGTGATGACATCACTCCCAAGCATTCGCGCTGGTGCCGTCACTAACGGCATGATCGCCATTAGAAACGGCACGCTCAGTGCGCCTGCGCCCGATGTCTACAGCGCATGCGCCATAGACATTGGTGCAGCTAGTTTTGCAAATATCTCCTAAACCTTTTTGGTTTGGGAGATATTTCTGGCACCTACAGGTAAGCCTTAATCTAGGCTTACCTGTATGTTAAAGTGGTTGTGGTATGGCTGTTTACTGCAGCAGACTGGCACAGCTGGGTGAAACAACGTCTGAGGTCCTGAGCACTCTGGAGAAGGTTTTCATCCAGCATATCCCTATACTTGGCTGCATTCATCTTTCCCTCGATTACAACTAGTCCCTGCAGCTGAAAAACACCCCTTCAACATGATGCTGTCACCACCATGTTTCACTGTTAGGACTGTATTGGACAGGTGATGAGCAGTGCCTGGTTTTCTCCACACATACCGCTTAGAATTAAAGCCAAAAAGTTAGCTATCTTGGTCTCATCAGACCAGAGAATCCTATTTCTCACCATCTTGGAGTTCTTCAGGTATTTTCTAGAAAACTCCATGCAGGCTTTCATGTGCCTTGCACTGAGGGGAGGCGTCCGTCGGGCCACTCTGCCATAAAGCCCTGACTGGTGGAGGGCTGCAGTGATGGTTGACTCTCTACAACTTTCTCCCATCTCCCGACTGCCTCTCTGGAGCTCAGCCTCAGTGATCTTTGGGTTCTTCTTTACCTCTCTCACCAAGGCTCTTCTCCCCTGATAGCTCAATTTGACCGGACGGCCAGCTCTAGGAAGGGTTCATGTGCTGCCAAACGACTTCCATTTAAGGATTATGGAGGCCACTGTGCTCTTAGGACCCTTAAGTGCAGAAGAAATTTTTTGTAACCTTGGCCAAATCTGTACCTTGCCACAATTCTGTCTCTGAGCTCTTCAGGCAGTTCCTTTGACCTCATGATTCTCATTTGCTCTGACATACACAATGAGCTGTAAGGTCTTATATAGACAGGTGTGTGGCTTTCCTAATCAAGTCCAATCAGTATAATCAAGTACAGCTGGACTCAAATGAAGGTGTAGAACCATCTCAAGGATGATCAGAAGAAATGGACAGCACCTGAGTTAAATATATGAGTGTCACAGCAAAGGGTCTGAATACTTAGGACAATGTGATATTTCAGTTTTTGTTTTTTAATAAATCTGCAAAAATGTGAACAATTATGTGTTATTCTGTCAATATGGGGTGCTGTGTGTACATTAATGAGGAAAAAAAATGAACTTAAATGTTTTTAGCAAATGGCTTCAATATAACAAAGAGTGAAAAATTTAAGGGGGTCTGAATACTTTCCGTCCCCATTGTACATTTGCTAGTTATGCGAATATTGTGAATTAGTGTTTTATACTTTGTTCATTAAGTTTTTTCTTACACATCTTTGCAGCATGGGTCACTTATTTATTGAAAATAAAGCCTTGATTTGCAGACAGACCAAAATACATTACTATAAGCCACTAACAGCAAGGTGCTTCAGTAATTGCCAATTAAAGGATTACCAGATGGGAAGACACCCTGCATGCATTGAAAGCATAGTTAATAAAGCATTCAAGTAATTGCATTTTTTATTAAATACGACTGTGCTTTAAATAGTGCTTTAAAATATCAGCATATGTTTAGTTAGTGGTTTTATGATCTCCACACTTGAACCCATTTCACAGAGAAGGAGTGCACTCTTTTGTTTAAATGTTGTTATTCCAACACTGACAACCATGATTTAACTGGGAAATTGATTGTATGAGCATTTTTAACAAGTTTTTATCTAAGCTGGCCATAATGAGCATCATTAGTGACAACTGAGCAGACTAGAAGTTATCAGATGACCAATAAAGAGTATTTCGGTAAAATTAAATTCTCTATCTCAAGGATTTTTAGGTATGCTTCCAAGATTTTGAAACTGAATAAAGTGTATGTAAACACTAAATTCTTTACAGTATGCTTTCGACAATACATTACTGTATAAAGTTACCTTAACCACTTAAGCTCCGGAAGGTTTTACCCCCTTCATGAACAGGGCATTTCTTGCTATTTGGCACTGCACTACTTTAACTGGTACCCAAAAGTTTGGGTTCAATAAGTTGTTGTTTTTGTTTTCAAAATAAATTTAAACAGAAAGAAACAAGAACAGGGCCAGGTGCCTAACATAAGGCGTTCTGGTATAACATATTTGAATTATACAAAAATTATATATAGTACATTCTATGTCATTTATATAGGTAACCTGAGGCTGCATCATTGAGGTAGGATTTCAAACAATGTACTGACAGTCGTGTAAGTGCAATTTCCATTGGCTTGGGTGCCCCTATGGGAACCTGCTGTGCCCAGAGGCCAAGGAAATCAAAGTGTTTGAGAGGAACATTGGGAGTTTGTCTGTACAAAGGTGCATGTGTACTTTCAAGTCCCATGACCAATTTAAGTGATCATATTTGAGAGCCTGAATACAAGTGATTTCGTAGTATGGCTATTCATAGCTGGAAATATACCTGTAGGAAAAGGATAGAAGCGATAGAAGAAGGGGGGGGGGGGGCAGATTAGTTAAGGAAAAGGAAGGTTATAGAGATAGGAGGGGGAGGGAGGGGGAGACAGCGAGCCTCATTCTACTGAGGTGTTGCCAGTCCAGGGAGTGGGAACACAATTTTGAGGTTAGTTAGTGTCTCAAGGTGTGCTTGCCATTGAGAGTCTGTGCTTCAGTTTATCTGAGATAGAGTAATGCCTCAAGATACTCCAGTTAAAGGAAAATTGTGCTTGTTTATCTAGAGATTTGGCTTGCATCTCCTCCATTAGCATGATGTCGTTTATCTCTCTCACCCATTCTATAAGAGATGGGGAGGGGGTAGATTTCCAGTGTCTAGGAATTAGTTGCCGACCTGCACTGAGGAAAAATTTTAGGAGGTTGTGCTTTTGAGATTTAACAATATGTAGTATGTAGTATGGAGTATGGAGTATGGTAGTATGGAGAGGAGGGCAATGGAAGGAGAGGGAATGAGTGGTTTGTTGTATATTTCAGTATGAATTTGGAAGATTTGCGCCCAAAACAGTTGGATCTCATCGTATTCCCATCAGGTTGTACATACCTTTTGCAGAATTACATCTCCAACAGATGTTGGTGGCCGATGGGAACATGATCTTGAGGTCAGTTGGCACACGATACCATCTAGATAACAGCTTGTAGTTTTCTCCTGAGTGTAACTAAAGATAGATGATTTGTGCTTAAAGAGAAAGGCTTTACTCCACTCCGCCTCTGATATGTCTCTCCCAAGCTCTTCCGACTAAGCTTTCGTGTATTTGGGTAGAGTACTATGAGTATGGTCTAGTATCATTTTGTAAATCAGTGAAAGGGTGCGTCTGGGGGTTTCTGAGATTGTGCATAATTGCTCAAAGCTAGTCAGGGGTCTGTGAATCTGTTTGGAGTCATGAAGTTTCTTACAGCAGGAGGACAAATGTAAACGAGTGAGCCATGTTATGTGGGAGGGTGTAGTAGTATGGTTCGTCACATAGGTACCCAGGGTAAATTGTTTTGCTGTAGGCCAGGAGATTCTGTTATAATTGTCTATAGTTTGGGTTGACCTGTCCTCTGGGAGAGCTGGGTTGTCAAATAGCCGGGTGAGTGGGCTCGGTTCTGTGCATAATGAGTAGTTCTCTTTTCTGCGGTACCAGATTGCTAAGGCATCCTTCGTGAGGGGGGACAGTGTTGGAATAGATTTGTAGGTTTGGTTGTGACCCCAGAGAAGTGCACGAAGGTAGACAAATCTTGTTCCACCAAAGTGGAGGCTTTGATCAGAGGACAGGGGAACCACTCCAGACCTCAGGAGACCACTGCCGATGTGTGATAGAGCTCAAAATCTGGAAGGCCAGTCCCGCCTTTAGAAGTGGGGGTGCAGGAGAGCTTATGTTTCAGTCTTGGGTGGTTACCCTTCCATACAATTTTGATGGCCATGGATCGAAGAGTGCGGAAGAAAGCGGATGGCAGAGTAATCGGTAGGGCTTGAAATAAATACAACCGTTTGGGGAGTATGTCCATTTTTAGCGTCTACATGCGACCAAAGCTTGACACTGGAAGGTTCATTCTGCCTTCTGAGAGGTGTCTAAGTTTTGTAAGTAAAGGGCTAAAGTTCAGTGCATATATATCTGTTATATGCATTGTGATAGCTGTTCCAAGGTATGATATGGATTTTGTTTGCCATTGAAAGGAGAAATAGTTTTTTAGAGAGGAGAGGGTAGATTGTGTTAAAGAGAGGTTCAGTGCTTCAGTTTTGGAGATGTTCAGCTTATAATTGCTGAAGTGGATCGCTGCAAGTATGGATGGAATGCTGATATGGTGTTGAGTCACGTAGAGGAGAAGGTCATCCGCATACAGGGAGAGTTTACATTGAGCGGGGGGGGTTTGTATACCATGGATGTTTGGATTTGCTCTAATGGCTTGGGCTAGGTGTTCAATTACCACGGCCAACAGGAGTGGGGAAAGGGGGCAGCCCTGCCTGGTGCCGTTGGTGATCGTGAGCTTTTCCGATTGGGTTGCGTTTACTAAGATTGTGGTGGAGGGTTTGGAGTACAGGGACATAATACATGAGAGCATGTTTGGGCCTACTCCTATCTGGGAGAGGGTGGTTTGGAGAAAGGGCCAGCTGACCCTGTCAAAGGCCTTCTCTGCATCACAGGAGATAAGGCAGGTCAGTATGTGGTTGTGTTGAGCATAAGCTATAAGGTTATAAGCTTTGCATCCAGGGAAAAACCTACTTGGTCTCTAAGTATTGTCTCAGGTAATAGAGGTGAAAGGTGATTTGATAACATTTTGGAGAATAGTTTTAAATCTATATTTAGAAGGGATATTGGTCTGTAATTGGAGCATAAAGAGGGGTCCTTACCAGGCTTCAGGATAACTACTATTTGGACTTGGAGCAGGGTAGGAAAGGGGGTGAGGGTCCCGTCTATGGCATTAAATGCTTTTGCCAAGGGGGGAGCCAGCATGAGTGGAAATGTTTTGCAGAAACTTGGGGTGAGCCTGTCAGAACCAGGGCTCTTACCATTCTTAAGATTTTTTATGGCAAGTTGAAATTCAGCCTCGGACAGGGAGGAATCTAATTCCTCCGTGTCAGAGGCTGAAATGGTTGGCAATGCAGTTTCCTAGATATATGAAAGTAAGTCTTGTGTCAGTTTACTTGCATGGGGTGAGACTGGTTGTACCTGGGGGTGAGATTGTATAAGGGGGAGTAGTATTGGCGGAATTCTTCGGCTATAGCTGCATTGGTCAGTATTTTGCCTTTTGTAGAGGAATTGATGAAAGGGATAGGTTTCTGCATTTGTCCTGGTTGGAGTGTATTTGTGAAGTGTCTGTTGCACTTATTAGCTTGAGAGTAGTGGACAAATCACCCTTTATCTCTCGCCAGGGTAGAGCATTCTGCAAAAATTCTGAGGAGGTCTCTTCTAATGTTGGTTAGCTCTAGTTGTACAGTGGCGTCAGGGGTTCATTTATGGGAGTCTTCCAGGGAGGCTATGGTGTTCAGAAGGCGTGTTATGTCTGCCATGTGTGCTCATTTAATTTGGGAGCCGTGTTGTATGAATTTGCCCCTGAGAACACATTTAAGTGCTTCCCAATTTGTAAGTGGGTTGATGTCATCATGTGTGTGATCTTTTACAAAGTTTTTGATTGTCTGTATGATGTCTTGGGTGCAGAGTCATGTAAAAGTTTGTCGTTCAACCTCCAAGAGGATCTCTTCCAATGTGTGGGGATGTTTCCCAAATTCATGTGTATGGGTGCATGGTCCGACCATAAGGTGAGGCCTATGGAAGTGGTGGGGGATTAATCCATCAAGGATTGAGAAATGAAAATGTAGTCTAGCCTACTGTAAGATGAGTGTGCGGGGGAGTAATACATGTAGTCTTTAGTTGTAGGATGTAGTATTCTCCACGCGTCTACTAGTGATAAGTTAGAGAGAAGTGATTGAATTTTGGTCAGAGAGGCCAGGGAGACTGATGACTCACCAGTCGAGGTGTCTAGGCAAGGTATCAAGGCGGCATTGAGATCACCTCCCAGGATTATGTTGGTTGTGCCGAATCACTTCAGGCACCACGTCACAGAGGAGAGGAACTGCAGTTGATCCTGATTTGGAGAATATGCATTAATTATCGTGTAGATCATGTAATGCACAAGGGGGAAAAAAGCTGGGGGACATGGGGGACAAGGGGACTTTATATGAAATACAACACTCAGGGTTGGCTGAGACATTAATTATAATATAAATAGTGTTCTGAGGTGACAATAATGGGCATAAAGCAATAATTCATTGAGTATTTAATTGAAATCAATCGGTAAACAATAAGAAATAATTGATACAAATACAATATATTACTATGTAATTAAATTAAATCAATAGTATAATAAATAAAATATGATTCGTATAATATCTCACAACATAATTTTATATCAAACAATATATCATAATAATAATAATAATAATAGGTATAATAACATAATAAATAATATATCACATAGTAAAAATAAATAGCAGCAGTACACCCAGAATCGACATGACCATGATGAACATATTATAATAAAAAATAAATAAATAATAAATAAATCAATGTCTCCACCCTTTAATAGAACCCATGGTATAAACTATGGATACTGTGATATAGCAGCAAGGGTAAAATCTCGACGCGTTTCGTGGACTTATATCCACTCATCAGGAGCAGCTGGTTGGGAATATCTACAATGAATTGTATGCAAAAAGTTAATAATGGTTTAAAATCAATTGATATAGGAAAGAGAGGGAGCAACACCTATGAACCTAGCCCTCTTACCTGCAGTAATATAATGTAATGGTAGAGAACAGGTAAAAAATAATAATAAATAGTAATTGGGATTAAATGTATCTGTGAAGAGAAAATTTGTTAGTCATGCAGTCATGCAGGCAGTGGAGGTTCATCCAGCTGTCGACTTGGAGGCTTCCATGTTTGTTGTTCTTGGATTTTTTCTGCCAACTGGTGGTGATAGGGAGTCCAGGGGTGGCTGCATGAAGTGGCTAATCCGAAATAAGGATTTGTGGAAGCTCGAATGTCCCGAAGAATTTTGGTAGGTCACCCAATGTGCGGAATGTCATGGGAGGCCAAAAGGTTAAACGGGAAACCCCAGCGGTATTTAATATTATTTGCTTGCAGAGCTCCAGTGAGTGGTTTCAGCAAACAACGCTTGTCCAGGGTCAGTTTGGAGAGATCTGGAAGTAAGGAAATCTGTGTGCCATTAAAGTATATGGCGTCTTGTGTGCGTGCAGCTTGCAATATGTCAGCCTTAATCGTGAAGTGCACTCTGAAAATCGCATCTCTGGGGTGTTCCAGGTTTGGATTTTCATGGCCTAGGGCCCTGTGCCCACGATCAAGCTCCAGAGGGGCATCTTTGTCTTTTTGGAGTAGTTCATTAAACATTGCTATGACAGCAGGGGCCAGGTCTTTGGTCTCAACAGATTCTGGGAGGCCGCGGATGCGTGTATTGTTGTGTCTGGCCCTGTTTTCTTGGTCATCTTGGTGGTACATAATTTGTTGAATCTGCAGGGTATGCTCATGTAGAATGGCTTCATGCGATTGTAGTGTGCAGACAGTCTCCTCTACACTGTGTTACACTTCCTCCAGCCTGTTTGTGACATCTCTGCACAGCTCTGACATCTCTTGCTTATATGAATGTTCAAGTCTCTGCACACAGGCTTCAAAATCTCCCATTTGGTTTCTCATGGATCAAATGACAGCCCTAGGCCTGGCCTGGACATAGTGGGGATGATTTACAAAAATTTCTACCAATGATGAAAGCTATACTACATTATGGCCCAGCATAGGCGTATGCAGGCTTGTACATATCCAGTCTGGTGTACTGGGGCATAGTCCAGGGATAAGAGTTCCGGAAATAAGCAGTGGGGGAGAAAAACAGATGCCAGTGTCAAAAGGCTGGCCGCACCGTGTTGTCACAATGTTGGTCCGCCTCTATGTGGAGAGGGACACGGCTTGGTGATGATCAGAATGAGGCTTGGAGAGAAAACACAGCACGGTGCCTGGCAATGACGTCACAAACATACAACACGTTTCAGAACTGGCAGGCTATTGGTGGAGGAATAGCCACGTTCCTTTCTGAAACTTGGTGGAGGAATAGCTGCGTTCCTTTCTCAAGCTTCACAAAAGAGGAGGATTTGGGCCACTCTGTACAAAATGAACTGCACAGTGGAGGTATGTATGACCTGTTTGTTATTTTAGAAAAAAAAAGGTTAACAACCCCTTTGATACTTATATTTTGTTAAGGAGATATTTATACATCTCATAAAATTAGAATATTATAAACAATAAGGGCTGACTGACTTTGGACTTGATAAAACACAGAGGACCAAAACCTGCAGATGGTATGGCTCCCTGAAGTGGAAACTTCACACCGGACCTTATGCAACTTGGATTCTGTACCTCTCCACTCTTCCTCCAGACTCTGGGATTTTGATTGCCATATGAAATGCAACATTTTCCACAGTCAGTGATGATTTGGGGAGCCATGTCATCTGCTGGCATTGGTCCACTGTGTTTTATCAAGTCCAAAGTCAGTGCAGCCCTTATCTTATGTAATATTCACATTTTCTAAGATACTGAATTTGGGGTTTTTACTAGCTGTAAAAGCCATAATCATCAAAATTAAAAGAAAGAAATGCTTGAAACATATCACTCGTGTAACGCATCTGTATAAAACATGCACTTTTAACTTTTTGAATTGAAATACTGAAATAAATTAACATTTTGATGATATTCTAATTTCATGAGATGCATCTGTGTGTGTGTAATATATATATATATATATATATATATATATATATATATATATATATATATATATATACACACACACAGTATAACATGCATGAGAAATTACTATGAGCTTTTCAGTTACTTAAAGCAGAAATACGCCCATTAATTTAACAGTTTCAAAAAACAAGTACAGTTACTCTTGAACCAAACTGTCAAACCATCCAATGGCCGGTGTCATAACTGATCACATGTGCAACATCATGGCAGTTGAAGATTAAACTGAGGTCAAGATGGCAGCTTCCTTGGCTGAAAATGATAGGAGGGTTTACTTCCACTTTAGAGAAGTAGAACTTCACACATTTTTGTTCGTCTTACCTACCTCCTCCCCCCTCCCTCTTAAACGTTAGTTTAAAAAATCTATTTAAAATAGTAAAAAACTTTTTTTTAATGTACTAAGCCTTAAAAAAAAAATGCATCCACCACATCTAGTGCATGGTAGGCTGCAATATTTTAGATTTTTGTTCTTGGGCATGGATGGGTTTTTTTTCATCAAAAAACAAACTTTATTGAAAGGAGAAGGAAACAGAGAAAAAGGCAGACATAGTAGGCATACATACGGTACAACAAGTAACATGGGCCAACCTGGCCAAAGCAGTATTGCATACATGAGTGCATTGGGTTAGCTGCGCTGTATAGGGTTAGATACTTATCATGGGTAAAGTCATTATAAAGCCATTTTGTGTCAACCGGGGAAGGGGGAGCAGATAGAGAAAGAAAAAAAAGGGGGAGGGGGAAGGGAACATAATAAGAGGAAGCCCATGGGGTGGAAGAAGCACAGAAAGGGAAAAGCAGAGGGGGGAGGGGAGAAAGGGATCAATATAGCAATGTTTCAAGTACATGTCTCCCCATCCCCCAACCATCTACTCCAGATATGCTCATATTTAAGTGGACATCCTCTATGTGCATAGATCAATTTCTTATACGGGAGGGTATTGTTAATCTCTTTCTTCCAGCGTTGGACTGTGGGGGGAAGGGCCTGCATCCAGCCACGAGCAATCACTTTTATCGCTAGGAAAAGCGTTTCATGTAAAAAGGTGCAAAGGGGTTTGTCAGTGTCTAAATCTGGCAACAGACCAAGCAGGCACATCTTTGGGTCAAGGCTAGCAGGAGAGCCCATCTGATCATGGAGAAAGTGAATCACCTGTATCCAGTATGTTTGGATAACCGGACAGGACCATATAAGGTGATGAAAGGAGCCTGGGGTGTGGTCGCATAAGCGGCATCCTGGATTATACATGGGTTTGAACCGTGCTATCCTCTGGGGAGTCAGGTATGTCCTATGTATGATGTACAACTATGTGAGGCGGTCCGACAGCCTGGGGGGGACTCTCTTCACATCCCCCAAAACTTCATCCCACTGCTTATCCTCAATGAATCCAACATCCACCTCCCATCTGGTCTTAGCAACATAAGCCAATGCCACGGTGCCTGGGAGACGGATGGTGGAGTAGAGGGTGGAAATCAACTTGGTTGGCTCAGCACCTGTGATTATGTCAACTATAGGAGGGACTGTCAGAGTTGGGTTGGAACCGGCGAATTGAGTCTGTAAAGCATGTCGGAGCTGTAAGTATCTGAAGAAGAGATGGTTAGGGAGTGAGAATTCTTCCTTTAGCGTTTGAAATGATTTGAGCCCAGTGTTAGTCATAATTTGGTGCATGTACAGGATCCCGTAACGTATCCAAGCTACGGGGCCTGGGACGGACAACAGTTCGGGCAAATGAGTGTTGAACCAGAGAGGAGTATAAGAGTGGACCTGCGGGGTCCCAAGTTTTTTTAGGGCTGTCCGCCATATCCTCCGGTGGTGTGTCAGCATGCTTTGTGATGGGGGGAACGTCTTGGCAATGTGGCCCTAAGGACTGACTGGAGTGGGGTATGGGCTGGGTCGTCAGGGAGTTTACAAAGTAATGTCTGGTATCTTGGTAGCTCGCTCTTGTCAAAATGATAAAAATGGGACAATTGGGAGGCAAGATAATAATCCTGGAATTCTGGAAGAGCAGCCCCTACCAATGTCACTGGGTTCTTCAGAATTCTCCAAGACAATTTGTGTCTGCTGTGACCCCATACAAATGAATTAAGAATTGATTCAATTGTTTTGAAAAACTTTTGTGGTATATACAGGGGTGCATGCCACACCAAATAAAGTATATTAGGTATAATTTTGACCAGACTGATGTGTCCCATAACACCCAGAGGTAGTCTGGCCCAGGTTTGTGTCTTGTTCTTGATCAGGGTGTAAAGGGGTTCAATGTTTAGGGGTACATAGTCTGTCAGCGATCTAGTGACCTGCACTCCTAGATACTTGGTCACAGAGACCCTAGGGAGATTCAGGGGAGGGTGTGGGTACAAGGGGAAATGATCAAGCAGGAGGATCTGGGATTTAGACCAGTTGACACTCAGACCCGAGTGACTACCAATACAGTCTATGGTGTGAAGGGCTGCAAGAAGGGAGGGACCCGAATCGGCTAAGTATAGGAGTGTATCGTCAGCATACATCCCGATCTTTTCTTCCAGATTCCCTATCCTAAGGCCACGGATTCTGGTGTCTGCGCGAACCATAATAGCCAGTGGTTCCACAGCCAACGCATACAGCATGGGAGAAAGGAGCAGCCTTGTCGAGTCCCTCTCTCCAGCGGGAACCGGTCAGAGAGCCAACCATTCACAAACACCTTGGCCCTTGGGGATTGATACAGGAGTTGGACCCATTGAATAAAGTTGGGGCCAAATCCAAATCCCAAGAGGCATTCCCACAGGTAGTTCCACTCCACGGAGTCGAGGGCCTTGGCAGCATCTAGGGCCACCACGACCTGCGAGCCGACTTCATCATGGGATCCCTGGATGTTCATGAGTAAGCGGCGGATATTCATGGCAGTGTTTTTTCCTGGCATAAAGCCAGTCTGGTCAGGGTGGATCAGTGAAAGAATGACCGGGTTAAGGCGGGCGGCAATAATCTTAGCCAGTATTTTAATGTCGACCTGTAGTAGGGGGATAGGTCTATATGATTCCGGATAGTTTGGGTCCTTCCGGGGCTTGGGAATTACTACTATTTGAGCTTCTCTCATAGAGGGGGGTAGGATTCCCATGTCAAATATGGATTCATAGAGGTTATGGAGTTTAGGGGTCAAAATTTCAGAGTAGGTGGCATAAAATTCAAGCGGTAGGCTGTCCAGTCCTGGTGCTTTAGAGGTTGCCATAGAGGAGATAGCCCCGGAAATATCCTCCTCAGTAATGGGGGCCTCTAAGCCCTTGTACACACGGTCGGAGATTCCATCGGAATGTGTCCGATCGGAGCATTTTGTCGGATATTCCGACTGTGTGTGGTATGCATCGGACTGTTTCCATCGGACCAAATTTTCCAACTTGCCGGAAATATTTTCCGACAAACTGCTCCAATCGGACATACTCCGATCATGTGTAGCCTACTCCGACGGTATGGTGCCACGCATGCTCACATTCAAATTCCAACATGGGACGGAGATTTATCTTCCAACATGACAATGATCCCAAACATACAGCAAAATCTACAAAGGAATGGTTCACAAATAAACGTATCCAGGTGTTAGAATGGCCAAGTCAAAGTCCAGACCTGAATCCAATCAAGAATCTGTGGAAAGAGCTGAAAACTGCTGTTCACAAACGCTCTCCATCCAACCTCACTGAGCTCGAGCTGTTTTGCAAGGAAGAATGGGCAAGAATTTCAGTCTCTTGATGTGCAAAACTGATAGAGACATACCCCAAGCGACTTGCAGCTGTAATCGCAGCAAAAGGTGGCTCTACAAAGTATTAACGCAAGGGGGCCGAATAATTTTGCACGCCCCACTTTTCATTTTTTTATTAGTTAAAAAAGTTTCAAAAATCCAATAGGTTTCGTTCCACTTCACAATTGTGTCCCACTTGTTGGTGATTCTTCACAAAAAATTAAAATTTTATATCTTTATGTTTGAAGCCTGAAATGTGGCAAAAGGTTGAAAAGTTCAAGGGGGCCGAATACTTTCGCAAGGCACTGTATCTCAGGGAGAGAATTCTGGTCCAGAAGTCCTAGAGATCAGGAAAAGCAGATGCCATCTATGTCCCCAGGATGTGGTTCTTCAAGAGGCTGCATCTTCTGGCAGACCAGACTGAACCCAGGCCATCACTCTCTCGTCTTCCTTAGGCACTTCCCACCAGGCATCCTTCAAGGCTGTGGCTGGGCTCCTGTAGTTGGGGCAGGAGGAGGAGAAGCAGGGCGTTGATCGACCTCTTGGCTGCCACTTGCCACAGCCTCCCACCGACTGAGGTCTTCCTGTGTATGAAAATGGGACATAGTTTTAGTTTTTTGCTCATCAATCACACCATTTTGAGCTCCTGACTTTTGCAAATAGAATGTTACCAAATAGAACAGACTATCATTCTGAGCCCAGCATTTTTCATTCCCGTCCCAATCATTTTTGGTCACTACTGTCTATTGAGATGTAAACCACTTTGTTAAATCACAACTTACTGATCAATAAGAACATCTAGTTAACATCATTAAATGTAACACAAGAAATATGTTCAACAATGCAATACCTGTCTCAAGCTGGGCCCCACCACATGTTGCTGCCTGGAAGGCCCAGGTTGGACGTTGGAAGCCTCAGCTGGGGGTGAAGGATGCCTTAAAGGAAGACGGTCGAGTGGTGGCCTGGGTACCCCCTGGTCTACCAAAAAATGCAGCCTCTGGAAGTAAACCATCCTGGGGTAATAAACGGCATCTGGATCTCCTGATCTCAAGGACTCCAGGTGCTTCTTTCTCTCCCTGAGATATGTAATCTTCATGGCACCAATTTTCCTATTCAGATAGGCCATGTCTGCCGTGGGGACCATGATCCGCACCAAAGAAAGAAGTTTCTCCAGCGCTGCCTTCCTCTTTCTTCTGTCGTAATAAAACTGGTTGTTGATCTGCCACAGGCAGGGCATCTCCTTGTATAGTTGGAGGAATAGCCCCATAAAATTGGGGTTTACGAATGGATCCATCTTGTCTGCAAGACACAACACAAGACAAATCCTAAAATACTAATAATGCTAATAATGCCATGAAAAACCCTCCTAATCTTGTCCCAAAATTGGCCTAGATAGAAGCATAGTGATGCACCAAGTTAAAAATGTTACCTTCGTTTGCACGATCCTCGCGTCCGCGCCTCACTCTCTTCCCAGATCGTACGGACGACACACGTGTGTTAAGTTTTATATACAGTATGCATGCGTGAAACTCCGCCCACCCCTGATGTTCTTTCTAGACTATTCCCCGCCCCTTCGCTTTCGGCGCAGTGGGGAGAGCACATGGCGGAGAGAACGCAGGTGCGCAATCACAGTTCCACTAACGAGGAGGAGGGGAAGGAAAGCCTGGAGCCTGAAACATCCCGATCCAGGAAGAGAAGATTTAAGGCCTCAAATATGTCTTTTGGAGAGATGTTGGAGATGGTGGACATATTGAACAGGTCCGACTATGATGGGAAGTATGGACCTTACCCAAACCCAAATATCAGAAAGGCCAAGATGACTAAAGTTGTGAAGAGTCTTCATAAGAATTTTGGGGTACACCGATCCAAGGATCAACTGAGAAAACGCTGGTCAGACCTGAAACTGAGGGAGCACGATCAGTACAGAAGGATCAAGCGTGTTCTTCAAAAAAGTAAGTAGTTGTCTTGTGTTCATATCATTATTCCTGCTTTGCATACTGCTCCATGTGCTTTGATTTCATGTTGTGCATTTTAAAATGGCCACTTTCAAGTTCATGGTTTCATTCGTTCGTAAGAAACATCGTTCTGCAGGGAGGTATTCCAGCTGAACAAAGTGTCCACAATAATGTTCTCACCTTGGAGCTCGGCCCAAAAAATCAATTCTACAACACTTCCAAGCAATGTTTCATATTCCGAATTCTGCCCTCAGTGTGCTAATTATTCTGTTTTTACATTCTCATAGGGGAGAGAAGACTCGGCAAGTATGAAGACACCAGGGACCACACCCCTCCCAAAGAAGGCCAAATACCAAAACCCGAAGCAGAGGAGCAGTAGGAGGAGGAGGAGGAAGGAGAGATCGTTGAAGTTGGGCAAATTGTCACCACAACAGGTGAGTGTCAGAGAACACAGCTTCCGGTAAGCTCATCAATGTATATCACCATATTTTTAATACATGGTGTGTTTTTTTTTTTTTTGTTTTGTAGGTGATGTGGAAGAAGATTCCCGTTTTACCAGTGAAAGTGCCCAGATCCTGATTGGGGAGATAATGGGGTGCAATCGGGATTTGGAAAATATACAGCAAAACATCAATGATGTGAAAAATAAAATGAAGAACATCATTGATGTTTTGGGGAGAGTGTGAAACAGCCCAAACTAGCTAGGCTTTTAGTTTTTAAATTTTAAACCACAACTTTTGTATTTTTAGAAAATCCAAATTTGGAAGATGCACAGAGTGTGTCAACATGCGCTATCTCCCATCATGAGGGATCAATGTACGTGTTTTGTGGAAAGTGGCTGAGCTGAAGGGGTTGCAGCCCCACAACATGTACATTGATCCCCCATGATGGGAGATAGCACATGTTGACACACTGTGTGCATCTTCCAAATTTGGATTTTCCAGGGGTGACACCCCATGTGATGAAGACAATATCAGCCCAGTTTGTACATACTCATGTCTGATATTGTCTTCACTTTTCAAAGTTGAACTTTGTAAGTTCCTGTGTTCTGTATGTTACGCTTTGATACATGCCTGTTTACACAAAAACACCAAGTACACAAAAATTAGCTGAAAGACTGTTTTTGATACACAAAATTTCTTGGTTTGTTGTAAAAACCTTTTCTAAACGCATGTGAATGTGCTTGGATTAAAAAGTTAAATTATCATCAATGTGTGGCTTCCTTTTTCATTGCGCCAAAGATGTATTTGGAGTGAAATTTTAGATTGCGGTGAGAATGGGAGTGATTTACTAAAGGAAACTCCACTTTGCACTCCAAGTGCAGTTTCAGGTGTACTTTTGCAGTGAACTTGTAGTGCATAGTGGATGTGCCTTTAGTAAAAAAACACCCACAGTGATGTGTTAATTTGGACAATAATGCCATTTTCCTGCCATGGTGCTGAAAATTAGCATGATTTTGGTCAGTAATGCACTACATACATTAGTTACCAAAAACAAGGTGTGTGTGTGTGTAGCAGACCCACAACATAATAAGATTATCTGAAGAAGAGACTGTCCCCTCATCTCGCTTTGAACTTGGGTTTGCACTGTTGGTGAAAAAGGCACCACAAGAAAAAACCTAAATTTACCTAGGAGACACCTAAAAGCAAGCCAAGCAGTAAATGAAGGAGTTTCAAAGTAAAATTTATTTTGAAAATGCCTCTCAGACATTGTCTGGCATATCAATGGCCCCCCTACCCACAAAGTAGTCCATGTATTGGGTTCTAACCTCACGGGCGTTTTGGGGGGCAAGCCAGGATGAGCAGGTTCAAGGCCCGTGAGGTTATCATAATTTTCAAGCAAGTCTGCTTCTTGTTGGCCAATTGAGACCGCATAGTTCACAGAAACTTTTTAAGAAAATTGTGAAGAACACAGCACGCCAGCACTATGTGATTCAGTTTGTATTCCGCCATGTGGATATGCGTAAGAAAAAGGCGGAACCGGCTGGCCAGTATACCAAAGGTGTTCTCCACCACTCATCGGGCTCTGGACAGGTGGAAATTAAAAATCCTCTGGTCTGGGGTGAGAGTCCTCATCGGGAAAGGCCGCATCAGATGGTTCGCCAGGTCAAACGCCTCATCCGCGACGAAGACGAACGGGAGTCCTTCCTGATTCTCCTCTGGGGGTGGCAAGCCCAGACTGCCACTCTGGAGATGCCAGTAGAACTCCATCTGTGCAAACACTCCACCATCCAACATCCGTTCATTTTGCCCCACGTCCACATACAAAAACTCATGTCGCAGACACCACCGCCAACATCACGATACTATGAAACCCCTTATAATTATAATAGTATGACCCCGAGTTGGGTGGTGGGATGATGAGGACGTGCTTCCCATCTATTGCTCCTCCACAATTGGGAAAGTCCCAAGGACTGGCAAAGTGGGAGGCCACAGTCTGCCATTCCTGTGGCATTGAAGGACACTGTGGAGTGAAACAAGAACCAAAATCTAATAGACGCGAAACATGTAGAGCACCAGAACATATGTCATTTCCGACTGTATGTTTGATATCCTCTAGTTTATATTTATATAAATATGTATTTTGTTTTTCCTTTTTGGAAATTTGGAGTGGACTATATTACCTCTGATAGGATGTCAATTAGGTCTTAAATGTGTATGTATAAGGAGGAAAAAACTTCTTTGTGTTTGTAAAAATTTTATTTTTTCTGTTTTGATAATAAATAGAGATAAGTTCTCTTGAATATATCGGTTGTGTTTACAACTTCTTTTATGCCTAAAAAGTCCAACTGAACCCACTTTTTTTCTCTTGAGGTCTTTTATGTGAAGGTTCTTTCATCCATATTTTTTATTTTTCTCCCTAATCCCCCCATTTCCTGTTAATGTTTATATTTACAAAGAACCAAAATTAGTAATTTAAATAATCAAAATTGCAAGCAGATTAGACACCAACATTCTTGGCGAAGATTAGTCTAACATTTTGGGAACTGAGTATTTAAAGCCTAAAGTATAAGGTCCCCTTATGAGAGTCATCACCCCCCCATCCCCCCCATCTGATGGGTCCTTGCTAAAAAATGAGGGGGGGGGATGTTTTGGACAGGTAACCCTCTCCACTTGATTGAGAGCTGAATGCAGAAATAATGTGTGATACTTTGGGAAGCCCCTCTCTACTTACACTATTGGCAGCCCACCGGACAGGTAAGAAGTGTCATAATACCAAAAATAGAAAAAAAATGAAAGTACATTTTGACATTCTGCTATCACATATCAAAATAATTAATAGGGGAAAAAACAAAAAAATGTAAAAAGCATTTGAAAGTATTGAGGCAGGCCCTTGCACTACATGCTTTGGTGATCTTGTCTATTAATGTGACCATCAAAAAGGTAGGTAGAGTATGTATTGGGTTTGGCAAAGTCATCAGATAAAAAGCTTAAATGTCTCCCACATCCACATGCAGGTAGGTTAATTGGCTTCTGGCTTCTGTCCAAAATTGGCCCTAGTATATGAATGGGGACCTTGGATTGTGGGCTCCTAGAGGATAGGGATGTGGGTGTAGCAAGGTACAGGGAAAGGGACAATTGTAGACACTCACTCAGGTTGAACTGGATGGACTGGTGTCTTTATTCAACCTAACTAACTATGAAACTATGAGATAGAAGATTGCTATCAGCTGAGCTAGCTGTTGGGGGAGGGGGGTTCCTAATGAGTTTGGCACAACCCAAAAAAAAAAAGAAGCACTCTGCATGAATTGAAGCACACACATCACATTTGAAGACATTTTAGGGGGTGTTTAGGGCAAAGCAATACTATGGAGCTGACAAAAGACATTGGTAAGGGACTAGACTATAGTTTTATGGGCCGAGAAGAGCATGGTGGGGAATAGGGATGAGCCGAACACCCCCCGGTTCGGTTCGCACCAGAACTTTCGAACGGACCCCAAATTCGTACGAACGTTAGAACCCCATTGAAGTTTATGGGACTCGAACGTTCGAAATGAAAAGTACTAATTTTAACGGCTAATATGCAAGATACTGTCCTAAAAAGGATTTGGGGACCTGGCTCCTGCCCCAGGGGACATGGGTCAATGCCTAAAATGTTTTTAAAAATGGCCGTTTTGGCGGGAGCACTGATTTTAATGACGATTAAAGTGGAAAAAAAAGTGAAATATTCCTTTAAATATGGTGCCTGGGGGGTGTCTGTAGTATGCCTGTGAAGTGCCACGTCTTTCCCGTGTTTAGAACAGTCCCTGCACAAAATGACATTTAACGGAAATAACGTCATTTAAAGCTGCTTGCGGTTTTAATGTTATATCTGGTTCCTGCAATATGTTTGAAAATCATTGAGAAAAATGGCATGGGTAGCCCTCCCTGCCCATTACCAGCCCCTTTGGGTCTTGTACGCATATTAAGGGGAACCCCGTACCCATATTAAAAAAAGGAAATGCGTGTGGCCCCCAGGCCCTATATACTCAGAACAGCAGTATACAGGCGGTGCAAACAAGACAGGGACTGTGTAGGTTTGTTGTGTTAAGTTGAATCTGTTTGTAATTTTCAACTGGTACATTTTTAAAGTGTAGCTCCAGTCAAAAAAACTATTTTTAAGCTTTTTGGAAAACATAGGGAAGGGTTATCACCCCTGTATAATTTGTTTTGTCGTCCATCTTTTTTCATCTCACTTGCTGTTGTCTCCTTCCGTTTGCAAGTAGGAGATGTTTGTAAGTTGGATGTTTGAAAGTAGGGGCCTGCCTTATATGCTCTGCAGAAATGGCGGAACAAGGTGTTGGTTTTGTCACAACATTGTAAGCCCTCAAAGTGACTCTTGGTGGGCGCTGGAGCGCCCTGCTGTGAACGATTATATCAAGAATTGTAATTACATGCCATTGTTGAACAGTGGTAGAAAAATTGACCTTTGGTGGTTGTGGTGCTGGTGCCACAACACTATAAGTCCTCACAGTTACTCTGGGTGGGCACAGGAACGGGCCCTCCTGTGAAATATTATATCAAGAATTGTAATTACATGTCCCTGTTAAGCAGGGGCAGAAAAATTGGGCCTTAGGCACTGGTGCTGGTGCCACGACACTGCAACCTCTCCCATATACTCTAGTTTTATTGCAGGAATTAGCCCTGCTGCAAAGCATTGCATCAAAAATTGTAATTAAATGCCCCTGTTAAACAGGGGCAGAACAATTGGGCCTTAGGCACTGGTGCTGGTGCCACCACACTGCAACCTCTCCCATATACTCTAGTTTAATTGCAGGAATTAGCCCTGCTGCAAAGCATTGCATCAAAAATTGTAATTAAACACCCCTGTTAAACAGGAGCAGAAAAATTGGGCCTTAGGCACTGGTGCTGGTGCCACCACACTGCAACCTCTCCCATATACTCTAGTTTTATTGCAGGAATTAGCCCTGCTGCAAAGCATTGCATCAAAAATTGTAATTAAACGCCCCTGTTAAACAGGGGCAGAAAAATTGGGCCTTAGGCACTGGTGCTGGTGCCACCACACTGCAACCTCTCCCATATACTCTAGTTTAATTGCATGAATTAACCCTGCTGCAAAGCATTGCATCAAAAATTGTACTTAAACGCCCCTGTTAAACAGGGGCAGAAAAATTGGGCCTTAGGCACTGGTGCTGGTGCCACCACACTGCAACCTCTCCCATATACTCTAGTTTTATTGCAGGAATTAGCCCTGCTGCAAAGCATTGCATCAAAAATTGTAATTAAACGCCCCTGTTAAACAGGGGCAGAAAAATTGGGCTGATGGCATCACCCAGAGCCAGAAATGTTCTTCCAAGATATCAGCAGAGGAGGAAGAGGATAGACAATCAACATAACAGGACAGTCACTCAGCATCAGCATAGGCAGTCTTGAAGGGATGTGATATTTCAAAAAAAAATTATTCGGTTACATCAGCTTCAGGTGCTTGGTAGCTGTGGGTGATCCAAGACTGATTCATCTTGATGAAGGTCAGTCGATCAACTGATTCGGTGGACAGGCGCACCCTGTGATCGGTAACAAAGCCACCAGCAGCACTGAAGGTGCGTTCCGAAAGAACGCTGGATGCAGGACAGGCCAGTAGCTCAATTGCATACTGTGCAAGCTCTGGCCAGTAATCCATCCTCAAGACCCAGTAAGCCAGAGGATTTTCGGTGGGAAAGGTGTCCAAGTCTGACCTTGCCCCTAGGTATTCCTGCACCATGTAAATCAGACGCTGGCAATGGTTGCTGGAACCAATCATACCTTGGGGCTGCGGACTAAAAAATTGTCTGAAAGCATCAGTCAGATGGCCACCTTCTCCACCGCTCCTTCTGACCAATGCCTCAGCAACACGTTGTCCAGGACCAGGAGTTTGTAACCTCCCAGTCTCTGGGAACGCGTTGCACAGACCTTTCTGCAAGGCCTCCCGGAAATGTCTCATCCTCTGCTCCCTCTGCAATGGCAAGATAAGGTCGGCAACCTTACCCTTGTACCGTGGATCAAGGAGAGTGGCCAGCAGGAACACTGTCTGGATAAAGGGGGCTTTGAGAGGCAAGGAAGTCCTCCTCTTCCTGCCTCTGTTCTGCCTCAAGTGCCCTGTCCATTATTCCACTCAGCGTATGCTCCAAGAGGTGGACTGATGCATGCACTGTCACTGCTCACCATCCTTGTGGCCTCCTCAAGCGGTGACAGGACAGTGCATGCATCCCTGATCATGCCCCACTGGTGTGGTGAGAAAAAACCGAGCTCCCTGACCCTGTCCTGGTGCCGTAGTCGCACAGGTACTCATTGATGGCCCTCTGCTGCGTGTGCAGCTGCTGCAGCATGGCCAACGTTGAGTTCCACCTGGTGGGCATGTCACATATAAGGCGGTTCTTGGGCAGGTTCAACTCCTTTTGGAGCTCAGCCAGCCGAGCACAGGCATTAAATGATCGGCGGAAATGCACACAGACTTTCCTGGCCTGCTTCAGGACATCCTGTAAGCCCGGGTACCTGCCCAAGAACCGCTGCACCACCAGGTTAAGGACGTGAGCTACACAGGGCACATGGGTCAGTTGTCCCTGTCGGAGGGCGGAGAGGAGGTCGGTGCCATTGTTGCAAACCACCATTCCTGGCTTAAGCTGGCGTGGCGTCAACCACCTCTCGGCCTGCCCCTGCAGAGCTGACAAAACATCCGCCCCAGTGTGGCTCCTGTCCCCCAAACAAACCAGCGCAAGCACGGCATGGCATAGTTTTGCCTGCGTACTTGCGTAGCCCCTGGAACGCCTACGGAGCACCGCTGGTTTTGAGGACAGAGCACTGGAAGAGGCCATGGAGAAAGAAGAAGAGGAGGGGGTGGAGGAGAGAGGTGTGTCACAACCAATAGTAGCATTTTGGAGGCGTGGTGGCGGAACAACCTCCAACACTACTGCACCTTGTCCTGCATCCTTCCCAGCTGCCAGAAGAGTGACCCAATGGGCCGTGAAAGACAGGTAACGTCCCTGTCCATGCCTGCTGGACCATGAGTCAGCGGTAATATGCACCTTACCGCTGACCGCCCTGTCCAGCGAGGCAAGGACATTGCCTTCCACATGCCGGTAGAGAGCCGGAATCGCCTTCCGTGAGAAAAAGTGGCGTTTAGGGACCTGCCACTGAGGAACCGCACATTGTACAAACTCACGGAAGGGGGCAGAGTCTACCAACTGAAAAGGCAGCAGTTGAAGTGCTAGCAATTTAGCCAAGCTAGAATTCAACCGCTGGGCATGTGGATGGCTGGGAATGAACTTCTTTCGCCGGTCCAGCAGCTGGGGCAGTGACATTTGCCTGCTATAATCGGACGTGGGTGTACTGCTAGCAGAGTGCCCGGAAGCACTTGGCTGTGACACACCTAATTCTACACCTTCATTTCTCTCAGAGCAGGTTTCAGAGAGGACTGAAGGTCTAGTGGGGTTGGAGATGCCAGCTGATGAGGAGCAAGGAGAGGTCCGCTTTGTTCTTTGGTGTGGGTCTTTGAGGTACGCTTGCCAACGAGCTGCATGGCAGGTCAACATATGTCTGGTCAAGCATGTGGTGCCCAAGCGGCTGATGTTTTGGCCACGCGAGATACGCTTGAGACATATGTTGCAAATGGCAGTGGTGCGATCTGATGCACTCGTCTCAAAAAAGGCCCACACCAAAGAACTTTTAGAATAATGCGCAGCGGCAGCGCCCTGCACAGGCGGAGCTCTGCGGTGTGATTCAGTCGGTGTGCTGCCCCTAAGCTGGCCCCCGGAGGGCATCCTGCCTCGTTGGACATGTGCCTCCTCCTCCTCTATCCTACCAGGCACCCACGTGGAGTCAGTGCCCTCATCATCCCCTCCCTCATCATCGCTGTAGCAAACCTGGCAATATGCTGCAGCTTGTGGAACATGACTGCCAGATTGCTGTCCTTCTTGAGCATCCCCTCTCTCTGCATTCACGCTACTGCCTTCCTCTAGCTGAGTGTCATCATCAGAGGCTTCAAAACACTGGGCATCCTCCTGGAGCATGTACCCAACACTGTGCTCAAAGAGTTCAGGAGACTCCTCAGGAGGACGTGGTGGGTCTAGGGAAGGAGTCACTGATGATGACATTGAGACGAGGGAAGACAATGCGTTGGCAGCTGCTTTGCTAGTACCCTGATACTGGGTGAGAGAGGATGAGGAGGATGAAGAGGGCTTGGTCATCCACTCTACCAAGTCATTGGCATGTTGCGGTTCAACACGTCCAGCTGCAGAAAAGAAGGACAAGCGTGTCCCATGGCCACGTGCTGATGACAATGCACCGTGTCCACGACCAGCACTGTTGTCTCTAGACACAGAGCCTGCTTGCCCTCTTTTATCGGCTCGCGCCTGTCTGCCTCTCCTTGCTGGCCTTCCAGACATGGTAAGGGAAGGGAAGTGAAGGGAGTTGGGTAAAACAGCAGTTGGGTAGTGTATATTGTGCTGGAGGCACACAACACCCACTAACTCCTGCAGATGCCTTTATTATAGAACACCAGAGATAAAGGGGTATACTGTAATGGAGTCACACAACACCCACTAAGCCCTGCAGATGGCTCTATTAGAGAACAGCAATAAAGGGTAGATACAGGTGTATATTGTGCTGGAGGCACAAAACACCCACTAACTCCTGCAGATGCCTTTATTATAGAACACCAGAGATAAAGGGGTATATACAGATGTATACTGTGCTGTGCTGGAGGCACACACAACTTCCAATAACTCCTGCAGATGGCAAGTGGGCTCAAATAGAGAAAAGCTATGTAGGTGGATATAGCGGTGTGTACTGGGTACAGAGCACGCAGACAGCACGCACAAGCTCCTAACACTACTGACTGCAAGCTCTATTATAAAAGATAGATCACTAGCTATATAGGTGAGGTGAATACAGCGGTGTATACTGCGGTCAGGGCATGCAGACAACAACCACTACAGAAGAGCTCGAAAAGATCGAAAATCGTCCGATAACGATCGGTGTGTAATGTGTTGAAGGTACACAGAACACCCACTAACTGCTTCAGACGCCAACACACTACACAAGGCCGCCGCGCTGGCGGCCTTATATAGTGTGGGGCATGTACTACACAGCCTGAGCTATGATTGGCCACAGGCATCCTGCCTGTGGCCAATCATGGCTCTCCTTGCTGCTGGCGCTGTGATTGGCCAAGCATGTGGGGTCACAGTGCATGCTTGGCCAATCATGAGCCAGCAATGCACTGCGATGACGCAGTGCATTGTGGGCCGTGAGCGCCACACGAATTTGGCGCGAACAGCCCATAACGTTCGGAATTCGCCGAACGGGCGAACAGCCGATGTTCGAGTCGAACATATGTTCAACTCGAACATGAAGCTCATCCCTAGTGGGGAAGTTAGTGAGGCAAATATGCCTGAGGACAAAGGGGCAAAGTATATGAATTAGAGCATATTGCAATGATGGTAATTAGAGAATGAGGAAAGAAATGCAAGACATTAGCAATCATTAAATACATAGAATGGGATGTTAAAGGATAAAACTTACCTTCATATAGTCCTTCTGCAGGACCTGAATGATGGCAGAACAGGTCTCTTGAATAATGATCCACAGAGCCTGGGGGGAGATGCCTGTAGAGAACTTGAGGTCCTGAAGGCTTCTCCCTGTCACCAAGTAGGATTATTCTCCCGGATCTCACGGAGCAAAGGCATGTGCGAAAACTGGTCACGCTGGCGCAACCAATTCTTGGTCCACAAACGCCTCCCCTCCCTGTTCATGGACCGGGCTTGTGTCAAAGTAACAACCCCAACACGAAGCCCCTGCACAGCACAAACTCTACGACGAGTACATAGACGAAACATGGTTTCAAAATGGTTGGCTCGTCAGAATGGACAACAGAAAGCACCGAAAAACAGCAATGCCTGAAGGAACGAACTGAATAGCAGAAGCAAGCAGACAATAAGAAATGCAAATCAAAGCGTACTATACCAAGATATAGTCCACAATGATCAACAAATACTTACTGACTGCATGCACTGATTATCAGATAAGCAAAGACAAGCACAAACTGAAGAGCAGTAGCGATCTGAATCACAAATCTGAAAAGCGCGAATCGTCTCTCACCAAACTTCTACTAACACGCGATAGACACGAGATCAGCAGAACTTGGTCCGACCGTGTGTATGCAACATCACTTCCAGACCTGGTCCGGAATTAATCCGTCGGAATAACTCCGATGGATTTGGTCGTCGGAATCTCCAATCGTGTGTACAAGGGCTAAGAGCTCACGTTGGGCGTCTGTCAGTTTGGGAAATATAATTCTCGCTAAGTAGTCTCTGGTATCTTGGGGAGTATGAGTGACCCGGGTGGCGTAAAGTACGAGATAAAATCTTGCGAATTCCTCCGCCACTTGTTGTGGATCAGTAATATCATTCCCCTGGATGTCTATCAGTGATACCACAACTGGGGGACGGGAATCTAAGTGGGCAAGGTAAGCAAGTAGTTTGCCCGATTTTTCTCCATACTCAAATATCCTTTGCCTACAGAAAAAGATGCGCTGCTTGGCCTTCTCCATATGCAGTTGGGAGACCTGTCGTAGCTGAATCTTAAGATTATTAGCTGTGTCAGGTGAGGGGTCTCGATGAAACGCCTGCTCCACTCTTTGTAGGTGTTCTGTAGCCTGTTGGACAACAAGTTTTGACGACCGCTTAAGTCTGTTAATATGCGTGGTGAGCAGGGAGCGGGCTTAAAGCTTAAATGTCTCCCACACTATGTCGTGCGTAGCGGAGTCCTTGTTAACTGTAAAATAGTGTTGCAACTCCGTAGGGATGTCTTCTTGCTCCTGCAGGGCAGTGAACCAAAATGAGTTCAACCGCCAAGTAGGAGGGGTGTCCCCTCTGATCAATCCAGGTGGATGCCAATGCAGGGGCTTCAAAAAAGTGGGTTTGGCCCTCGTGTTCCACGCGAAGCTTCGCAGGATACAACATTGCGTATTTGAGGTGTAGAACCCAGAGGCGTCGCTTAACATCCTGAAACCTGGATTGCTGCCGTTGTACCTCGCTGGAGAAGTCTGGGAATACTTCCACATGTATATTGGTATGAGGGATATTACCCCTCTCTCTAGTCAGGATTTTGTCGCGATCTCTGAAGTTAAGAAATTTCGCTATCAGGGTGCGCGGTGGGGCCCCCTGGGGAGGAGGACGGGCAGGAATTCGATGAGCTCTCTCCACCGCAAACATCACCGAAAATGCCTCTCTTCCGAAGGTGGAAGTCAGGAGATTTTCAAGGAAACCCACCGGATTGTTGCCCTCAGGGAGGCCGATAAAGCGGGGATTGCATCTCCGGAGAAGATTTTC
This sequence comes from Lithobates pipiens, assembly GCF_037356315.1. Classification (NCBI taxonomy): domain Eukaryota; kingdom Metazoa; phylum Chordata; class Amphibia; order Anura; family Ranidae; genus Lithobates; species Lithobates pipiens. Next base: position 129,184,732 of record NW_027507787.1, on the reverse strand, counting down.
CATGTCGTTCTGTTTCGCGCTAATCTGTTGCAGCTGGCGGGGCACCTCGTCAGTGGTGTGTTGCAGGGGGTGTATGATGTCTTCAGCTCTACTGATACGGGTCTCCGTCTTTGCCACGCAGTCCCGGAGGGTAGAGAGATCTTGCCGGATGAGGGACACATCAATTTTGACCTCCTCAATTTTGGAGGTGAGCTCTGGCATAGGGCTATAGCATCAAGAACTTGGTTAGTGGCCGACGCAGAGTGGGCTGCGTCAGAGGGAGCGCCAGCGCCATCTTTGACCCGGTGTTCCTCTTCATGGCGGCGGTACCTGGCAAGCTTGTCAGCGGCCTCGGTGGACTTTTTAGGTGGGCACATGGTCCGGGGTGTTCCAAGATGGTCGCTGTGTATTAGGCCAACTCTTCAACCTCCCCGCTCGCAACGTCTGTATAGTACCGCAGTTAGGGTTATGGATAGGGGTTAGGTGCCTGAAAAGATCAGCAGCTGCAGCAGGGGAGAACCGGGGACAGGGCGGTCAGGGGATCGTAGATTACTGGGCACAGGACCGCAGTGGGTGTAGCAAGATGGCCACTGCTCCTAGGCCCAGGCCGGCCCCACAGGCTATCCCACCTGCTGCAGGGTAGAGGGGCGCTTCCCAGGTGGCAGGGAGCAAGCTGATGGCCACGGCAGGTAGATGTTAGCATGTAGGCAGTCATAGAGGCCTTTAGGGGCCACCGTGGGTTGAGCAAGATGGCCACCGTTCCAGGGACCAGGCTGGAGCCACGGACTGTCCCACCGGCCGCTATTGAGAAAATAAGCACCACACCCGCGGCGGAGGGCGTACTCCATTGCACCTCAGGCCACTCCCCGGGCATGGATATCTTTACCAGGTTTTTGATTATTTTAAACAGAAGATAATCTGAATCTTTGATTTTTGCACATCTTCTTTTTTATATATTGCTTACAGAAATGCTGTGTCTCCCAAAGTAGTGTTCATCTAGCGGGCCAGCTATATTGTAGTTCTACAAAGCTTAGTCTTGGAATGACTAATATTCTCTACATGCTAAATACCACTGCTAGATTCACTATATCTCCCATCTCCTGACTTCTTCATGCGTTCATGCACATCTGTTTGTAAAAGAATATTTAACAGTTGTTATCATTTCCTGTTGTTCTGGTCAAAAAGAAAACACAGACATAAAATAATTAAATTACAAATGGCATTTTCTAAAAGCTAGGAGTAAAAAACACTGACTGGGGCAAGCACTGAAAGCGAATTACATGTGGAAAAATCATTAAAATACTAATATATATATATATATATATATATATATATATATATATATATATATACATATATATATATATATATATATATACATATATATATATATATATATATATGTATGTGTGTGTGTGTGTTGTAATTCAGCCAATTCTAGATACTGTAAATTTACAGTGATAGCGTGAGCTTCTTACACTGCTTTCAATATAACATAAACAGCAGCTTCATTGTCTCTCCATGATTTTGACAACTCTGATCAGTTCATTTATCAATTCATTTATGAGTTTCTAGGTAAAGCTAATTTAGACTCAAGGTAGATAAAGCTAGTTCAGGTCTTTGGTGAAAATTTTACAATCAACCCTTCAGTTGGTGAATGGCCACTTGTCAGTAGTTCTGGGTTTTCCCTAGACTAGCCTTACTTTACCAGGGTTAAATCCCATGTCCTCCTCCTCCAGTCCCATCTCCTCCTACCCCAGAAGGGGGGAAGTGGGACAGAAAGAGAGCAGGGGGACAGGTGGGGGGCAGTGGGTTAGGAGGGGGAAGTGGGACAGGAGGGGGGAGTGTCACAGGAGAAGACCAGCTTGACAGGAGGGGGCAGATGGATGAAAGGGGGAGCAGTGGGACAGGCGGAGGCAGTGGAAGGGGAAGGGTCATGGGAGGAGGTCAGGGGGACAGAAGGGGGGCAGCAGGACAGGAGGGGGAAGTGTCATAGAAGGGGGGCTGCGGTACAGGTGGCGGGCAGGGGGAAAAGTGGAGTAGGGGGCAGCATCACAGATTAGAGGCAGTGTCTCAAGTGGGGGACATTGGGGCAGGTGAAAGGTAGTGTCACAGGTGGGGACAGTGGGGCAGGTGAGAGGCAGTGTCACAGGTGGGGACAGTGGGGCAGGTGAGAGGCAGTGTCACAGGTGCGGGGCAGAGGGACAGGTGGGAGTAAGTGTCACAGGTAGGGGGGCAGTGGGACAGGTGGGAGGTCGTGTCACAGGTAGGGAGGCAGCTGGACAGGTGGGATAGGTGGGGGGCAGCGGGACAGGTGAGGGGCATCGGGACAGGTGGGGGGCAGCGGGACAGGTGGGGGCATCGGGACAGGTGAGGGCCAGCAGGACAGGTGAGGGGCAGCGGGACAGGTGGGGGGCAGCGGGACAGGTGGGGGGCAGTGGGAAAAGTGGAGTAGGGGGCAGCATCACAGATTAATGGCAGTGTCTCAGGTGGGGGGCATTGGGACAGGTCAGAGGCAGTGTCACAGGTGGGGACAGTGTGGCAGGTAAGAGGCAGTGTCACAGGTGGGGACAGTGGGGCAGGTGAGAGGCAGTGTCACAGGTGCGGGGCAGAGGGACAGGTGGGAGGGAGTGTCACAGGTAGGGGGGCAGTGGGACAGGTGGGAGGCAGTGTCACAGGTAGGGGGGCAACGGGACAGGTGAGGGGCATTAGGACAGGTGAGGGGCAGCGGGACAGGTGGGGGGCAGCGGGACAGGTGAGGGGCAGCGGGACAGGTGAGGGGCAGCGGGACAGGTGAGGGGCAGCGGGACAGATGGGGCAGCGAGACAGGTGAAGGGCAGTGGGACAGGTGAGGGGCAGCGGGACAGGTGAGGGGCAGCGGGACAGGTGAGGGGCAGCGGGACAGGTGGGGGCAGCGAGACAGGTGGGGGCAGCGGGACAGGTGAGGGGCAGTGGGACAGGTGGGAGGCAGCGGGACAGGTGGGACGGAGAGTCACAGGTAGGGGGGCAGCGGGACACATGGGAGGCAGTGTCATAGGTAGGGGGGAAGCTGGACAGGTGGAGGGGCAGTGGAACAGATTGGAGGCAGCGGGACAGGTGGGAGGGAGAGTCACAGATAGGGGGACAGCGGGACACTTGGGAGGCAGCGTCATAGGTAGGGGGGAAGCGGGACAGGTGGGGAGCAACTGAACAGGTGGGAGGGAATGTCGCACAGTCCATATGAGTACCAGAGTACCTGTCACAGTCCATCTGAGTACCTGTCACAGTTCATCTGAGTACCCGAGTACCTGTCACAGTTCATCTGAGTAACCAAGCTCCTGTTACAGTCCATCTGAGTACCTGAGTACCTGTCACAGTTCATATGAGTACTGAGTACTCGAATACCAATCAACAGCACATCAGAGTACCTGAGTACCTATCTGTAGCCCATCAGAGTACCCGAGTACCTGTCACCAGGCCATCAGAGTATCCGAGTACCTATCTGTAGCCCATCAGAGTACCCAGGTACCTGTCACCAGGCCATCAGAGTATCCGAACACCTGTCTCCAGCCTATCAGAGTAACCGAGTACCTGTCTGCAGCTCATCAAGTTACCAGAGTACCTGTCTCCAGCCCATCAGAGTACCTGAGTACCTATCTGCAGCCCATCAGAGTACCCCAGTACCTATCTGCAGCCCATACCTCATAGAATATATGTTGGGGTGTTTACTTTCCAAAATGTGGTCATTTTGTGGGTAATTCCATTGTCCTGGTGCTCAAGGACCTTCAAAAGTATGGTCGCTAGGAATGAAATGAGATGTGTAATTTATGCGCCTAAAACTTCAATGTTGGGTCTCTGTATGTGGCCAGGCTGTGTAAAATTCTCACACATGTAGTATCACCATACTCGGGAAGAGTAGCAGAATGTATTTTGGGGTGTAATTTTTTTTCTATATAAATGCTATGTGTTAGAAATATCTTATAAATTGACAACTTTGTGTAAAAAAAAAAATAAGTTTTCATTTTTTTTCCACATTTTCCAAAAACTTCTGGAAAAATAATGAACTGTTCAAAAGACTCGTTATGCCTCATAGATTATACATTGAGGTGTTTGCTTTCCAAAATTGGGTCATTTTGACGATGATTCCATTGTCCTGGTGCTCCAGGGCCTTCAAAAGTGTAAGCCCACGTACACACGGTCGGAGATTTTGCCAACCAAATCTGTCGGATTTTGCCTGTCGGATTTAGTCCGACGGATTGTGTCTGAAACTGTTGCATACACACGGTCGGGCCAAGTTGGTGAAAAATCCGATCTTTCAGAACATGATGACATAATTTCGTTACGATGGGACTACATTCAGGCTAGTAGCCAATAGCTTTGATGTAGGAATTTGATCTGAGCATGCGTGGCACTTGGTCCGATGAAAATGCTCTATACATGATCGGATTAGGTCCGTCCAGCCCAGTTGGTCGGGAAATATTACCAACATGTTGGAAAATTGGGTCGGACGGAGATTCAGACGGAATCAGTCTGATGCATACCACACACAGTCGGATTATCTGATGACACGGTCCGATAAGACTCATTCCGACAGATTCTCCGACCGTGTGTACAAGGGCTAATAGGTGGTTGAGAAATGAGATGTGTAATTTATGCTAGTAGAACACCTGAAGGTGCTACTTCAATGTTGGGCTTTTGTATGTTGCCAGCCTGTGTAAAAGTCTCACACATGTGATATCACCATACTCGGGAAGAGTAGCAGAATGTATTTTTGGGTGTAATTTGTTGTATGCATATGCTGTGTGTGAGAAATAACCCGATGATGACAAATTAGAAAAAAAAATAATCTTAATTTTTCAAAGAAATGTGGAAAAAAATCAAAACTGTCCGATGGACCCAATTCCTATCGGGAAAACCGTTCGTCTGTATGCTGGTCCGACGGACCAAATACATGCAAGGGAAGCCATTGGCTACTGGCTATTGAACTTCCTTTTTTAGTCCCGTCTTACGTCATTACGTTCAAAATGAATGGACTTACTCCGTTCATGTGTGGCCAAGTCCGTTCGCTTGGAAAGTCTGTAGTAACTCCGCCAAAAGTCTGTCGGGAAGACCATCAAACCTAGTCTGCCGGAAAGTCTGGTCGTGTGTACGTGGCATTATACTGGAGTCATTGACAGATATGAAAATGAAGAAATGATTCCATGCTTCTGTACTAGAAAGGCACCACATTATATAGTAAAAACCTGTTACTAGAGTGGTCATCTTTTACTATGATAATGCAAGGCTACCATTGAGATGGTTTACTGTAATGCCCCGTACACACGATCTGAATTTTGGTCGGAAAAAGCTCTGATGGATTTCCCGATGGAATTCCAATGGGATTTCACTCAAGCTGTCTTGCATACACATGGGCAACACCAAATTCCGACCGTCAAGAACGCGGTGACGTACAACATGTATGACCTGAATAGAAAAAGGAAGTTCAATAGCCAGTAGCCAATAGCTTCCCTCTAGTAGTTGAATCTGTGAATGCGTGTGTTTTTTTTGCATGTTGGATTTGCATACACACAATCGGAATTTCCGTCTGAAAAATTGAGAACCTGCTCTCAATCTTTTGCTGGTGGAAATTCGGCCAGCAAAATTCCAATGGAGCATATACACGGTCGCATTTTCTGATGAAAAGCTCTCATCGTCTTTTGCTGGCTGAAATTCCGACCTTGTGTATGTGGCATAAGAGTTATTTCCAGGTCAATTTTGGTGTTGAACTCTCACGGTAGCTCACACAACTTCTTACAAAAAATTCTAAATGCTACAAAGCAACATTTAGTCTTATTAAATATGTTTTTAAGAATTAATGCTTATTGATTTCAAGTATATACAGAAAATATTTACACAGACCAACATAATGTCTAAAACATGAAGCACAAACAAAAAACAGGCACCACACCACATGTGGAGATTATAACATGTAATGACATAACAAAAATCAGCAAATGCTATATTGATGCCTTATCTGAATCTCATCTAGGTCACAAAATAGGGTAGAATGAGAGATTTAGGGAAGTGTGCCTTTAACTAGGGGTAAGTCACTGCATTTTGTGGGGGGTATGGGTGGGTCGTTTTGCCATGAGGGTACCCTATAAATATTACTTGGTTGGAAAGGAATTAAAAGAAGAGCAAAAGAGAGAGCAGACATAACTGGAAACAGATTAACGATCTAGGAATGACTGAGGACTTCTAGGGAATGATGAGTGTGAAGGCAATGAGTCATACTCCCCAGTGTGTGTGAGCTTGGAATTGATGGCCAGGAGAAATAAATGAAAGAGGCCCTTCTTGGCCTTGGAAATAAAGCTAGTATACATCGAAAAAAGGCAATGTTAGGAGATACAGTAGTCTGTGTATCCATAACATTGTGGTATGTGTGCAGTGGGACCAAAAGTCGTGTATCGGGGGCAGGACCACCAAGTATTTAGCATTGTGCCTATCACTCTTCTGCACCACCAACAGATGCTTGGAGTTGAAGGAAAAATTCCACTGGTACCAGCATGTGAAAATGTTTAACTTTTTTCCTGCGCTGCTAATGGTACATCTTTTCAGTCAAAATAAATGTTTTTGGTAATTCATCAGCCAAATATCTTTAGCCAAGATACTTCACCCATGTGAAGACATAATAGGGGATATCAGGGTGGGCAAGTACAGTGGTAAAAATTGAGATGAGGCGAGTGGGATATTCTTTCTGGAGACAAAAGGCTTCAAACAGGGTTAAACGTTCATGGATGTCTGTGCTAGAGAAATGATAAACCTCTGCATTTGTTGCAGCCATCTATAGAGGTAGGGTGGACAATTCATAGTCAGGGCAACAAAGGACTTCAGCTGATTTTTGTAGAGGACACTTACAACAGGTGACATGCCACCCTTGATCCATACAAGAAACTGTAAACAGTTCAGATCTGGGGGTAATGCTTGATTTCCAAGTACTTTACTTAAAGGCCTACATATGTGGAGCGTTTAAGATGTGTAACAGAGGAGTGCTACATTTTTAGCACAGAAGAATAGAGTACAGAAGAGTAGAGGAAGGAGGCCTGTCTGCCTGTGACATCCAGAGAAGTGCGGCAGCTGGTAATGAGCAAGATGTTACCCATAGTTTATCATCGGCATGAAATATGCAGTCCAGTATGGACCAAGCTTGTTCAAGATGGACTAAGATGCTGTAATCAAAAACAGGCTGGTGTATAGCCAATAAATGCAATCAAAAATGGCCTGAAATAGAGGAGACATGGCAAAATGTCCATCTTAAATAGAGCAGCATATTTGGGACCCACGTTTTAAGTCTACTGAGAGTGTCTTGCAGAAATGGAGTAATGTTCAGGTAATATAAGTCTCAGGCCGCGTACACACGCGGGGACTGTTCGCCCAACTTTGTCCGCTGAACAGTGTTTCGGCGGACAGTCCGCTCGTGTGTGGGCTTTCAGCGGACAGTTTCAGCGGACAGTCTGCTGAACAAAGTTTTTTCGGAAATTCCGAAAAACTGTCCGCTGAAACTTTGTTTCAGCGAACAGTCCCCTCGTGTGTAGGCTTGTTCGTCAAACTAAGTTCCGCGCATGCTCAGAAAGGATTTACACGCCGAAGTTTGCATTGCAGTGTATAGGACGTCGTATTTTTCGTCCCGTCGTACGTGCCGTTCATGTCATCGCGCACGGTTTCAGCGGACTGTTCGTTCGTCGTGTGTGGGCAAGTCCGTCCATGCTAATTTTGAGCGGACTGTCCGCTGAAACTGTTTGACGGACAAAGTTGAGCGAACAGTCCCCGCGTGTGTACGCGGCCTTAGCGGTCCACAGGCATCTGTGTTCCAAATTATTGGATGATTTGGCGACCCACTGAAGTGGAAAGACACTGGCTAGGTGTAGCTGATCTCCTGATAGGAGGGAAACATTTAAGGCAATTGAATTGTTAGTCAATAAAGGGTATCATTTAAGCTCCAAGACTTCTAAATGTATTAAATAACACAAGCACCCGTAGGAAGGAAGGGAACAATATCTGGGGTAAACATACATTCTCCTCTCCCCACAATGCACCTTTCAGGTACTTCCCACACCTCCCTCTCTTTCCCCCTGCTCTTTCGAAATGCACTGCATTCGTTTTATTTCTCCAGTTTGTCTGAGGGACGCAGTTATTTATCGACCACCTGGACCAGTGTCACGCTTTCTGGATGACTTCTCTGCATGGCTACCCTATTTTCTCTCATCTGAAGTGCCTGCTATCATCCTAGGTGACTTTAACATTCCAATCAATGTTAATACTGCTACCACTTCTAAACTACTCAACCTAACCTCCTCTTTTAACCTAACACAATGGACACAAACCACCACTCACTCCAACGGTAACACACTCTACCTCGTATTCTCCCATCGCTGCACTCCCTGCAATTTCTCTAACGCACCCTTTCCTCTCTCTGATCACAACCTTATCCTTTTCACTCTCTCCTTGTCTCCTACATCCCATGCCGCCAACCTACAAACCACTACCTGCAGAAACCTTTGCAACCTCAACCCTTCCCTTCTTCATTCTGCTACTGGTGGCCTTTATGACAAAATCGCACCCCTGTCCTGCCCAGACCTAACCACTTCCATCTACAACAACACGCTGTCATCCTCCCTAGACATACTTGCTCCTCTTTCTACACGCAGAACAAGGCCCTGTCTGCCACAACCCTGGCAAACAGATGACACCAGAAGTCTTAAGAGACACAGCCATGCTCTTGAGCGAGCGTGGCGTGAATCTAAGTCCCTGCAAAACTTTACCCTCTATAAATCTGCCCTTCTCAAATACAACTCCTGCCTCCACACTGCTAAACAAACCTATTACAACACTCTCATCAAACCCTCTCATAAAAACCTCATCAACTCTTTTCTACCCTTAATTCCTTACTTCGCCCCCCACTGCCCCCACCCACCAACTTGCTTACAGCTGAACAGATTGCCAACCATTTCAATAGCAAAATTGACACAATTCGCAAGGAGATATCCAGCATTCAACTTCCTCCCCTACCCAACACAACAGGTCCAACACCACGCTCAATACTCTCCTCTTTTTGCCCAGTTACCACAGATGAAGTTAAAAAACTCCTCTCGACGGCCCACCTTACTACCTGCTCCCTGGACCCTGTCCCCTCACAATTACTGCTACCACCTTCCCACTCTATCCTTAACTCCCTAACCCACATCTTCAACCTCTCCCTCTCCCCCGGCACCTTTCCTTCCCTGCTCAAACATGCACTGGTTACCCCCATACTCAAAAAACCCTCACTAGACCCCACCTGTTTGAACAACTTAAGACCCATCTCCGTGCTCCCGTTTGCCTCCAAGCTCATCGAATGCCTTGTCCATGACCAAATGAGTCGCTACCTCATGGACAACAACCTTCTCGACCCCCTACAGTCTGGCTTCTGCCCACAACATTCTACTGAAACTGCCCTACTAAAAATCACCAATGACCTACTAACTGCTAAAACCAACGGCCACTACTCCATACTCATACTTTTAGACCTCTCTTCTGCCTTTGACACAGTTGACCACCTGCTCCTCCTCAGCAAATTGCGCTCCCTTGGCCTCTGCGATTCTGCTTTATCCTGGTTTTCCTCCTACCTATCTCAGCGCACTTTCAGCGTCACTTACAACTCCATCTCCTCTGCTCCCCTACCTCTTTCTGTTGGGGTACCCCAAGGTTCTGTCCTTGGGCCCGTCCTATTCTCGCTCTATACCTCTTCCCTGGGCCAGTTGATAAACTCCCATGGTCTCCAATACCACCTCTATGCCGACGACACCCAGATCTATCTCCCCACTCCTCAACTCACCCCCTCAATCTCCTCACAGAACTCCAACTTACTGAATGACATATCAGTATGGATGTCACACCACTAACTCAAACTCAATCTTTCTAAAACTGAACTTGTTATATTTCCTCCTTCACAATCCCCCCCCCCCCCCCGTGACTTCACCATTAATATCAACAACACAACCATTGGTCCCTTCACACATGCCAGGGTCCTGGGGGTAATCCTTGACTCTGACCTCTCCTTCAGCCCCCATATCCAATCACTGGCTAAATCCTGCCACCTTCAACTCCGCAACATCTCCAGAATTCGACCCTTCCTGACTAATGACACCACAAAGCAACTCATTGACTCCTTGATTATTTCCCTTCTTGACTACTTCAACTCTCTCCTTAATGGCCTACCCTTAAGAAGGCTATCCCCCCTTCAGTCTATTATGAATGCTGCTGCTAGAATAATACACCTCACTAATCGTTCCGTGACTGCTGCCCCTCTCTGCCAATCCCTTCACTGGCTTCCCCTACACCACCATGTAAAATTCAAAATGCTAACCATAACATACAAAGCCATCCACAACATCGCCCCCATCTACATCACCAACCTCATCTGCAGATATCGCCCAAATCGTCCCCTCCGCTCCTCCGAGGACCTCCTGCTTTCTAGCTCCCTTGTTACCTCCTCTCATGCTCGCCTTCAAGACTTCTCCAGAGCCTCTCCCATCCTCTGGAACTCCCTGCCCCAGTCTGTCCGATCAGCCCCTACCCTGTCCACCTTTAGGAGTTCCCTGAAAACTAATTTATTCAGGGAAGCCTATCCCATACCCACCTAACTGTCCCCGAGCCACCCCCATCAAAGCATTCTCTGCAGCTATTACCTTTTGTACCACCACCCCCTCCCTTTAGAATGTAAGCTCTATGAGCAGCGCCCTCCTGTACCTTTTGTATTGCACTGTAATAGTGTTGTCCCCCCTATACATTGTAAAGAGCTGTGTAAACTTATGGCGCTATATAAATTGTGAATAATAATTATAATAATTAAAAGCATATTATCGGCATAAAGCCCTTGTGATGATAGCCTCCTATTAGGACACCACAGATGTCAGAGTTAGAGTGAATAACATACACCAGATGTTTAATGGCCAAGGCATATTAGAAGAGTGAGAGGGGACACCCTTGACATGTCCCACTGTGGATTTGGACGGGGTCTAAGCCCTTGTACACACGGTCGGACATTCCGACAACAAAATCCGTCGGATTTTGTCCAAAACTAGTGTTGCATACACACGGTCGGACAAAGTTGTCGGAAAATCTGATTGTTCATAACGTGATGACGTTTGTACGTTACGATGAGACTACGTTCAGGCTAGTAGCCAATAGCTTTGGTCTCGGCATTTGATCTGAGCATGCGTGGCACTTTGTCCGATCAGAATTCTCTACAAGCGATCAGAAAAAGTCTGATTGGATCATGTTGACGGAAAATTTTATAGCCAAGCTCTCAAACTTTGCCCGTCAGATATTCTGACGGAAACAGTCCAATGGAGCCCACACATGGTCGGATTATCCAACAACACGGTCCGATTGAACATTTTCCGTCGGAATATACGACCGTGTGTACAAGGCCTAAGAGTAGGCCACTCATTTGAATCCAAGCTGTGAGACAGATATAAAGGGTTATAATCTCTTCTAGTAGGTGGTCCAGGATGGCAAGTTGCTGTAGTTTGGCCCATGTATGCCCCCCAGTCTAGGCAATAAAACACTTTCTTTGTATCTATATCTAACAAAGGGGAATGGTATGACTGGAAGCATGACAGACTGCGTTCTGATCCATTAGCAGATGCACACATAGGGATATGATTGAAGATTCATGTAATCACCAACCTGCATGGAACACTTGTGCCTTCTGTGGTGGTAAAGGCGTCCCTTTGCAGGGTTGTTTTTGGAACAGTGCGTCCATGTAAATAATGCCTAAAGGGAGGAATAGCTTTTGTCTGCGTTAGAAATTACCTGACCAGTCTAAACGTGTGGGTTGTAAACTTTTAGCTGTTTTATAGCTCTCAGTTTAGCCATCTGTCAGGTGGGTATATAAATGTGTAATATCTTGAGTGAGTCCATCCCAGAGCCCTCTGTTTTATTGGATAGGGAGGTGGAAGGTTGTACTATAATGTCCTTGATTTGTTTGAATAAATAAAAGTGCATGGTTTGTTTGCTAATTCTAATCTCTAGAGTTTATCTTCTAGGTTTGTTTAGGCTTTAGTATATTTCTTCATCAAATTTTTCAAAAGACATTTTGTTAAGGAACAATAATCACAATTTCTGGATTTGTCAATAGAGCATCATGCATTCACCCAGTATAAACCTGTTTTTAAAATGTGTGCAGGACTAAATATGCAACCGATTTTGACTGGGTCCTGAATATCATATTTCTAGGAAAATCTGCTCCAAACCTGATAATGTCCTTAGATATTACCATCAACACCCTGGTGAAAAATGTCATAACAGTGCCCACTACAGGTAAATTCAGGGGCTGCAAGTCGTGGGGGCTCTACCATAATACATTTATAGTGTCACAAAAACACAGTAGATTTATAGGTTGACTGGTAATCCCCAAATGCTTGGCTTCTATTATGACAATCCAGTACACTATATCATTTAGCAGTGTCAAGATTTGCTTAATGATCCAAGACCGTAACACATGAGTTACAGCTGCTTCTTATTAATAAGGACAATTTTTATTTAATCAAAAAAATAAATGCTTACAATTTGATTTGGAAAAGCACAACAAATTATAGCTGACATAAAAACAAACTGTGCAGGAGCGTAATAGTGTTTAAACGGAATGATTATCTTGCACCAAATGCCAAAAAAGGCAGACTATTTCTAGTTAGTCTTCTATTGTGGAAAACTTTCATTGCAGATGAAAACATGGTAAAATACTTAAAAAAAGCAATTTTAATTAGACTGATTTGCATCTAAAAAAAGACCACATAACATTTTAAATTCAAAAAGAGAATAAACATAAAAATACTGTTTATGCGTTATATGTGGACAAGTGGACAATATCATAGCAGGGATTTGTTTTAAGCTGGAAAAAGCTCAGCTTGTGTAATGCTATGGAAGCTTACTAGTCTGGACATTTTATGTTACGTTTATATATTTTTTGCCAGGCGTGGACTGACCATTCACCATGTGATTGTATACTGTGTGGCCCCATAATCTCTGATTGCCTGGGGGCCCTATAATCTCCTATTGCCCGGGGGCCCCATGAGTTGTCAGTCCGCCCCTGTTTTTTGCTCTATATTTCCATGATACAGTTTCATGTACAGAACTGTAAATGGTTCCTTTAGTAGCCTTTTCTTTGTTCCCATTGCAAAACTTTAATTTCCAGTGATGAATTCTGACCACAACACCATCTGCCTGGAGTTTGCATGTTCTCCCTGTACCTGCGTGGGCTTCCTCCGGGTACTCCGTTTTCCTCCCACACTCTAAAGACATGCTGGTAGGCTAATCGGATCCTATCTAAATTGGCTCTAATATATGTATGAATGTGTGTTAGGGACCTTAGGTTGTAAGCTCCTTGAGGGTAGGGACTGATGTGAATGTACAATGTATATATAAAGCACTGTGTAAATTGGCGGCGCTATATAAGTACCTGAAATAAATAAATAAAATGTCCCTAGGATGGCAATTGACTGGACAAATCCTCCTGGCAGGAGCCCCAACCCTTCCCCATTCTACCTAAAAATTTCAGTTTTAGTAAGTGATAGATAAAACTATAAAATAAGCAATAAAAAATACAAAATAAAATAATAAACATCCAAGTGGATTATATATTAGGATTTTATACGGTAAAATTTGACCAGCAGCACTGAATTTACCACAAAAAAAGGCGGCTTTTCTCTGTACCATTATGGGCCACACATTTTTCCCATCATCCTCTTATTAAAAGGTTGTTTACACAAACAATATCTCTTTCTGTGAACCAAACTTTTTTTTTTCCACGTTCTCTCTGATTCAGTTTCTCTGCTGTCTTTATTGTTTATTTATTGTGGTGTCTGGTTTTAGTAAGATCTGATTATACAGAAGAAAAAAAAACACAGAAGACTGAGCAGAGGAAGGAAATATTAACAGATCTTCTTTCTTTAAATTACGTTATATAAACATTATAATACAATGTTAGGCCTGTGCTGTCTCCCTAGAAGTTGGTTAATTATTATACCATTATTAAGGATCTGCATAACAATATAGTCAAGTGCATTTTTTGGTTATTGTAATGCATATGTGGGGCAGGCCAGGGCTGCAACCAGTGGCGGCCCGTCCATAAGGGGCGTCTGGGCGCCCCCCCCCCCCCTTGTGTAGTCACAAGAAAAATGATTTTTTTTTTTTTAAACTGCTCCTTTAAGAAAAAAAAAGTCCTTTACGTGCACTGTGTTCGAGTGCCAGACACAGTTCACTATGGGAAGCGCCACGTCAATGCAATTATGAGATTGCAGACGTGACACTTCATTTGCGGAGCATTTAGCCCGCCTTGGGCGCTTTCTGAAGCACTGAGTAGCTTCCGCCTGGAGCTCGTAGTATGTATTACTACGGCTGGGCAGTTTGATTGACATCTGACTCAGATGTCACTTCCTGTCTTCTCTCTCCCATTGTGCCTGAGAGAGAAAACAGGAAGTATGAGGAGCGGACTCCTCCATCGCCGCTGGAAGGACACACCGCAGGAGAGGACAACACAACACAGTCATCAAGGTAAGTGCCGCTGCTGTTCTCACACGAAGAAGGGGGGAGGGGGAGTATCTGTAACATTTTTCAAAGCTGCTGGATTTTTTTGTGGTTTTATTTCTCTCTGAGCGATTGAGCCCACCCCTGCCTGTCCAGAGCAAACACATAGAGAGAGCTTTTCTGTTCTGATCTGCAGCTCTCCTGGGCAGCTGCGACTTTGCTCTCCCTCCCGCACTAACTTTGGGCATAACAGCAAGTAAAAGAGCCGTGTCAGTGAGTACACTTGATATCACATGGCTCCAGCCTGTCCCTGACAAAACTCTAGCCCTGCAGCTGCAAAACAGATGCCTCTGATCCTTCCCATGCGCACCTCCCTCCTCTCCCTGTGTTTGATAATGAAGGTGAAGTCCTCTCCAGCCAGCTACTGTCGCTGATGTTCTTCCAACTACTGCACGGTGCCTCTCTGATCCTCCCCCGTGCTCTCCCCTTCCTCTACTTGGGCTTCATAACAGAGGTCACTGCAATGGCTCCTTTTCAGCCTCACAGACTGCACACCTTCCGTCCCTGCTTTCTCTGTTTTATGAAGCCAGTTGGAATATTTTTATTTATTTGGAATACACAAGAGTACTTTATTTTTTTGTTTAATAGCATTTTAATGTGAAATAATTTGCACTATAGCACTTTGATAATTTGATAATTTATGTATGAATTTTGAAGTTATTGCACTAGAGAACTTTTATTGAGTGCAGTATGCAGCTTTTTGGTGTATAATTCAGCCTTGTGTCCAGCAGCATTTGCCTGTAATAGAAGACATATTTGTAGCAACTTTCAAGCAATGAAATGTCTATTAATATCTCAAAGGTATAGCTGCGCTATTATAACAATTTAGGTATTGAGGTTTGAATTCCTACAGATGCCCTTTAGTGACAATGACAGGTTTAATTAATAACTACTTGGTAAAATATATGGTGTAATTGACAATGTAATAATAGAAATAATGCGCTTCAATGATCCTGACACCACAACAACCATGGTGCCAGGATGATTGAAGTGCTAACACCAGGTGTTTGGAGTATCTTTATCTGCTGATTGTTAAACTTTCTAGAATACACATTTCTATTGTTGTGTAGGATCTGGGCCTGCTGTCCCTCCCTCTCTCCCTCCCTCTCAGACGCTAACCACACCACCTTAGAGATACACCCACTATTTTGCTGAAACCACACCCATTTTCACCAAGTGGGAGGGGTCCAAAAGGAAGGACGGGGTCTGGTGCCCCCCCATCCTAAAACTTCACCAGAAGCCACTGGCTGCAACATATCTCAACATACAGTGGTACATTTATGAAATAAAATGCACAAAATTGCATGGATGTGAACATGTTCCATAGGAACCCATGTTAAAAAATGTCCTGTGTTTCTGTAAAAAACATGAAAAAAATGCATTGGTTTGAATGGAGCCTAAGAGGCCGAATTGATGTGAGGGCTTCCTCCACACCACTGGTCCAAATATCCTTGGAGTTGAGAACAGGGAATGAGAGGGCACAAAGAGGCAAAAGTACCAAAAGTCTAATAATATGCAGGCGCTCCCTTCTGGCAGAAGGCTTGACTGTTAGGGGCTCATGCACACCATGTCCCTAAAGTTCAGAGTGGGGATGTCACCAAGCAGCAAGGCAGCAGGTGGAGGGACCCCAGAGTAAGCTGGAACTGCAGCAAACAGGAACAGGCTGGAAGCAAAGCCTAAGATAAGGAATGAGCAAGCAGGGTAATAGTCAGGTTTGTGGTCAGTAGGCAGGCCAAGATTACACCAGGAAATCAGCCATGGTCAGCAACTATATAAATCAGCAAACAAAAGCTAAGCAAAAGCAGGTCCAAGGCAGCAATGGACAGGCAAACAAAACCAGGGATTGGAACAAGCCGAGTCAGGTCCAGGTGCCTGGAGATCAACCGAAGAACATTTAGCAAATTCCTTAAATAGGCCTTATGGCTCCAAAGCTGGAATTAGGCCTTCTGATGTCATCTTGACACACCACTACTCTTTTATAAAGTGTAGCTGAAGAATCATTATAGTGTTAAGGGCACAGTCCAGAATAGGATGTATTTATCACTCTGATTTTGTGACATATCAGGTAGATTGAGTGGCTCCCTACAATTTGGACTATGTAACAGCTGGCGGGGGGGGGGGGGTTAATATTATCGAATGACACCCTCTCACATCTAATGAATGAAGGGTAACAGCTAAAGACATGGGGGGGGGGGTGGGTGGATTGTGTCATGTGATCTCTCGTCAATGGCCAACAACGGGGCCTGAAATTATTAAACACACCTCCAATTAAATAATACATGCATGTGTACATTTAATATGACTATATATGTAAAATCAGCTGGATTATGGTTATGTATATAGATTACAATATTTGTCATATCTTTTCTATAGGCTCAGCATTTGTTAAGGTGTCCCTCATGAATCACAACAGGTTTATTAAGAGTAAGAAGACAGCTGTAGTACTTGGGACTCCAAATCCTGTGTATAATGAAACTTTTAGCTTTAAGCTGGAACAAAGTGAATTGGACACAGCAAGCCTGAGTTTTTCCATCTTGCAGAATGCTGAAGGAGATAGTAAGTAGCACACACACCTACACACATATACCTATATAAAGTATCCATATCTATGAAACATATCTGTGTGTCTTTTTCTGATTACTTAGAATAAATTAGACTGAACGACCAGGCCAGGGTTATACAAGTTCCATATTCAGCCATAGAGGTGGAGTTATCATTGGGGCATTATAGGCATTAACCTCCCTGGCGGTATAATTATTTCGGATTTTAGGTGCTAAAAGCGGTACCATTATTTTGCATGAACATTTGGCGTTTTATATTGTAGTCCTATAATTCTTAGCAATAACTCACTTAAATCTGTCCAAACCAGAGTCTAGCAGAATTGTACCAAATAATAATATAACAATAATACAAATTATTCAATAATGTAATCAAAACAAAAAAACTGAAATTTGCTCAATTGAAGAATTGTCACTGTCATTACTTTTCAGTATTTGATGATGGATCTCCCCACAAATCGCTATTGCTTAATTCTGCAAGTGATTCCAATTTATTATCGCTGTTTTCTAGCTGGTCTAAAATTATTTTTGATGTAAAGGGACAGTTTTAGTTGCTATGGACAATCTCCAGTTTCCAGGCATAAAGAACAGTTTTTATAATATAAAACTGCATGCAGGACACTGGGCAGACCACTAGGGACAAAGGGGATGTGAAATAATTACATATAGCAATGTAATCTGTAAGATTACATTATACTGTATGTATACTGTGTGTTTCACTTTTTGAATTTGGCACCGATCTCCGTCCCCGTGCGTCGCAGTGCTCGCAGGGAACGGAGATCGGCGATGTGATGAATCGAGCGAGACACGGCTCGCTCGTACAGCGGGGGGACATCGCTGGATCCAAGGGAGAAGGTAAGTAAGCGTCCTCCTGGATCCATCGATGCGGTCCCGAGTCTGGCTCGGGGTTACTGCTTTTGGCATAAAAATTCCACCCCGAGCCAGACTCGGGAATACCGTCAGGGGGGTTAAAGCAAAACTCCAAGTATTATCTTGATTGCATACTTACATTGGTCCAGCTTGGCATAATTTAAGTATGCCTATCTCATGCCTGATGGATCGCTAGGGAAGCTGACAATCGTTACAGTAGTTGGCACTAATAGAGTGATAGCCACTATTTTCTGGGTCTTGCTTAGGTGTCGCTGCCCCTCTTCGCCACCTTGTTCGGTGACAGAATGTCTTGTACTCATTCAATAAAAATGGCGGTGGTACTGAGCAATCAACCCTGTGGTCATTGTGCAGTGGGGCATTCACTTGCATAGAACCGAAGCAGGACCCTGAAGATGCGCCGACTACTACAGTGATTTCCAACTTCCCCAGCAATCCATCAGGTACAAGATATGTACTTTGGCCCAAGCCAGATCAATGTACTGTAAGTATGCAATACCTGGAGTTCATCTTTAAATTTGGGATCTAAAGTTGTAAGTGTTAGGGAGAGCAAACCATTATATTATTTTGACATTAAGAGTTTGTAGCATTTTTTTTAATGATTTCTGAAAAGGTTATTCACTATTATTCATATTAGGCAAATTTATAATGAAGGAAATGTCAGCAGATAAAGCAAAATTGTATATTAAATTGGGATATATGGGGGTTGATTTACTAAAACTATAGAAAGCAAAATGTGGTGCAACTCCAAACCAATCAGCTTTCAGGTTTTATTGTTAAAGCTTAATTGAATAAGCTGATGTCAGATGCTGATTGACTGCCATGCACAGCTGCATCAGATTCTGCACTCTCTGGTTTTAGTAAATCAACCCCATGATTTCAGTACTGCACAAGGCTGACGATAGTCTAGATTTGCTTCTGTCTGACCACGTCTTAGTATAAACACTTTGCTTCTGCCACCAGGGAGTTAAACTATTCCGCTTTACATACCTTGGATGGAAAATACAACAAACAACAATGTGTGAACTGGGTGCTCCTCTCCAGCTGTTTATCCAACCTTCACCTGTCCCATATCACTAGCAAACAAGACTTTAGTTCAGTTCCCTTATTAGAGCGTTTATTGTTAGTGAGCACTGCAGGTCTTTGTCACAATGACTTAGGGGAAATTGCTGCATAGATGTTTGATTCATATGAAAAGGGCACAAGGATGTGTATCTATCAAGCTGCCTAATTAATAATAATATTCTAGCTTTTGTTATGCCCAGGAAGTTTTATACTGCAAGTCTCTCCCAAGTGAAACATATATATTGAATATAACAGATAATTAAGTTATTAAAACCCAATTAGATGCCAGCTACAGCCATCTGTAGGCTTTGCCAGCTGTTGGATAATGGAGGTTGGAGGAAAAGAATAATCAGAAGTTACTCTGTTAGAAAGCTCTACAGAATATATAAAGAATTTGTATTCATTTATGTCCATTGATTACTGAAACCCGAAAACTAAAAGCATGATTTACTTTGTTAACAACCTGATTTTATTTAAAAAGCTGGAAATAAGAAATTATAGGTTGTTGGTTCAAATGCATGCACATAATGCAACAAATAAAAAAGTTGAGGGTAGAAAACAAACAGTGCCATTTAAAAAAAAGATAATATTATTAAAGTGATTGTAAGCCTCTGAAATAAAAAATGAACAAAGCATGTCCTTCTATAGTAAGTTCTTATCCCTATCTGCATGAGTCACTTCTGAAAATCTATACAAACAGCAGACAATCCTGTGAGACGCCCCCCCCCCCCCCCAGCACACAGCAGGTGATTGACAGCCACAGCTGTGCATGTTTACCTATGTGATTGTGAAGAGTGGATTGTACATATTCCCTGCACTCGGGTCTCAGATTACACTCAGCGCTCCTCTCTGTGCTTTGCAGTGTGAGACATCAGATACTCACCCCTGCCTTCTGGAGCTCAGAAATCTGGTCCAAATTCTGTACTTTGAATGGAGAAAAGAGGGATGTACATATACTGGTACAACTTATGTAGTAGGATTTGTTTAATCTCTGTGTATCACTTGAGGATAGTCACTTCATTGGATTTATGTAAGTGTTTACCATCACTTTAAACTAGATGTCACACCAGAAAACATAAATCAATAGAAGATAAATTCCATATGTTGCATGGCCCCCTAGAGGACTGCTTAGAATTACCTGCTCACCTGCAGGGTCATGACCTCTTGAACATTCCAACCCACCTGACACTGGTTTCAGACATCTTTGTATCACTATAGAGTATTACTCAGACAACTCTGCGTACTTAAGTTCTAGGAGTATTTTACTGTAACTAATAAAGGGGAACATTATCACAAAGAGGAGGTAATAGATCTGCTGAGTTCTAGCCGACAGCGCCAACTCAAAAAAAGAATTCTCCCGAAAGGCACAAGACAAATATTAACAATGACAATACTATGTACACACTTGAGATATAATGTTTCCCCCAGACGGATATTTCAGCTGTTTATACTGATACTCTGTAAGAGATGGGACCTAGCCAGCCTATAATGCTTTCCTAAGAAGGGAGAGCAGATCTAGAAATAATAGCAATGGGGCTTTTCTATTAGTAATGGCAATAAAGTCCACGTTGAAGATCTGATGTTCTTCACCAGCATGTAGGAGCTTGTTAAAGTGGCATTCCACAGAAAAGTGGAACTTCCACTCATCTGAGAATATCTGTTTTTCACAAGTATCCTGTTCACACTTCTGGGAGCCTGCGCCACAGCCCACTCGGCACCCTCCTCCTACCCCGCTGCCGGGCCAATAGGAGAGAGGAGCGGAGCCTCACTTCCTGTTGTGAAGCCGTAAGGCTACACTGCCGGGTTCTCTTACTCTCAATGGCAGCGGCAGCACTCGACAGCTGATGGAAACATCAGCTGCAGGTGCCAATTTCTCTAGACTCCAGGACAGGTAAGTGTTCTATTATTAAAAGTCAACAGCTGCAGTATGTGCAGCTGCTGGCTTTTAATTTTTGAAGTGGTGGGAGGATTCCACTTTAACTGTAATCCGATTATGTGTAGTAGGAAACAGTAGATTTCTTGTAGCGAGGAAGGCTAAAGATGTCTAAGCACAGTGTTCAGATAAATTCAGTAAAGTGTTCCTGGAGTAGAGATGTCTGTGCAAAATGTTTCAATGTAACTGTGACAAAGAATGGATAAGGGTTGAGCGATTTTCCCTCTCACCAACAACCAGACCTCCCCGTCTTCTGAACAGGAACTCATGTAGTGACACGCATGCAGCAGATGCGCTGTCTCGATCCCCCAATGTGAAGCTTGACACACACCTAATGGCAGGCGACCAGAGTGGAGCGGGAAGGATGTTCCGACAGCAAACTTCAGAGCTAGGCCTATTCGGTTACGGGTTGGAAGGCGATACTCCGCGTGGTAGGCCGCGACCGCTCTCTCCCTGCTGTACAGAGAGGTCCGTCTTGCGTCAGGCCCAGGGGGAAGAGAGCTCCATATGGGCTTTTGCTTCTTTTATAGCTACTCCCAGCAATCTCATGATGGCAGTAAAGATCTTTGGAATATATAGTCCGGGCACATAATCATGCAAAGCAATTATATGACTGGGGAACTATTCATCCCACAATCCTTTTGTTTGGCACACAAATATGATGTCACCTGATAGACTAATCACTAGAGGGGCAGACAATGCTTTAAAATACTGAAAGGTATGGTGCTTTATTATTGTAGTCCATATTGCTACATCCTCCCCTCACTTGAAAGTCTGTGGTCCCTAAAGACAGAGCACAACTTGTAAAATCACTTTACTGCATCCTGAAAGCTAAACAATGAACCATCTAACAAACTAGAAGTTGCAACAGTTAATAACTGACTTAATGAAGGGTCTTCTGACAAATTATATACATCAACAGGAGAAGTCACATTGATTTTACGACAGCCCAGTAATAAGTTAGTGGCCCACCCAGTAGTGTGGATCAAGGTCATCCTTTACTAAAGGCTTGGGAAAGGAGACAAGTGCTTGACTATGACATTGGGTAGTGGGTATACATTCTTCAGAATTTTCTCCTAGAGTATCATAAGTCAATCTTTTTGGGGGACATATCCCCTGTCTCAACTGGCAATGTATGTCTTCCAGTGACTCTGGTTCCTGTTCTGCTTCCCAAAAACTGCACCCAGCTTCCGGTTCAGGTTCTAACTTGTCTCCGGCTCTACTTCAGGCTCTGGTTCTACTTCAGGCTCTGGCCCCGATTCAGGTTGTTTCTCACCCTGTCGTGTTAGTAGGAGGGATGAGAGTATCAGTCACTTTAGACATTTCATGAGGCTCCAGCTTGAATTCCTCATTTCCCTCAAGTGTGTAGGGAACCACTATCTCAGTGTCAGGTGAATGGGAACCTGTCCCTGGACAGCCTTCTTTTTCAGCATCAGTAACAATGGAATAATTTTCCAAAGAGGAAACCCACAGCCAATCCAAAGGTAATTCCTCATCATCATTTTCCTCTTTCGGAAGTGTAGGTAGGCAGGTTTTCCTGACCCTAGGCCTCAATGTTTGAGACTGATATGTCTCTTGGCAAGGGGTTGAGGGTACACGAACAGCCTCTGAAATGGGCAGCAAATGGTTTCAATGCCAAGTCTTGAGGGGGCCAGTCTTCCCTTCAGGCCGCATCTGATACACAGGAGTCCAGCTAGTCGTTTGTAAACAATGTAGGGTTGGGAATGCCATCGATCAGCCAGCTTATGTTTTCCTGGCACCCCTAGGCTACGCAACAACACTCGATCTCCAGGTTGTAGATCCTGAACCCTCACTCTGAGATCAAAGCTCTTCTTGTTCCTTTGTCCTTTGATGGTAGAGACCCCCTTGGCTTTCTCATAAGCCACCTTTAAATTCTTTCTGGAGCCTGTCGATATATCCCCTATAAGAGGCTTGAGAGGTGTGATCTATTGATGTTTGGAAGGCCTGATCCACGGGTAGACGATCTTCTTGTCAGAGACCATGAATCAGACTGAGACAGAAGTACAGCTAAATCACACTTGTTTAATAATAAAAGTAAATAGAACAAACTTAATCAAAACATAGCCAAAGTTCGGTAACCAGAACAGATTGTCAGACAAGCCAGAAAGTCATGGATCAGCATAGTGGAACAGCAAGCAGGATCTGGAGCCAGAAGGAATGTCAGCCAAGCAAGTCTTTAACAGGAATGCAGGAGATAGTCTCTGTGATGTTGACCAAGGTGAAGGCAGAGATCATCTGGGCTGGATGGCTTAAGTAGGCAGGACTGACAAGCAGGATATTATCAACAGGTGAGTCACTGTGGAGGGATAAAAGCTGCCAATTAACCGACAGCTGAGCAGCCAGCTCAGAGAAGAAAGGGCTGAGCCCAGCCCTGACACTTCTCTCCGGACCATTAATCTGTAAGGGGAGTATCCGGTAGAATCATTTGAGATACTATTGTAGGCATGAACTATTGCAGCGATATGGTCTCCCCAATGCTGTTTCTTCTCTAATGGGAAGGTCGCCAACATGTTCAACAGGGTGCTGTTGAAACGCTTAGGTTGTGGGTCCCCTTGGGGATGGTAAGGACTAGTCCAGGATTTCTTTATGCTCACATAGTCTTCTGATTAGTTTACTCTCAGGGTCTCCGACCTTGATCTGAATGTAGGCGCTGAGGCAACCTGTAATGGACAAAGAAATTCTCCCCTGGAGTCTTGGCCTCTGTACTAGCTTGTAGATCCTTAGTGGGGAAAGCCTGAGCATATCGGGTGAAATGATCTGCACAACCAGGACATTACTCCTCCCACTCAGATTAGGTTCCAGGCACAAGAAATCAATGCACACCAACTCCATTGGCCCTTGACTGTGTAGATGGCCCATGGGGGCTGCCCTGCCTGGTAAAGTCTTTCTCTGGATACACCTGACACAAGAACGGCAATAGCGTTCTCATGGATGGCCAGGAAAATCAATCCCTGACCAGCTTGAAAGTTCTATCTGGGCCTAAGTGACCATGATCATCATGGAGAGCGGTTAGCACAGTTAGACAATGTTTTTTAGGGAGGAACAGCTAGCTCACACCTTCCGCCTCTTCAGAGGGACCTCTTCTATATATGATCCCCTCTTCCAGCTTCATTTGCTCCCATTCTCTGTGAATCACCTTGGACAACTCAATGGGGTTATTCATCAATATCTGAGGGTTTTTGGTGGACAACGATTTCCTTATTAGATTCCCTCATGGATCTTCCCATTGATCCCATCTTATGTCCTTCTTAGTCAGCTGAAGTAACTCTTGGCTGCATTACTACACAGTAGTACGGTACTCCCACAGGGGCGACTCCCATTGCTTCAGCTCCTATGGCTCCTCTGTGTTTATCTTCCACTCCCTGACACTGACACACACAGCCTGTACTCCTTTCGAGTCATTTATGAAATTTGTTTATGAAATTTGGTGGGTGGTGGGGTCCCCCAGAGTTCTGTGCTGGGACCAGTCCTATTTATTTTGCTCATAAACGACCTGGAGGATGGGGTAAACAGTTCAATCTCTGTATTTGTGGATGATACTAAACTGACTAGGGCAATAACTTCTCGGCAGGATGTGGAAACCTTGCAAACATATCTGAACAAATTAATGGGGTGGGAAACTAGGTGGCAAATTAGGTTTAATGTAGAAAAATTTAAAATAATGCATTTGGGTGGCAAAAATATGAATGCAATCTATACACTGGGGGGGAGAAACTCTGGGAATCTAGGATGGAAAAGGACCGGGGGGTCCTAGTAGATGATAGGCTCAGCAATGCATGCAATGCCAAGCTGCTGCTAACAAAGTATACAGAATATTGGCATGCATTAAAAAGGGGATTAATTCCAGAGATAAAACGATAATTCCCCCGCTCTTCAAGACTCTGGTCAGGCCACACTTAGAGTATGCTGTCCAATTCTGGGCATCAGTCCTCGGGAAGGATGTACTGGAAATGGAGCAAGTACAAAGAAGGGCAAAAAAGCTAATAAAGGCTCTGGAGGATATTAGTTATGAAGAAAGGTTGCAAACACTGAACTTATTCTCCCTGGAGAAGAGACGCTTAAGAGGGGATATGATTTCAATATACAAATACCATACCGGTGACCCCACAATAGGGATAAAACTTTTTTGTGGAAGGGAGTTAAACAAGACACGTGACCACTCATTAAATTTAGAAGAAAAGAGGTTTAACCGGTTTAGCCGATATACGTCGGCAGAATGGCATGGACAGGCATATTAACGTACCTGTACGTCGCCTTTAAGACTTGACATTGTGGGCGCGTGCTCCCGCCGCAAGCTCCATGAGTGTGATTACGCGTCCCGTGGACTCGATGTCTGTGGGGATACCCGCCATCATCTCACGGAGAGGAGGAATGGAGAAATGCTGATGTAAACAAGCATTTCCCCATTTTTCCTAGTGACAGGACATTGATCACTGCTCCCTGTGATCGGGAGCGGTGATCAGTGTCGTGACACACGTAGCCCATCCCCCCTACAGTTAGAACACATCCATAAGACACACTTAACCAATTCAGCACCCCCTCCTGGTTAACCCCTTCACTGCTGGTCACATTTACACAATAATTAATGCATTTTTATAGCACTGATTGCTGTATAAATGTGAATGGTCCCAAAATAGCACCAAACGAGTCAGATGTGTCCGCCATAATGTCACAGTCACGATAAAAATCGCTGATCACCGCCAAAAAAAAAATTATTAATAAAAATGCCGTAAACTATCCCTTATTTTGTAGCTGCTATAACTTTTGCGCAAACCAATCAATAAACGCTTGTTGCGATTTTAGTTTTTACCAAAAATGTGTAGAAGAATACGTATCGGCCTAAACTGAGGAAAAAAATAGTTTTTTTATAAATTTTTGGGGGATATTTATTATAGCAAAAAGTAAAAAATATTGCTTTTTTTTCAAAATTGTCACTCCTTTTTTGTTTATAGCGCAAAAAAGCGATGCAGTGCCGAGTCGCAAAAAGTGCTCTGGTCTTTGGCCAGCCAAATGGTCTGGGGCTGAAGTGGTTAAACTACGTAGAGGGTTCTTTACTATAAGAGGGGCAAGGATGTGGAATTTCCTTCCACAGGCAGTGGTCTCAGCTGGGGGCATTGATAGTTTTAAGAAACTATTATGCCCTGTACACACGGTCGGACTTTACGTAAAACACATACGGCGGGACAATAAATAGGCCAGTAGCCAATAGCTTTCATCTAATTTATTCTGAGCATGCGTGGCACTTTATCCGTCGGAATTGTCTACACACGATCGGAATTTAAACAATCGGATTTTGTTGTCGGAAAATTTTAGATCCAGCTCTTAAACTTTGTGTGTCGGAAATTCCGACGGAAAAGGTCAGATGGAGCAGTGGTCTCAGCTGGGGGCATTGATAGTTTTAAGAAACTATTATGCCCTGTACACACGGTCGGACTTTACGTAAAACACATACGGCGGGACAATAAATAGGCCAGTAGCCAATAGCTTTCATCTAATTTATTCTGAGCATGCGTGGCACTTTATCCGTCGGAATTGTCTACACACGATCGGAATTTAAACAATCGGATTTTGTTGTCGGAAAATTTTAGATCCAGCTCTTAAACTTTGTGTGTCGGAAATTCCGACGGAAAAGGTCAGATGGAGCCCACACACGATCGAATTTTCAGACAACACGTTCTGATCGCACATTTTCTATCAGAAAGTCAGACCGTGTGTGTACAGGGCATTAGATAAGCACCTGAACGACTACAACATACAGGGATATACAAGATAATACTGACATATAATCACACACATAGGTTGATGGACTTGTGTCTTTTTTTGACCTTACCTACTATGTAACTATGTAGGTAAATGGACCCAACTCTTCTGACCATTCTGGGTGGAGTGAGGCCTTCGGGAAAGAGCATCAGCATCTCTATTTCCCACTCCTGATTGATATTTCAAAACAGGGGCATCCAGTTTGGCAGTGGATAATAAATAAGTCAGGGGCTTGTTGTCAGTCTTCACCACAAAGGTGGCCCCTTACAGATAGTCACGTCGTTTACCTACTACATCCCACATGAGAGCCAATAACTCCAACTTGTGCACAGGATAGTTCTTCTCAGGTGGGGTTAGGCTGCAACTCATCTAAGCCACTGGGTGAAGTCTCCCCTCGGACTTCGCGGTACAATACCCCCCCCTATACTATCTCTGCTGGTGTCCACATGTAGTTCATATGGTTTAGAGGGATCAGCATAGGCCAACACAAGGGCTTCAACCAGGCTTTCCTTCAATGGCTCAAAGGACCTTTTACACTTCACCATCCATTGTTCCTGGATAGACTCCGAGTCCTGAGGCTTCCTGGGCCCTCCCCTCTGGGCTTTCTGCTGTTCCCCTTCCATTTGCTTCTGTTACAGCTCATTCAGTGGCCGAGCAATCTGTGAGAAGTTCTTCACAAATCTTCTATAGTAGGAGCAGAAGCCCAAGAACAACCTCAATTCGGTGACAGTAGTTGGGCGGGACCAAGAAGTGACCACCTCCAGCTTTTGAAGGTTGTTTGCTATACTTTTGACATACACCACGTGCCCTAGGTATGTGAATAAAATCTGGTAGAACTGGCACCTCTCTAATGACAGCTTCAACCCCTCATCATGCAGTCACTGGAAAATCTTCTCCAACTGGGCCTCGTGCTCTTCTAACGTTCAGCCAAACACGATGATGATTCCACCAAGTTCATATCACCCACAGTGCTCTCCATCAGTCGCTGGAAAGTGGCAAGGGCCCCAGTTAATCCCTGTGGCATTCAATCAAACTAGAAAATCCCCAGCAGGCTAATAAAAGCTGTCTTCTCTCTGTCTTCTGGGTGCATGGGGATCTGGTAGTACCCGCTCTTTAGATCCAATACACTGAACCATTCAGCCCCTGATAAGCATTGTAGGGCTTCTTCTAAGCAAAGGGTCATGTATTGATATGGGATGGTCCTTCGATTCATGCTATTGGATGTGTAATCAATACACATCCGATAGGACCCATTCTTCTTCCTTACTACCACAACTGGAGAAGCATAAGGGCTCCTGAACTCCTTAATGACCCCTGACTTCTTTAGCTCAGCCAGTTTCTCTCGAAGATCCTCCAGCTCACATAAGGGGACTTGCCCTCTCTCGAAATGGCTTATCTTCAGTCAGACGAATTTGATGTTGAGCGCTCTTGGCACAGCTCACATCAAAGTCATTCTTGGA
This sequence comes from Lithobates pipiens, assembly GCF_037356315.1. Classification (NCBI taxonomy): domain Eukaryota; kingdom Metazoa; phylum Chordata; class Amphibia; order Anura; family Ranidae; genus Lithobates; species Lithobates pipiens. Next base: position 129,156,482 of record NW_027507787.1, on the reverse strand, counting down.
GATCATTTTCTCCCATCGCAAGCTATCTGAGCTTTAATCCTCTCTTCCCTTGAAGGAGGAAGATTTGGGCAGTGGTCAGTGCTTCTTCCTCCATTTCCCTTTTGAGCTATGTCATTCCCTGCTACCAGGATGGCAGCACTCACTTTTCCGATCACCATTCGAGGCTTTAGTCTGATCGGGTAGTGATCACACTGACAGGAATCCGCCCTCTCCTTCTTAGCAAGGCCAGAGTGGGGACACTTTCCAGAACCAATTCTTTCACAAACTTCTTCTGTGGGATCAGCTTATACCACCACGTATACCACCACGTATGGACCCAGCTGGTCCCAGGACAGCTTGACTGTGGCTTTTAGACGGGCCCTTTCTTCAGGCTGCAGCACCTTCTCTTGGGTGTCCAGCTGCCACAATCTTCCCACTCCTTCCACAGGTTCCTTCTTTTCTCACCTTCTGAAATGCGTGCCTCAACTGAGGATGAATCTTCCCAATGGGAGCACCTTCTAAGGCCAGAGAAGGGAGCAGTCTCCTTACCAAATTGGTGTTGGTGCCTATCAATAAGGAATTTCGGCCAGCCCCGGGAGGTTGGGGGCATACGATGGCCAGTGTGTCAAAAGTCTCTCGTTTTCCAGATAGAGCAGAGTCGAAAGTTATATTGATGGGTATGTAGTCATCATAGGGGCATTGTGTGTCCCGATGCCTCAAATCTCTAGCTCCTCGAGTTTTCACAAAGGGATATGCTTCAGGTACTTGTGGTACAAGCCTCAATAAAGCAGTGTCACCTGGGCTCCAGTGTCCAGCAAAGCTTGTGTATATATGCCCTCTACCTGTATCGACACTATGGGGGAAGCCCCACTAAGTTCTCGGGTAGGTTTCTTACAGGTGACTCTATGGTTTGTGCCCTAGCCAGCCTCTTTGGAGGTGGTGGAGTTGTTTTAACTACTCGGTTGACAAGGTGTGCATTGATCTCCTGTCCCCATCTTCCATTCTCTGAGGATTTTTTTTCTATAGTCCACTGCTTAGGTACCGAAGTGTTAGAAGGGACGTCCCACTTTCTTTTTGCCTCTCTTCTTTTGGAGCACAGTTTTCCCTTGGGACTCTCAACTAGCTCTTTCACTGAGATCCCTTAAAGTTTCCCGCTGGCTTTGGGAAAAGCAATTTCTGTAAGGCTTGTAGGACTTAGGTGAGTAGTTGAAGGCTGATGCTGGATTTAGGGCACTTAGCTCAGAAATGTCCGACCTCCCCACATCTATAACATCACTTTTATCACTCTGGGTACAGTTTTTGTTCACTTGAACGAGTCCCTTGCTCCTAAACCTTCGCTTGAGTCTCCATCACTCGCATCAGAGCATGATACATTTGGGATTGAGCCTGAGCTACCTGAGCCATCAGTGCTGTTGGCCCGAGTTCTGCTACTGGTTTATGCATGTCAGTGAGGGCCGTTACCTTCGGTTTAGACTCAGTTCCACTATCCTCATCAGGTAATTTCTGCATGGACAGCTTGGGTCACCACTTTCTCTTTGTTCCCAGCAGCAGAGTTCAATTCTCTTGATTGTTTACTCTTTTCTTCCAACAGAGCCTCTTCCTCTCTTACCTCTCTTATCAATTCAAGATAGGTGAGTACCACCTGAGTTCTCTTCAGCAATAACTTCAGTGCGATAGGATTATTGGGTTGGGCCCCATGCAGAACCCGGTCCAGATGGGCCTGATCAACATCTTTAGGGTCAATTCCCTTCTTGAGGATAATTTGATGCAGCATCCTGTCTACTCGGGAGATTTATTTAGATGGACTCTCTCCCCTCTGTTGGTGAGTGTGGTTGAATTTATACAGCAAGTCAGCAGTATTTTCAACCATTCCAAAAACAGCATACAAGGCATCTATGTAGTCCATAGCAATTCAAACCCTCTTGCCTATCATCAGGTTACGGACCACTTCAGCCACTGAGCCTGGAAGGCTCTCACTAAGCCGTTGTTGTTTTGCAGCCTCCAGGACACTCCACTCTTCCATGGCCTGTAGAGCCTGGCTCACCCATGTTTCAAACTAGTCTTCTCCCACAGGGGTCGATAATTGCCCTGAGAAAAATTGAAATCTTCGATAAGTCTGGCTAGCATTCCCAGATCCATTCTTCACAAAGCTATCGACTAATCGACTCATATCCGTAAAGAACAAGAGGGGAGCACTGGCTCCTTACGAGTCGACTCCCACCAGTACAGGACCCTTGGTGTGAATTTTTGCAGCGGGCTGCTTCTCGGTCTGTTCTCTCTCCATTTTGAGTGGGAACACCCTTGCAGTCACGTCTTCAGTCTGAAGAACCTCTTCCTTTCAAAGGCACACTGGCACCTCTTACTACCATTCTATCAGTGCCCTGATGTGATTCAACTCCTCTGAGGCTTCAGTTTCCACCAGGTAGACCCGGTGTCCTGGTGTCAGAGCTCTCAGCCACCTTCTAATCTCTCTCTCACTGAGCTCATTTCCAGAGATCTCCAGAATGGTGCTTTTCTCTGTTGTGGCCTCACAACTTCTATCCCACGCAACTGCAGTCATTGAGATGGCCTCCCGCACAGATTGCAGCTCCAATCTACGATGGCTAGAGCCAGCTGCAGATAGCATCCCAGACGAGCCCTCAAATGTAGCATGACCCCCTAGAGGACTGCTTAGAATTACCTGCTCATCTGCATGGCCAAGACCTGTTGAACAGTCCAACCCACCTGACAATCTGGGTTCAGACATCCTTGTATCACTATTGAGTACAACTCTGTGTACTTAGGTTCTATGAATATTTTAGTTGAACCAATAAAGGGGAACGTTATCACAAAGAGGAGGTAATAGATCTGATGAGTTCTAGGCGACAGCGCCAACTCAGCAAAGGAATTCCCCTGAAATGGACAAGACACATATTAACAATGACAATACAATGTACACACTTCCTTGGGAAATAATGTTTCCCCCTAGATGGATATTTTAGCTAACTGGTTATACTGACACTCTGTAAGAGAAGGGACCTAGCCAGCCTATAATGCTATCCTAAGAAGGCAGAGCAGATCTAGAAATAATAGTATGTGAGCCTTTCTATTAGTAATGGCAATAAAGTCCACGTTGCAGATCTGATGTTCTTCACTTGCATGTAGGAGCTTGTTAACTGTAATCTGATTAGGTTTAGTGGGGAAACAGTAGCTTTCTTGTAGTGAGGAAGGTTAAAGATGTCTAAGCACAGTATTCAGATAAATTCAGCAAAGCATTCCTGGAGTAGAGATGTCTGTGCAAAATGTCTCAATGTAACTGTGACAAAGAATGGATAAGGGTTGAGCGATTTTCCCTCTCACCAACAACCAGACTGCCCCGATGTCTTCCGAACAGGAACTCATGTAGCGACACACATGCAGCAGATGCACTGTCTCGATCTCCCAATGTGAAGCTTGACACTCACTGAATGGCAGGCGACCAGATTGGTGCTGGAAGGCTGTCCGACAGCAAACGGCAGAGCTAGGCCTCTCAGGTTACGGGTTGGAAGGTGATACTCCACGTGTTAGGCCACGACCTCTCTCTCCCTGTTGTACAGAGAGAAAGAGAGCTCTGTGTGGGCTTTTGCTTCTTTTATAGCTACTCCCAGCAATCTCACGATGGAAGCAAAGATCTCTGAGATATGTAATCCTGGCACATAATCGTGCAAAGCAATTCTCTTACGGGGATTATTCATCCCAATCCTTTAGTTTGGCACAAAAATTTGATGTCATCTGATACACTGATCACTAGAGGGGCACACAATGGTTTGAAATACTGGAAGGTACGGTTCTTCATGATTGTAGTTCATATTGCTACGCAAATATAACACAGATGAGTCCCTGGGTCACAGATCCTGCTGGTCTGCATACTATTTGGAAAGATGCCATCTAAAAAAGATTTGTAAAAACAAAAGCAATGCACTTTAGAATGCAAAAATACCCAATAGTAGTGCTGTTACTTAACCGGTTCGCGACCAGTGCACGCCGATGTACGTCGGCAGAATGGCACGGGCAGGCATCTTGGCGTACAGGTATGTCCAATCTTCAATGCTGCCCTGCCGCTCGCGTGTCGGTCGGAACCCCCGTGAGTTCGGTCGCGGGTCCCGCGGACTCGATCGCTGCAGGCATACCCGCGATCGTCTCACGGGACAGCTGAATGGAGAAGTGCCGTTGTAAACAGCATTTCTCCATTCTGCCTAGCAACTAGTGACGCTGATCTCTGCTCCATGTGATTGGAGCAGAGATCAGTGTTCACTAAATGAAAGCCCAACCCCCCACAGTTAGTAACACATCCCTAGGAACACTTAACCCCTACACTGCCACTCACTGGTTAACCCCTTCACTGCCAGTGTCATTTACACAGGAATCACTGCATTTATATAGCAATGATTGCTGTATAACTGACAATGGTCCCAAAAATGTGTCAAAAATGTCCGATGTGTCTGCCATAATGTCGCAATCACAATAAAAATCACTGATCGCCGCCATTACTAGTAAAAAAAAAGAATAAAAAATTATTAATAAAAATGGCATAAAACTATCCCTATTTTGTAAACGCTATAACTTTTGTGCAAACCAATCAATAAGTGCTTATTGCGATTTTTTTACCAAAAATATGTAGAAGAATACGTATCGGCCTAAACTGAGGGGAAAAATATTTTTTTATATATTTTTGGGGGATATTTATTATAACAAAAAGTAAAAAATAATGCGTTTTTTTTCTCAAAAATGTCACTCTATTTTTGTTTATAGCGCAAAAAAAAAACCGCAGAGGTGATTAAATACCACCAAAAGAAAGCTCTATTTGTGGGAAAAAAAGGACGTCAATTTTGTTTGGGAGCCACGTCGCACGACCGCGCAATTGTCAGTTAAAGCGACGCAGTGCCGAATCGCAAAAAGTGGTCTGGTCTTTGACCAGCAAAATGGTCCGGTCTGTAAGTGGTTAAATAACATAAGCATAACAATAGATAAAGAAACATAAATATATAACAGTGTATATATATAAGCTCCTTGAGGGTAGGGACTGATGTGAATGTACAATATATATGTAAAGCGCCGCGTAAATTGACGGAGCTATATAAGTACCTGAAATAAATAAATACATAAATAAATATATAATATAATCCACAGTAGCGCTCTCAAATGTGTCACAAAAAATCCTTAATGAATATATATATATATATATATATATATATATATATATATATATACTGTATAAAATATACTGAAAAAAATGTTATATATATATATATATATATATATATATATATATATATATTTATTTATATAAATAATGAGAAAGTCTTGTGAATCCACACCAAAAAGATGAAGAGTGCAAAAACAATATAATGACACCAGTTCCTCTACCACAGTGATGAATGGGAGATCAACTTCCATTAAGAAACAAGCTCACCGATTAAAGTCTCTCCATTATGAATCTAGGCTGTTTGGTCAGTGGTGTGCTTCCTTTGGTTATGTCAACCTATGGCGACAAAAAAGTTCCAAATGTCAGGGATTACTCATGCCAATCTCTAATGTACTGTACTCTTTCCAGGCTGGACTATGCCGGATCTAGTCCCCTATATCCAGACAGTTTCTTATTTAGTTCAGACGATATCTAACCATTCTGCTCTGTGTGTAGAATTACTATTAGGACATAGGCCCTCTTTTCGGCTGTGGAAGCTCAGTCCCCTATGGATATTGACCCCCAAATTTCAGGAATCCATCCGGCAGGACATGTCTCACATGGAGGGACAATGCCGGGTCTTCCTCCTCAGCCCCCACATGGGACGCCTTTAAGGCAACTGTGCATGACGCCTATATCGCCAATATTGTCAAGCATAGGAAATCTACTCAGGCTACCCTTCGGGCCCGGGGGTCCTCCTTAGAGACAGCTAGGGCCTAATATACTGCACTCCCCACTCCGGACTCCCATGGTGTCTTGGTGGGGACACATAAGGCACTGGATCTCCATAGGGTGGACACAACTCAGAAATTACAACTCTATCTGTCGGCTGGGTTACACAAGCATAGTGGGAAAAATGGTAAGATGCTGGTCTATCTTTCTCGCATGGAATTCACAAATCCTATGACCATAAACCAGACATTCAAGTCCTTATATGAATGCCTATATTCAGACCCACCCCCCAACCGAACTTGAGTCGGTGGGGTTCTTTGAATCCATCCAATTCCCCCAAATTGGTGGACTCTCACAAACGTATTTTGGATAAACCTCTGACTCCATAGTTGGACAGTTTACCTGGTGAATGGTACAAGAACTATGCAGAAGACCTAGCACAGAAACTACATTCTCTGTTCGGACAGGCCTTAGAGGATGGCAAGCCTCCCGCATCCATGTGTGAAGCCCTGATTGTAGTGTTGCCCAAACCTGAGAAAAATAAACTGTTATGTGGGTCCTACCGTCCAATTTCACTACTAAATTGTGATTTTTATAGTGCTGGCTAAAATCTTAGCTACAAGGCTAAAAAAGGTTATTCTTCACCTTGCCCACCAGGACCAGACTGGGTTCATGCCTGGAAAGAGTACATATGACAATATTCTCCGTCTTTATTTGCATATTCACAGGCAACTGCTGACCAAAAAAGTGGACTGATGTTATCATTGGATGTGCTGAAAGCCTTTCATACTGTTAACTGGTCCTTTGTTTGGGAAACTATGCACCGCATGGGCTTTAGCCCCCAATATATTAAGTGGGTCCGCCTGCTCTACACTAACACTAGGGCTAGGGTATATACTAATAAGGATATATATGATCTTTTTTCCATACAGAGGGGAACAAGGGCTGACCGCTCTTGCTGATTCTGTTTGCACTGGCAATAGAGGCCCATGCTCTGGCGGTGCAACAGACGGCAGCGGTGGGGGGCATCTGTTATTGGGAGCTGTCTGCAAAGATCTCCCTCTATGGGGACCATGCCTTAATATATTTAGATGGCTCAGAACAGTCCTTTGTCTCACTGCTGGGAGTTGTGAAGGAGTTTGGGAGGGCTCTGGCCTATGTGTTGGCTGGGAGAAATCTGTGGCGTTTCCTATTGGCCCCAACCTCGATTATACCTATCTATGTCAATACAAACTGACCATTCAGCCCGCCTTTAAATATTTAGGGATTTATATTAATATGAACCTATCCATGTTTGAATCCCTTAATATAACCCCAATTATAACTCACATGGAGACAAGGTTATGGACCTGGACCTCCTTGCCTCTCAATCTGATTGGCCGTGTGAACATTTTTAAAATTATATACGTACCCACATTTTTATATGTTTTCTGGGCATCCCCAGTTTTTTGTTTAAAATTTTTTTTTTAAATACATTTGATCTCATCCACCCTCCTCTGGTAGGGAAAACACCCACATATCGCAAGAGCATCTCTCCAAGCTGCTAAATCTGATGGTGGATTGGCCTGCCCAAATTTACGAATCTACAGTATTTTCTAGTGTCACAACTTACCTATGTCTATGACTGGTTCCCAGAGTCCTCCTCGTCTTGCTCCACTGCTCTATTGACTGCACTATTTGGCTCTAGGACCTCACACGTAAATGCACTACACAGGTCTATGCCCAAATGCTGCTCTCGCATCTCTCCGATAGATGTTAGCTGGCTGGCATAAGGGTAATAAGGTGATAACAAATTCGGGCGGGGTGTCTCCTAATGCCCCCCTGTGGCACAATCCCAGTTTCTCAGAGATCCTGGGCCACCTGTACTCCCTGTGGTGGACACGACTTGGTGTCACCCATGACTCCCACATTTGTGTTAACAACATATTTGCTTCCTTCAAGGAGTTGAAGGCTTGGTGTGGAGTGACTAATAAATAATTTTTCAAATATCTTTTGTTGCGTTATACCAGTCGGGCACAGTTTGCGGATTTAACCCAGGAGCTCTCTGAATCACCACTAGAGGTGATGCTGTCATATCCAGATATTGAGAAACTAGTTACGACTGTTTACTTTTGCCTCCAGTCGGCCAGAGTCAACCCCTTCCAACTGATTCAATGGAAATGGGAGGTTGTGATTCCTGGGCTGTCTGAGGAGGGGTGGCCCCAGAAATCTGCTTTCAGGACCTTATTGGATCCAATGATCAGTATATACAGTTTAAATTCATACACCAGTTGCATTACACTCCTGCCAGGTTGGCCTGAATGGGGTTTGACTCTGCTGCATCCTGTTCCAGATGTGGGTCAGATGTGGGATGTACAGACACAGAGTTCTTGCATTTGTTTTAGTCCTGTCCTGCTCTGTTGTCATATTGGAAGGACTTATTTTCTTTTTTTGACAGCACCTTACATTTACCACTTACCAGTACCTCACACTTCTGAAGTTGAACTATTGGATGTGTTAAATGACTTTATACACAGAAATCATGCTCGTACTCTTGTACGTATATTATTATTTAATGCCAAGGAATTCATTTTGTTGCAATGGAAGAATGCCTTTGCCCCGGATATACAAACATTTTACATCACATGGTGAATAAAGTTGTACCCGTATATAATGGTAGGGCCTGTCCAAAAAAGTTCTTCAAGGTCTGGCAACCCTGGCTTGATATTGCTGATTCCTTTTGGAGTGACACTCCACTCTCCCAACAATAGTGGGTAACTTTTATGTTTAGGTAATTTTTTCACTAGGTTGTCGGGCGTCCTGTTGATGGATCCAAGACCCTTCAATCTGACCGGGAGGGGATGGTGAGGTCTGAATGGTGGTTGCATGTTGGTGTGTGTAAATGGAGAATGAATGTCTTTTACCGTTTATGGCACTATAACGTACTGGTTTTGGGCAATACGTGGTCCACATGGAAATCTTCATAAGCCATTCTATCAAGTTTCTGAAACCGGGGGGCAAAGTTATTAATGTGTTATAAGTTGGCCATGTTTGGCTACTGGTTATATAATGCTCAATGTATACAAGATGTACCTTTTGTGAAATGCCTGTCCAAAACTTTATATCAAAAATCAATAAACAAATACTTAAAAAAAAAAGAAAAAATAAACAAGCTCGCCAGATGATGTTGCCATTCACTCTCGTTTTTGGCAAACAAGCTCAAAGATTATATTGAACAGCTGCTGTAAACCGTCACACTCTGTTCACATGCCTGGTTTGACTCCACATGCAGAAAATATGGATCCTCCAAGAGTGTAAAATCATTTGAGAAATAGATGTATTTAAAATATATATTGCAGGTACATCAAATACAGTTAAGATCAGCCTTTTAGACATCAGAACAGTATCCCAGCTTCAACATACAGTGGCCAAGTAGCCACGCCCCGGCGCATTTCATCATTTCTGACTTAGTCACAGCGGGTGTCTTTTTTAGACACATTTAAGGGCACTGCTGTGGATTATATTATATATATGCTGTTATATATTTATCTTTTTTATCTCTTGTAATATAAAAAAAGATTGCTGCAGAATTTGGTAACACGATGTAGTCACTTGACATTGGGAGGAGTTTTGCTTGCTGGGCAAAACATATGGGAAGTACTATGCTCTCAATGTGTCTATATGAGAGGTAACAGATATCACTAAAAAAATCTAGCTTCAATACTAAATTTTAGTGGCATCATAAGCAGAATTTCTGTTATTTTATGGTTCAGTAGCTTTTTGATACATTTTTAGTGTAATAAAGCTTATGTGCATAAATGCAACAAATACATGTATAGAATCTCTCATGTGCTAACAAAGCTTATCCTAGCTCCAAATAACTCTGCAGTTAACCTTGATACTGATGTACTAGGTATACACTCTCTTCACAAAATTGAAAAGGGTATTCTATAAGGGCCTATGCCCCCATCCCCATCTTCTCTGTCCTATAAAGACCTAGCTGAAGGCTTGGTTATTAGTCAATAATATTAGTTTATGCCTTGCGGAAAAAATCCAACCTTCTTCTATTTTAATACAACACCATATGCCCAGATTTGGATTAGTGACTGGGAATAACCATACTACAAAATTCCCTCTCAATGGATACCCTTGCCAACATTAATACAATAAATCTAATTTTAACTTCCCCAAGAGGATGTCTTTTAGATACTTACAGTTCAGTAACACTACCTGATCTCAATTCCCATCCAATCTGGCTTTAACCCATTGGAATTGTGTTTACTGCAGCCTGACCTCCCTAAACCACTCTCATTCCTATACCTATACCTCAAGGACTTAGACACCCTGAAGCTTTCTCAACTACCTTACAAATGGAGAGCTGATATTCCTGAGCTTGTGGAAGATGAATGGGATGATAGCATTTCACAATACCTCACACTCGTGATCTCAGCAAGAGACAAATCTATCAAAGTTAAAATCTTACACATATGTTTATATAAGTTTAAAAGTAAATCTACTCAGAAAGGTACAAAGAGATCTGTCAATGTTAATGCAACAAATGATTCCAAACAACCAGCTTAGCTGATTCAGCTACAGCAGGTGGTTTGATTCCCCTGCACCAGAGCATGTCACAGCCTCTAATAAAAAGTGGAAGGGGTGGATATACAACAATCTGGGTGGAGAAAGAAGCAACAAAAGAAGAGGGAGAGACAGGGAAAGAGAGGCACAGAGAGAAGCCACTAAATCTGCTCCAATGCCTACAGGCCTAAAAGAATTGTATCATGTGTAGGACTAAGAAAGTGTGTGGACCAGGGGTAACATGTTGCCAAGTATTTGACCATTTGGTCAGAAATCCTATATTCACTTTTCTAATTTCTTATGACCTGAGTAACTAAAGACTTGGTTTCAGCAGTGGATGCTTTCCATGCCTTACCTAATAGTTTACTTGGCAGCTGTGAGAATATGGGTCATTAAATAGAACCATACTTTAAAAAGGCCAAGCGGTCTCATATCTAAGAGTGAATATTTGGGTTATGGGGAGATCCTAGTGCTGAAAAATGTGGTCAGTATACAGAACACCTGTGGCTGAACTGCTGAACCATAGGACCATCCACTACATATGATAGAAAGTCCCCCAATGTCCACATCGCTGAAAACAAAGGGGTGTGTAACTGGGTACACAGTGTTAGATTCCAACACTTACCCTGTACCAATGTGTGGGAACTTTATAATTGGTTTTAGTTTCTATCTCATTATAGTTTCATAGTTTCATAGTTAGTAAGGTTGAATAAAGACACCAGTCCATCCAGTTCAACCTGAGTGAGTGTCTATCCCTATCCCTGTACATTACACACTCACATTGGTCCCTACCCTCAAGGAGCCCACAATCTAAAGTCCCCATTCATATACTAGGGTCAATTTTGGACAGAAGCCAATTAACCTACCTGCATGTCTTTGGAGTGTAAGAGGAAACCGGAGTACCCGGAGGAAACCCACGCAGGCACAGGGAGAACATGCAAACTCCAGGCAGGTAGTGTCGTGGTTGGGATTTGAACCAATGACCCTTTTTACTGCTAGGTGAGAGTGCTAACCACTACACCACTGTGCCGCCCACATTAGCTAGATTTATTGTTGATACAAATATGAGACCAATCCTCCTCAGTAAGATCTGAACCATTATCAGAGAATCACTGTTGTGTATAAGAAGGAAGTTGTCAGCAAATAAGCAACAATCAGGGATAGTAGTGAGTGGAGGTCACTGTGACACCTTTGCTCAAAGGAGGTCGGACGAAGAGGGTTCTCTGAATTGCTGTCATTTTTTTTTTTCTACTATGAGAACTGGCATACAAAGGAAACACAAGATATACACAGGAATCTAGGATAAAACAAAGGGGAAAAATTGAAAAATTACGTGAAAGCCTGTCCAAAGGAAAAAGTTTTTAGATTTGATTTGAATGCGTTTAGAGAAGATAACTCTCTGATCTTCTTTGGAAGGGGAACACATAGAAGACCTGAATTTGAGGAGTGAAGGTTATTGGGGGGGGGGGTTGAGGAGTGAAGGATAAAGGTTCAGACTCAGACAGATAATGGGGTTCCAAGCCATGAAGAGCCTTATAAGTGAACAAGAGGATCTTAAAGTATATTGACCCAAGAGCCCTAGAGAAGATAATTCAAAAATTGTATGTATATAGGCCTCAAGAAATAAAAGGCAAAGCCTTTCTAATGCAAAAAATCTTTGAAAATGGAAGGTGTTCATTCCCAGATCTTTCAAAAAGAAAAATGCTTTCCTTTAAGCAGGAAGAGTAAGTAATCTAGCTTAAATCTCCTAAACCTAATAAATAAAGGCCTACCAATTAGTGAATTTAAAGGAAAAGTATAGCCAAATCTCATTTGGTTTTACCTCTCCTGTGGATCACAGAAGTGCAGCTCGTTCAGCACTCCCTTGACCCTTTTCAGCAGACAGCGGACTAAAGCCTGCTATCGGCTGACGTCACAGAGCCAGTCCAGGCTGGGGTAAGATCACGACAATATGGTTGGGACCCGCCAACATGCCTGGACCGACACCCAGCTCATCATCTCAGTGAGCAGATGAGAGCTTGAGCCAACCACTCCCGCCCCCCCCTCCACAGCACAGTGCTCCAGTGAGCACGGGAGGGGGGGCAGAGATGAGAGCAGTGACTGAGAGTCCCCAGCTCACTGCTCACCAAGCTCTGAGAACTGAGCGATCTGTGGTGTTTGATCACTCAGTTCGCAGCCTTAGGCCGCGTACACACGGGCGGATTGTCTGGCCAACTAAGTTCGTCCGACAATCCGACAGACAGTCCGTTCAAAATTTGCATGAACGGACTTGACCACACACGATGAGCAGACAGTCCGCTGAAAGCGTGCGCGATGATGTGTACAGCACGTACGACGGGACTAGAAAAACGACGTCCTATACACTGCAATGCAACCTTCGGCCGTGTAAATCCTTTCTGAGCATGCACCATACTTAGTTCGTCCAACTTGCCTACACACGAGCGGACTGTCCGCTGAAACCAAGTTTGGACGGACAAAACCAAGTTTGAACGGACAAAATTTCGGAAATTCCGTAAGACTTTGTTCGTCAGACAGTCCGCTGAAAAAGTCCGCTGAAGCCCACACACGAGCGGATTGTCCGCTGAAACACGGTTCAGCGGACTAAGTTGGACAGACAATCCGCCCGTGTGTACGCGGCCTTAGAGCCATCGGGGAACAATTTTGCACTCACCTTGGTAAATATGATTCAAAAATAAAAAAAAATCCCCATACTTCTCTTTTAAAATACAGGTGGCAATTTTAACAGTTTATATAAATAGCTAATTGGCAATGAAACCATAATCTATGATGTTCTCTTTGGCAATGAAGCAATGTATTCTAGTTTGTTGCACGTTTTTTGCCTCTATGGAGCCCGTTCCTGGTGCTCCATGATCCAATAATAGTTACAGAAGATCATGCTGCCGCTGTGGGCCTGATGTTGAAGGAGGGCATGTTAAGATAACAGGCATGTCCATCACTGTCATCACTGTATTATTAAAGGCTAAGTTCACCTTTTTGTTTTTATAAATTCCAGCTCCCCTATGTGCCATTATATAGCATTCATGTCGTTTTTTTGCAAAATTTTCAAAGTTACCATAAAATCTATAGACGTGTACCTTGCTGTCCTACATCCATGATTCAAAACATATCTATTGCTTCTATCTTACTTCCTTACAGACTGTAGCTCATGACACAGGAAGGAGTTGACCAGCTGACCTCATTAGCACACACCCTGCATCCTCCACCCTCCTACTCCCAGGTGCATGTTTTTTAAATCAAATGCAATCAATCAGATATCACCCTTCTCACTAAATACACAATATACAATCAGATTGCATAGTGTATGGCCATCTTTATACAAGTACATAGGAGGGAGTGGACAGAAACACTCAGCTGCCCCATTCACATCTCTGCATAGCTGGAACTCGCATTCACACATGCGCTTTATTTTTTTTATTTTTTTAGCGAGGTGGAGAGGTGTTTTGGACCATTATCACTCATCACACATAGAGCAGCCATCCACCTGAATGTGCTGCCCAACACGCAGCAATCACTCCAAAGAAGCTTCAGAACTTTTTTTAAAGTGGAGCTTGGTGGGTTTTTTACTGCAATTTTTGGTGCGGTGCATTTCTGAAATGCAAGGAAATGCACAGATGTAATGGAGCCTCAGTGTTCTTGTGTTATCGCACCAATTTCACTTTCAGGTACCATTCACATCTAGCATAGTGAGAGTGCACATTTTGTGTCTCGTTTTTCCTGTGACACACATAGGGCAGCCTGCTGATTTAAATGGTCTGTGCTATATGTGGCTTATGGGAAATGTTGGCGTTTTGTGGGTTGCGTGTTTTTTACTGTGCGTTTGGCAGCATTTGCCATTCATATTTTTCACATGCCAAAACGTGTGTTGTTAACAAGTAATTTTAGGTGTATAAAGGTGGCCATACACTATACAATCTGATTGTACAATCTCCTGTAGATCTACCATCAACTATGTATTGCAAGGGCCTGCCTGGTTGGATACAGAGTGATTGGCTAGATAGGTGTTTCCTCCTATTATACAAATTTGGTAAATCTAAAGGAAATTGTACAATCAGATTGTATAGCCACCTTTATACACCTAAACCAAAAAAGAAAAAAACTGCACTGGACAAAAACAAAAAAAGGTTAAAAAAAAAAAAGATATAGCTGCAACACCAAGTGGAATACACACAAATACAAACAAAAAACAAAAATAGTTGTGCTCAAAACTCAAAAATGTGATAAATAAATATTCAGTGAATGAAATTGTAATAAGTCCCACAAATTGAAATATAATAATATATGATGAACTCTGTAGGTATTCGGTGACAGTGTAAATTAGAAACAAAAAAAGTCAATCAAGTTCCAATAGGCAACCAATACTGAATGGTGCACAGGTCAACTTTTGATCAAATCCAGAAAACAATGTGACTTTCCTTAACAAACCCACCACCATAAGCCCTTGTACACACGACCGGAGATTCTGACGGAATGTGTCCGATCGGAGCGTTTTGTCGGATATTTTCCGACTGTGTGGTCTGCATCGGACTGTTTCCGTCAGAATATCCGTCGGACCAACTTTTCCAACTTGCCGGAAATATTTTCCGACAAAATGCTCCGATCTGACATACTCCGATCATGTGTAGAAAATTCCGATCGGAAAAAGTGCCACGCATGCTCAGATCAAATTCCTACATCAAAGCTATTGGCTACTAGGCTGAACGTAGTCCCATCGTAACGAAATTACGTCATTACATTCTGAAAGATCGGATTTTCCGACAACTTTGTCCGACCGTGTGTATGCAACAGTTTCGGACAAGATCCGTCGGATTTTGTCCGACGGACAAAAACCGACGGATTTGGTTGTCGGAATCTCCGACCGTGTGTACAAGGGCAAAGAAGTGTGCACTTACCAGCTGCACAGACAGATTATGCCTGTTGCTAACACCCAGCCAGGACCATTTCCTCAATTGGGTTGATCCTCACATCTATGAGGGGTCCTCTGGTCAGAGTGTAATCCCTTATACACACGGTCGGATTTTCCGATGGAAAATGTGTTGTCGGATCATGTTGTCGGAAAATCCGACCGTGTGTGGGCTCCATCTGACTTTTTCCGTTGGATTTTCCGACACACAAAATTTGAGAGCACGATCTAAACTTTTCCGGCAACAAATTCCGATTGTGTGTAGACAATTCTGACGGACAAAGTGCCACGCATGCTCAGAATAAACTAAGAGATGAAAGCTATTGGCTCTGGCCCGTTTATAGTCCTGCATACGTGTTTGACGTCACCTTGTGCGATCGTGTGTATGCAACACAAGTTTGGCCAAAATCCACTGAAAAAAATCAGATGGATTTTGTGGTTGGAATGTCCGACCGTGTGTATGGGGCATAAGACAGCATGAATCCTCCGCTGGATGCTTGTTGCAAATCATCCACTGGAAACTTGTTGCAATACAATGGATGTTGGTGCAATTGTGGTTCAAAGAAAAAATATTGAGATGACCATAGGTAAAACCCGCTGCGTACTTTAATTGTAAATTTTTTTTAAAACAACATTGTCAAAAATGTGTCAATAAAGCTAAAACAGATAAAATATGTGGCCGGCTGGCTGCAATACACATGCCCGTGTTACAAACAACGAGATGTAGCGTGCGGTAACGTCAGTGCGTAGCTCCTGCCAATGCGTTTCGTCACAGGTTTGACATCGTCATGGGGCACAGGCAGCGTACTGATGCACCGCTTCATATAAAAAAAAAAACAAGCCTCATTCTCAATCATAAGTGGCTGACTTTAAGACACCATCTTATGTAGGGGAAACCACATGAGACGCCATCTTAGGTAAGGCAAAAATTAAGAACCGATGCTGGAAAAAGTTTAACCTGTAAAAATAAAAATCTAAACTGATACCGGATTTCTTATAATTTCTTATTTGTCCAAACATCTATAAACAACAAAACCCTTGTATCACAGATTTGTGTCTAGACAGAAGGACATTGATTACTCTCTAAAAATATTATTAAGCCTTTTTTTATAAATTATATGATTATATCAATACTGACACTGATCAGTAGCCAGCTAAGACACTACTCCTAGTTTTAATGCAGAACTTGTTTCAAACTACCATAGGGATGTCTCAAATAAGTCTCATATAAGTCTAATATAAGCTCCATCTCTTATATAGCAGGTAAAGCTAATATTATTAAATCTACTACAGACACCGTAGATAATCTATAGGTATCAAATAGGGGCCAAAATAAACCAAAGACTTATTCGATATACGTAAAGCCCCAACAGATGAAGCCAACGCAATCTCCGTGCTGAAGAAATGTATATCCACAACATGATGCTGCCACCACCATGTTTCACAGTGGGGATGGTTTGTTCAGGATGATGTGCAGTGTTAGTTTTCCACCACACATATACTTTTGCTTTTAGGCCAAAAAGTTCAATTTTCATCTCATCTGACCAGGGGACCTTCTTCCACATATTTGCTGTGTCCCCCCACAATGCTTCTTGCAAACTGCAAACAGGACTTCTTATGGATTTCTTTCAACAATGGCTTTCTTCTTGCCACTCCCCCATACAGGCCAGATTTGTGGAGTGCACGACCAATAGTTGTCCTGTGGACAAATTCTCCCACCTGAACTGTGGATCTCTGCAGCTCCATGGCCTTTGGGCTGCTTCTCTAATGAATGCTCTCCTTGCCCGGCCTGTCAGTTTAGGTGTCAGCCATGTCTTGGTAGGTTTGCAGTTGTGCCATACTCGTTCCATTTTTGTTTGATGGATTGAACAGTGCTCTGTGAGATATTCAAAGCTTGGGATATTTTTGTAAAACCCAAGCCTGCTTTAAACTTCTCCAGAACTTTATCCCTGAGCTGTCTGGTGTGTTCCTTGGCCTTCGTGATGCTGTTTGTTCACTAAGGTTAACAAACCTCTGAGGGCTTCACAGAACAGATGTGTGTATACTGAGATTAAATTACACACAGGTGGACTCTAGTTACTAATTAAGTGACTTCTGAAGGAAATTGGTTCCACTAAACTTTAGTTAGTAGTGTCAGAGTAAAGGGGGCTGAATACAAATGCACATCACACTTTTCACATATTTTATTTGTAAAACATTTTGAAAACCATTTATAATTTTCCTTCTACTTCACAATTATGTGCCACTTTGTGTTGATCTAGCACATAAAATCCCAATAGAATTTATGGTTCTAACATGACAACATGTGGAAAATGTCATGGGGGCAGGGCAGGACTTAGGGTGGTGGAGGCCCCTGGGCTTGAGTCACTTTTGGGCCCTACCTTCTATACATTACTGTATTTATAGGCGTATAAGACGCGCCCCAAGTTTAGGAGCGAGTTTTAAGGAAAAAAACTTTTATGAGGGAAGTTTAAGGAAAAAAACTTACATTTAAATGCCCATCAATGCAGCCTTATCAGTGTCCATCTGCAGCCTTGCCCATCCATCTGCATCCTTGGCCAGTGTCATTTCAGCCTTGTCATTGCAGTCTTGAAGTTTAAAAATGGCGCCGCCGAAATACAGAGTCCTGTCTATCTCGGCGGCTCTCGGGTCCTCTCGCAGTCTCGAGCAGAGCCGAGAGTAGCCGAGTGTACTTGACTTGGCTCACAGTCTCGCCCAGTCCCTGTGCTATGTCCATCATAGGGTGGAACTGGGCGTGACTGTGAGTGGAGCCGGGCACACTCGGCTATGTATCTCGGCGGGGTCCGTGGGGCCCCCTATTGGGTGGGGCCCATGGGCTTGAGCCCAGTCAAGCCCAATAGTAAGTCCAGCCCTGCATGGGGGTATGAATACTTTTTCAAGGCACTGTAACAACCCTGCACACCTGTGTACTCATGACAGGCTACAGGCACTTGGTAAAATCCAGACACAGAATTGAAAATTCCAGTCCAGAACCAGGGAATCCGGAGAAAACCCAAAAACACAGCTTTCCCTGCACAGAAAAGATAGTCCAGAACCTCACATTACTAAGCCCCATACACACTATCAGATTTTCTGCAGATTTTTGTCTTCAGATTCACTAAAACTATGTAGCGCAAGGGCCTGCCTGATTGCATACAAATTAAAACCCCTAACCTCATATTATATGGTTTTGGTAAATCTGAATGAAAAAAATCAGCAGAAAATCTGATAGTGTGTATGGGGCTTTAATGTGAATCCTGTTTCATAGTCTCCTCCCTTTTCAGTGACAGGATCTCGCTCTGTTACAGTATACACAACTTTTTGTTGCCTTTTCTATTTTAAACTGAGTGGATTGTTTTACAGGGCATATATATACTTTAAGGTATATTGTTTTAGATGAACAGCTTCCAAATTGCAGTAAATATTTGTAAATTTATTTGAAATCTGTTTAATCCCTATGGATTACAACAAACCATTACTGGTCTTAGTACTGCTTCAGTAAATAATGAGGTGTATAAAGAAATTATTTATTTATAGTCAGTATAGTAGTAATGACAAACTGACAATCATTTAATATGCCTTCTGTGTTATTTAGAGACTATTTTGCTGGGCCGTGTTGTCGTTGGACCATACATGTACACAAGAGGTCGAGAGCTGGAGCACTGGAATGAAATGCTTAATAAACCCAAAGAACTGGTAAAAAGATGGCATGCTCTGAGCATCAGTACCTGAAGTTTACCCACCTTTCCCGATACAGGAAGACACTTATCAGAGTTGGCAAGACAATGGGATATTGAAATTCAGACTTGGCTGTGCTCTGACCAATACATGTTCCCCTCTCCGGGCATTGTCTCTGGCTTTCAATCTTGTTAGGCTGACTGAAGAGAGACTGGAATTTCCAAGGAATATATTTATATATAGACCATGCTGTGATAGCTTGGTAATCTCACAGTATTAATCTTTACAGTTTGTAAAGAACACATAATAGTACAATGTTTGATGTATAGTAGAAAAACGTTTGGGTCATGTTTATTAATAAATGGTACACATAGCTAAATATTCATATACCTGTTTTATGTGTTTATTTAAAGAAGAACTCCACCCAAAATGTTTGCCTTTGGATAGAGTAGGAATGCAGTATCTCTCATCATCTTTACTCCTATCCATGAAAATGACAACAGTCTGCCAGATAGCCAAGCAAGCTGCTTCCAGCAGAATAATATCTACATATATTGCTATGGAAAGTCTACTTGGTGTGCAGCAACAAGAAAATGGATGGATCAGATAAATCACTTTTGTGGGAAAACAAAGAGTATTTACCGTATTTATCGGTGCATAACACGCACAGGTGTATAACATGCACATTCGTTTTAAGAGAGAAGTTTCAGTAATTTTTTTTTTTTTAAATAAGAAACTTTGAAGCAAAATAAGGGTCATTGCCCATCTGCAGCCTCACCATTGCCATCAATGCAGCCTCATCAGTCCACATCAGTGCAGCCTCACCATTGCCATCAATGCAGCAGCCTCACTATTGCCATCAGTGTAGCCTGATGATGCTCATCTGCAGCCTAGAGGGGACAGGGAGGGGGGCAGGATGAGCTCATATAGATTACATACAGTGAGAATCTCCTATGATAGACAGAACAGTGGTCCAATGGCAGCCCAGGAGACAGGACGTCCTATTACAGAGGCCGTCACGTAAACAGGAGATTCTCACTGCTGTAATTTGACGGCGCTCGCCCTGCACCCCCGCCCCGTCCCCTCTGAGGCAGCTAAAATGTAACTATTGGCTTATAACATGCACACGCTATTTGCACCCGATTTTCATGGTGAAAAAGTGAGTGTTTTACGCCAATAAATACAGTAATCTGTGTTTTGGCTATTTCTGTGAGGCAGATAACTCTTTACCACACTCCAGATTAAAAAAAAAATGTGTGACGTTCAATTTAACCACAGAAAACATAGGATAGAGGATTATTTGAGTCTTCACACATGTACATAGCTCAGTTTTCTTAAATATATATAAATGATATGCATTCTTTAAAGTGCTCTTCTGGATCCTATGTTTGTAGATTATTATTAAGGACATTGCAAGGTTTACTTTCCATGTATGCAGTATGTATGGGGTACAATTTTAAGATATTGAGTGTCAGCACCCATATACCTATATTTTTGGGCTTGGTGTACTTAAAGGGGAACCTCAGTCTGCTCACATAATTTGTAATTAAAACATCTTTGCCATCCTGAAACTTCTCTCCAACCAGTTTACATATTATTTTATATATACTGTGATTCTGTACTTGCCAAATATGCTGCAGAAATTTCTCTCCACTGAGTCTGGCTGCATCCATTTTAAATGTGGGCAGCTGAAGCTGTTGCCTGTTCTCTTCCTGGATTTACGAAGACACACAGAGGCACACCTCCAGCCCTGCCGCTCCCATTGGCCCTCTTATGACTCATCCCCTCTTCCTTCCTGGCAAACTCTCACGAGAGTGAGAGAGAGAGAGAGAGAGAGAGAGCTGTGCATGATATAATTTTGATTAAGTTCCATTACCTTGTTATGCAGATCTTTTGACAGTTCTTTTCGGCGCCCCATGGCTACCGAGCAATTGTAAATTACAGAGAAAATTGCAATTAGTGTCTGTGTATGAATAGCCAATGAGTTTCTTAGCTCTCACATGGATGTACTGAGCAGGCTAGATACTGATCTAGCCTGCTCAGTGCATCCATGTGAGAGCTAAGAAACTCATTGGCTATTTATACACAGACACTAATTGCAATTTAAAAAGCCACAGATGTGGGAAATTAACCTTTATGGCCATTTTAACCTGTGTGTGTCACCTTGTGTGTCTGTACCAGGGACAAACATTCTAGGGTATCTAAGCTTTTGATCAGGGCCATTTGGGGGATTTCTGTTATCATTATGATTTCAAAAGGAATCAAATAGCTATGTGATAATAAATGGCTTCATATGATCACTATCCCTAAATAAAAGTTTACAAAATCAGTGCCAAGATTTTAAGGTTTCTGTCAGGGTATGCAAACTTTTGAGCACAACTGTGTATAGGCACAAACTTCATTACAATTATTGTTTAGTTGCTGCCATCTAGTGGCCTTTTCATAAAAAACATTTTCTCTTGTTAAAAACTGAACTTTTCAGAAGTTATGATATGCAATAGAATAAAGTAACAACCACTTAAATATCATAGTTGGAACCTCCAGGTTCCTGCATTTATTTTTTGATCGGCTGTAGAGCATCCTTAAAGCGGGGGGGCTGGGAGCTAAACTAGATTTTACCAAAAGATTTAGCTAAGTCTACTCTCACGTTATTTACTGTTATGTACATGTCCCAAGTTGGAAGCTAAGTTGGGGGCCACAGTTTTCAGATATGGCAGAGTGGTTTTCATGAATCCAAAATGTATGTGTAGTACTATCCTAGTTAAGTTGCTAAGAAGTTAGGCAAACTTCGATTTTTTTGCTCCTTTGTAATCTGTGGAATAGTTGTTAATTACTTTGGGCTGTTCAATGTTTCACAGGCTGGAGGTTTGATTAATACAATCAAAAAAACTGCGCTATACAAAATAAAAATAATAAAATTAAATTACAAGTAGTCCATATATTGTGTCAGACCAATCAAGGGCAAAAAACGTAAAAGTAAATAGAAATAAAAAAAAAAATCATAAGTCTCTAAATTGTAAACACCGCGGTGCACATGTATGAACTCCAAAAGTGTGCCCAATCACCCAGAAGTAGATTGTCCTTACCAAATAGCAAGCAATAAAAGTGATCGGCTAAACCCAGCCTAGGGCCTCTATGCATACAGCTATCCACACCTCAGATATGGACCACATAGAGTTGAAAGCCACGTCCACCAAACAAGGTCCGTACGCTGTCAGAAATGGCTCCAAAAAGAGAAAGGGACCACCATAGCGTAATACGTTCGAACAATATACAAAATGTATTCTTGGGAATAAAACTTACAAAAGTAGATCAGTAAAATGCAATAAAACAAAGAAATGCCGGCCAGCATATAAACGGAGCCTGTCCTCCCGAAGCGTTTCATCATCAACCGGACGTTTTCAATGGGGAACTACGTGCATTCATCAGACGCATTTCGTCATCCGTCAGATGCGTTTCGTCGTCAACCGGACATTTTCAATGGGGAACCTTATTGAAAACGTCTGGTTGATGACGAAACGCGGCTGGAGGAAGGCACATAGTGACGTTACCATACCATCCGAACAGGAGGACAGGCTCCGTGTATATGCTGGTTGGCATTTCTTCGTTTTATTGTATTTTACCGATCTACTTTTGTAAGTTTTATTCCCAAGAATAAATTTTGTATATTGTTTGAACGTATTATGCTATGGTGGTCCATTTCTCTTTTTGGAGCCATTTCTGACAGTGTACGGACCTTGTTTGGTGGACGCGGCTTTCAACTATATGTGGTCCCTATCCGAGGTGTTGATATCTGTAAGCGTAGAGGCCCTAGGCTGGGTTTAGCAGAAACCTTTTATTGCTTGCTATTTGGTAAGCACAATCTACTTCTGGGTGATCGGGCACACTTTTGAAGTTCATGCATGTGCACCGCTGTGTTTACAATTTAGAGACTTTATGATTTTTTATTTTTATTTCTATTTACTTGTGATCAAGTTTTTTGGCCTTGATTGGTCTGACACAATATATGGACTACTTGTAACTTAATTTTATTATTTTTATTATGTATAGCACCGTTTTTTTGATTGTATTAATATTTTCTGTGTTATCGCACTGTATTACTGCTGCTTTTTTTTAGCCTTTCTTTTCCATTTCTACCAGCGCAGTTACATTTTTGTTTTTATGGAAATTTGATTGTTTCCCCTTTATTCTAGAATCATAGTGGTCTGAAACGATAAATAAGTAGTCTGATTATTTATGGGACTTCAGCCAATCCCTGGGGAGGTGTGCCCAGTAGGTGGCTAAAGAGCACATAAAATAATCTGAGGCTTCAAGCAGCCTTTTTTTAGTCCTGGGTCTCATCCTGCAGGAATCCCCAGCCTGAGGAATTGTGCCCCTCTGGGCAGAGTGCTGGAATTTGCTGCATGTTTATCGTTGTCCCAGCAGTGGAATAGCTGGGGGACCTTCTTCTAAAAATTATTTTTATGAAGCTGATCAATTGAACTCTCTAAGAACCTGGTCTGGAGAGCTCAGTAAAGAGTGCCCAGTGGAAGATGGAAAGGGTATGGCTGTCCTGTGGCATTGTGGGCTGGGCATTAACCTCTCCCTCATTTAAGAATGTCCGGTGGATACTGGAAGGAGGCATCCAGTGATCCTGTGGCATTAAGAGTACTGACCTGAGCTCATAGTTCTAGTGACTGCCCTTTGTTTGAAAGAGCAAGTGGCAGTTCTGACTGGGATAGCTTTTAAAAAGGACCCAGTTCTGCCATCTATACTTGTTCCTGCATAGAGATTGTTCAAGGAGGTTTAGCAAAGTGGAGTGTCCTCCTGCTATTTTTCAGTAGATTAGGAGTATCCCATATCACCTGTAGCAGCAGCTCCTTAAGAGCATGCGCTATGCGTTTTTCAAAGTTAAGATTATGCCTAAACTGCAGTTTGGTTTAGGCACAATTGTCTAAATTTGGACTTCAGCATTAGTCTGACTGGACTGTGAGATGTTCCGCGTTACCAGAGGGGGCACTGTCTCTTCTGGCAGGTATGGAACTATGGTCTGGTTGGGTGTTTAAGTTACTCTCTCTTGGAGCCCGCCCAGTGGGAGTGGCACTCTTGCTGTGCTTTCTGGGAGAGGGTATTTAAGATGAGGACGTCACGTGGTTCGGTGTTCCGGGCCAGAAGGATGCACTGAATTCATGGTCCTGGCCCTCCTGACCAGCCCCCAGGAATCCACCCAATCTTGATGTCTCGGGCCGGCTATCCCGAGGCAAGGAAACCAAAGGAGGATTCTGAGGTGGTTGGGTGCCGTCTCTGGTCTGGGAAAGACCCAGTGACTTCAAGCATTCCAGGGGAGGACTCTTCAGAAGATGACCACGTACGGGTTGGATTCTTTGTAAGAGCCTGGAAGGGCTGAAGTACCCAAGAGAATCTGGTCTCATAGATATCGCCAAGTTGGCTGAAAGATCCAGGTATCCCACGAGTATTCATCAAGTTTAGTTTTCCTACGTGTTCTATAACAACGTCTGTGGCAGAGACATATCTTGTACGTTCTAAAACGTCTGTGGCAGAGACTTGTTCCTGAGTAAGCACCTTGTTGGCTGCTAGGCCTTGTGAAAGAGGGACTGTCCAACTTGAGTGATCATCCAGTTGCGAATGGCTATTCTCTGGATACATTCAAAGTAAGCAAGTTCTTCAACATTTGACTTTGACACTAAGAGTACCTGAGCTTCCTTTCCAACCCTCTGATCCCAATTTAAGAGACTGTTCCTTGTCAACGTTTTTCAAATAAAATCCATTCAAGTGGATCTATTGTCAGTCTCTCGAGTTACTGAGCCATCTACCACGGGACACCCCTAGACGTGAAGTGTGGAAAGAAGAAGGTAACGGTAAGCCCAAATCTAACCAGTAGCTCATTTGGGGGTAGTGCTACACACCCTATACCCCATCCAAGTTCTTTAGCAATAAAATCCTGAAAAGACATTCCCTAGGCTGATTACTGAGTCAGAGTGAGTGAACTGTTGCTGTGTACCTGGCTACCTCTGCACATAGCTTGGGGAACAACCAGTTAAATTACAGCAGCTTCTCCAGGGGTAGTGTTACATATGCAACAAAAAAACTCCTCTAAAACGAAGCCCCCATTTACACTAGTGCATTTTCTCCTGCATTTGCTGTTGAGCTATACTGCATGGCAATAGAAAGTACATTATTCTCTATGGTGCCCATCACATACAGTAAATACAGCTCAGATGCAGTGCATATTTTAAAAGTACAGATCCTGTTTTTTGCCTCAGAGGCTTCAATAGAAATGCACCAAAAATGATATAATCATATAAAAGAAACTGCAAGGAAGTGATGTCAGACACCAGCCAATCAAGACGGCTGCAGAAGTTGAGTAGAAGATGCTGGCACGGGGGAACAACTTTGGACAATTTGAGACTTATGTATTGGGGACTTTCGTTTCATTTTAAGAATGATTCTCTGTGTTCAAGGTCTTTAGTGTATGACTTAGATGAATAAGTCAATTTGGGCTCATTCACATAGTTAATCTGATGGCACTGTGCAAAACAAGGTAGCCTGATTGGCTGACCTGCTGGATCACCTTCTGCTAACCTGTGGACCTGAGTGGTGCCTGGCAATGAATTACAGGAAGCTGATGTAGATCAACCTAGGTACTTACACCAGCTGTATTTAAAAAAATAAATAAATTATCAAATAAATAGCTGCATTAAATTGTGTTTTCGGTACTTGCTTGAAGTTAGATGCTAGCTATCATGAAGCATACTTTGGTGAGTGCATATGGTTATTACTTGATAATATGCAGTTGAACCCCCCCCCCCCCCGTTGGACCTGCTTAATAATTTTAGGTTCTATGCTCTGCCCCTCTGGCACACCTCTGAGATTTGGTAACTGAACACCAAAGAGGTATATTAGAGTAGATTACAGTATAACCAACCCACAAGCCGGAAATGGCCTATGGGTTGAGGTATGAAAGGGAGAAAGAATGACTTCCTGTATGTCAATCTACTCCTATAAAATCCACTGCAAGCTCTGACAGCGGCCCGGTGTGCAGGCGGATCGGGGGTCCCCTGAGGACCGACGGGAGGTGCATGCAGCCAGGGGCTGCTACCCAGGACAGTCCATGATCTATGACCTAAAAAGTCATAGATCATGAAAGGAGCCTCACCACCCAGAAGGAGAAGAGCCCTACCCGCTGCTGCCCATGGACAGGTAATAGCAAGTGAGTGTCACTGATTACATCCCCCTCCTCCCCTCATTCCATCCTCCTGAAGCACTGCAACTCATCCCATCCCAACCAGCATACTCTTCACTATTCTCACCCCCCACCCCACCAGCATTGCCACTAATCCCATCCCCCCAGCACTGCCACAATCCCATCAACCCTCCAGTACTGCCACTATGCAGGTTGCATATGATGGGCACTGCCAGGCTGCATATAACGAGCACTGGCAGGCTGCATGAGGGGCACAGGCAGGCTGCATGAGGGACCCAGGCAGGCTGCATCTGGCGGGCACAGGCAGGCTGCATCTGACGGGACAGGCAGACTGCATCTAATGGGCACAGGCAGGCTGCATCTGACAGGCCGGCCTGTCTCCTCCTGGGGTTCCTGCACACCAACTGTTTCTCTGCTTGGTGTTGCAAGGTATACAGCAATTGGATTTCCCTGTTTGATGACCTATACACCAGCACTGCCGTCACTTGAGATTACCCCTATACCCAGGCTCCTTTTTACATCACCCGATGCTGCCATTGTATACCACGCCGCCTCAGCTCCAGCCGTGGAGTTGGTGCCTCTGGCCCACTATGCGACATTCACTGCATGTCACATTCACTGACAGGGTTGGAATTTTTCGCATCTGCTTCTGATAAGTGGAGAAACATCCATGAAACACGTTGAGCTATAATTGATGCTACAGTGATACCTATTACGCCCTGATGATGTCATCAATTTTAACTTAGTACGATTATACTTATATAATGTGATTATGAACATAGGCATGCTGTCCTCGGTACTTGTAGGCCATACTATTGTCTTATACATTATCATTTGATTATTATGTACTCATCCTGAATCATGTGTTTATTTATACCCTTGTATTATCATGTCTATGCCTTGTGCTTATTACATCTATATAGATGAAATTACTCTGTTATTATATATTTGTGATCAATAAAATAATTTTTACTCTCACCTCCGCATTTCAACTGCTTCATCTAAAGTCCCAATCTCCTTTTGAATGTATCGAATATAGGGATGGAGGCACCTTACCGTGCCTCATTTAAAGTCCCAAATCCCCCCCTTTTATAAGTTATTGAATTTATTCTTCTCCTCAGCCTTCACGAGGGAATCGGGGGGGCTTCCAAAACTGCAGTGTTTATCCTCATGACACATCACAGGACGCACCCCCATGGTTAACAGAGGACAGAATTAAAATTAGACTTGGAAAACATACCATTAATAAATCACCGGGACCAGATGTCTTGCATCCAAGGGGACTCAAGGAACTCAGTCAAGTAATTGCCAGGCCATTGTTCCTAATTTTACTGACAGGCTACTGACTGGAATGGTACCAGCTGATTGGAGAAAAGCCAATGTAGCATACATCCCTGGGAATTGCAGACCAGTTAGCCTAACATCAATAGTATGTAAACTCTTGGAGGGGATGATATGAGACTATATACAACATTTTAGTAATGAGAACGGTATCTTTAGCAGTAATCAGCATAGATTCATGAAGAATCGTTTTTGCCAACGATTATTAATCTTCTATGAGGAGGTGAGTTGCCATCCAGATAAAGGAAGTCCTGTAGACGTGATGTATCTGGATTTTGCAAAAGCATTTGACACAGTTCCCCATAAACAATTACTGTACAAAATAAGGTTCGTTGGCATGGACCATAGGGCGAGTACATGGATTGAAAACCGGCTACAAGGGCGAGTTCAGAGGGTGGTGATAAATGGGGAGTACTCAGAATGGTCAGGGTTGGGTAGAGGGGCCCCCCAGGGTTCTGTGCTGGGACCAATCATATTTAATTTGTTTGATAAATGACCTGGAGGATGGGGTAAACAGTTTAATCTCTGTATTTGCAGACAATACTAAGCTAAACAGGGCAATAACTTCTCCGCAGGATGTGGAAACCTTGCAAAAAGATCTGAACAAAT
This sequence comes from Lithobates pipiens, assembly GCF_037356315.1. Classification (NCBI taxonomy): domain Eukaryota; kingdom Metazoa; phylum Chordata; class Amphibia; order Anura; family Ranidae; genus Lithobates; species Lithobates pipiens. The sequence continues at coordinate 129,128,318 of NW_027507787.1, read as the reverse complement.
TAATGGGGTGGACAACTACATGACAAATGAGGTTTAATGTAGAAACATTTAAAATAATTCATTTGGTTGGCAAAAATATGAATGCAATCTATACACTGGGGGGAGAACCTCTGGGGGAATCTAGGATGAAAAAGGACCTGGGGGTCCTAGTAGATGATAGGCTCAGCAATGGCATGCATTGCCAAGCTGCTGCTAACAAAGCAAACATAATATTGGCATGCATTAAAAAGGGGATTAATTTCAGAGATAAAACGATAATTCTCCTGCTCTACAAGACTCTGGTCCGGCCTCACCTAGAGTATGCTGTCCAGTTCTGGGCACCAGTCCTCAGGAAGGATGTACAGGAAATGGAGTGAGTACAAAGAAGGGCAACAAAGCTAATAAAGGGTCTGGAGGATATTAGTTATGAGGAAAGGTTGCGAGCACTGAACTTATTCTCTCTGGAGAAGCAACGCTTGAGAAGGGATATGATTTCAATATACAAAAACCATACTGGTGACCCCACAACTTTTTCTCAGAAGGGAGTTCAACAAAACTTGTGGCCACTCATTAAAAGTAGAGGAAAAGAGATTTAACCTTAAACTGCGTAGGAGGTTCTTTACTGTAAGATCGGCAAGGATGTGGAATTCCCTTCCATAGGTGGTGGTCTCAGTGGAGGGCATCGATAGTTTCAAGAAACTATTAGATAAGCACCTGAACGACCGCAACATACAGGGATATACAATGTAATACTGACATATAATCACATACATAGGTTGGACTTGATGGTGTCTTTTTTCAACCTCACCTATTATGTAACTATGTAATGACTGAAACAGGGTTTAATTGTATTTAACCACATTGTGTTTATTTGCATTTTTGCTTTGTTGACAGAAATCCTTATGGTATAATTGCACTGATTACTAGAGATTTGTTGCCTTAAAATAAGGTATTCACATGATGTGCAGTTTTATGTTATTCATTCCATTGTGTAATTTTTTGCCACAGTAAACAAGAACTAAACTGTTTATCATTGTGTAACTTTCTTAGGCCTCATGCACACGAGATGCAGGTGAAAACTCTGCTTAAAAAAAGCCGTTTGCATGCCGCGTTTAGCCGCGTTTATAAGCGTTTATAAAGATAACATCATGTAGACCCTCCCCAAGCTCTCAAAGCATGTTTTTTTAACTATTTCTGCTATTTTGATCAGAGTGAGCAGCAGCAGCATAGAGAGCAGTTGTACACTTGCATTTGCCTCCCTTTCTGTGGTATATATTTTGAAATATTGAATATATGTCAGGAAATGCTCCTGATGTTGCTCTTGATGAGACAGCAACGTCGTTGCAAATTTCGTGAGAGGTCCAGAGTCAGAGCTCATCGATATTGGACCCATCCGTTGATGGGACAGCGAATGTCCGTTGGATATTTCACAAACATGTATGTGCAGCTCCGTACTTACCCTGACAAGTTTTTTTATTTTAGCCGGATGTCCATTGTCACATTTGATCTGCTCTTATAAAAAGTATGACCTGGTCTGACATTCATGGACACCAATATGAGAAACAGTGTGTCACCAGAGGAACGTCTGTTGGTAACGATCAGGTATGTGTATATATTTATAAAATATATTTATCTATAGATGTACAGATGAATTTTTTTCTCTGTCCTTTATTTAAAAAAAAAAATAATGTCTATTTATAGCAAATTATTAATTTTTTTAAAATATCTAAAATTTTCTTGTGGCAATTTTCAAAATGTTTTCATTATTTCTAATATAAAACAATATTAAAATAGTTTTTTTTTTTTTTTAATCTTAATATATTTTTTTATTCATTTTTTCTAGTTTCAAATAGTTTTATTTAAAAGCAAATCTATGCTAATTCGATTTTTTATAATTGTTTTAAATTTATTTGGCCAATTTTTAAATATATTTTTATCGTGAAATATATTGATTAATATATTTTAATTCTTTGCTGCTGTATATGGTAGTATAATATTTTTTAATACCTTATTAAAATATCCAAAATTCTAACCCTAACCATTCATCCTAACCCTAACCACTAACCCTACCCCTAACCCTAAACAATAACCCTAACACTAACCACTAACCCTAACCCCTAACACTAACCCTAACAGCTAACCCTATCCCTTACACTAACCCTAACCCTAAACAACCCTAACCCTAATCCAACCCTTAATCCTAAACAATAACCCTAACCCTAACGGATAACCACTTACCATAACACCCAACCCTAATGACCAAATTACATTGCCGCAGATGGTCACAGTTGATTTAGAGGCCATGTATCTCTGATGCAGAAAAGTGCATGACATTTTGCGACCCGACTTTGGGGCCCCCTATCTCGGGGTCACTTGGTGATAGGAACCTCACATTGGATATGTTGTAGTGCTAGTTTCACAGTGTCTGCATACAGAATTTGGGGTTCCTGGCAATAAATGGCCCCAAGATATGGGCCCCCAAAGTCGGGTCGCAAAATGTCATTCTCAGATCATATTTCTTTTCAGTTCCAAAAAATTGGGTTCCTTTAAAAACGCTTATAAACGCAAAAACGGCTAAACGCGGCTAAATGCGGGTGCCACGTTTAGCCGCATTTAGCTGCGTTTTGCGTCTGAAAGGGGAAATTTTTGCGTCTGAACCCATTTTTTTGCTTCTGGAAAAATTAGGTTAAACGCAACTGCATAAAAGCGGCAAAAAACTAGACTGTGTGCATGGACACATAGGATAACATTGAATGAGTTCAGGGGCAGTTGAAAAAAGTGTCCAACTGCATCTGGACACGCATTTAACAGTGTCTCGTGTGCATGAGGCCTTATTCCTGGTGTCAAAGGGGAATAATGACTGAACCCAGGGTGTTAGAGGTGTCGGAGGACTTGCAGAGTCAGGGCAACCAGTGGGGTACAGATTCTATCAGCGGCCCTACATATATTTACTGTTCAAAGCATTTACCCCTACCCATTATCACATTTTGTTCTTATCTAGGGTTAGCTAGTGTTATGTTTTTCCTCTCCACTGATCACAGAGCCCTTTTCCTGGATGTGGTTGTTACAGCATGAGGAACCTACACATAGTAATATATATACTGCCTAAATAGCAAATAGTATATTACAGTGGCCAATTACTGAACCTTGAGCTACATAAGCAATTCAATCATTTTGCTGCTAAGTGATTGTCCTTTGCCTATATACTGTGTACTAAAAAGCCCTCTTCATCAATTCAGAAAATTGGGAAATATGTAGTGGGCTGAAATTTATTCAGGAGGTGATTGGTCTCACCATTCATCTATCATCCCTCATTATTTTTAGGAAGAACAATTACATATAGCAGCCAGACAGCATTGTGTTTGCAGTGTGAGTGGAGTGTTATATAATACTTGCTTTCACATGTCTAGAAGTGAACTTGTATTATTTCTAGAATTGATTGGAACAGGAGAGGAAAGGCTAGAACTGATATTGTGCATTGTGCATTTTGCAATTTTCAGACATGCACTACAGTCCATTTAACATGGTTTCCTATGGTACACCTTCACACCAATTCGTTATTCAGCCGGTGCATTTTTGGAAAGGGTCAGGGACTTTTTTTCCCGCTGCAGATTATGTTTTCCATGTAATAGACTTTAATGGAGTTGCACCAGAAACGCAAATGTTGTTTTTAAACTATTTTTTTTATGTGTTTTTTTAAATGTTAACCACTTAAGCCCCAGACCATTTGGCTGGCTAAAGACCAGAGGACTTTTTACAATTTGGCACTGCGCTGCTTTAACTGGTAATGCGCGGTCATGCAATGTTGTACCCAAACAAAATTAGCATTATTTTTTTCCCTGCAAATAGAGCTTTCTTTTGATGGTATTTGAGTGTTTTTATATTTTATATTTTACAATATAAACGGAAAAAGAACAAAAATTTTGAAAAAAATTATATTTTCTACTTTTTGTTATAAGAAAAATCTAATTTTAGCCACATGTTTTTGGTAAAAAATAAATGTCAATAAGCATATATAAGCATATATTTATTGGTTTGCGCAAAAGTTAAAGCGTCTACAAACTAGAGTACATTTTCTGGAATTTACGCAGCTTTTCTTGAGGTGCTAAAATGGCAGGGCAGTACAAACCCCTGATCAAATGACCCCATTTTGGAAAGTAGACACCCTAAGGAAATTGCTAAAAGGCATGTTGAGCCCATTGGACATTTTATTTTTTGTCCCAAGTGATTGAATAATGACAAAAAAAATAAAAATGTTACAAAAAGTTGTCACTAAATTATGTGGAATTGCACCCCAAAATACACTTTGCTGCTTCTCCTGAGTATGAGGATACCACATGTGTGGGACTATTTGGGAGCCTAGCCGCATATGGGGCCCTGAAAACCAAGCACCGCCTTCAGGATTTCTAAGGGCGTAAATTTTTGATTTCACTCCTCACTAACTATCACAGTTTTGAAGGCCATAAAATGCCAAAATGGCACAAAACCCAGCCAAATGAACCCATTTTGGAAAGTAGATACCCCAAGCTATTTGCTGAGAGGCATGTTGAGTCCATGGCATATTTTATATTTTGCCACAAGTTGCCGGAAAATTACAAACTTTTTTTTTTTTGCACAAAGTTGTCACTAAATGATATATTGCTCACACATACCATGGTCATATGTGGAACTACACCCCAAAATAAATTCTGCTACTTCTCTTGAGTACAGGGATACCACATGTATGGGAGTTTTTGGGAGCCTAGCTGCGTATGGGACCCCGAAAACCAAGCACCACCTTCAGGATTTCTAAGGGCGTACATTTTTGATTTCACTCCTCACTACCTATCACAGTTTCAGTGGGCATAGAATTGCCAGATGGCACAACCCCCCCCAAATAATGACCCTATGGTGGGTGTTTATTTTATTGTTTTCACACAATACTTGTGCATTGATTTTTCAAACACATTTTTTTTTGTAAAAAACACACTTTTTTTTTATTTTAATGCACTAAAACCCATTATATTGCCCAAATGTTTGATAAAATAAAAAAGATGATTTAGGCCGAGTACATGGATACCAAACACAACATGCTTTAAAATTGCACACAAACGTGCCGCGGCGACAAACTACATATATTTTTAAAAGCCTTTAAACACCTTTACAGGTTACCACTTTAGATTTACGGAGAAGGTCTACTGCTAAAATTACTGGCCTCGATCTCACCTTCGCAGTGATATCTCACATGCATGGTAAAATTGCTGTTTACATATGATGCCAGACCGACGCTTGCGTTCGCCTTTGCGTGAGAGCAGGGGGGGGCAAGGGTGCTTTTTTATTTTATTTTTAAACTGTTCCTTTAATTTATATATGTTTTTAATAATTTTTATTGTTATCTCAGGGAATGTTAATATCCCCTATGATAGCAAAAGGTAGTGACAGGTACTCTTTTTTGAAAAAATTGGGGTCTATTAGACCCTAGATCTCTCCTCTGCCCTCAAAGCATCTGACCACACCAAGATCGGTGTGATAAAATGCTTTCTCAATTTCCCAATGGTGCTGTTTATATCCAGGAGAAATCTAAGTCATGAAATGCTTGTAGCTTCCGGTTTCTTAGGCCATAGAGATGATTGGAGCCATTCTGGTCTCTGATCAGCTCTATGGTCAGCTGGCGGAACCACCGGCTGCATTCTGAAGTTCCCTGTTGGGACAGGAGAGCCAGAGAAAACCATGGAAGACGGTGGGGGGACATTCCCTCCCACTGCCTGTAAAAGCAGTCTAGAGGCTAATTATACACCAGGATTCCTTTTACATGAATGCCGACCGCTGGATGAAAATAATGATACCTAAACGCACAGGCATTATTCTGGTATAACCACTCAAAGTCCCAGCAGCATACCAGTATGTTGCTGGTCCTTGTTGGGCATATATTGTAATCTTTTTTTTCATGCAGCCTGTGGGCTGCATGAAAAAAAGAGATTGATCAGTGGGTATGCCCACCATTAGAATACCTCCCTTCATCCAACCCACTTCTAATGCTTGGCATACAAGCACCATTTTGTTTTTAACTGTGGTAGTGAAATCACCTCCTACAGCGCTGGAGTCATGGCGTGGGAGCAAACGTTGTTGCTATCAAGATAAATAAATCAGCCCTGCAGCTGAATGTCCTAAAAAATATAGGCCGAAGCATGGGGGCATCTGTCCCAAAAGTTAGGAGCAAATCGCTCCTCCACCCCTGCTGCCCCCATGCTTCGGTATATATGCTCTTTTTTTTAACTGTGGTGGTGAAATCACCTCCTACAGCGCTGGAGTCACGGCTTTATGTATCGTGGTAGCAAACGCTGTTGCTTCAAGATAAATAAATCCGAGCTGCTAAGCAAATGATGATTAACAATAAAACAAAGTAACATTACAGTATAACAGTAAGACTTACCATACCTACAAAGCAAATACAAAAAAAAATAGTAAAAAATAAAAAAATTTTTAACGCAACCTGTGCCTAAAATACATATATGCCGAAGCATGGGGGAATCCACCCGCAAAAGTTAGGAGCAAATCGCTCCTCCACTCCTGCTGCCCCCATGCTTCAGCATATATGCTCTTTTTTTAACTGTGGTGGTAAAATCACCTCTGACAGCGCTGGAGTCATGGCTTTATGTATCGTGGGAGCTGTTGCTGTCAAGATAAATAAATCCACATTGCAGCTGAATGGCGTACCTGAAAACAATAAAACACAGTAAACAGTAAAGTATAAAAAAATTACATAACTGAAAAGAAAACATGATAAAACATAATAACAATAAAACATTGAAGAATAGAATACAGTAAAAAAGAGCAGAACAATAGAGAGAGAATAGAGAGAGAGAGAACAATAAAACGACAACTATTTATGTTTTTTTTATTTTATATTTTTTTGTGTATTTTTTTACTTTTTTATTTTATTTTTTACACTTTTATTTGTAACTGTAACTGTAACGGTTTGGTTCCAGGTTCGGGTCTCTCAAAATGTGATGGCATCTTGGGAGACCCTGTGAAAGTGTGCCCAGTCTGTGCAATGCTGTACCCTACGTTAAAACTCAATTAGTGTATGGTAGCGCTCAAAACATCCACTTCATAGCGAGCAGGTTATTACACTTCAAGCAGGCTCTCTCCCCCAGCCTAATATGGGAATATACAAGCCACTGGGGAAAGCGACATGTATAGTCTGTGGCCCTGTCACAGAGCTTATACATCTTGACCCCGTATCTGGCACGCTTGCTGGGAAGATACTGTTTGAATCACAAGCGGCCAGAAAATGTAATCAGGGACCCATCAATGCAAACAACATGGAGAGTAAACAAGTCTGCAAAACGTTGGTTGAAGTGGTTTATGAGGGGCCAAGTTTTGTAGAGCCGATCGTATCGAGGGTCTCCGCGAGGACAAGAGAGAGTTCATTGTTGTTGAAGAGCATGAACCACAAAATCTGCTCGTATCGTGCCCTGGCCATGGAAGCAGAGAACACAGACATATGGTAAATTGGGTCAGTGGACCAATATGACTGTAACGTACTCATTTTAACTATGCCCATGTCAAGGGATAGGCCCAGAAAGGTCTTAAATTCGGAAACCGTAATTGGTTTTCAATCTCTGGCAAGGGAGGCCTGGGGATTAGCATACAAATTGCTGTGGTCCACAATAGATCTATAGAGATCTTCAGTGAAAAACAGAGAATAAAAATCAAGTGACATACAAACAACTGTTTCCACCTGAATGCCGGGTTGGCCAGTGAATGGGGGAAGTACGGGTGCTGCAGAACTGGTGGGCTCCCAATTAGGATTGGCAAATTCTGCAGGAAGGACACTATGGGCTCGACAGGCCTGTCTTTGTCTTCTTCTTGGTGGCAGCGGGACACTACTTGTGCTTGCCACCTCACCAGCTTGAACTGCACTTACGGGACTTGCCACGTCACCACGTGTTACTGCAGTGCTGGTTTGACTATGACCAGGGTGTACTAGGCTGCTGGTGCTTGCCAGTTCACCAGAAGGAATAGTGGTGCTAGTACTTCTCTGCTCCATACAAGAGCCCTGCGGTTCTTGCACCTCAACAGCAGAAGAAGATTGGGGTCTGAGACGCCTGACCTTGACAGGGACCAAAACGCCGTCGTCAGAGCTATCTGTCATGGAGCCGATGTTGTCTACAGGATCGTATTCTGAGCCTGAATCTGGCAGATGAGTGACTTCCTCTTCACTATCTGTCATGCTCAGAAACGTGTAGGCATCTTCATTAGTGTACCTTCGATTTGTCATTTTGGGCTCTAAATTTACTGGTACACTAGTGAGACTTAAGCCGCATACACACGGGGCGGACTGTCTGGCCAACTTAGTCCGTCAGACAATCCGACGGACAGTCCGTCATACTTTCGAATGAACGGACTTGACCACACACACCACTTTTTGAGCGGACTAATACGGCGTACTAAGTCCGCCATACTATCCGCCCTACTTTTGAAATGAACGGACTCGCCCACACACGCGGAGGAAAGTCCGCTCATTTCGAGCGCGTCTCCAGGTAGGCGGGGCCTGCGAAGGAGACGTCGCTGGCCCCGCCGCCTGGAATGAACTTAAAGGGGAACCCCAACGCCGAAAAAAATCGGCGTGGGGGTCCCCCCCAAGTCCACAACAGACCCTTGTCCGAGCGCCCCCCCTCCTGAGCCGTACCAGGCCGCGTGCCCTCAACATGGGGGGGTGCCTTGATTAGCCTTCGTACCAGGCCGCGCGGCCCCCCCACCCCAAAGCACCTTGTCCCCATGTTGATGAGGACAAGGGCCCGACAACCCTGGCCGTTGGTTGTCGGGGTCTGCGGGCGGGGGGCTTATCGGAATCCGGGAGCCCCCTTTAATAAGGGGGCCCCGGATACCGGCCCCCCACCCTATGTGAATGAGTATGGGGTACAATGTACCCCTACCCATTCACCTGTAAAATAAAAGTACCAAAAAAAACACAACACACAAGATAAAATACTTTATTGCACAGCTCCGGGGGTCTTCCGTCTTCGGGGGTCTTCTCGCCGGACTCCTCCGCTATCTTCTTGTAGCTCTTTTGCTAGCGGAGGAGTCCGGCTTTCTTCCTCGCCGCCGGCCTCTTCTCCCGACTTCGGGGGTCTTGTCCCCCTCTTCGGTTCTTCTGCCGGGCCACCGCACCTTCTTATAGCTCTTTTATAGGCGGTGGCCCGGTCTTCTGTCGCCGCCGTCGCCGCCGCCTTCCGTTCTTCTTCTTCTTCTTCTTCTTCTTCTTCTTCTTCTTCTGCAGGAGATGTTGCCTCGACGATCTCTCCGGCCGGAATGATAAAGTGATAATCCAAGATATATAACTAAAAATTGTACACTTTTAGTTATATATCTTGGATTATCACTTTATCACTTTATTTTCACATTTGGTACACTATATTGGCAATTCGGCAATGCCTTCTTGATTTTTACTATTTGTGAGCTTAGGCATTCATTTATGACTGATAGTTTCACCTTTATGGTATTTTTATATATTTGCTACCACGCATTTCAATAATTTATCAAGCACTTTGCACATTCTCCCCTCTTTCCCCTTTTCCCCCTCTCTCCCCTCCCCTCCCCCCCCCCCCCCCTCTCTTCCGTCTATCTTTCCTTCTCTTCCTCTATTTTCTATTGCGCAACACTAAAATCACAAAACTCTTATCGCTTAGGGAGTAGGTTAAGCTCCCCTTAAGTGTTTGCAGCATTTTTTCATTTCCCCCTGTCTGGTTGGCTGGCGCAGAGGTATCTTATATAACAATTATCTGCTCCCTACTTTTCCTCCCCACTTTTGCTGCCACCATGGACATTTTTTCATTTTTAGATAAGCGACAAATTAACCTGGAGGAAATTTTTAGTACTACCATCCCCAGTAAGAAAAGCAATGACCTGGAGAGCCTAATGAGGAAATTGGGTCATGCTATGGAGAAAAAAGTTAACCTATGGTGGGATATAGTGACTTTTGAGCAATACATGAAAGATAGCATTGTCCCAAGAAGATTAAGATGGGACATAACTCCTAATGATGGACTGATGGACCAGGAATCCATCAATGAATGGTTCAAATTTTTCAACGAGAAAGGCCTAGAATTACTTGCCTTCCTACTAGAAAGAAAGAAGAAGAAATTGCGATTAATAGAGGAATTGATCTCTCAGATTAAAAGGGACCTGGAACCTTGGAAAGACAAAACCGAATTCCTTACCCTTACATCACAACTAAACAAGGATCTCACTAAAAGGGATAAAGAAGTCCAACAGAAAAAAAGCAAAAAATACACCAGGGACATAAATGATTTTAAAACGGATCACACTTTTAAATGGCAGAATCAGCACAGCCAATCAGATCCAATATCTACATACTCAACACCAGAGAAAACAGTGAGAGTCCAACCCCCCCAAATAAACCCTCCGAGTAGAAATGATACACAACATTTACCTCAAGATGATCATCAAAACTACAGAGGGGAAATTACAGAACATCAAAGATATGATGAAAGATATACAAATTACCAACAACATACACCTTATGACAATGAAAGAAGATATCAACATGAACGGACCCCAAGAAATGGCTGGAAAAAGCCATTCTGGAAAAACTTCAGGAAGAATAATTATAAACAAAAACCTACATATGATCAGAGGCCTCCATACGAACAGAGGGATGAGAGAAGATATCCACAAACCTATAGGGGGGCACCATATTATAATAGGGATCGCCCGCAAGATACATACAAACCAAGAGCAAGGAGCCCAGAATACCAATACCAACATGATAGAAGAGATGGAGATGGTAGAGGACCACAATCACAGGGTCCGTATAGACCACACGAGAGGAGTCCAATCCGCATGCATAATCACGAGAGAAGAGATGGAGATGGTAGAGGCCCACAATCACAGGGTCCGTACAGACCGTACGAGAGGAGTCCAATCCGAACGCATAATTATTATGCGCCCCTACTAGACAGACCAGAGGAGGAAAGACCTGACAGACAGCGTTACTCAGATACTGAACATGAAAGGTCTTTTTTAGAACGGGGCAGGGAAAATCACCCGGTAAGAAATGCCGAAGAAATGAGATATGTAAGACGCACTCCAGAAAGAAGAGAGGACGGAGAGGAGGGAAGAGAGCACAAAAGAAAAAGAGAGTGAAAGGAGGAGGCATTTTTAATCTTAGTGGGAAACAACTCACACATGAGGAAATTGGTACATTAGACAAGGGTCTTAAATATGCTCCCGTAAAAAATTTAGACAAGTTTCAGACATATATAGGGATTCAGAAGTACATGAGGAAACTCAACATTAAGAAATATATCGCTAGCAACCCTTGTAGAACCAAAATATCCCACATTAATGACAATACTGTACATAGCACTTTGAGGAATAAATCCACTTTTAATCCACCAGCAAAAGATAATAAACACATTGATGTTTTCAAAAGAGTTGTGACAGACGAACTAAAGTCACTATAAATTAGAAAGAAAGAAGACCCCAAGCACATTAAGAGTGGAATTCGCAAACTAACAAAAAGAAAAGACTTGGTAATTCGACCAGCGGACAAAGGGGGAGGGATTGTGATCCTCTCCAAGGAGCAATATAATTTAAGTATGGAAAACTTACTACAAGATGAAAACACATACACATGCCTACTAAGTAATCCTATGTTCAGATGCAGAAAGGCACTAGAACAAGTAGTCCACTTGGGTCTTAAAAGAGAAACCCTGACCGAGAAAGAAGCAAAATATCTCATACCGGAATCGTGTCGTACGCCTATTATATATTCAGTCCCAAAAATACATAAAGAGCAGAGTAATCCCCCACCAAGACCAATAGTCAACGGGATAGACTCATTAACATCGCGCATGGGACAATACATTGATTTTTACTTACAACCCGCAGTCCAGAAGACACAAGCATACCTAAGGGACACCAAACAGATTCTGCAACTGCTAGACAATCTCCCTGCCAATGAAGATCCGTGGCTTTTGGCAACAGCAGATGTAGCCTCCTTATATACAGTAATCTTACACCATCAGGCGTGTGAGGCAGTTAAATGGGGTCTGAGAAAATATACCACCTTACCATGTAGTCAGAGGAAATACATTATAAAATGCCTGGATTTTGCCCTGAAAAATAGCTACTTCTGGTATAACCGTAATTACTTTTTTCAAAAAACTGGAGTAGTCATGGGAGCTAAATTTGCCCAGAGTGTGGCGGGCTTATTCATGGCGCAATGGGAAGAAGAAGAGGTACTGAAAAATATCCCAGAAGGCCTACAACTATACAAAAGGTATATTGATGACATAATAATAATATGGAAGGGTAAGAAAGAATCACTCATCAACTTCCTAGAAGGCCTTAATACTAACAACAGAAATGTCCAGTTAACATGGGAGATCAGTGATAAGAACATTAAATTCCTGGATTTAGAAATCATGCAGAATGACAACATAATATCTTCCCAAACACACTTTAAAGAAGTAGACAGGAACAGCTACCTTCCAATAGGAAGTTGCCACCATAACAACTGGCTGTTTAATATACCAAAAGGGCAAATGATGCGAATAAGGCGAAACTGCACTGACGATCAAGTATTCAAAGTACAAGCAGAGACTCTGAGAGATACATTTCTGGAAAAAGGCTATGATAATGAATTTATCAATAATAAAATCATGGAGGTTGCGGAGATCGATCGAAAAACACTACTAGAAGATAAACCTAAACATACACCCAAAGATGATCTAGTACCAATCATCCTCGATTACAGTTCCCAATTTAAAGATGTTGAGAAAATAATTAGACGGAATTGGAACATTCTACTAGCAGACAAACAACTACAACAGCTACTCCCTTTAAAACCTAAATTTATATATAGGCGGGCTCCAACCATTCGGGACAAGGTAGTAAAAAATGTCCCGGATCCCCCTAAGAACAACTTCTCATTTTTCTCTGGAAAAGGTTTTTTCCCTTGCAGAAGAGGCTATGCTTACTTAAAAACTGGATGTCAGAACAAAAAAAGAAAGGAGTTTACATCTACAACTACTGGAAACACGTATGAGATAAAAGATTTTATAAGTTGCAACACTGAGGGAGCGGTCTATGTACTGGAGTGTAACTGCGGTCTCCAATACGTGGGCCGCACAAAAAGACCCCTTAGAGTACGCCTGAAGGAACACGTGCAGAACATTACAAAAGGATTCGACAAGCATAGTGTATCGAGGCACTTTGCCTCTGTGCACAATAAAGATCCATCCCAGCTGAAATTTTGGGGTATAGAATCTTATACTAAACATTGGCGCGGAGGGCGTAAAGTTAGAATACTAAGTCAATTGGAATCAAAGTGGATTTTTACCTTAGACACTTTTGCACCTCAAGGGTTAAACATAAATTTTGACCTGAACTGTTTTATCAGTGATTTTTAATTTATACATGCCTACCCCTTATTAGACTCCTTTCATTACACCCAGATATTGGTTTTAATTCTGGTTTATGAGTTTTTACTAAGCTTTTTATAAAAATACCCAATTTTAAAATAGTTTTAAAAGTAAAGATTGATTCAGATAACCTTTTTTTATATTTATGTATGTACACGTTGATGTAAATATATCTGTACTCTCTCTCTCTCCATTATACCTCATAGATTTTAAACATATTTCGGTGCGCTTTATTTTTTGCACATTTTAAATCAGATTTTTTACAATATATGTAAACGTTGATGTAAATATATCTATACTCTCTCTCTCCATTATACTTCATAGATTATAAACGTATTTTGGTGCGCTTTATTTTTATATTTTTATAATTTGCACATTTTAAATTAGATTTTTTACAATATTTTTTCTTGCTAATGGTTTTTTAATTGTCTTAAATTGTGATCTAAGCGATACATTTAATCAGAGTAAAGGTGCTGAGCAATCTCCTGGTGTCACCACTCTTCTGACCCGAGCGTAACATAATTAGGTTATGTAAACCTCCAATCTAATGCCTGCTGGTCTATTTCCGGCGACATAACCCATCAAAAATGGCCGCCACGGAACTTCCGGTTTCGGACCACAAGAAAATGGCCGCCGTAATGACTAACGTCTAGCATAAAAGCACAATCCTTTTCTCTCTACTCATTTCCCTGAAGAAGTCACGTGACGGTGACGAATGCGCAAGGAAGGAAGTGAGAGAGATACCAGGAAGAACGTTGGAACGCACCGCTCGTTGCTCTGTATATACTGCACTTATTTACTCCTCAAATGTGAGTACCCTGACGTTTTACTTAATAAATTGAATCTGTTCAAACTACTGCACTATGGGATATCATCTCTTTATTTTGTGAGGCATACCTACCCTAGGAATTGAAGCAAGCTATTCACCAATATTTGATTAAGGCTGTAACCTCACAGCCGTGAGGTAAGGGCACATCCGTCCACTCACTGGATAATAGGAAGAAAAAGTCACTGCATCTGTATGCCTGCATGAGTCACTGGAGTTTGAAGCAAAGTGCTCTCCCTTTGAACACAGCATGTTCACTGTATTGAATAGTTTATATTGACTATTAGCACTTTACCCATTTGATCCATTTTTGCACAATTTTTTTTTTTTTTCTCTTATTTGCAATTGTTACGTTTTATATTGCTGCTAGCATCATTTTCACTTATAAGCACTGCATGGATTACGTATGTTGTGTATATAGTTATTGGGTTTATTGACATTTGATTGTTCACTTGGCATGTCACATGGAAATATGCTTATGTGATTATTTAAAAATTGTACACTTTTAGTTATATATCTTGGATTATCACTTTATCACTTTATTTTCACATTTGGTACACTATATTGGCAATTCGGCAATGCCTTCTTGATTTTTACTATTTGTGAGCTTAGGCATTCATTTATGACTGATAGTTTCACCTTTATGGCATTTTTATATATTTGCTACCACGCATTTCAATAATTTATCAAGCACTTTGCACATTCTCCCCTCTTTCCCCTTTTCCCCCTCTCTCCCCTCCCCTTCCCCTCCCCCCCCCCCTCTCTTCCGTCTCTCTTTCCTTCTCTTCCTCTATTTTCTATTGCGCAACACTAAAATCACAAAACTCCGATAGGACAGTGTTGTCGGATAATCCGACAGTGTGAGGGCTCCATTGGACTGTTTCCGTCGGAGTATCCGACGGACCAATTTTCAAGCTGGGCTATAAAATTTTCTGACAACATGATCTGATCGAACTTTGTCCGATCATGTGTAGAGAATTCCAATCGGACAAAGTGCCACACATGCTCAGATCAAATTCCTAGACCAAAGCTATTGGCTATTAGCCTGAACTTAGTCCCGTCCTAACGAAATAACATCATTACGTTAAGTACGATCGGATTTTCTGACAACTTTGTCCGACTGTGTGTATGCAACAGTTTTGGACAAAATCCAACGGATTTGGTTGTCGGAATGTCCGACCATGTGGACAAGGGCTTAGCATTTGCTATTGGTGGAATTTAGACGTCAAGTATCACATTTCCATACTACCGCATATATTTGAAGTCCCTCGTATAAGAACTGGATGGGGTTACATGAAGGACTGATTCATTGATGTTGTAGTGTCTTGGCCTCTCATGAGGATTTTTTTATGTGCATAGCATTTTCCTATTTTCTGCGATTTTCTATGAACTGCACAGATTATTTTTTATAATTTAATGTTATGCATTTTGGATTTGATATTAATTTGCTTTTTATTAATATTTATTTGTTTCACTACTATTGTTGTGTCTCACTCTTTTCAGTGAGTTTACTCTCACAGATTTTTTTTATCACAAATGTTTTTTTAAAATATTTGTCTGGTGTGTATTGTCACTAGTATCTAACATTATTTAGCGCTGCAATTTTTGTTTTTTATGTTTTCACAATTCATCATTGTTGCTGGCTGCTAGACTTTTTACGTTATTCTGGTAGCACAATTATATTTTTATTTTTTGCTGCAGTTATGTGTTTAGTGTTTTGTAAGTGACAGTGATCAATCAATACTGCACTTGGGTGGGCTGGGCTGGGCGGAGGAGCAAAATGTAGGTGCTAGCAGGTATCTGGACTGATCCCGCTAACACTGCATTTTTGGGAACCCTAAACTGCTGGAGACGCTAGTATAGATCGGATCAGATCAGATATCAATCCGTTCAGATACTAAGCCACTAAGGGAGGTGTATGCTGTGTGGGTGTTAGCAGTACTGGCAATAACCTGACGCTGCCTGGGGTGACACAGACCCTGTCTGACTCTAAAACCTAACTTATATCACCCACTGGGTGATCAGGGGGTTAAACCTTTATTAGGTAATAAACGGCAGGTGCCCTGACACTATAAAAAACAAACTAACTAGAAACCCGTAACAGTTATAAGGTGATCACTGGTGAAAAGGTTAATTAGGGGGCAATCAGGGGTTAAAACCTTACTAGGTAGTATATGGGGGTACCTGACGCTATAAAAAGCTGATGCTGAACTTAAATACTTACCTGGCTAACTAGCATCACCTGTGACACTAAGCCCTCGTACACACGGTCGGAGATTCCGGCAACCAAATCCGTCGGATTAATCCCGACGGATTAATTCCGGAAGAGGTCCGGAAGTGATGTTGCATACACATGGTCGGACAAACTGATTGTACATAATGTGATGACGTTATTTCGTTACGACAGGACTACGTTCAGGCTAGTAGCCAATAGCTTTGGTCTAGGAATTTGATCTGAGCATGCGTGGCACTTTGTCCGTCGGAGTAGGCTACACATGATCAGAGTATGTCAGATCGGAGCATTTTGTCTGAAAATTTTACCGGCAAGTTGGAAAAGTTGGTCCGTCGGATATTCCGACGGAAACAGTGCGATGCAGACCACACACAGTGAAATATCCGACAAAATGGTCTGATAGGAAACATTCCGTCGGAATCTCCAACCGTGTGTACAACGGCTAATACAGCAATCAGAAAAAAGATTGCTTAGTGACACTGGTGACAGGGGGGTTAAACCTTTATGGGGGGGGTACCCTAGACCTAAAGGGGCCTACCACTAACTGCCCTAACATTTATAACAGTCACAAATGACACCACTGCAGTAATCAGTAAAAAAATAAAAATAAATGCTATTGGTGTCACTGTGACAGGTGGTGCGGGGGGGGGGGGGGTGATCAGGGGTGATTGGGAGTGATTTGTGTGCCTGCGTGTTCTACTGTAAGTGTAGTGTTGGTGCAAACTCACTTGGATGTCTTCAGTCCTTGGGAAGCCAGGAACGAAAAGGCATGAGGAGTGATGACATCACTTCCTCTGCTTCTGTTTACATTGCAGAAGCAGAGGAAGCTTCTCATTTGCCAGGAGCGATCGCGAGGGGGTGGCAATGAATCAGTGACCCCCCCCCCCCCTCAGCGCGGATCACTCCTGAAGCTATTCCGACCAGGGACGTACAGGTACGCCCATATGCCTACCCGTGCCATTCTGCCAACGTACATTGGCATGCGGCGGTTGGCAACTGGTTAAAAACACTGTAACACAGAAAGCTGGCTGCTGCGTCCTTAACAACTGATGACAGCGGGATGTAAAAATAAGAATTGCCAGCTAAAAAATAGTGAAAAAAACAGCATGGGGTCTCCTCCCAAATCCATACCAGGCCCTTTGGGTTTGGTATGGATTTGGAGGGAAATCCAACAAAAATTTAAAAAACAATGGCGTGGGGTCCCACCCCAAACCCATACCAGACCCTTATTTGAGCATGCAGCCTGGCAGGTTAGGGGGACATTATTTTTTGATTTAAAAAAAAAAAGGAATTGTCAAAAACTGTGTTTGTGTTTTGTCTGTGTGTGAGACTTTTTTGGTGAATGAGTAGATTCTGATAAGCCCCTCGCCCGCAGACCCCAACAACTACAGCCCAGGGTTGTGGGGAAGAGGCCCTTGTCCCCATCAACATGGGGACAAGGTGCTTTGGGGTAGGGGGCAGAGCCCCCCCTGCCCCAAAGCACCCCCCATGTTGAGGGCATGAAACCTGATATGGTTCGCTTGTCCCCTCTCTTTCCTGACCTGCCAGGGTGCATGCTCAGACATGGGCCTGGTATGAATTGGGGGCCGGGCATACCAATGGGGGGGCAGGGGGGGGCGCTGCGGCCCTGTGCCATAAATTGGGGGGGGATCAGGCCAGAGTTTCAGGCTGGTGCTGCTTATTCAGCAGTTATGCTTCCCTTTTTGAGCATTTGACCTCTAGTAGCGGTGTCCAAAAGGATGGCAGCAGCTTGCAGAGGGGAAATGATGCATAAGGTGGCAGGAAGTGCCTGCTGTTTTTAACCACTTGCCGCCCGCCCTATAGGCAATTGACGGTGGCAAAGTGGTTTCATAATCCTGATCGGACGTCATATGACGTGATCAGGATTATGAGCCGCTGCGTGCCCCCAGGGGCGCGCATCGCGGCGATCGTTGTTGCGGGGTGTCAGTCTGACACCCGGCAACTACGATCTCGGTAAAGAGTCTCCGACGGAGACTCTTTACCACGTGATCAGCCGTGTCCAATCACGGCTGATCACAGTGTAAATGGGAAGAGCCGGTGATCGGCTTTTCCTCACTCGCGTCTGTCAGACTCGAGTAGAGGAGAGCCGATTGGCTGCTCCTCTGACAGGGGGGGGGTCTGTGCTGATCGATTATCAGCACAGCCACCCCGAGGATGCCCACACTGGACCACCAGGAACGCCACCAGACCACCAGGGAAAAGGTAATACTCCCTAGACCACCAGGGATGCCAGTCAGCACAATGGATGCCAATCAGTGCCCATAATGGATGCCAATCAGTGCCCACAATGGGCATCACTGATTGGCATGCATTATTGTTTGGCACTGATTGGCATCCATTAGTACAGTATAACACCAATGCTGCCTATGAGTGCCGCCTATGAGTGCCCACCTGTGCCGCCTATGAGTGCCCACCTGTGCCGCCTATGAGTGCCCACCTGTGCCGCCTATCAGTGCCCACCTGTGCTGCCTATCAGTGCCCACCCGCGCCCATCTGTGCCGCCTATCCATGCCCATCTGTGCCGCCTATCCATGCCCATCTGTGCCGCCCATCCATGCCAATCCGTGCCAGCTATCAGTGCCAATTTGTACCACCTATCAGTGTCCATCCGTGTCGCCCATCCGTGTCGCCCATCAGTGCCGCCTATCAGTGCCGCCTATCAGTGCCACATATCAGTGTCCATCAATGCCACCTCATCAGTGCCACTTCATTGGTGCCACATCATTGGTGCCCATCATTGCTGCCTTATCAGTGCCCATCAGTGTAGCCCCATCAGTGCCCATCAGTGAAGGAGAAAACGTACTTATTTACAAAGTTTTGAAACTGAAACAAAAAAAAACATTTTTTTTTTCAAAATTTTCGGTATTTTTTTATTTGTAGCGCAAAAAATAAAAACCGTAGAGGTGATCAAATACCACCAAAAGAAAGCTCTATTTGTGGGAAAAAAATGATAAAAATTTCATTTGGGTACAGTGTAGCATGACCGTGCAATTGTCATTTAAAGTGCGACAGCGCTGAAAGCTCAAAATTGGTCTGGGCAGGAAGGTGTTTAAGTGCCTGGTATTGAAGTGGTTAAAGGCGAAAAAAAACACAAAATGCATGAAAACTGCATGCAAAAATACATAGAAAATGCAAAACACACTGCAAAACATGCCTGAAAAATGCATCAACTGCAAACGCATAGATGTGAACCTAGACTAAGAAGATACACTTGAAAAGTCCAGAGAGACCCCACCAAACAAAATGGATTTTGTATCAACATTCATTTTATTGCAATTATCCGTATAGCCACTAGATGTCACTTTGTGCATGCATAGTCTTGGCTTTAGAGCTGAGTTACAGTCATGATGACTACATAACAAAGATCCATGATCTCTGTATTATTAAACGGAGCTTACACTATAATTAAAAATGTTTTGTAAAAGTTGTTTGTTTTAAGAGAATTGTATAATCTGGGCTTCACTGTAATCCATTTCAGGTGGCATTTATAAACTTCTGATGTAATTTTTAACATTTCAAAAAAGTAATGTTAGCGGAAGGCCAGCATATTCAACTTCCTTCCTTTTGCAAGCCATTTTTCCATTTTAATCACTGTGATACATTGACAATTTTAGAGACAGATTAAGCTTTCTTTTGGTGATATTTTTTCATCACTGGGTTTTTTTTATTTTTTTTGCTACAGGTAGAAAAAGGAAAACAATTTACACATTTAAAAAAAATAATAATAAAATTCTGTAGATTCTGTTATAAAATGTTGCAAATAAATATAATAAATATCCTTTCTTCAAAAATGTAGGCCAAAATATATTCTGCCTCATTTTAAGCAGCCAGGACATCAGGCATGATACATTTTAAAATATATACCATAGATTGTAGACTCTAACGTTTTTTGTTTTTACCAAAGAAACACAGAATATAGAGTCTACAATCTATGGTATATATTTTAAAATGTATCATGCCTGATGTCCTGGCTGCTTAAAATGAGGCCCTAAAATGCCAGGACAGTATAAACACCCCCGAAATTGTCTCTCTTTTTTTAAAGTAGACCCTTTTATAAGAGGCATGGTGAGATTTTAGAGGTTGTAATTATTTGCTACAAATTTTTGGAAGATGAAGAAAGTTAATAAAATGTGATTTTATGAAGTTGTCATTTTTACAAGTTATTTCTCCCACGTGACATGGGCATACTTACAGTTACACCTAAAAACACATTCTTCTAGTCCTCCTGAGTATGAGGATGCCACATGCATACTTCCCAACTTTTTGAAATGGGAATCAGGGACACCTATCAACAAAAGTATGCAGGCATAGGACACACCCCCTGCCACGGCCCTTAAAGGAGAATTGTACAAAAAAAATTGGTTAAACACACACAAGTGATTTTTTTTACCACTACTATTCCTTTATATTGGCTTCTGGAATTTACAAATGCAGCAATTTAGAGATCAGATGGAAAATTTAGCACTGGGAAACACTTTTTTGATAGATAAAAAGTGCATGGATCAGATCAAAATGAGGAGGAATGAGGGACAGAGGGAGATTGTTCCAAATCAGGGACAGTCCCTCGAAATCAGGGACAGTTGGGAGCGCACATGTGTGAGGGGCATAAATTACACATTTAAATTTCCTGAATACCTATCACATTTGCGGAGGCCCTGGAGCATCAGGACAATGAAAACCCTTGAAAAATGACCACATTTTGGAAGACAGACTGCAACACACAACTTCAACAATGAAGAACAATGAACAATGAAGTTCACATTTTTTGTCTCACGTTTTTGGAAAATGAAGAAAGAAGTCCTGCATTGTAAGTGAGGACACCAAGGGTTGACCAACAGCCCAGACTGTCAGAAGGAAGAGGAGGGCACCATCTGCCAGCAGAGTAAGTAAACCAGTTTTTTTGCTCCCTAGACAAAAACAAGCATTTAACCTTTGCAGTGAGGGAGGGGAGAGAGCCCCACTGCAAGGGTAGTTTTAAGGAATTCAGCTTTAAAAGTAGTAAATAGGGATGGCCAAACGGTTCGCCCGGCGGTCGTTTTGCGGCAAATTTCGGGTGTTCGCGGTCCGCCCGATTGGCAGACTATTGCTGCCGTTCGCCCGGCGGACTTCCGTGTTTACGGTATAAAAGAACTTTGACCTATGATGACACATCCATCATGGGGTACAGGACAGCCAATTGAGACATTACAGCACATGGACACTTGGACATTCCCCCTAACTTATAAATAGACCCGATCCGGCGGCCATTTTACATTCTTTCGTATGTCACTATAGGGAGAGGTTGCTGTGTGGAGCAGGGAGAGACTGCAGTGACCCAAATCGCTAGCTATTAGGTCCACAAAAGTTCTTTTCAGGACTGGTATAGGTGTTAGGTGTAGTTCAGGATATAGGTTTGAGGCACTGCTGTGCTAGTGATTGTTGCAGCAGCCTGTCTTTTGTCAGTGTAGAGAGAGGGACAGGACGCTGTGTGCAGCAGGGACAGTCAGTTTAATCATCAGCTGTTACTATTAGGTCCACAAAAGTCCTTTTCAGGACTGGTATGGTAAAGTAGTACAGGATATAGTTTTGAGTGCTATTCAAGTTATTGTTCCAGCAGCCTGTGTTTTGTCAGTTTAAATAGGGACAGGCAGGAAGCTGTGTGTGGCAGTGAGGGACAGTCAGTTTAATCAGTAGCTGTTACTATTAGGTCCACAAAGGTTCTTTTCAGGACTGGTATGGTAATAGGCTTGTACACGTATAATATTTTTTCTTCCAAATATAGAAAGAATATTATACTTGACTGCTGCCCTTCTGCTGCAGTAGTCCTTTATCAGTATAGGGACTGAGATACAGTCTGCTAATCATTCACAACCTACTAGTTCCACAAAGGTCCTTATAAGGACTGGTAAGGTATAGGGTACTACAGTACACAGGGTTGAGTGAGGTACAGTCTGCTATTCCTTAAGGACTGGTATAGGTCCACAATATATAGGGTTGAGGTGCACTACTGCTTACTGCTGCCCTATACTGCAGCAGTCCTTTATCAGTATAGGGACTGAGGTACAGTCTGCTAATCATTCAAAACCTACTAGTTCCACAAAGGTCCTTATAAGGACTGGTAAGGTATAGGGTACTACCGTACATAGGGTTGAGTGAGGTACAGTCTGCTATTCCTTAAGGACTGGTATAGGTTCACAATATATAGGTTTGAGGTGCACTACTGCTGACTGCTGCCCTATATTGCAGCAGTCCTTTATCAGTATAGGGACTGAGAGTTTTGTCACAGGGTCATTTAAAAAATGACAGGCAGAGGAAGAGGCAGGCCCTTCCGCAGGGGTGGTAGGGGTAGGGCAGGAGCAACAGGCTTGAGCCAAAGTGAGAAGTTGCAGAAGGTGCATTCAATTACTTTAAAGGACGCACCAGACTTGGTTGAGTGGCTCACTCAGCCTTACTCTTCTGCACCCTCCTCATCCTCTCGATCTGCACCCTCTTCTTCACTGTCTGCTATGTGCACCCCCAAAGACACTACCACCAACAACACCACCACCACCACCACATACCTTCCGCTTGAGTCACAGGAATTATTTTCCGATCCATATCAAGACATTTCTGATGCGCAGCCACTCTTGGCATTGGATCAGGAAGAGGAGGTAGCAAGAACCGCCACTCAGCAGTCTGACGACAGTACCCAGATCAGCCCAAGGGGGAGGTTGGTCCCCGGTGTTGCTGCCTACTCCGAGATATCTACTTATAGCGGTGGGAAAGGTGACGTTGATGATGACGTGTCTAGTGATGTCACGTGGGTGCCCACAAAAGAGGAAGAGGAGGGGAGTTCAGAGGGAGATATGGACCAGCAGATAGGGAGGAGAAGCAGGAATAACTTACATTGCACAGGAGGGACAAAGCAGACTGCTAATGTATCAGGAGCGAGGCATCGACCAAGTACGGTCACATCGTTCTGGTGAGTGGGGAACCTTGTGGGGGAGCACACAGTCACCTGGAGAATTTAGTCGCAAGCACGAAAGTCACTTTATTCCTGCTGGATTTGCACAATCAAGAATTTTGTCTGATTTTTTTAATTTTCTTTGCTTCCACGTGTGGACATTAACAGACTTTTTTTGTGTTTTTTTTCTTTTTCTTTTTCTGCTTTTGGTTTTTTATTATTTTTTGGCTCTATTTTTTATTTAATGTTGTTTGGGAAATTTTTTATTTTTTGATTTATAGCACATAATTATATATATAGTTTCCTATTTTTCTATTATATATAAATATCCTGGTTGATATTTATTGTATATGTATATATTTAGTAAGATTATCTTGCATTTTTGCACATTTGGATATATGAGGTTTGGGGTTTGGTGTATATAGTACATTTTTGGGGTTTGTCCCCGCTGTTGCTGACTACTCTGAGATTTCTAATTATAGCGGTGGGGAACGTGACGTTGATGATGACGTGTCTAGTGATGTCACGTGGGTTCCCACAAGAGAGGAAGAGGAGGGGAGTTCAGAGGGAGATATAGAACAGCAGATAGGGAGGAGAAGCAGGAATAACTTACATTGCACAGGAGGGACAAAGCAGACTGCTAATGTATCAGGAGCGAGGCATCGACCATGTACGGTCACATCTGGCGCTCCCAGGACGCCGGCACATGGCTCCGCAGTGTGGGCTTTTTTTAACGTGTCCGCTGCTGACATTAGTGTTGCCATCTGCAATCTTTGCAGTCAACCCATTAGTCGCGGTAAGCCCAACACTCACCTAGGGACGACCGCCTTAAGAAGGCACATGAGCAGCCATCACCGAGCCCAGTGGGAGCAACGGAACACACAAAGCCACACTCCAGGCTCTCACCATCCAGCCTCGTCTTCTACTTCTCCTCTCTCCTCACAACGGTCCTCCACTCCACCTTCCATCACGCCAAGCTCACGTTTTTCTGCAAAAAGGCAGGCTTCCGTGGGCCTAATGTTCGAGCGTAAAAAAATGATGACGCCGGATAACCCTCTTGCCCAACGGTTGATGGCTGGCTTGTCAGAACTGATAGCCCGCCAACTACTGCCATATAAACTGGTGGACTCGGAGGCCTTTCGCAAATTTGTGGCCATTGGAACACCACAATGGAAGGTCCCAGGAAGGAAGTATTTCTCAGAGAAGGGCATCCCAGAGCTATATGGCCATGTTCAGCGGCAAGTGAATGCATCTCTGGCACACAGTGTCGGTGCCAAGATACATCTGACCACAGACACGTGGTCTAGCAAACACGGGCAGGGAAGGTATATCACTTTTACTGCCCACTGGGTGAACCTTCTGACGGCCGTCAAGCATGTAACCCAAGACACCCCTGTAGATTTGGTTTTACCGCCATGGATTGCATGCAGGCCTGGCTCTTCTTCTCCTCCTCCTCCTACTCCATCCTCCTCCCTCTCCTCCTCGGCTGACTCCTCCTTTTCCGCTACTAGCGTCTCTTACGCTGCGCCGCCCAAGCTCTCCAGAACCTTGATATGCCAGGTGAGATGTTGCCATGCCGTGCTGCGTCTGTTGTGCCTGGAAGCCAAGAGCCACACTGGCTCGGCACTCCTTTCAGCTTTGCGTTCACAGGCAGATCAGTGGCTAACACCGCTCAATTTGACAGTTGGTAAAGTAGTGTGTGACAGTGGTGCCAATCTGCTTAGCGCATTGAAACAGGGCAAAATGACGCACGTGCCATGCATAGCACACGTCTTAAACTTGGTCGTGCAGCGATTCGTTGTCAAATACCCTGGGGTCCAGGACATCTTGCGGCAGGAGAGGAAAATCTCAGGCCAATTTCAGAAGATCTTACACGGCCATGGCTCACCTTGCTGACATTCAGCAGCGACACAATCTGCCGGTCAGACGTCTTATTTGCGATTGCCCGACACGATGGAACTCAACCTTCTATATGCTTGATAGGCTGCTCCAGCAGTAACGTGCAGTTAATGTCTCCCTGTATGAGCTCTGCAGCAGAACAGGTTCTGGGGAGCTGAGGTTTTTTTCACCGCGCCAGTGGCTGCTCATGCGCGACGCATGGAGACTTCTGCGGCCATTTGAGGAGATCACCAAACTGGTCAGTCGCAGCCATGGCGCCATCAGTGACATGGTACCTTATGCCATCTTTATGGAGCGTGCATTGCGTTGTGCCATTGATCAAGCTGTGGAGGAGCAGGAGCGGGAAGATGAGGAAGTCGCAATGCTGGATGAATTCCCAGGGGGGACTACTCTATCTGAGACAAGTGAACAACAGGAGTCTGAAGAGGAGTCAGAGGAGGATGGTGCCGGGCGGATGAGGAGGAGCAAGAAGAGCATTGTCAGGTACTCACCAGGGGTCGAAGAGCTGAGAGCGGCTTCCCTTGCAACTGGGTGCACAGTACCCCTGAGGGTGGAACAGCGGGTACAGGGCACGAAGGGGCATGGGTTGCCAGCAGGTGACTGGTATGCAGGAAGTAGGGATGAGCCGAACACCCCCCGGTTCGGTTCGCACCAGAACTTTCGAACGGACCCCAAATTCGAATGAACTTTAGAACCCCATTGACGTCTATGGGACTCGAACGTTCGAAATTAAAAGTGCTAATTTTAACGGCTAATATGCAAGATACTGTCCTAAAAAGGGTTTGGGGACTTGGCTCTTGCCCCAGGGGACATGGGTCAATGCCTAAAATGTTTTTAAAAATGGCCGTTTTGGCGGAGCACTGATTTTAATGATGATTAAAGTGAAAAAAAAAGTGAACTATTCCTTTAAATATGGTGCCTGGGGGGTGTCTGTAGTATGCCTGTGAAGTGCCACGTGTTTCCCGTGTTTAGAACAGTCCCTGCACAAAATGACATTAAACAGAAATAACATCATTGAAAACTGCTTGCGGTTTTAATGTTATATCTGGTTCCTGCAATATGGTTGAAAACCATTGAGAAAAATGGCATGGGTGGCAACGTACTTAGACCCCCGTACAAACACAAAATGGCAGAAATGTTACCGCCGTCACAGAGGGCTGTCAGAATGGAGCACTTCCAGGCCTTGCTTTGAGAAATGCCGCATTCTGCTTTTGCGTGCACTGGCAGAGGAGCAATTCCCACTCCCAGAGAAGGAGTTGCGGGTAGCAATCCAACAGCGCCTGCAAGAAGAGGCCGGTTTGAAGATGTGTTGGTGACTTCGGATATGAGGTCATTCTTTCAGCCGACCCATCGACAGGTGTCATCCGGATCCAGCATCAGGGAATGCCTAGACCGTCAGGTGTCCGACTACATCGGGTTAACGGCCGATGTGGACGCTCTGAGAAGTGATGAACCCCTGGACTACTGGGTGGGCAGGCTTGACCTCTGACCAAAGCTTGCCCAATTTGCAATCGAACTGTTGGCTTGCCCCTCATCCAGTGTCCTGTCCGAAAGGACTTTCAGCGCAGCAGGGGGGATCGTGACCGATAAGCGTACTCGCCTAGCTCACAACAGTGTTAACTACCTCACATTTCTAAAAATGAATGAGGCATGGATCTCGGAGGAATTCAACACATGTGACCAGTAGACCATGTATATGTCTAGAAACGATTTTTTTAATCGAGCACACAGACCTTCTTTCTTCATTTGGCTCACTTCCTTGTACAAAAAAAGCACACCGTACTATATGCCCGTAACCTCCTGTTTGAAGAGGTTGAGCGGTGTCATATTTCTACTGGGGCTGCTTATTATGAGGGGCTCCCACCATCCCTGTGCTGTGCTGACTTCCTTCTGGGGCTGCTTATTATGAGGGGCTCCCACCATCCCTGTGCTGTGCTGACTTCCTCCTGGGGCTGTACCTCTGCTGTGCATATTATGAGGGGCTCCCACCATCCCTGTGCTATGCTCATTATGAGGGGCTCCCACCATCCCTGTGCTGTGCTGACTTCCTTCTGGGGCTATACCTCTGCTGTGCATATTATGAGGGGCTCCCACCATCCCTGTGCTATGCTCATTATGAGGGGCTCCCACCATCCCTGTGCTGTGCTGACTTCCTCCTGGGGCTGCTTATTATGAGGGGCTCCCACCATCCCTGTGCTATGCTGACATCCTCCTGCGGCTGCTTATTATGAGGTGCTCCCACTATCCCTGTGCTGTGCTGACTTCCTCCTGGGGCTGCTTATTATGAGGGGCTCCCACCATCCCTGTGCTATGCTCATTATGAGGGGCTCCCACCATCCCTGTGCTATGCTGACTTCCTCCTGGGGCTGCTTACGGTGCAGGTGTCAGTGCTTTATGTCACATTGCTGTCAGTGCTCTCTATCACGGTGCTGGTGTCAGATCACTCTATCACGGTGCTGGTGTCAGATCACTCTATCACGGTGCAGGTGTCAGATCATTCTATCACGGTGCAGGTGTCATTGCTGTATGTCACGCTGCTGATGTCAGTGCTCTCTATCACGGTGCGGTTGATCATCCATCACATATAAAAAAAAAATGCTTATAGTTGTCGATCCCAGATTCACCTCATGCATGTGTTATGTCATTGGCCATGTGGTGGGACTATGTTTGCACAGCTATCACGGTGCAGGTGTCATTGCTGTATGTCACGCTGCTGATGTCAGTGCTCTCTATCACGGTGCGGTTGATCATCCATCACATATAAAAAAAAAATGCTTATAGTTGTCGATCCCAGATTCACCTCATGCATGTGTTATGTCATTGGCCATGTGGTGGGACTATGTTTGCACAGCTAGTAATTATTTTGTGGCTGCAAATTTGACCTGTAGGTTTGCAAAGTTCGCCTCCCATTGAAGTCAATGGGGCCCTCCGCGAACGTTGCGGTTCGCAAACTATCGGCCGCGTTCGCGGTCCGCGTTCGCGAAATGTCCCGTCGGAAGTTCGTCCATCACTAGTAGTAAAGGTCATTATTAATGAACCAAATCCCAAAGCTCTCTGTGCAGCTGCATAATATGTCCAGACCAAAAGTCATTAAAAGCAAGTAGCTAAACTAGTTTTTGTCTATCTTTGTCCTATATAAAACCAGATCTAAAAGTTGTCAGTGGTAGAACATACACATTAACCCAGTGGCGGCCCATCCATAGGGGGCGCCCGGGCACCGCCCCCCCCGCCCCCCCCAGGCAGACCAAAAAAGAAAAAAGTAAAAAAAAAATGTTATTTAAACATATCCCTTTACATTTTTTATTTTTTTAATGTCCTTATGTGCACTGTGTCCCGGCATCGGGCGCTGGGCACAGTGCGATATGTGAAGCGCCATGTCTATGCAATCACGAGATTGCAGACGAGGCGCTTCATTTGGCCCAAAAGAACTCGCTCTGTGGCGCGGTCAATCGCGCCACAGCTTCCGGCTGTCTGACTGGCCAGGCGAGTGCATAAATTCATTCAGAAGCAGGAAGGAAGTGATGTCATTGGCACTCGTCTCCTGCTGTGGATGGTATGCATGGATGAATGTAAGGCAGCAACCACCTGGTTCTAAAGTACTGTACTAAAGTGTCTTATTTGGTTATTGTGGACGGCAGAACACCCCCCCCCCCCCCCATTCTCATTCTAAATTACATGTTTTTATTTTCTTAACCTGGATGGCACCCTCCCACCCTCCCCCCTTGTAAAACTACATGGATTTTTTTTAATGATTTTGGACTGCAGCAAACACAACACCCCCCCCCCCTTCTAAACTACACATATTTTTTTCTCAGTCTGGGTGACAGCACCCCGCACTTCTGAACTACATGGATTATTTTTATGATTTTTGATGGCAGCAACCCCCCCCCCCCCCCCTCGCTTCTGACTCATCCCATCCCCCACGGGACTGACACTGACGCCACCCCCCCCCCAGCACTGACACTGACGCCACCCCCCCAGCAATGACACCACCCCCCCAGCACTAACACAGATGCCATCTCCCCTCAGCACCGGCACTCATCCCATCCCCCCAGCACTGACACTGACACCACCCCCCCCAGCATTGACACTGATATATACCAGGCTTGTGAGAAATGCTACATGCCAGGCTTTGTAAGAAATGCTACATGCCAGGCTTGTGAGAAATGCTACATGCCAGGCTTGTGAGAAATGCTACATGCCAGGCTTTGTGAGAAATGCTACATGCCAGGCTTGTGAGAAATGCTACATGCCAGGCTTGTGAGAAATGCTACATGCCAGGCTTTGTGAGAAATGCTACATGCCAGGCTTGTGAGAAATGCTACATGCCAGGCTTGTGAGAAATGCTACATGCCAGGCTTTGTGAGAAATGCTATATGCCAGGCTTTGTGAGAAATGCTATATACCAGGCTTGTGAGAAATACTACATGCCAGGCTTTGTGAGAAATGCTATATACCAGGCTTGTGAGAAATGCTATATGCCAGGCTTTGTGAGAAATGCTATATGCCAGGCTTTTCGAGAAATGCTACATGCCAGGCTTGTGAGAAATGCTATATACCAAGCTTGCGAGAAATGCTACATGCCAGGCTTTGTGAGAAATGCTATATGCCAGGCTTGTGAGAAATGCTACATGCCAGGCTTGTGAGAAATGCTATATACTAGGCTTGTTAGAAATGCTACATGCCAGGCTTTGTGAGAAATGCTATATACCAGGCTTGTGAGAAATGCTACATGCCAGGCTTGTGAGAAATGCTACATGTCAGGCTTCGTGAGAAATGCTATATGCCAGGCTTCATGAGAAATGAAATATACCAGGCTTTGTGAGAAATGCTACATGCCAGGCTTGTGAGAAATGCTATATGCCAGGCTTTGTGAGAAATGCTACATGCCAGGCTTGTGAGAAATGCTATATACCAGGCTTGTGAGAAATGCTATATGCCAGGCTTTGTGAGAAATGCTATATGCCAGGCTTTGCGAGAAATGCTACATGCCAGGCTTGTGAGAAATGCTATATGCCAGGCTTTGTGAGAAATGCTATATGCCAGGCTTTGCGAGAAATGCTACATGCCAGGCTTGTGAGAAATGCTATATACCAGGCTTGCGAGAAACGCTACATGCCAGGCTTTGTGAGAAATGCTATATGCCAGGCTTGTGAGAAATGCTATATACTAGGCTTGTGAGAAATGCTACATGCCAGGCTTTGTGAGAAATGCTATATACCAGGCTTGTGAGAAATGCTACATGCCAGGCTCGTGAGAAATGCTACATGCCAGGCTTTGGGAGAAATGCTATATGCCAGGCTTTGTGAGAAATGAAATATACCAGGCTTTGTGAGAAATGCTACATGCCAGGCTTGTGAGAAATGCTATATGCCAGGCTTTGTGAGAAATTCTATATGCCAGGCTTTGTGAGAAATGAAATATACCAGGTCTGTAAGGCTGCGCTATATACCATGATCTATGATGCTGGGGCTATATACTCTGTCCTGTGATGCTGGGGCTATATACTCTGTCCTGTAATGGTGAGCTGTATACTCCTGACACTGAGTGGAAGCAAGTGGAATACAGGGGACGGAGTGGGTGGATTCTATAAGGGGTGTGGCTTATGAGAAGTGGGAGGGGGCAACCAGTAAGGGGCGGGGTCTGGCGCCCCCCCATCCTAAAACTTCACCAGCCACCACTGCATTAACCAACTGGCTTCCTTCCTTTGTTTTGAATAAATACTGGCTATGTAAGAAAAGTCCAGTATATGCTAAAACAAGACCATTGCATGCGCATGTTTCTGAGCATAAGCTCAATACAAGACATGCACATGCACACTTAGCGCTGGTATTGGCGCCACACAGTCTATTGAAGCTGGATTGTGACATGGACAAGCTGCTAAGTGGTCTTCAGCTAGTTGTTGATTTACCAGTGACCTGACCTGCTACATTTGCCTTCCCGTGTATGACCTGACTTGCCTTTGACCTGTCTTTCGATCTGTATCTAAATGTTGTGACCTCAGCCTGTGTTTGGACTCTGTATCCCGTTTCCTGATTTGGTAGCAGCCAAACTGTGAACTGATCTTGGCTTGTATCCTACCTCTGCCTCTGCCTATGTTCAGTGGCATCACTGGGGGGGGGGGGGGGGCAGAGGGGGCCATGACCCCCCCAACATTATACCGTGCCCCCCAATTAAAATGCCATCACCACTTTACTGACTGTTAATTGTTCTGGCTGGGGCAGGCCAGCCAAGACACGCTTTACCCTTTAGTTCCCCAGCTTCTGGCTCACTGCCCAAATTGGTTGCTAGTGGCCTGGCGTCTATCAACCAGTGACATCACCAGAGCGAGGCCTCAGCATTCAGAGCGGAGGAGGATTTAACTTCCTCCTCCTCCGCACCTAGTACTTAGCTCCACCCACCTCCTCTGAGCCAGGGCCAAAACTAGTGGAGCCTGAAAGACTTGTGCGGGCTGTGATGTGATCTCCATGTCCCCGCTGCTGCTTTTTTCCCCCATGTACAGTTCCAGCACTGCTGGAGATATCTTTCTGTGAGGGGGGAATCTGATGGTAAAGGGGGGCTCTTTCTGTGATTGTGGGATTTGATGGTAAAGGGGGGCTCTTTCTGTGAGTGCGGGATCTGATGATAAAGCGGGACTCTTTCTGTGAGCAGGATATCTGATGGTAAATGGGGGATCTTTCTGTGAGCGGGGATCTGATGTTAAAGGGGGGTTCTTTCTGTGGGTGGGGATCTGATGGTAAAGGGGGGCTCTTTCTGTAAGGGGGGATCTGATGGTAAAGGGGGGTCTTTCTGTAAGTGGGGGCTCTTTCTGTAAGTGGGGTCTCTGATGGTAAGGGGGGGCTCTTTCTTTATGTGTGGACTCTGATTGCAAATGGGGTCCTGATTTATCGGGCCATTGTTGATGTGAAGGGAAACTCGGATGTAAAAGGTGCTCTCTGTGCACTCCCCTGCCGGGACTCCTTTTCTCAGATCCCCCTGCTGGACTCTGCTCCATCCTCTGCCGAGCTCAGCCTGGCCTGGCTTTATTACGTTTGTTTGCAGTGCAGCACTAGGCACAGTGAGTGGCATGAGATAGGGAACCAGGGTACCTGCGACAGGCTTACTGCAGCATATGGGGCAGCTAGTGGTACCAGAGAATGGGATACCTCAACACTGAATGTTTCCCCCGACTGGGACTAGAGAGCTCTGCACCAGGTAGACAGGGCGCCACACCCCAAGCACACACAGCATAGGAGGACAGCATCAGTTGGAGACATATCCAGTTGCTTTGGGGTGGGTGTGGTAAAATTGTAGACAAAAATTCTTGCACCGGTCTGTCAGAGAATCACCAGACTTCAACGTCGGCACTTCCCCGTGCGCCTGCGGGGAAGAGCTGCACAACGACGCATGCATATACGTCGTACGATACAATGTCGTACACGCATTTGCAAGCCTATGCACACGGCTATGGGCCTTACCCGTTTGGCCTGACAGTCCTATAAAAGGCATCAATGTGCTCTGTGTCTTTGCTGGTTTGTCTCCTCAGCTCACCTGTGTTCCTGTTTCCTGTTCCTGTTGACCACTTCCTGTTGTGACCCGGCTTGTTTGAAGACCACTCTGCTTCTCTCCTGATCTGACCCCTGGCTTGTTTAAACGGACTTTCTGCACTTAGCCTTGCTGGCTCACGGACTGATACCTGTGCTTGACCCTCGGCCTGCCTCTGGAATATCCTTCGTCTCACGGACTGTACCTGTGTTTGACCCTCGGCCTTCACTCCAGGTGTTGGAACCCCTGGCAGGCGTTTACCTCTACCAGTTCCAAGATCTTCTGCACGGGCATCTCTTCCTTCAGTAGACCTGCTGCATTCCAGTCACCTGCTGGCAACCCGTGCCTCTCTGTGCCCTGTACCCACTGTTCCATCCTCAGGGGTACTGTGCACCCAGCTGCAAGGGAAGCCGCTCTCAGCACTTCGGCTTTGGTGAGTACCTGACAGTACAAACCAGCCATGTCAGAAGCCGACAGGGTTGGCTCACCTTTGGAGGCTCTCTGCCAGCAGGTTGCAGTCCTCACCCAGGCCGTACAGCGACTCCAAGATGGCTACTTCCAGATTGAGGGTCGCCTTCAGCACTTGGCAGTCGCTCCCAGTCTACCAGATTCTTCATCGTCCACAGCCAGCAGCCCTTCTGCTTCGCATGCCCAAAGCGATGCTACACCTGCGGTAGTCATGACCCTTCCGGAACCCAGGGTCCCTACTCCTGAGCGTTTTTCGGGCAGCCGGAAGAAGTTTAGGTCATTTAAAAATGCATGCCTCCTGTATTTGGCTTTGTAGCCCAGGACCTTCCATTCTGAGTCGGTAAAGGTGGGTTTCATCATTTCCCTGCTATCCGATGAGCCACAGTCCTGGGCCCATAACCTCCTAGAACAGAAGAGCCCCCTTCTTGATTCAGTAGAGACTTTTTTTGAAGCTATGTCACAACTATATGACGATCCCCACCGCACCGCTACGGCTGAAGCCATCCTGCATTCCCTAACCCAGGGAAAGAGACCAGTAGGGGATTACATTGTGGAATTTCGGAAATGGTCTGGGGACACTAACTGGAATGAGGCTGCCCTTAAGTATCAGTTCCGTCTGGGCCTGTCTGAGACCTTAAAAGATGAACTAGCCCGAGTAGACACCCCTACATCCCTGGAAGATCTGGTCCATTTGGCTACCAAACTTGATCGACTTCTACGGGAGCGTCGCTCCGAACGCCTCCAGTCACCTAGACCCATGTGGATGCTACCCCGGGTACCCCCGGTACCCGCACCTGTTCCAGCTCCCACCTCCTCTACTGATGGCGAACCCATGCAGCTGGGCTTGGTCCGGGCTCCACTCACCCCTGACGAGAGACTCCGTCGGCGTCAAGCCAACCTTTGTCTATATTGTGGTGAAGCGGGCCATTTCCTACGCAGCTGCCCTGTGAGACCCAGTAAGTGCCGACCTCGTGTTGCTGTGAATTCCCAGATTGCGGTTTCCACCCGGTCTCACCTTGTCCTCCCGGTTTCATTACAGGTGGCGGAAGAGGAGGTTCGGCTGGGAGCCATCATTGACTCCGGGGCCTGCAGTTGCTTTATGGACATAACCCTAGCTCGGAGTCTGCACGTTCCCTTCTGCTCTAAAAAACAACACCTTCAGATTCATCTGGCCGATGGCTCCCTACCCTGCTCCGGTCCTGTGACCCAGGAAACAGTACCAATCTTGACATCCACAGACTCTGGTCACTGCGAATTTCTTCGCTTTGACATTATCCACTCTCCTATGTTCCCAATCATTCTGGGTTTCCCTTGGTTACAAGCCCACGACCCACAGATCAACTGGAACAAGAAAGAAGTACTCTTTTCATCTGCCTACTGTTCACAGCACTGTCACCTGCCGACCTCCCACAAGTCCACCTCCTGCCTAACCATACAGACCATTCCTGATAACCTGCAACATGTCCCTTCAGCCTATCATAATTTTTTGGACATCTTTGACAAGAAGAAGGCTGATACTCTGCCACCCCATCGGCCCTATGATTGCCCGATAGACTTGCTACCCGGTTCCGAAATTCCGTTTGGTCGGATCTTTCCATTATCAGAGACTGAACTAGAAGCCCTACTCTCTTACATAGATGAAAACCTGGAAAAGGCATTCATCTGACTATCCTCTTCTCCAGCTGGTGCAGGCATCTTTTTTGTTGAAAAAAAGGACGGTTCTCTCAGGCCTTGCGTGGACTACAGGGAACTTAATAAAATTACCATTGAGAACAGGTACCTGCTTCCACTCATCCCTGAACTTTTTCAACGCCTAAGAACTGCCAAGATATTTACTAAACTAGATCTTCGGGGAGCATATAACTTAGTCCGAATCCGTGATGGGGATGAGTGGAAGACGGCTTTCAGGTCTAGATTCGGGCATTTTGAATATCTAGTGATGTCCTTCGGGCTCTGCAATGCCCCGGCCACATTCCAGCATCTGGTCAACGATATATTCCGTGAGTATCTAGACAACTTCGTGATGGTATATCTTGACGATATTCAGATTTTTTCCAATTCCTTAGAACTGCACCGTACTCACGTCAGGAAGGTCCTCCTTGTCCTCAGAGAACATGGGCTCTACCTAAAGGGAGAAAAGTGTGAATTTGAGAGAGACACCATCCAGTTCCTTGGATTTATCATCTCCACAGGAGGAATCTCAATGGATCCAAAGAAGATCAAAGCCATTCAAGAATGGCCGGCACCTTCAGACAAAAGGTCTGTACAGCGATTCGTTGGCTTTGCCAATTTTTATCGCAGGTCTATCCAGGGCTTCTCCACGATTATTTCCCCCATCACCCAACTAACCCGCCAGCAGGTCAAATTTCGATGGTCTCCACAAGCACAGGAAGCCTTCGATGAATTAAAGAGACTCTTTATATCAGCTCCTATCCTCCTACATCCAGATCCAAGCCTTCCCTATGTGTTGGAGGTGGGCGCCTCTGAATTCGCATTAGGTGCTATCCTCTCCCAAAGAAGTGGGCCGAAGGCTCTCCTTCATCCAGTTGCCTTCGCCTCTCGGAAACTCAGTCCTCCGGAGAGGAATTACGATGTCGGAGATCAAGAACTTCTCGCTATAAAGTTTGCACTGGAAGAATGGAGGTACCTGCTGGAGGGTGCGTCTCAACCCATCATGATCTTTACAGATCACAGGAACATGGAGTACCTCAGAGCTGCTAAACGCCTCCGACCCCCAACAAGCACGCTGGGCTCTCTTTTTCTCCAGGTTCAATTTCCATATCACCTTCCGTCCCGGTTCCAAGAATGGGAAAGCAGACGCACTCTCCCGAATGTTTCCAGAAGCCGAAGAACCACCTGAACCCACAACTATTCTGTCTCCACACAACTTCCTCCAAATTATCCAGCCCGATCTAGAAACTGCCATCAAACAAGCCACTAACCAACTCTCGAAAACTACAGCATCCTCCCTGGAAAGGAAACACGGTTTGCTATGGGCACACAACAAGGTATTCATTCCTCCTTCAGTAAGACCTCAGATTTTGCAAACCTTTCATGACCACAAGATGGCAGGACATTTTGGGATCCAGAAGACTGCCAATTTAATCAGTCGTTCGTACTGGTGGCCGGGTTGGAGAAGGGACTGCAAGAACTATGTCCAATCCTGTATCACTTGCCAGCGTAACAAGGGGGCAAACACCAAGGCCTGGGGACTTTTGAGGTCCTTAGGCCGCGTACACACGGGCGGACTGTCTGGCCAACTAAGTCCGTCAGACAATCCGACAGACAGTCCGTCCTACTTTTAAATGAACGGACTTGACCACACACGATGAACAGACAGTCCGCTGAAAGCTTGCGCGATGACGTGTACAGCACGTACGACGGGACTAGAAATACGACGTCCAATACACTGCAATGCAACCTTCGGCCGTGTAAATCCTTTCTGAGCATGCGCCATACTTAGTCCGTCCAACTTGCCTACTCACGAGCGGACTGTCCGCTAAAACCAAGTTTGGACGGACAATATTACGGAAATTCCGAAAGACTTAGTCCGCCAGACAGTCCGCTGAAAAAGTCAGCTGAAGCCCACACACGAGCGGACTGTCCGCTGAAACACGTTTCAGCGGACCAAGTCCGTCAGACAGTCCGCCCGTGTGTACGCGGCCTTACCTGTTCCCGAACGCCCTTGGAGAGAGATCTCTATGGATTTTATTGTTGACTTACCACCTTCTGACCAGTTCACTACAATCCTAGTAGTGGTAGATCGTCTCTCGAAGATGGCACACTTTCTACCTATGTATGGCACCCCTTCTGCTTCGGCTACAGCAAGTATCTTTATCAAGGAAGTCGTGAGGCTACATGGCGTCCCTTCCAACATCGTGTCTGATAAGGGAATCCAATTCACCTCCAAATTCTGGAAAGACCTCTGCAAAGCACTAGAAATCGAGACCTCACTATCCTCCGCATACCACCCGCAAAGCAACGGGCAAACAGAAAGAACAAATCAGACACTAGAACAATACCTTCGTTGCTTCTGCTCCTGCTCTCAAGACAATTGGTCCTCTCTCCTGCCCTGTGCGGAATTTGCGTATAATAACTCTGTACATTCCGCCACCAACCAAACTCCATTTTGGGCGAACTATGGCTACCACCCTTTTTTCTTGCCAGATTCCGTCCCTGAAGTCTCTGCTCCTGCAGTCCAAGAACGGGTAAAGTAAATTCAGGACAATTTCCTACAGATTCAGGAGGCCATGAAGAAGGCTCAAAGAGACTATGAGGTGTACTACAATAGAGGAAAAGGAGGTTGCCCAAGTTTCAAGATCGGGGATAAGGTTTGGTTATCTTCTGCCAACCCGAGATTGCCATACCCGTCACGGAAGCTCGGTCCCAAGTTCATTGGCCCCTTTGGAATCAAAAGGGTGGTAAACCCAGTAGCTTTTGAACTGGTGCTACCTAGTTCGTACAAAATTCACTCGGTGTTCCATGCATCCCTATTAAAACCAGTGATTCCAAGCTCCTTCACCGGAAGACAAGTGGCACCACCTCCACCCGTCCAAGTCGAAGGTGAGGAAGAATTCGAGGTTGAAGCCATAATGGACTGTCGAAGAAGGGGAAGACAGACCCAATACCTGGTAAAATGGAAAGGGTATCCCCCTGAAGACAGTTCTTGGGAACCCTCCAGTAACATCCACGCTCCTCGCCTGATACGGGATTTTTACCAGAGACACCCCAAGCTACCAGCCAGATTGGGCATCCGGAGGCTGCCCCTTGGGGGGGGGGGGCACTGTCAGAGAATCACCAGACTTCAACGTCGGCACTTCCCTGTGCGCCTGCGGGGAAGAGCTGCACAACGACGCATGCATATGCGTCGTACGATACAATGTCGTACACGCATGTGCAAGCCTATGCACACGGCTATGGGCCTTACCTGATTGGCCTGACAGTCATATAAAAGGCATCAATGTGCTCTGTGTCTTTGCTGGTTTGTCTCCTCAGCTCACCTGTTTCCTGTTCCTGTTGACCACTTCCTGTTGTGACCCGGCTTTTTTGAAGACCACTCTGCTTCTCTCCTGATCTGACCCCTGGCTTGTTTAAACTGACTTTCTGCACTTAGCCTTGCTGGTTCACGGACTGATACCTGTGCTTGACCCTCGGCCTGCCTCTGGAATATCCTTTATCTCACGGACTGATACCTGTGCTTGACCCTCGGCCTGCCTCTGGAATATCCTTTATCTCACGGACTGATGACTGTGCTTGACCCTCGGCCTGCCTCTGGAATATCCTTTGTCTCACGGACTGTACCTGTGTTTGACCCTCGGCCTTCACTCCAGGTGTTGGAACCCCTGGCAGGCGTTTACCTCTACCAGTTCCAAGATCTTCTGCACGGGCATCTCTTCCTTCAGTAGACCTGCTGCATTCCAGTCACCTGCTGGCAACCCGTGCCTCTCTGTGCCCTATACCCACTGTTCCATCCTCAGGGGTACTGTGCACCCAGCTGCAAGGGAAGCCGCTCTCAGCACTTCGGCTTTGGTGAGTACCTGACACGGCCCTGTACCCTGGCACATGGATCAGGAGGCTCTGTGTGAGCGGCCAGAGCCGGTTGTGCTGGAGCTGTCAGTGTCAGTTCAATGGATCAAAGCTCTTTAAGCTCAGGGTTCCCACTGATTCTGCATTAGGGTGAGTTGAACTATTTAATTATATATTACAATGTAATAATAGAAATAATGTGATTTGATCATTCGTACACCATATCAAGCATGGTGTTGAGATGATTTAAGTGCACCAGCCATTCACCTGACAAATCACCCACCGTCAAATTCCTCCTCAACCCCGAGACTCCATCCCCTGAATGGCAGTTTGGAAATGTGGTCACCCTAGCCGCCACCAGAATAGCACAGGCTTTCCTGAATGTTTACTGTTTAGTGTTTAATGCCCATTGTCAGGAAGTATAATGTTAATACATCATTTATATATCCTGACAATGGGCATCAAATGCATTAAGAATTTGCATTGTCAGGAATATTTCATGTTTATGCATTTGATGTCCGATTTCAGGGGTGTATATACTGTATATTTATTTGATAAAAAACAAAAGGAAAAAGTTACTTGCACACTATCACAAATCCCTATGCACATTTAAAGAATTGGATGTTTTCTAGTATCACTACACTAACATTATATCTGTATGCATTTGATATCCATTGTCAGGATATATAAAAAAAAAGTGAGTACACCCCTCACATTTTTGTAAATATTTTATTATATCTTTTTATGTGATAACACTAAAATGACACTTTTCTACAATGCAAATTAGTGAGTGTACTTGTATAACAGTGTAAATTTGCTGTCCCCTCAAAATAACTCAACACACAGCCAATAATGTCTAAACCGCTGGCAACAAAAGTGAGTTCACCCCTAAGTGAAAATGTCCAAATTGGACCCAATTAGCTATTTTCCCTCCCTGATGTCATGTGACTCATTAGTGTTACAAGGTCTTAGGTGTAAATAGGGAGCAGGTGTGTTAAATTTGGTGTTATCACTCTCCCTCTCTCATACTGGTCACTGGAAGTTAAATATGGCACCTCATGGCAAAGAACTCTCTGAGTATCTGAAAAAAAAGTATTGTTGCTCTACATAAAGATGGCCTAGGCTATAAGAAGATTGCCAAGACCCTGAAACTGTGCTGCAGCACAGTGGCCAATACCATACATTGGTTTAACAGGACAGGTTCCATTTAGAACAGGTCTCGCCATGGTCAACCAAAGAAGTTGAGTGCACATGCTCAACGTCATATCCAGAGGTTGTCTTTGTGAAATAGAGGTATGAGTTCTGCCAGCATTGCTGCAGAGGTTGGGGGGGTCAGCCTGTCAGTGCTCAGACCATATGCCGCACACTGTACCAAATTGGTCTGCATGGCTGTCCTCCCAGAAGGAAGCCTCTTCTAAAGATGATGCACAACAAAGCCCACAGTTTGCTGAAGACAAGCAGACTAAGGACATGGATTACTGGAACCATGTCCTGTGGTCTGATGCTACCAAGATAAACTTATTTGGTTCACATGGTGTCAAGCGTGTGTAGTGGCAACAAGATGAGGAGTACAAAGACAAATGTGTCTTGCCTACAGTCAAGCATGGTGGCTGGAAGTGTCATGGTCTGGGGCTACATGAGTGCTGCCGACACTGGGGAGCTACAGTTCATTGAGGGAACCATGAATGCCAACATGCACTGTTACACACTGAAGGAGAGCATGATCCCCTCCCTTCGAAGACTGGTCCGCAGGGCAGTATTCCAACATGATAACAACCCCAAACACACCTCCAAGATTACCACTGCCTTGCTAAAGAAGCTGAGGGTAAAGGTGATGAACTGGTCAAGCATGTCTCCAGACCTAAACCCTATTGAGCATCTGTGGGGCATCCTCAAATGGAAAGTAGAGGAGCGCAAGGTCTCTAACATACACCAGCTCCGCGAGGTCGTCATAGAGGAGTGGAAGAGGATTCCAGTGGCATCCTGTGAAGCTCTGGTGAACTCCATGCCCATGAGGGTTAAGTCAGTCCTGGAAAATAATGGTGGCCACACCAAATATTTACACTTTGGGCCCAATTTGTACATTTTCAATTTTGTTGCCAGCGGTTTAGACATTAATGGCTGTGTGTTGAGTTATTTTGAGAGGATAGAAAATTTACACTGTTATACAAGCTTTACACTCACTAATATTCCATTGTAGAAAAGTGCCATTTCTTCAGTGTTGTCACATGAAAAGATATAATAAAATATATACAAAAATGTGGGGGGTGTATGCACTTTTGTGAGATACTGAGTGTATATATTATATATATATATATATATATATATATATATATATATATATATATATATAATTTGCCTTTTATAGTTGCCCCCCCCTACTTTTGTTCCTGTCCCCCCATGTGCCCCCCCTAAATATGAAAGCTGGAGACGCCACTGCCTATGTTCCTGTAGTTTGCTGTCTCGCTCTTGAGAACCTTTGTCTTGAGTCCTGGCTTCACTCCTATCTTTTATTCAAGTGTCACTGTGTTGTGGCCTCTAGTCCTTATCTGATGGTCCACAGTCATCTGTGTCCCTCATTCAACAGTCTCCTCACATCTCCTGTCACCACTGCCAGGGGTATAAAATAGAAGAGAAGAACACAAGAGAAGCCCCCTCTCCTGATTGATCTCCACCAGGTACATAATAGGTTGCCTGTTAAAGTTCTAGGGCAATAATTGTATTCCCACTAAATGTTTAATGACTTCTTATCTTTTTTCACAAAATGGTCATGAAGCTTTATTGATAGAATCTGCTCACAATAAATACCTTTTCTCAAAATAAAAAATGCACTTTCCCCACTCCCCTGGTCCCTGCTACACTTGTCGCCTTCATTGGGTATGTTCTGCTGCCCATGCCAGCTGGTGCATGCAGTCGGGGTTTTTGGAAAATGCCGTTCACAGCCCAGAGGTTGTATAGCACCATAGTTCATGCAATG
Source organism: Lithobates pipiens (assembly GCF_037356315.1). Taxonomy (NCBI): domain Eukaryota; kingdom Metazoa; phylum Chordata; class Amphibia; order Anura; family Ranidae; genus Lithobates; species Lithobates pipiens. Next base: position 129,086,510 of record NW_027507787.1, on the reverse strand, counting down.
GTGAGAGGACATGTGTTGGCCAATAAGAATCTCTCTGAGCCGTCCCAGCATTCTGAAAGAAATAAGGGAACAGAAGAGCAGGGCTTTCAAATGCCTGGACTCAGGGCTCAAGTCTTGCGGGAACGCATGGGAATGGAGTTCCTGTACTTTTTCCACAACAGGAACTCAGTTCCCGTTAGCAGCCATGTCCTGCAAGACTTTGAAGTATGCCAGCTGTGTGGCAGGTGCTACACCAGCAGCTGCCGACACAGCTCGCAATAGTAAGCGCCGCACACCAGGGGTGGACTGACCATTCAGGCATTGCCAGTAGGGGGCCCCATGACAGCTTCCGCTTCATTCTATCTATCTACCTGTCAATCACAGCTAGCTGGCGGGTAGATCAGGTCCCTGCTGCTAAGAGATTGTATTTAGTCAGATCTCTCATTATGCGCTCCTCCCCATCGACCCCTCCTGATTTTCTGTCTCCTCATCCCCCCCCCCCCCCCAGTCTCTGCATACTTGCTCTGTGTGTCCCGCTGAATCCCCCCTCCTCTATCTTCAGTGCCATATGATGAGAGAACCCAGAGGAGGAGCATAGCCATTCTGCTCACAGGACAAGCAGGGAGAGAGGTGAGCTGAGGGAGGAACATCAGTTTGGGGTGGTAAGCTGAGCACAATACCTGGCAACGTTTAATGCCAGGAGGGAAGTTTATGTGGAAATATGTGAAGGGTTGGAATAGCAGCGAGTGTGTGTTGGAGCCCAGCAGAGTTTGCAGCCCCCTCAAGCTAAAATTCATCTCCTAAGTAGGAACACATCACTATCTTCCCAAGCATTCTGTCCAGATAATGTGCAGTTCATTTATGACCTTTCCGTTTAATTCCGTGTTATTCAAACTCTGTTCAATGAAAAGTGTAAACTCACCACATAAACACTCTATCCTGATTATTCAGAGAATTACCATATTTATGTTTATTGAGGATTGTTTTTTTTTTATGTACTAACAGTTAAGCTTCATACACACAATACAAAAATTGGATGAAAAATACTACTTTTGAAGCGTTCGTGCATATGAGCGTTTCATTTTTTTTTTTTTTTGGTGGGCGAGAGGATCTTGGGTGGGAGTTCCCACACTTTTTTCCAAAGTACTTGACCCCTGCCTGGACTGCATCACTGACTACATCAACCAATGTCGGCAGTGATAGACAATCATGGAGTGAGGCAAGTGTAGCAGGGATCAGGGGTGTGTGTGGGGGGGGGGGGGGGGAATTAACCCTATAAACTTAAAAATACATAGCGGCAACAATGTCAGCGATGTCCATGCTGTGTCCTTACCGCCTACCACCCTTTTCCGAAGGGATTAGTCCTTCAGACAATGTGATTGTGATATGTTAGAAGGGCGTCGGCTTGGTGAGGGTAAGGGTGGGAGAAAGTTTAGAGAAGTAATGGGTTATCTGGAGATATGAGTACCTCAAATGGTCTGAGACTTGGCTTTAGATTGGAGGGCTGGAAAGGGTCTAAGTTTAGGTGTGACTGGATGGACAAAGTGGCGGAGTTGAAACAGTCCCTTCTTTGCCCACGGGAACATACAAACATGTGAAAGACTGTCAGGGATTAAGGGATTAAAGAGTACGTTAAAGGGGGGGCAAGGGGACGATAGGGCAAATTTGGAAAGGCAGGAGTGCCATAGCCTGAGTGTGAACAGCATGGGGCCCAGGCAAAGGTCTTGAAGCCTGGGGTCTGACACTGCCTCGGGGGACCACAGTAGGGAGCAATGATGGGTCGGGAAAAGGGAGCCCATCTCTATCTCTGTCCAGCGGCTTGGGGGTCTCAGACTGGACCATGACACCACCGTACGTAGGTGGGAAGCCAGGTAAAATTTGTAGACGTCTGGAGCCCCCATACCACCTTGACCTTTAGGGGAGAAAATAATCGAGCTGGCCACTCTATGTGCCCCACCTTTCCAAATAAAGTTAAGGAACCACCGCTTAAGTATTTTTATCTGAGCCATAGGGATGGGGACAGGGAGTGTTTTGAAAAAAATATAATAGTTTTGGCATGATTGACATCTTCAGCACTAGGGATGAGCCAAACACCCCCGGTTTGGTTCGCACCAGAACTTTTGAACGGACCCCAAATTCGTACGAACTTTAGAACCCCATTGAAGTCTATGGGACTCGAACGTTCGAAATTAAAAGTGCTAATTTTAACGGCTAATAAAAAAAAAACCGAGCTCCCCTGACCCTGTCCTGGTGCCGTAGTCGCACAGGTACTCATTGATGGCCCTCTGCTGCGTGTGCAGCCGCTGCAGCATGGCCAACGTTGAGTTCCACCCGGTGGGCATGTAACATATAAGGCGGTTCTTGGGCAGGTTCAACTCCTTTTGGAGCTCAGCCAGCCGAGCACAGGCATTAAATGATCGGAAATGCACACAGACTTTCCTGGCCTGCTTCAGGACATCCTGTAAGCCGGGGTACCTGCCCAAGAACCACTGCACCACCAGGTTAAGGACGTGAGCTACACAGGGCACATGGGTCAGTTGTCCCTGTCGGTGGACGGAGAGGAGGTTGGTGCCATTGTCGCAAACCACCATTCCTGGCTTAAGCTGGCGTGGCGTCAACCACCTCTCGGCCTGCCCCTGCAGAGCTGACAAAACATCCGCCCCAGTGTGGCTCCTGTACCCCAAACAAACCAGCGCAAGCACGGCATGGCATCGTTTTGCCTGCGTACTTGCGTAGCCCCTGGAACGCCTACGGAGCACCACTGGTTCTGAGGACAGAGCACTGGAAGAGGCCATGGAGGAAGAAGAAGAGGAGGGGGTGGAGGAGAGAGGTGTGTCACAACCAATAGTAGCATTTTGGAGGCGTGGTGGCAGAACAAACTCCAACACTACTGCACCTTGTCCTGCATCCTTCCCAGCTGCCAGAAGAGTGACCCAATGGGCCGTGAAAGACAGGTAACATCCCTGTCCATGCCTGCTGGACCATGAGTCAGCGGTAATATGCACCTTACCGCTGACCGCCCTGTCCAGCGAGGCAAGGACATTGCCTTCCACATGCCGGTAGAGAGACGGAATCGCCTTCCGTGAGAAAAAGTGGCGTTTGGGGACCTGCCACTGAGGAACCGCACATTGTACAAACTCACGGAAGGGGGCCGAGTCTACCAACTGAAAAGGCAGCAGTTAAAGTGCTAGCAATTTAGCCAAGCTAGCATTCAACCACTGGGCATGTGGATGGCTGAGAGTGAACTTCTTTCGCCGGTCCAGCAGCTGGGGCAGGGACATTTGCCTGCTATAATCGGACGTGGGTGTACAGCTAGCAGAGTGCCCGGAAGCACTTGGCTGTGACACACCTAATTCTACACCTTCATTCCTCTCAGAGCAGGTTTCAGAGAGGACTGAAGGTCTAGTGGGGTTGGAGATGCCAGCTGATGAGGAGCAAGGAGAGGTCCGCTTTGTTCTTTGGTGTGGGTCTTTGAGGTACGCTTGCCAATGAGCTGCATGGCAGGTCAACATATGTCTGGTCAAGCATGTGGTGCCCAAGCGGCTAATGTTTTGGCCACGCGAGATACGCTTAAGACATATGTTGCAAATAGCAGCGGTGCGATCTGATGCACTCGTCTCAAAAAAGGCCCACACCAAAGAACTTTTAGAATAACGCGCAGAGGCAGCGCCCTGCACAGCCGGAGCTCTGCGGTGTCATTCAGTCGGTGTGCTGCCCCTAAGCTGGCCCCCGGAGGGCATCCTGCCTCGTTGGACATGTGCCTCCTCCTCCTCCTCCTCTCTCCTACCAGGCACCCACGTGGAGTCAGTGCCCTCATCATCCCCTCCCTCTTCATTGCTGTAGCAAACCTGGCAGTATGCTGCAGCTTGTGGAACATGACTGCCAGATTGCTGTCCTTCTTGAGCATCCCCTCTCTCTGCATTCACGCTACTGCCTTCCTCTAGCTGAGTGTCATCATCAGAGCCTACAAAACACTGGGCATCCTCCTGGAGCATGTATCCAACACTGTGCTCAAAGAGTTCAGGAGACTCCTCAGGAGGACGTGATGGGTCTAGGGAAGGAGTCACTGATGATGACATTGAGACGAGGGAAGACGATGCGTTGGCAGCTGCTTTGCTAGTACCCTGAGACTGGGTGAGAGGATGAGGAGGAAGAAGAGGGCTTGGTCATCCACTCTACCAAGTCGTTGGCATGTTGCGGCTCAACATGTCCAGCTGCCGAAAAGAAGGACAAGCGTGTCCCATGGCCACGTGCTGATGACAATGCACCGCGTCCACGACGAGCACTGTTGTCTCTAGACACAGAGCCTGCTTGCCCTCTTTTATCGGCTTGCGACTGTCTGCCTCTCCTTGCTGGCCTTCCAGACATGGTAATGGCCTGAAGGGAGTTGGGTAAAACAGCAGTTGGGTAGTGTATATTGTGCTGGAGGCACACAACACCCACTAACTCCTGCAGATGCCTTTATTATAGAACACCAGCAATAAAGGGTAGATAAAGGGGTATACTGTACTGGAGGCACACAACACCCACTAAGCCCTGCAGATGGCTCTATTAGAGAACAGCAATAAAGGGTAGATACAGGTGTATATTGTGTTGGAGGCACACAACACCCACTAACTCCTGCAGATGCCTTTATTATAGAACACCAGAGATAAAGGGGTATACTGTACTGGAGGCACACAACACCCACTAAGCCCTGCAGATGGCTGTATCAGAGAACAGCAATAAAGGGTAGATACAGGTGTATATTGTGTTGGAGGCACACAACACCCACTAACTCCTGCAGATGCCTTTAATATAGAACACCAGCAATAAAGGGTAAATACAGATGTATACTGTGCTGTGCTGGAGGCACACAAAACTTCCAATAACTCCTGCAGATGGCAGATGGCTCAAATAGAGAAGAGCTATGTAGGTGGATATAGCAGTGTGTACTGGGTATAGAGCACGCAGACAGCACGCACAAGCTCCTAACACTGACTGCAAGCTCTATTATAAAAGATAGATATATCACTAGCTATATATGTGAGGTGAATATAGCGGTGTATACTGCGGTCAGGGCACGCAGACAACAACCACTACAGAAGAGCAAGATCGAAAAATCGGCCGATAACGATCGGTGTATACTGTGTTGAAGGTACACAGAACACCCACTAACTGCTTCAGACGCCAACACACTACACAAGGCCGCCGCGCTGGCGGCCTTATATAGTGTGGGGCGTGTACTACACAGCCTGAGCTATGATTGGCCACAGGCATCCTGCCTGTGGCCAATCATGGCTCTCCTCGCTGCCGGCGCTGTGATTGGCCAAGCATGCGGGGTCACAGTGCATGCTTGGCCAATCATGAGCCAGCAATGCACTGCGCCATTGCAGTGCATTGTGGGCCGTGAGCGCCACACGAATTTGGCGCGAACGGCCCATAACGTTCGGAATTCGCCGAACGGGCGAACAGCCGATGTTCGAGTCGAACGTATGTTCGACTCGAACACGAAGCTCATCCCTAATAGAGGGTTAGAAAAAATCATTTTCTAGGAATTATGTGGCAAAGGAGTCAATTATAGATACTGCACCTCATCCCTGAATAAATCAAACCAAAAGCAACAAAAGAAGAAAGTGGAATTATCACGGTGCCTTAACCAGTTGCCGACCGCCGCACGACGATGTACGTCGATAGCATGGCACGGGCAGGCATATTGGCGTACATGTACGTCCCTTGCCTCCCGCGGGTCGGGGGCCCGATCGGGCCCCCGCCCGGTGCCTGCGGCGGTCGGTATTCGTGCGGGAGCGATCCCGGACGAGGGGACGGCCATTCGTTCATGGCCACCCCCTCGCGATCGCTCCCGACGAATAGGAATCCCCCGTGACATCACTTCCTCTCCTGTAATGTAAACACAGGAGAGGAAGTGATGTATTCTCTCCTCCGTGTCGGTATTTTCCGTTCCGACACGGAGGAGAGCGGATCGGTGAGTTGCACCAACACTCTACACACACAGTAGAACATGCCAGGCACACTCACACCCCCCCTTTACCCCCCGATCACCCCCCCAATTACCCCTGCCCCCCAGTCACAGTGACACCAATGTCATTTTTTTTTTTTTTTTTTTTTTTTTTTGCATTGGTGTCATTTGTGACTGTAATAACTGTTAGGGCAGTTAGAGTTAGCCCCCTTTAGTTCTAATGTACCCCCCTAACCCCCCCAATAAAGGTTTAACCCCGTGATCACCCCCCGTCGCCAGTGTCACTAAGGCTGGGTTCACATTGCAGCGGTTTATGAGAACGAATGTGATTCGCACCGCACTGCAGTGCAAATCACATCCGATCTCTGTGCGATTCGAGTTCAGCCATTCGCCGCACCCGCCGCACCCGCCACACCCGCCGCACCCACCGCAAATTCGCACGGGACCCTTTTTTTGGCCCGCAGCAGAATCGGATCGCATGGGTGTTCACACCATGCGATCCGAGTTTGCAGATCGCACTGCGATATGCGAACTGATCTGGGGGTGTCAGTAACATTTCACTGACACTCCCAGCAGTTCGCATAGGGCAGTGTGAACTGCCGCCGGGAGGCATGCGATGCGGGAACCCGCCGCGGATTTGCGGCGTTTCCGCATCGCTCCAGTGTGAACCCAGCCTAATAAGCGATCATTTTTCTGATCGCCGTATTAGTGTCACAGGTGACGCTAGTTAGGCAGGTAGGTATTTAGGTTCGCCGCAGCTTTTTATAGCGCCAGGGACCCCCATATACTACCGCATAAAGCCCCCTGATTGCCCCCTAGTTAACCCTTTCACCAGTGATCACCATATAACTGTTACAGGTGACGCTGGTTGGTTAGTTATTTTTTATAGTTTCAGGGCACCCGCCATTTATTACCTAATAAAGGTTTAACCCCCTGATCACCCGGCGGGTGTCATTTGTGACTAATAACTGTTAGGGCAGTTAGGGTTAGCCCCCTTTAGTTCTAAGGTACCCCCCTAACCCCCCCAATAAAGGTTTAACCCCGTGATCACCCCCCGTCGCCAGTGTCACTAAGGCTGGGTTCACATTGCAGCGGTTTATGAGAACGGATGTGATTCGCACCGCACTGCAGTGCAAATCACATCCGATCTCTGTGCGATTCGAGTTCAGCCATTCGCCGCACCCGCCGCACCCGCCACACCCGCCGCACCCGCCGCAAATTCGCACGGGACCCTTTTTTTGGCCCGCAGCAGAATCGGATCGCATGGGTGTTCACACCATGCGATCCGAGTTTGCAGATCGCACTGCGATATGCGAACTGATCTGGGGGTGTCAGTAACATTTCACTGACACTCCCAGCAGTTCGCATAGGGCAGTGTGAACTGCCGCCGGGAGGCATGCGATGCGGGAACCCGCCGCGCATTCGTGGCGTTCCCGCATCGCTCCAGTGTGAACCCAGCCTAATAAGCGATCGTTTTTCTGATCGCTGTATTAGTGTCACAGGTGACGCTAGTTAGGCAGGTAGGTATTTAGGTTCGCCGCAGCTTTTTATAGCGCCAGGGACCCCCATATACTACCGCATAAAGCCCCCTGATTGCCCCCTAGTTAACCCTTTCACCAGTGATCACCATATAACTGTTACAGGTGACGCTGGTTGGTTAGTTATTTTTTTATAGTTTCAGGGCACCCGCCATTTATTACCTAGTCTCACTAGTGTACCCCTAAATTTAGGGGTGTCTACTTTCCAAAATGGGGTCATTTGGGGGGGGTTTGTGCCATCTTGGCATTTTATGGCCTTCAAAACTGTAACGCCCTTAGAAAGCCTGAAGGCGGTGCTTGGTTTTCGGGGCCCCGTACGCGGCTAGGCTCCCAAAAAGTCCCACATATGTGGTATCCCCGTACTCAGGAGAAGCAGCAGAATTTATTTTGGGGTGTCATTTCACATATGCCCATGGCATGCGTGAGCAATATATCATTTAGTGACAACTTTGTGAAAAAAAAAAAAAAAAAAAAAAAGTTTGTAATTTTCCCGCAACTTGTGGCAAAATATAAAATATTCCATGGACTCAACATGCCTCTCAGCAAATAGCTTGGGGTGTCTACTTTCTAAAATGGGGTCATTTGTGGGGGTTTTGTGCCATCTTGGCATTTTATGGCCTTCAAAACTGTAATAGGTAGTGAGAAGTGAACTCAAAAATTTACGCCCTTAGAAAGCCTGAAGGCGGTGCTTGGTTTTCGGGGCCCCGTACGCGGCTAGGCTCCCAAAAAGTCCCACATATGTGGTATCCCCGTACTCAGGAGAAGCAGCAGAATTTATTTTGGGGTGTCATTTCACATATGCCCATGGCATGTGTGAGCAATATATCATTTAGTGACAACTTTGTGAAAAAAAAAAAAAAAAAAAAAAAGTTTGTAATTTTCCCGCAACTTGTGGCAAAATATAAAATATTCCATGAACTCAACATGCCTCTCAGCAAATAGCTTGGGGTGTCTACTTTCTAAAATGGGGTCATTTGTGGGGGTTTTGTGCCATCTTGGCATTTTATGGCCTTCAAAACTGTAATAGGTAGTGAGAAGTGAACTCAAAAATGTACGCCCTTAGAAAGCCTGAAGGCGGTGCTTGGTTTTCGGGGCCCCGTACGCGGCTAGGCTCCCAAAAAGTCCCACATATGTGGTATCCCCGTACTCAGGAGAAGCAGCAGAATTTATTTTGGGGTGTTATTTCACATACGCCCATAGCATGTGTGAGCAATATATCATTTAGTGACAACTTTGTGTAAAAAAAAAAAAAAATTTTTTTTTTTGTCATTATTCAATCGCTTGAGGCAAAAAAATAAAATATTCAATGGGCTCAACATGCCTCTTATCAATTTCCTTAGGGGGTCTACTTTCCAAAATGGGGTCATTTGGGGGGGTTTTGTACTGCCCTGCCATTTTAGCACCTCAAGAAATGAGATAGGCAGTCGTAAACTAAAAGCTGCGTAAATTGCAGAAAACGTACCTTAGTTTGTAGATGTGACAACTTTTGCGCAAACCAATAAATATACAATTATTGACTTTTTTTTTACCAAAGACATGTGGCTGAATACATTTTGGCCTAAATGTATGACTAAAATTGAGTTTATTGGATTTTTCTAATAACAAAAAGTAGAAAATATCATTTTTTTTCAAAATTTGCGGTCTTTTTACGTTTATATCGCAAAAAATAAAAATCGCAGAGGCAATCAAATACCATCAAAAGAAAGCTCTATTTGTGGGAAGAAAAGGACGCAAATTTTGTTTGGGTACAACATTGCATGACCGCGCAATTACCAGTTAAAGCAGCGCAGTGCCAAAGTGTAAAAAGACCTCTGGTCATTTACCAGCAAAATGGTCCGGTCTGAAAGTGGTTAATACAGATAAACAAGTTACAAATGTTTAACCCCTTCCCGCCGAGCGTACGCAGATCTGCGTACTCGGCTTCCGGGGGGTATACCGGGATGATGCCCGCACCTGCAGGCATCATCCCGGTACCGTTTTTTACAGCGGGCGATTGGCTTTCCAGCCATAACAACCGATGCGGCTAAAAGCCGCTCGGCTGTTATGCCGGAGGAGCGGGAGGGGACGTCCCCCCCTCCCGCCGCCTCTCGCCGCTGTTACCGGTGCTCCCGCTCGATCGGGAGCACCGATTAGCGATCCGTTGGCTCTGGCTGCTGGGGAGGAACTGGAACGAAGCCGTAATCGGCTTCGTTCCAGTCTCCTCATCGCAAACACGGAAGCGACGTCATGACGTCACTTCCCGTTTACTCGGCTGCCAATGGCGCCGGTTTTAAAAAAATATCCGGTATTCAGAATCGCCGTTTTCGGCGATCTGAATACATTGAAGTGTAAAGGAGGGGTGGGGGGTCTTTTAGACCCCCGATCCCTCCATAAAGAGTACCTGTCACCACCTATTACTGTCACAAGGGATGTTTACATTCCTTGTGACAGCAATAAAAGTGATCAAATTTTTTTTTTTTTTTTAAAACAATTTAGTCATTTTAAAATAAATAAAATAAATAAAAAAATAAAAAATTAAATTTCAAAGCGCCCGCCGTCCCCGCGAGCTCGCGAAGCAAAGAAAACGCATACGGAAGTCACGCCTGCGTATGTAAACGGTGTTCAAATCACACATGTGAGGTATCGCCGCGATCGTCAGAGCGAGAGCAATAATTCTAGCAGTAGACCTCCTCTGTAACGCTAACCTGGTAACCGTAAAAATTTTTTAAAGCGTCGCCTATTGAGATTTTTAGGTACCGTACTTTGTCGTCAATCTACAAGTGCGCGCAATTATAAAGTGTGACATGTTTGGTATCTATTTACTCGGCGTAACATTATCTTTCACATTACGCAAAAAAATTGGGCTAATTTTACTGTTTTGTTTTTTTTTTATTCATGAAAGTGTATCTTTTCCCAAAAAGTTGCGTTTAAAAGACCACTGCGCAAATACCGTGTGACATAAAATATTGCAACAATCGCCGTTTTATTCTCTAGAGCCTCTACTAAAAAAATATATATAATGTTTGGGGGTTCCAAGTAATTTTCTAGCAAAAAATATGGATTTTAACTTGTAAACACCAAATTCCAAAAATAGGCTTAGTCATGAAAGGGTTAAAAAACTGATTTATTACACAATTTGATAAGTATCACACAAAATAATAGTACAATTTACATAGAAAAAAAGGAAAAAATTCGAAAAATAATTTTTAGTCACAAAATAGATATATTCTATCCAGTATCACAATAACAATATCACAGTATCACAATAACACCTCAGCAAAGGGCTGGGTTCCTGGAGGAGCTGCATGTTATTGCTTAGTTAGAATAAGATCACTTACATGGGAGTTTGTCCTTTGCTGAGGTGTTATTGACATCTACACTTACTTCACGTTCGGACTGCCCGATGGTTTAATGCTTGTCCTCACTTTGTAGTTGAGTGCTACTTATTGTTCAATGAAATCCGGTTTTGTTTCCAGACCTTTTTGGGTCATGCCATTAAAATCTCATCGAGTGCAATTTCTTTAGCGCCTCCTATGTTTTTAGATGTTTCTCTATATTGTCTCTACGATTGCCCTTTGTACCCCTATAGCTACACTAAGGTGGTTATTAGGTGATCGCCATCTGCATGACTGCGTTTGAGTGGCCTTTTAAGAAAAAAGAACTAGGACTAAAACTAGGGTTGGGACTTTAAATGAGGCAATAATATATTATATACCTCCATCCCTAATATCTTGAACAAGAGGGAGCAATTAGTGGGACTTTATATGAAGCACATTACTGAATCAGAATGGACCAATCAATAAATAAATGGTTATTTATTGCAAGTGGTATACATACACATAAAAAGGAAATGTCAAAGTGATACAATACATTGTTGAGATACAGTCTGAATAATTGATAATGTATACAAAATATCTCGACATAATATTAAGTCTCAATGTATAAAAATAGTTAATATAAAACAATTGTCTCAACATAATAAATAATAATAGACCTTGAGCATGTAGACCAAATTGCAATGGTATCATATAGACATAGTAATAATACAATATTTATTATGTACACTTTTAAATGCAAATTTTTCAGCTGCACATTGGATATCCCTCTTTTTGTATAAATTGGTTGTCGGTGCCACTGTCCGTGCCTCTGATGTTACCGTCTCAGCTCCCAGGGATAACGTTTGTTTAAAGTGCCCTTTACCATTGTTATTACCAACAGTTCTATCAACTTACTACAGAGAGGTGAGAGTGTTTGGGACCTTCTATGTTCCCCCTCTTTCTCCCATGTTTTAAATCTTTTTTTCTAATATTATACAATTTTGGCATTTTTTTTAGATACTTCTTAACTATGCATCTGCTCCTGATGAGTGGTAATGTAACCACGAAACGCGTAGAGATTCTTTTATGATGCAACGTCACAGTTCCCTTATCTACCGGTTGTACTATGCTATATTTTTATTATAATGAACCAATCTCTCATTGTTACTATGTCTATATGATGCCATTGCAATTTGGTCTACATGCTCAAGGTCTATTATTATTTATTATGTTGAGACAATTGTTTTATATTATTAACTATTTTTATACATTGAGACTTAATATTATTTCGAGATATTTTGTATACATTATGAATTGTTCAGACTGTATCTCAGCAATGTATTGTATCACTTTGACATTTCTGTCATGGTTATGCAATAGCGTTTGTCTGCTTACCTTTCTCCATGTGTTCATTTCTAGAGACCAGCCGACCCTCACCTGACTGCTTTTATAATCCATCCTCTGGCATGGCTCCACCCTAGCTCCTATCAGAGAACTCTATATTAACCTGTGCACTGCTAGCCAATCCTGCTGATCAACCTTTGTGTGTTAGCTTCCTGTTACCTGCCGTGTGCTCTTCTACTGTTTTCTATTACCGACTTTGGCGTGTCCTTGACTATCCCTGTTTGCCTGTGATCCTGACCTTTTGGCGTGGCCCGACCTCGGCTTTGTCCCTCACCATCCCTATCCTCCTGTTGCCTACTGTGGGTGAGAGCTGGGGGACCCTGGGGGTCGCGACCTGGAGCCAGTTGCAGCCAAGTCCATCCTCACCACTTGAGGCTCTGGTGAACACCTGCTGGCTCTTAGACTCCGCGCCCCAGGGAATCTTACGCTCTAACCCCGGTGGGATCCATCTTGGTGTTCTGGCGGCCCTGCCTTCCTATCACCTTGACCCCCGTCCGCAGCAGTCAGCCATAGGGTCCACAACCTTGCGGTGCACTCCTAATCCCTTCGGTGTGCATCTGTCACCTGGGCTCAAGGTGACCTGACAATTTCCTTTTTATGTGTATGTATACCACTTGCAATAAATAACCGTTTATTTATTGATTGGTCCATTCTGATTCAGTAATGTGCTTCATATAAAGTCCGACTAATTGCTCCCTCTTGTTCAAGATATTAGGGATGGAGGTATATAATATATTATTGCCTCATTTAAAGTCCCAACCCTAGTTTTAGTCCTAGTTCTTTTTTTATATTGCCAGGGATGGAAGCACATCACTATACTATAATACTTGTTTTAAATATATCTGTGACATATTATTGCCAATTTATATAGTTTTTTGCTCATAGGGACTGGTTTTGTTGTCCCAGAGAGCTGCGATGCATACAGAGTCCTCCCCCTCCTCCCCCTTACTGTGGTAGGACGTGGCGGGTACTTGCTGTGGGTCGACGCCACACCCGCATGTCAAGCGAGTGACGTCATTTCCTGACGCTGCATCATTGACATGTTTATCCACTCTGCGTACTCCACGAGGGAATTTTTGGCGCCAAGTGCCGAGCACACTTTGTTGCTCGGGCGGTGGCGCCGCCTCCCTCTCATTACGCTGTGTGACATTGCCGGTCATCATTGGTTCATGGATGATACTTATATCACATACACACTGAGATCACACCCAGTTACATCTACTTGTCAACGACACTGCTGCACCTCTCTGGACCCCTTTATATATCTTTGCGGGTATCTACACTTTATTTATTTCACCCTTTCCTTTTTTAATTTTTGCTATTCCAACACTTACTCTTTTATCCTCACGGGTATCCTGGTTGCTACACACTAATTTGGGTGTTCTCTCTTTCACTTATTAGCTCTGGAATTGGTTTATTATTATTTAAATAATTTTCTATACTGAATTCCACAGATATCTTCGGGAATCAGCTACAATATTTATTATGTACACTTTTAAATGCCATTTTTTCAGCTGCACATTGGATATCCCTCTTTTTGTACAAATTGGATTTCGGTGCCTGTCAGGGACATTACCTGGATGGTCGTGGTGCTGCCCGTGCTGGTGTGCGCCGATGTGCGGCGGTGTGTGCGGGGGTGCGCGTTCCTGTGCGCGCGGTGGTGCGCGCTCCTTCGGGCGCTGGTGCGCGCCGGTGTGCGCCCATGCGTGCTCCTGCTGGCGCCGGTGCGCGTCGATGCTTGCCGATGCACGCTGTTGTGTGCACTTTATACCATTGCAATTTGGTCTACATGCTCAAGGTCTATTATTATTTATTATGTTGAGACAATTGTTTTATATTATGAACTATTTTTATACATTGAGACTTAATATTATGTCGAGATATTTTGTATACATTATAAATTGTTCAGACTGTATCTCAACAATGTATTGTATCACTTTGACATTTCCTTTTTATGTGTATGTATACCACTTGCAATAAATAACCGTTTATTTATTGATTGGTCCATTCTGATTCAGTAATGTGCTTCATATAAAGTCCCACTAATTGCTCCCTCTTGTTCAAGATATTAGGGATGGAGGTATATAATATATTATTGCCTCATTTAAAGTCCCAACCCTAGTTTTAGTTCTAGTTCTTATTTCATATTGCCAGGGATGGAAGCACATCACTATACTATAATACTTGTTTTAAATATATCTGTGACATATTATTGCCAATTTATGTAGTCTTTTGCTCATAGGGACTGGTTTTGTTTTGTAGTCCTTACTGTGGTAGGACGTGGCGGGTACTTGCTGTGGGTCGACGCCACACCCGCATGTCAAGCGAGTGACGTCATTTCCTGATGCCGCATCATTGACATGTTTATCCACTCTGCGTACTCCACGAGGGAATTTTTGGCGCCAAGTGCCGAGCACACTTTGTTGCTCAGGCGGTGGCGCCGCCTCCCTCTCATTACGCTGTGTGACGTTGCCGGTCATCATTGGTTCACGGATGATACTTATATCACATACACACTGAGATCACACCCAGTTACATCTACTTGTCAACGACACTGCTGCACCTCTCTGGACCCCTTTATATATCTTTGCGGGTAATTACACTTTATTTATTTCACCCTTTCCTTTTTTAATTTTTGCTATTCCAACACTTACTCTTTTATCCTCACGGGTATCCTGGTTGCTACAAACTAATTTGGGTGTTCTCTCTTTCACTTATTAGCTCTGCAATTGGTTTATTATTATTTAATTAATTTTCTATACTGAATTCCACAGATATCTTCGAGAATCTACTTCTAATTCAGTGAGGGACAACCCCAACTCACCCCTTGACACATCTGTACCAGACACTATAGTGTCAGCTGTGAGTGCACAGGACAGCTCCCCATCACAAGTGAACTGGTGAGAAGCTCCTCTGTCTGTATTGTGTAACCGTATAGAGACAAGAATACAGGATAGAGTCAAGATTTTGAACATCTTTGCATACCAAAGAGACAAAAGTAGGAGTGTGTAGCGTGAGTATCCTTGTCTACTAATGTGTATTAGCATTTATAATGGAAGTCTATGGACGTTTCTATGGCTTAGTGTTTGGCGCCATGTAGCGCCAAAATATACTTTGGTTAAGTACCCCATTGTGTGGAATATTGTTTTCTCCCAGCAGGTGCAGCCAGTGGATCCTGAAGTGTCAATACAGGTACATTGTTTTATATTATATTTTACTGTATTGTATTGCACCACAGCTGTGTCAAGGGGACTGAGTCAAATTAGTGGGGTTTATTAGCAGAGGGCAGGCCCAAATCAAACCAGCAGATCCTTCGGGGGGTCAGTGCTACAGATGTGTTTCCTGCACTTGATTGTTACACATCTACTATCAACATTTTTTGATTGCACATACACTTTTTTTTTTTTAATATTAGGACTTGTTTTTTGCACATGCACTTTTTTGTACATATATGAATTTTGGATTCCTATTTCACTGATTGGACTATAATTATGGACTCTATTGATCTATTGATTATGTGATTATTGTTTTGTTTACTATAGAACTTTATTTGTGTTAGTGCCATGTTAGTTTGCACATTTGTTTTTTCACTGTTACTTCAATATGCTAACTGACGTGCAAATCAGGATACGATATGGCAGTTAGTTCAGATCACTGTGGCATTAAGCTAATTCTAAATGGTGCCAGCAACACTGGTAAAGGAGCTGTTAGATGATGGTTCACAGAAGAACTAGCACATCTGCCAATACTCAACAGGGCCATAGAAGATTCGCCAGTGTGAATGTGCATGCGTGCACGGCTGTGAATGGCTGCAAACATTTGTGCGCAATAGCACATGCATGTGCGTCATGGCGCACACAATGCATGATAGATCTTGGCGTCCAGTGGCTTGGTTTAAATCAGCAGTCTGATCCACAAGTTCCTGGATGATCGTCAGCCCTGGCACAATGCGATCCTTGTCCTAAATGCTTGGTGGTCTGCTGTCCTCAAGAACCCAGCCCCAGTAACTCAGTCTTCAATGCTCTGCCCAACCTTCTGCTCAATTGCCAGAAAAAACTCTGCTAGGTAATTAAGTCTACAGCCCCCATTCATCTGCAATATACTGCACTCCTTGAGGACTACATATCCCAAACTCCTATGCACTGCTATGTCATCAATGGGAAGGAGATGAGCAGCTCCACTAGTGATTCTCCTCCTCTGTGTGCCTGTATAGCCACCGCTGCTAGCTTATCTCCCAACACTCCAAAAATATGTTGGTAGTTTTACTGGATCCTATTTAAATTCGCCCTAGTGTGTGTATGTACAGTATGCATTTAAGTATGGGACCTTAGATTGTAAGCTGCATGCAGGTACTGATGAGAATGTATAATATCATCTTGACACCAAATCACATATCTAGTACATCATTTGACTTCAAGTGGTTGTACTGGGGTGATAACTAGCCACTCGATTGCTATTACAAGCAACCGGAGGGGATGTCCCCCCTCCTGCTGCCTTCATCTTCTCTCTAAGGCTCTCCCGTCCCGGGGAAAGGAAGCCAGGATCAGCTTTGATCAGGTCTTCGCTATGATAACCTGAAATCGATGACAAGAACTTCCAGTTTACCCGAAAACAGCACAATTTTTTGAAAATCGAAAATATTAAAAGCAATAGTGTAAAAATAATAAAATAAAATAAATGAATAATGAAAAAAAAAGGTGCTAGTGCACAAAGGCCGGTCCCACATGCACACAAACAGTGATCAGCCCACACATTCGAGGTATCGCTGTGAACGCCTGTCAGGGAACTCACCATACGTATGCCCGTCCCCGTATAGCGACTGTTTCCCTTCGTTCCAGGCGGCATGCGCGGTGTCCCCGTCAGAGGCGTACGAATTCCAGGACGAACGGACGTATGCTAATCCGAACACGTGGACGTACGCCAATCCGAACACGTGGACGTACGCCAATCCGAACACGCGAAGACACCCACGCAAACTGAACGGATGTACATATTCACGCACGGACGGCCACTTCCACCAATCCTGGCTCACTCCCCTCTATATAAACAGGATCCTGGCCTGACATCAGTGCTGGATCGTCTTCAGCTACTCCTGTAGACCTGATCGTTGCTCCTGTGACCTTGCTCCTGTGACCTTGCTCCTGTGACCTTGCTCCCGTGATCCTTGTTCCTGTGACCCGTTCCTGACACCCGCTCTTTGGATACCCTGTGCTACTATCTCCTGGACTACCTTTGACCCCGGCTTGGACTTCGACTTTGGCTTGCCTCCTGAATCTGTACCTCGTTTGCTTGCACGTTGCCAGACCCTTGCTTGTTCCTGATTACGCACCTGCCTCCTGTTATTGTACCGCATTGCCTGCCAGTTGCCGACCTTGCCTGTTACAGACACGCAGTGCTTCCTGCACACCTGCTGATCTTCCGGTGCCTACCTACAACATCTCTTCTGCCGTGAGGACCCAGCATCTCCAAGGTCTGCTACTTCCACCTTCAGGCACCTGCACCCTTTCGTGTCCTCACGCTCCCTGTCCCCATCCTCAGGGGCGTGGAGACCGGAACCGTGCGAGAGGCCACCCTCAGCAGTCTGACTCCACTGTAAGGTACGTGACAACGCCAAATCATGGCAACATTAGACCTCCTATGTAAATCTAAAGTGGTAATCTGTAAAGGCTATTAAAGCATCAGCTATGGATAGTAACATTTACGTTGCTTGTCCCCATTGCACGGCTGTGAGCAATTTTAAAGTATGACATATTTGGTATCTATTTACTCGGCGTAACATAATTTTTTATAAAAATGGGTTATGTATTGTGTTGTTTTGCATTAAAATTCAAAAAAGTGTATTTTTCCCAAAAATGTGAAAAATTGTTGCGCAAATACTCTGTTACATAGAAAATTGCAAAACCCACCAATTTATTCTGTAGGGCCTCTGCTTTAAAGGAATATATCTTGTTTGGGGGTTCTAAGTAATTTTCTAGAAACTGTTACATGTAAACGATATGTGCCAGAAAAGGCCTGGTTAAGTAAAGAGTTTTCATAAATTGTACATTTCAAATATAAAGCACTTCATCAATTGTCAGTTTTATATAAATAACTGTAATAAAAATCAATCATAGTAAAAATATTAATAATGATGACTGAGGGTATAAATCTTCCCCCTATATCCAAAGGTTGTAACTGAACTTTATAATAACAGTTTGGGTTTTTGCATTGGAAGCAAGATTATGGTTAGGAAACAACTTTAGGTTATGGGTTCTGGAGAGTCAAATAGTTTTACTTTCTTGCTATTATTACTGCAATATAGCATACATGTACCCCCAAAAATGTATATGTATGATTCTTTATGTCTCTATTTTTGCTCCAATGCTCTGGAGCTATATACATTTAATACAGTTTTTAACTAAAAATCAATAACGCACTTGTCATATTTACATTGGTGTAAATACTGCAATTCTACCGTGAGCTGTTATTAAATGTTAGATTGCTGCCCTGAATCTACTCCCATATTGCTCCTTTTTATAGCTTAGTACTAGCTGCAGTGTTCACTGAATGTCAGCAGATCAGAATGTGAGAAACATTTGGAAGGTGGGCAGAGTGTGCTGGCAGTAAATTATTCAGGGGGCTGATTTTCAGGTGCATGCCAGGGGAACAGACAGCCAGACATCTATATTTCTGCACAAATAACAGCTTGTGTCTAAGCCCCAAGCAGCTGTAGCTCTTCTAAAACACCCCATTAATTCCCTCTGCAAAACTGCAAAAGACTGTCTGTCTATAGTATTTTGTCATACAGGGGACTTTCAAAATAAAGAACAGTGTTAAAAAAAGGAAAAAAATATATATTATTTGTGTCCAGTAAAAAAAAAAATTAATACATTGAAGTTCCCAGATATCAGGTTACAGAACTTACTATCCATCACAAGCTTTACAATGATCAAAAATGATCAATGATTATGAATAATAGTTTCATGAAATATTGCATAGAATGGTTCAAACTAGTAGTGTTTTTTGTTTTGTTCCATAAAATTTTCAGACTAGTAGTGTTTTAATTTTAATAGGGTTCTACTGTAAGGGTAGCAAGATTTTCCAACGACCCTCAGCAGCTGGAATCAAGGATACACAGTAGAACACTAGATCTGTTGTGAAGCAAATGCATCCAAGCAGTAGTGTAGTAGTGAAGGGCACATTCCCATCAGTCATAGAATTATGGACCATTGCATTCCTATAGTGATAGTTACACCAGTCAAACATAACATTATTACCACCCATATAATTATGTCCCCCTTTTACCGCAAAAACAGCCCTGACCCATCAAGGCATGGACTCCACTAAACCTTTTGGAGGTATACTGGAAGCAGCAAGCCATCAGCAGTAGATCTTTTAAGCCCTGTAAGTTGTGATGCGGGGCCTCCATGGATTTCCATAATGTATCCTGATGCCATCTTTTCTCCATGTAAGCGACACACATGCACCTGACTATCCACGTGATTTCAAAGAAACTGCATCTACATAACCCGATAAACAAACTCATTACACTGTGTGTTCTGACTTCTTTTTATCAGAACCAGCGTTAACTTTTTCAGCAATCTGAGCTACAATAGCCCTTCTATTGACTCAGACTACAGGGGCCAGCCTTCACTTTTCACATGCATCAGTGAGCCTTGGCTGCAGGGTCGTCTTAATAGCATCATGGGCCCCTGGTCAAAGTAATGCACTGGGATCCCTACAAGCTTGCCCAAATTTGCACACCTACTCTCAAAAATGAAAGAGTAAATAGTTGATAGAATTAATCACATATTCCTTAGCACTTTCAATAAAATCTATTTTAAACAATAAGAAAACATGCACTAAATCAAAAACTAAGCAACACATAGGGCACTGTACAGGGGGAAAGCAGAAGGACATAGTACAGGGATGGGGGCGGGGGTCAGGAGGGCACAGGACATGTTCTTGGATGCTTCCCAGGACACAGCCAGGGGTGGCCATGCATTAAGACAACCCTGCTTGACTGCCCATGGCCCTGACGCGGGTTCTCCGGTTTTCCTTTCTTGGACCATTTTTGGTAGGGTTCCTGAACACTGCAGAATGGGAAAATCCAACAAGAACTACAGTTTGAGTTGCTCTGACTCAGTCATCTAGACCTTACAATTAAGCCCTTGTCACAATCACTCACCCTTGTCCAATTTTTCTACTATCAACACATCAACTTTAGGGACAACCTGTTCACTTGCTGCATTCTATATCCTACTGACTTTCAGGTGCCATTGTAATGAGACAATCAAAGGTATTCATCTATACATGTCAGTGGTCATTAGGTTATGGCCATTATTGCTATAACAACACAGGTTCTGGTAGTATGAAATGTCTGATTTAACTAAATAGGACATCACAGGTGCCATGGAATCACTGTGGAAATGTGGCATGACTTTGGCAGTAAGGCATTCCTTGGGTATCATGTGAACGTTGGAAATGTGCATTAGTAGAAGAGTAATATTCTTTTTTCCCTAGCCAAGCATTTTTCTGACTCTAACATTGTGATGACGTGTCTTCAGTAACATATTGCTGATGGTACTTGTATGTTATTCATTCACAGGAAACTGAGAATGAATGGTGTGGCTGTGTGGACAAAGCCCTGTACGGCCACACTCTCAGGGCCGGATTAACATAGGGGCTATTGGAGCTGCAGCTCCAGGCCCCTTTCTCAAGATAGGCCCATTTGCCCAAAAAAAAAAAAAGATCGACTTCGGGGATTGTAGCTCGGCGATCAGGAGTCACAGAGACCCCACATTTGGGGGGGGGGGGGTATGTAGCTAAAGACCCACTACAGCACTGGTTAAAATTTGGGGCTGCTATCATCTATGGTTCCGGAGATACGGGGCTCCTTGTGCAGCCTGTCAGAAGCTACATACAGAGCGGCCACTTTAAATATAAGCTGGAACACTCTGCAGCAGACTGAGAGGATGAGCTCACAGTGCTTATAATAATTATTTGTATATTACTTAGGATAATTCTCTCCTACATGTAAAAATCATAATTTTTTTATGCTAGAAAATGACTCAGAACCCTCAAGCATTATATATTGTTTTAGCAGACACTCTATGGAATAAAATGGTGGTCTTTGCAACTTTTTATGTTACACGATATTTGCGCAGCAATTTTTTTAACTTTTTTTTGTAAAGAAACTGTTTCATTCATAAAAAAAACACTAAAGTTAGCACCATTTTTTGTTGTGTACTAAGCGATGCTTTAAATATTTTTACAGGTTACACGTTTAGAGTTACAGAGGAGGTCTAGTGCTAGAATTATTGCTCTCGATCTAACGATCCTGGCGTATGTAACCTGTGTGTATCTGGCTCTGATACTAACCAGTGCCTACCCAGGGACTGACTAGTATCTCTCCCCAGCCTGTCCCCACACACCCTCTCACCTGCTGACCTGTGAATGGGGCAATCACTCCCGCAGTGTTATTGTGTTCTGCCAGTGAATACAATGATTAGTGTTGCTAACTATAGCTGGCAGCACTGATTGTTTTGGGGAAAACCTGACAGGCTGGTTGTACTCAAGTTGGTTAATAGGTTGACTTGTATAAAATCAGCTAGCCCATACATAGATCGACTATGGCTGGTCTCTGCTTAATTGGTGTAATTTCAATCCATGTATGGCCCGCTTAACCACTACACAGTCCCTAAACATCCTTCCACAAACCTTTAAATTTTTCCTTCCCAGATTACTTCATCCTCCTCTCCTATACATAGTGCCCACTGTCATACTCTCCACGCTTCTCTCCTATACATAGTGCCCACTGTCATACTCTCCACACTTCTCTCCTGTGCATACTGCTCACTGTCATACCCTCCACACTTCTCTCCTATACATAACGCCCGCTGTCATATCCTACACACGCCTCTCTTGTACATAGTGCCCGCTGTCATACACTTCTCTCCTGTACATAGTGCCCACTATCGTACCCTCCACACTCCTCTCCTCTCCTATACATAGTGCCCACTGTCATACCCTCCACACTCCTCTCCTGTACATTCTACTCACTGTCATACCCTCCACACTCCTCTCCTATACATAGTGCCCACTGTCATAGCTCCAACACTTCTCTCCTATACAAAGTGCCCACCGTCATACCCTCCCTCCACACTCCTCTCCTGTAATTACTGCTTACTGTCCTACTCTCCACACTTCTCTCCTGTACATAGTGCCCACTGTCATACCCTCCACACTCCTGTACATATTACTCACTGTCGTACCCTCCACACTCTTCTCTTATACATAGTGCCCAATGTCATACCCTCTACACTCCTCTGCTGTGCATACTGCCCACTGTCATATCCTTCACACTCCTCTCCTGTACATAGTGCCTTCTGCCAAACCCTCTGCACTCCTCTCATGTACATAGTGTCCACTGTTAGACCCTCCACATTCCTCTCCCTGAACATACTTCCCTCTTTTATACCATCCATACTCCTCCCCTATGCCTCTTACCCACAAAAACTGTTCTTTAAAATGATACTGAATATCCTCAATGTTACCAGCTTTAGAATGGGCACACTTTAGTCAGTTCAACTAAAGGAAATCTCACAGTCCTCATATTTGTTCTGCCCCATTATTAGTACTTATTTAATTTTGTAATTACAATTGTGATGTATAGAGGAACATAGGGGATGTCAGCTATTCTAAATATAGCACTTGTAAAAAAAAGTGTTTCTGAAAATATTTTTGAAATGTTGACAACTATGCACTTGGCCACAGGGTCAGTAGGGGGCCCCATGAGAGGCTCCTGTGATATTAAAGTGGTAGTAAACTTTTCTAACATTACTACTTTTTAGAGGCCCTGGGGTAGGTTATGCCATAATGCATAGTTGCCAACATTGTAAAAAAAAAAAATTCGGGACGCTTTTTTGCCAGTAGGCGGAGTTGTATTATAACTAGGGGGCGGGGCATGCGGTTATAGGTGTGGCATACAAAAAAGTGAAAATGCGGCGCACGAAGAACACCACGGCAAAATATGGGCTTGGTTTACGCAAAATAGTGGCTTACATGGGGTCGTGGCTCAAAGGGGTGTGGTTAGAGTCTGAGATGAATGCAGGGGGGAGGGAAAGGAGAGACAGCAGCCCCCCGATCCTACACCACAATAGCAATATGTGTTTGCCAGAGTTTGACAATCAGCAGATAAAGATACTCCAAATACCTAGTGTTAGTGCTTCAATCATCCCGGCGCCATGATTGTTATGGTGTCAGGATGATTTCTATTATTACATTGTAATATGAAATTAAATCATTCAACTCACCATAATGCAGAATCAGTGGGAGCCATGAGCACGTCACTAGCCACGTTGCCTGCCACCAGATTCCATCAGGTGTCCCAAGCGGAGTCTGTCCTTACATCAGGTGCCCCATCCGAGCAGCCTTCCTCACATTTGTGTCCATCAGCAGAGCCCCTCCTTACATCTGGTGCCCCTCTGACATCCAGACTGCCCCCCCCCTCATCTCCAGACCGGCCCCCACAGACTGGCCCCCACATCTCCACAGACTGGCCCCCACATACACAGACTGGCCCCCACATCCCCAGACTGGCCCCCACATCCCCAGACTGGCGCCCACATACACAGACTGGCCCCCACATACACAGATTGGCCCCCACATCCCCAGACTGGCGCCCACATACTCACTGCACGGACTCCCCCGACAGGACATTACATCTCCTGGCCTCCAAGCGGCAGCCGTCGTTGCTGCGCTGACTTTCAACTGTGGCGCCGCCCACTGCTCTTCACACACACTGACAGCGGGGTGGGTGGCACCACAGGTTCTCTATTAAAGACAAGCTTCTAGTCTTCTTAAAAATGGTGGCCCTCTAGCGGCCGGCGGCAAAAAAATGGAAATTCAATTTCCCGGGACAAACCGAATTTCCCGGGACATTTCCCGGGACAAAATTAATTCGAGACAAATGTCCTAATCCCGGGAATGTTCCGGGAAATTCAGGACAGTTGGCAGCTATGATAATGTACAAGTATGCACAGCATATTAGCACATTAGGGCACAATTAAATTGTCAGACTGAGCCCTCCAATGCTGTGCTGTGATCAATCCGGCGGGGCCCGGGCACTTCCATCTTCACCCGGTCTTCCTTCTGGGTTCTGTGCCTGCAGTCACTTGCCTTGGCCAGGCTGCATTGATGTCATTCCCACACATGCTCATGTGCATCCTCTCTCTCTCATCCCCCCCCTTTCTTTCTCTCTCATCCTCCCTCCCTTACCCCTCACACCTCTTTCATCCCCTTTCTGTCTCTCTCTCTCTCTCTCTCTCTCTCATCCTCCCTCTCTTCTCTCTTCATTTAATTTGTTATAACAAAAAATAGTTTGCATTTTTATTTATTTATTGTTTATAAAAGGCCCCACCAAAATCCTCAGCACCAGGCCCATGATGTTCTTAATCTGGCCCTGCACACTCTGTTCAAAAAGTGAGAGGAGGTGCAGGGAGGGGGGGGGGGTACATTTGGAGAACTGGTAGCAGGAGCTGGAACCTAAATACGGGTGTAACATGTAACGTGTTCCGAAAGGTGAACTTAAAGTGATCGTAAACAATCCCATTGTAAAATAACCCTTTCAGTTTAAAATAGAAATTAAAAGGCGGGGCGTGGCCTAACCGGGGACAGTGATGGACGCCTGATCCCTTTCCTCCGGCGCACAGGGAGCTATTTGGAAGCACACAGGGCTAAACAACCACCATCCGAATATGGGAAAGGGGGGATCGGAATGCTCCGGGATCCCAGGACACCGCCGAGGCAGGTCAGTCCCCTCTCACCAGCATCCCGGCGATGTTCCGCCCGGGGCACGGAGGCCTCAAAGCCGCGGCCTCGCCTAAGCCTCCGGAGGTGCAGAGCGGGGCGGGCGGCGCGAGCGGCCCGCAGGGCCTGAATAAGGACAGCTTCCCCCCACTGCCTCAGGCTGTATCCCCCCAAGTCTCCTTAGCCCCACAAGCTTTAAGCCTTGCAGACCTCCAAGCAGTAGCCCTTGATATTAAGGCTACATTGCATTGTCAGCAGCCATTACAGACTTAAAGTCTGACATTCAGCACATGGCAGCAAGAATTGGAGCAGCTGAACAAACTGCATCACGTCACTCTGATGCCCTGAAACAAATACAAAGATCATCTGACAACCATCTATGTCACCTAATAGAGATGCAACGCCACATTGAGGACCTCGACAATAGAGGAAGGCGCCACATCAGAATCCGTGGGGTCCCCGAGACAACAGACCAAACCCCTGTAATGCAAACGGCAACTTCCATTTTCAATGACCTGCTGGAGAGACCCCCTGACTCCCCAATTGACTTTGAACGGATTCACCGTGCTCTCCGACCGAGGGGAAGAGACACTGACCCACCGAGAGACATTGTCTGCTGCTTGGTAAATTTTCCATTAAAGGAAGCCATTCTTAAAAAAGCTAGAGAAAGAAACAGAGTGCTTTTCAATGGACATGAAATCAAATTGTATCAAGACCTCTCCAACATTACTTTACAGCAACGCAGGGTCCTTCGTCCGCTGCTGGACCAACTCCGGACCAGAGGCATCCCCTACAGATGGAAGTTTCCATTCTGCCTCTCTGCTACATGGAGAGGTCACACAGCTCTTCTACGCACTCCTGATGACCTGCAATCATTCTGTGAATCGCTCAACCTCCCTGTAACGGATGTACCTGACTGGTACAATTCCTTCCAGATTCATGACACATGGATCGAAGTAGCAAACAACACGACTCCCAGAACGCAGAGAAACAGAGACGGCTGTCGAAGATCTCCGTCAGCACCTCACCATGGAAGGGGAGCAGAACACGGAAGCCCAGGTATTTCCCCATCCAGAAGAAACCAAGTCGACAGACAAGATCTAATGCACACCTAGATCACAGTTCCTCGCCTCCCTCAAGGTGAAACTTCTTGAAGCATTTACCTTAAAGAAGCCCCACAACCCTTCTTGGACCTTTTTCTCATCAGCTCACCGTTGTCCTATTCTACCCGCCAACACCTCATCTACTGGCCTAATTCCGCCAGCTAGCGCCCTCTGAACAGCGCGTGAATTTACCCAGCGAACCTTCAGCACCCCTATCCACAACTGGGTAAATCAGGTTTGCCCCATAAGGTAAGCCCCTTTCAGGGGTTCTTTTGCGCTCTTTTTGTGGATACCCGGACTATGGGTAAAACGCATGTTAACTCGTTTCAAGGGAACTCAGACAGCTTTTGGACCTGCAATTACGCAGATCTACAGTCACCCTTACCAAGCACGTTTATTTGGGGAAAGACTGAACTGGGTATTTCATAATCTAGTTCCTTTCACAGGTGGACTCCTAAACATTTGTCAAATACTAACCCTCTTCTCACCTGTGTTTGTGTTAATAACTGTTTACTAGAGGGGAAAGGTTTAAGCCTGATTTTGTTTTGTATGACAGGTCCAGATACTGACTGTTACGTTTAGGATGCCTAGATTTTTTTTCCCTATGCTAGCATACAAGTGACTCATTGTTTTAATCACTAAAGGTTTAATTTCCTTACGAGTCCTGGAGACTGGATTATCCCCATACCAGTTCCGTCAAAAGGGTTCTCTTAATCTGGTTTACTTTTCCTTTCATTCTTGTTTTTGAGGGGGGGGTTTTTTCACTATACACAAAGCAAATGGTTCTGGTCGTTAACAGTGTATGTTAGGTATCAGTAAGAGGTTTCTTCAAGGAGTCAAATCCCCTCCTACCTTTCTAAAACTTGTTAACTGGGCGTACTGAGAATCCTTCTAGTGCACACCTTTCTTGGGCCCAAGAAAGCCACAACCTATATATCTTACTAGATATATAGATACACCCTTTTATTATCAGGGATGCTCACTAGACTCCAAAAATGGCTGTGACAATTATTTTAGCGTTGAATTTGAGGCCTGGCAGGATTCTTGGTGCGCCCCTTCTTTTCTCTATATAAGGTTAAAAGTAATGTTGTTAAGAATGTTCCTCAATTGCTTACTCTATCGCACAAGATTACCAAGTAACACACCTAAATAGTTATCAGGGAAGTAATTTGTATCAAACTCACCATTTCCCTGTGCAAAGACGCACACAAATTTGCCATGGATCGGTGCTCCGGCGCACGCACATTCGCAGCCCTACTGAGAGGCGTGCGCGAGTGCGCTCAAGCACACGCATTACGTGAATTCCCTGACCAGCCTATAAAAGGATCTTTAGCACACAGACAAGTTGCTGGTTTGTCTCAGCTCACCTGTGTTTCCCTGCTTCCTGTTCCTGTTTGCCACTTCCTGTTTGACCCGGATTGCCTGAAGACTATGCTGATTCTCTCCTGACCTGACCCCTGGCTTGTTTAAACGGACTTCCTACTCTTAGCCTTGCTGCGCACTGGACTGCTACTTGTGTTTGACCCTCGGCCTGCCTCTGGATTATTCTCTGTCTGCTGCACTTAGCCTTGCTGGCTCCAGGACTGATCACCTGTGTTTGACCCTCGGCCTGCCTCTGGATTATTCTCTGTCTGCTGCACTTAGCCTTGCTGGCTCCAGGACTGATCACCTGTGTTTGAACCTCGGCCTGTTTTTGCACTTCCTTTACTTGTTTTACAGACCTGCTGGCTGCTTACCTTCTGGTCCGGTCCATCCTGCACAAGCCTTCTTCCAGACCTTCACACAAGTCAGGTATCCCGCTGGAGGCTTGTGCCTCTTGGTGCAACCCATTCCCTGTATCACCTCCAGGGGTGGTGTGCGCTGAGTCGCAACAGCCACCGCTCTCTGCATCTTGGCCTCGGTGAGTACCTCTTTGCTGATAGTACAAACCAGCCATGTCAGAGGCCAACAGAGCGGGTTCACCTTTGGAGATGTTGTGCCAGCAAGTTACAGCCCTTGCAGACGCTGTGCAGAAATTGCAAGAAGGGTACACCCAAATCGACAGCCGTCTTCAGAAATTAGCAGGAACACCTGCACCAGTTAACGCAGCACCAGCGCCCCCTGGCGGTGCCTCCCTACCACAGGCCCATTCACCGCCTGCCCTAGTGATGGCGACTCCTGAACCAAGGGTACCTATGCCTGAGCGATTTTCGGGCCACCGAAAAAAATTCAGGGCATTTAAAAATGCCTGCTCCTTATATCTGGCCCTGCAACCAAGGACTTTTTCTTCTGAAATAGTGAAAGTTGGATTTATCATCTCCTTACTATCTGAAGAACCCCAGGCATGGGCACATAGCCTTATGGAACAAAGAAGTCCTCTCCTGAACTCGGTGGAAACCTTCTTTAACTCCATGGGTCAGTTATATGATGACCCACAACGTACTGCTACAGCTGAAGCCACTCTGCACACCTTAACACAAGGAAAGAGACCAGTGGAGGACTATACCGTCGAGTTCCATAAGTGGTCAGCTGACACCGGCTGGAATGAGGCCGCCCTCAGGTACCAATACCGACAAGGCCTTTCCGAAACTTTGAAGGACGAATTAGCTAGAGTAGAGACCCCCGCCTCTTTGGAGGACCTGATCCAATTAGCCACCAAGCTGGACAGGCACATGCGGGAGCGTCGCTCTGAGCGTCTTCAGACCCCTCGGCCCAGCTGGTTTCTCCCCAAGTCGACCACTCCTTACCCTCCAATTCTGGTCCCTTCCGGCCCCTTGGCCTCGGAAGGGGAACCCATGCAGCTAGGACTTGTTCGCCCTCGTCTCACCCCAGATGAAAGGCAACGAAGACGACAGGCCAACCTATGTCTGTACTGCGGAGGGGTTGGCCATTACCTTCGCAACTGCCCAGTGAGACCTTGTAAGCCACCTCTGCAATTTGTTATGAACTATCAAGCCACAAACCTCACCCAGTCTTATGTTACTCTTTCTGTTTCTCTGCAGCTGGCAGAAGAGAGGATTCAACTACCGGCTGTCATTGACTCCGGAGCATGCAGTTGTTTCCTGGACATCTCTGTGGCTCAAAAACTTCACATCCCTCTCCAAGACAAAAAACAAAATCTTCTTGTCCACTTGGCTGATGGGTCTTTACCTCACTCCGGACCAGTTACACAAGAGACCCAGCCGATTCTCACCATCACGGACTCGGGCCACCAGGAGTTCTTACGCTTTGATTTGATTTCTTCTCCCATGTTCCCTATTATTTTAAGACTCATGACTCCCAAGTTAACTGGGGCAGAAAGAAGGTCTCTTTTACATCCTCTTACTGTTCTCAACACTGTTTTCCTCCAGTTCCAGCTACTTGTATGGCAGTCGTTCCTGCATCCGACAGTCTTCAGCATGTCCATCCAGTATATCTCGAGATTAAGGATGTTTTTGATAAAAAGAAGGCCGATTGTCTACCACCTCATCGGTCTTACGACTGCCCCATCGAATTGTTACCTGGATCTGAAATTCCGTTCGGGCGCATATTCCCTCTATCCGAGACTGAACTAAAGGCTCTCAAAGCCTACATCGATGAGAACCTGGAAAAAGGCTTCATTCGGCCCTCTTCATCTCCAGCCGGGGCGGGTATTTTCTTCTAAATATAAAATCTGCGCTAGGTAAAAAAATTGATTAAGAAAACAGCGGCTAAACACAATAACCCAGATACTAGGCCCAAATAACAAAAATGTGAAAAACAGTGCAGCGCTTGCTATTAAATAAATTAAACATGTAACTAAATACAATGAAGTGATCTTTCATGAAAAAACCTTAGTGTTAGTGATTCCAGAAACTGAACATCAGTGAAGAAAAATATTGTGCAAAAAGTTATTTTGCAAAAAAGTTGTTTGGTTGTGAACCAAAAAAAAATTTTTTCTAAAAAAATATATATATAAATGCAAAAAAGTGTGTTTACCAAAAATTGTTTCTAAAAAAGCAAAAAAACGAAAAAAGAAAAAATTATAGAACAAAACAAAGAAAATCAAATCAAAAGAAAAAGTCCTCTGCCTTGAATATGTGAAAGTGACTTTTCAAGGTCCCATACAAGTGAAGATAATTATTGGTTGAGTGGAATATAAGTGAACACAAATGAAATTGATCCCATGTAACTCCGGTGAGAGTGCTTGACCACGTAAAATCATTCACTACAGCAACTTAAGTAAGTAATGCAGGCTTACCAGAACATCTATTAATGTGCGCAGATACGAATTCCCAAACGATTTGGATCGGTCGAGGTCGCTCCTCAGACACTCCACACTAACTCGGACGACTCGAATCCTCTTTCCGGACGGGAAGGTAAAACACAGCCCACACCTTCGGGTGTTCCGAGATCGTAGTCCGTTCCGGTCAGTTCGAAAGTCTCAAGGTGTCGTATCACCGAATGGATGAAAAAAATAAAGTACGCCCAATCGTGTGATAAAGTTTCAAACACGTGGAATTTATTTCTCAACCAAGTACATGTTGGAAACTACGAATGACTCGGTCGAGTCACATAAAAATAATCGTAACATAAAAAAGAACAGTTTTGCTAGCAAAAGTATATAAACGAGCGAATAAAAATAACACGAGGTGTAAGCGTATCTACCCGACGATCGTTTCGTCACAGATTGACGTCATCAGGGGTACGCCCACACCCTCGTGCTGAAGCCTTTTATATCCTATGGGTAAGGTAGGGAGCCCTGCCATAGGTGCAGACAAAAAACGTCCGTTCATGATCAATTTAACCAACGAACGACCAGTTTATTCGAACAAGTTCCCATCAATTTTCAGGATGACAAAGGTACTGAAAGTGATATCAGGCCTCTCCAGTGTATACGGAACGAGGAATGGGTCCATCATTACAGCCATATCCTCAGTCCTCCAGAGAAAGGATGGACAAACGTAATTTTAATCACCAACAGTATCCGACTCCATCAAATTATTACCAACATCCCACCTCAATGGCACCTCCTCCACCTTGGCGCTCCAGAGGTGGTAAGCCTTTTTTTCAAGGAAAAAAACCATTTCTACAGGGTAGAAGTGATAGTAGGGACAGGAGACCCCCCTCGGATTTGAGGGATGTGGGATCCAACTATACGGTTGAGACCTTTAATAGATATGGCCCCCTTGGGGATGAAAGGATGGGGCACTCTGGACCCCTTAGGGGTCATGGTGGTTCCCAACCATCATACATTCAACCCTCAGGTGGTAGTTACTACCAACAGGGTTTTCAGGAAGGCACTCGGGGGTGACACAAAAGAAACGGAGACACAAGAGAGGGTGCAGAGGGGGGAAACGTTTTCACACCAAAAAGGAGAAGGACCTAGACATTAGCGGTGTCATCAACCTTAGCAACAAGGAGTTATCAAAGGAGGAATTGCATGCAGACTCTTGGCAAGGGCCTGAAGTTTGTGCCTCCTCAGAATTTAAATAAATTCCAGACCTTTATAGACATTCAAAAGTTCACACGCAAGTTGAACATAAAAAGGTACATCATGAGCAACCCCTCCCGTTAAATGGCTAGGGATTCCACAACAATTATGCATTCTGGTTTATCAAACGCCTCTTTGTTTAATCCTCCCAGCAATACAGCACCCAACATAAACATTTTTCCCGATCTGTTACTAAAAGATCTCAACGATTTGAGGTTGAGACCAGCCCAACCAACACGGGAATTTAAGATAGGACTAGACTCATTGCTGAATAGGAAGGATATAGTAGTTCGGTCGGCTGACAAAGGGGGTGCAATAGTAATACTTGATAAAACTATGTACTCCAATGAGATGACTAGGATTTTGTCAGACTCCGAGACCTACTCTCCATTACTTACAGACCCCACTATTAGGTTTAAAGGTGAATTAAAAGAGTTGGTCGATAAAGGGTTTAATATGGGCATTCTGAACAAAAAAGAGAGAGATTTTTTGGTACCTTTGGCGCCACGCCTGCCGGTCATGTATTCTTTACCGAAGATACGCAAGTCTTTGGAGAATCCACCAGGGCGGCCCATCATCAGTGGAATTGATTCTGTAACTTCCCGCATAGGGAAATATATTGACAGATATCTACAACCACTGGTGGTGGGCACCCCATCCTTCTTGAGGGACACTAAGCATGTCATCAATATTTTACAATTGGTTGAATGGAAACCCACTTATCTGCTGATCACCGCGGATGTAGCTTCGCTGTATACCGCAATTTCCCATCAGTTGGGCTATGATGCAGTACATCATTTTTTAGCCCAAGATGGGAGTATTTCGGTGACTCAGCGTAATTATATTTTAGAACTACTTTTTTTCGCCATGACACATAACCATTTTTGGCATGACGGGACCCATTTTTTGCAAGTGAAGGGGGTGGCCATGGGAGCTAAATTTGCTCCCAGTATGGCCAACCTCTTCATGGCAAAATGGGAGGAGGATACTGTCTTGAGTAACAAACCTCCTGAATTGGTGACCTGGAAAAGGTTCATCGACGATATTCTTTTCATCTGGGATGGGGACAGTTTATCAGCAGAACTTTTTCTGTCCCATCTAAACAATAATGACCGTGGGATAGTTCTCAGTCATGCTCTGAGTCCCACCAACATCCAATTTTTGGATTTGAATATCTCCATCAGGGACAACAATATAATTACTACAACGTTTTTTAAGAAAACGGATAGGAATAGTTATATCCCATTAGATTCCTGTCATCATAAATCTTGGCTGTCAGCTGTCCCTAAAGGCCAGTTTCTGCGCCTTAACCTCCCTGGCGGTACCATTATTTCGGATTTTAGGTGCTAAAAGCGGTACAATTATTTTGCATGAAAATTTGGCGTTTTATATTGTAGTCCTGCAATTCTTAGGAATAACTCTCTTAAATCTGTCCAAACCAGAGTCTAGCAGACATCCCGGGTATGATAAAGTTTGAAAAATTAAATCATAAATTATAATATAATAAATAATTATAAATAATTGTACCAAATAATAATATAACAATAATAAAAATTATTCAATAATTTTATCAAATCAAAAACACTGAAATTTGCTCAGTTGCAGAATTGTCACTGTCATTACTTTTCACTATTTGATGACGGATCTCCCCACAAATCGCTATCGCTCAATTCTGCGAGTGATTCCAATTTATTATCGCTGTTTTCTAGCTGGTCTAAAATCATTTTTGATGTACAGTGACAGTTTTGGTTGCTATGGACAATCTCCAGTTTCCAGGCATAAAGAACAGTTTTTACAATATAAAACTGCATGCAGGACACTGGGCAGACCACTAGGGACAAAGGGGATGTGAAATATTTACATACAGCAATGTAATCTGTAAGATTACATTATACTGTATGTTTACTGTTTATTTCACTTTTTGAATTTGGCGCCGATCTCCGTGCCCGTGCGTCGCAACGCTCGCAGGGCACGGAGATCGCCGATGTGATAGATCGAGCGAGACACGGCTCGCTCGTACAGCGGGGAGACATCGCTGGATTCGAAGGAGAAGGTAAGGAAACCTCCTCCTGGATCCAGCGACGCTGTCCCGAGTCTGACTCGGGGATACCGCTTTTGGTATAAAAAATCCACCCCGAGTCAGACTCGGGAATACCGTCAGGGGGGTTAAGCGCAATTGCACTTTTAATGATGACTTCCTTAGGGAGGCACTAATTTTAAAGAAGAGATTCCTGGCTAAGGGCTACAATAGTGAATCTCTTGATTCCATCATAACGGAGGTTAACAGTAGAGATCGCCAATCATTGTTAGTCGATAAACAACCTAGGACTGGTAACACAGACAACTATGGGGTATCTTTAATTACAACTTTTTCGAGCCAACATTGGGCCGTTAAAAGAATCCTACGGAAACACTGGTCAGTTATTAAAAATGATCGCATCTTGGGTCCTGAGCTACCCGACAGACCAAATGTGATCTTTAGGGGTGCCACCAGCTTGAGAAATATGATTGCTCCAAATGTCCCTGATCCCCCGACTAGACCAACATTCTTTGCAGATTTGAAAGGCTTTTTCCCTTGTGGGAAATGTAGAGCCTGCAAGCTGAATGTGTTACGGGGCAGGAGATTTACTGAGGGGACGAGACTCACTTACCCTATTCGAACATTTATCACATGCACTACTAAGTGTGTTGTGTACCTGCTTAGGTGTCCATGTGGTTTAGAATATGTGGGTCGCACAGTACGCATGTTACATGTGCGCCTGGGGGAGCATATAACCAACATCTGCAAAGGTTTTGATAAACACAATGTTAGTAAACACTATGATTTAAAACATAACCGTGATCCAAGAGGCACCACTTTTCTAGCTATAGAGAAATATATTCCGCATTGGCGCGGCAGTAATGCTAAGCGCACTATCTCAAGAGCAGAAACAAATTGGATACACAAATTAGGTACACATATTCCTGGGGGACTCAATATTGAATGGGACATTAACTGCTTCATCAACAATGGTTGATGCCCCCCCCCCCTTTTTAGTGTGTCTAGTTTGTAGTCAATACAAGCTGTTTATGCCCTGAGGACCAACTATGATATTATTGTTTGTATTTTTGTATAATTTCTGTTATATCATTTATACATTTCTTTTATAAAAAAAGAAAAAATGGTATGTTTTTTAAACTTAGTACACATATTTTACCCATGAAGTTTCTTGAACTGACTATGGGTAATGGTGGGTAGTCAATGTTGTTTAGGCCCCCATTACAACATCATATCTGCATAACTTCATGATCTTGTGGAGGGTTGTTTCTAAACCACACGCACTCACTAGCTTTGTTCATTTTTTGAACCTGCCACCTATTTTTGGGACACATATGTGGTCAAATTGTGTGGTACAGGTCACCATTAGTGTATGTGGCCATGGGAATAAAGGGGGGGATTTGGATTTGCATCGAATGTTTGCATTGTCTAAGAGTTACTTTATAATGTTTGATATAAGTTTTATTACTAAACTTCATGAGGGAACCTCAACCTCATTCGAACAAAATGGTCATAGACCGTGCTGGAATTTATTTGTTGGTTGGGGGACACCCTATCACTTTCAGTACCTTTGTCATCCTTCCCAATTGATGGGAACTTGTTCGAATAAACTGGTCGTTCGTTGGTTAAATTGATCATGAACGGACGTTTTTTGTCTGCACCTATGGCAGGGCTCCCTACCTTACCCATAGGATATAAAAGGCTTCAGCACGAGGGTGTGGGCGTACCCCTGATGACGTCAATCTGTGACGAAATGATCGTCGGGTAGATACGCTTACACCTCGTGCTATTTTTATTCGCTCGTTTATATACTTTTGCTAGCAAAACTGTTCTTTTTTATGTTACGATTATTTTTATGTGACTCGAACGAGTCATTCGTAGTTTCCAACATGTACTTGGTTGAGAAATAAATTCCACGTGTTTGAAACTTTATCACACGATTGGGCGTACTTTATTTTTTTCATCCATTCGGTGATACGACACCTTGAGACTTTCGAACTGACCGGAACGGACTACGATCTCGGAACACCCGAAGGTGTGGGCTGTGTTTTACCTTCCCGTCCGGAAAGAGGATTCGAGTCGTCCGAGTTAGTGTGGAGTGTCTGAGGAGCGACCTCGACCGATCCAAATCGTTTGGGAATTCGTATCTGCGCACATTAATAGATGTTCTGGTAAGCCTGCATTACTTACTTAAGTTGCTGTAGTGAATGATTTTACATGGTCAAGCACTCTCACCGGAGTTACATGGGATCAATTTCATTTGTGTTCACTTATATTCCACTCAACCAATAATTATCTTCACTTGTATGGGACCTTGAAAAGTCACTTTCGCATATTCAAGGCAGAGGACTTTTTCTTTTGATTTGATTTTCTTTGTTTTGTTCTATAATTTTTTCTGTTTTCGTTTTTTTGCTTTTTTAGAAACAATTTTTGGTAAACACACTTTTTTGCATTTATATATATATTTTTTTAGAAAAAATTTTTTTTTGGTTCACAACCAAACAACTTTTTTGCAAAATAACTTTTTGCACAATATTTTTCTTCACTGATGTTCAGTTTCTGGAATCACTAACACTAAGGTTTTTTCATGAAAGATCACTTCATTGTATTTAGTTACATGGTTAATTTATTTAATAGCAAGCGCTGCACTGTTTTTCACATTTTTGGGTATTTTCTTCGTTGAGAAGAAAGATGGCTCCCTCAGACCCTGTATCGATTATAGGGAACTCAATAAAATAACTGTCAAAAACCGATACCCACTCCCGCTCATCCCAGAATTATTTCAGCGCTTTCGGACTGCCAAGATCTTCTCCAAACTTGACCTACGAGGCGCTTATAACCTTGTCCGGATTCGTACCAATGACTTTAAAATACTAAATACTAAATATTAAAAATACTCTTCCCCCCTTTTTCCCTCATTCCCTCTGTTCTCAGCTGGGACAAGGGTGTCAAACTCAATTTTATCCCGGGCCACATCAGCATTATGGTTGCCCTCAAAGGGTCAGTTGTATCTGTAAGTCTAAATGTCCAGAGCACCCCCCTACATCAGATGTCAAGAGCCCCTCTCCATCAAGAATGAAGAGTCCCACACTGCAGGCGGTGTACACAGTATCTAATACAGTGTGTACAGTTTCTACTATACTTCTGGTGGTGTACACAGTACACAATACAGTGCAGCCATAGTACAGTTTCTACTACTTTTCTGGTGGTGTACACAGTATCTAATACAGTGTGTACAGTTTCTACTACACTTCTGGTGGTGTACACAGTACACAATACAGTGCAACCGTAGTACAGTTGCTAATACAGTGCAGGCGGTGTATACAGTGTGTAGAGTTTCTACTAATACAGTGTAGTGTGGTGTTGCAAAATAAAATATAAATCATATCTGGAAGATCACCAGGGAGAGGCAGACCCTCACAGGCAAGCAGCCTCTGTGTCTACAGTCCAGTGCTGGTCGTGGACATGGTACATCCTCTGCAGGTGGCCGTGGGGCAAGCTTGTCCTTTTTTTCTGCTGCTGGCCGTGTTAATGAGTCAGAACATGCAGAAGAGTTGGTGGAGGGGATAACAATGCCGTCCTCATCCTCATCCTCTGTCAACCAGGCTCAGAGTAGTTGGCCTTCCAATGCAGCTGCCAAAGCGGCCTATTCCACCGTCTCCTTGTTCACAGTCACTCCTTCCTTAGCCCCACCATCATGCATGGGGGAGTCCCCAGAACTATTCGACCACAGTGTTGGGTACATGCTGCTAGAGGATGTGCAGAAATTTGAAGGCTCCAATGTTGGTTCCCAGGTTGAGGAAGGGAGTAACATGAGCCTAGAGAGAGGGGGTGCCCAAGATGGACTAAAAACCGGAAGTCATGTTCCTCCAACTACAGCATACTGCCAAGTTTGCTCCAGTGACAAGGAGGGAGGGGATGATGAGGTCACTAACTCTACTTGGGTGCCTGAGAGAAGCAAGGAGGAGGAGGCATAACTCCAACGAGGCAGGATGTCCTCTAGGGGGTAGCTTAAGGGCAGCCACCCTATTGCATCACACCATAGAGCTCCACAGGTGCAGGACGCTGCTGACTCCCTGCTGACTTTTAAAAGTTCCTTGATGTGGGCCTTTGACACGTGTGCAGCAGATGACACCTTTGCTGCTTGCAACCTATGTCTGAAGCGGATCAAGCGTGGCCAGAACAGCAGCCACTTGGGCACCACATGCTTGACCAGACATATGATGACCTTCTATGCAGTCCATTGGCAACAGCACTTGATAGGCCCACATCAAAGAAAAGGTGGACTTCTCCTTGCTCCTCATCTGGGATCTCCAACCCCAATATACCTCCAGTCCTCTCAAAAATCTGCACTGAGAGGAATTAAGGTATAGCAATAGGTGTCCCAAGTACTTACAGCCAATCTGCTAGCAGTACACCAACATCTGATTTTAGCAGGCAAATTCCCCTACCCCCGTTGCTGAACCCTAAAAAGAAATTCAGTCCCAGCCATCCACATGCACAGCATCTGAATGCTAGCTTGGCCAAATTGCTAGCACTACAGCTGCTACCTTTTCAGCTAGTAGACTTTCCATCCTTTTGTGAATTTGTGGAATGTGCTGTACCTCAGTGGCAGGTTCCAAAATTTAATTTCTTTTCACGGAAGGTTATTCCGACTCTCTACTGGCATGTGGAAGGCAATGTTTTTGCCTCGTTGGAAAAGGCGGTCAGCAGTAAGGTGCATATTACCGCTGACTCATGGTCCAGCAGGCATGGGCAGGGATGTTACCTTTCCTTCACGGCACACTGGGTAACTCTACTGGCAGCTGGAAAGGATGCAGGACAAGGTTCAGTATTGTTGGAGCTTGTTCCGCCACCACACCTCCAAAATGCTAGTGGTCATTCTGCCACGGCTCTCTCCTCCACCCCCTCCTCTTCTTCTTCCTCTACGGCCTCTTCTGCAGATTTGTCCTTTGAACCAATGGTGCTCCGTAAGTGTTCAAGGGGCTATGCAAGCATTCAGGAAAAAAGATAGATGCCATGTGGTGATTGAGTTGTTCTGCTTAAGGGACAGGAGCCACACTGGGGTAGAGATTCTGGCGGCTCTGCAGGGGCAAACTCATAGGTGGTTGATGCCTTGCCAGCTTCAGTCAGGAATGGTTGAATGCGACAATGGCGCCAACCTTCTCCCTGTCCTCCGACAGGGACACTTGACCCATATTCCATGTTTGCCACACGTCTTGAATTTGGTGGCGCAGCAGTTCTTGAGCAGGTACCCAGGCTTACAGGATCTCCTGAGGCAGGCCAGAAAAGTCTGTGGTAATTTACGCTGGTCATACAATGCCAGTTCTCGGCTGGCTGACATTCAAAGGGAATGCAACCTGCCCACCAACTGCCTCATTTATGACATGCCCACCAAGTGGAACTCAACGTTGGCAATGCTGCAGCATCTGCACATGTAGCAGAGGGCCGTCAATCTGTACCTGTGCGAGTATGGCACCAGGACAGGGTCAGGGGTGTTTGGCTTTGTTTCACCATGCCCATGGCTACTGATCAAGGATGCATGTACTGTCCTGTCACTATTTGAGGAGGCCACAAGGATGGTGAGCAGCGACAATGCATGCATCAGTGACACTGTCCCTCTAGTCTTCCTGTTGGAGCACACGTTTCATGGAATAATGAAGGGTATTTGAGGCAGAACAGTGGGAGGAAGAGGAGGATTTCCTTACCTCTCAAGGCCCCCTTTATCCAGCTGCCTGGAAGGCCCATTTTTGCAGGGATTGAATCCCTTAATGAGAGATTGGGAGAATTGTTAGATAATATCCTGCAGCCTCTAGTGTGCAGTCTCCCCAACTATTTCAAAGATACTAACCATCTTATGAGTATTGTCCAGGACATGACATGGGACGACAGTTCACTGTGGGTCCCCGTACACTTTTTATGGCAGTAACTTGCATATAAGCCTTTAAAATTAGCACTTTTGATTTTTCACATTCGTTTCCCATAGACTTTAACGGTGTTCATGTGCTCAAACACATTTTTTGCCTGTTCACATGTTCTGCTGCAAACCGAGCCAGGGG
The DNA here is from genome assembly GCF_037356315.1 of Lithobates pipiens. Taxonomy (NCBI): domain Eukaryota; kingdom Metazoa; phylum Chordata; class Amphibia; order Anura; family Ranidae; genus Lithobates; species Lithobates pipiens. The sequence continues at coordinate 129,046,914 of NW_027507787.1, read as the reverse complement.
TGTTCGACTTATCCCTACTTCACAGTAGCCGGCGACACTAATAGCTGTACTGCAGTCGTCTGTACCTGTTACTGTAATGATGTGCTGAGTATGTTCCTGCACCCGGCACAAGCCTAGAGAGACCGCACCAGCCCTTCCCTGTCCGTGCTTCACTCCCCCTATGAAGGCACTTTGTGGTCCCATCCTGGCGGCGTGACGTCGCTCATGGCCGGAGGCGGGATGGGAATAGTGTAGAGAGCTGCTTCCAAAGCTGAGACCTAGAGGAGCCGCCAAGGAGGAACCAACCAAGTGTGTATATTGCACAAAAGTAAGCACTAAACAGATAATGATTGCCAAATGCCATGCCATTTGCAGCATAATAAATTAACTGTCTGGATCCGATGAGGGGAGGAGGCTGATGGGACGTTAATTACCAATGCTACTTATTCTTAATTTCTGTAATATGCAGCATTAATTTAATGTACTGCCACTGGTCACTGATACATTAGTGGCTGACCAGTACCCCCCCCCCCCCCCCCCCCCCATCCATTCTGCATATTAAAAATGCCATTGGTAATTAACCACTTGAAAAGACAACCTGTCATAATACATATACTGCTACGGGGTGGCAGCTACAGGCGTATGATGCTACCGGTTTCAGGGTATCGGGCTCATGCTCCCATCGTCCCACCCACCCACTCCCCTGTGATTTTACAGAAGCACACACAGGAATCTTAGTTGATTCCCACTATAAGTTACTGGTCGCCGCTATTACTAGTATTAAAAAAAAAAAACGGAATATATCCCATTGTTAGTAGGCATTTTGGCTTTCACATAAACCAATTAACCACTTATGGACCACCCACCATCGTTATACATCGACAATTTGAAGAGGAATATCATTGTTATGGCAGCAGCTAGCTGTCATAACCAAGTTATCCTCTTCTTCAGCGAGTGGTCCGCTGTTAGATAAAAGTGGTCTCAGCGGCGAATTCGCCGCAAAATCACTTTGATCGGTAGTGGGAGAGGGCCCCCCCTCCTTCTACTGCTTACCGGAGCCACCAGCAGTGGCGGCAGCAATCGGGTCTTGTCCCCTCTATGGTATGGAGCTGACTGAGGGGAAGATGGCCCCCACCCGTCTCTATACCATTGCAGGGTGGAAGTGACATCAAAATGTCACTTCCGCCCATAGCTCTTAAAGGGACTTTTTTTCATTAATGCATTTTAGTGTAAATATGAGATCTGAAGTCTTTTTGACCCCAGATTTCATATTTAAGTGGTTCCATCATGTTTTTTTTTTTTCAATTACAAGGGATGTTTACATTCCTTGTAATAGGAATAAAGGTGCACATTATTTTATTTTATTTTTTTAAAGAACAGTGTAAAAATAAAAAATAAAAGGTAAAATGAATAACAAAAAAATGTAAACACAACCCGTTCCGCCAAGCGCGCGAGCAGAAGCGAACACATGTGAGGTATCGCCGCGATTGTTAGTGCCCTAGACCTTCTCTGTAACTCAAAACATGCAACCTGTAGAGTTTTTTAAATGTCGCATATTGAGATTTTTAAGGGTAAAGGTGTGGCGCCATTCCACAAGGGAGCACAATTTTGAAGCATGACATGTTTGGTATCTTTCACAGTATAAAAAAAATTGGGCTAACTTTACTGTTGTCTTATTTTTTAATTCGCAAAAGTGTATTTTTCCCCCAAAAAAGTGCACTTGTAAGACCACTGCACGAACACGGTGTGACAAAAAGTATTGCAACGACCGCCATTTTATTCTCTAGGGTGTTAGAAAATAAATATATATAATGTTTGGGGGTTCTAAGTAATTTTCTAGCAAAAAAAAAAAAAAAAGATTTTAACTTGTAAACAACAAGTCTAAAATATAGGCCCAGTCCTTAAGTTGTTAATACACACTTATTTTTTTACCAACGACAGCAGAAAACATTTTGGCCTAAATGTATGAAGATTTATTTATTTTTTTAATTTAATTTAATTTATAGCAGAAAGTAAAAAATATATATTTTTGAATAAATTTTTAAATTATTTTCACTCATAATAAAAGCTAACAAAACCCAGTGGTGTGTAAATACCACCAAAAGAAGTCTGCCATCTTCGCCCTGGGCACCGTATGACCTGGCACTGAGCACAGTCACTGGATGCTCTTTGCGTTCCCTGTCAATTACAACATGCTTAAAAATGGGTGCAGGCAGTTAATATAATTGCTTAGAAAGTACAGGCGTGTGCTAAGGCAAGAGTCTGGTTTTCTTAGAAATGATTCACCAAATAATGGCACATCAGGGAGATGCTGAACTGTGAGTCACACCTAATTTGCTCCTGTTGACTAAAGCAGTATCTGCTCAGAGTTTCTTCTCATGTTCTAAATCTTTGTCCAGCAATGTACTTTCAGCTAACATTTTTTTTCTGGGTTAAGTGAATTTACTTTTCCCTACAGCGACAGTAAAGCTGATAATAAAACTAACATGCTATTGTGAGTACATGCATACTAAGAATGTGCTCACTTTATTTACTGACTCAGTTTGTTTAAATTGTTTCTGTGTATCCTGTTTAATTTTTTTAAAGGTATATTGCTTGTATCCTCAATATTACTGAACAAGGCATTATTATTGAACAGAGCATGGCTAAACAGCACAGTGCAGGCGCATTTTTTCCACTTTCGCGAGTGAAGAGGGAAAAACTGTGGGATATGAGAAGCACATTTAAAAGGGAAAAATATTTGAAAGAAGACATGCACTACTAATTGAACTATAGTCATCTGGGACTGTCACATTTTTTTTTTTTTATTGTACACAAGAAAGTTTGTCACGGAATAATAAAAGCAGTTTTGTGGTTTGTAAGTAAGGTTTTGGTTTAAAAACATTAATTGGATTGCACACAGATAGGGGTAGCCAACATTTTTTGATTTTATTTAGTTGGCAGGCCATCAGATACAAGTAGCTGAGGGTAAGATGGTGGCCAGAGGGCGGGCATTAAGATCCAACCCCCACTGCAGAATCCCTGCAGGGGATGGGTGATGAGAGATAAGTGACAAATGCAAAGCAAAAACATACAAATGAGAAAAGTTGCATGCAAGAAAGTATGCATTGAAAGACAGATGTACATGCTTATGGTGAAATAAAATGAGGTGAATAAAGAGAATAAACCGCTGTAGGGATTCTGCGGTGAGGGTCGAACTTTATGCCCCACCTCCTGGCCACCATCTTACCCTCGGCTCCCAGGGAGAACCCCTTGTGGCCGCGCAGCTCGGCTCTGGCATTCCGGCCGGAGAGATCGTCGAGGCAACATCTCCTGGGGAAGAAGAAGAAGAAGAAGAAGAAGAAGAACGGAAGGCGGCGGCGACAGCGACAGCGGCGACAGAAGACCGGGCCACCGCCTGTAAAAGAGCTAGAAGAAGGCGCGGTGGCCCGGCAGAAGAACTGAAGAGGGGGACAAGACCCCCGAAGTCGGGAGAAGAGGCCGGCGGCGGGGAGGAAGAAAGCCGGACTCCTCCGCTAGCAAAAGAGCTACAAGAAGATAGCGGAGGAGTCCGGCGAGAAGACCCCCGAAGACGGAAGACCCCCGGAGCTGTGCAATAAAATATTTTAACCCTGTGTTGTGTTTTTTTTTGTACTTTTTTTCACAGGTGAATGGGTAGGGGTACATTGTACCCCATACTCATTCACATATGGTGGGGGGCTGGTATCCGGGGGCCCCCTTATTAAAGGGGGCTCCCGGATTCCGATAAGCCCCCCGCCCTCAGACCCCGACAACCAACGGCCAGGGTTGTCGGGAAGAGGCCCTTGTCCTCATCAACATGGGGACAAGGTGCTTTGGGGTGGGGGGGCCGCGCGGCCCCCCCTTCCCCAAGGCACCCCCCATGTTGAGGGCACGCTGCCTGGTACAGCTCAGGAGGGAGGGGGCGCTCGCTCGCCCCCCTTTCCTGGCCGGCCGGGTAGCGTGCTCGGACAAGGGTCTGTTGTGGACTTGGGGGGGACACCCACACCGTTTTTTTTCGGCGTTGGGGTTCCCCTTTAAGTCCATTCCAGGCGGCGGGGCCAGCAACGTCTCCTTCGCGGGCCCCGCCTACCTGGAGACGCGCTCGAAATGAGCGGACTTTCCTCCGCGTGTGTGGGCGAGTCCGTTCATTTCAAAAGTTGAGCGGATTGTATGGCGGACTTAGTCCGCTGTATTAGTCCGCTCAAAAAGTGCCGTGTGTGGGCAAGTCCGTTCATTCAAAAGTTTGGACGGACTGTCTGTCGGATTGTCTGACGAACTTAGTTGGGCAGACAATCTGCCCGTGTGTACGCGGCCTTAGACAGCTGTGATTGTCTTTTAGTAAATATCTCCTAAACCGTGTAGGTTTAGGAGATATTTCTTGGACCTACAGGTAAGCCTTAATCTAGGCTTACCTGTAGGTCAAAGTGGTTAGTAAGGGTTTACAACCACTTTAAATCAAGGCACATTTTAATGATTTTGTTTTCTTTTTCCTTTATTAAAACCTGTTTGTATATCGGCATGTTCTTTTCACATATGTACACATAAAACAACTGCAGCTGTCTCCTGATGAAGTGGGTGTTGTCCCGCGAAATGCATAGAGATGACAGCTCCTATTAACAATGCATTATCTGCTACGCTGATACGTTTATACACAAACACAGAACCAAAGTGATGGCTACCAGCTTTTTGACTTCGTAACTATTATCGTTGATCTCTAAAAATAACTCTAATGATTTTAATATGTTTTCTATGAATGAATTTTTGTAAAATAAATGTATTAAAAAGGATTTAGTCTTTATACTCCTCTTTGGTACTGTCATAGTCCATCATGTTGGTTCTGTGTTTGTGTATATTCTATATAGGATGAGGTACCCCCACAGCCTAATTATTCACTTTTTCATATACACTGATACGTTGTATGTACATTGGTAAAACTATATGTTATTGTGACAAAATCAATGTGGGAGTGTATATATGTTTATTCAAACTCTAATAAAATGTTTTTTTTTATATATTCGATGCACTCTTTTACTCAACACCACTCTAAAAAAGTCCCATGGGCGAATTGCGTTTCTGTGTTCTGAAACTATCACTGTTCCCTTGACTACAGAAGGAGCCAAAAACTAAGGCTACTTTCACACTGAGGCGTTTTTAAGGTGCTAAAGGGCTAAACATAGCGCCTGTAAGGCACCTGAAAAACTCCTCCCCTGCCACCCCAGTGTGAAAGCCTGAGTGGGAAAAAATAGTCCTGCAAGCAGTATCTTTGGGGCTTTGCGGGAGCGGTGAACACACCGCTCCTAATACGCCTCTGCCATTGAAATCAATGGCCAGTACTGCTGAAGTGCCCACAAAGTGCTTAAGCAGTGGTGCTTTGCCGGCGTTTTTAACCCTTTATTCCGCTGCTAGTGGGGGTTAAAAGCGCCCTGCTAGTGACCCAAAAAAAGCACTGCTAAAACAACGATAAAGTGCAGCTAAAACTAGAGGTGCTTTACTGCCGACGCCCCCACGCCTCAGGGTGAAAGTGCCCTTAATGTACCACATTTACTAAACTCTGGTGAAAATGAGTGTAAATGCACTTGCAACGTGCAGTCTAATTGCCTTTAAAACTGTATATTCACCCCTTTGTGTACACGGAGCTAAAGAAAATATTTAATAGATTTGCTCACTCTGTCCCTAGTGACCAGTAGAGATGGACGAACTTCCGATGGGACGTTTCGTGAATGCGAACCGCGAACGTGGCCGAAAGTTCGCGAACCCCAATGTTTGCGGCGTGCCCCATTGACTTCAATGGCAGGCGAACTTTAAAAACCTACAGGTCATATTTCCAGCCACAAAATAATTACTAGTTGTGCACACATAGTCCCATCACATGGCCACTGACATAACACATGTATGAAGTGAATCTGGGATCGACAACTACAAGCATTCTTTTTTTTTATGTGAAATTTTGACAATTCAGGACTCAGGAGCGCATGAAGGCAATGGAGGAGAGGAAAGGTCAGGGTAGGCTATGATGAGGGTGCAGGAGATGATCACCAGCACCGTGATATAGAGCACTGACACCAGCACCGAGATATAGAGCACTGACACCACCACTGTGATATAGAGCACTGACACCAGCACCGTGATAGAGTGCACTGACACCAGCACCGTGATATAGAGCACTGACACCAGCAACGAGATAGAGAGCACTGACAGCAGCACTGATACCAGCAACTCGCTGCTGGGCCCCAAAAATATGACACTGCTCAACCTCTTCAAACAGGAGGGTACGAGCATATAGTACGGTGTGCTTTTTTTGTACAAAGAAGTGAGCCAAATGTAGAAAAAAGGTCTGTGTGCTCGATTAAATAAATTGTTTATAGAGATATACATGGTCTACTGGTCACATGTGTTGAATTCCTCCGAGATCCATGCCTCATTCATTTTCAGAAATGTGAGGTAGTCAACACTGTTGTGAGCTAGGCGAGTGCGCTTATCGGTCATGATCCCCCCTGCTGAGCTGAACGTCTTTTCGGACAGGACACTGGATGAGGGGCAAGCCAACAGTGCCATTGCAAATTGGGCAAGCTCTGGCCAGAGGTCAAGCCTGCCCACCCAGTAGTCCAGGGGTTCATCACTCCTAAGAGCGTCCACATCAGCCGTTAACCCGATGTAGTCGGACTCCTGACGGTCTAGGCATTCCCTGATGCTGGGTCCGGATGAGACCTGTCGATGGGTCGGCTGAAAGAATGACCTCATATCAGAAGTCCCCAACACATCTTCAAACTGCCCTCTTCTTGCAGGCGCTGTTGGATTGGTACCCGCAACTCTTTCTCTGGGAGTGGGAATTGCTCCTCTGCCAGCACACGCAAAAGCAGAATGCAGCATTTCTCGAAGCAAGGCCTAGAAGTGCTCCATTCTGACAGCCCTCTGTGAGGTCATATTTCCAGCCACAAAATAATTACTACCTGTGCACACATAGTCCCATCACATGACCACTGACATAAAACATGTATGAAGTGAATCTGGGATCGACAACTACAAGCATTCTTTTTTTATATGTGAAATTTTGACAATTCAGGACTCAGGAGCGCATGAAGGCAATGGAGGAGAGGAAAGGTCAGGGTAGGCTATGACGAGGGTGCAGGAGATGATCACCAGCACCGTGATATAGAGCACTGACACCAGCACCGTGATATAGAGGACTGACACCAGCAACGTGATAGAGTGCACTGACACCAGCACCATGATATATAAAGCACTGACACCAGCACCGTGATATAGAGCACTGCCACCAGCACCGTGATATAGAGCACTGACACCAGCAACGTGATATAGAGCACTGACACCAGCACCGTGATATAGAGCACTGACATCAGCACCGTGATATAGAGCACTGACACAAGCACCGTGATATAGAGCACTGACACCAGCACTGTGATATAGAGCACTGACACCAGCACCGTGATAGAGTGCACTGACACCACACCAGCACCGTGATAGAGAGCACTGACACCAGCACCGTGATAGAGTGCACTGACACCAGCACCATGAAATAAAGCACTGACACCAGCACCATGATATAGAGCACTGACACCAGCACCGTGATAGAGTGCACTAACACCAGCACCATGATAGAGTGCACTGACACCAGCACCGTGATAGAGTGCACTGACACCAGCACCGTGATATAGAGCACTGACACCAGCACCGTGATATAGAGCACTGACACCAGCAACGAGATCGAGAGCACTGACAGCAGCACTGATACCAGCAACTCGCTGCTGGGCCCCAAAAATATGACACCACTCAATCTCTTCAAACAGGAGGGTAGGAGCATATAGTATGGTGTGCTTTTTTTGGACAAGGAAGTGAGCCAAATGTAGAAAAAAGGTCTGTGTGCTCGATTAAATAAATTGTTTATAGAGATATACATGGTCTGCTGGTCACATGTGTTGAATTCCTCCGAGATCCATGCCTCATTCATTTTCAGAAATGTGAGGTAGTCGTGAGTTAGGCGAGTACGCTTATCGGTCACGATCCCCCCTGCTGCGCTGAACGCCCTTTCGGACAGGACACTGGACGAGGGGCAAGCCAACAGTTCCATTGCAAATTGGGCAAGCTTTGGCCAGAGGTCAAGCCTGCCCACCCAGTAGTCCAGGAGTTGATCACTCCTCAGAGCGTCCACATCGGCCGTTCACCCGATGTAGTCGGACTCCTGTCGGTCTAGGCGTTCCCTGATGCTGGATCCAGATGAGACCTGTCGATGGGTCGGCTGAAAGAATGGCCTCATATCAGAACTCACCAACACATCTTCAAATCGCCTTCTTCTTGCAGGCACTGTTGGATTGGTACCCACAACTCTTTCTCTGGGAGTGGGAATTGCTCCTCTGCCAGTGCACACAAAAGCAGAATGCAGCATTTCTCGAAGCAAGGCCTGGAAGTGCTCCATTCTGACAGCCCTCTCTGACGGTGGTAACATTTGCACTAAACTGGAAGTGGTGTGGTGGCCAGGCTCCTGCTCATCATCCAGGATAATGTCGTCCTCCTCGTTCTCCTCTTCCCATCCACGCACAACAACAGGGATCCCAGAAAGGTTTAAAGCATGCTCTTCTTGCTCCTCCTCATCCGCCCCGGCACCATCCTCCTCTGACTCCTCTTCAGACTCCTGTTGTTGACTTGTCTCAGATAGAGTAGCCCCCCCCCCCCCCTGGGAATTCATCCAGCATTGCGACTTCCTCATCTTCCCGCTCCTGCGCCTCCACGGCTTGATCAATGACACAACGCAATGCACGCTCCATAAAGAAGGCATAAGGTACCATGTCACTGATGGTGCCATGGCTGCGACTGACCAGTTTGGTGATCTCATCAAATGGCCGCAGAAGTCTGCATGCGTCACGCATGAGCAGCCACTGGCACGATGAAAAAAACCCCAGCTCCCCAAAACTTGTTCTGCCACAGAGTTCATACAGGTAGACGTTAACTGCACGTTTCTGCTGGAGCAGCTTATCAAGCATATAGAAGGTTGAGTTCCATCGCGTCGGGCAATCGCAAATAAGACGTCTGACCGGCAGATTGTGTCGCCACTGAATGTCAGCAAGGCGAGCCATGGTCATGTAAGATCTTCTGAAATGGGCCGAGATTTTCCTTGCCTGCCGCAAGATGTCCTGGACCCCAGGGTATTTGACAATGAATCGCTGCACGACCAAGTTTAAGAGGTGTGCCATGCATGGCACATGTGTAATTTTGCCCTTTTTCAATGCACTAAGCAGATTGGCACCCTTGTCACACACCACTTTACCAACTGTCAAATTGAGCAGTGTTAGCCACTGATCTGCCTGTGAACGCAAAGCTGAAAGCAGTGCTGGGCCAGTGTGGCTCTTGGCTTCCAGGCACAACAGACGCAGCACGGCATGGTAACGTCTCACCTGGCATGTTGAATAGGTTCTGGGGAGATAGGGTGGCGCAGCGGAAGAGATGCTAACAGTGGAAAAGGAGGAGTCAGCCGAGGAGGAGAGGGAGGAGGATGGAGTAGGAGGAGGAGGAGAAGAAGAGCCAGGCCTGCATGCAATCCGTGGCGGTAAAACCAAATCTACACGGATGCCACGGGTTGCATGCTTGACAGCCATCAGAAGGTTCACCCAGTGGGCAGTAAAAGTGATATACCTTCCCTGCCCGTGTTTGCTAGACCACGTGTCTATGGTCAGATGTATTTTGGCACCGACACTGTGTGCCAGAGATACATTCACTTGCCGCTGAACATGGCCATATAGCTCTGGGATGCCCTTCTGTGAGAAATACTTCCTTCCTGGGACCTTTCATTGTGGTGTTCCAATGGCCACAAATTTTCGAAAGGCCTCCGAGTCCACCAGTTTATATGGCAGTAGTTGGCGGGCTATGAGTTCTGACAAGCCAACCGTCAACCGTTGGGCAAGAGGGTTATACGGCGCCATAATTTGTTACGCTCGAACATTTGACCCACGGAAGCCTGCCTTTTTGCAGAAAAACGTGAGCTTGTGAGGAGAGAGGAGATGGAGAAGTAGAAGACGAGGCTGGACGGTGATAGCCTGGAGTGTGGCTTTGTGTGTTCCGTTGCTCCCACTGGGCTCGGTGGTGGCAGCTCATGTGCCTTCTTAAGGCGGTCATCCCTAGGTGAGTGTTGGGCTTACCGTGACTTATGCGTTGACTGCAAAAATTGCAGATGGCAACACTATTGTCATTAGTGGACACGTTAAAAAAAGCCCACACTGCGGAGCCATGTGCTGGCGTCCTGGGAGTGCCAGATGTGACCGTACATGGTTGATGCCTTGCTCCTGATACATTTGCATTCTGCTGTGTCCCTCCTGTGCAATCTAAGTTCTTCCTGCTGGTCCATATCTCCCTTTGAACTTCCCTCCTCTTCCTCTCTTGTGGGCACCCACGTGGCATCACTAGACACGTCATCATCAACGTCACCTTCCCCAACGCTATAATTAGAAATCTCTGAGTAGTCAGCAACAGCGGGGACAAACCTCCTCCTTGGGCTGATCTGAGTACTGTCGTCAAACTGCTGAGCGGCGGTTGTTGCTACCTCCTCTTCCTGATCCAATGCCAAGAGTGGCTGCGCATCGGAAATGTCTTGATATGGATCCAAAAATAATTCCTGTGACTCAAGCGGAAGGTATATGGTGGTATTGGTGGTAGTGTCTTTGGGGGTTCACATAGCAGAGAGTGAAGAAGAGGGTGCAGATCAAGAGGATGAGGAGGGTGCAGAAGAGTAAGGCTGAGTGAGCCACTCAACCAAGTCTGGTGCGTCCTTTGACATAATCGCACGCACCTTCTGCAATTTGGCACTTTGGCTCAAGTCTGTTGCTCCTGCCCTACCCCTACCACCGCTGCGGAAGGTCCTGCCTCTTCCTCTGCCTGTCATTTTTTAAATGACCCTGTGACAAAAGTCTCTAGAGAAGTGCAGTATGTATTTGGAAGAAGGTATATAACACACAGCTTCAATCTGTTGTTTTTGGGGGCCACTGGTCTATCACACCAGTTATAATACTTTTTTTTTATTGCGTTTGTCGCTCTCTGTAGTATCGCTGCAGAACCACTCAGCAGTCACAATGCTGCACAGTGGAAATGCACTATACTATGCTTTATATATGTGCAAGTATTTTATACGTGTATTACACACCTATATACTGTACACCAAATAGTGCACCTATACCAGTCCTTACAAGGACCTTTGTGGACCAAGTAGCTAGTGATTTGCAGACTGTACCTCAGTCCCTACACTGATAAAGGACTGCTGCAGAATAGGGCAGTAATCTGCAACAGTGCACCACAACCCTATATATTGTACACCTATACCAGTCCTTACATGGACCTTTGTGGACCAAGTAGTTAGTGATTTGCAGACTGTACCTCAGTCCCTACACTGATAAAGGACTGCTGCAGAAAAGGGCAGTAATCTGCAACAGTGCACCACAACCCTATATATTGTACACCTATACCAGTCCTTACATGGACCTTTGTGGACCAAGTAGTTAGTGATTTGCAGACTGTACCTCAGTCCCTACACTGCTAAAGGACTGCTGCAGAATAGGGCAGCATTCAAGTATAATATTCTTTCTATATTTGGAAGAAAGTATATTATAAGTGTACAACCCTATATACTGTACACCTATACCAATCCTTAAAAGGACCTTTGTGGACCTAATAGTAATAGCTAGCTAGTGATTAAACTGACTGTCCCTGCTGCACACAGCGTCCTGTCCCTCCCTGCACTGACAAAAGACAGGCTGCTACAATCACCAGAACAGCAGTGCACTCAACCCTATATACTGTACTACACCAATACCATACCAGTCCTTAAAAGGACTTTTGTGGACATAATAGCTAGCGATTTGTGTCACTACAGTCTCTCCCTGCTCCACACAGCGTCCTGTCCCTACACTGAAATAAGACAGAATGTAAAATGGCCGCCAGATCAGTTCTATTTATAAGGTAGGGGGAATGTCCAATTGTCCATGTGCTGAAATGTCTCAATTGGCTGTCCTGTACCCCATGATGGATGTGTCATCATGGGTCAAAGTTCTTTCACACTGTAAACACATACAGTATGTTCGCCGGGTGAACAGCGGCAATAGTCCGCCGATCGAGCGAATCGCGAACACGCAAAATTCGCCGCGAAACGACTGCCTGGCGAACACTTCGGCCATCCCTAGTGATCAGCTAGCCAGTTATTATTATTAAGTGGTCTACATTATGTTATTCTTTTTGATATTATATATACAGTAAAACCTTGGTTTCAGAGCGTTTTGCAAGACAAGCAGATTTTGTTAATACATTTTGACTTGAAATACAAGTAGCATCATGTCACAACTGAGTATAAAAGAGAATCGAACACTGAGCTCATCCCTAGTCATCACGTTTGAATCTGTTGGACTTTGGTGTGATTGTGTGTGTCCAAGTCCATTCATTCAGAAAGTCCGCTGGAACTACGCAGAAAGTCCGTCGGGAAGACTGTCAGACATAGTCCGTCGAAAAGTCCAGTCGTGTGTATACGGCATTAGGCTGCTGTCCACGGGGCTACTCTGCTGCCAGCAATCTTGCTGCTGGGCTAGCAATTTTGAAAATCAGTAGCAGTAGAAGCCTCCTGGCTTGTTTGTTTCTATGGAATCACTCCCATTGTGGTTAAGGCAGCAAGATGTTGCTCTCATCACTAGTGGTGTGGAATCAATAGCATTTAGGTCAGCGAAAGAGAAACATCTCGCTGTACCTGGCTACAGAGAGAGCAATTCTATAAGGACAGACAGCCTGCACCCAGTGAACTATGGTGCTGCATACAGCTGCCAATAAAAGTGGATGACTGTACACATTTGGCTGCTTGTAAATGCTTATGGCTTCTACATTGGAATTTACCAATGCAACTTTCACGTACATGCATGAATTGGTAAATACTGATGTAGAAGCCATCAGCATTTATAAAGAAGCCGGAAATGTACAGTCATTCACTTATATTTGTGGTTTTACATGGCACCATGGTGCCAGACATTTTATAATTTAAGATCCGCATGTGCAGGAATGAGGTTTTAATAGCTTTGCCTTGAGTTTTTCGATAAAGAGTGTTTTAGAGATGCATGAAATCAGACAGGACAAGTATTTTAGGATAAACAAAATGTAGATCAAGCATGTTCCCAAAAACTGGGGTCACCAGAGTTAACCAGACCATAACCAAACAAAACATAAAAAAACAGACCAGGGGGAATGTAATGCATAGTTAGGAGTCAGGGGAAACTCACCCAAATACCAGCTCCACTAGGACATGCTAGGCAGCACTGCTTGGAATTCTCACATGTACAAGGAGGTAGGGATGAGCCGAACACCCCCCCCCCCCCCCAGTTTGGTTCACATCAGAACATGCCGAAAAGTTTGTTTGAATATGCAAAGTCTGTGGGAAAAATCAAATGTGCTAATTTTAAAGGCTTATATGCAAGTTTTTGCCCTAAAAAATGTTTGGGGACCCAGGTCCTGCCCCAGGAGACATGGATCAATGCAAAAAAAAGGTTTTAAAAATGGCGTTTTTTTTCGAGAGCAGTGATTTTAAGAATGCTTAAAGTGAAACAATAAAATTGAAATATTCCTTTAAATTTTGTGCCTGGGGGGTGTCTATTGTATGCCTGTAAATTCACGCAATTTTCCAGTGTTTATAACAATACCACAGAAAAATTGCATTTCTAAAGGAAAAAAATCATCAAAAACTGCTTGCGGCTGTAATGTATTGTCAGGTCCCGGCAATATACATAAAAATCGTTGAGAAAAATGGCATGGGTCTCCCCCAGCCCATTACAAGGATCTTTGGGTCTGGTATGGATATTGAAGGGAACCCTGCACCCAATTGTTTAAAAAAAAATGCGTGGGGGGGCCCCCAGGCACTATATACTCTGAACAGAAGTATATAGACTATATGGCCTGCTGTAAATACTCTGCAGAAAATGGAGCCTTAGGTGTTGGTGGTGCCAGAACACTGTAACCCCTCACAGTTATGCTTGTTAGGCAAAGGAACAGGCCCTACTATGAAATATTTGATCAAGAATTGTAATTACATGCCCCTGTTAATCAGGGACAGAAAAATTGGACCTTAGGCAGTGGTGGTGGTGCCAGAACACTGTAACCCCTGACAGTTACGCTTGTTGGGCACAGGAACGGGCCCTTCTATGAAATATTTGATCAAACATTGTTAAACAGGGACAGAAAAATTGGGCCTTGGGTGGTGGTGGTGGTGCTACAACACTGTAAGCCCTTGTACACACGGTCGGAGAATCTGTCGGAATGAGTCTTTTCGGACCGTGTCGTCAGATAATCCGACTGTGTGTGGTATGCATCGGACTGATTCCATCCGAATCTCCGTCAGACCCAATTTTCCAACATGTTGGAAATATTTCCCGACCAAATGGGCCGGACGGACCTAATCCGATCATGTGTAGAGCATTTTCATCGGACCAAGTGCCACGCATGCTCAGATCAAATTCCTACATCAAAGCTATTGGCTACTAGCCTGAATGTAGTCCCATCGTAATGAAATTACGTCATCACGTTCTGAAAGATCGGATTTTTCGCCAACTTGGCCCGACCGTGTGTATGCAACAGTTTCGGACACAATCCGTCGGACTAAATCCGACGGGCAAAATCCGACGGATTTGGTTGGCAAAATCTCTGACCATGTGTACGTGGGCTAAGCCCTCACAGTTACTCTTGGTGGGTGCAGGAACGGGCCCTACTGTGAAGTATTATATCAAGACTTGTAATTACATGTCCCTGTTAAACAGGGGCAGAAAATTTGGGCCTTAGGTGGTGTTGGTGCCACAACACTGTTGTAACCCCTCACAGTTACGCTTGTTGGGCGCAGGAACAGGCCCTGCTGTGAAGTACTTGATCAAAATTTTTTATTAAATGCCCCTGTTAAACAGGGGCAGAAAAAATGGGCCTTAAGCAGTGGTGGTGGTGCCCTAAACCAAAAATATTGTTGGTCAGCTAGCATCTTGATGATTGAGGAGGAATAGGATAGTGACTCAGCATAGGCAGTCTTTAAATCCACATCCATATAAAAGTACAGTTACATCAGCATCAGGTGCTTGATAGCTGCTGCTGATCCAAGACTGATTCATTTTTATGAATGTGAATGAAGGAGGAGAAAGAGTTAACATGACAAAATTGAATATAGCTCATAGAGGAACAATCTCTTTTTTTAGGGTCTTGTTTTTTCTGATGACCACAGTATTGATAAGGTCTGGTAAGAACTGGTTTTGAAATGATGTCTTCACACAAAGTCAGAACATCAGTTGATAAATTATGTTTTCAGGTAATATCAACCATCAGCTAAAATACTAGTTTAACACTGTGTTTGAGAGGCTAGATGTTTGTATAAGGATTATGTGTCATGTGATGAACTCTATCCTCCCTCCCTCCTTCTCTGTAAGTTGTGCAATATTCTTTGTTCATAATTTGTATAAAGATGCACGTCTTACTAATAAAGCCAAGCATTCATTCAATGGCTCTCTCTTGTCTTGTGCATTGAATGCTTCCAGAGTTCCGAAAGAATTCTATTGATTGTCCCAGGTCTAAGCAGAATTAACCCTTAGGCCGCGTACACACGGGCGGACTGTTCGCCCAACTTTGTCCGCTGAACAGTGTTTCAGCGGACAGTCCGCTCGTGTGTGGGCTTCAGCGGACAGTTTCAGCGGACAGTCTGACGAACAAAGTTTTTCGGAATTTCCGTAAAGCCCCGTACACACGAGCGGACTTTTCGACATCCAAACTCCGACGGACCGAGTCCGTCAGACTATCCGATCGTGTGTGGGCTGCAACGGACTTTAGCTTCGCCAAAGTCTGACGGACTTTAGAAATGAAGCATGCTTCAAATTTTCCCGACGGAACTCCGCCGGACCCGGTCCCCTTCGAAAAATTCGCTCGTGTGTGTGCTACTCCGACGGACTAAAACCGACGCTAGGGCAGCTATTGGCTACTGTCTATGAACTTCCTACGTCGAATCCAGTCGTACGTCATCACGTTCGACTCCGTCGGAGTTTGGTGTGATGGTGTGTGGTCAAGTCCGTTCGGTCGAAAAGTCCGCCAGAACTCCGTCGGAACTCCGGCGGAACTCCTTTGGAGGTCTGTCAGACTTAATCCCTCTCGTGTGTACAGGGCATAAGACTGTCCGCTGAAACTTGGTTTGAGCGGACAGTCCGCTCGTGTGTAGGCTTGTTCGATAAACTAAGTCTCGCGCATGCTCAGAAAGAATTTACACGGCGAAGGTTGCATTGCAGTGTATTGGACTTCGAATTTCTCGTCCCGTCGTACGTGCCGTTCACGTCATCGCGCAAGTTTTCAGCGGACTGTTCGTTCGCCGTGTGTGGTCAAGTCCGTTCATGCTAATTTTGAACGGACTGGTTGTCAAACTGTTTGACGAACCTAGTTGGGCGGACAGTCCGCCCGTGTGTACGCGGCCTTACAGTTTTGTTGCAGCTGTGGGATACAGTGTTCACCTGAGGTAATGTAGGAACATGTCTGCTTTTGACAGTTCTTCTTGCCTTGGCTCTGACAATCAGGGCCGCTGATAGGCCAGTACTATTGGCCCTGCTGTACCGGGCCTGACTAGCATGGGGACCCGGGCTACCTGAACTGCAAAGTAAATTTTTAATGAAAAAAAAAAAAGATTCTCCTCCACCGATCATCGTCCGTACCCCCCGCCATCAACACAGTGCTGACTCTGCTCACCGCTACATGGAGAGATAGCGGGTTGTTTACTGATTGATCGGAGCTCACTGATAGCGCCGGATCACAGCCAGGGACAGCCGCTCAGAGCCAGCGCTGACACTTCCATCCTCCCCTCACAAGCAGGAAAGGAGAGAGAGCTGCTAATGCTGCTGCTCCTCCTCCTTCCGCCCACTTCTCCTGTCTGCCCCGCTGACCCATCAGGGGATGAAGCCAGTGTCGGACCAAGTCCCGAACTTCCGGCAATGCGCTCCACTCAAGGAGGATTCTTAGCTATGCCAGTCTGTTCCTCCGCTCGGTGCCTCTCTCCCCGCCCGCCTTGGTAACCCTTTTTGAATCTGCTGCTCAGCCGCTGTAAACACAGGAGATTCCATCCTCCCCCTGTACTGTGCCCACTTACCCTCCCCTTGTGCTGTGCCCTCCTACCCCCTGTACTGTGCCCACTTACCCTCCCTCCTGTGCTACGCCTTCCTGCTCCCCCTGTTCTGTACCCTCCTGCCCCCTGTACTGTTCCCACTTACCTACCCTGTTCTGTGCCTTCCTGCTCCTCCTGTACTGTACCCTCCTGCCCCCTGTACTATGTCCACTTGCCTTCCACTGTACTGTGCCCACTTACTCTCCCCCTGTGCTGTGCCCTCCTGCTCCCTCCTTTACTATACCCTCCTGCCCCCTGTACTGTGCCCACTTGCCCTGCCTGTGCCATCCTGCCCCCTGTACTGTGCCCTCCTGCCCCCTGTACTGTGCCCACTTACCCTCCCCCCTGTGCCGTGCCCTCCTGCTCCCCCTGTACTGTTCCCTCCTGCCCCCGTACTCTGTCCACTTACCCCCCCCTGTTCTGTGCCTTCCTGCTCCCCCTGTACTATGCCCACTTACCTTCCACTGTACTGTGCCCACTTACCCTCCCTCTGTGCTGTGCCCTCCTGCTCCCTCCTTTACTATACCCTCCTGCCCCCTGTACTGTGCCCACTTGCCCTCCCCCCGTGCTGTACACTCCTGCCCCCTGTACTGTGCCCACTTACCCTCCCCTGTGCTGTACACTCCTGCCCCCTGTACTGTGCCCACTTACCCTCCCCCTGTGCTGTGCCCTCCTACCCCCTGTAATGTGCCCACTTACCCTCCCCCGTGCTGTGCCTTTCTGCTCCCCCTGTACTGTACCCTCCTGCCCCCTGTACTGTGCCCACTTACCCTCCCCCTGTGCTGTGCCCTCCTACCCCCTGTAATGTGCCCACTTACCCTCCCCCCTGTGCTGTGCCATCCTGCTCCCCCTGTGCTGTACCCTCCTGCCCCCTGTACTGTGCCTGCTTACCCTTCCCCTGTGCTGTGTCCTGCTCCCCCCTGTACTGTGTCCAATTACCCTCCTTATACAGTTATTTATCACTTGAATTATTTTTCCCATCATGGGTGTGAGTGGGGCCTCATGCCTAAGTTTTGCCTAAGGCCCCACAAAGCCTAGAGCCGCCTCTGCCCTGCCAATACACCTGAAAACTATCTACAGTAAACTATCTTTAACGAGACCTGGCTTGTTGTTTTTTTCAACCTTTGTCATTTGTTTAATCTCCCTAATTTTTTCAAAATACCATTTTATTTATTCATTAATGGTTTGTATTACATATAGATATTAACGAGGTCTGTTCTCATCTGAAAACAGTATTTCTTTTGGATAATCAAACCTATAACTGGCTGGAGAAAAACAAATATCACTTGTAGACAAACCTACACTTTGTTTCAAGGTGGGGTCTGGGGAGGGGCAATGGGTGGGGCCAGGGGTGGGGCTGAAGAAGGGACCAGGGGCGGGCCAGGGTGGAGCTGAAGGGGGCCCCATCAGGTAGGCTGTACGGGGCCCCATGATTTCTATCAGCGGCCCTGCTGACAATACTGTATCCTTGTATAGTGCAACATTGCAAACTGCCGTGCTTTAGGCAAGCACATTAAAAGGCAGAAAGTCTTTGGTAGACGAATAGTGCAAAATTGTAGAGAGGTTAATTGTAAACTGCTGTGCTTTTGCTAGGCACATTAATGTTATGCCGCGTACACACGGGCGGACTGTATGGCCTACATAGTCCGCCGAAACACATTTCAGCGGACAGTCCGCTCGTGTGGGGGCTTCAGCGGACTTTTTCAGCGTGCAGTACGGCGGACTAAGTATTTCGGAATGTTCAAAATACTGTCCATCGTACTCGCATTTTGATGGACAATCCGCCCGTGTGTATGCCAGTCCGCCGTACTTTTGAAATGAGTGGACTTTTCCCCGCCCGGAGAAAAGTCCGCTCATTTCGAGCGGGTATCCAGGTAGGCGGGGCCCGCGAAGGAGACGTCGCTGGCCCCGCCGCCTGGTATTGACTTAAAGGGGAACCCCAACGCCGAAAAAAATCGGCGTGGGGGTCCCCCCCAAAGTCCGCAACAGACCCTTGTCCGAGCACGCTACCCGGCCGGCCAGGAAAGGGGGGCGAGCGAGCGCCCCCCCCCTCCTGAGCCGTACCAGGCTGCGTGCCCTCAACATGGGGGGGTGCCTTGGGGAAGGGGGGGCCGCGCGGCCCCCCCACCCCAAAGCACCTTGTCCCCATGTTGATGAGGACAAGGGCCTCTTCCCGACAACCCTGGCCGTTGGTTGTCGGGGTCTGCGGACGGGGGGCTTATCGGAATCCGGGAGCCCCCTTTAATAAGGGGGCCCCCGGATACCGGCCCCCCACCCTATGTGAATGAGTATGGGGTACAATGTACCCCTACCCATTCACCTGTAAAATAAAAGTACCAAAAAAAAACACAACACACGAGATAAAATACTTTATTGCACAGCTCCGGGGGTCTTCCGTCTTCGGGGGTCTTCTCGCCGGACTCCTCCACTATCTTCTTGTAGCTCTTTTGCTAGCGGAGGAGTCCGGCTTTCTTCCTCGCTGCCGGCCTCTTCTCCCGACTTCGGGGGTCTTGTCCCCCTCTTCGGTTCTTCTGCCAGGCCACAGCGCCTTCTTATAGCTCTTTTACAGGCGGTGGCCCGGTCTTCTGTCGCCGCCGCCGCCGCCTTCCGTTCTTCTTCTTCTTCTTCTTCTCCTCCAGGAGATGTTGCCTCGACGATCTCTCCGGCCGGAATGCCAGGGACGCACTGCGCGGCCACTTATATAGGGACAAGGGGCGGTGTCACATGGCTTTATGTCACATGGGTTGGTCACATGGGTTGATGTCACATGGGGACTATGACATCGTAAGGGGGCGGGGTCACCATGTGACACCAACCCATGTGACATAAAGCCATGTGACACCGCCCCTTGTCCCTATATAAGTGGCCGCGCAGTGCGTCCCTGGCATTCCGGCCAGAGAGATCGTCGAGGCAACATCTCCTGGAGAAGAAGAAGAACGGAAGGCGGCGGCGGCGGTGACAGAAGACCGGGCCGCCGCCTGTAAAAGAGCTATAAGAAGGCGCGGTGGCCCGGCAGAAGAACCGAAGAGGGAGACAAGACCCCCGAAGTCGGGAGAAGAGGCCGGCGGCGAGGAAGGAAGCCGGACTCCTCCGCTAGCAAAAGAGCTACAAGAAGATAGCGGAGGAGTCCGGCGAGAAGACCCCCGAAGACGGAAGACCCCCGGAGCTGTGCAATAAAGTATTTTATCTCGTGTGTTGTGTTTTTTTTTGGTACTTTTATTTTACAGGTGAATGGGTAGGGGTACATTGTACCCCATACTCATTCACATAGGGTGGGGGGCCGGTATCCGGGGGGCCCCCTTATTAAAGGGGGCTCCCGGATTCCGATAAGCCCCCCGCCCGCAGACCTCGACAACCAACGGCCAGGGTTGTCGGGAAGAGGCCCTTGTTCTCATCAATATGGGGACAAGGTGCTTTGGGGTGGAGGCACCCCCCCATGTTGAGGGCACGCGGCCTGGTACGGTTTAGGAGGGGGGGGGCGCTCGCTCGCCCCCCTTTCCTGGCCGGCCGGGTAGCGTGCTCGGACAAGGGTCTGTTGTGGACTTGGGGGGGACCCCCACACCGATTTTTTTCGGCGTTGGGGTTCCCCTTTAAGTCCATACCAGGCGGCGGGGTCAGTGACGTCTCCTTCGCGGGCCCCGCCTACCTGGAGACACGCTCGAAATGAGCGGACTTTCCTCCGCGTGTGTGGGCGAGTCCGTTCATTTCAAAAGTAGGGCGGATAGTATGGCGGACTTAGTACGCCGTATTAGTCCGCTCAAAAAGTGGTGTGTGTGGTCAAGTCCGTTCATTCGAAAGTATGACGGACTGTCCGTCGGATTGTCTGACGGACTAAGTTGGCCAGACAGTCCGCCCGTGTGTACGCGGCTTTAGGCCGCGTACACACGCGCGGACTGTTCGCCCAACTTTGTCCGCTGAACAGTGTTTGGGCGGACAGTCCGCTCGTGTGTGGGCTTTCAGCGGACAGTTTCAGCGGACAGTTTGACGGACAAGGTTTTTCGGAAATTCCGTAAAACTGTCCGCTGAAACCTTGTTACAGCGAACAGTCCGCTCGTGTGTAGGCTTGTTCGTCAAACAAAGTTGCGCGCATGCTCAGAAAGGATTTTCACGCCGAAAGCTATAATGCAGTGTATAGGACGTCGTATTTTTCGTCCCGTCGTACGTGCCGTTCACGTCATCGCGCACGGTTTCAGCAAACTGTTCGTTCGTCGTGTGTGGCCATGTCCGTCCATGCTAAGTTTGAGCGGACTGTTTGCCGAAACTGTTGGACGGACAAAGTTGGGCGAACAGTCCGCGCGTGTGTACGCGGCCTTAGTCTTTGGGAGGCTAAAATAGAGGTCTTAAGGAAGGAGCCAGACAATCAGTGGAATTCTACCAACCTTTCGCTTCTTCTTTCTATCGCTGAATATTATATTGCATAATAATATTTTATTATACAGTATAAGAATATTGTGCTATATAATAATATTGTTTAGAGCTTATATTATTGTTGTACATTACAAGAGGGTCTTGTAAGGTAAGACAACAACAGTTTGGTAAGTTTGTATAAGTTGTTTATAACCAAATTAAGAATGGGTAAGGGAGAAAGTAAAGAATATCCCCAACCTAATCCCAGAGATATGTAAATCTAGGCAACCTTACAGTCTTAGGCACCTAGTCATGGTTCCGTCCCTCTTCAATAGCCTACTTCATTGTAGTCTCTCCCAGGAAGCCTGTCAGAAAGATTCTGTTTTACTGTTACAAAATTTAGCACAGAGGGGTCACAAAGTGTCTACTGAAAAGTTGCAAAGGTGTCAGGAAATTGTTGAGTGTCTTGATTTTACTCTGTACCATGGTGAAAGGAGAATCAGTCACAAGGGCTCTGTCCTGCCCACATACCATGAAGGAAGTGCTAACCTTCTTAGGTACGCTTGGTTATTGCTGCCAATGGATATATGATTGCCCCTACTATGATAACTTGCTGAGACAAGCTGCTCTACCTAACAGTCCTGATTTTGTAATGAAATGGTTAACGCTTTTGTATATCTTAAAACTGCTATGATAATGGCTCCTGGTCTGGGATTACTTGAATATTGTAAAATGCTTCATTTGTTTGCACAGGACAACTGTAAAACCATGGCTGGTGTCCTTGCACATGAGCATGGAGGAAAGCTGAGACCTGTAGTCTTTTTTTCTAGAATAGTCCCAGATCTGGTACAAGGCATGCCGGCGTGTCTGAGGGCTTTGGCCTCTTGTGTCATGGCTGTAGAAATGGCTACATCATTTACATTAGGTCACCTTACGGAAGCGCACACACACACACACACACACAGTACTGATGACATTTCAAAGGGAAATGCACTGGCCGACGCCACTGCTAAACAAGCTGCTTTGACCGTGCTGCCTGTGGTTTTAGCAGAAATAAGAATGACTCCTTTCCATGACCAATCACTTGTACTCTTTTAAGATCATGATGGGCCAACCTTTTCCTACGCCCTGAATTAAGAAACCCTTGGTAATAGAGCAGGGAGATCTGACTTTGATACAGGAAGAATATTGTAGAAACTTGATTAGGAAGTTGAATGGCATCTACGGTAAAGTATTCTTTTTCTATAACTCTCAAAGGAGCCAGCACCCGAGTTCCAACCCAGAGATGTGGTCGTAATTCCCTAACTGAACCAGACCATGAAGCAAGATTACTCTTTTGGCCCGCCCACTTGCATAGTCGCAGTGACCAGAACCGCTGTCCTCATGGAACAATCCGGAGGCTGGATCCATGATGAGAGGATAAAGAAAGTACCACAGAGGACCCCGAAGCAAGACACAGATAAAGGAGGTCAAATAGGTGATGCAAATCCTCGAAGAGCGAGTGAAACAGGTGAAAATAAGGCTCTGAAAAAGATGACCTCACTTCTCTCACAACAGACTTTGGGAAAGCCTTATACCTACTCTTTATGCTGACACTGATGGTGTTTCTGCCCACGTAAATCATCACTGACTGTATCTATCATCCTGGGGACTTGGTACCCTAAAGGCCATATGCAGCCCCCTTCTAATGGAATAGTAAATAAAGAAAAAGGAGGGAATCCAATGTGGAGGGCCCAAAGGACTCATACCCCTCTACTGATAAGTAGTGATGGACGAACTTCCGACGGGACGTTTCGCGAACGCGGCCCGATAGTTCGCGAACCATAACGTTCACGTTGGGCCCCATTGACTTCAATGGGAGGCGAACTTTGCAAACCTACAGGTCAAATTTGCAGCCACAAAATAATTAATAGCAGTGCAAACATAGTCCCACCACATGGCCAATGACATAACACATGTATGAGGTGAATCTGGGATCGACAACTACAAGCATTCTTTTTTTATATGTGAAATTGTTGTGACAATTCAGGACTGTGGAGCGCATGAAGGCAATGGAGGAGAGGGAAGGTCAGGGTAGGCAAAGAAGAGGGTGCAGGAGATGATCACCAGCAGCGTGACATACAGCAATGACACCTGCACCGTGATAGAGTGATCTGACACCAGCACCGTGATAGAGAGCACTGACATAAGCAGCGTGACATAAAGCACTAACACCAGCACCGTGATATACAGCACTGACAGCAGCACCGTGATAGAGAGCACTGACATCAGCAGTGTGACATAAAGCACTAACACCAGCACCGTAATATACAGCACTGACAGCAGCACCGTGATAGAGAGCACTGACATCAGCAGCGTGACATACAGCAATGACACCTGCACCGTGATAGAGTGATCTGACACCAGCACCGTGATAGAGAGCACTGACATCAGCAGCGTGACATGAAGCACTGACATCAGCAGCGTGACATGAAGCACTAACATCAGCACTGTGATATACAGCACTGACAGCAGCACCGTGATAGAGAGCACTGACATCAGCAGAGTGACATACAGCAATGACACCTGCACCGTGATAGAGTGATCTGACACCAGCACCGTGATAGAGAGCACTGACATCAGCAGCGTGACATGAAGCACTAACACCAGCACCGTGATATACAGCACTGACAGCAGCACCGTGATAGAGAGCACTGACATCAGCAGCGTGACATAAAGCACTCACACCAGCACCATGATATACAGCACTGACACCAGCACCGTGATATACAGCACTGACAGCAGCACCGTGATAGAGAGCACTGACATCAGCAGCGTGACATACAGCAATGACACCTGCACCGTGATAGAGTGATCTGACACCAGCACCGTGATATACAGCACTGACAGCAGCACCATGATAGAGAGCACTGACATCAGCAGCGTGACATAAAGCACTCACACCAGCACCGTGATATACAGCACTGACACCAGCACCGTGATATACAGCACTGACACCTGCACCGTAAGCAGCCCCAGGAGGAAGTCAGCATAGCACAGGGATGGTGGGAGCCCCTCATAATAAGCAGCCCCAGGAGGAAGTCAGCACAGCACAGGGATGGTGGGAGCCCCTCATAATGAGCATAGCACAGGGATGGTGGGAGCCCCTCATAATATGCACAGCAGAGGTACAGCCCCAGGAGGAAGTCAGCACAGCACAGGGATGGTGGGAGCCCCTCATAATAAGAAGCCCCAGTAGAAATATGACACCGCTCAACCTCTTCAAAACAGGAGGGTACGGGCATATAGTACGGTGTGCTTTTTTTGGACAAGGAAGTGAGCCAAATGAAGAAAGAAGGTCTGTGTGCTCGATTAAAAAAATTGTTTATAGACATATACATGGTCTACTGGTCACATGTGTTGAATTTCTCCGAGATCCATGCCTCATTCATATTTAGAAATGTGAGGTAGTTAACACTGTCGCGAGCTAGGCGAGTACGCTTATCGGTCACGATCCCCCCTGCTGCGCTGAAAGTCCTTTCGGACAGGACACTGGACGAGGGGCAAGCCAACAGTTCCATTGCAAATTGGGCAAGCTCTGGCCAGAGGTCAAGCCTGCCCACCCAGTAGTCCAGGGGTTCATCACTTCTCAGAGCGTCCACATCGGCCGTTAACCCGATGTAGTCGGACACCTGACGGTCTAGGCGTTCCCTGATGCTGGATCCGGATTACACCTGTCGATGGGTCGGCTGAAAGAATGACCTCATATCCGAAGTCACCAACACATCTTCAAACCGGCCTCTTCTTGCAGGCGCTGTTGGATTGGTACCCGCAACTCCTTCTCTGGGAGTGGGAATTGCTCCTCTGCCAGCGCACGCAAAAGCAGAATGCAGCATTTCTCGAAGCAAGGCCTGGAAGTGCTCCATTCTGACAGCCCTCTGTGACGGCGGTAACATTTCCGCCATTTTGTGCTTGTACCGGGGGTCTAAGTACGTTGCCACCCAGTACTGGTCCTTGACCCTTATGCTTTTTATACGGGGGTCCCTATTAAAACACTGGAGCATGAAGGCCCCCATTTGCACTAAACTGGAAGCGGTGTGGTGGCCTGGCTCCTGCTCATCATCCAGGATAATGTCGTCCTCTTCATTCTCCTCTCCCCATCCACGCACAACAACAGGGATCCCAGAAAGGTTTAAAGCATGCTCTTCTTGCTCCTCTTCATCCGCCCCGGCACCATCCTCCTCTGACTCCTCTTCAGACTCCTGTTGTTGACTTGTCTCAGATAGAGTAGCCCCCCCTGGGAATTCATCCAGCATTGCGACTTCCTCATCTTCCCGTTCCTGCTCCTCCACAGCTTGATCAATGACATGACGCAATGCACGCTCCATAAAGAAGGCATAAGGTACCATGTCACTGATGGCGCCATGGCTGCGACTGACCAGTTTGGTGATCTCCTCAAATGGCCGCAGAAGTCTGCATGCGTCACGCATGAGCAGCCACTGGCACGATGAAAAAAAACCCAGCTCCCCAGAACCTGTTCTGCCGCAGAGTTCATACAGGTAGACATTAACTGCACGTTTCTGCTGGAGCAGCCTATCAAGCATATAGAAGGTTAAGTTCCATCGCGTCGGGCAATCGCAAATAAGACGTCTGACCGCCAGATTGTGTCACCGCTGAATGTCAGCAAGGTGAGCCATGGCCGTGTAAGATCTTCTGAAATGGGCCGAGATTTTCCTTGCCTGCCGCAAGATGTCCTGGACCCCAGGGTATTTGACAACGAATTGCTGCATGACCAAGTTTAAGACGTGTGCCATGCATGGCACGTGCGTAATTTTGCCCTGTTTCAATGCGCTAAGCAGATTGGCACCGTTGTCACACACCACTTTACCAACTGTCAAATTGAGCGGTGTTAGCCACTGATCTGCCTGTGAACGCAAAGCTGAAAGGAATGCTGGGCCAGTGTGGCTCTTGGCTTCCAGGCACAACAGACGCAGCAGCGCATGGCAACGTCTCACCTGGCATGTCGAATAGGTTCTGGGGAGCTTGGGCGGCGCAGCGGAAGAGATGCTAGCAGCGTAAAAGGAGGAGTCAGCCGAGGAGGAGAGGGAGGAGGATGGAGTAGGAGGAGGGGGAGAAGAAGAGCCAGGCCTGCATGCAATCTGTGGCAGTAAAACCAAATCTACACGGGTGCCATGGGTTACATGCTTGACGGCCGTCAGAAGGTTCACCCAGTGGGCAGTAAAAGTGATATACCTTCTCTGCCCGTGTTTGCTAGACCACGTGTCTGTGGTCAGATGTATCTTGGCACCGACACTGTGTGCCAGAGATACATTCACTTGCCGCTGAACATGGCCATATAGCTCTGGGATGCCCTTCTGTGAGAAATACTTCCTTCCTGGGACCTTCCATTGGGGTGTTCCAATGGCCACAAATTTGCGAAAGGCCTCCGAGTCCACCAGTTTATATGGCAGTAGTTGGCGGGCTTTCAGTTCTGACAAACCAGCCGTCAACCGTTGGGCAAGAGGGTTATCCGGCGTCATAATTTTTTTACGCTCGAACATTAGGCCCACGGAAGCCTGCCTTTTTGCAGAAAATCGTGAGCTTGGCGTGATGGAAGGTGGAGTGGAGGACAATTGTGAGGAGAGAGGAGAAGGAGAAGTAGAAGACGAGGCTGGACGGTGAGAGCCTGGAGTGTGGCTTTGTGTGTTCCGTTGCTTCCACTGGGCTCGTGATGGCTGCTCATGTGCCTTCTTAAGGCGGTCGTCCCTAGGTGAGTGTTGGGCTTACCGCTACTAATGCATTGACTGCAAAGATTGCAGATGGCAACGCTATTGTCAGCAGCAGACACGTTAAAAAAAGCCCACACTGCGGAGCCATGTGCCGGTATCCTGGGAGCGCCAGATGTGACCGTACATGGTCAATGACTCGCTCCTGATACATTTGCAGTCTGCTTTGTCCCTCCTGTGCGATGTAAGTTATTCCTGCTTCTCCTCCCTATCTGCTGGTCCATATCTCCCTCTGAACTCCCCTCCTCTTCCTCTCTTGTGGGCACCCACGTGACATCACTAGACACGTCATCATCAACGTCACCTTCCCCCCCGCTATAAGTAGAGATCTCGGAGTAGGCAGCAACACCGGGGACCAACCTCCTCCTTGGGCTGATCTGGGTACTGTCGTCAGACTGCTGAGTAGCGGTTGTTGCTACCTCCTCTTCCTGATCCAATACCAAGAGTGGCTGCGCATCAGAAATGTCTTGATATGGATCGGAAAATAATTTCTGTGACTCAAGCGGAAGGTATGTGGTGGTGGTGGTGTTGTTGGTGGTAGTGTCTTTGGGGGTGCACATAGCAGAGAGTGAAGAAGAGGGTGCAGATTGAGAGGATGAGAAGGGTGCAGAAGAGTAAGGCTGAGTGAGCCACTCAACCAAGTCTGGTGCGTCCTTTAAATGAATTGAACGCACCTTCTGCAACTTCCCACTTTGGCTCAAGCCTGTTGCTCCTGCCCTACCCCTACCACCCCTGCGGAAGAGCCTGCCTCTTCCTCTGCCTGTCATTTTTTAAATGACCCTGTGACAAAACTCTCAGTCCCTATACTGATAAAGAATTGCTGCAGTATAGGGCAGCAGTCAGCAGTAGTTCACCTCAACCCTATGTATTGTGGACCTATACCAGTCCTTAAGGAATAGCAGACTGTACCTCACTCAACCCTATGTACTGTAGCACCCTAGACCTTACCAATCCTTATAAGGACCTTTGTGGAACAAGTAGGTTGTGAATGATTAGCAGACTGTACGTCAGTCCCTATACTGATGAAGGACTGCTGCAGTATAGGGCAGCGGTCAGCAGTAGTGCACCTCAACCCTATGTATTGTGGACCTATACCAGTCCTTAAGGAATAGCAGACTGTACCTCACTCAACCCTATGTACTGTATTAAAAAAATGGGATACAATACAGCGGAAAAATAAATGGGTATATAATTCACCACTAATCCCTTTAGAGGGTACGCTTTTTTCACCCCAGGATACGGCACACAATTAGGGAAACAAATTAAGGATCTACAAATAAAGGATATCACGCGGGATGGGAAATTAATGTCAAGACAAGATTTAATTAAGAAGCACAGTTGGCAAATTTTAAGAAAATGGGAATACCTACAGATTCAACATTTTATTAACTCTATCCCAAAACCAATAAGAAACGAAAATATGTTAACACCAATAGAAAAACTATGTACGGGGAAAACAGCAGTTAAACACTGTGTTTCACAGGTATACGATCGTCTCTCGGAAATAGAGGGCCTAGGTATTATACCTTCATTAGTTGAATGGGAAAAATATTTGGGTTTTAAAGTAGATGAGACCCAAATGATCAACTCCGTATACGACCACATATCCGACACAAGATCAATAGAGGCTAATTATAAATGCCTAATGAGATGGCACTTAACACCAGATAAATTATACAGAATAGATCCCTCCAAATCTAAACTATGTTGGAGAGAATGTAAATTACCGGGAACAATATTCCATATTTGGTGGGAATGTCCAGAAATAAAACAATACTGGCGAAAAATAATAGAATATATTGAAAAAATAACAGGGGACAGAATACCTTTATCCCCCGGGGAGTGTTTGTTCCAAGGGGCAGAAGAAAAAAACAGTAAGCAATTTAAAAAAAGAATAAAAAATACGTTAGTACCGGTCTTACTTAATGCGGCAAAAGCCATAATACCCAAAAACTGGTTACAGGTAAAAAAAAAACCCTATCAGAGAATGGATACAAAGAATAGAGTACATCAATAATATGGAATATCTTAGCAAAATGGAAGAAAATAAAATGAAAAGATACAGGGTAATGTGGTTAAAGTGGAGAATATTTTAAAGGACGAAACATTATACACAAGCACTAACAGAATAAAAGGTAGTGGATTCAGGAAGGGCCAACAGATTAGAGAGAAGAGGGTAGGGGGGGAGGGGTAAAATAAATAAATAAAATAGTTTAGTAAATAAGATACAGTTTCTTAAACATGAATGTAAAAGCATTTAATGAGATGGTAGTTTTATTCTTTTTTGTAAAGCTCTCCCTTTTTTTTTTTTTTTCCTTTCACAAAAAAGAAAATGGAGAAAAGAAAGGAAAGAAAAAGAGAGACTGCCACAATGATGTTAAGTTAAGAGGGATTCTGAGAGTCAAGCTGATTAGAATCCGTCAGTACAAAGAAACTTACTGAGATGGCAAAAAAAAAAAAAAAAACCTATGTACTGTAGCACCCTAGACCTTACCAGTCCTTATAAGGACCTTTGTGGAACAAGTAGGTTGTGAATGATTAGCAGACTGCAGCAGAAGGGCAGCAGTTAAGTATAATATTCTTTCTATATTTGGAAGAAAGAATATTATACGTGTACAAGCCTATTACCATACCAGTCCTGAAAAGAACCTTTGTGGACCGAATAGTAACAGCTACTGATTAAACTGACTGCCCCTCACTGCCTCACACACAGCTTCCTGCCTGTCCCTATTTAAACTGACAAAACACAGGCTGCTGGAACAATAACTTGAATAGCACTTTTGTGGACCTAATAGTAACAGCTAATGATTAAACTGACTGTCCCTGCAGCACACAGCGTCCTGTCCCTTTCTCTACACTGACAAAAGACACTCAGGCTGCTGCAACAATCACTAGCACAGCACTGCCTCAAACCTATACCCTGAACTACTATGCTATGTCTGCTTTGTCTTTCTGCTTTCAGCTCCTTGGGTGGGAGGACATCAAAAAGCGTCTTCGGTGGGCGGAGTCCAGGCGTAGGACATTACCTTCTCTGAGCGATGCGTGTCGGTTCTGTTGCACACATCAAAATTCAACAGCGTTGGCAAGGGCAGAAGAGTCGTTTTGTACCCTTGCGGAGGCCCCTTCTTCCTTGTTTCTTTTGGCTTCCCTTCCTGTCTTCATGGCCCCCGTCCCCTAGCTTCTTTGTCCATGCCGATTCCTCCTCCCTTAGCAGGTTCAAATTTTTGGCGGGTTTTCGTTGCTGCCTAAAAAAGAAAACAAAAAAAAAAACTTGGCCTCCCTTCACGTGACTTTACGACCCACTCCGTTTGAATCGGCGCTGCCACTACGGCTTCGGGCATGGGTTTTGCTGGAACGAAACTCCAGCGTTTGGGTAGGTGGAAATCGTACCTTTTTTTTTGTATGCCCGTCCACACCTGTTTTAAATTTCAGATCGATACCCGACTATGGTCTTGATCGTGGGAGATTTCTTCATTTACTGGGCCACTCGTTGGGCGGCAGTTCAGAGCCACAGGAAGAATTTGGGTTTTACCTATGATCTCGCCAGGATACGCTGGCTTGGGCTTTGCAGTTTACGCTGGCCCAAAGTCCTTCCAGAGTGTTTGCGCCTTTGGTCCCACGTGTCTGGCCCCATCATTTTGATTTTTCATGCTGGAGGGAATGATGTGGGTTATACCTGGTCTGTGAACTTAATCTCTGCTATCAAGTGGGACATTGCTCAATGCTATGCAGTTTATACTAATTTGGTGCTCATATGGTCGGAAATCATGCCTCGCTGGCTGTGGGCCAGGGAAACACCTGGTCCCCAGCTAGAACGCTTCCGTCAAAAAGTTAACGCTCAGGTCGCCAAGTTTCTTTGGCAAATCAGTGGGTTTGTAATCCGTCACAAGGTTCTGGAGGGTACTAATGATGATCTGTTGAGGCCGGACGGAGTTCACCTTAATGACATTGGGTTGGACATTTTCAACCTTGGTCTGCAGCGAGGTGTGGAACAGGTGCTGGCTGCGGTGGGGCGCTTTTCAGTTATTAACTGACAGACGGTTGGTGTTTTCTTGACCTTGCCAGCAGTTAAAGTCGCTGTATTGAGCTATGCCCTTGATGGAAAATTGGAAGTAGGCTGTCTGTCCAGCACTTATTGTAAAGGACAGACCCCACTTCCCTCTTTTGGTTAAGTGCTCACAGTATGACTGTGACTGGCACTGGTTGAATATGTTCACATATTATATTATATGTTGGAATTTAATAAAGCTGTGGCCTTACCCTCTCCAAACTAATGGTTATAAGTGTCTTATTTAATGTGGTAAAGGGCAAGGCTAGTGGGGGACTTGATCCTATTGTGTTACGTTAATTGGTACCTAAGCCCATTGTGCCTCAGCAGTCAAGTAATGTGTACACCACAAGAAAAGTAGTAGCAACTGCACTACGGTTGCACTGTTTTGTGTGCTGTGTACACCACCAGAAAAGTCAGAGCAACTGCACTATGGTTGCACTGTTTTGTGTGCTGTGTACACCACCAGAAAAGTAGGAGCAACTGTACTATGGCTGCACTGTATTGTGTGATGTGTACACCACCAGAAAAGTCGGAGTAACTGCACTATGTTGTACTGTTTTGTGTGCTTTGTACACTACCAGAAAAGTAGGAGCAACTGTACTATGGCTGCACTGTATTGTGTGATGTGTACACCACAAAAAACTAGTAGCAACTACACTACAGTTGCACTGTATTGTGTGCTGTGTACACCACCAGAAAAGTAGTAATAGTAGTAGTAGTAGTAGTAGTACACCACGGAATTCACTGTAGATATACGCTACACTGGATGCTGCAGAGTGTATATATATAATACACCGCCTCAAGTAGATTAGAAATAGAACACCACAGAATGCACGTTAGAATGTAGATCTCTAGGCTACACTGACTGGATGCTGCAGAGTACTGCCCTGTACACACGGTCGGACTTTCCAACGTAAAATGCGCAGTCGGAGCTTGTTGTCGGAAATTCCAACCGTTTGTAGACTCCATCCGTCGCAAAAAAAATTGAGATCTGGTACTCAAATTTTCCGACAACAAAATCTGTTTGCGTAAATTCCGATCACGTGTACACAATTCCGATGCACAAAGTGCCACGCATGCTCAGAATAAATTACGAGACAGAAGCGATTGGTTTGGTAAAACTAGCGCTCGTAATGGACATAGAACATTCTTCATGCTGCAAATTTTTTAATACAGTGCATTCTCTTCTTCTTTCGAATGCTAGAAGAATTAAGTTGTTTTCCTGGTCATATTCAAACATCTCACAAACTTCTTTCTTTATAATTTCTCACAATCTCATGAATAATATTGTTGTTTTTTTGTCAGATCTCCATAATACTTTTTTTTTGTTTGTTTGTTTTATCAAGATCTGCATTTTTTTTCTAGTGCTCTCCATGATATTATTTCTTGTTTTGTGTGTCACGTTGCCACAACACCATTATTATCTTGGATTTTTTTTACCTCAAGGAAGTTGGTTGGTGTCCCTTGTTAATTTGACCTTGTATTTTAGAAATGTACCTGCCCACTCACAAAAAAATTGTTCTTTTTGAAGTAAAACACATAGGCAAGTACCGTGTTTCCCCGATAGTAAGACACCCCCGATTGTAAGACGTATCGGGAGTTTCAGAGGGGTCGGCTAATATAAGCCGTACCCCGAAAGTAAGACATATGTCTTACTTTCGGGGAAACACGGGGGTATTGCCGCCTCCAGTGGCGTACTAAGAGTGGGGCGGGGGGTGCGGGCTGCACCGGGTCCCACACCCTTGGGGGGGTGCCAGGCCAGCGCCCTCCCCCTCCGACTGAAGAGACAGCGCTGTTCTGATCAGTCTCGGGCAGCGGCTGTCACTCACAGCCGAGCAGAGTGAAGCCGCCTCCCCCTCCTCTTGTATGGCTCCTCCTTCTCCTTCATGGACAGCACTGTGTAGCCATACAAGAGGACGGGGAGGCGGCTTCACTCTGCTCGGCCCGAGACTGATCAGAACGGCGCGACGCAACCACAGAGAAGGGGATTATTGCGCCAGGTCCCGGATCACTGCCGACAGGTGTCACTGGCTCTGTGTCCTCCCGGTACAGGTCAGTGCTGGTCATACAGAGAGAGACCAAGGAGGGGGAGGGGGGGTGTGAAGAGATTCTCTGCAGCTCTTATTATGTAACCGCAAGATGCAGCTGAGGAGGACTACAAGTCCCAACATACCGGGCTGTGTGGGCTTACAGTTCTCCTCTGCTGAGCATAGCAGCTTTGTATGCTTGGACTTGTAGTCCTCCATAGTGCAGCCTTGCATGCTGGGACTTGTAGGCCTCCTCTGTAGTACAGTGCAGCCTTGCATGCTGGGACTTTTAGTCCTCTGTAATGCAGTGCAGCCTTGCTTGCTGGGACTTGTAGTCCTCTTCTGTAGCGCAGTGCAGCTCTGCATGCTGGGATTTTTTTCCAATATAAGACATACCCCGAAAGTAAGACATAGTGGGGCTTTTGGGGATAAAAAGAAAGTAAGACACTGTCTTAGTTTCGGGGAAACACGGTATGTGGGAAAAATAAATATTAATTTATTCTGGATCATTACAAAATAAAGAGGAAGGCAACGCTGGAGAAACTGCTGAAATTTGCGAAGCCTTTGTACCCCAGGGCACACATCTGTTAATTTAAAGTAAAAATTGGTGGCCTGAGGAGTCCATATAATAGTGAGCACAATCCGGTCCAGGACTACAAGAGATCAGGAACAGCAGCAGATTACATATCTGTCCCCAGGCTATGGTCATACAACATCTCATTAGATGGCCAGATCTGACACAGTGGGACATCTCGATAGAGGGCCAGACCGGACACGGCGGGACATCTCATTAGATGGCCAGACCGGACACAGTGGGACATCAGGAACTGGTAAGCATTCTATAATGCACTGGCTGGATATGGATATATACAGGCCCAGAAATTATCTTACAGCTATGGTGGACCCAAACAAATCACATAAAATTCAAAATAATACTTTCTATTTTTAGGTCAATTGTTTTGCATTATTCAACCACTACCCAAATGGACAGACTAACTTTAGTTTTATGGTAACGAGAAAAGAGACCATAGCCACACAAAGCAAGCATTGGAAGGATATCTAGTATAAGATGAAAGGTGGATGTTATACACCGGGAACTCTGGTACGCAGATGTGCCTGGTCCTTGGATTAATTGTCAGCTGGAAAGTGTGTAAAATCCTCCCAATGACATCCAATCAATGGATCAAACCATAACTGAGAAAAATAGAAAAAAGGGCCTCCACATGGTGCATGAATCCAAGTAAAAAAAGGTATTTATTAATACTCGAGTGATGCAGCAACTTGTTGGCACAGAGCCTCAAGCAGGGACACAACTCCATCGGCCTCTGACATGTTGGCTGGATTGTACTGTCCCGTACCTGGTCGGAGGCCAAAGTGCTGAGAGGGCTCCCCTTATGGCTAAGTGCAGAACACCTCTGGAGGTGGTACAGGGAATGCAGTGCCCAATGAAGCATGGGTTGCCAGTTGTAGTAGTCTGCAGAGCTGATCACTGGAAACAAGCAGGATACGCTACAGGGCAGATGTCCTTAGCAGTTCTGGGTCATGCTTGGCAGTAGGGCGAACAGGAAGCAGAACCAGAAGCCAGGCCAGGGGCCATACACGGTGGATCAGTCAGTAGCATAGGCAGGTAGCAGAAACTAGATCAAGCTGGAATCATACATGGGTAGACAGATAATAGCAGTCGGTGAGCCAAGACATTAGTGTGGAAATATTGGATATTGGCATATTTGACAGGTCTTCTCAGAATTTTTCCCTGACACCTGTCCAGAGCTTCCTGTCGACGGCCCTTTGAAGGCCTGAAGCACGATGAGGCTTGATTGCGTCACTGTGACAACACTTCCACCTATGTCACTTCCAGGGACTGTGCGGAGGTGTGATTTGCAGACCTACCATACACGGGCCAGGATATCCATATTACCCATGCTATATACACCAGGTGCCAGGACATAGGCACCATACAATGTAAATGTACAATTTTTATACCTTTTCATGTACAATAAAGAAAACAGTTTTACGCTATGAGGTTTACATCTATCGTTTATCTTTCACCACTCACACCTAAGGAGTAACTACCTGCCATGTATCAGATAAGACCAGAACTGTGTGGACTGCAACAGAGGAAACCCAAACGTGTATAAGTGAAATATAATGATTTATTAAGCAAAGTGAATAATATAAATACAACCACACAGTGCAATAAATCAACCAATAGAGACCCCCAAATAACAACAGACGGATATGCACAATAAATGGGAAATACCAGGATCGTAAACGATAGGCAGGCCAGGGTCATGCACAGAGGATCAGTAGATAAACACAGGGCAGTCCAGAATCAGAGACACAAGCCAGGCCAAGGTCATACACCAGGAGATCAGCAGATGGGGTAGGAACACAGGACAGGGAGAGGATGGACGGATCAGGCTGCAGGGCAGGGACGATGATAACAGGTGGGACAGGGTAGGGACCACGACAGGGAAACAGGATCAGAAACATGGGCCACAGGTTCAGGGCACAGGAACAGGTTCAGAATCAGGCTCAGGATCACAAGCAGCAGGTCAGGGCACAAGGGCAATACCAAGGCAAACATATGAGTGCTTGCCAGCTATTTATAGGCCTGTGATTGGCCTCAAGTGACACCTGATTGCAGGAGGTACTGCCTGCTCCATACTGCCAGGATCCATCCGCTAGTGGACGCCAGTACTGCAGCCCAAAGATGACATATCAGCAGGAAAAAGCTCTTATGACAGTTCCAAACTGTCAGGAGATACCTACTGGTGGACCTCAGTACTGCACGCCAAAAGACAGATATTATCAGCGGATGGAACATTTCCTGACAGTACTCCCCCTCAAAGGAGCAGCCTCCGGACGCTCCAACTAGCTGCTGCTGGGACAAGTCCATGGCATCAAGCTGGGCAACAGGCAGAGTCACATTAAGCTGCATATGAAGACAGTCTAAAATATTAAACCAGGCGATGGGCATCTCAAGCTGGACAGCAGGTGAAGACATAGCAGGCTTAGCAGCAAGCACATCGAGCTGGGCGGCTGGCTCGGGTCGTTGGGTTGGGCGGCAGGCTCCAGGTCATCGGCAGGGTCCGGGTTGTCGGACTGGGCAGCAGTCACCTTGAACTGGGCAACAGGCACATCAGGCTGGGCAGCCGGCACAGGCACATCACGTGGGGCAGCGGGTACATCAAGCTGGGCAGAGGGCACTGCAAGCTGGGCAGCGGGCACAGGCACTTCAAGCTGGGCAGCGGCAACTTCAAGCTGGGTAGCGGGCACTGGCACCTCAGGCTGGGCAGCAGACAGGAACACCTCAGGCTGGACCGCAGACAGGAACACCTCAGGCTGGACAGCAGACAGAAGCACATCGGACCAGGAAGCTGGCACATCGGACCGGGAAGCTGGTACGTTAGGCTGTAAGGCAGGCACTGGGACGTCAGGCACATCAGACTGGAAGGCCGGGACATCAGACTGGAAGGCATCGGATTGGAAGAGTGGGACATCAGACTGGAAGGCATCAGACTGGAAGGCATCAGACTGGAAGGCCGGGACATCAGACTGCAAGGCATCAGACTGGAAGGCCGGGACATCAGACTGGAAGGCATCAGACTGCAATGCCGGGACATCAGACTGGAAGGCATCAGACTGCAAGGCCGGGACATCAGACTGGAAGGCATCAGACTGCAAGGCCGGGACATCAGACTGGAAGGCCGGGACATCAGACTGGAAGGCATCAGACTGGAAGGCCGGGACATCAGACTGGAAGGCATCAGACTGGAAGGCCGGGACATCAGACTGGAAGGCATTAGACTGCAAGGCCGGGACATCAGACTGGAAGGCATCAGACTGCAAGGCCGGGACATCAGACTGGAAGGCATCAGACTGCAAGGCCGGGACATCAGACTGGAAGGCATCAGACTGCAAGGCCGGGACATCAGACTGGAAGGCATCAGACTGCAAGGCCGGGACATCAGACTGGAAGGCATCAGACTGCAAGGCCGGGACATCAGACTGAAAGGCATCAGACTGCAAGGCCGGGACATCAGACTGGAAGGCCGGAACATCAGACTGCAAGGCCGGAACATCAGACTGGAAGGCCGGGACAGACTGCAAGGCATCAGACTGGAAGGCCGGGACATCAGACTGGAAGGTATCAGACTGGAAGGCCGGGACATAAGACTGGAAGGCCGGGACATCAGACTGGAAGGCATCAGACTGGAAGGCCGGGACATCAGACTGGAAGGCATCACACTGCAAGGCCGGGACATCAGACTGGAAGGCATCACACTGCAAGGCCGGGACATCAGACTGGAAGGCATCACACTGCAAGGCCGGGACATCAGACTGGAAAGTATCAGACTGCAAGGCCGGGACATCAGACTGGAAGGTATCAGACTGCAAGGCCGGGACATCAGACTGCAAGGCATCAGACTGAAAGGCCGGGACATCAGACTGCAAGGCATCAGACTGCAAGGCCGGGACATCAGACTGGAAGGCATCAGACTGGAAGGCCGGGACATCAGACTGGAAGGCCGGAACATCAGACTGGAAGGCCGGAACATCAGACTGGAAGGCCGGGACATCAGACTGGAAGGCCGGGACATCAGACTGGAAGGTATCAGACTGGAAGGCCGGGACATCAGACTGGAAGGCATCAGACTGGAAGGCCGGGACATCAGACTGGAAGGCAT
The DNA here is from genome assembly GCF_037356315.1 of Lithobates pipiens. Lineage (NCBI taxonomy): Eukaryota > Metazoa > Chordata > Amphibia > Anura > Ranidae > Lithobates > Lithobates pipiens. The sequence goes on along the minus strand of NW_027507787.1, from coordinate 129,008,908 downwards.
CAGACTGGAAGGCCGGGACATCAGACTGGAAGGCATCAGACTGGAAGGCCGGGACATCAGACTGGAAGGCATCAGACTGGAAGGCCGGGACATCAGACTGGAAGGCATCAGACTGCAAGGCCGGGACATCAGACTGGAAGGCATCAGACTGCAAGGCCGGGACATCAGACTGGAAGGCAACAGACTGCAAGCCCGGGACATCAGACTGCAAGGCATCAGACTGCAAGGCCGGGACATCAGACTGCAAGGCATCAGACTGCAAGGCCGGGACATCAGACTGCAAGGCATCAGACTGCAAGGCCGGGACATCAGACTGGAATGCATCAGACTGGAAGGCCGGGACATCAGACTGCAAGGCATCAGACTGCAAGGCCAAGGCATCAGACTGCAAGGCCGGGACATCAGACTGCAAGGCATCAGACTGCAAGGCCGGGACATCAGACTGCAAGGCATCAGACTGCAAGGCTGGGACATCAGACTGCAAGGCATCAGACTGCAAGGCCGGGACATCAGACTGCAAGGCATCAGACTGCAAGGCCGGGACATCAGACTGCAAGGCATCAGACTGCAAGGCCGGGACATCAGGCTGCAAGGCATCAGACTGCAAGGCCGGGACATCAGGCTGCAAGGCATCAGACTGCAAGGCCGGGACATCAGGCTGCAAGGCATCAGACTGCAAGGCCGGGACATCAGGCTGCAAGGCATCAGACTGCAAGGCCGGGACATCAGGCTGCAGCCCAAAGATGACATATCAGCAGGGAAATGCTCTCCTGACAGTTCCAAACTGACAGGAGACACCTACTGGTGGACCTCAGTACTGCATGCCAAAAGACATATTATCAGCGGATGGAACATTTCCTGACACTACCGTGAGCAGAGACACCACCCAGGGGAAATTTCCCCAACAAGTGCATATGACCATACTATAGACCAGTGATATGCAATTAGCGGACCTCCAGCTGTTGCAAAACTACAAGTCCCATCATGCCTCTGCCTCTGGGTGTCATGTTTGTGGCTGTCAGAGTCTTGCTATGCCTCATGGGACTTGTAGTTCTGCAACAGCTGGAGATCCGCTAATTGCATATCCCTGCTATAGACATACCTCCCAACATTTTTGGATGGGAATGAGGGACACCTACTAGCAAACGTATGTAGGCATAGGATGCATCCCCTGCCACACCCCCTTAAAGGAGAAGTAACCAAAAAAAAAAAGGTTAATTAAATCCACAAATGTTTTTTTTTTAACACTACTATTCCTTTATATTGGCTTTTAAAATGTACAAATGCAACAATTAAGAATATTGATGAAAGGTTTAGCGCTGGTAAACACTTTCTGAAAGATAAAAAGTGCATTTTATATACAACTATATGGATCAGACCAAAAAACGAGGGACACATGAGGGGAAACGAGGGACAGAGGGACTTTGCCCCAAATCAGAGACAGTCCCTCGAAATCTGAGACAGGTGGGAGCTATGCTATAGATAGGTGGTCAAGATTCAGGGTGAGTGTACATCCATGTGGGTCACCTGTTTTTGAGCACAAGCCAAGCGGAGCACTGTTTTTAAAAATAGAAGCACAAGCACTTTGTGGATTGCAGCACCTTGGGTTTATTTAGCTGTTACAAGGACTATTGTTGATATTTACCTATTGTTTAAGCGGTGTATTTTTATTTATGTACCTGTTCCCTTTTTCCCTTTTCCCCCTTCCCCTTTTTTCTTATGGGATGCCAGTTTTTTTTCAGCCAATGGGGACATTCTGAATTTTAGAGGGAGGAGGGTGCACATTTTTGTTTATCAAAAATCTTACAAACATACAACATAATAACATAATAAAAACATAATAAAAACATATTTACATATATACAAAAAAATCAACAAAAATTTATATGCATAAATAAACAAAAACAAACAAGCTTACATCAGCAAATAACAGAAAAGAAAATATATTTTTTCAGAAAATAGCATAAACAGAACTATATACAAAGAAAGATAATTTTACTATCTGTAAACTACTAAATTATGCAAAACCAAACCTACTTCAACCTGAACACCCCCTCAGGCTAAGCAACAGTCAAACACTTAAAAGCGGAGGTCCACCCTGAAGTGGACCTTCCGCTCATTGGAATCCTCCCCCCCTCCGGCGCCACAATTGGCACCTTTCAGGGGGGAGGGGGGTGCAGGTACCTGTACAGTACAGGTATCTGCACCCACTTCCGGCGTAGATTCTGCAGAAGGTATGCCCCTTCCTCGGAATCTACACCCCTTTCCGAAAGTCCCCCGCTGCCTGCTGGGAAACACATGGATCCCAGAGACAGCGGGGACCATCCTTATTGCTCAGCACGACTCGCGCATGCGCAGTAGGGAACCGGGAAATGAAGCCGAAAGGCTCCACTTCCTGATTCCCATACCCAAGATGGCGGCGGCAGCACCCGAGAGACGATCGAGAGATCGGCTTCGGGTGCCGACATCGCGGGTGCGCTGGGCAGGTAAGTGTCATTATTTTAAAAGTCAGCAGCTGCTGGCTTTTTTTTTTTTTTTAAACGGCGGAACTCCCGGCGGACTCCCGCTTTAAAGAGAAGGGCCGGTTTAAAAAAAAATAAAAAATTAAAAGTAAGCAGCTGCAAACACTGTAGCTGCTGACTAAGCAGACGTACCTGTCCAGGGCGCCCGCGATGTCGGCTCTCGGGTCCCGGCGCCGCCATTTCAACTAAGGGAAACAGGCAGTGGAGCCTTGCGGCTTCACTGCCCGTTTCCTACTGCGCATGCGCGAGTCGCGCAGCGCTTTGTGAATGGGGCGCGCTGTGTTCTGGGGCACACAGTTCCCAGAACACAGCGCGACCCATTACCCAGAAGATGCCGCATGGAGGAGAGAAGAAAGAAGATCTCTGCGGAGGAGGAAGAGGCAGATTAGGATGATGTGCCTAGCAACAGGCATTTCTGGTAAGTTAAAAAAAAAATTTTTTTTTTTTAATGATTTATTTTTTATTTTTACAGTATTTTTTTTTCAGGGGGGCTCTCCACTTTAACCCATGTATGCAACCTTTTGCCAAAAAAAAATCTGATCATAAAACATCTAGAGGACAGAAATAAACCCGAACACTCAGAGACTGAAAGACAGCAGCTATGGGGACTTAACATTCCTCCACGCCTTTGCTCAGGCCCCCTGCCACCACCCGTCCCTCTCAAGACCCCAAATCTTCCCAACCTCACCCAGAATTTTGTGCACCACCACCTTGACAGGAAGGACTTTTTTTCCAAGTAGAAACCTGACCAGTGGCGCCTGGTGAAGTTTTAGGATGGGGGGGCACCATACCCCGCCCTTCCTTTTTGACCCCTCCCACTTGGAGAAAATGGGTGTGGTTTCAGCAAAATAGTGGGTATGGCTTAAATGGTGTGGCTATAAGGGGGGTGTGGTTACCATCTGAGATGAACAAGGGATGACGGGAGAGGGAGGGAGAGACAGCAGGCCCAGATCCTACACAGCAATAGAAATATGTATATTCTAGAAAGCTTAACAATCAGTAGATAAAGATACTCCAAACACCTGGTGTTAGGACTTAAATCATCCCGGCACCAAGGTTGTTATGGTGTCAGGATGATTGAAGCACATTATTTCTATTATTACAGTGTAATATAAAATAAAATCATTCAACTCACCATAATGTAGAATCAGTGGGAGCCCTGAGCGTGTCACCTGCCAGATTACTTGCCACCAGATCCAATTGGGTGTCCCCAGCAGAGTCCCTCCTTACATCAGGTGCCCCCAGCAGAGTCCCTCCTTACATCAGGTGCCCCCAGCAGAGTCCCTCCTTACATCAGGTGCCCCCAGCAGCAGAGTCCCTCCTTACATCTGTGTCCCTGTCAGTGGAGCCCCTCCTTACATCTGTGTCCCAGTCAGCGGAGCACCTTCTTTCATCTGTGTCCCCGTCAGTGGAGCCCCTTGTTACATCTGTGTCCCCATCAGCGGAGTCCCTCCTTACATCTGTGTCCCCGTCAGCGGAGCCCCTCCTTACATCTGTGTTCCAGTCAGCACAGCCCCTCCTTACATCTGTCTCACTGTCAGCGGAGCGCCTCCTTACATCTGTGTCCCCGCCAGCGGAGTCCCTTCTTACATCTGTGTTCCCGTCAGCGGAGTCCCTCCTTACATCTGTGCCCCCATCAGCGGAGTCCCTCCTTACATCTGTGTCCCCATCAGCGGAGTCCCTCCTTACATCTGTGTCCCCGTCAGCAGAGTCCTTCCTTACATCTGTGTCCCCATCAGCAGAGTAGAGTCCTCCTTACATCTGTGTCCCCATCAGCAGTGCAGAGTCCTCCACACATCTGTGTCCCTGGCAGCACAGCCCTCCTTCATGCCGCATCTGTCTCTCCCCTTCAGCGGCAGCTAGTTCCTGGCTTTTTCCATGTGTACAGTGGAGAGGGGAGGGGCCTCCCCTCTCCACTGAACACAAGGGGATTAGTCCTCGCAGTGGCGGCCATCTTTTTGTGGCTCACCTGAAGCGACTTTTTTCTCACACTGAGAACAAAGTATCTGGCCATAGTGATTCACCACGGGCACCAGGCGGAAGCTGTTCAGCATTATGGATTGTACCACAAAGCAGCTCCAAATCCTGCCAATGAAGCGCCGCATCTCGTGATTGCATAGACGTGGCGCTTCCCATAGTGCACTGTGTCTGGCACCCAAACACAGTGCAATTTTGGACTTTTTTTTTTTTTAACCACATGCCGACCGGCTCCTGTAGATATACGTCAGCAGAATGGAAGGCTGGGTAAAGTAACGTACACATACGTTACTTTGAATGTCCTGCTGTGCGCGCGCGTGCATGCACCTGCCTCGAGCTCCGTGACCATGGCAGCTGGGATACCCGCGATCGTGTCACGGAGCTGAAGAACAGGGGAGGATGCTCATGTAAACACAGTATCTTCTCGTTCTGCATAGTGACATCGGGAGCAGCGATCAGTGTCATGTCACTGCTAGCCCATCCCCCAGACAGTTAGAAACACCCCAGGACACACTTAACCCCTACCCACCCCCTAGTGGTTAACCCCTTCTCTGCCAGTGACATTTTTACAGTAATCAATGCAATTTTATAGCATTGATCACTGTATTAATGCCAATGGTCCCAAAAATGTGTCAAAATTGCCGGATGTGTCCGCCATAATATCGCAGTCATGATAAAAATTGCTGATCGCTGCCATTATTAGTAAAAAAAAAATATTAATAAAAATGCCATAAATCTATCCCCTATTTTGTAGACACTAACTTTTGCGCAAAGCAATCGATAAACACTTATTGCGGTTTTTTTTCAACCAAAAATATGTTCAGAGAATACGTATTGGCCTAAACTGAGGGAAAAAAAATTTAAATATTTTTTGGGGATATTTATTATAGCAAAAAGGAAAAAAATTATGTTTTTTCAGTGGGGGCCGGCACTGAACCTGATACTGTGCATTCCACATGAAGTAACAGACTAAGCTAACTAGAAAAAGTGTCTCAAATTCAAAATCCCAGTGCGTTTAAAAGGCTCCACATGACCACTCCGCATAACTCAAATGGCAAAGGAAAGGGATACCCAGAGCCACACTATGCTTATAGACTTCTATATTTAAAGGGCACCGAAGCAAGAAATGGTCCATCATCTCCTTCACCCCACCGCACTCCACTCTTGGACAACTACGGTTCTCCACACAGAGATCCTTCAGGTTGCCCTTCACATAGAGCCTGCCATGAAACGAGCACCAGGCCAAAGCCTGAAACTTTAAAGGGATTCTCTTCAGATTAATCAAATCTTACGGGGCCTGGGCAATCCAGCGGTTGGCTCAGGGGGTAGATTCAACAACCCTCTTCTCTAGGGCCTTCCTAGGAAGAGACATAATTTCCTCGGCCATCACTTGCCACTGCAGAAGTATTTTCAGGCAAGGGAGCTTACCATGTAGGATCCTCAGGCTTTTCACTGGCCCACCATTCTCCCAGCTCTGCAGAAAAGGCCTAAACCAGGACTGAAAAATATCAACCCACCCAGGCGGCTCCTCTGCCAGCATATTACCAAAATTATGTTTCAAAAACATCAGAGAAAAGAATACCACTGTGTCGACCATACTTAGGCCACCCATCCTCCTGGGAAGGTAAGTTACAGACCTCTTAACGAGCTTCAGTCTGTTTCCCCAAAACAGCTGAAAGAAACAACTGTAAATTCTCCCATAGAGAGAAACTGGCAAAACAAAGTTGGAGCTGACATACAGAAATATTGGGATCTGGTAAGTTTTGATCAACTCAATCCTTTCCATGTAAGAGAGTTTCAAATCCTTCCAGCTGGCAACCTTGGCAATGGCATCTAGTAACCTGCTTACCCAATTTGCAAGGCCTTAATCGTCGAGATCAAATGTGATGCCTAAAACTTTCATTTCCTGCTAGGACTCTGGAAAGGTGTCCAGTAGTTCAAAGCCTTCGCCTTCCTCTCCTATTCAGAATACCTCACTCTAATCCAGATGGATCTTTGAGCCTGATGCCTCAGCATACAAATTGATCATGAGGTGAGGTGGGTGTAGCACTAGAAGTAAGAGTAGTTGAAAGCATTTTCTGGCCAGGGATAAACCTGAGTCCCTGAATTGGGTCAGGGTTAGTAGAGGCAAGGGCTGGATGATTCATCCTGGCAGCTACCTGGTGCCTCCCACTGATATCTGGAATATTGGAGAATATTCCAGAACAAGTGGGCAGAGGTGAGGAGCTGCCATGAATATTTTGAGGCCTTTAGCCAATCCCCAGGTTTGAGGCATGTCAAGGAGCTAAAGAAGCCTTTAAATAGACATGGGGCATGCCATCAGGGGAGTCAGGTGGAAGATGAGGAGAAGCTGTGAGTGGCCCTTGAGGGATCCCTTACCAGAGGAAGTTTACCTCAGGCTGGGAGCTCAGAAAAGCTGGCCTGGAAAGATCCTACCACAGGAGGCAGTTGGAAGGATTCATGCCGTAGAGGCAGCGGGAAAAAGAACAGATCAGCACGGTGCAGGGACAAGACAAAAGGGAAATACTGTGAGCTGTGACTTTCCTGAAGACTGTGTTGTGCAAAGTCTTCATCTAAGTCTTCATCTAACCTTGCCCTGGGGGATATCCATGTGTGTGTACCAGTTAAGTAGGACTGGTGCAGAGAGTCAGTCAGGAGGACTGAGAGGAAGAGCAGCCAGGTTAGCTAGCATTCTTCAGGCAAGTGGAGCTGGGATCAGTGACCACAGGAACGCAGAAGGAGAGATGTTATGCTGTTCACTTCATCTGTGCTATTTTGTCAAACTGAGAGTCCCTGCTTGTAGTGGGCCTTTGCTGAACTAGTAATGTCCTGCTAGTTCCATCAGAAGTCGGTAACAGGTGCTGTAAATAGGAAACCGAGTTTATGCATATGGAAGGAAGCAGAGGACTTTTGTAAATTGGAAGGAGGTTGTCCCGCTGTTCAGTGTTTTGGACATTTTCAAGTTGGACATCCCATAATTTCCCTACCCCATCCAAGTTATCATCCCTAATTAAAAAAAAAAAAAATGCCAATGACTGTTTTCTGAGTTGGAGTGAATGAAGGAAATACTACGTGACTGGTTGTGCAGCAGTGGAGAACCCTAACTTCAGCGACTCCTACAGTGTAATGCTACATATAAAATAGTTCTGTGCTGTTATAGGTAACCATAAATTTAGGGTCAAGGTCACATTTTTTTCTATGCAGGAAACTGTATAGAAACTACTGTAGTTCCCTTGCTTTGCAATACTTGCATCTGAATATTACTAATAACAAAAAGAATGTCTACATTTTCTATTATTTTCAGTAGGAAAGGAAGAATGTATTTTATTCATGGATCTCATGGAAATGTTTGTTTAAGGATGAACCACTTGGCCTGCCAGAACACATACCTACAGTAGGTGAAGTGGTGTTGCAGGTATCTGGGCCTTGAGCTGTTATAGAGCACAGCAGAGTTCTGAAACAGACAGTTCAGATAAACCCAAGTAGAACTGCCAGTGTACGTGGCAAGGGACAGCAAGTATGCAAGAGTGGCTGTCATCACATGTGTCTCCAGTTTCTCAATTGCTTGAGGCTGGCACATATCATGAATTCCTTCACATGTGGAGTATTGGGTTCTGTGCAGACATTTGTACCCCTGGGGACTTCAAAGCGGATATTAAAGTATTTATTTTAAGAGATGGTTGGCATTCTGAGTAGCAAAGGACCTGTGACCAGAGCAGTAAAAGTGACTGGTACAAAGTTAGTGCAGAGAGCAGCCTGTTAAAATTTCTATGAACTATCCTATTTGTATGACCCCCTGCATGGATCAGTTACTCTCTCTGTTAGTTTTTATTTCAAGCAATAAAATTTACGGTCACGACTTCTGTGCTTTTTTCTATGCCTTTAAGTGAGTACAACAGCTGTGTCAGGAGATGTCAGGAAGGACTGTCCAATAAGTGTGACAAAAATACCACCACACCTCTCTTTGGACCAAGCCAACATCTTCATAACGCTACTTCCACTGAAATACATTTTACAATTTAGAGTGCTAAAAATGTCACATCCATCACTGGAAATCTACAGAAACTGCATTGTAAAAAAAACAAGCTTTAATCTTTTTAGTGTAGGCAAGAACTGACCCTAAGAGAACAGCAGTAAAAAAGCAAAATGTACCTGTAGATCATATTTTTCTCTTTTCAAATATTTCATTGAATATAATGCAATAAAAAGAGTCATACAATAGATTTATAGTTAAGTAGAATGTATAAAAGTGTGAAATGAGGCTTCTCAGTATATTAACAGGAAGTGAATACTATAATAACAGTCATGTAATTTGGGATATATTAGTTTAACACATTTTAGCTAAAGATAAACATGTATAAAGTTTAATAACTGGATTAGATACATAGTAAAAATTGTAGTTTCAAAGTTTAGGGTTGGAGGAGATTTGGTATAATATAGGGTAAAAGAAAGGTTGTTACCAGGAAGGTATAGAGAGGTAAGTAGATAATTCAGGGCCCTGTAGATCATATTTTTAGAACTTTTTGCATCTGTCTCTTATTTGAAAATGCAGCATGGTCAGGGCTAAAAACCTTTCATTGAAATGAGTGGAAAGGGCTAGAACCTCTGTCAGGTTTTAATGCAAAGTTTAGCCCCTTTGGCCTGGCACCATTGAAGTGTTTCTGTGACTGGCGACAAGGTGTAGTGATAGAACAGTGACACAAAACAAACATCAGTGTTTTTTTTTTATTGCTTTGTGTCCTTGTGGGTGCGATCCAAAAATGTACAGCTGTTACCAGGATAGGATGTAGTATTTTTTCGATCAGGAACACCTGTTCCCATGTCAGCTATTAAAACTGATATTTGTTCACTCAGTCAAGAAATTTTCACTCATTTTTTTGTTGCTTCTCTAGGACAAAAAGTAAAGGCAAATCTCCTTCATGGTGACAGCAATAAAATAAAAAAAAATAAAAAAATAAAAAAAACTGACCACAGGATTTAACCCTTCTCTATTCTATACAAAAATAAAAAAAAGTTTTGAATACATTTCTACTTAAACATTTAAACAATTTACAATAATATGCCTTCTGAAAAAGACACCATGAGGTTGATTTAACAAAGGCAAATAGACTGTGCACATTACAAATGCAGTTGATCCGGAGCTTAGCAAATGAGGTAAAGCTTCACTTTGCAAAAAATACCGAATTGCGTGCAAGGGAAATAAAAAAAAAAAAACAGCAGTTTTGCTTGCGCATGATTGTATGATGGAAGTTAGCAGGGCTTCTGCTCATTTACTAAGCTCTGGAGCAACTACAAAGTGTACAGTTTATTTGCCTTTAGTAAATCAACCCCTATATATTCACTTCTGCTGTCCACACTGATCTTTGCAGTAGTGAAGAGAAACCACCACCTGAAGATCCTGCAGAATTCAAAACTTCTGGGTGTTTCAGATTCATGATCCCTCTTTGTGCTCAGTGGATTTATCTTCTGGTCCATATGTCAATGGTGTGTTCTATAGTGAGTGGTGAAGGGTTTGAAAAAGGAACTATTATTACGCAGAATAATTTATTCCTACCTGTGTTTGGACTTTACTGGTACCAGAGAGAGACAGTTACAAGTATATTAAAAAATTTACATTTATTACAAAAGCATAATAAAAAAGTATGTTAAAAACAAAGATAATGATTCTCTAACACAGTATAGGCCATATAATGTAATGCCATCAATTATCTCTGCTGTATGATCCAAGGGGTTGACACATTTCGCAACCTGCTTCCTTAGGACCTCCTTAGATTAATAGCAATAAATGGCCTACTCAAAGAAAAAAAAAAGGAAAAAACATACATAAGCAACATTCTGTTTCTGGGTGTATGGTAACATTATATAGTTTTTTCAATAAATTCATAGTATCTTGAATGTACAATGAAAGGCTTAACATATTCTTTCTAAAGAATGCAACAAGAAATGTAAGGGTGCAATTAGGGCGACTAGTAAGGATATGTGGTTACAAAGGATGGGGAGATGGCGAAAGTATTGAACGTATTCTTCTCCTCAGTCTTCACAAGAGAATCTGGGGCTTTAGTAACCAAAACTGCAATGTGTATCCTCATGACACATCACAGGAAGTACCCTCGTGGCTAACTGAGGACAGAATTAGAATTAGGAAATAGAAAAACAAAGAAAAGGCGCCTCTAAGTGTAGAATTAAAAGATGTTTAATTTCCCCAAAAAGGGTTAAAAACACTTACAAGATATGTAGACTGGCAGAGCATATCATTAATATCCATGTAGGTGGTCAGGCATGAAGGCAGTGGTCACTGGCATATACAAGTTCTTTAGGCTGTGTGTGTCCAGTAGCGGGGGGGGTTCAGGGGATGCCAACGGGAAAACCAGCCAGGAGCTCCAAGAGAACTGACAGGCCAGCCCGCAATTACAGTCTCAAAACACGAGGATCCTGGAAGTGACGTCAGCTGCAGGAGACAATAACCAGAAACCAGCGTGGACCACAAACAGGAAGCAAAACAGGAAGCAGTCATCAAAGAGGGACGCGTTTTTCGGAACATCTCATTGGTTCCTTTGTCAACCTGATGACTGTATGTGTATGAGACTAATTTATACTACCTTGGTGGACCTTAGGGGCGGGGAATATGTAAATGGAGTGTTATCACAATATAAAGGTATAGGACAGGAGGAGAAACAAAATCCCTATCCAAACAAAAAAAAAAATATATGATTTCATACAGAACACCAACCAATGAGCAACATTTAAAAATAAACATAAAATGAAAATGAGAATCATATTTTTACACAGTCTTCAATAATTCTTAAGACTAGGCATATATATAAGACTGAAGGGGAAGGGGTGGGGGAAAAAAAGAGAGGGGCAAAAGAAGAAAGGGAATAAAGGGGCAAAGAGAAAATATTTTGAAAAATATCTAGGGAAAAAATATTTAAAAAAATATGTATAAATATATTGGCTAAATATATTTAAAAAATATATATAAACCAAAATGGTTAAAATTATTTAAAAATATTTACCATATTTAAAATAATATACTAATAGAAAATTATATACTGATAAAAAATCCTGCACATATATATTAGGAAAGGAGGAATCTAGTGAATGGCACTAGTTTCAAAGTCCTTGTTCAACCCTCCAGGGGCAAGAACATTTAAAGTAAAAATCCAAAACATTTCTCGATGACAGAGTTTTCTGAAACGTTCGGCTGAGGGGAGGTTCTTTGGCATTGTCTCAATGACCCAGACCCTTAAACCATCTGTAGATTTTTGATGGTTCTTGAGGAAATGCCATGAACACTGTGATTATCTAATCCACCGGAGATGAAACGGCGAAGCTCGCCAAAACAATTACGAAGTGGCCTAATGGTTCTCCCTACATAAAACAGGCCACAGGGACATGTTAGACAGTATACCACATGGTCAGTGGAGCATGTGTGAAAACCCTTGATAGGGTATGCTTTTCCTTTTACAACAAAATCCTTCTGGCCGTGTCTCACAAACTGACAGGTTTTGCATAATGGTTTGCGGCATTGGTACATACCCGAGATAGCTAGAAAAGTGGGAATAGAGCTACCAGGGGGAGGAGGATTCTCTTTAAGTTTACTTGGTGCCACCTTGCTTTTTGGGGAAATTAAACAGCTTTTAATTCTACACTTAGAGGTGCCTTTTCTTTGTTTTTCTGTTTCCTATTCAGAGATTGCTTCTCTCCACAAGTGCAGCCCTAAGTGGGGAAGATACCCTATTATAGACTTTCTGGTTCATAAAGACATCTGGTTTTGCTTGGTCCTGAAGTTCAGAGCGCCCTTACAAACTGTATCAGAATTAGAATTAGACTTGGGAAACAGCATTAATAAATCACCGGGACCAGATGACTTGCACCCGAGGGTACTTAGGGAACTCAGTCAAGTAATTGCCAGATCCTTGTTCCTAATTTTTGCTGACAGTCTACTAATTGGAATGGTACCAGCTGATTGGAGAAAAGCCAATGGAGCACCAATATTTAAAAAGGGCCCAAAATACATCCCTGGGAATTACAGACCAGTTAGCCTAACATCAATAGTATGTAAGCTCTTGGAGGGGATGATAAGGGACTATATACAAGATTTTAGTAATGAAAACATTATCATTAGCAGTAATCAGCATGGATTTATGAAGAATCATTCTTGACAAACCAATCTATTAACCTCCTATGAGGAGGGGAGTTGCCATCTAGATAAAGGAAGGCCCATGGACGTGGTGTATCTGGATTTTACAAAAGCATTTGACACAGTTCCTCATAGACTTTTACTGTACAAAATAAGGTCCGTTGTCATGAACCATATGGGTGCTGTCATGGTTATGCATTAGAGTTGTTCTCCTTACCTGTCTGCATGTGTTCATTTCTAGAGACCAGCCGAGCTTCACCTGACTGCTTTTATTTCCTTCCTCTGGAATGGCTCCACCCTAGCCCCTATCAGACTACTCTATATTAACCTTTGCACTGCTAGCCTATCCTGCTGATCAACCTTTGTGTATTAGCTTCCTGTTTCCTGTCGTGTGCTCTGCTTCTGATTTCCGTTACCGACCTTGGCGTGTTCTGACCATCCCTGCTTGCCTGTGACCCTGACCTATTGGCGTGTACCCGACTATTCTGTTCTGCTTGTGGCCCCGACCTTGGCTTTGTCCCTCACCATCCCTATCCTCCTGTTACCTACTGTGGGTGTGAGCTGGGGGACCCTGGGGGTCGCGACCTGGAGCCAGTTGCAGCCAAGACCATCTTCACCACTCGAAGCTCTGGTGAACACCAGCTGGCTCTTAGACTCCGCGCCCCGGGGAATCTTACGCTCTTACCCCAGTGGGATCTGTCCCCCGTCTGCAGCCGTCAGCCGTAGGGTCCACAGCCTTGCGGTGCATCCCCAACCCTTCGGTGTGCACCTGTCACCTGAGCTCTAGGTGACCTGACAGGTACATAGCTTAAAACCTGACTACAAGTGCGAGTTCAGAGGATGGTGATAAATGTGGAATACTTGAAATGGTCAGGGGTGGCTAGTGGGGTCCCACAGGGTTCTGTGCTGGGACCAATCCTATTTAATTTGTTCATAAACCTGGAGGATGGGGTAAACAGTCTAATCTCTGTATTTGCGGACAATACTAAGCTGAGCAGGGCAATAACTTCTCCGTAGGATGTGGAAACCTTGCAAGAAGATCTGAACAAATTAATGGGGTTGGCAACTACATGGCAAATTAGGTTTAATGTAGAAAAATGTAAAATAATGCATTTGGGTGAGAACCTCTGGGGGAAACTAGGATGGGAAAGGACCTGGGGTCCTAATAAATGACAGGCAAACAGAATATTGGCATGCATTAAAAAAGGGAATAACTCCAGGGATAAAGCGATAATTCTCCCACTCTACAAGACGCTGGTCTGGCCGCACCTAGAGTATGCTGTCCAGTTGTGGGAACCAGTCCTTAGGAAGGATGTACTGGAAATGGAGCGAGTACAAAGAAGGGAAACAAAGCTAATAAAGGGTCTGAAGGATATTAGTTATGAAGAAAGACTGCGCGCACTGAACTTATTCTCTCTGGAGAAGAGACACTTGAGAGGGGATATGATTTCAATTTAGAAGTAACATACTGGTGACCCCACAATAGGGATAAAACTTTTTCACAGAAGGGAGTTTAACAAGATACGTGGCCACTCAATAAAATTAGAAGAAAAGAGGTTTAACCATAAACTACATAAAGGGTTCTTTACTGTAAAAGCAGCCAGGATGTGGAATTCCCTTCGACAGGCGGTGGTCTCAGTGGGGGACATCAATAGTTTCAAAAAACTATTAGATAAGCACTTAAACAACCACAACATACATGGATATACCATGTAATGCTTACATATAATCACACACATAGGTTGGATTTGATGGACTTGTGTCTTTTTTAACCTCACCTACTATGTAACTATGTAACATAGGGGTGCAGAAATGTATCTACCAAGTGACTCCCTTTCTCAGTTTTAGCCCCAATTGTGTGTTTCCTCCGGGTACTCCGGTTTCCTCCCACACTCCAAAGACATGCTGGTAGGTTAATTGAATCCTGTCTAAATTGTCCCTAGTATGTATGAATGTGAGTTAGGGACCTTAGATTATCCATCATATATCAGCTCCTGATGAGTGGCAAAATAGCCACGAAACGCATAGAGCTTGAGCTTTAAATGTTATAAATTACATCTAATCATGCAGTTTTACTAGACTCTAATGTTTTTACTCAATTCTATTGACTTTTACTATGTGTAAATTGTTTATATATGAATTTAAGTCTTTTGATGTATGAACTATGGGATTGATGTTTTTGATGTGCAATATTTTAATATATCTACGATGGATGATGGATTACGGACTATAGAATGTGCATCCTTGCACCCTATGTTATGCATTAAATTTACAGCTAATAAATTTACATTATCTGACTCCTATTGCTCTTTTGCTTTTTGCTCCCAAAATCGCATGCTTCGCCAAAGTCCCAACCCTTTTTCTATTTATCGTGCCGATAGGGATGGAGGCTACTTTGATGTAAGTGTTTTAGGCCTCACTTAAAGTCCCAACCCCTTCTTCTAGTCTATATGAACCAGGGATGGAAGCATGCGTCTTTTGGTTCCCAGCCAACACATGTAATTCAGGTGTTAGGCTTGTTTCCTCTCCTCCTGTCCCTGCAAAACTGCGGGATAGGATCCAGGATAGGTTACATGAGCACTCTGACATAATACCTTCATGTCAGATTTAGCTCCTTTTCCTGCAACGCTGCAGGGCAAGGTCGGGATTAAACTCCCTATTATGATAATGTTTGTGCAACTTTTTATTTTATTAAATTTTTCATTTGAGTCTATTATATTTATTCAGTTTTATTAGATTCATAGGGTCTGCTGTGGTATGGGGTGCAAACTCTGTGGCTTTGGTTCCGTGGTTGGGGTTTTTTCTGACTATGGGAGCTGCGATGCGCACCTGGGCTTTCGCCCCTCCTCCCTGTTGGGGGATTGGGTGGTTTCCCCGCATCGACGTCACGCATCCGACGTCATGTGATTGACGCCGATTGACATCATCACGTGGGCGCAGTGAATTTATCTGGCACCCTGCTGGGAGGGAGCAAATTTTTGGCGCCGTTCCCCCGGGTGATGACGTTGCCTCTTCCTACTCGGTTGCCAGCGTGACGTTGGCGGCATTGTGCAGCTATGGTGAGGCACACATAACTCTTGGTACAAGATTAAAGGACAATATTAGTACGGCGACTGTTGCTCTTGATAGCCCAGTGCACTTAGATGGAATGAACATTATGTTCAACATATCCAGGGATGGTTTCACAGTACACTCATTTTGTGGTTTTTGTTTTCAACACTCACCCGTTTGTTTTTGTCATAAACAATAGTGTTCACTATTGTTGGAGCATCTATATTGCTCTTAACATGATTTCACTATCACATAATTTTTTCTGTGTCACAACATTTCCAACCCAACTCACGTCACATTACAGTTATTTAGATGCTTTAACCTGACACTTACACACGCAATCATTGATCCTAGGGTGAGGATCATTTTTTGGCTCACATCTATGGCACACTGTCTCATTGCAGTACCGTACGCTCTGCCCGCCTCAGCTCCCGTATCAGATGATACTCCCGGCTACCTCCAACGCCCATTGTTGCGCCTCCTATCATTGCCTGACCCGTAAGTATGGGCGCTTGTCTTTGATACATTGCCCTTTTCCCTCTTTTCCTTATCTAATATATCAACTTGACTAATTTTTGGCACACTATTTCTCGTCCCACAGATATCCATCATATATCAGCTCCTGATGAGTGGCAAAATAGCCACGAAACGCGTAGAGCTTGAGCTTTAAATGTTATAAATTACATCTAATCATGCAGTTTTACTAGACTCTGTAATGTTTTTACTCAATTCTATTGACTTTTACTATGTGTAATATGTTTATATATGAATTCAAGTCTTTTGATGTATGAACTATGGGATTGATGTTTTTGATGTGCAATATTTTAATATATCTAGGATGGATGATGGATTACGGACTATGGAATGTGCATCCTTGCGTCCTATGTTATGCATTAAATTTACAGCTAATGAATTTACATTATCTGACTCCTATTGCTCTTTTGCTTTTTGCTCCCAAAATCGCATGCTTCGCCAAAGTCCCAACCCTTTTTCCATTTATTGGGACCTTAGATTGTAAACTCCTTGAGGGTAGGGACTGTGAATGTACAATGTATATGTAAAGCGCTGCGTAAATTGACGGCGCTATATAAGTACCTGAAATAAATAAATAAAATAAATTCCTGAGATGGTTGGTTGGCCTGGGGGTCTAGTAGGATGTTTATGTGTTTTTGGCATGCTTAAAATGGTGAGACTCTTGCATGTGTAAATTTCAAGGCCTCGAAGATATCTTTGTTAATATTATATAAAAAAAGTGCTCCTGCACTACCACTGCATGTAAGTACATGACTAACAGCCGCAAACACCCGTAAGCTTAATCCGTAGCAATGGAGAAATAAAAAATAACAGTGTATGGAGCTGCGCTATTTAAATTAATAAATGTGGAAAGATGAAGTATATTTAAAGGTGCATAGACATGTAAATCAGTGAATGCGTGATTTGAAATCTCGTAGTTAAACTTAAATAAACACAGAGAAGTATAGCAGCCCCTCCTGTCATAGGTAAATCAAAATGACAAAAAACAATAAGTGCTGGTGATAAGCATTGACTCAATAGACGATGTACGTGATAAATCCTGAAATCAGTGCAACATAAATAATGCCGCAAAATTGCTGAGTGATAGAACAAACAACCAAAGTGTGACTAGTGTCTCTTCTCTCAGTGCAGTGAAACATTGCAGTCATTATTTGTCAATAATGCCATCTCTATATGCCTCCATAATTAATGTGTCAAATTGTGTATTAAACTCAGAGATCAAATCAGCAGGAATTCTTGCATACCAATCTCAATTAGAGAGAATATCTAGGCACATTTGTTTATACATTAGTGTATCGATTACTACTATATTCCTTCCTTTGGCAGCCATTTTTATAGTTAAACTATTATCGTTATGCAATCTAAATATTGCTTGTCATTGTGAAGTGAGATTGCTATATGGAAGGGTTAGGCAACCTTAAAGAGGTGGAGATCTACCTGAACAACAAAGAGAGAAGTCAAAGATCACCGGGCACAGTGTTGCCTCCTCACACCTGATTTAAACCTCTAATTGCCATACTACCATGTTGCAATCATGTACATTGTACACCAATCATGGATTTAAACCAGGTGGTAAGCAGGCAACATATCGCCTCCTCGACACCTGTCAAACACACTTAGATTGCTTTTCAGAGGAGCAGCAGTGCCTTGTGCACTTGTGAATGAATCCTTAGTTGCATATAGAAGCAGCAGCCTATAGGGCTCATTCACAGGTAAAGTTGAGGTGTGGTAAAACCCTGCGGTTGAATTGCAGTTTTACCACCTCCTATCCCTATGCACTTAGGGATAGGAATAGCGCCATGGCATTTGCAGAGTGGCCTCATTCCCTTGAATGGGTCATGCTTGGCAGGTGCTACACAGGTGTGGTGCACTTTCAGAAAGAGCACCAAACCTGCAAGATTGAATATAAGTCTAAGGAGATTTAATAGAAGTCTATGGCTAAGCGCAGCAAATCCGCAGGAAAGCTGCA
Source organism: Lithobates pipiens (assembly GCF_037356315.1). Lineage (NCBI taxonomy): Eukaryota > Metazoa > Chordata > Amphibia > Anura > Ranidae > Lithobates > Lithobates pipiens. The sequence goes on along the minus strand of NW_027507787.1, from coordinate 128,990,712 downwards.
GGTGCACTGCACTCCACTCCGGAAATGAGGGTAAACCACAGCACATCAGTGTGAAAGCAGCCCTATATTATGATGCCCAGTGTATTGCTTCACACTGACCTGAAGAACTCTTCTGTTCTGCTGCTGGCACTACTGTGGAGACCACTAGCCGGAATAAGTGGAGTGCAGTTGGTATTACTCCACATGGAACAGAAGCCAGCACTACATAGGAGGCATCAGCTTATGTGGCTCTTGCTCCCTACTACAGTTTCAACTTTAGAAGTAGTCCCTCTGCACTGCACTCTGATGCTCTGGGATGGGGGGTCAGCAAGCCCAGACTGTGATCTACCAGGCATATGTCCGCAATCTATTGGTAGATCATGATCTACAGGTTGCAGAACCCTGCTATATAGGATTTTTACTGAGGTCAAGCTATTTAACTTCTGATGTTGTTTGGGAGAGGAATGTCCAGATATTCGGATTTGTTTGTAAAGGGCATAATATGGTAGATTTTTTATTTTAAATTTGGTTGACAGCATGGGGGACTGTGTTTGAGGGGAGGTCCCAGGTATAACATCCTGGGACCCCATCTCAACAGAGTCTCCCATGGCTAGTTAATTTTCATTTAGCAGATCCATCAGATCCTTTAATGCAAGGAAATCTTTAACAGTAAAGCCCTTCAACTGTTTCTAGCTTTTCCTGTTTTTTTTCTTTTTTCTCTCTTCATCATAAAGGTACTTGTATGTAAGCCTACAGGCAAAAAGATTAAGGTCTTTCACAACCTCAAAACTGTCTGTTTTATTAGTTGGACAGAAACAGAGTCCAAATCCTACCGTAATACCTCTTTTTCTGTTTCAGAAACGCCTTGGGAGGATAAATTGATGACTTGTAATTTATCATCATCGATTTGATTTTCAATACATACCGATCTAGGTTGTGGGAGGTTGTCATTTTTTTGGTATTGTTTTGTTTGGGGGGTGCAATAAAAAAATCCTTAGCCTTCATAACTTTAACAGTAGCTCCGGAGCCCCTGGGCTTGTGTATGTATTTTATGATTAGTGGATGTGAGCAGGGCAGCTGTTAGAAATAATGGGGCCCCGTACAGTCTACCTGACAGGGCCCCCTTCAACCACCCCTGGCCCCGCCCCTGACCCTGGCTTGAAACAAAATGCAGGTTTGTTGCCATTTACATATGCATGTGGAGCCAATGCATGCGTTTGCAATTAATAAGCACGAAGGAGGGGAGGGGGGGGGGTTTAAAATTATTTAAAATTGTATTTTATTACAAATTTAAAAAAAAAAATCTTACACTGTATCTTTACATTACTTGTGATAGCATGGGCCATGACAGGTCCACTTTATGGAGAGATATGAGGTCTTTTAGACCCCATATCTGTCCTCTGGCCTCCAAAGCATCTGATCAAACTAAGATCAGTTTGATTAGAATGCTTGTTCAAGCCAGTGATGGCTTCTTTACATAACTGGCAGTGACAACATCCGTGTCACTTCCGGTTTCTGATGTCACACAGTGGGAAGAACAATATCCGTCCCTCTCACTGTGTCCCCAAAACCGGATGCTACTGGTCACATCTTAAAAGCAGTAAAGATGGTGTTGGGACCCCCTTCCACTGTCTGTAAAAGTAATCCAGTGGCTTCTTAGCCATTAGGATTACTTTACTTTGTGCAGAATTGCTGGGACTAAAAAAATTATATCTTGATCATTGCTGTAGTGATGACCAAGATATAATCCTTCTATCCCAGTGATTTACTGGTACGTTGCTGGATGGGAAGCAGTTAAAGGGGATTGGTTTGGGGAGCTGTAAACATGCAGCTCTGCTGCATGTTTACTGCTCCCCCAAATGAAGTGTAAAGTGGCATCTCATTGTTTCTTATGGTCATCAGCATTACAATTATCACACAGGTAGCACAATAAGCAGGTGCTCTATCATGGCTCTAGGTCACATTGCTTTTGGGTGCTGACTTTGTTAACTTATGGCTGTACTGTATGTAACAGACTGTAACAAAGCACAGCCATAACACAGTCAGCACCCAAAAGCAATGTGACCTAGAGCCATGATAGAGCACCTGCTTATTGTGCTACCTGTGATAATTGTAATGCTGATAACCTGTTGTGCTGTCAGATACATGATAGGACACAGTGAGTATTCTAACCTCTATTCCCCGCTCACTGTGTCCAGTGCAACCACGCTGTCCTCCTGCTCTCCCCTGTCAGCCGGTCAACTTCTATACATCTCCTGAGGACTGCAGTCGGGAGACGAATGAAGAATCACTGTATCACTCCCCCAGCCAGCTCTAATAGAATAGTGCGGCGGCATGATGTACATGTGCCCGAAAATAAAGAAATAGTCCCTCTGCTGCGCCTGCACTCCCCTCCTGGAAAATTATATAACCCCCCCCCCCCCCTGTAAGCAAGTAGGAGCGGGAGAGGAATTTCAAATTTTTAATTTTTTTTTAAATGCAGTAAGAAACTGTAAGATACCTGGGCCCCACTGTGTAGCTGATGGGGGCGGGTCCGGTACAGCAGGGCTTGTTGTACTGCCCTATCAGCGGCCCTGGCTGTGATACTTTTTTATTGTGATCTGCCTGTGTGATTGAAGCAGCAGCTCCTAATAGACTGCGTAGCATAATAGTCTATGTATAAGTAAGTAATGGACCATTTGTTGTGGTGTTACAGCCTTTCAATGCTATACAATATAGAATGTTTGATTGCTTTTCATTAGTATTTATAGATATAAATATCTTTTTTTATCATAAGGTTCACTTATGTACACTACTTTATTGACTGCAAACTGGACATAAGATACATTCACACATATGTCTACGTTGAATAATCTGTCGTCATTGGAAAGCTAGACTGTTAACGTGATGCGTAAGTGTAACAAAGTATGCATTGCAATCTATATGTAAGATTCTATATATTATATTATATTATATGTTGCTTATGTATGTTTAAAATGTATCTTTTTTGAGTAGGCCATTTCTTTGCTATTAAGCTAAGGAGGTCCTGAGGAAGCAGGTTGCAAAACGCATCGACCGATTGGATCATCCAGCAGAGATAATTGATGGTACTACATTATATGGCCTATACGGTAGTAGAGAATCATTCTCTTTGTTTTTAACATACTTTTTTATTGTGTTTTTTTTTTTAATATAACATTTTTAATATACTTGTGACAGTCTCTCTCATACCAGTAAAGTCCGAACACATCGTTTTTTGGTAGATGATAATATATGGATGATTTCTCATATTTGAAAATGATTGAATTCTGTCTACAGCAATGTATCATATAAGATCTAAAGCCTTAATTCCAAAAAGCTACTGATTTAGGTTAATTAGTATCAGTATAAATTGATCCTAAAGCCATTTTTTGGTTTTGAATAGAGTAAGAAAGGATTAGAAACTCTGCCAGGTTTGTATTACAGTTTCTGGATGTCCTGATGACAATTGTCCCGGAGACAGAAAATGCAGGAAAACCCAAAGTTTTGAGTTGTTGCAAGAACTGAACTTTTATTGCGCTGACAGCTACAGCTTTATTGCATGACAACGCAAACAGGCAAAAAAATTATCGGTTTGCATAGTTTGCTTGTGTATCGTTAAACACTTCAGCTCTTGAAAGGTTTTAGCCACTTCATGACCAGGCCAATGTTTGCTATTTAGCACTTTGCTACTTTAACTGGTAATTGTGCGGTCATGCAATACTTTAACAACTTAAATTCAGGGCCGTCTTTAAAGCAGGGCAAAAGGGGCAGCTGCCCTGGGTCCTGTCATTGTTGTGGGGCCCAAAGCAGCTGCCTCATACTTGCCAACTATCCCAGTTTACATTCCCTTGAAGTTTTAGTCCTGTGCTGCTACTAATGTTGCCCAGCTTTGCCCTATTGTGTACAGATGACTCACCTGCAGATCTTTTGTTTACATGTAAATACTGGCATTAATATGTAAATAGCTGAGGCCAACTGCATTGTTATGTAAATAAAGGCAGCATTTATAGGTATATCATGCCCCCCTGCAGTGAGGAGAAGATGTGCTGTAACCTATAGCAACCAGTGAGCAATATTACTGTACAGAAATCTCTAGCAGCCAATCAACAAGCAGAAATGTGCTGTAACCTCTAGCAACTAATAAGTGAGCCTTAAGGAGTGCTGCAACCAGTCAGTAAGCAGTAATGATATGCTGTAACCTTTGGCAACCAATCGCAATCACTGCCTGATACAGTAAACTGATTTTAAAGCGGAGGTCCACCCTAAAATGGACCTCCGCTCATCGGAATCCCCCCCCCTCCGGCGCCACAATCGGCACCTTTCAGGGGGGAGGGGGGTGCAGTTACCTGGATAATCCAGGTAACTGCACCCACTTCCGGGCTAGCTCTCTGCGGAACGGGGCGTACGTTACGCCCCTTTCCGAAAGCGCCCGCCCCCTTCAGCAAGTGCCCCGCTGCCTGCTGGGAAACACACAGCTCCCAGAGGCAGCGGGGACCGTCCGGATTGCGCCGCGCGGCTCGCGCATGCGCAGTAGGGAACCGGGAAATGAAGCCGAAAGGCTCCATTTCCTGATTCCCATACCCAAGATAGCGGCGGGACCCGGCAGCCGAGCGAGCGATCGGCTTCGGGTGCCGACATCGCGGGCGCGCTGGACAGGTAAGTGTCACTATTTAAAAGTCAGCAGCTGCAGTATTTGTAGCTGCTGGCTTTTAAAAAAAAACGCGGAGTCCCGGTGTACTCCCGCTTTAAGTCTAGCTGCTATTTATTGTATGTCTCAGAGAAGATGGCGAGCGAAATTGCATGGGGGGAGGGGGCCCTAAGAAAATTTTTGCCCATGGTCCAATCAATATTAAAGACGGCCCTGCTTAAATTTATATTATTTTTTTTCACACAAATAGAGCTTTCTTTTGGGTGGCATTTGATCACCACTGGGTTTTTAATTTTTTATTATATAAACAAAAAAAAAAAAGACCAAAAAATGTAAATATATATATATTTATTTTACTTTCTACTATAAAATATACAGTATCCAATAAAAAAAATTTAATTTCTTTATAAATTTAGGCAAAATGTATTCTGCTACATGTTTTTGGTAAAAAGAAATCCCAAGAAGTGTATATTGATTAGTTTGCATGAAAGTTATAGTGTCTGAAATGTATGGTATATACAGGACCTCACAAAAGTGAGTACACCCCCACATTTTTGTAAAAATATTTCATTATATCTTTTCATGTGACAGCACTGAAGAAATGTAACGTTTCTACAATGTAAAGTAGTGAGTGTACAGCTTGTATAACAGTGTAAATTTGCTGTCCCCTCAAAATAGCTCAACACACGGCCATTCATGTCTAAACCTCTGGCAACAAAAGTGAGTACACCCCTCAGTGAAAATGTCCAAATTGGGCCCAATTAGCCATTTTCCCTCCCCGGTGTCATGTGACTCGTTAGTGTTACAAGGTCTCAGGTATGAATGGGGAGCAGGTTTGTTAACTTTGGTTTTCTCACTCTCACTCTCTCATACTGGTCACTGGAAATTCAACATGGCACCTCATGTCAAAGAACGCTCTGAGGATCTAAAAAAAAGAATTGTTGCTCTACATAAAGATGGCCTAGGCTATAAGAAGATTGCTAAGACCCTGAAACTGAGCTGCAGTACGGTGGCCAAGACCATACAGCGGTTTAACAGGACAGTTTCCACTCAGAACAGGCCTCACCATGGTCGACCAAATAAAGTTGAGTACGCGTGCTCAGCGTCATATCCAGAGGTTGTCTTTGGGAAATAGACATATGAGTGCTGCGAGCATTGCTGCAGAGGTTGAAGGGGTGGGGGGACAGCCTGTCAGTGCTCAGACCATACACCGCACACTGCATTAAATTGGTCTGCATGGCTGTTGTCCCAGAAGGAAGCCTCTTCTAAAGATGATGCACAAGAAAGCCGGCAAACGGTTTGCTAAATTCAAGCAGACTAAGGACATGGATTCCTGGAACCACATCCTGTAGACTGATGAGACAAAGATAAACTTATTTGGTTCAGATGGTGTCAAGCATGTGTGGTGGCAACCAGGTGAGGAGTACAAAGACAAGTGTGTCTTGCCTACAGTCAAGCATGGTGGTGAGAGTGTCCTGGTCTAGGGCTGCATGAGTGCTGTCGGCAGCGGGGGAGTGTGGTCTCCCGCTGATGTGTTCTTCTGCACAGCCGGTTACCCAATATTTAAAAAAAGCCCGCTCTTCTTCTGTGGCCATCCACTAATGTCACCCGGAGAGTCTGCTCCATGGCTATGTAAGAGACGCCACAGAGTGGAGGCTGGATTCACACCTATGCATTTTTAGTGCTTTTTATTGCAGATTTGCACAACAGAACGTGTTCCATAGGAAACCATGGTAAATGGACTGTAGTGCAAATATGCAAAATGCAAAAAGCACTAAAAAGGCATAGGTGTGAATCCAGCCTTACTGGTGTTTGATGGTAGGACTACATTATATTCTAGGTATAATAGTACTCAGCACAGGGACTTAGGCCCCTCTCACACTTGTGTGACCTGAAAGTTGCGAGATTATGATGCATATTTAACCACTTGACCACTTAAACACCCTTAATAACCAGACCAATTTTCAGCTTTTGGTGCTCTCACATTTTGAATGACAATTACTCAGTCATGCAACACTGTACCCAAATGAAATGTTTGTCCTTTTTTTTCACACAAATAGAGCTTTCTTTTGGTGGTATTTAATCACCTCTCAGTTTTTTATTTTTTGTGCTATAAAAGAAAAAAGACCGAAAATTCTGTGAAAAAATGAATTTTTCTTCGTTTCTGTTATAAAATTTAGCAGATTAGTAATTTTTTCTTCATAAATTTTGGCCAAAATTTATACTACTACATATCTTTGGTAAAAATAAGTACAAATTGGTGGATATTATTTGGTCTTTGTGAAAGTTAGAGAGTCCACAAGCTATGGTGCCAATATCTGAAAATTGATCACACCTGAAGTACTGATGGCCTATTTCAATTCTTGAGACCCTAACATGCCAGAAAAGTACAAATACCCCCCAAATGACCCCTTTTTGGAAAGAAGACATTCCAATGTATTTAGTAAGAGGCATGATGAGTTTTTTGAAGTTGTCATTCTCTCCCACAATTCTTTGCAACATCAAGATTTTTTTTACTTTTTTTTTTCCCACAAAATTGTCATATTATCAGTTTATTTCTCACACACAGCATATGCATACCACAAATTACACCCCAAAACACATTCTGCTATTACTGCTGAGTACGGCGATACCACATGTGTGAGACTTTTACACAGCGTGGCCACATACAGAGGCCCAAAATGCAGGGAGCGCCATCAGGCGTTCTGGAGCACCCAGGACAATTCTGACATTTCTCTCCTACATGTAAAAATCATAATTTATTTGCTAGAAAATTACACAGAACCCCAAAACATTATATATATATTTTTTTTAGCAAACACCCTGGAGAATATAATGGTGGTCATTGCAAATTTTTATCTCACACGGTATTTGCGCAGCAATTTTTCAAACGCATTTTTTTGGGGGAAAAAACAGTTTTGTGCTTAAAAAAAAAAAAAAAACAGTAAAGTTAGCCCAATTTTTACATAAGGTGAAAGATTAAGTTAAGCTGAGTAAATAGATATCAAACATGTCACTCTTCAAAATGGCGCCAAACGTCGCTACTTAAAAATCCCCATAGGCGAAGCTTTAAAAAATTTTTACTGGTTACATATTTTGAGTTAGAGGAGGTCTAGGGCTAGAATTATTGCTCTCACTCTAACGTTCACGGCAATACCTCACATGTGTGGTTTGAAGACCGTTTTCATATGTGGGCGGGGCTTACGTATGCGTTCGCTTCTGCATGCGAGCACATGGGGACAGGGGCGCTTTAAATTTTTATTTTATTTTTTAAATGTTTTTATTGGGATTTTCAAAAGCATGAACATACATTTTTCATTATAGAAAGAAGGCAAGAGAAATCATATACAATAATACAAAGTGTGGTTATCAAGTACAATAATAGAAAAAGAAGGTACACCATATATGCATCCACTCTAGTTCAGGTTCGACATCTATGCTCTTTCCAAGACATTGTATTAAATGTTATTACCGTATATACTCGAGTATAAGCCGAGATTTTCAGCCTCTTTTTTGAGGCTGAAAGTGCCCCCCTCGGCTTATACTCGAGTCATCGCTGTCTGCCCGCTCGATCAGCGTGTCGAGCAGACAGACAGCGGCCATTCTGATTCAAAAGCCGCGCCTCCGGCTCCGCCTTCGCCTGTGATAGGCGGAACACTGAATTTCCCAGCAGCCTGTGTTCCGCCTATCACGGGCATCCGCTCATCCTCCTCCTACGGACGAGGATGATACGACGTCCGTGATAGGCGGAACACAGGCTGCTGGGAAATTCAGTGTTCCGCCTATCACAGGCGAAGGAGGAGGCGCGGCTTTTGAATTTTACAATGGCCGCCGACGAAGAGGGCACGGGACGGAGGCAAGGCAACGCACGGCACGGGACAGGACGGGACGGGACGAAGGCAAGGCACGACACGGGACGGAGGCTCGGGACAAAGGCTCGGGACACAGGTAGGCTGGACACACACACACACACACACACACACACACACACACACACACACGGATGGAGACACACACACACGGATGGAGACACACACACACGGATGGATGGATGGATGGAGACACACACACACACAGGGATGGATGGATGGATGGATACACACACACACAGGGATGGATGGATGGATGGAGACACACACACACAGGGATGGATGGATGGATGGATGGAGACACACACACACAGGGATGGATGGATGGATGGATGGAGACACACACACACAGGGATGGATGGATGGATGGACACACACACACACACAGGGATGGATGGACGGACACACAGGGATGGACGGACACACAGGGATGGACGGACACACAGGGATGGACGGACACACAGGGATGGACGGACACACACACAGGGATGGACAGGCATGTCTCACCCTCGGCTTATACACGAGTCAATAAGTTTGCCAGTTTTTTTGGGGGTAAATTGGGGGCCTCGGCTTATATTCGGGTCGGCCTATACTCGAGTATATACGGTACATCAAGATAGTCTTCAACAACATACCATCACTTGAGTTAGAGGGATACCAAGAAGAAAGAGGAGTAAGGAAAATGGGAAAAGGAAAGTGGGTCAGGTGGTAACTATCAAGCTGGTTCATGCTGTAAATTACCTGGAGTGAAAGAAAATAATATATAAAAAAAAAGAAAAAAGGGAAGTAACTAATCCACAGATGGGAGAAACAAAAATCGAAAAAGAAGAAAGGAGGGAAGGGAGGATAAAGGTAGGAAGTTTCTAGAGAGTGAGATGGACCTAAATTACCAAATCTGCTGTAGCTATTGAGGTTTATTGGTGAAATTGAGCTTTCCACACATTAGCTCGTGCCATACCATTATTTAACCTTTGAAGCAATTGGGTTTCAAATATACAGTTGGTTTTAACAATTACAATTACTTCTGAGAGATTCGGTACTTCAGCAGACTTCCATTTTTTAGTAATTAGCGATCTAGCAGCTAGTAGAATGTGTGTAACAATCGTACGGTATTGGGGTGGGAAGAGCTCTATTCCCAGGTTAAGTAGGCCCAGCCCAGGCTCAGAGGATGATATAATACCCGTTATGGAGGAGATCAGTCTGAATATACTATTCCAGAAACTGGTCAAGTGTCTACAGGACCAAAATATGTGTTTAAGGGTGCCTACACCTCCACAGCCCCTCCAGCACAGATTAGAGTGCCCATCAGAAAATTTAGACAGCCGGTATGGCGTGAGGTACCATCTAAGGGTTATTTTTTGGTGTAGCTCCCAATGATTTACGCATTTGGAGGCTTTGTAAATTGAGTTAACAGCTAACTGCCATTGTTTTGATGTGTAAGATTTCCCCAGATCTCCTTCCCACTTCAAATATGGGGAGGATTTAATAAACACGTTCTTGTGTTGGAGGAGGCCATAGAAGAGAGAGACACCTCTTGCCTTTGCGTTCTTACTCGTATAGAATTTCCAAACATCTTGGTTCAGGTACATAAGGGGCACTGGTAGTGAACGCAGGAAATGGGATATTTGACCAAACCTACAGATCTCACTCTGCCCAAGACCGTATTCAGTTTGGAGTACCTTGAAATCTTTAATCTGTCCCCCAGCAAACATGTCAGATATTAGGGTGATGCCCTTGAGTTGCCAGCTTTGGAGATTGAGGTTAGGAATCGCCCTAGTGAGCAGCTCAATCCCCAGGGGGACCACTATCATCCCCAGCTCCAGCGTGTCAGCCCACGGGAGGCCCCTCCATGCCCAAAGAGAAGCTTGTAGTGTAAGAGGTAGTTGTCTTAAGGGGACGGGACTCCAGCGGTCAAGCTACAAGAGAGCAGGGAGGTCTTTTGTCATAGACATGCATTGTTCGATGTCACGCCAAGGGGACGATGACTGCACATCCAACCAAGTCTTAAGTTGAGTGAGCAGGCTCGCCCTAAAGTAACCCTGTAACTCAATGTGGCCCATACCTCCCGCCCTCCTATTTTTAATTAGGAGAGTTTTTGAGCACCTTGGTTTTTGTGCACGCCATATGTAACTCTGCAGAAGGGTGTTGAGCGACTTGAGATGAGTGGCTTTAAGTGGTATGGGAAGGGTGCGAAATACGTAAAGAATCTGCGGGAGCAGGAGCATTTTAAAAGAGGCTAGGCGTCCCGACCAAGTCAATTCGGTTTTAGCGATACGCTTAGTCTCTGAGGTTAATTTTTGGAGTAGGATGGAATAGTTTATATCTGCTAGTCTGCTAGGGTCTGACGTTATCTGAAGTCCTAAGTAAGTTATGCTATCTGATTTCCACGAGTATGGGTAGAGTGTTTGCAATTTAGAATGGAGCTCCTGTGGGACAGCAAGAGGGAGTATAAGAGATTTAGAAGCATTAACTTTATAATAAGAGATTTTACTAAATTGATCTAATAGAGATTGGGTATGTTGTAAAGACGTTACTGGGGAAGTGAGAAATAAAATGACATCGTCTGCGAAGAGGTTTATTTTATGTTGTTTATCTTGGAAGGAAAATCCCTGTATGCCCGGGTGAGCCCTGATCCTTTCAGCCAAGGGTTCCATTAGCAAATTAAAGATAGAGGGGGATAGGGGGCACCCTTGTCTTGTACCGTTAGTTATATCGAAGGACTCGGAGAGAATATTAGATGTATATACCTTTGCTGAAGGAGTTGAGTATAGGGACATTATAGCAGACAGGATAGGACTCCCGAATCCAAAGCTAGCAAGAGTGGACCGCATATAGCCCCAGTGTACTCTGTCGAACGCCTTCTCCGCGTCCAAGGAGAGGAGCAGAGAAGGCGCTCGACAGACCCTTGCATAACACACAATATCTATCACCCTCCTAGTGGCATCAGATGCCTGACGGCCCAGGGTAAACCCCGACTGGTCTGGGTTAATAAGTGTGGGAAGTATAGGGAGTAGTCTTTGGGCTAGAATTTTAGCATAAATTTTCACATCAGTATTTAAAAGTGAGATTGGGCGAAAGTTAGACGGTGTATCTGGGGACTTGCCCGGTTTAGGGATAGTGACAATATAGGTGCTAAGCATCTCAGGGGGGAATAAGGAGGAGGTAGTCGCCTGGGCAAAAACATCCTGTAAGGTAGGGGATAAAATTTCAGCAAATTTACGGTAATATTCACCGGGGAGGCCATCAGGCCCCGGGGACTTGCCCAACGGCAGGGATCCAATGACTCTCCGGATCTCTGTCTGTGATATTGGGGCATTGAGACTCAGAAGTTGATCTTCAGAGAGCCTTGGAAGTGAAACTCCATCTAGAAATTTTTGGATATCATCTACAGAGGGCTGAGGGGTCTCGGGGTCTAAGGTGATATTGTAAAGGGAGGAATAGTATTGGGTGAGAGAGTCCGCTATTTTTTTAGGGTCGTATATCTTACTTTTATCTGTGGGGTTAAGTAAATAGGGGATGGTAGTTCGAGCTCTATGTTCTTTCAAGCGGCGTGCTAGATGTTTACCTGCCCTATTACCCACCGAGTAGTGCATCAATTTAAAGTAAGCTAGAGTTTTGGTGTGGTTTTCTAGCAGTAAGAGTCTCAGTTCGGACCGGAGTGCGTCTATTTTGCGCACCCTCACAGGGCAAGGAGCCATTTTATTTTGTGTATCTAATAGTTTAATATCTCTTATGCCGCGTACACACGAGCGGACTTTTCAACATCCAAAGTCCGACGGACTGAGTCCGTCAGACTATTCGATCGTGTGTGGGCTGCAACGGACTTTTGACTCGCCAAAGTCCGAAGGACTTTAGAATATGGAACATGCTTCAAATTTTTCCGAAAGAACTCCGCCGGACCCGGTTCCCTTCGAAAAATTCGCTCGTGTGTATGCTACTCCGACGGACTAAAACTGACGCTAGGGCAGCTATTGGCTACTGGCTATGAACTTCCTTATTCGAATCCAGTTGTACGTCATGACGTTCGAATCCGTCGGAGTTTAGTGTGATCGTGTGTGGCCAAGTCCGCTCAGCCGAAAAGTCTGTCAGAACTCCGTCGGAATTCCAGCAGAACTCCGACGGAACTCCTTCGGAAGTCTGTCGGACATAAGTCCTCTCGTGTGTACGGGGCTTTAGGAGACCATCCAGTTTTAGAGATCTTGCTTTCCTAAGTCTAATGCTAGCCTGTAACAACAAACCCCTCACAAAGGCTTTGTGCGCACACCAGAGAACCATAGGATCATCTACCGAATTAGTGTTAAAGAGGAAAAACTCTTTGAGGTTGTTAGTAATTTCTCCGATAAGGGTTGGGGACCCAAACACCTCAGTATTCGCTCTCCAAACACCTGACACAGGGCGGTTGTCCCCCTCCGCCACCACAGCAGAGACCGGGGCATGATCAGACCAAGAAATGCTGTGGATAGCGGAGGAAGACACTGCCTGGAGCAAGAATATATCTACAAGTATCATATCGATTCTTGAATAAGTATTGTGCTTGGAAGAGTGAAACGAATAGTCTCTCTCGTTAGAGTGCTGGCATCTCCAGATGTCGTACAGTCCCTCCTCATGAAGTAAACGTTGTAATGAGGGAAGGGGTCTACGAGATCTAGTAGTAGTATCTATAGTGTAGTCAGCGGTGATGTTATAGTCCCCACACAGTATCAAAGCTCCTTGACGAATGTCCTTGACTCTTTTGAGTAGATGTTGAAAAAACCTTATCTGATGGGAATTTGGGGCATACAGGCAAACAATAGTATCGATTTTTGAGTTGAGCGACCCTACCACAATAAGGTACCTGCCCTCTGGGTCCGATACAGTGTGGATGTGGGAGAAGGCAACTGTGTCTCGAATAGCGATCAGAACACCTTTACGTTTATGGGTAGCAGAGGCACAGAAGAGATGAGGAAATGCTTGTTGCGAAATGATGGTGGATCAGAAGCAAGGAAGTGTGATTCTTGGAGGCAAAGCACTAGTGATGGACGAACTTCCGACGGGACGTTTCGCGAACGCGAAACGCGAACGGGCACAAACGTTCGCGAAAACGACCGTTCGCCGCGGGCTCCATTGACTTCAATGGGAGGCGAATTTCGCAAACCTTTAGGTCGAATTTGCGGCCACGGGGTAATTATTAGGGGGTAGCACGTAGTCCCACCACCTGGACAATAGCATAATACATGTATGAGGTGAATTTGGGATCGATAACTACAAGCATTTTTTTTTTATTTGGGAAATTGTTCTGACAATTCAGGACTATGGAGCTAATGAAGGCAATGGAGGAGAGGGAAGGTCAGGGACCAGGGTAGGCAAACAAGAGGGTGCAGGAGATACAGAGCACTGACAGCAGCACCGTAATACAGAGCACTGACATCAGCACCGTGACATACAGCGCTGACAGCAGCTCCGTGACATACAGCGCTGACAGCAGCTCCGTGACATACAGCGCTGACAGCAGCTCCGTGACATACAGCGCTGACAGCAGCTCCGTGACATACAGCGCTGACAGCAGCTCCGTGACATACAGCGCTGACAGCAGCACCGTGACATACAGCGCTGACAGCAGCTCCGTGACATACAGCGCTGACAGCAGCTCCGTGACATACAGCGCTGACAGCAGCTCCGTGACATACAGCACTGACAGCAGCTCCGTGACATACAGCGCTGACAGCAGCTCCGTGACATACAGCGCTGACAGCAGCACCGTGACATACAGCGCTGACAGCAGCTCCGTGACATACAGCGCTGACAGCAGCTCCGTGACATACAGCGCTGACAGCAGCTCCGTGACATACAGCACTGACAGCAGCTCCGTGACATACAGCGCTGACAGCAGCTCCGTGACATACAGCGCTGACAGCAGCACCGTGACATACAGCGCTGACAGCAGCTCCGTGACATACAGCGCTGACAGCAGCTCCGTGACATACAGCGCTGACAGCAGCTCCGTGACATACAGCGCTGACAGCAGCTCCGTGACATACAGCGCTGACAGCAGCTCCGTGACATACAGCGCTGACAGCAGCTCCGTGACATACAGCGCTGACAGCAGCTCCGTGACATACAGCGCTGACAGCAGCACCGTAAGCAGCCCCAGGAGGAAGTCAGCACAGCACAGGGATGGTGTGATCCCCTCATAATAAGAACCCCCAGGAGGAAGTCAGCACAGCACAGGGATGGTGGGAGCCCCTCATAATAAGAACACCCAGGAGGAAGTCAGCACAGCACAGGGATGGTGGGAACCCCTCATAATAAGCAGCCCCAGTAGAAATATGACACCGCTCAACCTCTTCAAAGAGGAGGGTAGGGGCATATAGTACGGTGTGCTTTTTTGGGTCAGGGAAGTGAGCCAAATGAATTAAGAAGGTCTGTGTGCTTGATTCCAAAAATTGTTTATAGACATATACATGGTCTACTGATCACATGTGTTGAATTCCTCCGAGATCCATGCCTCATTCATTTTTAGAAATGTGAGGTAGTTAACACTGTGGTGAGCTAGGCGAGTACGCTTATCGGTCACAATCCCCCCTGCTGCGCTGAACGTCCTTTCGGACAGGACACTGGATGAGGGGCAAGCCAACAGTTCGATTGCAAATTGGGCAAGCTCTGGCCAGAGGTCAAGCCTGCCCACCCAGTAGTCTAGGGGTTCATCACTCCTCAGAGCGTCCACATCGGCCGTTAACCCAATGTAGTCGGACACCTGACGGTCTAGGCGTTCCCTGATGCTGGATCCGGATGACACCTGTCGATGGGTCGGCTGAAAGAATGACCTCATATCCGAAGTCACCAACACATCTTCAAACCGGCCTCTTCTTGCAGGCGCTGTTGGATTGGTACCCGCAAATCCTTCTCTGGGAGTGGGAATTGCTCCTCTGCCAGCGCACGCAAAAGCAGAATGCAGCATTTCTCGAAGCAAGGCCTGGAAGTGCTGCATTCTGACAGCCCTCTGCGACGGCGGTAACATTTCCGCCATTTTGTGTTTGTACCGGGGGTCTAAGTACGTTGCCACCCAGTACTGGTCCTTGACCCTCATGCTTTTTATACGGGGGTCCCTATTAAAACACTGGAGCATGAAGGCCCCCATTTGCACTAAAGTGGAAGCGGTGTGGTGGCCTGGCTCCTGCTCATCATCCAGGATAATGTCGTCCTCTTCATTCTCCTCTCCCCATCCTCGCACAACAGGGATCCCAGAAAGGTTTAAAGCATGCTCTTCTTGCTCCTGCTCATCCGCCCCGGCACCATCCTCCTCTGACTCCTCATCAGACTCCTGTTGTTGACTTGTCTCAGATAGAGTAGCCCCCCCTGGGAATTCATCCAGCATTGCGACTTCCTCATCTTCCCGCTCCTGCTCCTCCACAGCCTGATCAATGACACGACGCAATGCACGCTCCAGAAAGAAGGCATAAGGTACCATGTCACTGATGGCGCCATGGCTGCGACTGACCAGTTTGGTGATCTCCTCAAATGGCCGCAGAAGTCTGCATGTGTCGCGCATGAGCAGCCACTGGCGCGGTGAAAAAAAACCCAGCTCCCCAGAACCGTTTCTTTCGCAGAGTTCATACAGGTAGACGTTAACTGCACGTTTCTGCTGGAGCAGCCTATCAAGCATATAGAAGGTTGAGTTCCATCGCGTCGGGCAATCGCAAATAAGACGTCTGACCGGCAGATGGTGTCGCCGCTGAATGTCAGCAAGGCGAGCCATGGCCGTGTAAGATCTTCTGAAATGGGCCGAGATTTTCCTTGCCTGCCGCAAGATGTCCTGGACCCCAGGGTATTTGACAAGGAATCGCTGCACGACCAAGTTTAAGACGTGTGCCATGCACGGCACGTGCGTGATTTTGCCCTGTTTCAATGCGCTAAGCAGATTGGCACCGTTGTCACACACCACTTTACCAACTGTCAAATTGAGCGGTGTTAGCCACTCATCTGCCTGTGAACGCAAAGCTGAAAGGAGTGCCGGGCCAGTGTGGCTCTTTGCTTCCAGGCACAACAGACGCAGCACGGCATGGCAACGTCTCACCTGGCATGTGGAATAGGTTCTGGGGAGCTTGGGCGGTGCAGTGGAAGAGACGCTAGCAGCGGAAAAGGAGGAGGCAGCTGAGGAGGAGAGGGAGGAGGATGGAGTAGGAGGAGGAGAAGAAGAGTCAGGCCTGCATGCAATCCGTGGCGGTAAAACCAAATCTACACGGGTGCCACGGGTTACATGCTTGACGGCCGTCAGAAGGTTCACCCAGTGGGCAGTAAAACTGATATACCTTCCCTGCCCGTGTTTGCTAGACCACGTGTCTGTGGTCAGATGTATCTTGGCACCGACACTGTGTGCCAGAGATACATTCACTTGCCGCTGAACATGGCCATATAGCTCTGGGATGCCCTTCTCTGAGAAATACTTCCTTCCTGGGACCTTCCATTGTGGTGTTCCAATGGCCACAAATTTGCGAAAGGCCTCCGAGTCCACCAGTTTATATGGCAGTAGTTGGCGGGCTATGAGTTCTGACAAGCCAGCCGCCAACCGTTGGGCAAGAGGGTTATCCGGCGTCATCATTTTTTTACGCTCAAACATTAGGCCCACGGAAGCCTGCCTTTTTGCAGAAAAATGTGAGCTTGGCGTGATGGAAGGTGGAGTGGAGGACAATTGTGAGGAGAGAGGAGAAGGAGAAGTAGAAGACGAGGCTGGACGGTGAGAGCCTGCAGTGTGGCTTTGTGTGTTCCGTTGCTCCCACTGGGCTCGGTGATGGCTGCTCATGTGCCTTCTTAAGGCGGTCGTCCCTAGGTGAGTATTGGGCTTACCGCGACTAACGCGTTGACTGCAAAGATTGCAGATGGCAACGCTATTGTCAGCAGCGGACACGTTAAAAAAAGCCCACACTGCGGAGCCATGTGCCGGTGTCCTGGGAGCGCCAGATGTGACCGTACATGGTCGATGACTCGCTCCTGATACATTTGCAGTCTGCTTTGTCCCTGCTGTGCAATGTAAGTCATTGCTGCTTCTCCTCCCTATCTGCTGGTCCATATCTCCCTCTGAACTCCCCTCCTCTTCCTCTCTTGTGGGCACCCACGTGACATCACTAGACACGTCATCATCAACGTCACCTTCCCCACCGCTATAAGTAGAGATCTCGGAGTAGGCAGCAACACCGGGGACCAACCTCCTCCTTGGGCTGATCTGGGTACTGGCGTCAGACTGCTGAGTAGCGCTTGTTGCTACCTCCTCTTCCTGATCCAATACCAAGAGTGGCTGCGCATCAGAAATGTCCTCTTGATATGGATCGGAAAATAATTCCAGTGACTCAAGCGGAAGGTATGTGGTGGTGGTGGTGGTGGTCGTGTTGTTGGTGGTAGTGTCTTTGGGGGTGCACATAGCAGAGAGTGAAGAAGAGGGTGCAGATCGAGAGGATGAGGAGGGTGCAGAAGAGTAAGGCTGAGCGAGCCACTCAACCAAGTCTGGTGCATCCTTTAAAGTAATTGAACGCACCTTCTGCAACTTCCCACTTTGGCTCAAGCCTGTTGCTCCTGCCCTACCCCTACCACCCCTGCGGAAGGGCCTGCCTCTTCCTCTGCATGTCATTTTTTAAATGACCCTGTGACAAAACTCTTAGTCCCTATACCGCTGAAGGACTGCTGCAGTATAGGTGAGCGGTCAGCAGTGGTGCACGTCAACCCTATCTATTGTGGACCTATAGCGGTCCTTACAGAACAGCAGACTGTACCGCACTCAAGCCTATGTACCGTAGCACCCTATACCAAGTTACCAGTCCTTATAAGAACTTTTGTGGACCAAGCAGGTTGTGTATTAGTGTTTAGCAGACTGTACGTCAGTCCCTATACCGCTGAAGGACTGCTGCAGTATAGGGCAGCGGTCAGCAGTGGTGCACGTCAACCCTATCTATTGTGGACCGATAGCGGTCCTTACAGAACAGCAGACTGTACCGCACTCAAGCCTATGTACCGTAGCACCCTATACCAAGTTACCAGTCCTTATAAGAACTTTTGTGGAACAAGCAGGTTGTGTGTTAGTGATTAGCAGACTGTACGTCAGTCCCTATACCAATGAAGGACTGCTGCAGTATAGGGCAGCGGTCAGCAGTAGTGCACGGCAACCCTATGTATTGTGGACCGATAGCGGTCCTTACAGAACAGCAGACTGTAACGCACTCAGGCCTATGTACCGTAGCACCCTATACCAAGTTACCAGTCCTTATAAGAACTTTTGTGGACCAAGCAGGTTGTGTGTTAGTGATTAGCAGACTGTACGTCAGTCCCTATACCAATGAAGGACTGCTGCAGTATAGGGCAGCGGTCAGCAGTAGTGCACGGCAACCCTATGTATTGTGGACCGATAGCGGTCCTTACAGAACAGCAGACTGTAACGCACTCAGGCCTATGTACCGTAGCACCCTATACCAAGTTACCAGTCCTTATAAGAACTTTTGTGGACCAAGCAGGTTGTGTGTTAGTGATTAGCAGACTGTGCGTCAGTCCCTATACCGCTGAAGGACTGCTGCAGTATAGGGCAGCGGTCAGCAGTAGTGCACGTCAACCCTATGTATTGTGGACCGATAGCGGTCCTTACAGAACAGCAGACTGTACTGCACTCAGGCCTATGTACCGTAGCACCCTATACCAAGTTACCAGTCCTTATAAAAACTTTTGTGGACCAAGCAGGTTGTGTGTTAGTGATTAGCAGACTGTACGTCAGTCCCTATACCAATGAAGGACTGCTGCAGTATAGGGCAGCGGTCAGCAGTAGTGCACGGCAACCCTATGTATTGTGGACCGATAGCGGTCCTTACAGAACAGCAGACTGTACTGCACTCAGGCCTATGTACCGTAGCACCCTATACCAAGTTACCAGTCCTTATAAGAACTTTTGTGGACCAAGCAGGTTGTGTGTTAGTGATTAGCAGACTGTACGTCAGTCCCTATACCAATGAAGGACTGCTGCAGTATAGGGCAGCGGTCAGCAGTAGTGCACGTCAACCCTATGTATTGTGGACCGATAGCGGTCCTTACAGAACAGCAGACTGTACTGCACTCAGGCCTATGTACCGTAGCACCCTATACCAAGTTACCAGTCCTTATAAGAACTTTTGTGGACCAAGCAGGTTGTGTGTTAGTGATTAGCAGACTGTACGTCAGTCCCTATACCAATGAAGGACTGCTGCAGTATAGGGCAGCGGTCAGCAGTAGTGCACGTCAACCCTATGTATTGTGGACCGATAGCGGTCCTTACAGAACAGCAGACTGTACTGCACTCAGGCCTATGTACCGTAGCACCCTATACCAAGTTACCAGTCCTTATAAGAACTTTTGTGGACCAAGCAGGTTGTGTGTTAGTGTTTAGCAGACTGTGCGTCAGTCCCTATACCGCTGAAGGACTGCTGCAGTATAGGGCAGCGGTCAGCAGTAGTGCACGGCAACCCTATGTATTGTGGACCGATAGCGGTCCTTACAGAACAGCAGACTGTACTGCACTCAGGCCTATGTACCGTAGCACCCTATACCAAGTTACCAGTCCTTATAAGAACTTTTGTGGACCAAGCAGGTTGTGTGTTAGTGTTTAGCAGACTGTGCGTCAGTCCCTATACCGCTGAAGGACTGCTGCAGTATAGGGCAGCGGTCAGCAGTAGTGCACGGCAACCCTATGTATTGTGGACCGATAGCGGTCCTTACAGAACAGCAGACTGTACTGCACTCAGGCCTATGTACCGTAGCACCCTATACCAAGTTACCAGTCCTTATAAGAACTTTTGTGGACCAAGCAGGTTGTGTGTTAGTGTTTAGCAGACTGTGCGTCAGTCCCTATACCGCTGAAGGACTGCTGCAGTATAGGGCAGCGGTCAGCAGTAGTGCACGTCAACCCTATGTATTGTGGACCGATAGCGGTCCTTACAGAACAGCAGACTGTAACGCACTCAGGCCTATGTACCGTAGCACCCTATACCAAGTTACCAGTCCTTATAAGAACTTTTGTGGACCAAGCAGGTTGTGTATTAGTGTTTAGCAGACTGTGCGTCAGTCCCTATACCGCTGAAGGACTGCTGCAGTATAGGGCAGCGGTCAGCAGTAGTGCACGGCAACCCTATCTATTGTGGACCGATAGCGGTCCTTACAGAACAGCAGACTGTACCGCACCCAAGCCTATGTACCGTAGCACCCTAGACAGACCAAGTTACCAGTCCTTATAAGAACTTTTGTGGAACAAGTGAGTTGTGAATGATTAGCAGACTGCAGCAGAAGGGCAGCAGTCAAGTATAATATTCTTTCTATATTTGGAAGAAAGAATATTATACGTGTACAAGCCTATTACCGTACCACTGATACCAGTCCTGAAAAGAACCTTTGTGGAACTAATAGTAACAGCAAGTCTTTAAAATTATCCTCACTGCCTGACACACTGCTTCCTGCCTGTCCCTATACAAATTGGCAAAAAAGAGTAGGCTGGAACGATTAGCTGGAACAGCTCTTTTGTGGACCTGATAGTAACAGCTAATGATGATGATGATGATGATGATGAAGAAAGACTAATCTGGCTGAGCTGTCCCTAAAATAGCAGCATACAGCGCTCTGTCCCTTTATCTAAACTGACAAAAGAAACTCAGGCTGCTGACCTAACACCTATACCAGTCCTGAAAAGAACTTTTGTGTACCAAATAGCTAGCGTTTTCTCTGTCCCTACTCCACACAGGATCCTTTCCCTACAGTGACAGAAGAAAGAATGTAAAATGGCCACCGGATCGGGTGTATTTATAGGTTAGGGGGAATGTCCAAGTGTCCATGAGCTGTCATGTCTCAATTGGTTGTCCTGTAACACATGATAAACGTGTCACGAAAGGTTAAAGTTCTTGTATACATTAAACACGTAAGTCCGCCGGGGCGAACGACGGAAAAAGGCGTTCGAACCCGCGGACGGCGAAAGTCGGAAATTCGCCGCGAAACGACCGCCGGGCGAACCGTTCGGCCATCACTACAAAGCACATCTGCACGGAGCTTCAGAGCCTCCTTCCATGCAGAAGCCCTCTTTGCCGGATGATTCAGACCGTGTACATTGAATGAAACAAAGTTCAGCATCGTGAGTCAGTATAAGATGAGGTAAATGTAGGCCATGCCCCCCCCCCCCCGCTTTCTTGGGAGCGTCTCCAATCGAGCACGGGCGTGCAAGCTCAACTTGTAGCATTTTCCTGGGCATCAAGGCCTTGAGATCATAGGTTCCATCTCTGGTAGAAATGTGGTGGCTTCCAGGGATACAGGAAGCGTGAGGGAAGGGAGGACATGAAAGACGGGGGTAAGTCCAGAAAAAGAGGGGGTAGATAAAAATGCAAAAAAAAAAAAAGGAGTAACAAGGAGAAAAACAGTGCCGAAGCTGTGGCTTGGGCCACATGTATAAAAAGGACGATTCACTTGAGAATCTGTGGGCAGGTATCCTGCCTAACATGAAACTAGCAAGGGGACAAAGAGCTCACAAAGTTCAGCAAGCCAACACCGAGAGCATAATAAAACGTGTAACAAAGTGAAAACTTAAATGAAAACGAATACCAGAACTTAAACATTTCGATTTGCAGCTTTTTTCTTGCGCGACACTACTTGCCAAGTATCATGCATTGGAGGCCTGGTCAGAGGGGTTGAAGTGACTTCTGTTTGGGCAGGGAGAATATCCCAAAGCCTAAGAAGGGCCAAACCATCCTCTAGGTTGTCAATGACTGTCGTTTGGCCCTCTCTGGATATGGAAAGTTTACATGGATATCCCCATCTGTATAAAATAGCATGATTACGGAGGGCTTTGGTAATGGGCAGTAGTGCTTTCCTTTTCTGCATTGTGTGTTGCGACAAGTCAGCGAATACCTGCAGACTGGCGTACCGTTCCGGCGGTTGTTTAGTGGTCCGAAAAGCTGAAGCAAACTTCTCCTTAACTTGAAAAAAATGGACCCTCATGAGAACATGATTGTCCGGGATATGTGGTGGCTTTGGTAGGCGATGAATTCTGTCTATGGCTAAGTCGGAGACCGATAGGTCTGGGAGGTAGGCTCCCATCAATTCTTGGGCGTACTGCAGTAGTTGACCTGGTAAGATCAGTTCAGGGACACCTCTCAGTTTAAGATTATTTCGTCTAGATCTGTCCTCTAGGTCTGCGACTTTCATTTTGAGCCATTCCACTTCATCCGATTGGCTGTTATGTGCGTCCACCACTGAGTTTATGGTGGACGCGAATTCTCCCATTTTGTGTTTGACATGGTCGATGCAGGCCCCCACTGCAGTGATGTCTGCCTTGAACCCCCTCATGCAGTTCATAATATCCGCGTGGATGGTGCTACGCAATGAGACCAGCATGGCTTTGAGCGTGGTATCGGACACAGGTTGGTTGGATGTGGGAAATGAGTCTATGGTGTCTGTAATTTCCCTAGTGTCCTCTAGGTGTTCACCATCTCCACTGACCTGTTCCACGCTGAGAGGATCCGCCATCCGCGGTTTGGATTTCGCTGGGCTGAGGGACAGAGGGGTGGACGCCTCCGGCGACCTATTCGACGATCGCTTGTTCGCTCCTGGGCTGGACGCTGCCGATCCTGAGCCGCTGGAAGCCGAAGGGGAGGATTCGCCTGCGCCATCTTGGATTAGGCCTCGGGAATTCCTCGGGAAGAACTGAGGCAATTTTTTAAGTTGCGGCAAACCCTTACGTTTGCGGGTCATCTCGCTGTGAAGAGTGGGGGTTCCGACACCCGGCGATGCCAGTCTGAGCTTATCTAACCGTCCCGGTATGCGATGTAGACTCTTGGTGGTGCGGAGCTATTGCTTCACACGTCCATCCACACGCGCGGTAGCCATGCCCCCCCTTTTTTTTTTTTATTGTTCATTTTACTTTATTTATTTTAGTTTGACATTTTTTTCCCCAAAAATTAATTTTTGATCACTTTTATTCCTATTACAAGGAATGTAAACCCCTTGTAATAGGAATATGGCATGACAGGTCCTCTTTACAATGAAATCTGGGGGTCAATATGACCCCACATCTCACCTCTAGGCTGGGAAGCATGAAAAAAAAAAAAAAGAAGATTCTGGCTTTGATTGTATTGGTGAGTTGGTAGAAGCACCGGAGGGCGGTGAGGGGTGGGGGGGGGGCGTCTATGGCTGGGTATTGCAGGGTATCTCGGAGTATGGCTGGGTATTGCAGGGTATCTCCAAGTATGGCTGGGTATGGCAATTTATGGCAGGGTATTGCAGAGTATTGGCGGGGTATTGGCAGGTATTGGCGGGGTATTTCAGAGTATTGGGGGGTACTGCAGAGTAATGGCAGGGTACTGCAGAGTAATGGCAGGGTATTGCAGAGTAATGGCAGGGTATTGCAGAGTAATGGGGGGTACTGCAGAGTAATGGGGGGTACTGCAGAGTAATGGCAGGTTACTGCAGGGTTAAATTCGGTGAGCAGCGATGTGGGCACTGCAGATGCAGCCCACAGCGCTGCTAACACCGATCTCTTTCCCCTCCGCTGTACCGATCGGTACAGAGAGGGGGAGGGAGGAACCGGCGTCATAACATGACGCCGGTTTGTTTACAAGTGATCACTCCGTCATTTGACGGAGCGATCACGTGGTAAACGGCCGTGACGAGCGGCTGTTTACCGTGATCCGTGGGCACGGATGATCTCGTGTGCGCGCCCCAGGGGGCGCGCGAGAGCAGAATTCTGGGAGGCCGTTAATTAACGGCCTCTCAGAGTTAAACTACCGCCCTGAAGCCGTTAATCGGCAAAGGGCGGTTGTTAAGTGGTTAAGCAATGCCTGTGTAATCTTGAGGCCCATGGACGCAGGAGTTGCAGTGAAAGGTGCGCAAATTTCCCGCGATTTTGCGTCAGCAATTTTGCCACGATTCCAGGGAATACCTGTGTAAACTTGAGGTCTATGGACCTCAACTCGCATTAAAGTCAGGCCAAAGTAGTACAGGGACTATGTTGAAGTCGGTGTGACTTGAAGTCACACAGATATGAATGGTACACATTGAAAATCATGGGGTATAACTTGTCATGCGAGTCTGATGTCCAAAGTGGCACAAGTGTGACTCAGCGACTCACAACTTTGTGAGTGATTTCAGAGACATCAGTGCACTTTACTGCACAGATGTATAGTGAAATCACATAGGTCATAACTGTCCTCTTTTCTCCTCATTTGTCCCTTTGTTCTGACATGTATAGTTGTATATAAAATGCTCTTTTTATCTTTCAAAAAGGGTTTCCCAGCGCTAAACCTTTCATCTAATTTCTAAATTGCTTTGTTTGTACATTTCCAAAGCCAATCTAAAGGAATATTATTGGTAAAAAAAAAAAGCACTTAGAGGTTTAACTAATATTTATTTATTTTTAATAATTTTCCTTTAAGAAGGTGTTTTAGGAGGGGTGTCCTTTACCTACCTACTTTTGCTAATAGGTGTCCCTTATAGCCATCTCAAAAAGTTGAGAGGTAAGAAATAGCCCCCTGAAGTCACCCAAAGTAGTGCAGGGATTCTTGTGGCGTCGCAACAATTCGGACAGTTCTATTGCCGTCAATAAGCGGCGATTTGGCCAGCAATTAGACATGTAAATTCAGAGCTATGTGAACATGGGTGAAGTTGCATAGATATTAGAGCTGCGCGGTTCTGGCAAAAATTTAAAATCTTTCACATTATCACAAAAAAAAATTGGGCTAACATTACTGGTTAGTTTTTTTTTTTTGTTTTTTGTTTTTTAATTCATTAAAGTAATTTTTCCCAAAAAATTGCATTTGAAAGACCACTGCGCATATACAGTGTGACATAAAATATTGCAACAACCACCATTTTATTCTCTAGGGTCTCTACTAAAAAAAAATATAACGCTTTGGGGTTCCAAGTAAT
The DNA here is from genome assembly GCF_037356315.1 of Lithobates pipiens. Taxonomy (NCBI): domain Eukaryota; kingdom Metazoa; phylum Chordata; class Amphibia; order Anura; family Ranidae; genus Lithobates; species Lithobates pipiens. The sequence continues at coordinate 128,965,326 of NW_027507787.1, read as the reverse complement.
TTTCTAGCAAAAAAAATGATTTTAACTTGAAACCAACAAATGTCAGAAAAGAAATAAAAATAGAAAAATAAGATTGCGCTATGGACAAATTATACAAAGCCTATTAGCTCCTTGGGGAAAAAAATAGTGAAAAAATAATAAAAAAAACAAACTCAAAAGGTTAGAGCTGCCTGTGCTTAGAACCTGCCCCTTAGGATACAGGAGTAGGCGAAAAGTGTACAATATAAGAGATATAAGCTTTGGCGCTAAAACCTTACCTAACGTGCACCTTGGTGCCAAAAAATTAAATGTGCAGTATTCTAATCAATATTATTAAAGATAAGATAAGATAAGATACTGAAAGATAAGAAACGAGAAAAGGTCAACAATTTACTAATTGCCTTCCTCACAGGGTTTAATAGACAACATAGGGATGTGGAATCCATTATCAAAAAACACTGGCCTATCCTGAAAGCGGACTGCACACTTAAAGATATTCTACCAGAAAAACCTCTGTTTATTTACAGAAGGGCACCCACACTGAGAAATAAATTAGTCAAAAATACCATCGATCCCCCAAGACAAATAAAAGTAGCGGGCAATTTAAAAGGTTTCTTCAAATGTGGCAAATGCCTCCCTTGCAAAACTAGTAAAAGAACAGAAAGAAAGAGGGCTACTTTCCAATCATCTTCAAACAAAAGAGAATATAGAATAAAGGAGCTCATCACGTGTAAAAGCACTCATGTCATCTATATTATAGAGTGCCCTTGTTTCAAACAATATGTAGGACGAACTACATAGTGTTTCCAGACACTTTAGGGACTTCCACAACCGTGACCCAGGACAGATGGTGTTCTATGGAATTGACAAAATAAGGGCCCACTGGAGAGGAGAGGACAAAACAATTAAAATATCTAAAAATGAGACCAAATGGATATATGACCTAGACACCCTTCAACCACAAGGAATGAATGTGGAGCTGGATCTGAATTGTTTTCTGACCAATTTTTAAATTCTTTGAGGTTTTAAATCTTAAATTTCTTTTAACCCCTCCCTTACTTTTAAATTTGCTTAAATTCCCCTCTTCCTTATACTTAGACTACACACCATTTGGAATAGGATTGAATATAATAGGGGTTTATATCCATGAAATTGAAGACGCCATATTAAGCATAACATTCGACCCATATACAAACTAGGTAGGTTCTCTTTTTAATCGATTGATTAATGAGCTATAGCAGTATAGAAAAAAGGACCCATTCTAAGATAGGGGCATATATATATCGGGGACCAAACAAAGGACCATACACATATGTCCCCAATTGGGGGCAGTATACACACATATGCACTCAAAAGAATAAAAAGAGTGGGTTGATAATAGATTAAACATCAGGTACCACCTTTCAATAAGGGATTCACATATAGATACCCCCCTTTTTCATTCAAAAAATCTTTTACATTCTGTTGCTCTTTCCCATACTTTTCACCCTTGGGAGTCAATATTCCCCTAAAAGGAAACATACCGACACTCCTTCATTATACACTTCCCTCGTAAAGCTATTTTCACCTGAAGGTACACTTTGCACACTACCTTATTCCATATCAACTGATTGATTAAATGGATTTGTATTAATAATTCTTATAATTTTATAATATATTTACATTAGTGTTGGCAACTTTATACACATATATGTGTGCAAAGAAGTGTGTATACATATATTTATAAGCCTTTTTTTGTTTCACTTTTTCTTCCCCTTTTTTCCTTATTCTCTGTTCATTAGAATGCCATTATATTCATTCCCTAGGGAGTGACTACATAGATTGGTTTTTGTAATCTTAATTTAATTTTATTTTCGTATTTTAGGTCATATATATGGGGCAATCTGTCAGTGGATTGCACACATATTGTTTAAATTTTTTTATACATTTTATTACCCATATTTGTGTGTATTGCGTTTTATCAGTCTTTTACCATTGTCTGCCTTGGTTCTGAGTGCCTGTGTCAAACATGTGGGTTGCAGTGCTCCATAGTTCAATATAATAACATAACAATCATTATGCCCTGTGCCCGCAGCGGAGACGGGAAAAACTGACTTTTTCCCACACCTGTGCTGCCAGAAGGGAACATATAGCACGCAGTGGGACCCGTAGCGATACGGTTAGGGCATTCCCATAGTCAAAATGGCGCGGATTCATTGCGCAAGCGCAGTGGAGCGCTGCACCCTATATAAATGAGAGGGTGCACCAACATGGCCGCTCCAGATGACGTCGTGCTGACGAAACGCGTATGGCGTGGCCTAGGACGTGCACCTTACACTGGCATACAGATAACAACGCCGGCGCAGCTATTTGAAAGGCGAATTGTTTCTTTGGAGATTGTGAGTAATTTGGATTTTAAACAAATAAACCGTTCAAAAAATAGTGTTGCACTATGGATGTATTTCTGTTTCCTCTCCTATGCACTTGCTAAACGGACTATTTGAGGAAGTAAAAGGGCGAACATTCCCCCAGCACAGCAGGAACAGAGTCCAAAGGAAAGCTGCACAGTGGCTCATACTGTGACTGCTCGGCTAACCCTTTGAGGGTTCTTTGTCTGGTGAGCGCAATCATTCTCCTGACACTGAGTGGCGCACCGGAGAGGAATGTTCCTTAACCACTTGCCGACCGCCTAACGCCGATGTACGTCGGCAGAATGGCACGGGCAGGCATAAGCACGTACATGTACGTGATTTGCCTCCCGCGGGTCGGGGGCCCGATCGGGCCCCCGCCCGGTGCCTGCGGCGGTCGGTTTTCGTTCGGGAGCGATCCCGGACGAGGGGACGGCCATTCATTCATGGCCACCCCCTCGCGATCGCTCCCGACGAATGAAAATCCCCCGTGACATCACTTCCTCTCCTGTAATGTAAACACAGGAGAGGAAGTGATGTATTCTCTCCTCGTGTCGGTCTTTTTCGTTCCGGCACCGAGGAGAGCGGATCGGTGAGTTGCACCTAACACTACACTAACAGTAGAACACGCCAGGCACACTTTTCACCCCCCTGATCACCCCCCAATCACCCCCAATCACCCCTGCCCCCCCCAGTCACAGTGACACCAAGTGCATTTTTTTTTTTTTTTTTTTTTTTTTTTTTTTTTTTGCATTGGTGTCATTTGTGACTGTAATAACTGTTAGGGCAGTTAGGGCTAGCCCCCTTTAGCTCTAGGGTGCCCCCCTAACCCCCCCAATAAAGGTTTAACCCCGTGATCACCCCCCGTCGCCAGTGTCACTAATAAGCGATTTTTTTCTGATCGCTGTATTAGTGTCACAGGTGACGCTAGATAGGCAGGTAAGTATTTGGGTTCGCCGCAGCTTTTTATAGCGTCAGGGACCCCCATATACTACCGCATAGCCCCCTGATTGCCCCCCAGTTAACCCTTTCACCAGTGATCACCATATAACTGTTACAGGTGACGCTGGTTGGTTAGTTATATTTTTTTGTTTCAGGGCACCCGCCATTTATTACCTAATAAAGGTTTAACCCCCTGATCACCCGGCGGGTGATATAAGTTTTTTAGGGTCAGATAAGGCCTGCGTCGCCCCAGCGTCAGGTTAGTGCCAGTACCGCTAACACCCACGCGCAAAGCATACACCTCCCTTAGTAATATAGTATCTGATCAGATATATATTAGCGTTGCCAGCATTTTAGGTTTCCCAAAACGCATTGTTAGCGGGATCAGCCCAGATACCCGCTAGCACCTGCGTTTAGCCCCTCCGCCAAGCCCAGCCCAGCCCACCCAAGTGCAGTATCGATCGATCACTGTCACTTACAAAACACAACACACATAACTGCAGCGTTCGCAGAGTCAGGCTTGATCCCTGCGATCGCTAACAGTTTTTTTTGTAGCGTTTTGAAACAGTCGCTGACAGGCTAGGTGCTTTTTTACCTGTGAGTCTCACTAGTGTACCCCTAAATTTAGAGCCCAAAATGGCAAAGCGAAGGTACACTAGTGATGAGGCCTACACGTTTCTGAGCATGACAGATAGTGAAGAGGACGTCACTCATCTGTCAGATTCAGGCTCAGAATACGATCCTGTAGAGGACAGCGGCTCCATGACAGATAGCTCTGACGACGGAGATGAGGCCGCTGTTAAGAACAGGTGTGCCCAATCCCGTATGTATTCTGTTGTTGAGGTGCAGGAACCGCAGGTCACTCGTATGGAGCAGAGACGTACTAGAGCCGCTCAACCTTCTGGTGAACTGGCAAGCACCAGCGGCCTAGTACACCCTGGACCTACATCCAGCACTGCAGTAACACGTGGTGACGTGGCGAGTCCCATAAGTGCAGTTCAAGCTGGCGAGGTGGCAAGCACAAGTAGTGTCCCGCTGCCACCAAGAAGAAGACAAAGACAGGCCCGTCGTACCCATAGTGCCCTTCCTGCAGAATTCGCCAATCCTATTTGGGTGCCCACCACTTCTGCAGAACCCGTACTTCCCCCATTCACTGGCCAACCTGGCATTAACGTGGAAACAGTTGATTTTACGACACTTGACTTTTACTCACTGTTTTTCACCGAAGATCTCTTTAGATCTATTGTGGACCAAACCAATTTGTACGCTGCTCAACACATCGCCACTATTCCCCAGTCCGCCCTTGCCAGACAATGGAAACCAGTTACGGTTTCCGAATTTAAAATCTTTCTGGGCCTCTCCCTCAACATGGGCATAACCAAAAAGAGTGAGTTGCGGTCATATTGGTCCATTGACCCAATTCACCATATGCGCGTGTTCTCTGCTTCCATGTCCAGGGCACGATACGAGATGATTTTGCGGTTCATGCACTTCAGCGACAATGAACTCTGTCGTCCTCGTGGAGACCCTGAGTATGATCGGCTCTACAAAATTCGGCCCCTCATAAACCACTTCAACCAACGTTTTGCAGCCTTGTTTACTCCCGATCAAGTTGTCTGCGTTGATGAGTCCCTGATTAAATTTTCTGGTCGCTTGTCCTTCAAACAATACGTCCCCAACAAGCGTTCCAGATACGGGGTCAAGATGTATAAGCTCTGTGACAGGGCCACAGGCTATACACGTAGTTTCATGGTTTATGAGGGAAGAGATAGTCACGTAGAGCCGGAGAACTGCCCTGATTACATAGGAAGCGCTGGCAAGATAGTGTGGGACTTGGTGTCACCCTTATTCGGAAAGGGGTACCACTTGTACGTGGACAATTATTACACAAGCGTGCCACTCTTTAGTCACTTGTTTGATCAGCAGATTGGAGCATGTGGCACCGTGCGACCTAATCGCCGGGGCTTTCCCCAGCGGCTTGTAGAGTCCCGTCTTAGGCTGGGGGAGAGAGCCTGCTTGCGCAGTAATAATTTGCTCGCTATGAAGTGGAGGGATAATAAGAATGTTTTCGTTCTTACCTCCCTTCATGCAGACACGACGGTCCAAATTTCTACGGCGACTGGTGTTGTGGAGAAACCCCTCTGTGTCCACAAATATAACCTTAACATGGGAGGGGTGGACCTCAATGACCAGTTGTTGGCGCCGTATCTAGTTGCCCGTAAGTCCAGACGCTGGTACAAAAAAGTGTCTGTTTATTTATTCCAATTGGCTATACTGAATGCTTATGTACTACACAAAGCTTCAGGACGGACTGGATCCTTCCTCAAATTCCAGGAGGATATCGTCAGAGCCCTTCTGTATCCAGACGGTGCTCCACCTCACCTTCCCCTACCAGATGCAGTAAGCCGGCTGCATGAGAGGCATTATTCTTATGTCATCCCGAGTACCCCTACCCAACGAGCCCCCCAAAAAAGATGTCGTGTCTGTAGCAAGCGCGGATTTAGGCGTGACACCCGTTCTTATTGTCCCCGCTGTCCTGACCAGCCTGGTCTTTGTCAGGGTGAGTGTTTTGAACGCTACCATGAACTAGTTGAGTATTAGCGCAGGGTACAGCATTGCACAAGCTAGGCACACGTTCACAGGGTCTCCCAAGATGCCATCACATTTTGAGAGACCCAAACCGCTGGAACCGTTACAACAGAAAAAGTGTTAAAGTTACAAAAAAAAGTGTTAAAAAAAAAAAAGAAAAAAAAAGTAAAAAAACCAAAAAAACCAAAAAAAATATAAAATAAAAAAACCAAAAATAGTTGTCGTTTTATTGTTCTCTCTCGCTCTCTATTCTCTCTCTATTGTTCTGCTCCTTTGTACTGTATTCTATTCTGCAATGTTTTATTGTTAACCATTTTTTGTTTTCAGGTACGCCATTCAGCTGTAGCGTGGATTTATTTATCTTGACAGCAACAGCGTTTGCTCCCACGATATGTAAAGCCACGACTCCAGCGCTGTCGGAGGTGATTTCACCACCACAGTTAAAAAAGAGCATATATGCCGAAGCATGGGGGCATAAGGGGTGGAGGATCGATTTTGCTCCTAATGCCGCGTACATACAGTCAAAATTCCGACGGAGGGCTTGCCCGTGGAAAAGTTTGAATGTATGTACGCGGCATAACTTTTTTGCGGGAGGATGCCCCCATGCTTCGGCATATATATATTTTAGGCACAGATTGTGTTAAATGTGTTATTTTTTGCGATTTTTTTTGTATTTGCTTTGCAGGTATGGTAAGTCCTACTGTTATACTGTAATGTTACTTTGTTTTATTGTTAACCATCATTTGCTTAGCAGGTACGCCATTCTGCTGCAGAGCGGATTTATTTATCTTGACAGCAACAGCGTTTGCTCCCACGATACATAAAGCCGCGACTCCAGCACTGTCGGGGGTGATTTCACCACCACAGTTAAAAAAGAGCATATATGCCGAAGCATGGGGGCATACGGGGTGGAGGAACGATCTGCTCCTACCTTTTGCGGGAGGATGCCCCCATGCTTCGGCATATATAAATGGTGCATGTATGCCCACCATTAGAAAGTGGGTGGATGAAGGGTGGTATCTAATGGTGGGCATGCCCACCGATCAATATTTTTTTTTCGTTCAGCCCACAGGCTGCATGAAAAAAAAAATACAATATATGCCCAACCAGTTCCAGCAACATACTGGTATGTTGCGGGACTTTGAGTGCTTATACCAGAATGATGCCTGCAGGTTTAGGTATCATCTTGGTATCATTCTTTTCAGCCAGCGGTCGGCTTTTATGTAAAAGCAATCCTAGTGGCTAATTAGCCTCTAGACTACTTTTACAAGCAGTGGGAGGGAATGTCCCCCCCCCCGCACCATCTTCCATGGTTTTCTCAGGCTCTCCTGTCCCAACAGGGAACCTGAGAATGCAGCCGGTGGTTCCGCCAGCTGACCATAGAGCTGATCAGAGACCAGAATGGCTCCAATCATCTCTATGGCCTAAGACACCGGAAGCTACGAGCATTTCATGACTTAGATTTTGCGGGATGTAAACAGCGCCATTGGGAAATTGGGAAAGCATTTTATCACACCGATCTTGGTGTGGTCAGATGCTTTGAGGACAGAGGAGAGATCTAGGGTCTGATAGACCCTAATTTTTTTAAAAAAGAGTACCTGTCACTACCTATTGCAATCATAGGGGATATTTATATTCCCTGAGATAACAATAAAAATCATAAAAAAATATATATAAATGAAAGGAACAGTTTAAAAAAAAAATAAAAAAGCAAAATAAATAATAAAAAAAAAAAAAAAAAAAAAAACCACCCCTGTCCCCCCCTGCTAAGGCGCAACGCGGAACACAAGCGTTGGTCTGGTGGCATATGTAAACAGCAATTGCACCATGCATGTGAGGTATCACCGCGAAGGTCAGATCGAGGGTACTAATTTTAGCAGTAGACCTCCTCCGTAAATCTAAAGTGGTCACCTGTAAAGGCATTTAAAGGCTTTTAAAAATGTACGTAGTTTGTCGCCGCTGCACGTTTCTGCGCAATTTTAAAGCATGTCGTGTTTGGTATCCATGTACTCGGCCTAAGATCATATTTTTTATTTCATCAAACATTTGGGCAATATAGTGATTTTTAGTGCATTAAAATAAAAAAAAGTGTGTTTTTTCCCCAAAAAATGCGTTTGAAAAATCGCCGCGCAAATACCGTGTGAAAAAAAAATATGAAACACCCACCATTTTAATCGGTAGGGCTTTTGCTTTAAAAAAACACTACATGTTTGGGGGTTCAAAGTAATTTTCTTGCAAAAAAAAATATTTTTTCATGTAAACAAAAAGTGTCAGAAAGGGCTTTTTCTTCAAGTGGTTAGAAGAGTGGGTGATGTGTGACATAAGCTTCTAAATGTTGTGCATAAAATGCCAGGACAGTTCAAAACCCCCCCAAATGACCCCATTTTAGAAAGTAGACACCCCAAGCTATTTGCTGAGAGGCAGGTCGAGTCCATGGAATATTTTATATTTTGACAAAAGTTGTGGAAAAAATACATTATTATTATTTTTTTTTTTTTTTTTGCACAAAGTTGTCATTAAATGATATATTGCTCAAACATGCCATGGTTATATGTAAAATTACACCCCAAAATACATTCTGTTGCTTCTCCTGAGTACGGGGATACCACAAGTGTGAGACCTTTTGGGAGCCTAACCGCGTACGGTACCCCAAAATCCAAGCACCACCTTCAGGATTTCTAAGGGTGTAAATTTTAGATTTCATTCCTCACTGCCTATCACAGTTTCGGAGGCCATGGAATGCCCAGATAGCACAAAATCCCCCCAAGTGACCCCATTTTGGAAAGGAGACACCCCAAGCTATTTGCCGAGAGGTATGGTTAGTATTTTGCAGACCTTCATTTTTGTCACAAAGTTTTGAAAATTGAAAAAAAGAAAAAAAATATACATTATTTTTTTTTTTCTTCATTTTCAAAAACAAATGAGAGCTGCAAAATACTCACCATGCCTCTCGGCAAATAGCTTGGGGTGTCTACTTTCCAAAATGGGGTCATTTTGGGGGGTTTTGTGCTATTTTGGCATTTTATGGCCTTCAAAACTGTGATAGGTAGTGAGGTGTAAAATCCAAAATTTACACCCTTAGAAATCCTGAAGGCGGTTCTTGGTTTTCGGGGCCCCGTACGCGACTAGGCTCTCAAAAAGTCCCACACATGTGGTATCCCCGTACTCAGGAGAAGCAGCAGAATTTATTTTGGGGTGTCATTTCACATATGTCCCTGGCATGTGTGAGCAATATATCATTTAGTGACAACTTTGTGAAAAAAAAATAAAAGTTTGTAATTTTCCCGCAACTTGTGGCAAAATATAAAATATTCCATGGACTCAACATGCCTCTCAGCAAATAGCTTGGGGTGTCTACTTTCTAAAATGGGGTCATTTGTGGGGGTTTTGTGCCATCTTGGCATTTTATGGCCTTCAAAACTGTAATAGGTAGTGAGGCATGAAATCAAAGATTTACGCCCTTAGAAAGCCTGAAGGCGGTTCTTGGCTTTCGGGGCCCCGTACGCACCTAGGCTCCCAAAAAATCCCACACATGTGGTATCCCCGTACTCAGGAGAAGCAGCAGAATTTATTTTGGGGTGTCATTTTACATATGCCCATGGCATGCATGAGCAATATATCATTTAGTGACAACTTTGTGAAAAAAAAAATAAAAAAAAAAAAGTTTGTAAATTTCCCGCAACTTGCGGCAAAATATAAAATATTCCATGGACTCAACATGCCTCTCAGCAAATAGCTTGGGGTGTCTACTTTCTAAAATGGGGTCATTTGTGGGTGTTTTGTGCCATCTTGGCATTTTATGGCCTTCAAAACTGTAATAGGTAGTGAGGCGTGAAATCAAAGATTTACGCCCTTAGAAAGCCTGAAGGCGGTTCTTGGCTTTTGGGGCCCCGTACGCAGCTAGGCTCCCAAAAAGTCCCACATATGTGGTATCCCCGTACTCAGGAGAAGCAGCAGAATTTATTTTGGGGTGTCATTTCACATATGCCCATGGCATGCGTGAGCAATATATCATTTAGTGACAACTTTGTGAAAAAAAATAAAAAAATAAAAAAAGTTTGTAATTTTCCCGCAACTTGCGGCAAAATATAAAATATTCCATGGACTCAACATGCCTCTCAGCAAATAGCTTGGGGTGTCTACTTTCTAAAATGGGGTCATTTGTGGGGGTTTTGTGCCATCTTGGCATTTTATGGCCTTCAAAACTGTAATAGGTAGTGAGGCGTGAAATTAAAAATTTACGGCCTTAGAAAGCCTGAAGGCGGTGCTTGGTTTTCGGGGCCCCGTACGCGGCTAGGCTCCCAAAAAATCCCACACATGTGGTATCCCCGTACTCAGGAGAAGCAGCAGAATTTATTTTGGGGTGTAATTTCACATATGCCCATAGCATGTGTAAGCAATATATCATTTAGTGACAACTTTGTGAAAAATTTATAAAGTTTGTCATTTTCCCGCAACTTGTGGCAAAATATAAAATATTCCATGGACTCAACATGCCTCTCAGCAAATAGCTTGGGGTGTCTACTTTCTAAAATGGGGTCATTTGTGGGGGTTTTGTGCCATCTTGGCATTTTATGGCCTTCAAAACTGTGATAGGTAGTGAGGAGTAAAATGACATATGTATGCCCTTAGAAATCCTGAAGGCGGTGCTTGGCTTTCGGGGCCCCGTACGCGGCTAGGCTTCCAAAAAGTCGACCACATGTGGTATCCCCGTACTCAGGAGAAGCAGCAGAATGTATTTTGGGGTACAATTCCACATATAACCATGGCATGTGTGAGCAATATATCATTTAGTGACAACTTTGTGTAAAAAAAAAAAAAAATTTTTTTTTTTGTCATTATTCAATCGCTTGCGGCAAAAAAATAAAATATTCAATGGGCTCAACATGCCTCTTATCAATTTCCTTAGGGTGTCTACTTTCCAAAATGGGGTCATTTGGGGGGGTTTTGTACTGCCCTGCCATTTTAGCACCTCAAGAAATGAGATAGGCAGTCATAAAATAAAAGCTGCGTAAATTCCAGAAAATGTACCTTAGTTTGTAGATGTGACAACTTTTGCGCAAACCAATAAATATACAATTATTGACTTTTTTTTTACCAAAGACATGTGGCTGAATACATTTTGGCCTAAATGTATGACTAAAATTGAGTTTATTGGATTTTTCTAATAACAAAAAGTAGAAAATATCATTTTTTTTCAAAATTTGCGGTCTTTTTACGTTTATATCGCAAAAAATAAAAATCGCAGAGTCAGTCAAATACCTTTAAAAGAAAGCTCTATTTGTGGGAAGAAAAGGACGCAAATTTCGTTTGGGTACAACATTGCATGACCGCGCAATTACCAGTTAAAGCAGCGCAGTGCCAAAGTGTAAAAAGACCTCTGGTCATTTACCAGCAAAATGGTCCGGTCTGAAAGTGGTTAACCTTTTCTGCACTAGTCACCTTACTCTATCCTTTGTTACTTGAAGAGATCTTATGCGTTTTTCCAGCAATTTGAGTGATGCGATTCTAAATAAAAAAAAAAAATTTGTTTGGGCATTGAAAGAATTCCTTTTGACATACTTTTTCTTGTTATTTTTACGATCATTTTGGACTATCACTCTTGGGACTTACAATATAGAACACAGTTTATGGATTTTTATTATTGATGCTTGTGGTTTGTATATAATCCTTCACATGTAACACATATGCATTAATTTTTATTTCTATATTTTTGCATGATTTTCACTTTTTATAGCACATGTGCACTTTTGAGTTGCACGCCAACGGGCATTTTTCAATCTTCATTTTTTAATCTTCATTTTAACCGTCATTTATTTATTTATATTAACACGTATTTATCAGGGATATATATATGGTATTTGGTGGATACCACTAATATTTCATATTAGTTCACATTATTTATTTTATTTTTAAGGCCGCCTATTAATAATATTGATTAGAATACTGCACATTTAATTTTTTGGCACCAAGGTGCACGTTAGGTAAGGTTTTAGCGCCAAAGCTTATATCTCTTATATTGTACAAATGTCAGAAAAGGTTTAGTGTTTAAGTGCTTAAACTGTCCTCACTTACACAGAAGTCTATTTAATTGACAAATTGTTACAATGTTCTAGTTAAAGCGGGAGTAACGCCGTTTTTTTTTTTTTTTTAAAGCCAGCAGCTACAAATACTGCAGCTGCTGACTTTTAAAATAAGGACACTTACCCGCCCAGTGCGCCTGCGATGTCAGCACCCAAAGCCGATCTCTCAATCGTCTCTCGGGTGCTGCCGCCGCCATCTTGGGTATGGGAATCAGGAAGTGGAGCCTTGCGGCTTCATTTCCCGGTTCCGTACTGCGCATGCGCGAGTCGTGCTGCGCAATAAGGATGGTCCCCGCTGTCTCTGGGATCCGTGTGTTTCCCAGCAGACAGCTGGGGACCCGCGGGAAGTGGCGTAAATATCCGCAGATTCTGCGGATATCTATGCCGGAAGTGAGTGCAGATACCTGTACTGTACAGGTATCTGCACCCTCCTCCCCCCTGAAAGGTGCCAATTGTGGCGCCGGAGGGGGGAGGGTTCCAATGAGCGGAAGCTCCACTTTAGGGTGGAGCTCTGCTTTAAGTTCACTGATAAAGAATGTTCTCATTCTTGGCAGACTGCCCGGTTTTTCACTTCCTTTCTTTTGAGGCTGCGGCTTCAGAAGAGCAGAGAGAACTCTTTGCATAGCAAGAATCATGAAACGCTTTTTTCAAGAGCGCAAAGGGGAAAAAAATTGCGATAACGATTCTTGACGATTAATCGTGCAGCTCTAATAAATATGAATGGAAATCATGGGGGACAACTTTTCATGTGACTCTGAGTTCCAAAGCTGCATGAAAAGTCACCAAAGTGTGAAAGTAACCTAATGAAATTAATTGATAACACCTTTGAATAAGGCTCCATTTTCACTTGTGCGACCTTAAAATTGCACAGCTTTGCCATGACTTGAAACAATGTCTGTATAATCTTGTGGTGTATGGACCTAAAATTGCATCAAAGTCCAACCAAGGTAGTGCAGGAGATGAATTTGCCCCACTTTCAGAATGCACTAGTGACAATAGAGCCAAATTAAAAAGGTGTTATCCTTGAATCTCATTTACACTGCTGCGACCTGAAAGTCACACTATTTTGCTGCCACTTTGCCTCTACAACTTGGCCCCAACTTCTGGGAATGCCTGTGTACTATTGTACCCGATGTACCTCAAGTCACACAAAAGTAGTACAGGGACTACTTTGAAGTTGGTGTGACTTAAAGAGGAAGTAAACCCTTCCAAACAACTTGGACCTATAGGTAAGCCTAGATTAAGGCTTACCTGTAGGTCCAAGCAATATCTCCTAAACCTATATGGTTTAGGAGATATTTGCCCGAAAATGGGCACCGCTGTCTACGGCGCATGCGCCGTAGACAGCGGCGCGCATGCGCACTAAATGCGGCAAATCCAAGAATGGATTTGCCAAATTTGTCGTCTCCCGTGCGCATGCGCGGGAGTGACGTCATCGCGGCTTCGCCGTATGACAGCGGCGGAGCTGCGAGGCGCGACTCCCGTGCGCATGCGCGGGAGTGACGTCATCGCGGTTGCGCCGCTGTGATTCGTCGGAGCTGCGAGACGCCACAAGCAACATGGATGCGGCGGACTACAGGGGACAGCGGCGACTTCGCTGGCTCCTGTGTCAGGTAAGTGACACATAATGAGCTACTATGCGATGCATAGTAGTCCATTATGCTTTACCTTTGCAGGGAAAAAAAGAGGAAGTAAACCCATCAGGGTTTACTTCCTCTTTAAAGTAGCACAGATATGAATGGTTATCATTGAGAATCACGGGGTGCAACTCAGAGGTCCAAATTTACTGGAAAATTCACCCAACTGTGAAACTGAAGTCATATATATTTGAATTAAAGGAGCGCTCATTTATGCTTGCAAAGTCCTTACTGATTTACATCAGCAGAACAAATGCAGGAAGTGATGTGTGCACATTGGCCAGAAGCAAATGTGTGGTGATGCCAAAGAAATCAATGAACCCCACTCACACCAAATCTACCAAATCCACATTGAGTAAGTACATATCCTACCTACACTTACCCGGCAAACAAGCAGCACCTTCTCTTTGCTAAAGAGAGACACTGCCATGTCCACCTAGATGGAGATCCTGACCAGCACAGGAACTTCTGGGCACATACAAGGACTCATTTCCGGGTCAGGAGGTAAAAAAACGCTCTTGATTGCAGCTGCGAATATTTGGTCACAACCATGTTTAGTATTTATTTTCAGATCTACAAATCTGTATTTCTACATATGATATTTGAAGGTAAACTTAAGGAAGTTTGATAAGAAAGGGTGGCCCTGGGATAGCAGTAGGTGAATTACAAAGACATAGGCCCAGTTTGAGCCCTGGTTCACACTGACAGCGGGAGGAAATCGTTCAGCTGAACTCACAATTAGGGATGAGCTTCGTGTTCGAGTCGAACATACGTTCGACTCGAACATCAGCTGTTCGCCCGTTCGGCGAATTCCGAACGTTATGGGCCGTTCGCGCCAAATTCGTGTGGCACTCACGGCCCACAATGCACTGCGATGGCGCAGTGCATTGCTGGCTCATGATTGGCCAAGCATGCACTGTGACCCCGCATGCTTGGCCAATCACAGCGCCAGCAGCGAGGAGAGCCATGATTGGCCACAGGCAGGATGCCTGTGGCCAATCATAGCTCAGGCTGTGTAGTACACGCCCCACACTATATAAGGCCGCCAGCGCGGCAGCCTTGTGTAGTGTGTTGGCATTTGAAGCAGTTAGTGGGTGTTCTGTGTACCTTCAACACAGTATACACCGATCGTTATCGGCCGATTTTTCGATCTTGCTCTTCTGTAGTGGTTGTTGTCTGCGTGCCCTGACCGCAGTATACACCGCTATATTCACCTCACCTATATAGCTAGCGATATAGCTATCTTTTATAATAGAGCTTGCAGTCAGTGTTAGGAGCTTGTGTGTGCTGTCTGCGTGCTCTGTACCCAGTACACACCGCTATATCCACCTACATAGCTCTTCTCCATTTGAGCCATCTGCCATCTGCAGGAGTTATTGGAAGTTGTGTGTGCCTCCAGCACAGCACAGTATACATCTGTATTTACCCTTTATTGCTGGTGTTCTATAATAAAGGCATCTGCAGGAGTTAGTGGGTGTTGTGTGCCTCCAGCACAATATACACCTGTATCTACCCTTTATTGCTGTTCTCTAATACAGCCATCTGCAGGGCTTAGTGGGTGTTGTGTGCCTCCAGTACAGCATACCCCTTTATCTACCCTTTATTGCTAGTGTTCTATAATAAAGGCATCTGCAGGAGTTAGTGGGTGTTGTGTGCCTCCAGCACAATATATACTACCCAATTTCTGTTTTACCCAACTCCCTTCAGGCCATTACCATGTCTGGAAGGCCAGCAAGGAGAGGCAGACAGGCGTGAGCCGATAAAAGAGGGCAAGCAGGCTCTGTGTCTAGAGACAACAGTGCTGGTCATGCACGCGGTGCATCGTCATAATCAGCACGTGGCCATGGGACACGCTTGTGGCAAGGAATATTTCACTTTTTTTTCACTTTAATCGTCATTAAAATCAGTGCTCCCGCCAAAACGGCCATTTTTAAAAACATTTTAGGCATTGACCCATGTCCCCTGGGGCAGGAGCCAGGTCCCCATACCCTTTTTAGGACAGCATCTTGCATATTAGCCGTTAAAATTAGCACTTTTAATTTCGAACGTTCGAGTACCATAGACTTCAATGGGGTTCTAAAGTTCGTACGAATTTGGGGTCCGTTCGAAAGTTCTGGTGCGAACCGAACCGGGGGGTGTTCGGCTCATCCCTACTCACAATTTCATTCCCGCATGTCCGTCCCAACTGTGGGGGCAATATCAGACATCTGTGCAGTTTCTGCACTGATCAATACAATTCGCACTCCAAAGTCACACCAATTAGATCAGTGCAGTTGCCACTTGCCACAGATTTGACGTGTCAAATCGCACCAATGTGAACCAGAGCTGACACATTCACACTGCCTATCCACCAGCTGAATTCATTACCTGCAATTCCCCACAGCTGTTATATATAAATATTCCCCCTTTATCGCTTACTTGCAGGTGTGCTGAAGCCTATGTTTATATTGGAGCAATTTGACATGCGATTTTAGACAAATTACATGACAAGTCACAGCTTATTAGCAGCAATGGCACAGTTCCAATCGATGAGGCACCGCACTGATTTACAAAAGTAGTTTGTGCACTACTTTTTCTGATTTCAGGTGTGACTTCAATAGAAAACTGTATGAAGCCACACAGATGTCTATCAATTAGTACCTGAAATCACGCTGACCTTGCTACTTTAAAACCGGGCTACCTCAAGTGAATTAGCCCGATTTCAAAGTAGCATCAATGTGAACCAGGGCAAAGAGACAAATTTTTTTTGGTGCACAAATATATATATATATATATATAGAAAGTATAAGATATAAAAAGATATTGCACTTCCCCAAAACGAATTAAAAGAAAGAAAGAAAGAAAGAAAAGGGGGAGGGGAGGGGAACACACACACACACACACACACACACACACACAAACAAGCTCAATAATGTACTTTTATTTTGACAGCAGAAAACAAAATTATGTACACTTACTAGCCCAAAAAAATTTTTTATGGTGCTACATTTAGCAAAACATTTAGCAATTGGATTTTAAGGGCCCTGCTCATAGGAGCTTACAATCTAAAATGTGTCTAAACCTTAGCATGGACACAGCTTTACTTTCAGTGTATAAAATGGGCAACACATCACATTTTTATCTGCAAGATTACAGAAATATACTTAACAGTCATTCTTACAAAACATTCCAACAGAATATTAAAAAAGCCACTTATTCAAAACATAACACCCACCACCACCCCACAATCCATACATAGGTGACCATGTTCTGCTGGAAGCTGTATTCCTGTGTTCATGATTAAGCAAGGAGAGCAAACAGTAGAAGGTCTGCACATACTCACAAACCATGTACGCATAGTCAGACAGGAACAATACACACAACATTGACAGCCTGGCCACAAAAAGCCACTTTTGATGGGAAAAATGCACAAGAATTTCAGCAAACAACCCTAGTTGGGCATCTGTCAATCTGCACAATATCTTTCACACACACATCACTGCAAAAAAAAAAAAAAAAACCTGACCTTCTCAGGCCAAACAAACCCCCCCCTACTGCTGCCCTTTTATAAGGTAGGCTGTATTGTTGGCACACTGACACACGCCTGCCTCTTCGTGTATGTCTAAAGTGATTGCACCTGATGGGCAGGAACAGATAATACTATTTGCACCTGTGTTAGCCCTTGGTTATGTGCATCAAATTTCCAACTACAGGCCAAAGATCAAAAAGTGTATTTGCATCCACAAAGTAACAGTTTTCTAAGCATATGTACCTGTGCAGTGTAAACCCTACAATTTTAAATGTCCAAATCCCTGGTCATGATTTGTGCTAACAAACATTGGGAGTTATTTACGAAAGGCAAGTGCAAAGTGCACTTGGAAATGCAGTCACTGTAGATCCGAGGGGGACATGCAAGGAAAATAAAAAACAGCATTTCACCTTGCACATGATTGGATGATAAAATCAGCAGAGCTTCCCCTCAGATCTACAGTGACTGCACTTCCAAGTGCATTTTGCACTTGTAGTGCAAAGTGGATTTGCCTTTCATAAATAACCCCAATTAACATCAGTCCCTGGCTGCAATGAGCTTCCAACCTAAAGTCAAAAATTAACTTTCTTATATTAGAGACTATTTTGACAGGAGCCAAATAAAATGCCAGCATGTCTTTGGATTGTAGTGAGAAACCCACACAGGGAGAACATATAAACTTCAATAAAAGCATTAGCATGTTGGGGAATTGAACCAGCAACCCCAGTGCTGCTATACAGAATTGCTACCCACTTAGCCAGCAGGCAGCCCAACACATGGTGTCTGCATCTCTGTGGTGTGAACCAGCCCTAAATCCATGCTCAGTGTCACAAGCAATATACAATATATTGGCCTAAGTATTGGGACGCCTGCCTTTAAACACACATGAACTGTAATGGCATCCCAGTCTTAGTCCATAGGGATCAACATTGAGTTGGCCCACCCTTTGCAGATACAACTCTTCTGGGAAGGCTGTCCACAAGGTTTAGGAGTGTGTCTACGGGAATGTTTGACCATTCTTCCAAGTACATTTGTGAGGTCAGGCACTGATGTTGGACGAGAAGGCCTGGCTTAAAGTCTCCACTCTAATTCATCCCCAAGGTGTGCTGTCAGGACTCTGTCCAGGCCAGTCAAGTTCCTCCACCCCAAACTCGCTCATTCATGTCTTTATGGACCTTGCTTTATGCACTGGTCCAAATCATTTCGTGGAGGGGGGATTATAGTATGGGGTTGTTTTTCAAGGGTTGGGCTTGGCCTTGGCTTAAGGCATCATTACACCAAGACATTTTGGACAATTTCATGCTCCCAACTTTGTGGGGACAGTTTGGGGATGGCCCCTTCCTGTTCCAACATGACTGCACACCAGTGCACAAAACAAGGTCCATAAAGACATGGATAAGCGAGTTTGGGGTGGAGGAACTTGACTGAGACCTGACCTCAACCCGACAGAGCACCTTTTTGGCTGAAAAAGAGACTAGAGACTGCGAGCCAGGCCTTCTCATCCACCATCAGTGCCTGGCCTCACAAATGCAATTCTGGAAGAATGGTCAAACATTGCCATATCCACACTATACCAGGCTTCCCGAAGCTGTTCTAGCTGCAAAGGGTGGACCAAATCAAATTTTAACCCTATGGACTAAGACTGGGCTGCCATTAAAAGTCATGTGTGTGTAAATCCAGGTGTCCCAATACTTTTGGCTAGATAGTTTATCTGGCAAGATTTACAAAGGTGGTGGAACCCTCCTACACATAAATATTACATTTACACATCGTTTTAGGACCTGAGAGATGAGACAACTTCTCTACATGAAGCTGCATGTTTGGAAATCAAACCCAGACACTCAGAGATGCTAAGCAGAAGTTCTAACCTCTAAGCCAGTGTTTCTCAACTCCAGTCCTCAAGGCCAAAACCAGGTCATGTTTTCAGGATTTCCATTATTTTGCACAGGTGATTTGATCAGTTTCACTGCCTTAGTGATTACCAAAGCTGTTTCATCTGAGGGAAATCCTGAAAACATGACCTGTTGGGGCGTCTTGAGGACTGGAGTTGAGAAACATTGCTCTAAGCCATGGAGCTGACAGATGTGAGAATACTCACAAATACTGCATTTCTTTAGACAGGCAATGGAATTACATTATTCAAGAGTTATTCTTCTTGATTTATTCTGTGATATTTGGTGGTTCTTTGTGGGTGAGTTTATAGTGATTTTAGTAGTGAATAATGATATTATCCTCAAATTTTGGGGAATTACATTTTGATTTCTGATGTTGGTGCACATATCATATTTTGGGCTCAAATTATGATTATTTGGAAATAATAAAATGCACAAAAAAAGCGTGACTCATTTTAAATTTGCATCAGCAATGGTATTGTTTGTGCTTTGTAAAGACACCTGAGTCAGTTTGGGTAAAGATTGTTGTGAGATGGAGAGTAACAAGTGAAAGTGACAGAAAAATATATTTTATCAAAACATTCCACATTCTAGCAGTCTCAAAAACAAAATAGATGAGAAAAAACAAAATAGAAGCAGCAACAATGTTGCAAAGGACATTTATTTCAGAGAAAGATACATTTCATTTCAACATTAAAAATATCTATTTATTGTACCATTAGAATCAATGGCTGAAACTTGCATTGGACTATATTAGCGCTAATTCGTGGAAATGTGCGCTAATTAGCGAAAATTTGTGTGCATTAGTGGTTCTATAGTAAATAACTCCCTTTGGGCCCAATTTGGGCACTGTCACTTAAGGATATAATAAAATATTTACAAAAATGTGAGGGATGTACTCACTTTTGTGAGATATTGTATACTAGATTGTATACTAGAATGTTTTTTTTTGTTCTTTTTTATACTAGTAATGGTATTTGGCAATCTGACACTAGCTGACACTGGGTGGGAACTGACACTTACTTAACCAGTGACACTAATACAGTGATTAGTGATAATACTATACACTGTCACTGTACTAATGACACTGGCTGGGATAGGGTTGTGTGCCTAACAAGTGCTTATGTAAGTATTATTTGCTTCTTTTTACTAAGAAATCTTTGTTCAGGAAGAAGAAGCAAAGAGATTGATCCCTCTGTACAGAGCCCTGTGGTGTTTGTCAACACAGGGCTCTGGGCTGTCATTGAACACAGCTGATCAGCAGGTCCCAGCCATGAATTATTGTCTAGGACTTACTGACAAAATCCAACTGTGTCTAATCACAATGGGGGTTGGCAGGGGAGGGCACATGCCCACACCCAGAGTGGTGGCTGGAGGGTTCCTCCTTTGGGGGGCAGCAAACAAACAACACGGCATGGCACTGAAACAGCATCTCTCGCGGGTGGTCTGCCACTTACCCGCTAATGTGGTAGGCTCTGGTGTCCTCTCCTGGAGTGCGGGCAGCGGCTCCGGTGTCCACTCCTCCAGCTTCCTCCACCCACCGTGTCTCCTCTTCCCCCAACATATTAGGCATCCAATAGGATCGCCTGACACTTTGGCCAATCGGGAAACAGGTCTTGTACCTGCCTCCTGATTAGCAGGGAGGAACTTTGGTGTGATAATAGCGAAAATGTATTTGCTATGGTCGCACAACTGGGTGGGCTCAGAGCGCAATGCTCTGAGCCCACCCTTTTTTGAAGCCTATTAGAGCCTCTGGCTCTAATCAGGTGGTTAAAAGAAACACACACCCTGCATTGGAATTCATGGTTTGGCGCCACTGATATGTACATCAGGGGGCCGGACGCATGGACAGGGGAGGGGCCCATGCGCAGTCTATGGATGGGCCGCCTCTGCCTACACCATGTACCTAGAAGAGGTCAGTGACATACAGGTTTGGCAGTGTGCCTGCAAGAGGCACTCGCCTACGGTATGATGTGGGCTGGCGGTCCTGCAGATGTTAAGTTGGGTTTGCACGAAAAGAAATTAGTGTGATGACCATATTTTCACAGGCCTGCAATCATTAAAATACCAAATTACATTGTGCAAAAAGTTTTTTTTTTTGTTTTTTTTCACTCTTGAGGTAAAAGCACATGTTCTCTGGAGCATCTGATGTGTTTGTTGGGACCTAAGATTGTGACAATAATGAAACCTGACCCTAAATTGTGTGAGTAGAATGGGAGAACACCACGGCAAGCACATTTATTGCAAAATTTCACAGCTCAGTTACAGTTGTAGGCAGCCCGAGAAGGTGACACATTTGATAAATCACAGTTCAGTTTATAGCACATTTGACAGATACAGGACAGCTAGAAAGGAATGCAGAGATGCCATAGAGATCCATTAGACAGAGTTTTGTATGGCTCTTATTGTGGCCCTGTCATAAATGGCCAGGTCTAAATAGTCTGGCAGACCACAATACACACCTGTGGGTCTGTTTTTACCCTAAACTGAACTTCTAAAGCCAAAATTTTTGGTATCCAGCTCATTTTAATTTAATTCAGCCAAATAATATGTTGGTTGTTAGAGTGTAAAACCTTATCAAATGAAACTATAGCTGTGCCCAGGACAGTAGGGGTGTGAGTGGCAGGTAAATATGGCTGTATTTACAGTCATAACCTCCCCTTTGACCTTGAATACCATGTTTTATTTTTTTCTAAAGAGCCAGTGATCCTTACAAATATCAGATTGGACTTATTCTGCAAGCAAATTGGACTCTACATAGAACCAAAGACCAGGTGACCTTTACGTATTGTTTTTCACTTTTAATCCCTTTTAGTTTACTGTTGCTATTGTCTGCTATGTAATATCATTTCACTTGCCCGTTTTCATGCATAAAAATGTATGCATTTTGTTGTATGACAATGCATTTCATGTAATAATCCCGTTCTTTTCAACATTCACATGTTATTCACTGCAGTTTAGGGTGAAAGGATATGGGCCCATTCACATATATGTTTGCATTACTATGCATATGGAACAGGGTGTACCCAGCCAATATGATATAATTAAGCTGAACCTTAAATTGCTATAAATTAGAAATCAAAGAACTTTACCTCTTCGAAGAACCACCATAGTGTCAAATTCTGTTGTATTCCCATCTGGGAGTGGCAACGAGTGTTCTAGACATTTCTTAAAGGTCAGAATTGGAACAGCGGATGCAATAGTGCTTGTTTCCAGTAAAATACATTGTGGCCACCGTGTGTATGTGTGAAGGAGTAACTGCTCAGTTAGATTATTATGTTGGTTCTTAAAATGCTGTCCCACCACCAGGAAAATGTTTGCATGGGGAGTGACCAAGTATGCACTTTTCATATTGTGGTTATTGTGGTGGGAGATGACCATGAGTGTAACCATCACAGTTCTATTTTAATTAATGTGCTTCTTCAATATGCTTTACTTTTCTTTTTTTTTTACCTTTAGGTTTTGATTACTCGTAGAAGTAATGCAGCCCTTTCTCCTCCCTCATGCACCTCTGTAGGAACAGATCACTTATAATAGTCTATTGTTCCCTGGTCACAGAAATCATGACACTACCCTATTAGGCCCCTTTCACACGGATAGATCCGTGATGATCCGTCCGGTGAACATCCGATTGCTCAGCGGGGATCGCTCCTTTGATCCCCGCTGAGCCAGCGGATGACAGGGTGGTCCCTGCACACTGTGCAGGGACTGCCCTGTCAGATCACCGCTCTCCTCTATGGAGGATCGGATGAACACGGACTGTCTGTCCATGTTCATCTGATCCGCTCTGCAGGCAGATAGAAAAATAGGATTTTCCTCCATCTGCAGAATCGAACCATAGGGGAGACGGATGATATCGGGTGTCAGCGGACCCGCTCTCCCATAGGGAAGCATGTATGTCCGAAAACAGATGGATGAAATACGGACATACGGTCCACACGTGTGAAAGGGGCCTAAAGGCCCGTACACACGGTCAGACTTTTTGACAACAAACATGCAAATTAGCTGTTTTGGAGCAACATCCGACTGTGTGTACGCTCCATCGGACAAACTTTTTCTGTTTTCATCGGACTTTTGTTGGCTGTGCGAACGGACAAACTTTCTGGCAACAAAAGTCCGATGGAGCAAAGTCCGACCGTGTGTACGCAAAAGCATCGGACTTTTGTACAAGGTACAAACACGCATGCTCAGAACTTATGCAAACGATCAGACTACAATACAGAAGTTGACCAAAGGTGGCGCTGGAGTCATTGAACGTCCTCTTTTTATGTGGCGTCCGTACGTTGTGACGTCACCACGTTCGTGTTTGTTGTCAAAAAGCCCGACCGTGTGTATGCAATACAAACTTGTGGACCACGCCCTTTGTACAAAAGTCCACGGAAAAGTTTGTACAAGTCCGACCGTGTGTATGAGGCTATAGGCTTAGTTAACGCTGCTTCGACAACAAAGTCGTACGACTTTGCCTGCGACTTCCTTCTGACTTGATCAGACTTGGATGTGAGCCTGTATAAGGCCTGAAGTCCCACCCAAGTCAGACCAAAGTAGTGCAGGAACCTTTTCTAAAGTCAGAGCGACTTGTCTAGTATTAGTTAAGCCGGCTCTCATAGGGAAACATTGACTTTTACATGTCATACGACTTGGAGTCTCACAAATCAGATCCCATGTCACAGCAGTGTGAACCAAGCCTTAAACACAATGCTGAAACACTGTTGCATTGTGCTGCTATTGCATGGTCCTAGTGAGAAAAATTGAAGTGAAAAAAATGTAAGCCTGAGTGTTGACTGACTCAGCTCCTTGGCTTAGTGCTGTTTACTGTCACTGACAGTCATTATACCCTGATAGTACTGATAGTCAAAGCCGGTTAAGTCTGCTGCAGTAGGGAATGACGTGAATGGTTCTGTAAAATTCAATACAAATATTTTTTTGCGTCCTGACACTGCTTACATTTCCAATTGTGAACTGTAGCAAAACCACTGACAAAAACATTTATTTTATGCTGTGTTCTATAATTCACAACTTTGAGGTTTTTTCTTACTACTCTCCTGCTTTTTTTTCTCTCCCTTTATTGCTAGATGAGTCTTTGTGAAGCTGTGGTGAGTCACGGGGCTATGAGTGGAAACATCAATCACTAACAATGTGGGATAAGAAAGCAGGATCATCAGGAGGGGTCAGCAGGCCGGATCTCATACCTGAGTGCTGAGTAGTCGCACTACAGAGTCAAATTATAAACTTCACATTTTTACAGGATAGGTTTCTTGTCTGCCTGCAGAAACCACAAAGTTACTATTTAACTGAGTTAAAGCAGCTTATTACTGTCCTGAAGGATAAAGTGAGCCACTTTCACTCTGCAGAGCCAAGTTATAAAGATTTAATGGCTATTTTGCTGTTTTTGGTGAAACATTTAATTTATGAGAGGTTTTTTTTGTAAAACTATTGTGAGCATTTCACAAATAAATTTTACTTACCCTAACTAGGTATAATTCATTATTTTCAATGAGGGGAAACTAAAGAAATGTTTATTTTTATTGCATTAAATTAAATTCTTTTAATTTAGTCACATGCAGCAACTTTGTTTCATTTACTGTATACCCTTTTGCAATCACCATTTTGCAATCCTGTAAATATTTTCTCTTGTGCTACAACTTGTTGCCTCTACAAATATTATATACAAAATTTCAATGAAAAGAAAATTATCTAAAAACAAATCTTGTGCTTGACAAAAAAAAAACAAACATAAAAAACAATGAATGGAGAAGAATGGGTTTTCAGAGAAGTACAGTTTTAAGACCCAGTTTACTCGGGACCACCATAAATCCTTAAAATTGATCAGAAAGCGTTTTATCAGTGCAATGACTCTGGGTCATGTGAACAGAATAAAATGCTTCCTTTCTGCAGAGCTTTACAATATGACACAAATATACTCTGAAATGGTATACCACTCTGAACTGATTCTGCCAGCCAAGTCCTGCCTAAGATCGGTCACCACAAGATGCTTGCTATCATCTTTTATTAACTGGAAAAAGTTATCTGAAAGGTAAAAGAAATTATATGTGCAGACTGTCCTTCCGAAAATATTTTTCTGTTTTTCAGGCTCTCATGCTGATCAATTTACTTCAATGACTAATAAAAGATCTGACTTTGCCCCTACTTGCTGTATGGCTATTTTATTATTATACAGGATTTATATAGCGCTAACAGTTTGTGCAGCACTTTACAATGTTAGGGCAGACAGTACAATTACAATACAATTCGAAACAGGAGGAATCAGAGGGCCTTGCTCATTGGAGCTTACAATCTAGGAGGGAGGGTCACGTGATACAAAAGGGTAAAAAACTGTGGGGGGTGATCTAATGAAGAAAATGAAAGTACAGTTGTTACATGGAGGCAGTGTAGGCTTCTCTGAATAGAAAAGTTTTCAGGGGTCGCCTAAAAGTGGATAGATTTGGGGTCTGACAGATTGAGGTAGGGAATTCTAAAGGATGGGAGAGGCTCAGGAGAAGTCCTGGAGGCAAGTATGGGAGGAGGTTATGGGGGAACTAGAGAGCAGGAGGTCTTGGGAGGAACAAAGAGGAGGATTAGGTTGGTATTTTGAGACTAGGCTGTTGTTGCTGGGGGCAGAGCTATGGATGGCTTTGTAAGTTATTGTTACAATTTTTAATTTAATTTGTTGGGTGAGTGGCAGCCAGTGGAGGGATTGACAGAGAGGGGTAGCAGACGCTGAGCAGTTTGTAGGTGAATGAATCTGGCAGCAGCATATATGATGGACTGAAGGGGGATAGCCTAATTGAAGGTAAGCCAATGAGGAGGGAGTTGTAGTTGCAGTTGTCGAGACGAGAGATAACCAGGGAGTGAATCAGGAGCTTTGTAGTTTCATTGGTTAGGAAGAGGAAGTTTTAGTTTGGAAGGAAGTTTTAAATCAAAAATGTAGAAAGTGAGCTGAGAACTGAGCAGGGGAGGTTCAGGGTGTTACTGGTCATGGGGTCAGGTGACCACATTGCAGCTCTTCAGAGGTTAAAGAATGATGAAGGAACTTCGTTGACACCTCTACCGAGACCTTTCCATGACCCTTCTCAGCCAACTCCGGAGGTACAAAGGCACTATTAACCTCTGCCCTCTGAGTTTACTGAATTACCTACGAAGGGTGACATGGCAAGCACTTATGGGGCTAGGATGGTGGTTGTTTGTAACATCCTCCATGTTTCCCTCCTCATAGGGTCACAGGAGAGGCCTACCGCGGGGTGGGTTCTTCTGGGCTGTGTTAGGCACCTTGTACAGGGCCACTTCACTACATATGGGGTACCTTTGCTTCATACCATCTTCATCAATGGCCTGGGACAAGGCTGAGGCTGCCATGGGGGAATACTCAACCTTAAGGCAGACCTCTATTGTTCAAGATGAACGTATACTATGCACACTGACACTGTAACCAGTTAACTCTTGGTTCCCGTAACAGTATTCACCTAATCTGCATTCAGGAGGGACACGCTAAGACAATGTCCACATCCAACTGTCCAGTGTCTTCCTCTACTACTCCCCATTAGCAGAGTGGACCCTGCTCTTAAGTGCAAAAATTGAACATTCCACAGTCCAACATACAAATGCAAGGTTATTCCTATGTCCCTACTCCTAACTACAGGCTTGTGCTGCCCCGACATATCTGTAAAGATGAAATCCAAGCAATTATATTCCTTCAGAGGCACTCTCATGCAGATGCAAGTCCTTCGGAGGCACACTCCAGTTCTGGTGTCTTCAGGATGAACCTCAAGTTCAGATGTGATAGATGACCTCCTCATGGATATAATTTTCTGTCTCTCTCCCTTATGGGTCTTGGTTACAGCTTTCTCTCTTTCTCTTGGGCTCTCCATGGAGATAGTCCCCAAACTCTCTGTCCTCTGGACGAAACCTGGACCTCATATTTATAAACCAGAGAAATAGTAGGCCGGGCCCAAAAGGATCCCACCAAAAGCTCAAAGAACCAGGAAAGGCATTAACTCCTACCCTCCCGACCAGGACAGTACCTATTTAACTATTTCAACCTGCTTACACACTTTTTCCCAGCGACACAATGTAAGGCCTAATTCACACATTGTACAGTGACAGACATTTTACTGCATTGCAATAAAATGCAGACAAGCTGTATTTTATTGCAGTGCACTATACGGAAACGCATGACACTGTGCGGCAATGCATCATGCTGCTGTACCGCACCATGAAAGAAATGTACATTTTGTACACTTCCAAAAAAATTGGACAAAACAGGCAGTCGGGTGATGCACTGCATCTCACTCTACACTGCCATTTACCTCCCCCAGGATAGGAAATGCGCTCCAGGTAGCTGTCTGCTTTAATGTGAATAGAGCCTTTAACCCAGTGTTTTTCAACTTTTTTCAGTCACGGCCAGGGCTTTTTTTTCCCAGAAAATAGGTGCAGGAACTCACCCTCCCCAGCCAACTCTCCACCCCCAATCATGTTGTTCCACGGGTAGAGAAGTAAAATGGTGCCAAAACCGCGTAGGCCCAAATGGCACAGAGGAGCGCATAACACACAGGGCTGAGGAAAGTGTACTCTGCAGTGATGAGCTGTGTGTATGACAGTGCACAGAAAAACAAAAAATCAGCAGACAGTACTTGCATATCTCCCCCAATGTAACCATCTTTTGCTCACTTCTGTGCCCCCCATTCAAACCTCACCTCTGCAAACCTTGTCCACAGCTGATCTTTGCCCCCCTTCCACAGCTCACCTCTTCTTACCCCTGTCTGCAGCTCATCTCTTCTTTCCCCTGTCCACAGCTCACCTCTTCTTCCCCCTGTCTGCAGCTCACCTCTTCTGTCCCCTGTCCACAGCTCACCTCTTCTTCCCCCATCCGCAGCTTACATCATCTTTCCCCCATCCATGGCTCACCTCTACTTCCCTCCTGTCCACGGCTCATATCATCTTTTCTCCTGTCCATGGCTCACCTCTTCTTCCCTTCGGTTCACTGCTCACCTCTTCTTCCCCCCCATAGCTCACCTTTTCTTTCCTCAGTCCACAGTTCACTTCTTCTTCCCTCAGTCTGCAGCTCGCCACTTCTCTCCTCCCTGTCTGCAGCTCACCACTTCTCTCCCCCCATTCGCTACTCACCACTTCTTCCCTCCATCCGCAATCCTCTTCTTTCCCCTGTCCCTCTTCAATTCTGCACCCCTGTCCACATGTCATCTTAGCACCCCCCACAACTCACCTTTGTACACCCTATCCACAACTCAACTCTGCAGCCCCACATCCAGAGGTGTAGCTTGAAGCTTGTGGGCCCTGATGCAAAAGTTTACCTGGGCCCCCCCCTCCACTACCACCCACCATTTCCACCATGTGCGCAGATACACCCACCGCACAATAAGATACTCAAAGTGACTTAAGAGTTTAGAGCTCAGAGTTCCTCCTCACATTGTAAGAATTGTGGTAGAACTAGATGGACTTGTGTCTTTTTTCAACCTGACTAACTATGTAACTATGTAACAGAGATCACCCCTAGAGAATTAGAGGACAGGGATCATTGTTGGAGAATCAGAGGACAGGGGACCCCTGGCAGAGCTCCTTTCCCATTCCAGCACTGCATACAGCTCCCCCCCCCCCCACAATATACCAATACACAGGGCTGAAATCACATTCCTTTACACAGTCTATCAGCCTTCACAGGGTGTATCTGGATTTAATGTCACCATTCTGACCTGTGAAATCCCCTGGATGGAACGGCAGTGTAGTTCCAGTAGGCAAATACACCCTATGCAGATCATGGCTGACTAGCTGTGTTGTAAAGGACAGTGATTTCAGCCCTGAGGAGGAGGAGCAGTATAGAGTGCTGTACTGGGAAAGAAGCTCAGCAGCGGGCATAGCATCCAAGGTGGAAGGGGTGGTCAATGGGCTTTGGGGGGGGGACTTAGATATCGGGGGGCATATGACATTAAATCTGCAGCCCCTCAGGGGCCCCTCAGGAGGCGTTAAGGGATTTGTTTTAGCAATTTCTGAAGGTTTCTCTGTCAGTGTTGGCAGGTGTTGGGGGAAGGTCACCTCCCAGAGGTGTGTGTATTTTCCCCAGTTGTCAGGGAAGTGGGTAAGCAGACATCCCCGGTTGGAGGGGGGGTACAGAGAATCCCAGCTAGTGACTAGAAGACACTGAGCAGTGTCTTACCTCACCAGTGACATTGGTCCCATCGTGGCTACAGGACTGCACTCTCCTCCTCTTAACTCGCTGAGCTTGGTTACCATTCCATGTTGCCAGCACACAGCACAGACACTTCCTCATCCTGGGCTGTTCTCACCCCATGCTCTCCATTCAGGAAATGGCTCACATCTTCTCCCCAGCCAATTAGAACAGAGGGGTGTGGACTGTGGAAGGCTAAGTGGAAGCCCAGTCCTGGAGAGTGGCTGTAGGGCCATAGGGCAGATTGGAGCTGGACTTTGTGGAGGATATGATAATATGGCAGGGAGGCTGCAGGGGCCCCATGGAGCTGGGGGCGGGGTTGCAATTGTGACCCCTGCAACCCCTTATGCTACGTCCATGCCCACATCTACAGCTTACACTCCCAGTCCACAACTACAGCTTGTCTCTACACCTTCCACATTTCATTACTGCACCCCCATCTACAGATTACCTCAATCCACAATCTCTTCAACTTCCACCTCTTCACCACCTGTCACCTTCAAACAACCTGCCCCCCCCCCCCCACTACTCAGCTCTCACTTTGCACAACCTCTCCCCCTTTCCAGCTCCAACAACTCCCCCACTGCGACCCACAGCTATCACCTTCCCTGCAGATGCCACTCGCCCCCCTCCGTAGTTTTCCCTCCATAGTTTTCAGCGCACTCACCTCCTCTCCATAGCTTACGTTTCAGCTATCATTGGTCCGTTTAGAGAATGCAGGCTTTTTTCCATGTGCAGTTCCGGCCGAACACTTCACTCGGCTCTGAGCTACACACATCTGACAGGGAGGCACTGCAGGGCAGGTCTGGGCGGGACGGGAGCCGTGGGATGGGAGCCACAACTCCCGAAGTTCCAGAAAAAGTAAAAAGATGCAGCGGTCGCGGTGTGGGGACTCCAGCACTGACTGACATATACACATGTCCTGACAATAGGACACAGAAGCCGGTGGAGGAAGCCAGAGGAAACAGAAACCTCCTCTACCGCCTTTTGTGTTCAGTGACTGGATGGAGAGGACAGGGCTGCCAGAGGTAGCGGAACGCTGTTCTGCCACGTCCGGCAGAAAAAAGGCCCTGGTCACGGCACCCTTTAAAAGTGTGCAAAACTTGGGGCACCACAGTCTGAAATGTAAAATGTTTGCATGAATATATTACAAACTTTGGTTAATCACATTCCCCTCCCCCAGGTGAAATCATTAAACTCTCTCTTCTACTCTCTTTTTCTCCTTTGCTTTTCTTTCCCTCTTCCTCTTTCTTTGCTTCTCTTGGGTGCTCTAGCTCTCTTTTTCCTCCTCTTTCTCTTTTTTGTTGTCTCTCTCTTTCCTTTTTTGCTCTCTACTCCTTCTTCTCTTGCTGCCTCTGTTTCTTAAATTCTCAAATGTTACTTATATCTCATTGTCTCTTTCCTTCTCTCTCTCTCCACCCATCTCTCTATTTTCTCTTTCCTTTTCTCTTTCTCCCTTTCTGGTTTTTCACCCTTATTTAATCTCACTCCTAATTTAATGACTAGCATCCATGATGTGAAAATGAATGCTGCTATATGGCCAACAATGGAAACACATTTTCACCGGCCTGTACTGTAATCAAATCCTTTTTATTATTTTATATGAAAATGACATTGACACAATACAGACAAAACCACAAAAATAGAAATCACACCAAACCAAAACCCTGCCAGAACAAAAAAAAAAAAAAAAAAAATGTAAACCCCAAACCCGTTCCCTTCCACAAGCCCTGCCAACCTCCCCCCAATCACTCGGAGTATATATGACACACAAAAAAAAGGAATAACAATATCCAGCATTGAAAAAATTGAAAAAATACTACGCTGCGCTTAACCTATACTGACAAGTGATTGTACGTAAATTAAAAATGATAAATATAACAACCATATATAAATAGTGTTACTTACAACATCTATAATATAAAACACACATAGAAAGAGCCAAAATATAAAACTTGAGTCTTGCAATATAAGTTCTCAACATATAAGGCTCTTATCAGCAAAAAAGGTAAAACAGAAACACCCAGTGTTTGAATGGTGAGTCCATGTGCATGAAAACTGATTATGAAATAACTGAAAATAAAGTCCTCCAAAATTAGACCACAATATTCATAGATATCCGCCTCTCGGTTTAATAGAAAACAAAAGGGATATTCAATCCACCACCACCATACGATAAAATTTACCCCTTACCAGAATGACATGACCCCCCACTACAGAGGGTCACACGAGACTTGTAAGGATAGATGTCACTTCCAGCCAAAAGAAGGGGGGATCCTCCGTGTCCTCCTGGTTCCACCACTCCAATGGGGGTAGGGAAGGGGACCTGTTCCCGGGCGTCCTCCTCACAGGTCCACAAGCGGGTTCAAATACAGGAATATAGGAACCATAAAGGGAAAAAGACTCCAGATAGTGTAAAACCCTTTATTGCTCACGATAAAAAAAGTAAAAATACACTTACAAATGTGTAGAAGAAAAAAAGCCTTAAGTCTGCGGCGCCGGCCGGACGCACACAGACAGACCCGTTCTCCTGGAAGCCGTCACAAACACGAGGTGATGTATAGCGTACCACTCAGCCCTACGCGTTTCGCAACAAAATTGCGTCATCCAGGGGCACGAGCGGCACGCTGCGTCACCTCGATTTATACTGTCTCTACCTTCCAAACCTCACTCTGGGCACCTGGCTGTTCCCGCCAAAACCAAGCCTCACTGTGATATCCACACCTGATTCATCAGGTACTTATCCCATCGACCAGTCAAAATCTAAGCCCGGGCCAGATGTTCACCCCCCATACGAGCAACCGACCCGATTGGTTCCTAGTACTTATCTGGACTGTGGTGGTGCCAGTGATTGGATGTACAAACTGCTATTATTTGTTAACCCAACTGTGTCTGCTATGTCTTATAACCCTCCACACCAATACATACCTCCAATTATTAAAATAAGGGGGGAGAGAAGCATGAGACACCATGTTGAAACAAACATCCCGCCCCACTTCCGGTTTATGGCCGTCCGGTTTGACCAAGCCTCGTTGTCAAGCACAGACGGCTTCCGGTCCAGCATGATATGGTGTATAAACTCCTGGTGTTTCATGTTCCACTATATTTGTTGTGTCACATGCCCATCCGTGTTAGTACATATCCAAAACTGATAGGACTAGAACACCAGAAGAGAAAGAAAGGACATAGAGCACCGTAATCGTGTTTAACCCGCCCCACTTCAGGTTCGCGACCATCCACCACAGTCAAGCCTCGTTTTCAGACTCTGCTAACTTCCGGTCTGGCGCCACCAGTCAATGATTATGCCCCAACCAGCCACACCTCCCTACCGCTGTAATAGGTCATATCCAGCATGGGGTTGTGAAACCAAGCCTCACTCCCATGTCAGTATGTCACATCCGGTGTGCGGCTTATTGTAACAAATCCCAAGCCTCGTTTCCAACAGCCTATAGCCACCAGTATAACCCGTCCGCCGTCCAATAACCGCCCGCACGGATGAACGATTCGATGTCCCCAACATAGGCAACAACCACATCACGGAACAGCATACAGTCCCGCATGGGTCAAACACTGCACTAACAATCTAAAATTCGGAGGCAGTTATCACATATACCAACCCAGGTATCTGCTCCAGGCTATTTTAAAGAGCAGTCTGCATATTCTTAAGGCTAAGGAAGCATAGTATCACCCCATCAGGAGAGGAGAAAAAGAATATACAGATAAAATGAATTAAAATCAGAACAAAAGTGAAAAATAAAAAATAAAATATAAAAAAAGGATATTAAAAAAATTATGAGAAGAAAAAAAAAAAATGAAATTAAAGTGAAAAATTTATTACCATAGATAGAAAGGTCCAATGGATAATAATAGGTGAGAGGAATTTGTGAATTGATAGTGTATCCAATACACGGGGGCTCAACCTACAATTAAATAAAGCCATCAAAAACCCCCATAACAATGGCCATAAAGAAGCCATCGTTAATGTCCTATATAAGGTACCGATAATGTACAAAAATATTCAATAATTACTGAATTTCTGCCATTCAGTAATCATTAGAAAAATATTCAATGATGGACAAAACGCTAATAGCCAATTCCTATAACACCTCAGCATACGCCGAACTATATTGAGACCCCAGAGACGAGGTGTATCAAAAGTTCCCCATAGCTATGGCCCTGGAGACCCCCATAGATATCCCCTATGGACATACGCCATGAAGCCGCTGGCCCAGAGTGTAGATCAAATAGGGGGAGCTCACAATAACATCAATTAGACGTGATAATACAACACTTCAAGATAACTAACATCATAAACCTAAAAATATAAGTGACCATATGTGACTATACTTGCCATTTGTAAAAATTATCTCCATTGGAGAACAAAAACGACCATACAGTAAAAAATACAAAATAGACTGAGAACCAAAAAATAGTTCCCACAGCATATCGGCTGCAGTCGCTGATAGTGATACAGATCCCTCATTTTACAGAGGGTATTCACGGAATGAACACACAACTAGAAAGATGTGGTAGGGATGTGGATGCCCTCACGAATTATTGATGAAGGCATTCACATCCGTGTCCACATTCAAACCGAATGGAACAAAAGTTTTAAGTCTGTATATCCAGGCCATTTCTTGTTTAGAAATCTCCCTAACGAGTGACCCACCCCTCCAATGGGGTCTGTGTTTGTCAATGCCCACATATAGCGTGTTGGAGGGGTCCCTGTTATGTACTTGGTCAAAATGGCGTGACACAGGATATTTATCGAAGCCCCTCCTAATGTTGCCAATGTGTTCATTGAGCCTCGTCTTAAGTGCCCTTTTGGTCCTCCCTACATACTGGAGGCCACAAGGGCACTGTATCAGATATACTACTCACTCAGACGAGCATGTAATAAAAGATTCAATATCATATGATCTTAAAGTGCTCGTGGATGAAAATTTGTAGATCCTCCTATCTCTACAGCCATTTAGAGTGCATACTTGACAATTTCCACATTTATAATAGCCTTTCATATCCTGAAAGAAAGATCTGTTCGCTTTTGGGGGGTCGTGTACACTCGGTGCCACCCGGCTCCCCAAAGATGATGCTCCCTTAAACACCACCTGTGGTTTAGATGGTAAAACAGTACCGAGGATCGGATCACTTGTTAATAAGTGCCAATGCTTTTGTATTAATTGTTTAATACTGCGATGTTGTGCTGAAAAGGTGGTGATAAATGGGATCCTATTTTGTGCAATAGTGTCTACAGGTCCCCTCTCCCCTAGTAACGTTGTCCTGTCCTGCGCTCGAACTGTTTGAAGGGCTTTCAATAGGCAACCACTATTATACCTGTCAGGAAAGGTTCCCTCCGCTGGTAATATCAATCATTTGGCATGCAGTACTGCGATCCACCAGCAGGTGTCTCCTGCTGGAATTATGTAATCTTTGGTCCGCAGTACTGGTGTCCACCAGCGGAGGCATCCTGGCAGTATGGAGCAGGTATTGCCTTCTGCAGTCAGGCGTCACATGACTGACAGCAGCCATTATAAATACCCGGCAGGTGCACACACACCTCGCCTTGGTATTGTTCCTTGTGCCCTGACCTGCTGCTTGCGATCCTGATTCTGAACCTATTCCTGTGCCCTGAACCTGTGACCCGTGGTCCTGATCCTGTTTCCCTGTCCTGGTCCCTACCCTGTCCCACCTGTTACCATTATCCCTGTCCTGCAGTCTGATCCGTCCATCCTCTCCCTGTCCTGTGTTCCTTACCCCATTTGCTGATCTCCCCGTGTATGACCTTGGCCTGGCTTGTGACTCTGATTCTGGACTGCCCTTGTTTATTCGCTGATCCTCTGTGTATGACCCTGGCCTGCCTATCGTTTACGGTCCTTGCATTTCCCATTTACTGTACATATCTGTCTGTTGTTGTTTGGGGGTCTTTGTTGGTTGGTTTATTGCACTGTGTGGTTGTATTTATATTATTCACTTTCTTTAATAAATCATATTTCACTTATACACGTTTGGGTTTCCTCTGTTGCAGTCCACATAGTTCTGGTCTTATCTGATACATGACAGAATACCAAGGCCATCTCTGACCAGAAGTGGCTACACAGAGGAACCATCTTGGTTCAGGTTGCTTACTGAAATGAATCTAGAAGTGATTCGTTATTATGCTTTGTTGGCGTCTGAGAGTGGTGACTATCTCCGCCAGACACTGAAAGGGTGGACCAGTGATCAGCTGTTGGAAACCATTGGTTTAGCTCACTCCTGGGTTGATCAGGGCTGTATGTTGTTTGGGGATGTTCAGCCGTTAATTCAAATCTGCACAAAGCTAGCCCTGCCCTGCATCCCAGGGGGCCAGGATGATTTTTCTCCCCCTTTCAGTATTAATCAAGTCACATCACTGGTATGGCTTCTGGAAGATGATTCCCCTTACTTTTTTGAGCATTACACAGCCTGTTCCCAACAGATGATAATAGAATGTGTTGATTCCGTACAATCCCTTGTTAGACAGGCAGTATGTAACCCGCAGTTTGTACAACCACTACTTTTAGCTTGGTCTGGTATTTTGCAATCAGCCACAGCCAGCCCACAACAAACCATCTCTGCTACCAAACACCTGCCTGCCCAAGAGTCTCTTCCTCCATCACCTATGGCAACCTCAGTTTCAGCCCAATATACTCTACCCCCCCACCAAATATCAATACCCTGTTTCTTCCTGCTGCACATATCCTGCCTTTAATCCAACTGCCTCTTTCCCATGGCCCACTATCCCTCAAGAACTTCCCCCAGCCACTGTTACCTCTTCCCTGCCATATTCCAACCCTTCTCTCCAGTCTGCTTCATCCCCTACCTATAGATCTGCAGCTACCTACAGGCCTTCAGTAGCTAAATCTAAAAAGAGACGGAAGTTCTTTCCTACCCATTTGATCCTGCCAGTAATGCAACCTGCCTCCACATCAACCAACCTGCTCCAGTCTGCCTGCATGCCAGCTGAACCTGATCACCCACCTGATTCTGCCAATCATCTGCCTGCTATCCAGCCAGACGCCTTCCAGCCTGATGTCCCGGCCTTCCAGCCAGACGCCTTCCAGCCTGATGTCCCGGCCTTCCAGCCAGACGCCTTCCAGCCTGATGTCCCGGCCTTCCAGCCAGACGCCCTCCAGCCTGATGTCCCGGCCTTCCAGCCAGACGCCCTCCAGCCTGATGTCCCGGCCTTCCAGCCAGACGCCCTCCAGCCTGATGTCCCGGCCTTCCAGCCAGACGGCCTCCAGCCTGATGTCCCGGCCTTCCAGCCAGACGGCCTCCAGCCTGATGTCCCGGCCTTCCAGCCAGACGCCCTCCAGCCTGATGTCCCGGCCTTCCAGCCAGACGCCCTCCAGCCTGATGTCCCGGCCTTCCAGCCAGACGCCCTCCAGCCATGGGCGTCCGCAGAACTTTTTCCAAGGGGGGGCATCATTTTAAGGCCACTCATGCTCCGCCCCTTTTCGAAAATCTCATGAAAATCTTTCCACTGGTAATACATATGTGTTATATAACAGATAATTCATCTTCACTTTGTATTGGAAGTTACTCTGGCGGCTGTGTTCCATGCCCATATAGCCTAGAGAATGTATATCTTTTTACATTGCAATACATCTGTTGTGGCCATATTTTGATCTCATACTGTCACTGTATAGGCTGTTTTCATAAAGATAAAAATATGGCAACAACAGATGTATTGCAATGTAAAAAGATGTACATTCTCTAGGCTATATGGGCATGGTACGCAGCCACCTGAGTAACCTTGCGGAGGCCCATGCTTTCAAAAACCAGCCCTGGAAAAAATTTCATACCAGCCTCACAGCATTATTATACCAGCCCAACAGCATAACGTCATTATTTTCTTGTTCATGAAAGGGAAAACCATACATTTTACCAGTTAATAGTGGTAATTGATCAATCATCAAGGGGGACCCCGGGAACTCAGAACGTGGGGGAGGGGGACCACCTTCTGCAGAAAGAATACTCTAAGGTAAGGGGGGTGGGTTACTAATATAAGGAGGAAACCCTTTATATCAGTGCCCCTTACATTATCGTATTCACTCCCCCCTTAAATCAGTGACCCTCCCCCCCCCCCCGACTGGCCTGGCGGTGCTTCCACTGACCTCCTCTCAGGTGCACTGTGCAGGGCTCAGTCAGTCGGCTCCAGCTTGGTGGCTCTGGTTTTATCCTATAGTCTCCTGTCCACAGTCCACACAAGTCTGACTTCTGCCATGACCCCCATCCTGGCGGTGCTCCCACTCTTGACTCCTCTGCAGACTCCCTCAGAGACTGCAGACATGCTACAGGAGATGGACAGAGACTGCAGACTTGATGCAAGAGCTCAATACAGCCTCACCAGTGCCCATCAAATGCAGCCTCACTGTGCCCACCAATGCAGCCTCACTGTGCCCACCAATGCAGCCTCACTGTGTCCATCAAATGCAGCCTCACTGTGTCCATCAAATGCAGCCTCACTGTGTCCATCAAATGCAGCCTCACTGTGTCCATCAATTGCAGCTTTACTGTGCCGTGAATGCAGCCTCACTGTGTCCATCATTGCAGCCCCCCCTGTGCCCCATGTCCCAGTCTGCAGTCCCTGTCTGTGGGAAGGTGTGTTGTTGATGCTCGGTACGGTACCTTGCATGCCAGCAGGATATCCATGATGGCCAGCAGCAGGCAGGGTCTGTTCTCGTTTTGGATGGGGACGGTGCTCCTTCCAGAGGATCTGTCTGCTGTGAGATGGAGTGGTCCCTGGCCACCTGGACCTTTAGCTGTCCTCATTTTCCAGCCCCAGTCAGCCTGTTCTCTGGTCCTGGGGCAGTGGAGAGCACTGGGTGGGAGTTGGAGAGAAGGGGGAGCAAAGAGTACTGGTGGGGTTGGAGAACACATGGGTGGGGGCAAAGAGCGAGGGGGAGTGGAGATCACAGGGGTGGGGAGCAGAGAGTGCTGGGGGGAACTTGAGAGCACTAGAGGGGGCAATAAGAACAGGGGTAGAGAGCACGGTAGGCTGAGAGCACTGGGGGGGGGGGGCTAAGAGTGTGGGGTGGTGAAGAGCATTGGGGGAGGCAGAAAAACAGGGGTGGAGAGCACGGGGGCTGGGGAGTACTGGGGGCAGGGGGGAGTGGAAAGCAATGGGGGGGGGAGCAGGGGGGAGTGGAAAGAGCAGGGGGGAGTGGAAAGCAATGGGGGGGAGCTTGAGAGCACCAGTGGGGGCCAGAAAGAACAGGGGTGGAAAGCACTGGGGACTGGAGAGCACTATGGGGGGTGGAGAGCACTGGTAGGGTTGGAGAGCACATGGGTGGGGGCAAAACGCAGGGGGAGTGGAGAGTACAGGGGTGGGGAGTGGAGAGTGCTGGGGGGAGCCAAAAAGAACAGGGGTGGAGAGCACGGAGGGTAGAGAGCACTGGGGGAGCTGGAGAACACCAGGGGGGCAGAAAGAACAGGGGTGGGGAGAATGGGGGGCTGGAGAGTGATGGGGAGAGCTGAAGAGCACTGGGGGGGAGAAAGAACAGGGGGGAGATCACTGGGGGAGTGGAGAGCACTGGGCGGAGAGCACTGGGGGGGAAAGAACAGGGGGAGAGCACTGGGGGGAGAGGAGAGCACTGGTGGGAAGGAGAGCACTGGGGGGGGAGGAGAGCACTGGGGGGGGGAGCACTGGGGGGAAGAGCACTGGGGGGAAGAGCACTGGGGGAGAGCAGTGGGGGAGAGCAGTGGGGAGAGCACTGGAGGGAGTGGAGAGCACTGGGGGGGAAAGAACAGGGGGGAGAGCACAGAGGGGAGAGGACTAGGGGGAGTGGAGAGCACTGTGGGGGGGGGGAACGGGGGGAGCACTGGGCGGAGTGGAGAGCACTGGGGGGGAATAGGGGGGATAGCACTGGGGGGGGGGGCGGGGGGAGAGCACTGGGATGGTGGCTAGAGAAGGATGGGGAGAACTGGAAAGCAGGGGGGCAGCAAGAACAGGGGAGGAGAAAACTGTGGGGGGGCAGGAGAGTGTGGTGGAGGAGGAGAGCACTGGGGGGGGCAGGAGAGTGTGGTGGTGGAGGAGAGCACTGGGGGGGCAGGAGAGTGTGGTGGTGGAGGAGAACACTGGGGGGCAGGAGAGTGCGGTGGTGGAGGAGAGCACTGGGGGGGGCAGGAGAGTGTGGTGGAGGAGAGCATTGGGGGGGCAGGAGAGTGTGGTGGAGGAGAGCACTGGGGGCCAGGAGAGTGTGGTGGTGGAGAAGAGCACTGGGGGGGGGCAGGAGAGTGTGGTGGTGGAGGAGAGCACTGGGGGGAAGGAGAGTGTGGTGGTGGAGGAGAGCACTGGGAGGGGGGCAGGAGAGTGTGGTGGTGGAGGAGAGCACTGGGGGGGGCAGGAGAGTGTGGTGGTGGAGGAGAGCACTGGGGGGGGCAGGAGAGTGTGGTGGAGGAGAGCACGGGGGGGCAGGAGAGTGTGGTGGCGGAGGAGAGCACTGGGGGGGGGGCAGGAGAGTGTGGTGGAGGAGAGCACTGGGGGGGGGCAGGGAGCACAAGGTGAACTGGGGACAGTAAAATAATTTGGATAGGAGAATTGGCAGAGGGGAAGCCCTTCAGACCCCCTCCCCCCCCGATCCTCCTATCCACGCACTGTGGCACACAGGGCGGGCTGTACCTGCAGCATCTCCTCCTATGGATAAAAGTGCTGGCTGGCTGTGTATGGCGGCGGTCGCTCTGTAACATGGCCCCGCCCCCCCAGACCGGCTCGTGTGATAGGCAGAACAGTGATTCTCTCTATTATCACACAAGCAGGTCTGGGGGGGCGGGGCCATGTTACAGAGCGGCCGCCGAACACAGAGGCAGCCCGCTCTGTGATCCAGAGGAGAGAGCGGAGGATGCAGCCGCCGGCAGACTCAGTAAAAAAAATGCAGCATGGTGGCGGCTGCAACACCTTGGGGATTCCAGGGGGGGGCACTTGACCCCCCTTGCCCCCTGCTGCGGACGCCCATGCCTCCAGCCTGATGTCCCGGCCTTCCAGCCAGACGCCTTCCAGCCTAATGTCCCGGCCTTCCAGCCAGACGCCTTCCAGCCTGATGTCCCGGCCTTCCAGCCAGACGCCTTCCAGCCTGATGTCCCGGCCTTCCAGCCAGACGCCTTCCAGCCTGATGTCCCGGCCTTCCAGCCAGACGCCTTCCAGCCTGATGTCCCGGCCTTCCAGCCAGATGCCTTCCAGCCTGATGTCCCGGCCTTCCAGCCAGACGCCTTCCAGCCTGATGTCCCGGCCTTCCAGCCAGACGCCTTCCAGCCTGATGTCCCGGCCTTCCAGTCTGACGTCTTGCAGTCTGATGCCCCGGCCTTCCAGTCTGATGTCCCGGCCTTCCAGTCTGATGCCCCGGCCTTCCAGTCTGATGCCTTCCAGTCTGATGCCCCGGCCTTCCAGTCTGATGCCTTCCAGTCTGATGCCCCGGCCTTCCAGTCTGATGTCCCGGCCTTCCAGTCTGATGCCCTGGCCTTCCAGTCTGATGTCCCGGCCTTGCAGTCTGATGCCTTCCAGTCTGATGTCCCGGCCTGGCAGTCTGATGCCTTCCAGTCTGATGTCCCGGCCTCGCAGTCTGATGTCCCGGCCTCGCAGTCTGATGTCCCGGCCTCGCAGTCCGACTCCTTCCAGTCTGATGTCCCGGCCTCGCAGTCCTACTCCTTCCAGTCTGATGTCCCGGCCTTGCAGTCCGACGCCTTCCAGTCTGATGTCCCGGCCTTGCAGTCCGACGCCTTCCAGTCTGATGTGCCTGTCGTCCCAGTGCCTGCCTTCCAGCCTGACGTCCCAGTGCCCGCCTTCCAGCCTGACGTGCCGCTGCCCGCCTTCCAGCCTGACGTGCCACTGCCCGCCTTCCAGCCTGACGTGCCGCTGCCCGCCTTCCAGCCTGACGTGCCGCTGCCCTCCTTCCAGCCTGACGTGTCACTGCCTGCCTTCCAGCCCGATGTGCCAGCTTCCCGGTCCGATGTGCTTCTGTCTGCTGCCCTGCTTGAAGTGCCCGTTACCCAACCTGATTTGACTTTGCTCATAGCCCAGCTTGACGCAATGGACTTTCCCCAGCAACTGCTAGTTGGAGCGTCCGGAGGTCGCTCCTTTGAGGGGGGGTACTGTCAGGAAAGGTTCCCTCCGCTGGTAATATCAATCATTTGGCATGCAGTACTGCGATCCACCAGCAGGTGTCTCCTGCTGGAATTATGTAATCTTTGGTCCGCAGTACTGGTGTCCACCAGCGGAGGCATCCTGGCAGTATGGAGCAGGTATTGCCTTCTGCAGTCAGGCGTCACATGACTGACAGCAGCCATTATAAATACCCGGCAGGTGCACACACACCTCGCCTTGGTATTGTTCCTTGTGCCCTGACCTGCTGCTTGCGATCCTGATTCTGAACCTATTCCTGTGCCCTGAAC
The DNA here is from genome assembly GCF_037356315.1 of Lithobates pipiens. Taxonomy (NCBI): domain Eukaryota; kingdom Metazoa; phylum Chordata; class Amphibia; order Anura; family Ranidae; genus Lithobates; species Lithobates pipiens. Next base: position 128,923,727 of record NW_027507787.1, on the reverse strand, counting down.
CTGTGACCCGTGGTCCTGATCCTGTTTCCCTGTCCTGGTCCCTACCCTGTCCCACCTGTTACCATTATCCCTGTCCTGCAGTCTGATCCGTCCATCCTCTCCCTGTCCTGTGTTCCTTATCCCATTTGCTGATCTCCCCGTGTATGACCTTGGCCTGGCTTGTGACTCTGATTCTGGACTGCCCTTGTTTATTCGCTGATCCTCTGTGTATGACCCTGGCCTGCCTATCGTTTACGGTCCTTGCATTTCCCATTTACTGTACATATCTGCCTGTTGTTTGGGGGTCTTTGTTGGTTGGTTTATTGCACTGTGTGGTTGTATTTATATTATTCACTTTCTTTAATAAATCATATTTCACTTATACACGTTTGGGTTTCCTCTGTTGCAGTCCACACAGTTCTGCTCTTATCTGATACATGACAATACCCCCTTTCTAAAAATCTGTTTGAGAGGAGAGTTGCCTGATCTTCAAAAGTACTAATTTCAGTGCAATTTCTCCTCAAACGCGTAAACTGCCCCTGAGGGACAGCCTTCAGCCAGGGTTCATGATGACAACTATCTAGGGGGATGTAGGAATTGCGATCGGTTGTTTTGAAGAAGGTTGATGTTACAAAACAGTCACCCTCTATCCTAATCTTGAGGTCTAGAAAACAGATCTCTGTCTGACTGGCCTCAAAATTGAACTTAATACCTCTATTGTTCATATTTAGCCCCCATAGCCACACCCCTATCCTGGCGATAAAATTGATTATCAAACCAGAAATAGTTGTGACTTGCTGCATATTCTAAAAGTTCCATAATGAACTCGATCTGTGCGGATACAAGGCCCGAACCCCTCTCCAGGTATAATCTGACCGCTTCTAGGCCTAAACGATGTGGAATAATCGTGTATAGTGACGTCACGTCAGCCGTCACTAGCCACAGGCCCCTCTTGGGGGTTAATCCAGACAGGATGTTGATAACTTGTTTCGTGTCTTTAATATACGACGGCATCGTGTTGACCAATGGCTGTAAAAAGTGATCTATGTATTTGCCTACCCGGGACGTGACAGAGTCGATACCCTCACTATCGGGCGTCCCGGGGGGCAAGTTACACTTTTATGTATTTTGGGGAGGTAGTAAATAATGGGCGTACGGGGGGGCACGTGGCACCAAAAACAACCTCTCCTTTTCATTAAGAATCCCCCTTTGAAAGCCCTGAGCAACAATATTCTCAAGAGTCTTTTTGTAATGTAAGACGGGATTCCTATTCAAAACGGTATAGGTCTCATTGTCATCTAGAATCCGATGCATTTCCTTTAAGTAATCATCGCGATCCAACACTACAATCCCCCCCCCCTTGTCTGCTGGTCGAATAACCAAAGATTTATTATTACACAGTGAATCTAGCCCAACCTCAAGGTCCTTCTGCATCCTGACCTTCCTCACTTTAAGAGAATCAAGGTCACGCAATACCACATCTCTGAAGACCTTGATGTTGGGCGGCATGGGGCCCGGGGGATTAAAGAGGGATGCATTGGAAAGATTGGAGTGTTGGAACACTGACGTGCTTCTTCCTCCATCAGGTATTGTATTATTGAGCATATACCTTTTAATTTTCAATCTACGAACATATTTGTGTATGTCCATATATGTTTGGAACTTACTCATGTTCCTTGGAGGGGCAAATTTTAGGCCTTTGTCCAATAGTCTTTTCTCAGGGTCTGATAGGGTCTGTTTACTTAGATTAAAAATACCGGACCCTATGGTCTCCTTCTTTTTAGCTGACTGGATTCTCCTCCCCCCTCTGCTTCCTCTCTTCGTTCTACGGGCCTTTTTATGCCCCTGTTGTCCTTGTGAAAATCCGAACTTTGACCGTCTCTCCTTCTGGGAGAGTCTATATAATGTGTGGACCTACGGTCATCTTGTCTCCATCCGAGTCCTCCCCTGTCTCCCGGAACGACCGGGTGGTGGGGGGGGTCCCATATCGTCTGGATCCCGTATGTGGTCCGACTGATATTGTGTTCTAAGGCTACCACCATGTCCCCCTCTACTTCTTGGGCCATCCGTTTGTCTGGTATAGTCAGAGGCTTCTAGATCAGACAAGAGAAAAAAACGGTTCTGGATATTAATCTCTGTGTCGTGGTTACCATTATCTCTATTATAGTATGGCAAATAGGGCCTGTCGTATCCCTGTACCGGATGATAGGGGGGCCGTCTACTCTGGGGGCCAGCCTGTGTCCACCTTGCATTCGGATGTTGGTAAGGGTCAGGACCATAAGTCATATTCCCTCTCCAACCCCGAGTTTGGGCATCGGACTGACGTTGCCCAGGCCCTCTGTGAGAAAGTCTTGGTTCTGTTCTTGACCTATTATGTACATTACACCTTTTAGGGGAATGGTGGGGACCTTGTTGAACCCGAGCTAGTGAAGGGATGTTAGCTGGACCATTAGAGACTGCCCCTTGTGGTAAGGTGTCCATCATCATGGTCTCCTCATTATCTGAGGCGAGTTTCCTCTGCCAAATGAAAACAAAACCTGTCTGATAGTCCTCCCTGTCTCTATCGTATTTCTTTTTCTTTTTTACTTTCTGGTCCCTTTCCTCCTTCTCTAGAACTTTCTGTAGGTTTTTTGAACACTCTTTATATTCCTCCCCATTAATAAAAGGTGTTAATTTTTCCCTGATTTCTTTGATGTCTTCATCCAATCTGATCAACTTCTCGTTTTTTTTATGGACGAGAAATCGCAACAGATTGATCCCTGCCTCATTAAAGAACTTGAACCAGATTTCCACATCAGGATCACCCCTGGGAGGACTTACCTCCCATCTGAGGCTTCTGGGCACCATGGCTTCCCTTATATATGTTTCTAGAAAAGCAATGTCCCATTGTGCATGGATTTCTGACGTAGTAAGATTCTTTAATCTAATAAACAAACCCCCAACATCCGATTCTGAGACAAAGGGGGTGGAGCTAAAAACTTCAGAAGTATTAACCACCCTCTTTGCTCGGAATTCAAATATATCCATACTAAGGGGTCAAAATTACCCTCAACCAAAGCTGCAATTAGTCAATGTGAAATAAAACAAAGGAAAAAAGGAAAAAAACTGCGCTAAGGTGCAAAAAATTTGATTCCAAAATTAGACCACAATATTCATAGATATCCGCCTCTTGGTTTAATAGAAAACAAAAGGGATATTCAATCCACCACCACCATACGATAAAATTTGCCGCTTACCAGAACGACATGACCCCCCACTACAGAGGGTCACACGAGACTTGTAAGGATAGATGTCACTTCCGGCCAAAAGAAGGGGGGATCCTCCGTGTCCTCCTGGTTCCACCACTCCAATGGGGGTAGGGAAGGGGACCTGTTCCAGGGCGTCCTCCTCACAGGTCCACAAGCGGGTTCAAATACAGGAATATAAGAACCATAAAGGGAAAAAGACTCCAGATAGTGTAAAACCCTTTATTGCTCATGATAAAAAAAGTAAAAATACACTTACAAATGTGTAGAAGAAAAAAAGCCTTAAGCCTTAAGTCTGCGGCGCCAGCCGGACGCACACAGACAGACCCGTTCTCCTGGAAGCGGTCACAAACACGAGGTGATGTATAGCGTACCACTCAGCCCTACGTGTTTCGCAACAAAATTGCGTCATCCAGGGGCACGAGCGGCACGCTGCGTCACCTCCATTTATACTGGATGCAGAAGGACCTTGAGGTTGGCCTAGATTCACTGTGTAATAATAAATCTTTGGTTATTCGACCAGCAGACAAGGGGGGGGGGGGGGGATTGTAGTGTTGGATCACGATGATTACTTAAAGGAAATGCATCGGATTCTAGATGACAATGAGACCTATACCGTTTTGAATAGGAATCCCGTCTTACATTACAAAAAGACTCTTGCTCAGGGCTTTCAAAAGGGGATTCTTAATGAAAAGGAGAGGTTGTTTTTGGTGCCACGTGCCCCCCCCCCCCCGTACGCCCATTATTTACTACCTCCCCAAAATACATAAAAGTGTAACTTGCCCCCCAGGACGCCCGATAGTGAGCGGTATCGACTCGGTCACGTCCCGGGTGGGCAAATACATAGATCACTTTTTACAGCCATTGGTCAACACGATGCCATCGTATATTAAAGACACGAAACAAGTTATCAACATCCTGTCTGGATTAACCCCCAAGAGGGGCCTGTGGCTAGTGACGGCTGACGTGACGTCACTATACACGATTATTCCACATCGTTTAGGCCTAGAAGCAGTCAGATTATACCTGGAGAGGGGTTCGGGCCTTGTATCCGCACAGATCGAGTTCATTATGGAACTTTTAGAATATGCAGCAAGTCACAACTATTTCTGGTTTGATAATCAATTTTATCGCCAGGATAGGGGTGTGGCTATGGGGGCTAAATATGCCCCCAGCTTGGCCAATCTATTCATGGCCAAATGGGAGGAGAACGTCATCGATGCCCCTAGGAGACCGGAAGTGGCCCTATGGGCACGATACATTGATGACGTCCTCCTCTTATGGGAGGGAGCGGAGACTGAGTTACAGTCATTTATGGCCAACCTCAATATGAACAATAGAGGTATTAAGTTCAATTTTGAGGCCAGTCAGACAGAGATCTGTTTTCTAGACCTCAAGATTAGGATAGAGGGTGACTGTTTTGTAACATCAACCTTCTTCAAAACAACCGATCACAATTCCTACATCCCCCTAGATAGTTGTCATCATGAACCCTGGCTGAAGGCTGTCCCTCAGGGGCAGTTTACGCGTTTGAGGAGAAATTGCACTGAAATTAGTACTTTTGAAGATCAGGCAACTCTCCTCTCAAACAGATTTTTAGAAAAGGGGTATAATAGTAGTTGCCTATTGAAAGCCCTTCAAACAGTTCGAAAGCGCAGGACAGGTTACTAGGGGAGAGGAGACCTGTAGACACTATTGCACAAAATAGGATCCCATTTATCCCCACCTTTTCAGCACAACATCGCAGTATTAAACAATTAATACAAAAGCATTGGCACTTATTAACAAGTGATCCGATCCTCGGTACTGTTTTACCATCTAAACCACAGGTGGTGTTTAAGGGAGCATCATCTTTGGGGAGCCGGGTGGCACCGAGTGTACACGACCCCCCAAAAGCGAACAGATCTTTCTTTCAGGATATGAAAGGCTATTATAAATGTGGAAATTGTCAAGTATGCACTCTAAATGGCTGTAGAGATAGGAGGATCTACAAATTTTCATCCACGAGCACTTTAAGATCATATGATATTGAATCTTTTATTACATGCTCGTCTGAGGGAGTAGTAAATCTGATACAGTGCCCTTGCGGCCTCCAGTATGTAGGGAGGACCAAAAGGGCACTTAAGACGAGGCTCAATGAACACATTGGCAACATTAGGAGGTGCTTCGATAAACATCCTGTGTCACGCCATTTTGACCAAGTACATAACAGGGACCCCTCCAACACGCTATATGTGGGCATTGACAAACACAGACCCCATTGGAGGGGTGGGTCACTCGTTAGGGAGATTTCTAAACAAGAAATGGCCTGGATATACAGACTTAAAACTTTTGTTCCGTTCGGTTTGAATGTGGACACGGATGTGAATGCCTTCATCAATAATTCGTGAGGGCATCCACATCCCTACCACATCTTTCTAGTTGTGTGTTCATTCCGTGAATACCCTCTGTAAAATGAGGGATCTGTATCACTATCAGCGACTGCAGCCAATATGCTGTGGGAACAATTTTTTGGTTCTCAGTCTATTTTGTATTCTTTACTGTATGGTCGTTTTTGTTCTCCAATGGAGATAATTTTTACAAATGGCAAGTATAGTCACATATGGTCACTTATATTTTTAGGTTTATGATGTTAGTTATCTTGAAGTGTTGTATTATCACGTCTAATTGATGATATTGTGAGCTCCCCCTACTTGATCTACACTCTGGGCCGGCGGCTTCATGGCGTATGTCCATAGGGGATATCTATGGGGGTCTCCAGGGCCATAGCTATGGGGAACTTTTGATACACCTCGTCTCTGGGGTCTCAATATAGTTCGGCGTATGCTGAGGTGTTATAGGAATTGGCTATTAGCGTTTTGTCCATCATTGAATATTTTTCTAATGATTACTGAATGTCAGAAATTCGGTAATTATTGAATATTTTTGTACATTATCGGTACCTTATATAGGACATTAACGATGGCTTCTTTATGGCCATTGTTATGGGGGTTTTTGATGGCTTTATTTAATTGTAGGTTGAGCCCCCATGTATTGGATACACTATCAATTCACAAATTCCTCTCACCTATTATTATCCATTGGACCTTTCTATCTATGGTAATACATTTTTCACTTTCATTTCATTTTATTATTTTTCTTCTCATAATTTTTTAATATCCTTTTTTTATATTTTATTTTTCACTTTTGTTCTGATTTTAATTCATTTTATCTGTATATTCTTTTTCTCCTCTCCTGATGGGGTGATACTATGCTTCCTTAGCCTTAAGAATATGCAGACTGCTCTTTAAAATAGCCTGGAGCAGATACCTGGGTTGGTATATGTGATAACTGCCTCCGAATTTTAGATTGTTAGTGCAGTGTTTGACCCATGCGGGACTGTATGCTGTTCCGTGATGTGGTTGTTGCCTATGTTGGGGACATCGAATCGTTCGTCCGTGCGGGCGGTTATTGGATGGCGGACGGGTTATACTGGTGGCTATAGGCTGTTGAAAACGAGGCTTGGGATTTGTTACAATAAGCCACACACCGGATGTGACATACTGACATGGGAGTGAGGCTTGGTTTCACAACCCCATGCTGGATATGACCTATTACAGCGGTAGGGAGGTGTGGCTGGTTGGGGCATAATCATTGACTGGTGGCGCCAGACCGGAAGTTAGCAGAGTCTGAAAACGAGGCTTGACTGTGGTGGATGGTCGCGAACCGGAAGTGGGGCGGGTTAAACACGATTACGGTGCTCTTTGTCCTTTCTTTCTCTTCTGGTGTTCTAGTCCTATCAGTTTTGGATATGTACTAACACGGATGAGCATGTGACACAACAAATATAGTGGAACATGAAACACCAGGAGTTTATACACCATATCATGCTGGACCGGAAGCCGTCTGTGCTTGACAACGAGGCTTGGTCAAACCGGACGGCCATAAACCGGAAGTGGGGCGGGATGTTTGTTTCAACATGGTGTCTCGTGCTTCTCTCCCCCTTATTTTAATAATTGGAGGTATGTATTGGTGTGGAGGGTCATAAGACATAGCAGACACAGTTGGGTTAACAAATAATAGCAGTTTGTACATCCAATCACTGGCACCACCACAGTCCAGATAAGTACTAGGAACCAATCGGGTCGGTTGCTCGTATGGGGGGTGGACATCTGACCCGGGCTTAGATTTTGACTAGTCGATGGGATAAGTACCTGACGAATCAGGTGTGGATATCACAGTGAGGCTTGGTTTTGGCGGGAACAGCCAGGTGCCCAGAGTGAGGTTTGGAAGGTAGAGACAGTATAAATGGAGGTGACGCAGCGTGCCGCTCGTGCCCCTGGATGACGCAATTTTGTTGCGAAACACGTAGGGCTGAGTGGTACGCTATACATCACCTCGTGTTTGTGACGGCTTCCAGGAGAACAGGTCTGTCTGTGTGCGTCCGGCCGGCGCCGCAGACTTAAGGCTTTTTTTCTTCTACACATTTGTAAGTGTATTTTTACTTTTTTTATCGTGAGCAATAAAGGGTTTTACACTATCTGGAGTCTTTTTCCCTTTATGGTTCCTATATTCCTGTATGTGAACCCGCTTGTGGACCTGTGAGGAGGACGCCCGGGAACAGGTCCCCTTCCCTACCCCCATTGGAGTGGTGGAACCAGGAGGACATGGAGGATCCCCCCTTCTTTTGGCCGGAAGTGACATCTATCCTTACAAGTCTCGTGTGACCCTCTGTAGTGGGGGGTCATGTCGTTCTGGTAAGCGGCAAATTTTATCGTATGGTGGTGGTGTATTGAATATCCCTTTTGTTTTCTATTAAACCGAGAGGTGGATATCTATGAATATTGTGGTCTAATTTTGGAGGACTTTATTTTCAGTTATTTCATAATCAGTTTTCATGCACATGGACTCACCATTCAAACACTGGGTGTTTCTGTTTTACCTTTTTTGCTGATAAGAGCCTTATATGTTGGGAACTTATATTGCAAGACTCAAGTTTTATATTTTGGCTCTTTCTATGTGTGTTTTATATTATAGATGTTGTAAGTAACACTATTTATATATGGTTGTTATATTTATAATTTTTAATTTACGTACAATCACTTGTCTGTATAGGTTAAGTGCAGCTTAGTATTTTTTCAATTTTGGTTCTGTATTATGTGACACAGTGAAGCTGCAGCTAAACGCTCACTTTTATAAGTACCACACGGGAGCATATACAATTCACATTTTTTGCACCTTAGCGCAGTTTTTTTCCTTTTTTCCAATATCCAGCATTACAAAGTACACAGTACAAAGTGGTTGACATGATACCTAAGTCATAGATTGAAGCCATCTAGACCAGATAACATCAAACTTATTCAGGGAGTTCCTTAGGGAATATGAATGCTTTTCAAAAAGAATGATCCTATTGAGATCTACAATCCATTTGGACACAGTCAGTGGAGGTGGAGAGGTCCACTTAAGAGAAATCTGTCTACGGGCAACAAAAAGTGTGCGCCTTATAGTATTATCAGTAGAGGAGGTGTAGATAGAGGTGTCACAGTAACCCAATATACATATAAGCGGTTCAACCGAAATATTAATATCCAAAACAATATTAAAGGTACATTTTCAAAAAGGAGATGCCCCCCAAGAAACTGGGACTTTAACAGCGACAGAGTACAAAAATTACAAAAAATACAATATAATTTATTGAACACATATACATATATACAAATTTAGAAATATCAAACCAGATAAAAATTGGATGAAACTTGAAGATGAGTTTTCATAGCGTCCAGACAACCTGACGCGTTGTGGCACACAAATGAGTGTAAACATCTGCTTTTGTAAGAAAAAAGCTCCAAATTATACGATCTAAGAAAATGAAAAAGAAAAAAGGATAAAGTATAAGATATTTATCAAGCTAAACTAAGCCAAGTCCAGGGAGAATCCCTTGTATGGATGTGGGTAGTAAAGAACCGTAATTGCACCAAACACATCATACCTTGATATAATTCACAGTAAGTACATGGCCAAGGAGCTGCAATGTTCAAGGGTATGGAGTCAAATAGCAATAAATCTATAGCAAAAAAAAAAGAAAGAGAGACATCTCATAACAAACTGCCGCTATTGCCGCTATTGGTTACAAATCATGTCAGAGGACATTGTCCTCTATAGACATGAAAAAAGGGCTTCTAAAAAGTAACAAAAAATTTGGCCCATCAAGGGATCAGTAAAATAGATAGTGTACCTTTAAATAGATCAAGCCTAGGATAAAACTCCCTTGTGCGGATCCTATAGCGTCAACAGCGACGGGGCATACACAGCTGATGCTGGCTTTTTAAAGCGGATATGGATGTGGTGTACGGCGTGATGACAACACTGTGTCTTGTGTCACTATAGCAACAAGCGCAACGCCACCACGCCGTAAGTGAAACCTCAAAGTTCAGCACCACGTAGGTGTAAAATAAAAGGTTGGAAGGATGTATACACTGATTGCCATGGCAACCAGTAAACAAAGAAATAAAGGAAGAGCCTGCAGCCGAAGTCCTAATTTAGTGTATGCTAAGAAAAAAAAGGAGCAAATAAGATAAAAATCCTATCTCGTAGTTTAACAGTCAAAAATGCACCAACCAAAGACACCATGGGGAACCTGGGCAATAGCTGCAAGGGCGCCCCTCACAGAGCCGGATCAAAAAGGGCCCACCCTGTGAGACGCGTCCTGCAGGTACCACCCACGAGCGCCAAAAGCGAACCCATAACGGCCAACCAGGCTTAAGGCACCAAGGTGCCAAAAACACAGGGCCGCAGAACGGGCGGCACCAAAAGGCCCCCCAAAAATGAAATGGGGGGCCTTTGTGCATCGGTTCCAATGAGTGGAGGCCCACAAAATGGTGCAAAAAAGTCAGTCCAGACAAACACCCACATAAACAGGAAAAAGAGTGTAAAAACACACTGAACATATGTACAGAAATTTAAGGTACCAATCACCTTTACCCAGTATCTTTGAAGTTTTGGACATCGCCACAAAAGATGTATTATTGTACTGGTCTGTACTGAGTTGGAATACAAAGCCTGCAGTGGGCTATTCCTTGACCATTGTATAACAGATGATCCATACTTACCACATAACTGCCTTACTAACCCATACTCCAATACCCCCCTTACCTTCCCATTAATGGAGACCACACCAAGTTGGAGTAAATATTGGCCATAGCTGCCTCTTTATTTAACAACTCACTTAAAATTAACATAACTGTATAAACATCTGTTCACCACCCATCAATTAATACTTGAGTTGGTCTTTGCAGGAAACCCAAAATTAAAATATTATGTTAATAGGCCATATACAATGTGCAGTGCGGCTCGCTGTCACAGCCTGGTGCCCACAGTTAAGATGCCGGCGCCAGGGACCTCGGGTGAGCACAGCGCTGAAACATGGGACAGGTAAGTGTCTGTTTATTAAAAGTCAGCCGCTACAGTTTTTGTAGCAGCTGACTTTTCATTTTCAGAAAAACGACCGGAGATTCTCTAACTCTTATAGCAAAGTAGAAGGAAAACAGAACATTATGATGCACAAGGATAAACTGCTTACACTTTTAGCCTAGATTCACACTACTGCGATGAGATGTACTGCAAATTTGATCCATTTTTTTTGTCCTGTGTGAGGATTTACTGCGATTTTACCGCAAATTTCAGGAGGCAGGCAGTGAACAATTTGCAGAGATGTGAACTGTGTGCTGTGAATTTACTGCAAGTTCAATTGAAGCCTATGAAGATAAAATTTGCGTTGCACTAAGAATTCACATGGCACCCGCAGTCATCACTCACCGGACCCTGCTTGCAACGCATAGATGTGAGCCAAAGCCAATGAATACTATGCTTTTTACATGACCTGTGAATCTGTGTGTTCCTAAAAGCAATAAAAACCCGCTCTAAATTCGCATAAGTGTAAACCCAGGATTAAAGAACAGAAGTTGATTTGTATGAGGCTGCATATTTGTATAAGTAACTACACAAGGATACCATGGCACCCCCTGAGAACTCATGCTACCTGGTTGATAAAGGCTGCTTTAACTTCTTAAGCTCCGGAAGGTTTTAGCCCCTTCATGACTAGAGCATTTTTGTTATTCAGCACTGCACTGCTTTAACTGGTATGTCAGTCAGTCATGTAACACTGTGCCCAAATCACATTTTTTTCATCTCTTCACACAAATAGAGCTTTGTTTTTGGTGGTATTTGATCACCACTGGGCTTGTAACTTTAAAAAATCTATATATTTTCTACTTTCTGTTTGAAAAAATATCCAATAAAATAAAATGTTGTCATAAATTTAGGCCAAAATATATTCTGCTACTCGTCTTTGGTAAAGACAAGCAGTTTGTGTGTCTACAAACTATGGCATATATACTCAAATGTACACAGTTTTACTTTCTGACTGCCTATAAAAAATTTTGAGGTGCTAAAATGCCAGGGCAGTACAAACATCCCCCCAAATGACCCATTTTTGGAAAGTAGACACCACAAGGTATTTGCTGAGAGGCATGTTGACTGCATGGAAGATTTTATTTTTTGCCAAAAGTTTTTGGAAAATGACAAAGAAAAATTGTTGTCACTTTAATTAGATATTTTTCACACATGTCATGGGTACCTGTGGAATTGCACGGTGGTTGTACTAAAATTGTAGTGACACTAATACAGAGACCAGTAAAAGAAAATTCTGTATACTGTACCAATGACACTGTGACAGGGCAATCAAAGGGTTAACCGAAGAGCAATCAAGGGGTTAACCATGCCTAACTAAGTGAAAAATGTGCTGATTTTACCTACACGGGTCTGCTCTCTTCTCTTTGGAACCAAAAAAGGGCTCATAGACGGAAGAACAGTGCAGTTCCTGTGTCTGCATTGACAAAACATTAACACAAGCTGGGCTGTGAACTGGTACAGCCGATCAGCAGGTCCAAGCCAAAAATCATTGGCCTGGACCTGATAACCGACTTGTGCTGTATCGAATGGCAGCACTGATCAGGCAGTGGGTGCCCGCACAAGTCCTATACCCAGAAACAGTGGATCACGTCCATTTAAGTGATCTGACACAGTAAAAAGGCAGTGGGCTTTCCACAAGAGGTTAAGCTAATGTGACAGGGACGCCCCACAGGTCCCCTGGAGCATGGGCAGGATCGCCATTGTGACCCCTGTAGCTACACCAGTGACACATCATATCTATTTTGTATTTGGATTGTACAGTCATTGCCTTTGGTAAAAGTGGGCATAAAGGTGAAGAGCTACCTTATAGACCAAACTTAAGAAAAGTAGCTGGCCCAGTCTATAAATAATACTTGAGATCTACAGTAACTGCGGTATTCATATCTCGTACCAAAGTAGTGCAGGGACTACTTTAAACTGGGCAAGACTTGACGCTGTACTAATATAAATGGTTGTCATTAAAAATCATCCCGCGACTACAAGTCGTACAAGTGTGAAAGGAGCCTAAGGGTTTGCTATCACTGCCACTGTTCTTTTAACCACTTCACAACCAGCGCACGACGATGTACGTCCCTTTTTTTGAAGAGGGATATCTCGGTAACGGCAGCAGCTGCTTCCACAACCGACCTATCCATCTCTTTAGGCGCTGGTCATGTTTACGATAATGGTGGTCTCTGCAGTGGATTCGCAGCGAGATCACCGTTACCGGCGGCGGGAGAGGTGCCACCCCCCTCCCGCCGCTCTCCTGCGCACTCTGACGATTACTGGAACTGTCAGTAGCGGCGGAGGCGATCAGGTCCTGTCTCCTGCTTGGTATGGTTACGAGTGAGGGCAAGATGGCTCCCACCCTTCTTCATACCATAGCAGGGCGGAAGCGACGTCAAAACATCACTTCCGCCCATACCTCTTAAAGGCACATTTTTTCAATGTCATTTTTTCAAATGACAAAATTATGATATTTTTTTTTTTTTATTGCATTTAAGTCCAAATATGAGATCTGAGTATGTTTTGACCCCAGATCTCATATTTAAGAGGACCTGTCATGCTTTTTTCTATTACAAGGGATGTTTACATTCCTTGTAATAGGAATAAAAGTGACCCAGTTTTTATATTTTTTTAAAACAGTGTAAAAATAAATAAAATAGTAAATAAATAAATAATAATAAATAATAATAATAATAAAAATAAAGTAAAATAAATAAGATAAAAAATGCCTGTCCTGAAATGCTCGCTGGCAGAAGTGAACACATATGTGAGTAGAGCCCGCATATGAAAATGGTGGTCAAACCATTAGTGCTCTGTAACGCAAAACATGCAACCTGTAGAATTTTTTAAATGTCGCCTGTGGAGATTTTTGAGGGTAAAAGTTTGATGCCATTCCACGAGCGGGCGCAATTTTAAAGCGTGACATGTTGGGTATCAATTTACTTGGTGTAACATTATCTTTCACAATATAAAAAAAATATTGGGCTAATTTTACTGTTGTCTTATTTTTTTATGCAAAAAAGTGAATTTTAAGACCGCTTGTAAGATTGTAAGACCGCTGCGCAAATACGGTGTGAAAAAAAGTATTGCAATGACCGCCATTTTATTCTCTAGGATGTTAGAAAAAAACAATAATAGGATTTTTATATACAGCTTACCTGTAAAAGAGTAAAAGAGTACATCACGGTACACAGGAGCTTCATTACATAGTGGAGAATTCCTCCCCTATATAACCCCTCCCATATGGGAGGCACCTCAGTTTTGTAGCAAAGCAATAAGAAACCACGTAAAACCCTAGAGGGGCGGGAGCACTGTGTCCCATGATGTACTCTCAAGAAAAGGATTTTACAGGTAAGCTGTATATAAAAATCCTATTTTCTTGATCATACATCACGGGACACAGGAGCTTCATTACATAGTGGGATGTCCCAAAGCAATGCTCAGATTGAGGGGAGAGAGACACAGATCATAATTATAGACCGCCATGGACCGGAGGACCTAAACTGCAGCCTGCAGTACACTGCACCCAAAGGCGATATCCTCTTGCCCTCTGACATCCACCTGATAGAATCTGGTGAATGTGTGGACTGATGACCAAGTTGCAGCCTTACAGATCTGAGCCAGGGAGGCCTGGTGATGCACTGCCCAAGAAGCACTTACAGCCCTAGTTGAGTGTGCTTTCACTTGAAAAGGAGGGATTTTCCCTTTAACACTATAGGCCTGAGAAATAATCTGTCTAATCCACCTTGAGAGAGTGGATTTTGATGCCGCCTGGCCCTTCATAGGGCCTTCCGGCAAAATAAATAAGCAATCAGTTTTCCTTATCTGAGCAGTTGCCTGAAGATAGATACTGATTGTCCTTACCACATCCAAAGTGTGCAAAGATTCTTCTTCTGCGGACTGTGGGTCCAGAAAAAAGGATGGTAGGATTAGATCTTGATTCAAATGGAATCCTGAAACCACCTTAGGCAGAAAGGACCTGTTGGGACGCATTACCACCCGGTCCTTATGAATAATTAGATACGGCTCTTTGCTGGAGAGAGCTGCTAGTTCTGACACTCTTCTAGCCGTGGATATGGCTACCAAGAAAACACATTTTTTTGTCAAAAGAACAAATGAAGCCTGATGCAAAGGTTCAAAAGGTTGCCCCTGCAAAGCCAAGAGAACCAAATTCAGATCCCATGGGCATACCGGACGTTTGACTGGCGGCCTTATCCGCATAGCCCTCTGGATGAAAGCCCGCACCAGGGAATGCGATGCAAGTGGCTTCTGAAAAAACACTGACAAGGCCGAAATCTGCACCTTGATAGTGCTTACGGCCAAATTCATTTCTAGGCCTGACTGGAGGAAGACCAAGATCCTGCTAATGACATACTTTCTAGGATGCCATTCCCTGAGTTCACACCAGGAAACATATGCCCTCCAGATTTTGTAGTAAATAAGCCTGGAGGCCGGCTTTCTGGCATTGACCAGAGTAGAAAGGACTGGCCCCGAAAGCCCACGGTCTCTCAGAATGTGGGTCTCAGCAGCCAAACCGTAAAAATCAGACTGTGTAAAGCAGGATGGTAAATTGGACCCTGTGAGAGCAGATCTGGCCGGAGAGGGAGGATCCCCGGCCTGCCTACTGCCAACTTCATGATCTCTGCGTACCACGGTCGCCTGGGCCAAGCCGGGGCTACCAAAAGAACTGAATTTGTCTCCCTCTTGACTCTTCCCAGGAACCACGACAGAAGCGGGCACGGGGGGAAGGCATAAATGGACCTGGTAGCAGGCTGTAGGGACGACTTTTCTAGGTTTAGAATCCAACCTAGGCGTTCCAGGTGTTCTAGCGTTCTGGTAACACTGTGGTTCAGGAGCGCTACTGTTTTCTCTATGAGAAGCAAATCGTCTAGATAAGCCATGACGGCTATACCCTGAGCTCTTAGGTTTGCCAAGAGAGGGTCCAGAATCTTTGTGAACACTCGAGGGGCCGTAGCAAGCCCGAACGGCAAGGCCACAAATTGAAAATGGCGCCGCTCTACCGCAAACCTTAGATACTTTTGGTGTGCAGGAAAAATTGGCACATGGAGATATGCATCCTTGATGTCTATTGATGCCATAAACTCTCCCCCTTGCAGGAAGGAGACCACAGTGTGAATTGACTGCATTCGGAAGGACCGGATGTGGAAAAAACGGTTCAGATCCTTCAGATCCAGGATAGGTCTGACACTTCCATTTGGCTTCGAAATGGTGAAGAGATTCGAGTAAAACCCTGAAACCTGTTCTTTTGGGTCCACTTCTACTATCACCCCCTTGGATAGTAAGTGATCTAAGGCCAGAAATAGCGGTCTTTGCTTTACTGGGTCCCTGGGGATCCTTGACCTTAGAAAGCGAGAAGGTGGAATCTCCTGAAACTCTAGCTTGAAGCCCAGAGATACCGAAGAGACCACCCACTTGTCCTGGATCTCTTCCTGCCAGGCTTCCACAAACTGCAGGAGCCTTCCCCCCCACTCGGCCGAACGGGGCCGCCCCTTCACAAGGAAGCTTTTGGGCTCTGCTTGACAGGCTTTCGCCCCCAGGATTTCTTCTGCCCCTGGGCCCGGCCTTGAGCCTTTCCTGTAGAGGAGGGTTGAGAAGGCCGTCGCCACTGCTGAGAGCTTGATGCTCCGGGAGAGAGAGAACGCCTAAATGATGGATGTTTGCTCCTTTTGACTGGAAGGAGAGTAGATTTACCCCCTGAAATTTTTTTGGACGAATTTGTCTAATCCATGATAGAGTGCACTGACACCAGCACCGTGATATAGAGCACTGACACCAGTAGTCAGTCTGCTGAGTGGCGGTTGTTGCTACCTCCTCTTCCTGATCCAATGCCAAGAGTGGCTGCGCATCGGAAATGTCTTGATATGGATCGGAAAATAATTCCTGTGACTCAAGCGGAAGGTATATGGTGGTGGTGGTGGTGTTGGTGGTAGTATCTTTGGGGGTGCACACAGCAGAGGGTGAAGAAGAGGGTGCAGATCGAGAGGATGAGGAGGGTGCAGAAGAGTAAGGCTGAGTGAGCCACTCCAAGTCTGGTGCATCCTTTTACGTAATCGCACGCACCTTCTGCAAATTGCCACTTTGGCTCAAGCCTGTTGCTCCTGCCCTACCCCTACCACCCCTGCGGAAGGGCCTGCCTCTTCCTCTGCCTGTCATTTTTTAAATGACCCTGTGACAAAAGTCTCTAGAGAAGTGCAGTATGTATGTGGAAGAAGGTATATAACACCCCGCTTCAATCTGTCATTTTTGGGGGCCATTGGTCTATCACACCAGTTATAATACACCTATAGCACCCTATATATTGTACACCTATACCAGTCCTTACAAGGACCTTTGTGGACCTAGTAGCTAGTGATTTGCAGACTGTCCCTCAGTCACTACACTGATAAAGGACTGCTGCAGAATAGGGCAGTAATCTGCAGCACAGCCCTGCACCAGCACCCTATATATTGTACACCTATACCAGTCCTTACAAGGACCTTTGTGGACCTAGTAGCTAGTGATTTGCAGACTGTCCCTCAGTCCCTACACTGATAAAAGACTGCTGCAGAATAGGGCAGCAGTCAGTAGCAGTGCCCCAGCACTCTATATATTGTATATCTATACCAGTCCTTAGAAGGACCTTTGTGGACCTAGTAGCTAGTGATTTGCAGACAGGGGATTTCAAATCTGAGAATGTGTCCAAAAGAAGAGGCACACTTTAACGGTAAATAAAGCACAATATGGCACTTAAAATTAGATTGGTTACCTTTACTCAGATTGGATCTATGAGTCCAGGTGTCACGGTCGTTCCACTATCCCGGTCGTTCAAGGAAGACTTACCCGCAGGTTCCCCGTACAAGGGGATCGTCGGTGCCTTCGGACGTGGGTTGGCGCTAACGAACGCACGCGAGTGCACGTAGTCCCCAACAGGCGCACGCGGGTGCGCGTTGACACGAGCGGGCGCACGCGGGTGCGCGACGAGCCGAACGGGCGTACGCGGGTACGCGGGGTCACGAACGGGAGCACGGCTACCCGCGGGGGTACGCAAATGTACCGTGCGACCGTTCGTGGCACCCAATTGCCTATTTAAGGGACCTGCTCCTGCTCCTCAGTGCTGTCCTGTCTACAGCGTTCCCGAGACTCCTGCTATCCGTTCCTGTGTGTGTGCTCCTGATCCTGTACCCGGCCTGTTCCTGGACCTTGCCTGTTTGCCGCCTGCCTCCGACCCTTTGCCTGATTGACCTCTCCTCTGCCTTCTGCTCTGTACCTCTGCTGCCCGATTGTTGCCGACCCAGCTCGTCCCTGACCACGCCTGCCTATCTACCTGAAGTCCAGCACCGACTACTTCTGCGGTTCCTGCCTGTTCACCTGTGCCAGCTGTCCAGCAGTTCCAGTCCAGCACCCAGCGCTGGTTGCACCTGCCGTTCCAGTCTACCACCTGTTCCGGCTTGCCTACTACCAGCTATCAAGCCTGGCACTTGTGTCCTCCGGACTCCTGAATCCCTGTTCCCACCTCCAGGGGCTCTCGAGCCGGAGGCTTACGAGGCGCCGCTCCCTGCACGCTTGGGCTCTCCAACCAGGTACGTGACACCAGGCAGGAGGACTGGCTGACTGAACTCCCTTCAGCACACAAAATTAAGTCTTTTATTTTCCTGTCAGCAGAGCACCATGGGTTTTTAGTTCCTTTCTGTATACCAGGCTATAGAGCTGTTTTGCGTTGGAACTGCATGTCCCAGAATTCATTGCAGCTCTTCCTGCAGCTCAGTACAGTCTCTCTGATTGGCTTTTGTAACTGTGCCTTTAAGTGGCTTTCTTCTGCCTGCCAATAGGGGCACAGGGGAGGGTTACAGAGAGAACAGTTCTGTGTGTGTAAAAATGGAGGAAGGGGGGTGATTACCCGCAGGAGCTTGCAGGCAACTTCTCCCTATGTGAAAAGCCTGTGTAAATTGCTACAGTCAGCTTGGCAGGATTGCAGGAGAAACAAGACACCTGCTACACACTCCCTCCACCAAAGAACCTTTGGTTCCCAGAGGAAGTAACAGTCCTTGACCTGGTACATGCTTTTAAAATACATGCAGAGAAAACAGGTTAATGTACACAGGAAAACAAACAATTCACATTTGCATAAGAACCTGGCAGAGAAACCTCCCACCAATGAGCATAGGAAGGAAGGTTGTATACCAGGCTATAGAGCTGTTTTGTGTGGGAGCTGCATGTCCCAAAATCCATTGCAGTTTTCCTGCAGTTCAGTACAGTCTCTTTGATTGGCTGCTGTAACTGTGCCTTTTAATTGGCTTTCTTCTGCCTGCCAATAGGGGCACAGGGGTGGGTTACAGAGTGAACAGTTCTGTGTGTGTAAGAGGAGAGGAAGGGGGGTGATCACCTGCATGAGCTGGCAGGCAACTTCTCCCTATGTAAAAAGTCTGTGTAAATCGCTTCGGCCAGCTTAGCAGGATCACGGGAGAAATGAGAGTATGAGAGAAAGAATAGTGTACAGAATGATCTTGCTGCTAGTGCCTAACTGCATACATCAGAGGGAGGACAAACCTGTCGCTGAGACTTCCAGCATTATACATCAATCACGTATACTGGGACTTGTCACCTACCAGGAGTCGTGAGAGGACAGCACTTAATCTCTTGCTACACACTGTACAACAGAGATCACTCATTACTTATCAGCCCTGCTGCTATACACCATTTATTCTTAAAGGGACAGACCCTTTGGCACCACCAACAGAGAGCCCTACAGCAAGCCGGACAACACTAATGTTAAGGCACCAGGTACTTTGCCACATTCTTTCAGGGTTACCCCACTTAGGAACATTTACGTATACCCACATCAGAGGTATCCAAAGAGAGTACACTCGAGAACATTATCTTTGCGTTAATTGAGTCTAATCTAGATCTATAGTAGTGGTTTTATTTAAAACTTGGTTCAACACTGCCGCAGTTCAGTTTGTCTTTCCAGTTACAGGCCAGTGCTCACTTTAGTCAGTTTTGCCATTTTGAAATATTATATTTGCTTGATACCATGTTATATACTGGTAAACAGCTTTGAAATAATACATTTGCTTAACCTGCTATCTGGTAGTCTGCACCTAATTTTTTGTGCATTGTTACATAGCTGTGAATCAGTAATCCTTAAGTTATCTAGCTAGGTTTTAAGAGTCATGTCAGAACGGAGGACCCATCAATATCAGTGGTAGCCAGCTTGGGTCTGGCAAAACCAGTCAGTCTTAATCTCTCTTTCCACATCCGCCCTCTCTCCTGGGGCATTGGTGATCCCCATCTCTATGACTAAGGATTTCAACGTCCAAGCAGGAATCTTCCTGAAATGGTAATTCTGGTCTTATATCTTCAGAGACGTCTGGACTGATAAGTATAACATGCATGCATGCACCCTATGGAACATTCCATGATATTTTGGTCTTTGCGACCACACATGGACATTTAAGACATTAAGGATTAATTTCCAAGTTGGTGTTGGAACAGACCCACTTTGTGTTACCTGGAACATGACTGATGTGCGAGGGAAGCGGTATCCATGTTCACACATATCTCTTGGCTGATTTATTATTGCTGTAGCTATATACCTATATACCTACAAAGCTAATATAACTGTACACAACCAGTAAACATTGATCCTCCTCTAGACCACGCAATACCTTGATTCACAAACTAACTGAGGATTTGCTCATCATCTCACCATACCTCTTGGATCAATCCTGGAACTTGAATTATGTTGCTTGACAGAAATGCTATCTTTGGATGGGTGCTATGAACTGTTATTTACATGCACACAAATCCATTTGTGACCAGAATTTAATCCCGTCTATCATTAGGATCACCAGCCCTAGCCCATACACATATTATATATATGTATAGAGATTATAGCTAATTTACATATAGGGAATGCGTTTTTGCCATTAGAGAGAGTAAGTGTGATTTTAGGTGTGTTTGTTGTGTGTGGTACCAATTTTAATTTATGTATTTGTATATTCTAATCCTTTTTGATAATCAATAAAGTAACAATTTAAGTGCTGTGCAAACTGTTGGTGCTATATAAATCCTGTATAGTAATAATAATATAGTCCATGGAGTTACCCTATATACAGTGGTGTGAAAAAGTGTTTGCCCCCTTCCTCATTTCCTGTTCCTTTGCATGTTTGTCACACTTAAGTGTTTCGGAACATCAAACCAATTTAACCACTTTCAGACCGGACCATTTTGCTGGTAAATGACCAGAGGTCTTTTTACACTTTGGCACTGCGCTGCTTTAACTGGTAATTGCGCGGTCATGCAATGTTGTACCCAAACAAAATTTGCGTCCTTTTCTTCCCACAAATAGAGCTTTCTTTTGATGGTATTTGATTGCCTCTGCGATTTTTATTTTTTGCGATATAAACGTAAAAAGACCGCAAATTTTGAAAAAAAATGATATTTTCTACTTTTTGTTATTAGAAAAATCCAATAAACTCAATTTTAGTCATACATTTAGGCCAAAATGTATTCAGCCACATGTCTTTGGTAAAAAAAAAGTCAATAATTGTATATTTATTGGTTTGCGCAAAAGTTGTCACATCTACAAACTAAGGTACGTTTTCTGGAATTTACGCAGCTTTTAGTTTACGACTGCCTATCTCATTTCTTGAGGTGCTAAAATGGCAGGGCAGTACAAAACCCCCCCAAATGACCCCATTTTGGAAAGTAGACCCCCTAAGGAAATTGATAAGAGGCATGTTGAGCCCATTGAATATTTTATTTTTTTGCCTCAAGCGATTGAATAATGACAAAAAAAAAATTTTTTTTTTTTTTTTACACAAAGTTGTCACTAAATGATATATTGCTCACACATGCTATGGGCGTATGTGAAATGACACCCCAAAATAAATTCTGCTGCTTCTCCTGAGTACGGGGATACCACATATGTGGGACTTTTTGGGAGCCTAGCCGCGTACGGGGCCCCGAAAACCAAGCACCGCCTTCAGGCTTTCTAAGGGCGTAAATTTTTGAGTTCACTTCTCACTACCTATTACAGTTTTGAAGGCCATAAAATGCCAAGATGGCACAAAACCCCCACAAATGACCCCATTTTAGAAAGTAGACACCCCAAGCTATTTGCTGAGAGGCATGTTGAGTTCATGGAATATTTTATATTTTGCCACAAGTTGCGGGAAAATTACAAACTTTTTTTTTTTTTTTTTTTTTTTCACAAAGTTGTCACTAAATGATATATTGCTCACACATGCCATGGGCATATGTGAAATGACACCCCAAAATAAATTCTGCTGCTTCTCCTGAGTACGGGGATACCACATATGTGGGACTTTTTGGGAGCCTAGCCGCGTACGGGGCCCCGAAAACCAAGCACCGCCTTCAGGCTTTCTAAGGGCGTAAATATTTGACTTCACTCCTCACTACCTATTACAGTTTTGAAGGCCATAAAATGCCAAGATGGCACAAAACCCCCACAAATGACCCCATTTTAGAAAGTAGACACCCCAAGCTATTTGCTGAGAGGCATGTTGAGTCCATGGAATATTTTATATTTTGCCACAAGTTGCGGGAAAATTACAAACTTTTTTTTTTTTTTTTTTTTTTTCACAAAGTTGTCACTAAATGATATATTGCTCACGCATGCCATGGGCATATGTGAAATGACACCCCAAAATAAATTCTGCTGCTTCTCCTGAGTACGGGGATACCACATATGTGGGACTTTTTGGGAGCCTAGCCGCGTACGGGGCCCCGAAAACCAAGCACCGCCTTCAGGCTTTCTAAGGGCGTTACAGTTTTGAAGGCCATAAAATGCCAAGATGGCACAAACCCCCCCCAAATGACCCCATTTTGGAAAGTAGACACCCCTAAATTTAGGGGTACACTAGTGAGACTAGGTAATAAATGGCGGGTGCCCTGAAACTATAAAAAAATAACTAACCAACCAGCGTCACCTGTAACAGTTATATGGTGATCACTGGTGAAAGGGTTAACTAGGGGGCAATCAGGGGGCTTTATGCGGTAGTATATGGGGGTCCCTGGCGCTATAAAAAGCTGCGGCGAACCTAAATACCTACTTGCCTAACTAGCGTCACCTGTGACACTAATACAGCGATCAGAAAAACGATCGCTTATTAGGCTGGGTTCACACTGGAGCGATGCGGGAACGCCACGAATGCGCGGCGGGTTCCCGCATCGCATGCCTCCCGGCGGCAGTTCACACTGCCCTATGCGAACTGCTGGGAGTGTCAGTGAAATGTTACTGACACCCCCAGATCAGTTCGCATATCGCAGTGCGATCTGCAAACTCGGATCGCATGGTGTGAACACCCATGCGATCCGATTCTGCTGCGGGCCAAAAAAAGGGTCCCGTGCGAATTTGCGGCGGGTGCGGCGGGTGTGGCGGGTGCGGCGAATGGCTGAACTCGAATCGCACAGAGATCGGATGTGATTTGCACTGCAGTGCGAATCACATCCGTTCTCAAACCGCTGCAATCTGAACCCAGCCTTAGTGACACTGGCGACGGGGGGTGATCACGGGGTTAAACCTTTATTGGGGGGGTTAGGGGGGTACCTTAGAACTAAAGGGGGCTAACCCTAACTGCCCTAACAGTTATTAGTCACAAATGACACCCGCCGGGTGATCAGGGGGTTAAACCTTTATTAGGTAATAAATGGCGGGTGCCCTGAAACTATAAAAAAATAACTAACCAACCAGCGTCACCTGTAACAGTTATATGGTGATCACTGGTGAAAGGGTTAACTAGGGGGCAATCAGGGGGCTTTATGCGGTAGTATATGGGGGTCCCTGGCGCTATAAAAAGCTGCGGCGAACCTAAATACCTACCTGCCTAACTAGCGTCACCTGGGACACTAATACGGCGATCAGAAAAATGATCGCTTATTAGGCTGGGTTCACACTGGAGCGATGCGGAAACGCCGCGAATCCGCGGCGGGTTCCCGCATCGCATGCCTCCCGGCGGCAGTTCACACTGCCCTATGCGAACTGCTGGGAGTGTCAGTGAAATGTTACTGACACCCCCAGATCAGTTCGCATATCGCAGTGCGATCTGCAAACTCGGATCGCATGGTGTGAACACCCATGCGATCCGATTCTGCTGCGGGCCAAAAAAAGGGTCCCGTGCGAATTTGCGGCGGGTGCGGCGGGTGTGGCGGGTGCGGCGGGTGCGGCGAATGGCTGAACTCGAATCGCACAGAGATCGGATGTGATTTGCACTGCAGTGCGGTGCGAATCACATTCGTTCTCATAAACCGCTGCAATGTGAACCCAGCCTTAGTGACACTGGCGACGGGGGGTGATCACGGGGTTAAACCTTTATTGGGGGGGTTAGGGGGGTACATTAGAACTAAAGGGGGCTAACTCTAACTGCCCTAACAGTTATTACAGTCACAAATGACACCAATGCAAAAAAAAAAAAAAAAAAAAAAAAAATGACATTGGTGTCACTGTGACTGGGGGGCAGGGGTAATTGGGGGGGTGATCGGGGGGTAAAGGGGGGGTGTGAGTGTGCCTGGCATGTTCTACTGTGTGTGGGATGTGTTGGTGCAACTCACTGATCCGCTCTCCTCCGTGTCGGAACGAAAAATACCGACACGGAGGAGAGAATACATCACTTCCTCTCCTGTGTTTACATTACAGGAGAGGAAGTGATGTCACCGGGGATTTCTATTCGTCGGGAGCGATCGCGAGGGGGTGGCCATGAATGAATGGCCGTCCCCTCGTCCGGGATCGCTCCCGAACGAAAACCGACCGCCGCAGGCACCGGGCGGGGGCCCGATCGGGCCCCCGACCCGCGGGAGGCAAATCACGTACATGTACGTGCTTATGCCTGCCCGTGCCATTCTGCCGACGTACATCGGCGTTAGGCGGTCGGCAAGTGGTTAAACAATAGTCAAGGACAACACAAGTAAACACAAAATGCAATTTGTAAATGAAGGTGTTTATTATTAAAGGTGAAAAAAAATCCAAACCATCATGGCCCTGTGTGAAAAAGTGATTGCCCCCTAAACCTAATAACTGGTTGGGCCACCCTTAGCAGCAACAACTGCAACCAAGCGTTTGCGATAACGTGCAATGAGGCTTTTACAGCATCCTGGAGGAATTTTGGCCCACTCATCTTTGCAGAATTGTCCTAATTCAGTTACATTAGAGGGTTTTCGAGCATGAACGGCCTTTTTAAGGTCATACCACAACATCTCAATAGGATTCAGGTCAGGACTTTGGCTAGGCCACTCCAAAGTCTTCATTTTGTTTTTCTTCAGCCATTCGTGGTGGACTTGCTGGTGTGTTTAGGATCATTGTCCTGCTGCAGAACCCAAGTTCATTTCAGCTTGAGTACACGAACAGATGGTCGGACATTCTCCTTCAGGATCTCTTGGTAGACAGCAGAATTCATAGTTCCTTTTATCACGGCAAGTCTTCCAGGTCCTGAAGCAGCAAAACAGCCCCAGACCATCACACTACCACCACCATATTTTACTGTTGGTATAATGTTCTTTTTATGAAATGCAGTGTTCCTTCTACGCCAGATATACTTGGACACACACCTTCCAAAGAGTTCCACTTTTGTCTCATCGGTCCACAGAATGTTGTCCCAAAAGTCTTGGGGATCATCAAGATGTGTTGTGGAGAAATTGAGACGAGCTTTGATGTTCTTTTTGCTCAGCAGTGGTTTTCTCCTTGGAACTCTGACATGCAGGCCATTTTTGCCCAGTCTTTTCCTGATGGTGGAGGCATTAACGCTGACCTTAACTGAGGCAAGTGAGGCCTGCAGTTCCTTGGACGTTGTTGTGGGGTCTTTTGTGACCTCTTGGATGAGTCGTCGCTGCGCTCTTGGGGTAATTTTGGGCGGCCGGCCACTCCTGGGAAGGTTCACCACTGCTCCATGTCTTCGCAATTTGTGGATAATGGCTCTCACTGTGGTTCGCTGGATTCCCAAAGCTTTGGAAATGGCTTTATAACCCTTTCCAGACTGATAGATCTCAATTACTTTCTTTCTCAATTGTTCCTGAATTTCTTTGGGTCTCGGCATGATGTGTAGCTTTTAAGGATCTTCTGGTGGACCTTACTGTGTCAAGCAGCTCCTATTTAAGTGATGCCTTGATTGTGAACAGGTGTGGCAATAATCAGGCCTGGGTGTGGCTAGAGAAATTGAACTCAGGTGTGGACAACCACAGTTATAGTATGTTTTAACAAGGGGGGCAATCACTTTTTCACACAGGGCCATGATGGTTTGGATTTTTTTTCACCTTTAATAATAAACACCTTCATTTACAAATTGCATTTTGTGTTTACTTGTGTTGTCCTTGACTATTATTTAAATTGGTTTGATGTTCCGAAACACTTAAGTGTGACAAACATGCAAAGGAACAGGAAATGAGGAAGGGGGCAAACACTTTTTCACACCACTGTATGTTCTTTTCCTCTGGTGGTTGAGTTAAAGCGGTTCTACACACATTTTTTTTTCTTTGTCCCTTTGTTTTTTTGGTGCTCTAACTAGTGCTCAATGCCCCTTTATTTTTATTTTTTTTTCCTCCTACCTTTCCTTCTCTGCTGTTCTCCCTGCGTCTATGGGCAGGGTTTCTGCAGGGATCAGCATCATTTTTCATGTCTCCTGGGATTTCGTCATGGCAGCGATTCTAATTACGCCGCTCGTAGCTGTAGCCACTGAGCATGCACGGGAACCAGCAAGGAATGCTGGTTCCTCCGAAGCGAGGGAAGGAGGACGTGATTGCTTGTGGGCTTCAAATGCCCACAAGCAAAATGACATCGGCCAAAACTAATTTATAAAAAGAACAATTGAACGGAAAAACGGACATGGATAGCGGGCAAAGTCAGGACAAGTAAGGTTTTTATTTTAAACACATATTTTTTTAACATTCCGCAAAAAAAATTGTCAGTGCAGAACCGCTTAAAAGAGGGTTTTAAACTAAATTTTTGCTTAATGGGCCAATGTACTCTGCCACTGATTTGAGGAATTTATTACTAAATATATTTGTTAGTAATGGGGAGAACCTCGAATGTCTAATTTAGTGTGTATCCCACAGGGGTACGTGCTACAAAATAATCTGCAGCATGTCACTTTGCTCATCATTCTGAGCATCACATACTACAGACCATTGGATACTGCTGTTTTTTATGTTCTATGTTACATAGATCAGACTACTGCGCTCTGTACATTTGCTGTTCTAAAATATTGTAAGCTCAGTAGTACAAACAACTATTCTGTGTAAGATGCAACCTTAGGACTGCTTGCATAACACCCATAGCTGTCAGAATCCAGTAATCAATGGCTGCAGCTTATTGGCTGCAGCCCCTGATTGATGAAAGTTTTCTACCATGTTCCTTCAACAGAAATAACCGACTTCTGTGCAGCAGCAAAGCCACGCACTCATTGAAATTTGGGCAGCCCAGCAGGAATTTCATTCAGGTGTATGGCCAGTTTTAGTTTTGGGAATTTAGTTTTGATTCATTATTTGGTACCATTATTGATAATCAACTGGCATACAGTATTACAAAATAATGCAGTCATTTGACTGTATTATGTTTGTTTGAAATACACCAATACATTGTTTTTCTGTCATATGATATACTATATCATATGTATACACTAGTGAGGGGACCAGTTTGCATGTAGCAGTTAAAGCGGTTGTAAACTGCTGAAGATAAAAAAAAACCTGTTCTAGCACATTATGAAATACTTACCTTAGAACGAAACTCTTCCAGCGGTGCCCACTCACCGCTGAGAGAGCTGAAATCTTCCCCCCGGTGTTTCTTCCGAGTATGCGCTGTGAGTGGCTGGAGCTGCTATGGCGCATGGGAGTCGCTGTTTCCGGCACGGGCTCTGAAGGTCCAGCGCTGTAAGCTGGACCTTCAGAGCACATGCGCCGATGATGTCATCACTGCATGTACTCTGAATATCTCCTAAACTGTGCAAGTTTAGGAGATATTCACAGTACCTACAGGTATGCCTTATTATAGGCTCACGTGTAGGTACAAGTGGTGTAACAGAGTTTACAACCACTTTAAGAAGTTTCGATTGTAAACTCTAACGAGCAAGGCCCTCTGATTCCTCCTGTACTGTATTGCAACTGTACTATTCGCCCTAATGCAAACTGTTGGTGCTATATAAATCCTGTATAATAATAATGCTAATAATAATATGACTAAGCAACAGATTACCCTAGTTAATCATCTCAAAATATTTTTTTCTTTATACATCTTCCAGTAAAAACAGTAAAAATTCTAAATTCTAGGGTCAATAAATGCAAATTCCATGCACATCAAATGCACGCGCAATATGTGCCCACAAAAATTTGGGGCCGTTGGGTGCTGTTGACTCAACACAAAGTGTTGTCTAGGGTGTCAAATAATTTAAATTCAGCCCTGTAAACGTATAAATGATCTCATAGTCACTAAGCGATCTGTCAGTATATGACCAATTGATGTGCAGACCTTTAAACAAACTAATATTGTTAGTTAGGTACAATCTTGGCATCAAATCAAAAGGCTGTCTTAGAAAAAAGCCCACTGCAGGACCGCTGTTAATGTACACATTAGTGAGGTCAAAGAACAAAGCAACATGACTGAACTACCCATCTGTATTACGGATTATTTTTCATCTCTATTCCGTGATAAAATAATGCTGACATAAGACACCCCACAGAGCCCTCTCCCCCTCTATTTAAATAGGTGAGTACTAGCATACCTAAAATGTATGAGAAGCCCCCTCCCATCCTTTTAAGTTGTCATTGATGCTCATCTGATCCCATTACAACAGATCTTAATTTGCAGAAGGTCCTGTTTTTACCATTATGTATGCTTGTGTCTAATGTGCTATTTCTAGAGCTTCAAGTATAGAAGAAAAATGTTGTGCCAAGACTAACAATATTATTCCAACATTTGAAGCGCAGTGGGAGCGGGCTGAAAACCCAGGAGAGATCTGCAGACATGAGGAATGGACTTGGACTGTTGACTGTTTTTGAAGGGTAGTGGGTCATTGTCTCGGTAAACTCTCTGACTGGATAGAAGAGCTGAGGTCATGAACATTACAGATTGCTTCCATAACATCTGGCATTGACCACAGTTCGCAGCGAGAGACTGAATATTGTTGAGCTCTTTAAACTGAAGTCGTTTCCCTAAATACCACAGTTATTTTTGTTTAACTGACCAATAAGTAGTCATAATTACAAAGCAGAAAACGTGGCAGTTTCCCCACATATTGTTACTTTCCAGTACTACACATTAGAATTAAAGTTGAACTTGGCATGATGTTAATTGCATACTTACATTGGTCCAGCTTGGACTAATGTACTGTAATGTTGTGAAAACTGACAATCATTGTAGTAGTTGGTACTACTAGAGTGATCTTTCTTTTTTTATACACCACGGGACACAGAGCCTTGTTAATTAATTAATGGATTGTATAGCTCACCAATAGGTGACTGGACACTGGCACACCCAATGAAGACAAATCCCCCTCTATATAACCCCTCCCATAAGGAGAGTACCTCCATTTTTTCACCAGTGTCTGTGTTGGTCACGGTTAAAGATGTGCTAAGAAGAAAGCTCTACTGAATGATCCCTCCGGGGGTAAGGCTGGGTTCACACTGCTGCGGCAGAGAGAACCGGATGTGATTCGCACCGCACTGCAGTGCAAATCACATACAATCTCTGTGCGATGCGAGTTCAGCCATACAGATAGTATGGCTGAATTCGCATCGCACCCGCCGCAAACTCGCACGGGACCCTTTTTTTGGTCCGCAGCAGAATCGGATCGCATGGGTGTTCACACCATGCGATCCGATTCCTGTCCGAGTTTGCAGATCGCACTGCGATATGCGGACTGATCTGGGGGTGTCATTAAGATTTCACTGACACTCCCAGCAGTCCGTATAGGGCAGTGTGAACTGCCGGCGGGAGGCATGCGATGCGGGAAAACGCAGCGGATTCGCGGCGTTCCCGCATCGCTCCGGTGTGAACCTAGCCTCAAGGAGCTATGCAACCGGATCCATCCAAAAAAGCCAAAAAAAATGCTAAAATGGATGGAACCCAGGCCTCGTGGAAAAGCAAGGTTTTTCCTGTAATGTCTCTTTTGTAGGACTGGGCTCAGGGATCCAGTACTTTGGTCACGTATTAAAAAATGCGCAAAGATACTCTGGCAGAGTCTTTTACAGGTCCAGGGAAGAGGCCTCCTTTAAATAGGAACCCAGAGCCCTGAATGTTGGTACAACACTACCCACCGTGATTGGTGAAGAATGGATCTGTCTGGTCTTCAGCAGTTCCTGCAGCAGGGATAAGGTAAGTGAGAAAATCCTAAGAAAAAAATCTTAAGGACTTTCTCCTTAGCTGCATGTCATACCTGTTTCCGCCACTGGAGGGAGTAAAGAGGCATACCCGGTGTGATACAAAAAAAAAAGGGAGATGCCCCCCATATGGGGTTTTCTAGGCAGCAAATGAGTAGAAAAATTATATTATGTGATTTCAAATTGTTTAAACTTTATTAATGAGATAATCTCAAAAAAATGACAATAACAGTTAAAATATGAGCTGTGGTACAGAGATATGAAGGCAATAAACACAAGTGAGAATAAAACACAGTATTCAATGTTGTAGCGCTAAAACAGGATATTAAATGAATACTGACGCATTTCGACCCTGCCGGGTCCATAGATGCCAACATTGTAAAAAAAAAAAAAAAATCGGGACACGTTTTTGGCAGTAGGCGGAGTTGTGTTAAATTAGGGGGCGTGGCATGCGGTTATAGGTGTGGCATAGGAAAAGGTGAAAATGCGGTTGCATGGTTTACGTAAAATAGTGGGTGTGGCTTACATGGGGCGTGGCTCAAAGGGGTGTGGTTAGTGTCAGAGATGAATGTGGGATGGAGAGGGAAAGGGGGGGAGGGTGGAGGGATGGAGGGACAGCAGCCCCCGGATCCTACACCACAAATAGCAATATGTGTTTTCCAGAGTTTGACAATCAGCAGATAAAGATACTCCAAATACCTGGTGTTAGTGCTTCAATCATCCTGGCGCCATGATTGTTATGGTGTCAGGATGATTGAAGCACATTATTTCTATTATTACATTGTAATATGAAATGAAATCATTCAACTCACCATAATGCCCCATAGTGCCCCATCAGAGGTACCTTCCTCACATCTGTGTCCATCAGCGGAGCCCCTCCTTACATCTGGTGTCCCCATCAGTCCTCCTAACATCTGGTGCCCCTCTGACATCCAGACTGCGCCCTCTGACATCCAGACTCTGACTGGCCCCTCTGACATCCGGACTCTGACTGGCCCCTCTGACATCCGGACTCTGACTGGCCCCTCTGACATCCGGACTCTGACTGCGCCCTCTGACATCCGGACTCTGACTGCGCCCTCTGACATCCGGACTCTGACTGCGCCCTCTGACATCCGGACTCTGACTGCGCCCTCTGACATCCGGACTCTGACTGCGCCCTCTGACATCCGGACTCTGACTGCGCCCTCTGACATCCGGACTCTGACTGCGCCCTCTGACATTCCGACTCTGACTGCGCCCTCTGACATCCAGACTCTGACTGGCCCCTCTGACATCCAGATTCTGACTGGCCCCTCTGACATCCAGACTCTGACTGGTGCCCCCGACATCCAGACTCACTGGCCCCCGACATCCAGGCTCACTGGCCCCTGACATCCAGACTGGCCCCCGACATCCACAGACTGGCCCCCGACATCCAGACTGGCCCCCGACATCTAGACTGGCCCCCGACATCCCGTTGTTGACACGCGGAGACTTTGAACTGCGGCGCCGCCCACTGCACTTCACGCACACTGGCAGCGGGGGTGGGCGGAGTCACAGCATCTCTATTGAAGACCAGCTTCTGGTCTTCTTTAAAATAGCGGCCGGCGGAGACATTGTCCGCGGGCGGCAGCGAAAAATGGGGAATTTGAATTTCCCGCGACATTTCCCAGGATAAAATTGATTGGGGACAAATGTCCTAATCCCGAGAATATCCCGGGAAATTCGGGACCGTTGGCAACTATGCGGGTCTTCTTCAGAGGACTGGAGCGCTGTCGAAGAATTTACGTATACTGAAATTCATAAGTAAACCCCAGAGAATAAAATAAAAAGAATTATAATAGTAGTGAAGACTCTTCATACTCTGTCATAGGACTGCGCCCGGTCCGCACATGAGCGCTGGCCGACAGAAGCTCTGGGCACCATTTTGGTTCTAGGCAAAGCAATTAGTTTTGCCCACAAACAACAGGAGGAGTCTGGGGGAGGGTTCTGCCTGTCCCAGGATCACCTAAGAGTGTCAGTGGGCTGCTGTGGTATGGGCAATATACAGCCTCCTGACTGTGTCTTCAGACTGTGAAGTTTGTTCCTGAATCCAGTCTCAGCAACCTTCTGTGTCGCCATCTGCTGGTAGGAAAGTTTTCTGTACTTAAAAAAAAAAAAAAAAAGGATACATTCTTTTTCTTTGGTTTGTTTCAGCTGTTTGCTTTGTTGTAGTGTTCAGACTTTCATGTTAGAAGATTACTGGCAATCTCCATCCT
Source organism: Lithobates pipiens (assembly GCF_037356315.1). Lineage (NCBI taxonomy): Eukaryota > Metazoa > Chordata > Amphibia > Anura > Ranidae > Lithobates > Lithobates pipiens. The sequence goes on along the minus strand of NW_027507787.1, from coordinate 128,891,506 downwards.
TCTGTTTCTCTTTTCAGCTATCTCTCTTTTTCTGCTGGCCATCCCTTATTCTCTACTACCATGAGTCAGCCACCACTTATGTAAGACCCTCAATACTTAAGGTAGGGGGACCACCACTTGGTAATTTTCAGGTCTCCTTAAAGAGTGCCCTCTAATGCGGTTCGCTTTGATAGGTTTCAGCTCCGCACGCTCATGCTCTTGGAGTTACAGCGAGGACAGGTGTTCTCTAAAGGAGCATAGCTTCAGACGTCGCTCTCGGTCAAAAAAAAGATCCAAAAGAGCACACCACGCCTCCTCTTCTCCAGAGCAATACAGGCATCCCAGCAAAAAATCAGGCTAGTTTAAAAAAAAGAAAAAAAATGTTGCTCCCACTCAGGAGAAAAGCTCCAAGGAAGACATCTCTGCTCCACTTCCCCAGAGCCAGCGCCCCAGCAAGAGTCCTGCAGGGCCCGTGGCACAGTATCTATACCCAGGAGGCTGGTGAGTAGACACTGACTGGAGGAGGAGTATACAGCTAACAGGTAATGGCAAATGATTTTATTGTTGATAAGAGTGGCACAAGATTCTGTTATGAACTTGCCTTAATTACCTGAAGCAACTGTTACACTTGTATTGGATACTGATTGGATACTGTAGGAGACTGTTGCCATAGGAGACAGCCATCTTATTCATGCAGATGGGGCATCTTGCTGGATGCTTTTTCCTACGTGGCTGTCCTGTAGAAGTCCGGGAGTTTACCGGGTTAGCATTACACAGACACATTTGGGTGCTCCAAGGAGAGTGGAAATTTAGCACTCAGAGTGAGCTAGTAGGTGTGGCCAAATTGCCCTTGCTGACAGCATCAAAACAGCCACCTATGGCGTCAACAGATTTGTGTATGACTATGTCGGTTACTTGGGGAACCACAGCCTGTTCCGGGTAATATGTCCAGGTCTCAGGTGGACTGAAACCCTGACACTTGATTCAAAACCCAAACTGTTCGGCTGAATCCTGGACAGGTGGCACACCGTAGGTGTCTGGCGCCCATGAATCTACTTTGCAGAGGCTGCCTGCTAAGTGGGTGGCAATTCTATCTAGCAGCACTGGGGTTGCTGGTTTAATTCCCCAACATGCTAATGCTTGTGTTGAAGTTTATATCTTCTCCCTGTGTGGGTTTCTCACCACAATCCAAAGACGTGCTCTGCACCTACTATGTCTTACGACCCACTCTATGTGGAGGGAGGTCAACAACTCAAGGCTCTGGAGGTTCTCATTGGACTGAAGGTGTAGTGGGTCCTTGCTACATATATTATAGATGCAGCAGTCTGCTACTCAAAATAGGGAGGCTGACCAGGAAGACCCCCTTAGTTGATTGTATAACCACTGGAGGAGCACCCTAGCACTTTGGTGGCTAGGGAGGTCATATGGTTGAGACACTGGACTGCGTATTGCTTCCTAGAAACAAAAGTGGGGAACAATGTAAGGGGTTTGAGAAAAATGCCAGTATAAACAGGCTGTCGAAAATGTGTACCCTGAACAAGCTAATGGTAAACCTGCTTCTACATACTGTAGCATCTGTAAGTGTCAGCAGACCACCAATATTCAGTCCATGTACTGGGTGAGTCTAATGGGAATGGTTAATAATTATCAGCCAGCTGCTGCACCTGCAGGACTCTGAGGAGAGTGGCAGGGTATGCATCCCTTTAGACATGATTTCCTATTGGGAGTATCTTGCAAAAAAATTATATTTTTGTAAGCAGTGGGTGCCAAAAATCTGACTTGTATTTTAGTGCAGACTTCTAGGAAAATTAGAGAGCCAGTCACACAAGGGCATACCCAGACTCTTAAGGTAAAACCTAGAAGGCATGCTTCATGGGTTTCTGGAGAGCATGATGAAGGTATCAGACACTCCTCAAGACCATTTCTCTCCCATGGAGCTCCGAAGTCCACCACAACAGCGGGGGGGGGGGGGGGGGGCTGCTACAATGCTTACAAGCACCTCCGACTCAAGAGGGATTATAGGTTTCCTACCCAATCCCATTTGGAGTTTGCAGGGGAGGTTGGTTAGTGTCCAGTTGCAGATCAGAAGAGGTTGAACCCTTTTGGGCCATCTTTGAGATCTTTAAGACGGAGTCCATTAAACAGTATAACCACATGGCTGGAGGCTGTTACTGGATCGTCAGGATGCCTATCCTATCCTCACACTTTAGAGGGAAAGTAAATCCAACCTTTCTCCATCCCAATGGTTGGTGTACCCGTGGGTGCTCTGCTATTTCCTCTGTTTTTATTTCCATCAGAGGAAGTGGTGACAGCCAGGAACAGATTTCTGATGAATATACTTCCGCTTGTTTGAAGGTTTCTCAGTGCCTCAGTCATCTACGCACAACGTCATCTTGCATATAGATGATTCCTGGGGTGCAGGGGCACCCGCACAAATTTCAACTAGAATTCTTAGTGCAAGGGAGGAAACAGGATAGAACACAGTTAACCCCCCTGACGGTATTCCCGAGTCTGGCTCGGGGTGGAATTTTCATACCAAAAGCGGTATCCCCGAGCCAGACTCGGGACTGCATCGCTGGATCCAGGAGGAGATTTACTTACCTTCTCCCTCGGATCCAGCGTTGTCTCCCCGCTGTATGAGCGAGCCGTGTCTCGCTCGATGCATCACATCGCCGATCTCCGTGCCCTGCGAGCGTTGCGACGCACGGGGACGGAGATCGGCGCCAAATTCAAAAAGTGAAACAAACAGTAAACATACAGTATAATGTAATCTTACAGATTACATTGCTGTATGTAAGTATTTCACATCCCCTTTGTCCCTAGTGGTCTGCCCAGTGTCCTGCATGCAGTTTTATGTAATAAAAACTGTTCTTTATGCCTGGAAACTGGAGATTGTCCATAGCAACCAAAACTGTCCCTTTACATCAAAAATGGTTTTAGACCAGCTAGAAAACAGCGATAATAAATTAGAATCACTCGCAGAATTGAGCGATAGCGATTTGTGGGGAGATCTGTCATCAAATACTGAAAAGTAATAACAGTGACAATTCTGCAACTGAGCAAATTTCAGTGTTTTTGATTTGATTACATTATTGAATAATTTTTATTATTGTTATATTATTATTTGGTACAATTATTTATAATTATTTATTATATTATAATTTATGATTTCATTTTTCAAACTTTATTATACCCGGGATGTCTGCTAGACTCTGGTTTGGACAGATTTAAGTGAGTTATTCCTAAGAATTGCAGGACTACAATATAAAACGCCAAATTTTCATGCAAAATAATGGTACCGCTTTTAGCACCTAAAATCCGAAATAATCGTACCGCCAGGGAGGTTAATAAATGTTACTCAGTATGAGTAGCGGTCCGCGGTGATGGAAAGACCTTGAGGAAGTCTCAGTCGGTTAGAATCTATAGACTGGAGAATGGCTACGAATCATGTCTGCAAGACAGCCGGGAAGATGCAAGCAGAGATTCCCAGCCAAGGAGGGTAATCTTGAACATGATGGGATTCAAACAGCCCTTTTAGCACTTAGGCCTTACTACACATAGTCAAGGAGGACCAATCTCCTTGCAGTTTAGCAACAGGGCAGCAGTCGCCTATATTCAACTCCAGGATGAAACTCGCAGCAATATGCTATTGAGAGAGGCTAAACCCATAACACCTGGGGTGGAAGACCACCAGCAAAATTTCGGAAACAGTTTACCTCCCAGCAGTTGCTTTTGAACAAGTACAAGCTTCCCAGAGCACAAAGAGTGGGTCTATGACCCAGGTCTTCTCTGAGCTGGTCCACAGGTGGGGCCTACCACAGACAGACCTCCTCGTTTGCCACAGTAATCACAAACTGTGGTCTGATTTTGTCTGTACCCCAAGGGGCAGATGCTCTGGTCTCTCCCCGGGACTGCGATCTAACCTATATATTTTCCCCAACATTTCCCATAAATGAGATTCCCCTTGAGGCTGTCAAGGGAAAACATAGTTGTCATAGCCAGTCCTCCATTATGACCAGGAGGCCCTCAGTTTTCCCTGGCCATTCATTTCAGGATACAGAAGGCATTTCCCCTCTATAACATACGCAGACTGGGGCTGCAAGTAGGGGCACTAAAGGGGGAGGATGGGCAACTCCGGCTGCTCCAGTTTCACTCCAGAGTAGGGATGAGCCGAACACCCCCCGGTTAGGTTCACACCAGAACTTTCGAACGGACCCCAAATTCGTACGAACTTTAGAACCCCATTGAAGTCTATGGGACTCGAACGTTCGAAATGAAAAGTGCTAATTTTAACGGCTAATATGCAAGATACTGTCCTAAAAAGGGTTTGGGGACCTGGCTCCTGCCCCAGGGGACATGGGTCAATGCCTAAAATGTTTTTAAAAATGGCAGTTTTGGAGGGAGCACTGATTTTAATGACGATTAAAGTGAAAAAAAAAAGTGAAATATTCCTTTAAATATGGTGCCTGGGGGGTGTCTGTAGTATGCCTGTGAAGTGCCACGTGTTTCCCGTGTTTAGAACAGTCCCTGCACAAAATGACATTAAACGGAAATAACATCATTGAAAACTGCTTGCGGTTTTAATGTTATATCTGGTTCCTGCAATATGGTTGAAAATCATTGAGAAAAATGGCATGGGTAGCCCTCCCTGCCCATTACCAGCCCCTTTGGGTCTTGTACGCATATTAAGGGGAACCCTGTACCCATATTAAAAAAAGGAAATGCGTGTGGCCCCCAGGCCCTATATACTCAGAACAGCAGTATACAGGCGGTGCAAACAAGACAGGGACTGTGTAGGTTTTTTGTATTAAGTTGAATCTGTTTGTAATTTTCAACTGGTACATTTTTAAAGTGTAGCTCCAGTCAAAAAAACTATTTTTAAGCTTTTTGGAAAACATAGGGAAGGGTTATCACCCCTGTATAATTTGTTTTGTCGTACATCTTTTTTCATCTCACTTGCTGTTGTCTCCTTCCATTTGCAAGTAGGAGATGTTTGTAAGTTGGATGTTTGAAAGTAGGGGCCTGCCCTATATGCTCTGCAGAAATGGCGGAACAAGGTCTTGGTTTTGCCACAACATTGTAAGCCCTCAAAGTGACTCTTGGTGGGCGCTGGAGCGCCCTGCTGTGAACGATTATATCAAGAATTGTAATTACATGCCATTGTTGAACAGTGGTAGAAAAATTGACCTTTGGTGGTTGTGGTGCTGGTGCCACAACACTATAAGTCCTCACAGTTACTCTGGGTGGGCACAGGAACGGGCCCTCCTGTGAAATATTATATCAAGAATTGTAATTACATGTCCCTGTTAAACAGGGGCAGAAAAATTGGGCCTTAGGCACTGGTGCTGGTGCCACCACACTGCAACTTCTCCCATATACTCTAGTTTTATTGCAGGAATTAGCCCTGCTGCAAAGCATTGCATCCAAAATTGTAATTAAACGCCCCTGTTAAACAGGGGCAGAAAAATTGGGCTTTAGGCACTGGTGCCACGACACTGCAACCTCTCCCATATACTCTAGTTTTATTGCAGGAATTAGCCATGCTGCAAAGCATTGCATCAAAAATTGTACTTAAACGCCCCTGTTAAACAGGGGCAGAAAAATTGGGCCTTAGGCACTGGTCCTGGTGCCACGACACTGCAACCTCTCCCATATACTCTAGTTTTATTGCAGGAATTAGCCCTGCTGCAAAGCATTGCATCAAAAATTGTACTTAAACGCCCCTGTTAAACAGGGGCAGAAAAATTGGGCCTTAGGCACTGGTGCTGGTGCCACCACACTGCAACCTCTCCCATATACTCTATTTTTATTGCAGGAATTAGCCCTGCTGCAAAGCATTGCATCAAAAATTGTAATTAAACGCCCCTGTTAAACAGGGGCAGAAAAATTGGGCTGATGGCATCACCCAGAACCAGAAATGTTCTTCCAAGATATCAGCGGAGGAGGAAGAGAATAGACAATCAACATAACAGGACAGTCACTCAGCATCAGCATAGGCAGTCTTGAAGGGATGTGATATTTCCAAAAAAATTATTTGGTTACATCAGCTTCAGGTGCTTGGTAGCTGTGGGTGATCCAAGACTGATTCATCTTGATGAAGGTCAGTCGATCAACTGGTTTGGGGGACAGGTGCACCCTGTGATCGGTAACAAAGCCACCAGCAGCACTGAAGGTGCGTTCCGAAAGAACGCTGGATGCAGGACAGGCCAGTAGCTCAATTGCATACTGTGCAAGCTCTGGCCAGTGATCCATCCTCAAGACCCAGTAAGCCAGAGGATTTTCGGTGGGAAAGGTGTCCAAGTCTGACCTTGCCCCTAGGTATTCCTGCACCATGTAAATCAGTCGCTGGCGATGGTTGCTGGAACCGATCATACCTTGGGGCTGCGGACTAAAAAATTGTCTGAAAGCATCAGTCAGACAGCCACCTTCTCCCCCGCTCCTTCTGACCAATGCCTCAGCAACACGTTGTCCAGGACCAGGAGTTTGTAACCTCCCAGTCTCTGGGAACGCGTTGCACAGACCTTTCTGCAAGGCCTCCCGGAGATGTCTCATCCTCTGCTCCCTCTGCGATGGCAAGATAAGGTCGGCAACCTTACCCTTGTACCGTGGATCAAGGAGAGTGGCCAGCCAGTAATGGTCCCTCTCCTTGATCCGAAGAATACGAGGATCCTTCCGCAGGCTTTGCAGGATCAGGGAGGCCATGCAGCGTAGGTTAGCTGAGGCATTCGGTCCAGAGTCCTCTGGGTCACTAAGGGCAACATGATCCGCAGCTACCTCTTCCCAGCCACGTACAAGTCCACATGTTTCTTGGGACTGTAAATCATCCCTACAAGACTGCTGCTGCTGATGCTGAGTGCCAGCCTCCACCTCCATGCTGACACAATCATCCTCCTCCTCCTCATCCTCTTCCTGTGTGATGGGTGGCACAGCAGGAACACTGTCTGGATAAAGGGGGCCTTGAGAGGCAAGGAAGTCCTCCTCTTCCTGCCTCTGTTCTGCCTCAAGTGCCCTGTCCATTATTCCACGCAGCGTATGCTCCAAGAGGTGGACAAGAGGTACAGTGTCACTGATGCATGCACTGTCACTGCTCACCATCCTTGTGGCCTCCTCAAACGGTGGCAGGACAGTGCATGCATCCCTGATCATGCCCCACTGGCGTGGTGAGAAAAAACCGAGCTCCCCTGATCCTGTCCTGATGCCGTAGTCGCACAGTTACTCATTGATGGCCCTCTGCTGTGTGTGCAGCCGCTGCAGCATGGCCAACGTTGAGTTCCACCTGGTGGGCATGTCACATATAAGGCGGTTCTTGGGCAGGTTCAACTCCTTTTGGAGCTCAGCCAGCCGAGCACAGGCATTAAATGATCGGCGGAAATGCACACAGACTTTCCTGGCCTGCTTCAGGACATCCTGTAAGCCGGGGTACCTGCCCAAGAACCGCTGCACCACCAGGTTAAGGATGTGAGCTACACAGGGCACATGGGTCAGTTGTCCCTGTCGGGGGGCAGAGAGGAGGTTGGTGCCATTGTCACAAACCACCATTCCTGGCTTAAGCTGGCGTGGCGTCAACCACCTCTCGGCCTGCCCCTGCAGAGCTGACAAAACATCCGCCCCAGTGTGGCTCCTGTCCCCCAAACAAACCAGCGCAAGCACGGCATGGCATCGTTTTGCCTGCGTACTTGCGTAGCCCCTGGAACGCCTACGGAGCAACGCTGGTTCTGAGGACAGAGCACTGGAAGAGGCCATGGAGGAAGAAGAAGAGGAGGGGGTGGAGGAGAGAGGTGTGTCACAACCAATAGTGGCATTTTGGAGGCGTGGTGGTGGAACAACCTCCAACACTACTGCACCTTGTCCTGCATCCTTCCCAGCTGCCAGAAGAGTGGTCCAATGGGCCGTGAAAGACAGGTAACATCCCTGTTAATGCCTGCTGGACCATGAGTCAGCGGTAATATGCACCTTACCGCTGACCGCCCTGTCCAGCGAGGCAAGGACATTGCCTTCCACATGCCGGTAGCGAGCCGGAATTGCCTTCCGTGAGAAAAAGTGGCGTTTGGGGACCTGCCACTGAGGAACCGCACATTGTACAAACTCACGGAAGGGGGCCGAGTCTACCAACTGAAAAGGCAGCAGTTGAAGTGCTAGCAATTTAGCCAAGCTAGCATTCAACCTCTGGGCATGTGGATGGCTGGGAGTGAACTTCTTTCGCCGGTCCAGCAGCTGGGGCAGGGACATTTGCCTGCTATAATCGGACGTGGGTGTACTGCTAGCAGAGTGCCCGGAAGCACTTGGCTGTGACACACCTAATTCTACACCTTCATTCCTCTCAGAGCAGGTTTCAGAGAGGACTGAAGGTCTAGTGGGGTTGGAGATGCCAGCTGATGAGGAGCAAGGAGAGGTCCGCTTTGTTCTTTGGTGTGGGTCTTTGAGGTACACTTGCCAACGAGCTGCATGGCAGGTCAACATGTGTCTGGTCAAGCATGTGGTGCCCAAGCAGCTGATGTTTTGGCCACGCGAGATACGCTTGAGACATTCGTTGCAAATAGCAGCGGTGCGATCTGATGCACTCGTTCAAAAAAGGCCCACACCAAAGAACTTTTAGAATAACGCGCAGAGGCAGCGCCCTGCACAGGCGGAGCTCTGTGGTGTGATTCAGTCGGTGTGCTGCCCCTAAGCTGGCCCCCGGAGGGCATCCTGCCTCGTTGGACATGTGCCTCCTCCTCCTCCTCTCTCCTACCAGGCACCCACGTGGAGTCAGTGCCCTCATCATCCCCTCCCTCTTCATCGCTGTAGCAAACCTGGCAGTATGCTGCAGCTTGTGGAACATGACTGCCAGATTGCTGTCCTTCTTGAGCATCCCCTCTCTCTGCGCTCACGCTACTGCCTTCCTCTAGCTGAGTGTCATCATCAGAGCCCACAAAACACTGGGCATCCTCCTGAAGCATGTACCCAACACTGTGCTCAAAGAGTTCAGGAGACTCCTCAGGAGGACATGGTGGGTCTAGGGAAGGAGTCACTGATGATGACATTGAGAGGAGGGAAGACGATGCGCTGGCAGCTGCTTTGCTAGTACCCTGAGACTGGGTGAGAGAGGATGAGGAGGATGAAGAGGGCTTGGTCATCCACTCTACCAAGTCATTGGCATGTTGCGGTTCAACATGTCCAGCTGCCGAAAAGAAGGACAAGCGTGTCTCATGGCCACGTGCTGATGACAATGCACCGCATCCACGACCAGCACTGTTGTCTCTAGACACAGAGCCTGCTTGCCCTCTTTTATCGGCTCACGCCTGTCTGCCTCTCCTTGCTGGCCTTCCAGACATGGTAATGGCCTGAGGAGAGTTGGGTAAAACAGCAGTTGGGTAGTGTATATTGTGCTGGAGGCACACAACACCCACTAACCCCTGCAGATGCCTTTATTATAGAACACCAGAGATAAAGGGGTATACTGTAATGGAGTCACACAACACCCACTAAGCCCTGCAGATGGCTCTATTAGAGAACAGCAATAAAGGGTAGATACAGGTGTATATTGTGCTGGAGGCACAAAACACCCACTAACTCCTGCAGATGCCTTTTTTATAGAACACCAGAGATAAAGGTGTATATACAGATGTATACTGTGCTGTGCTGGAGGCACACACAACTTCCAATAACTCCTGCAGATGGCAAGTGGGCTCAAATAGAGAAGAGCTATGTAGGTGGATATAGTGGTGTGTACTGGGTACAGAGCACGCAGACAGCACGCACGCTCCTAACACTACTGACTGCAAGCTCTATTATAAAAGATAGATCACTAGCTATATAGGTGAGGTGAATATAGCGGTGTATACTGCGGTCATGGCAAGCAGACAACAACCACTACACAACAGCAAGATCGAAAATCGGCCGATAACGACCGGTGTGTACTGTGTTGAAGGTACACAGAACACCCACTAACTGCTTCCGACGCCAACACACTACATAAGGCCGCCGCGCTGGCGGCCTTATATAGTGTGGGGCGTGTACTACACAGCCTGAGCTATGATTGGCCACAGGCATCCTGCCTGTGGCCAATCATGGCTCTCCTCGCTGCTGGCGCTGTGATTGGCCAAGCATGCGGGGTCACAGTGCATGACTTGGCCAATCATGAGCCAGCAATGCACTGCGATGACGCAGTGCATTGTGGGCCGTGAGCGCCACACGAATTTGGCGCGAACGGCCCATAATGTTCGGAATTCGCCGAACGGGCGAACAGCCGATGTTCGGGGGGCGAACAGCCGATGTTCGAGTCGAACGTATGTTCGACTCGAACACGAAGCTCATCCCTACTCCAGAGTGATCTCTACTTTTGTTGTGTGTGAGAAGACATTCTACTTACAACATCTAGGTCTAATTCTAGAACAAGTTTGCTTTTTCTTGGTAAGGCGAGACATTGATCCTACTGCCCTTCCAGTGTCAGCTGTTGTATTCTTCCTCCAGGCCTTAGCCTATCCTCACATAGCTCACGAGTGTGGGCTATACTGGCAGTAACACATTTGAAAGGAGCAAGAATCCTTAATTTTCACAACTTTTGAGGGCAGTCGTGAGGAGTCGGTCACCAAGGAAGAAAGATCTATTGCAGTTGCTGGATCTCTTATCAGTCTAACCATTTGTTCCAACAGAGCAATGTTCGATTCAGTATGGTGATTTTGGCACCTGCACTAATAGGAGTATTGGATAAAATGATTAAAATAAAACAAATGCTGCACACACCGTATGAGCCAAACCAAATCTCATATAAAGTGGATAAGTGATAAATATAAATGGTGCTGCGCTTCTGCCGTGAGAGTAAAAATTTGAAGGAATCAAAAAATCGCATCTAGCCTAAATCAAAATACGGTACCAAAATTACATAATACCTATAACAATATATATATATTCTAAAAATACCAGGAATTAATATATATAAACAATATATATATATATAAGTGCAAACGTGCAAAAAATAAAAATATAAAGTGCACAGAGTGAATAAATAAATTGCAACTGTAAATTGGATATAATGTGAAATATATACCGTGATATATATCCCAATAAATATAAATATAATATAAATATAGAGGAAACACAGTGTCATATAAAGTGCAAGAAAACTCTTATATAACAAACAATAAACAGTTCTTGAATTATTGCTGAAGGTAATTCATCCGTGCCAAACCCAGTGCCAAAAAACATCCAAGTGTTCACCAACTAATGTGTGAATTATTCCAGAACTGTTTATTGTTTGTTATATAAGAGTTTTCTTGCACTTTATATGACACTGTGTTTCCTCTATATTTATTGGGATATATATCACGGTATATATTTCACATTATATCTAATTTATAGTTGCAATTTATTTATTCACTCTGTGCACTTTATATTTATCTTTTTTTGCACGTTTGCACTTTATATATAATATATATATATATATATATATATATATATATATATATATATATATATATATATATATATATATATTGTTTATATATATTAATTCCTGGTATTTTTAGAATATATATATTGTTATAGGCATTATGTAATTTTTGTACCGTATTTTGATTTAGGCTAGATGCGATTTTTTTGATTCCTTCAAATTTTTACTCTCACGGCAGAAGCACAGCACCATTTATATTTATCACTAATGTTCGATTCAGGCCATCATTTACAAGGCAGTATCAATTGCAAGAACTTTAAGCAGAAGGTTATCAGAGATTCAAGCTCTTGGAGCTTTAAAGTAAAAAAAAAAAGAAAAAAAAGAAAAGAAAAAAATGATATATAATATATATAATATATTCCTTTCTTTCCAGAAAGAGTAGAGTTGGACCTTGTAGTTCATTCTGCATCAAACGTAGCAACAGACTGCTATTTAACAGACAGCTGGACATTGCCTAACTTTCCAGAACATCACACAGGAAAGTCACAAGTACTGTTAATTTTCAGAACTTTAAAGAAGTATCTCTCCACAATTGTGTCTTTCAGGTCATCTAAATAAACCTTTTGTCATTGCAGTTGGGAATCATCAAGGGAAAGTTATTGCATGGATCCTAGCAGGCTTGGTTGTGTATAGGACTAGAGGTCGCAAGCCTCCATCAGCAGCGGCAGAGAACTGTCGGGAACCATGAAACAGACAGAGACAGAAGTACAATCAAATCACACTTGTTTATTAATAAAAATAAAAAAGGTAAATAGAAAAAAGTGTAGTCAAGCATAGCCAGAGTCCAGTAGCCAGATGGGGTAGTCAGCCAGTCCAAAGTTCATAAACCAGATCGGGTAATCAGCCAGTCCAGACGCCAGGGATCCAAGGAGAGCAACTGCAAGCAGGATAGAAGCCAGGAGGGATGTCAGCAAGCCAGTCTTGAAACAAACAGCAGGAGATGGTTCCTTGTGATGTGACCAACGCAAAGGCAAATGAAAAAGTGAACAGGAAGGCTTTAAATAGGCAGGTCGGACGAGCATCATCAGGAACAGCTGGTAACTGTGGAAAGAGAAGAGAGCTGGCAATTAGCCGACAGCTGAGCGGCCAGCCCAGAGGAGGAGGGGCTAAGCCAGCCCTGACAAGAACTCTACCAGAGCGGTTAAAGCCTCATAGGCAACACATTCAAGAGAATCTATGGTGCACATCTGTACAGGGGTATCACGGTCGCTCCAACATTCCTACTCAAATTTGACGGAATAGACTTGGGGGGGCCTTGTCATCAGGGGACTTTGTATTCAGTCCTCTGTCTCATCCTAATTAGAAGATTGGTTTGACAAATAGATCACTCCCTATCAGCTACTTATTTGGTCATTATTTAGTATGCTGCCATGTTGGCGTCAAGAAAATTGAAAATTGTATCAAATACTTACCGTAATTTTCCTTTCCTGACGCCAAACCATGGCAGCATATGAGCCCACCCACGTGCGTTCCGGTATGTTGCTTGTTATAAAGAATGGAGTGGTGGCTAACCAGGTCTTCATTTATGCTATTCACTGGTCCTGAGGGAGTGGTCAAGAGGCGGAGCTCTATCACTAGTATGTTGCCATGGTTTGGCGTCAGGAAAGGAAAATTACAGTAAGTATTTGATACAATTTTTATTTTTTCTACTCATTTGCTTCCTAGAAAACCCCATGTGGGAGACATCTCCCTTTTTTTGATAGTAGTCGGGGGTGCAGCACTCGTTTCTTTTCTCTAAGTGTTCTTCCTTATTTGCATGGTGTTCTACTTACCATGCTCTCAGGGAATCGAAAGCTCAGTGTCAGCCGGCTCGTTGAGCGGCTCACTTCCTTTGCTGCAGGCTCTGCCACAACTCTGTAGGAGGGGTCCCTCATAGTTCGGGGTCCGTGGTGCTTGTTGGAGGGATCTCTCTCTCCCCTTTCTTGCTCCTGGCGCCATTACCCTGTGTGCGTGCGCTTTTGAAGCCAGTTTGGTGGGGAAGCAGGAGGGGTGTGGTTGTGTGCACGACAGCCACAGCGCAGAGCGGAATTTTTTTAATAAACTCGCAGGTGCCAGAGCTCTGTATGCAAGAGGGACACAGCAAATTGGGGCACGTAAGCAACTCCATGTGTGTTGGATGCAGGCACACCAAGACGCCTACTCAGCATCAGACTGTGCAAATTAGCAACATATTGTTTGTATTGCTAGCTAGCTCAGTTGATGCGCCTGCGCTTGTACCTCCCCTTTTTTCTAGATTAGGACTATGCCTTCCTGTAGAAGGAGTTCAGGGGCAGGGAAGAGGGGCACTAAGGCGTTGCCATCCAGATTGGGGGTCCTAGTCATGCCTGCATCCTCCCCTGCTGGACCTGATGCATCTGCAAAGGATGAGACATTGCCCCTGTCAGGCTTTGCAGTATCTCCTAATATGGCAGCTCCTGCATATGTCTCTGAAGACACTTTAGCAGCAAATGGTTTAAATGATTTAGAGGAAAAAAAATCGCTACTTTAATCGCAGCGTCCTCACAGAAGAGCATAAAGCGGAGTAGGTCCCCTTCTGCTGCTCTAAAACCCCCATAAGATGAGTCTGATGATGATGATGATACTACTCCACCAGGGGACAAGGATCAGGAGGAGTCGGATGAATTAGAGGAATCAGAGGAGGCTTTTTCTGCCTCTCAGGTTCTCAAATTGCAGGTGCAATGTTATGCAGAACTAAGTGCTACGTACAAATTGCCCTCTTCTGAGTTAATCGAGTACCCCGTTTCTTCCTTGGGATCATGAAAATCCCTGCAGGCTGCATATACCTTCCCGGGCCATCCTTTATTGGAAAAATGTATTTATGCTGACTGGGAACACCGAGACAAGCTGTTTTCTCCTCCTAAGAAATTTGCTTTCCTTTACCCAATGGAGGAAAAATTTACCAAGAAATTGAGCTTGCTAGCAATAGATGTGGCTATGTCTTGTGTGAACAAAAATCTGACTTGTCCTGTAGAAAATTTTCAGGTTAAGCATCCAACTGAGAAAAAGCTGGAATCTTTACTGGCATGTGTCAGGTACTAAAGGGGCAGGTGAAGCAAGGGCTTAAAGATCTTCCTGCTGATCAGGTTAAGCTATGGGCGGACCTGCCTATAGCCTTATGTTTTGCGGTAGATGCCATTAAAGATTCTATTCAGCAGGCATCCCACCTTACCCTCCTGCTGGTACACATGCGCAGGATTCTGTGGCTAAAGCATTGGTCAGCTGAAGCTCCACGCAAAAAGCTTTTAAACTGTTTCCCCTTTCATGGGGAATAGCTGTTTGGGGATGACCTGGATAAATACATCCAGAAGATTTCTAGTGGTAAGACTACCCTTTTACCAGCTAATAAAAAGAGTAAATGTCCTTCTTTTAAACGTTCTCTATCCCAAATTCCTGAGGCCACGGCCTCCAGGCAGTGACGGCGGCCTTTTCAGCCAGATGCAAAAGGCAAGGCCCAGGGCCGAGCCCAAGGACAAAAGAAACCTTGGGGTCGGAAATCTGCTAAGCAGAACACCAAACCTCCTTTTAAGGGGTGCCCCCGCTTGGCCAAGTGGGGGGGGGGGTCGACTTCTGCGATTTTCAGGGGCTTGGCAGGCGAGTTACAAGCTAGAGTTCAGAGAAATCCTGCCTTACTGTTTTCTAAGGTCAAAGATCTCCAAAGATCCAGTAAAAAGAAAGCCCTTCTTCCAGGCATTGGATCACTTGTTATCCCAAGGGGTAATCATAGAAGTTCCCCTAAAACAGCAAGGGTCTGGGTTTTATTCAAACCTCTTTGTGGTTCCAAAACCAAATGGGGATGTCAGACCTATTCTAGATCTAAAGAGCCTGAATCAATTCCTGAACATTCGCCCCATTTACATGGAGTCAATCTACTCTGTGGTCTCCACCCTATTAGGGGGAGAATTCATGGCGTCAATAGACATCAAAGACGCATATCTACATATGCCTATCTGTCCCACTCACCAAAGATTCCTAAGGTTCACAGTAGCAGAGCGCCACTTCCAGTTTGTGGTCCTACCATTTGGTCTAGCTACTGTAAACCGGGTATTTATGAAGATTCTAGCCCCGCTTCTAGCAAATCTAAGGGCGCAGGGCATAGCAGTGACGGAATTATCTAGATGGCCTGCTACTGGTAAAGCAGTCGGTAGCACAGTTAAACCACAATGTGCACAGCATGGTAAGATACCTAGAGCACTTAGGTTGGGTCCTCAACCTTGAAAAATCATTCTTGCAGTCCTTAAAGAGGGTGGAGTATTTGGGCATGATCATAGACACTGCCCAAAGCAGGGTATTCTTACCCGAGTCAAAGATCAAGTCTATAAGAGAACTGATCCAGATGGTCAAGACGAGGAAGGAACCATCCATTCGTCTTTGCATGAGGTTGTTAGGAAAGATGGTGTCCTCTTTCGAGGCCGTTCCTTACGCCCAGTTTCATTCAAAACTGCTGCAAAACAGCATCCTATCTGCCTGGAACAGGAGAGTCCAAGACTTGCCAATGTGCCTGTCATCGGAGGTAAGACAAAGCCTCAGTTGGTGGTTAAAAATGAAAAATTTGAGAAGGGGAAGATCCTTCACTCCAGTCACCTGGAAGGTGGTGTCAACAGATGCCAGCCCTATGGGCTGGGGGGCAGTTCTGGAAGAGGCTTCGGCCCAGAGAAAATGGTCCAAGGCTGAAAAGAGCCTGCCATCAATATTTTGGAGATCCAGGCAGTGCATTTAGCCCTCAGAGCCTGAACGTACAGGTTGCAGGGTTATCCTGTCCAGATACAGTCCGACAATGCTACTGCTGTGGCCTATATCAATCATCAAGGGGGCACCCGGAGTTGGGATGCCCATAGGGAGGTGAACCAAGTACTGGTTTGGGCAGAAAAGCATGTTCCCTGTCTTTCTGCAGGCTTCATTCTGGGGGTAGAGAATTAGCAAGCGGACTATCTGAGCCACCAGCAGCTGTTACCAGGAGAATGGACTCTGCACACCAAGATATTTTGAGCCCTATGCCGGAAATGGGGTACCCCAGATGTCGATTTACTAGCCTCCATGTTCAACAGGAAGTTGGACAACTTTGTATCGAAAACAAGGGATCCTCTAGCATATGGAGCAGATGCGCTAGTGATTCCTTGGGACCAGTTTTCTCTGATCTATGCCTTCCCTCTGATTCCGCTCTTACCGAGACTGCTTTGCAGGGTCAAGAAAAAAGGGAAACCAGTAATCCTGGTGGCTCCAGCTTGGCCCAGAAGATCCTGGTACACAGAGATCATAAGGATGGCGGTGGGAAAACCTTGGGTTCTTCCACTCTGCCCAGACCTGCTCTCTCAGGGACCAGTATTCCATCCTTCCTTACAAAATCTAAATTTGATGTTTTGAAGAAACGTGGTCCAGTTCTCTCCACTCTGGTAAATGCTAGGAAGCTGGCCTCCAGGCTCATCTATTACAGAATCTGGAAGGCATATGTTTCCTGTTGCGAATCCAAAGGGTAGCATCCTCAAAAGTATGTCATTGGTAGGATTCTTGCTTTTATTCAATTGGGGGTAGTGCTAAGGGCCAGATAAAACTGGCCCTTACACTATCAGGGGTCAGATCTTGGCCCTATCAGTGTTCTTTCAAAGACCACTTGCATCTCATTCCCTAGTCCGGGCTTTTATTCAGGGGGTATTGCAGTTATATACGCTAGTCAAATCTCCTTTGTGCCCATGGGATTTGAATTTAGTCTTGTCTGTTTTACAGAAACAGCCCTTTGAACCTATTAGCTCTAACCTTCTGCTACCAAGTCTTTTTGGAGTGATGAGACTAAAATTTCGCTTTTTGGCCAAAACCATAAAAGCTACATTTGGAGAGGAGTCAACAAGGCCTATGATGAAAGGTACACCATTCCCACTGTGAAAAACGGAGGTGGATCGCTGAAGTTTTGGGAATGTGTGTGCTACAAAGACACAGGCAATTGGTCAAAACTGATGGCAAGATGAATTCAGTATGTTTTCAAAAAATACTGGAGGAACATTTGCATACATCAGCCAGGAAGCTGTGCATGGGACGTACTTGGACATTCCAACATGACAATGATCCAAAACACAAGGCCAAGTCGACCTGTCATTGACTACAGCATAATAAAGTGAAGGTTCTGGAGTGGCCATCTCAGTCTCCTGACCTCAATATCATTGAGCCACTCTGGGGAGATCTCAAACATGCAGTTCATGCAAGACATCCCAAGAATTTACAGGAACTGGAGGCTTATTGCCAATAGGAATGGGTAGCTTTACCACCTGAGAAGATAAAGAGCCTCATCCACAAATACCACAAAAGACTTCAAGCTTTCTTTGATGTTAAAGAGGGCAATACATGGTATTAAGAACTGGGGTGTGTAAACTTCTGATCAGGGTTGTTTGGGTAGTTTCTGTTGTAATTATGATTTAAAAAGAGTAAACACAGTTGATTGATATTAAATGGCTTCAGTTTATATAACAATACACTGAATAGCCATAACAACATGAGGTATGGACTCCACTAGACCTCTGAAGGTGTGGTAAGTGCTGCAAGTTGTGGGGTGGGTCTTCCATGAATAAGACTTGTTTTTTCAGCACATCCCACAGATTCCCTTTTGTATTGAGATCTGGAGAATTTAAAGGCCAAGTCAACTGCTCAAAATCGTTGTTGTGTTCCTTAAACCATCCTTAACTCCTTAGTGACCAAGGGTAAAACAAATCTAAATGCCTGAACCCAATTTTTTAACATTGGCCTGTGTTAGTAAAACTGTACATACAGTATCAATCACAATACTACTTTGTGTATCTAGGTGAATTATACCTTGTTTTTTCATTACAAATTGAGCTTTCTGTTGGTGGTAAATGGTAATGAATAGCTCCTAATTTTTTTGTTATTATCAAAATCATCTTTTTAAAATTTAGCTGTATATTTCTTGCTATTATTATAACCTACCTGTCAGTGGTCATAATGTTATGGCTATGCGGTGTATATACATATTGTAAAACTGTTAAATGTACTTTTTTCCATGTTGTACTTAAAGTACAACTCTACACAAAATGTATTTTTTTCTCCTGCAAAAAATGTGCATTTATTATTTTTTTTCAAAAGGTGAACTTAGCCTTTATGAAAAATAACACTTATGCCCCGTACACACGAGCAGAATTTCCGTCAGTAAAAGTCAGACGGGAGATTTTCATCTTATATTCCGACCGCGTGTATGCTCCATCAGACTTTTTACATAGAAAAATCTGATGGAACTAGAAAGAGAACATGTTCTAGATTTTTTCAGACGGAACCAATTCCTATCAGGAAAATTGCTCGTCTATATGCTGTTACGATGTACCAAAAACGACGCATGCTCTGAAGCAAATACGAGATGGAAGCTATTGGCTGCTGGGTATTGAACTTCTGTTTTCTAGTCCCGTCGTACTTGTTGTACGTCACCGTGTTCTTGATGGTTGGACTTTCATGTGACCATGTGTATGCAAGACAGCTTGAGCGGAATTCCATCGGAAAAACCTTCAGAGTTTACTCCGACAGGAAAACCGGTCGTGTGTACAGGGCATAAGAATAAAGAAATTAGTAAGGAAGCTACATTTTATGAACTCTAATTTTGAACATTCAATCTGTAATAAATTCATTCTGGTAACCTGGAGATAATTTGGTGTGCGCACAGATGTGCTGAAGGGTTATACCTGACTTTCAGGTCCCAGCATAGCCCCACAGGATATTTGTGGATGTGCAGGAGATGCTGAGGTCCGAGACTTCCGCTTCCCTGCTCTGTCATACAAATTGCAGGAAAGCCTCCACACATGCATGGTTGTGCTGCATGCTCTGCTGAGGATGTAGTATCTGGCAGTGCATATGAGCCTGTTAGTGAACTAGGCAAGAAAGAAGTGTTGCATTGCAGCACAAAAAGGTTACAACCTTCCTAAATTTGGCCTTTCAGATAAATTTATACATGGCTTTAATGCCTTATATCATTCTCCCCAAACAAGAATAAAAATTCCAGGTAACAACTCTAATTTTTTCCCCTTAGTAGGGGCACCAGACAGGGTCTCCACTCCTATTTGCCTTGGCAATTGAACCCCTAGCCCATTTTATTAGGAACAATATAAATATTAAAGGTTACGAAAAAAATCACATAGAATTTAAACTAAGTTTGTATGCTGATGATACTCTCTTATTTTTAACAGACCCCCTCCTATCACTACCTAATGTGTTGGATGTTCTCCAAAAATGTCACTCACTCTCTGGTTTGAAAATTAATCTAAATAAATGTTCAGCCCTTTCTATCAATATTCCTTCCATCACAAAGCTGTTCTACAAGAAAAATTCCCCTTCATTTGGTGTCCCATATCCTTTAGATATCTTGGGGTACATATCACTGCCTCATATAACACATTCTACAAACAAAACTACCCCCCTCTTTTCTCACACATTAGCTCTTTATTAAAATTATGGTCTTCATTTCACATCTCATTTATGGACAAATTGTGTGCCGTTAAGATGACTCTATTACCGAAACTTCTTTTCATGTTCAGAGCTCTCCCGGTCAATGTCTCTAAGTCAAGATTGGATTCTCTTCAAAGAGAGATCAATACATTCATATGGTCAGGAAAAAAACCCAGATTTAGTTATGCACTAATGCATAGACCACAGTCAAGAGGCGGTTTGGGGCTACCTAACATATGGCAGTATTTTTTAGCGGCCAGATTTTCTCAGCTCGCTCAATGGTCTGCACAAATTGACAATATTCCATGGTTATCCTTCGAACACTCTTCGATCTTCCCATTTTTCCTCCCGGGCCTCCTCTGGACTGACTTAAATTTATATCGTAAATTAATTAAACGCAATATTATAGTTGCA
The DNA here is from genome assembly GCF_037356315.1 of Lithobates pipiens. Taxonomy (NCBI): domain Eukaryota; kingdom Metazoa; phylum Chordata; class Amphibia; order Anura; family Ranidae; genus Lithobates; species Lithobates pipiens. Next base: position 128,871,249 of record NW_027507787.1, on the reverse strand, counting down.
CATTCTATACAATTCTGGTCTAAACATAAAGTTAATTTCAAATTAGCTTCAAATCCCCCACCCCTGGTCGCATTCTTGGGCGATCCCAGACTCCCACAGGCTTATAGTGATTACAACAGTTTCTTATTATGGACCAATAACAAATTGACTTCCCTCAGATCTCTCACCAAAAATCTGAAATTCCCTTTGTTCGATTACTTTCAAGAACAATATGGTTTCCCGCCTTCTGAACTACTTGGCTATAATCAAATTAAGAGATTCTATGAAGATCATTATTCCCTCTCGCTACGACCCTCTTATACGATTTTTGAACAAATTTGTATTAATTCCCCACGTAGCAAAGGCATCATCTCATTGTTGTATAGTCACTTAAACTCTATCTCTACTCCAGAGAAATCGGGACCTATGTTTCAATGGGAATCTGACCTCGACTGTACTTTTTCAACCCAAAGTTGGGGTGTTATGTCTGACAATCTCCGCAAGAGTAATCGTGCTATGTCAATTAGAGAAACTCCTATAAAACTTCTAACCAGGTGGTATCTCACACCCCAAAAGCTAAATAATTTCTACCCACAGTCTCCTCCAACTGCTTTAGGGGCTGTTCCGAACCTGGAACACTGTTGCACATTTTTTGGGGGTGTAAACTCCTCAAGCCAACTTGGCAAACTGCGAATAATATTATTAATAAAATTTCAGGTCAAACAATTGAGATAACACCTTCTATATGCCTCCTTTTTGCTTCCATTCCTAATATTCCAAAATCCTGTATCAGACTTATTCACTCTTTATTCAGTGCCATTCACTGGATGATTGCTTTTAATTGGAAATCTAAAGACCTTGTTTGGTCTCAAGTTCTTTCCAGAATGGAAACCATCAAACTCACTGAAAGAATTCATTATACTCTTCAAGATAATATGCATATTTTTGATTAAAAAAAATGGTCACACTGGGACCCCTCCTAATTTTCCTGACCTTCTTATATCGTTTTTCTCACTTCACTTTTGATTGGAAATACAGCTTTGAATGCATCTTTTGACTTTACCATTTATAATCTGTAATACTTTGTATGACTAAATTTTTTGTAACAAAGTGAACATTGTGTACCAATTAAAATAAAACTTTTGTAAACAAAAAGGTTACAACCAATTAGAAGAAGGCAGGCTACAGTCATTTTACAAGGTAAATCTGCTGTAAGCCTTTTAAGAAGGATTTAAGGTTTCTTTTACTATTTATTTTGTGTTCCTTTACCTATCACTCATATACAATTCTATGCTCATCCACCTAATAATACTGGTTTATTCCTTTGCACAAGTAATTCAAATCTGTAATCCTTTCTTTCAATTTCAAAAGGTCTTTCGCTGTCTAATTGCAAGAGAACAATCAGCAGGTATCTCTCACCTTCAATTGCAAAGAAATATTATATGTTTTAATAGCAGGTCATTTCTACAGTCTACAAAGTAGACGGTTTCTGTCCATTTGCAATAGGGGCATAAATGTTTAAAGTGTAAGTAAAGCCAAGGAGGAGGGAAAGCACAGGGATATAACTCTTCTGGACATCTTCCCAATGGGCATGAGTCAGCCAGGCAGCATTATGCCCCTCTCAACAGACGCAGTGAGTCCAGGTGGAACCCGCTCTGTTTATATTGCTGGAAACCAGTTTCCCAATGGGCTTGTTATCAACTGTTGCTGCATTACGTCAACACAAGTTTTCTATTGCACCTGACTGTGTAAATTATTCCTGTTGCATCACGCTGCACCACACCTACAACTGCACTAATATAGCAAGAGAAATTGTTTATATTACATAGCTTAAAGAAAGGTATGTCTGAAGTCCATAAGAATTCTTCTTCCTGTAGGATGAATCTCTGTTAAGGGCAAAACTATATTGTAGACATATATTATCAAGACAGAACTTAGCCAAGGCTTGTGTTATGTCAATAGAATTTTAATTTGAAAATTATTTCTAGCTATATTATATGCACGCACAATGTACAGTATATATTATCCTACAACTAAAGTGTTGTTTTCCATATCTAAAAAAACTAAGGACAAAAAGAGGCTCTTGTTCAATCCAATGCTCAAATTTGATGAGTATGAGGGAAGTCCCTGAGCATGTCTTCTGGGAACTTGTAAGATGCTTGGTAGTGGTGTTCATAATTACATTCTTGACTAGTTCGAAAGTAAAGATCTTAAGTGATATTCTTTTGCAATCTTTGTTTATTTAGGTGCTTTGTTAAATCCTCTATCCTCAGGTCTTTCAGCTGCACCAAGTGCTCCAGGCGCTGGACTTTCATCTGAAGTATCTGCCAAGGACATAGATAAAGTTAGCCATCCAGCAGAGCCTTAATCTACACAACAGAATATATGCAATTTAAGTTTATGAATCATGGAAAACTTGTACAGTACGTGGAATTTTGATCAGATTATTTATAGGGTAATATGATAACTTGTTGTTTCATTCTTAGAATAAAGTATTTTCTTACCTCCCAAGACATTATCAATATGTGCTAAAATAATTATGTGAGCCGTAAATATATCCAGCTAGACTGTCTGCAACACTTAACTAAGAACCAGTCATAGCTCCCTCTGTTGCACAAAGGAGCTCATATAATTTGTCCAAATAACAATCCAGGAGTGTAGATAAGGAAGGGGTAGGTGTGTGGGACCTAATCCCACCAACCTCATCCAGAATGTCCGTGTGCAGCAGCAAGGCTACCTGCCTTCTATAGGACTGGTAGTAGTAGCACTGCTAACTAGTCCTGCCTCCTGGTTGATCACATTTCCAATGACAGAGGTAGTTGAGGCTACTGGTCCAACCCTCTGCCAACCCCTGTGGGGTGTAGGTGTGGGAGAGACTCAATCGGAACCTGTGACTGAGTCAGCTGCTCTGTGATGACTGCCCCTGTTTAAACTGAGCAAGCCTGGGTAAAATCAGAAAGTGAATAAAAAGTTTTTCATATTCTTCACCGACAATGTGTGTGTGGGTGGGGGGGGGGATGTTAATAGCACTGCCACTAAGCACCAATGCAGGCAAAATAGAGGTTAAAGTAACACTGAATCCTCAGCATGTTTTAGATTAACAGCAGAATAAAATACACTAAATGACCACATTTTGGAGAGTAAACACACCAAGGTACTTTTCAAGAGGCATGGTGATTCATCTGAAGACTTAATTTTTTGCCACATGTTTTTGGAAAATGCAGGAAGAAAATTAATAATTTTTTTTTTTTTACATAAAGTTGTCAGGTGTCAGGTCAACATAGGCATAGGCATACTTATGCCGCGTACACATGATCGGATTTTCCGACAACAAATGTTCGAAATGAGCTTGTTGTTGGAAATTCCGACTGTGTGTAGGCTCCATCAGATATTTTTTGTCGGAATTTCCACATGCTCTGAATCAAGTACGAATTGGACGTGCTCGGTAAAACTAGCGCTCGTAATGGAGATAGCACATTCGTCACGCTGCAAATTGTGAAAACTTTCAGTGCAGCGCATTCTCTTCTTCTTTATAATGCTAGAATAATTAAGTTGTTTTGCAGCTGATATTCACACAGAGTTCTGACAAACTGATTTCTTTCTTATGTTTTGTGATCTCATGAATACATTTTTTTTTTCACCAGATCTCCAGAATAATGTTTTTAATTTTTGTTTATAATAATCTCATTTTTTTAAATCAAGATCTCCTGTTTTTTAGTTTTTTTCTAGTGATTCCATAATAGTTTTTTTTTCGTTTTGTGTATAAAGTTACCACAACTCCATTGTTATCTTGTATTTTTTAACCTCAAGGAGATTGGTTGGTGTTGGTGTCCCATGTTAATTTTACATTGTCTTTTTGAAATGTACCTGCCTACTCACAAACAAACTGTCCTTTTTTAATTATAACACGTAGCCAATGATTTAAGAAAAAAATATACATTTATTAGGGGTCATAACAAAATAAAGAGGAAGGCAACGCTGGATAAACTGGTGAAATTAGCGAAGCCTTTGTACCCCAGGGCACACATCAACTATTTGACAGACAAAATTGGGAGCCTGAGGAGTCCATTTAATAGGGAGCACAATCCGGTCCAGGATTCCGAAAGATCAGGAACAGCAGCAGATGACATATATGTCTCCAGTCTGTGGGCTTACAACAGCCTGTGTCTTTTGCCAGACCAGACTTAACCCAGGCCATCACCCTTTTGTCTTGCTTACATGCTTGCTTCCAGGCTGTGGCTCTGGTGTTGGAGTTGTGGCAGGAGGTGGAGGAGGAGGATGGCCCAACTCACACAGGTGAGTTTTGCTTGAGAGTTTGCCCCTCAACCCCTTATTTAGGGCCATATATATAACTTCCTCACAAAAGAGGTGTTGGCCCACCTCCATTTCCTGCATTTTGTTGGCAGGCATAGGCCTCAAGAAGACTGGGGGGGTTCTGAGGGCCACAAAAGCCTGCAGAATTAACCCAAGTGCTGACTCCTCCACGCTCCTCCTCTTCCTGGTCCTTTTTTGTTGAAGGCGGAGGTGAGGGACCTGGGATTCGGTCAGGCTACTGGGCATGGCCACCTCCTGGCTGCCACTTTCCCCTGCCACCTCCTGGCTACCACTTTCTACAGCCTCCTCCTGGCTGAGGATTTCCTGTGTATGATAAAGTGACATAGTTTTAGTTTATTGATCATCAATCACAAACAATTTTGAGAAATATGTTGAAAAATGCTATACCTGTCTCAAGCTGGGCTCCTCCACATTTTCTTCCTGGGTGGAAGGCCCAGGTTGGACATTGGAAGCCTCAGCTGGGGTGGAAGGAAGAGTGAAAGGAAGAGTTGAGAGTGATGACCTGATTTCAGTCTGGCCTGCAAGAAATCGCAGTCTGTCGTAGTACCAGTGCCCGGGGACATAAATGTCATCTGCTGCTGCTCCTGATCTCTGGGCATCCTGGACCTTCATGCGCTCCCTATTATATGTGCTCCTCAGGCAAACAATTTTGCACTTCAAATAGTTGATATCTGCCGTGGGGATCTGCGGCTTCATAAATTTCAGCAAATTATCCAGTGCTGCCTTCCTCTTTAGTCGATTTGTATAAAAGGTGTGTTTTGTCTGCCACAGACAGGGCAGCTCTCTGTACAAATCAATGAATTGAGGGAGGAAATCATAATTGTTGAATCGATCCATTTTCTCTGAAAGACACAACACAAGACAAACCCTAATGTTAGGCTAAACTCACATAATCTTGTCCCAATATAGGCCTCAATCTCTAAGCAGTATAGGCCACTGATGCCCCAAGTTAAAATTGTACCTTCGTTAGAACGATCAGTGCTTAAGCTACTCTGTCCTCCACTCACAGATCGTATATATGACACACGCATGTTACGCTTTATATACACTGCACATGCGTGAAACTCCGCCCGCTCTTGACCTTCTTTATAGTATATTTCCCGCCCCTTGTCTTTAGGAGCAGTGGGAGAGCACATGGCGGAGAGACAACAGGTGCATGAAGACAGCAGCAACAACAAAAGCCCATAGCCACTATGTCCCGATCCCAGAGGAGATTTAAGGCCTCTAATACGTCCTGTGTAAAGATGATGGACATCTTGAAGAGGGCTGACTATGACGGGAAGCATGTACCTTACCCAAACCAAAATGTCAGAAAGGCCAAGATCATGACTAAAGTTGTAAAGTTGTGAAAAGTCTGCAGAGGAATTTTGGGGTATGGCAATCCAAGGATCAACTGAGGAAATGATGGTCAGACCTCAAATTCATAGTTTCATAGTTAGTAAGGTTGAATAAAGACACCAGTCTATCCAGTTCAACCTGAGTGAGTGTCTACAATTCTCCCTTTCCCTGTACATTGCACACTCACATCGGTCCCTACCCTCAAGGAGCCCACAATCCAAGGTCCCCATTCATATACTAGGGCCAATTTGGGACGGAAGCCAATTAACCTACCTGCATGTGTTTCGATTGAATTGAAGGAAATGGAAGGAGCAGGAGCAGTACAGAAGAATCAAGAGAGTGCTGCAAAAAGTAAGTATTTTGTTGTGTGTTCCTATTCTTCTTTTTACGTTCGTGCTGCTACATGTGCTTTTCTTCACTGTTGTACAGCTTAAAATGGCAAGTTTCAGGTTTGTGGGCACAGTAATCGCCCGTAGTAAACATCATTAGTTCGCCCACTAATACAATGTTTTTGGCAGATGCAGGTTAACTACATTTATTCATGCCTATTTGTATTAAAAGAAGTTTAGAACATTTTTGTCTAGATGGGTTTGTAACTAGAATGAAATGCAAAGATTCAGTGTAAGGAGAGGACACTCAGCAGCTGTTTACACATCTGGACACAGGAGCACTAGTGTGGGACACCAGAACTTTTTAGGGTGTCCCACACAGGAGCTCCATTCGATACTAGGGGTGTCTCCATGTGTGAAACTTTACCCAAAAAGGTTAAGTATTCAGCTTGAAGAAAGGGAAAAAATCTTCAGCTTGGAACTCTGCCAAAACAGACAATTGTACAACACTTCCAAGCAATGTTTCATATTCCTATTTCTTGCCTCAAATATCTGTGTTCTAAGTATACCTTTATTTTAATCACACAGGGGAGAAAAGAATTGGGATGTCAGAGGACACCAGGGACCCCCGACCTCCTAAAGGAGGGGAAGTCATCACATCACAACCTCAGGATGTGGATGAAGGAGAGGTTTATGAAATGGGTGAAATAGTGACCACAATAGGTGAGTGTCTGAGATAACAGCTTCAGGTTATAGATGTATGTATAATAGATGTATGCCTGCATATTTATAATACATGGTGTGCTGTTTTCTTTTAGGTGATGTGGATGTTGTGGAAGAAGAATCTTATTCACAAGTGCAAGTGCACACGTCCTCATCGGGGAGATCATGGTGTACAGTCGGAATTTACAGAAGATCAAGGAAGACATCAATGATGTTGAAAAAAGACTCAAAAATATCATTGATGTTTTAGGCAGAATATAAAACACACAAAAATTTTACATTTTTTTTAGTTTTATTAGTACTTTTCTAAAAAAAAATTGAAAACCAAAATTTGAAGATGCACACAGTGTGTCAACATGTGCCATCTTCCATCACAGGATATCAAGGTACGTGTTTTGTGGGTGCAACCCCTTCCTCGCAACTCAAATAGCTGAGAGAAAGGGGTTGTACCCTCAAAACACATCCATTGATCCCCCATGATGAGAGCTAGCCCATGTTGACCTTAGGTATGAGATCAGGAGTGAAATCCCCATTTTGACTCCCAATTTGTGTGCATCTTCAAAATTTGGCTTTCACAGGGGTGACATTACCCCATCTGATGAAGGCAATATCAACACAGTTTGGACATACTTATGTCTGATATTGCCTTCAATTTATCAAAGTTTAACTTTTAAGTTCCTGAGTTGTGTATCATTTTATGCTTTGCAAAACATGCCTGTTTACCACAAAAAGGGATATTTCTACTGTCCCCAAAAATAAATATATATTCCAAAAAATATGTTGGTTTGTTCAAATATCCTTTTTCTAAACGTGCATGTGAATATGCACAGAGTAAAAACATTTCTACTCAACAATGTGTGGCTTCTTTCAATGCTCAATAGCAGTTTTTTGCCTAAATTGGTGTTTACAGTGACAATGGTAGTTATTTCCTAAAGGCAAATCCACTGTGCACTACAAGTGCACTTGTAGTGCAAAGCGAAGTTTCCTTTAGTAAATAACACCCACAGTGCTTAATAATTTAATAACAATAATTTGCATCAATCAGGCCATTTTCGTCACTCCAAAAAAATAAATTCATAGTGCTGAAAATGAAGAATATTTTTAGCATTTATGCATTACATACATTAACAACAACAAAAACAAGGTTTGTGTGTAACAGACCCACAACATAACAATAGTTAGCTTAAGAAGAGATTGCCACCTCATGTATCAAAGAAATTACATTGTAACTATTAAAGAAAATGGCCCAAAAAAATTATAATAATTGGAGAACCTAGGAAATATTTTTCAGTTTAAAATAAAAATTTATTTTAAAAATACATTTATTTAAATACATATAATGTGATGTTAAAGGATAAAACTTACCCTAATATAGTCCTTCTGCAGAACCTGAATGATGGCAGAACAGGTCTCTGGAATAATGATTCCCAGAGCCTGGGGGGCGATGCCTGTCGAGAACTTGATGTCCTGCAGACTTCTCCCCATCACCAAGTACCACAAGGTGGCCACGAGCCTCTGCTCGGGTGTGATGGCTTGCCGCATGCAGATGTCTTGCTTCGTAATATAAGAGGACAGCAAAGCCAACAGACGGTGAAAAACAGGGTCTCTCATCCGGAGATAATTCCTGAAATCATCAGGATTATTCTCACAGATCTCCCGCAACAAAGGCATGTGCAAGAATTGGTCACGATGGAGCAAACAATTTTTCGTCCATGAACTCCTCCTTGCCCCGTTCATGGACTGGACTTGGGTTAAAGTAAGAACCCAAACACCAAGCCCCTGCACTGGACGAACTGTACGATGAGTATGTACCCGCAACATGGCTTCAAAACGGTCGGCACGAACTAACAGAACGCACTGAAAATCAGAAAGGCCTGAGAGGAGCAAGCTAAAGATCAGAAACGACTGGACAAGAGCGCACTGAAAATCAAATACGTAATAAAAAAAATACGCAATGAAGACCAGATGCGAAATGACTACACGCACTGAAAAATAGATATTAACCCACAAGTACAAACTGGAGAGCAGTAACAAACTGAAAAGCATGAGGCTGAAAATCGCAAATCGTCTCTCACCAAACTTCTACTAACACAAGATAAAAATGAGATTAGCAGAAGGAGCCCAAAGAGTGGTGCACTGGCTATTGAGCTTCATCTTTATAGTGCCGTCATACGTGTTGTACGTCAGCACGTTCTTAAAGATCGGGATTTCCGACAACATTTGTGCGACCGCGTGTATGCAAGACAAGCTGGAGCCAACATCTGTCAGAAAAAAATCCCATGATTTTTTTTCCCCATGAGTACATTCTGCTATTCCTTCTGAGTATGCTGATAGCACATGTGTGAGACTTTTTCGCTGTTTGGACTGATTATGTACTTGATATCTTGTGTATACACAAACCAACCAATCACATTGAAACCAATGAACTGTAATGGTCGCCTCTGTAGGAGTTGTCAAAGAATGTAGCTTAGTATAGCATCACCTATAGCAGTCTCCATTCCAATAAGCCAAGCAAGCCTTGAATGAAAGCCTTTATTTTACTACTTCTACTACAATCGCTATGATTGGTCACAGTGATCATATGGTATAGGGCCATAGGTTGGACTTGATGGACTTTTTTCGACCTCACCTACTGTAACTATGACACTGGCCCTATAGCCTGACCTGTGACCTGCTGTGTCTGATCACAGATCGGTCCCCCAGGGGCACACACAAGGAGCAAGAGCGGGAGGACATGTGGGTACATCCTCCCAGAATGATGCTTGTCCTGCCCAGCAGTTAAAAAGTAACTCTACTTTTGTTGAGAAAAAAAAAATTACCTCCGGGTGATCAATGTACATTGCAAGGATTTTAACAAACTTTATTGCAGACTTCTAATGTTTTTGCTCTGAAGAAAAAATTGTTTAGTCACTTGCCTACTGGGCACTTAAACCCCCCTCCTGCCCAGACCAATTTTCAGCTTTCAGTGCCCTCTCACTTTGAATGACAATTACTCAGTCATGCAACACTGTACCCAAATTAATTTGTTGTCCTTTTTTCATACAAATAGAAATTTCTTTTGGTGGCATTTAATCACCACTGGGTTTTTTATTTTTTGCGCTATAAATGAAAAAAAAATGAAAATTTCTAAAAATTCTGAAAATAATAAAAGAGTATGGGACTTTAAATGAAGCAGGCCCAACACAACGTGAGAGTAAGAATTTATTATACATAAATTGCAAATTGCGTAATGTTGTATATGATAAATAATTGCTCAATGCATATTGCAAAATCTTTGTAAAGAAAATACATAGGAAAATACATAGCAAACATATAAACAGGATGTAAAACATGATTACCATAACAGGGAAACAAATGTACATATTTCATAGGTATAAAGAAATGGAACTAGTAATATAAGTTAAATTCATAAAAATATTCATGGGAGTGTGAGGGGTTACAGCCTCAAAATCTCAATGCGTTTTTGTCGGTAAACTGACTCATCAGGAGCGGATGCTGAATGTCTGAAAGTGATAAAAGGTGTTCTAAATCAAAAGCCCATAATATGGAAAATATTATATGTAAAGAGGTTTATATAGAAAAAAAAAGAGATGGTCAAGTCCACTAACTTACATCCCGATGGAATGCTGAACTTGAATAATCCTGGTATGCAGGAGTCACCACATCAGGCCTCCCCGGGAGCTTAGGTGCAAAGGTCTGCCCGAAACAAACGGCCCACACTGAAAAGGCCCCAGCCAGTGAACAAGTATAGTATATTGAGCATTGTGCCAGTAATGGAAAGTAAAATCTGTAAAATAAATGAAAAGTATTGCATATGATAAACCCAGCAACACTGTCAAGCGCACAGAAAATAGAATACATAGAAGAAAGAAGGTAAAAGAGAGTGACGTAAAAGTGCAAGATAGGGCATTGGTAAAATTACACCTCCTGAGTAGTGTGCAAAAAAGAAATAAAGATTAAATGTAAAGTGAAACAGTGAAAATTGTGAAAAAGTATAAACAAACCAGAAAAAAGTGAACAAGTAGCATTTAGAGAATCGTGAAGAGAGATACACCTGTTAGGTGATATTCATAGGAAATCAATATAAGTATAAAGTGAAAAGAGTGTAATAGTAAAGTATAAACAGACATTGACATATGGAATTACCCATTAGTGACAGGTACCGAGTATTGGTGTGAAGTGAAGAAGGCAGTGCAAGCCGGACATCTGGTCAACTGTGAGTGGGGACGCCCAGGTGGGCCGGGTAAATAGGGTGGATACGCACCAATGTCATGCAAGCGTGATGATGGGCGGGAAGTGCCTGCCCGCCAATGGCGCCAAACCTATTCCCGCTAGCACATCCGCTAGATGGAAATAACCAAGCGGCGCACAATGAGGATGTCACTGGTGCGGCATATGCGTGGCGTCGATACGCGCGAGGCTATCCGTCCCCATGACACCTGTCAAAACCGAAGGGTGGCAGGGGGCTGGAGTCTGATGGGAATCGCAGCTCCCGGGGAAATAAGGATAGAAGACACCCAGAGCAAAGCAGGCATGATGAACAACATTCACTAGGGATGAAAGAACTACAGAACATGTAAAAAGGGTCACATATAAAAACAACGCATTGCAAGTGCACATAAACAATAAATAGCATCTAGAGGGTAGGGGTCATAAGAAAGAATCCTGTTTTTCCCTACGGCAAGTATATAAGCGTTAAAGGGGTAGGTACATGCTACCCATTGTGTTAAAGCTCTGCCACCATCCTTTTTTTCGAGAAAAAAAATAATTTCTTTGTTTCTGTTATAAAATTTTGCAAATTTGTAATGTTTCTTCATAAATTTTGGCCACAATTTATACTGCTACATACCTTTGGTAAAAAATAACCCAAATTAGTGGATATTATTTGGTCTGTGTGAAAGGGAGGAGGCAGAAGCGGACTTCCTGTAACAATTTTGATTAGCGGCAAGAATGGAAAGTGTCATTATAATGGGGGATTTTAATTATCCAGACTTATGCCCTGTACACACGATAGGATTTTCCAACAACAAAATCCATGGGACTTTTTCTGACGGTTGTTAGCTCAAACTTGTCTTGTATACACACGGTCAAACAAAGTTGATCGGAAATTCCGAACGTCAAGAATGCGGTGATGTACAACACGTACGATGAGCCGAGAAAAAGTTCAATAGCCAGTTTTGCTTGATTCCGAGCATGTGTGACACTTTGTGCATCGGAATTGTGTACACACGATCGGAATTTCCGACAACGGATTTTGTGTGACAACAAGGTCCTATCACACATTTTCCATCGGAAAATCCTATCGTGTGTACAGGGCATTAGACTGGGTGGAAGGGACCACGCATTTATCTAAGGCTCACCAGTTCTTTAATGTCTTACACGACAATTTCATGGGTCAGATGGTAAATGATCCAACTAGAAACAAAGCGTTACTAGACCTACTGATTACCAACAATACAGACCTGTTTATGGATGTGGAAATATGTGAAACAGCGATCACAGGTCAATTTGTTTTTGTATAAATCACACAAATAGGAAACAAAGTGAATACAAAGACACTGAATTTCAAATGAGCCAACTTCCCAAAACTATGTTCCTTGCTAGATGATAATAATTGGGATAAAATCTTAGGAACGAAGAGCATGGAGGAAAAATAGGTATGCTTTAAGGGCATTTTAAATAGGGGCATTAGCCAGTGCATCCCAATGGGAAATACATTTAAAAGAGCTAATAAAAGTCCTGGGTGGCTTAACTCCAGCGTAAAAAATACATATAAAAGCAAAGGAGAAGGCCTTCAAAAAATACAAGGCTGAGGGATCATAATCAGCATTCCAACTTTACAAAGAATACAACAAGAAATGTAAGGGGGCAATCAGGATGACTAAGATAGAACACAAAAGGCACATAGTGGAAGAGAGTAAAAACAATCCCAAGAAATTCTTTAAGAACATAAATAGTAAGAAAGGGAGGTCAGATCATATTGGTCCCATAAAGAATGATGAAGTAAATCTGGTTACTAAGGATATTAATTTGTCACCAGGACCAAATGGCTTGCACCTGAGGGTCCTTAAGGAACTCAGTCAAGTAATTGACAGACCATTGTTCCTAATTTTTACGAACAGGCGATTGACTGGAATGGTACCAGCTGATTGGAGAAAAACCAATGTAGCACCAATATTTAAAAAAGAGCCAAGATACATCCCTGAAAATTACAGACCAGTTAGCCTAACATCAATTGTATGTAAGCTCTTAGAGGGGAGGATAAGGGACTATATACAAGATTTTAGCAATAACAACCGTATCATTAGCAGTAATCAGCATGGATTCATGAAGATTCGTTCCTGCCAAACCAATCTATTAACCTTCTATGAGGAGGTGAGCTGCCATCTAGATAAAGGAAGGCCCGTAGATGTGGTGTATCTGGATTTTGCAAAAGCATTTGATACAGTCCCCCATAAACGTCTACTGTACAAAGTAAGGTCCATTGGCATGGACCATAGGGTGAGTACATGGATTGAAAACTGCTTACAAGGGCGAGTTCAGGGGATGGTAATAAATGGGGAATACTCTGAATGGTCTGGGGTGGAAAGTGGGGTCCCCCAGGGGATCTGTCCTGGGACAATCCTATTTATTTATTCATAAACGACCTGGAGGATGGGATAAACAGCTCAATCTCTGTATTTGTGGATGATACTCAGCTAAACAGGGCAATAACTTCTCTGCAGGATGTGAAAACTTTGCAAGAAGATCTGAACAAATTAATGGGGTGGGCAACTACATGGCACATGAGGTTTAACATAGAAAAATGTAAAATAATGCATTTGGGTGGCAAAAATATGAATGCAATCTACTCACTAGGGGGTGAACCTCTGGGGGAACCTAGGATGGAAAAGGACCTGGGGGTCCTATTATATGGCAGGCTCAGCAATGACATGCAATGCCAAGCTGCTGCAAGCAACGCAACCAGAATATTGGCATGATTAAAAAGGTATTAACTTCAGAGATAAAGCGATAATTCTCACGCTCTACAAGACCTGGAAGTTTTTGGAAAATGTGGAAAAAAATATTAAAAAACTATTTTTTTTTACACAAAGTTGTCCATTTATAAGATATTTACAACACATAGCAAAAATGACACCCAAAAATACATTCTGCTACTCCTCCTGAGTATGGCGATACCATATATGTGAGACTTCTACACAGGCCCAACATGCAAGGAACACATAGTATGCACATACCAAGAATTACACCCCAAAATACATTCTGGTGAGCAAAGAGTAAACAAAAAAGATTACCTGTGGTTTTAGTAGCACAATTGTCCACAGAAGAATAGCAATGCTCCAGGCAGCAGGCAGGGACTTGGTCAACAACAGCGAATGAATTGTCCAGGCAACAGGCAGAAATACTGTCCATAATCAGTACAGGCAGGAGGCAGGGATACTGTTCATATACAGTCCAGGGTCAGTGCAGGCAGAGATATTGCCAGCAGCAGTGCCAAAATATTGGTTCTGGTGGTAGGCAGGAACATGGTCCATAGTACAGGTAGCAGGCAAAGGTGTGGTCAGTTCATGCGACAGGCATAAGCATGATGGCAGTAAGTCCTACAGACAGCAGACAGAAGTAGGGCCTCGTTCAGGACAGAATGGGGACAGGGCAGAGGCTTCCCGCACCCAAAACTCTTTGAAGCCTCTTTTCTCCAGACCCTATTGTGGGAATAAGAAAACAAAAAAAAATATTTTTCTTCATCGATAAAAACTATTCTGGAGCCCCTCACATATGTGAGACCCCTGTGTTGTGAATCCCACTACTTCAGTAGCATTGTACAAGATCAGTCCAAGAAGCAGGCAAAAAACATGGTCAAACAGTCCAGGGTCAGTTCCAAATAAGGCAGAGGTATGTACAGAAGTGGTAGGCAGAAGCGTGATCGACCAGGCCAGGGTCAGTTCAGGAGCATGCAGTGGCATAAGGGGTGTGAAGGTAAATGTCAGGAACTGAAGATTACGTTTACCATACTTCACTAAAAATTTAGTGATGTATGGTAACGGTGGAAACAGTCACCTATGCAGAGGCCTGGTTGGGAAGGACACTGGGGACAATAATAAGAGGTGTTTCTTCTAACTCCTCCACTGGTACACACCTTACATCTTTTCTGACGTCTTTGGCCTGTTGGTCTGGGAGGGATTTTATTGGGAATATGGCATTCTCTAATCTACTAATAACATCTACTAATAAGTCTACTAATAACATTGGAGCCAATGTTTTTGGGTGGACCGTTCGGCAATATAAAGGCAATGATAATTTCCTCCTGGTAGCCAAGGAAGGGTTTGGGGCTTTGGGTGGAGTTTCAGTAGATTATATAGGAGTTGTATATGGCCAAATTAAAAAAAAAATAATACTTTTCTATACCAATGGTATGTTCGTCTTGTGGCAAGGTAGGGTTTGAACATTTGGTTGTTGAAGTCGACCTTCCCACGAACAAATTGTATACGTGAACACATGTTGGCTTTTGGATGGGACCATTCCTTCTGGGGATTTCCACGTAGGTGTTTTATGGATCGAAGGAAACATGTTGAGATACCTTCTGTCCCTCCACTTCACAGCCAGAATTTCCTTGTTTTGCAGACTTGCCGCCTCCCCTCTTCTCAACTTCATATTGACGAGCCTTTGAGGAATACCCTTCCTGTTCTTCCTCACAGTGCCACATGCTGGCGTCTGCCTCCAGTGAAGGTTGCGGAACAGGGGCAGACTTGTGTAGTTATCTACATACAAGTGATAGCCTTTCTCCAGTAGTGGGTATATGAGGTCCCAAACAACTTTCCCGCTTGATCCTGAGTAGTCTGGGCAATTAGGGGGATGCAGCTGGGTGTCCTTCCTTTCGTACACTATGAAGGCATATGTTTACCCTGTGGCTCAGTCACATCATTTATACTTTCACCCCATAGCGGGCCCTTTTGCTGGGGATCAATTGCTTGATTCCCAGCCTACCGCTAAATTTGACAAATGACTCATTCACTCATTCACTCATGTCGGTTGGGGTAAACAACTGGGGGAATGTTTTCAGAAAAATAATTTAGAAGTGGCCAAATTATATAATTTTTGTCATAATTTGGGTCATTTCCGGGAGGGCACTGGGTAATGTCATTATAATGCAGGAACCTCATTATCATAAGATATCTGGTTCTGGGCATTACCGCAGAGAAGAAAGGCATGTGGTGGATGGGGTCGGTTGACCAATATGAATGCATTTTTTTGGTGAGTCCCATACAGAATGTGAGGCCCAAAACAAATCTTAAACTCCTCCACTGTTTCTCTATTCATAGAGACAGGAATAATAGGACGTTGGGTTACTCAAAATAAATTGTTGTGCATACAGGTTGCACTGGGCCACAATTGATGCTAGCATGTCCTTTGTAAAAATGAAAGAAATTGATTGGGGAAAAATTCTTTGTGTCCACCTAGACTCCTGGCTGGGCAGTGAAAGGGGGAATGTTAGCTTCTCCTGAGTTAGGAGAAAGCCACAAGGGGTTCTGAAGGGAATAGGGAAAGCTGGCATGGGTCCTAACCCTTTGGGGCTGCGGTAACACCTCACTAGTACTTGGCCTTTCTTGCTGAGGTACTGTGGTGCTGGTGGATGGCCTTCTGAGTCTGTCAGTGTTCTACTGATTAGGACTAGCTCGTAATTGACATCAGACTCAGAATCCAAATCCAAAGAGAGCTTGCAGTTGCTTTCACATATACATTGTTGTTGTTGGTGGTGATGAGCCTGCACAGATGTGTGCTGATAAGCCTGCACTGATGGGTACTGATGAGCCCGCACAGATGTGTGCTGATAAGCCTGCACTGATGGGCACTGATGAGCCTGTACAGATGTGTGCTAAGCCTTCACTGATGAGCCAGCACTGATGAGCCTTTGCAGATGTGTGCTGATAAGCCTGCACTAATGGGCACTGATGAGGCTGCACTGATGAGTAGACATGTGCATTCGTTTTCGTCCAAAAGCATTTTCGTCCGAATTTCAGCTATTTTCGTTTTCGTTTTGACAAACGATAACGAAAGCACAAAATCCGAAAAACGAAAGATCCGACATAAATAAATGCTTTATTTTCGTTTTCATTGTTACAACAATTCGATATAGAATAGGAGATTCGACATGACTCTGACAATAACAATCTGTCTATAGAACCTGTGGTCGAATGTGCCTAACCTTACCTCTATTAGTCCAAGATTATATAGAGAAAATATTCGACAGAGAAAAAAGATTTGACAGAGAGAAAAGATTCTGCAAGTTACTGTCCTAAAAAGTGTTTGGGGACCCGGGTCCTGCCCCAGGAGACATGTATCAATGCAAAAAAAAGTTTTAAAAATGGCCGTTTTTTCGGGAGCAGTTATTTTAATAATGATTAAAGTGAAACAATAAAAGTGTAATATTCCTTTAAATTTCGTAGCTGGGGGGTTGTCATAGTATGCCTGCGAAGGGGCTCATGTTTCTGGTGCTTAGAACTGTCCCTGCACAAAGTGTCATTTATGCAGGAAAAAAAGTCCTTTAAAATCACTCGCAGCTATTATGAATTGTCGGCTCCGTAATACAGAGAACACTCATTGAAAGTCATTGATAAAAAAATAAATAAATAAATAAATAAATAAAAAAGCGTGGGGGTCCCCCAAATTCAATTACCAGGCCCTTCAGGTCTGGTATGGATATTAAGGGGAACCCTGCCTCAAATTTAAGAAAAAAATTGACGTGGGGTTCCCCCTAAATATCCATAACCAGACCCTTCAGGTCTGGTATGGATATTAAGGGGAACCCCGCGTCAAATTTAAAAAAAAATTATAGGGAGATATAGTGGGTACAATGCACTTGAATCACGGGCACAACGTATATACACATGCATCGGCGGGAGGTGGGATACACACAGTATAATGGAATATGTGAATGGTATTAGGAAGGGTAAAAAATGAGGCACAGGTTGGGTTTAAGGGGAGATGGGTTAGGGAGGGGGGGAGGGGGGATGAGGAAGTATGTGAATGGGTGGGAAAGAGAAGGGAGTTTGAAGGTATGGGTGAGGTTGTAATGGTCACAGGAAAAGCCCCTAGGGGTAACCTAGAAGGGTATAGGGAGGGGTGGGGGGTAGGAATAAGGAATAAAAGGGGAAATAATGGACAGGAAAAGGGTGAAGATTGCACAGTAATAGAGGATAAATTAAAAATAATGTTTGGAATATATGAAAAGCTTATCTTTTCTCTTTCACAGTGGGGAAGTTTAGGACAGAATGGTATTACAATATTCAAAAGGACACACAAGGATATTAGGAACTCTATCCCGAGTAAGCTTTTCTATCTCCTTTTGTTCCCTCACATTTCGCAACTCTTTTCTAGAGGGGGGTATAGAGAACATCCCTATGAGATCAATTATAATATTGAGATAATTCCTTTTTCCTGTTTTTTTTACTGTTTTTCTGGAAAGGTATGCAGGATAGAGTTATGAATATTGGCTCCTGGAACGTTAGAGGGATGGGTACATCAGTTAAAAAAGCAACGGTGTTTGATGCCCTCGAAAAATGTGATATCGGGCTGATCTGCTTACAGGAAACGCATCTAACTGAGGACTCCAAGTTGGAGAACTACAGCAGGAAATTTCCCACTCAGTTTCACTCAGTCCACACCTCTTATTCAAGAGGTGTGGCTGTGTTGATAAGAAAAGAAGTAGCGTTTAACTGTCGGCAGATCAGCATCGATAAAGAAGGGAGATATGTATTTTTGCATTGTGTAATTGAAAATCGGGAGTATGTTATTGCAAATATTTATATTCCACCCCCGTTTAAACTGGATGTTTTATATAATCTAATGGAATTTATAGTAGGTAAATCTGGGATCCCAGTGGTAGCAGTGGGAGATTTTAACGAGGTTATAAATAAAAATCAGGATAGGTTCCCACCAGGGACAAATTTGCAGAGAGAGGGTGAGAGTCGGTTATCCAGGTTTATGCAAGAAGGGGGACTATCTGATTTGTGGAGAGTTCGGAATCCGGACCTCCTACAATATTCGTGTTTTTCAAGCTCCTACTCTTCACTTTCAAGAATAGACTTAGTGCTGGGGAACGAAGAAGCTAACCAAGTGGTAAGGGAAATAGTATACCAACCCAGGGGGGTGTCGGATCACTCATTGGTGACGGTATCGGTTAACTTAGAGGGGAGAAGCCCCTCGAAAGTATGGAAACTGAACCCAGTATGGCTCGAGATAATTGGAGATGCAAACAAAGTATTATCCCAGCTAGAAGAGTTCATAGAGCTCAATAAGGATACCGCTGCGAGTGGAGTGATATGGGACGCATTAAAGGCCTACCTCAGGGGTATCCTTATTCAACAGGTAGCGAAAATTAAGAAAATATCTAGAGAATGGGAGAATACAGTTAAAAGGGAGTTAGTAGGAGCAGAAAGAGAATATATAGCAAATCCCTCCACAGAGAAACAAAAGGTATGGTTAGATATACAGCAGAAATATAAAGCAATGATTATTAGGAAAGCTGAGAACAAAAGATTGTTCCAGAAACAAGTGGCGTTTGGGGAGGGGGAAAGTGTCGGGAAGATGTTGGCACACTTAGTGAAGACCAACTCCTCGCCATTCACCGTTCCCGCGATCAGGACAGAGAAGGGAGAAATCTCAACTCAGAGCTCAGTGATTATAGATACTTTCAGATCATACTATGCAAAATTGTACAGATCGCAGGGGATGAGGGGAGACGAGGAGATGGACAAGTTTTTTGGAAATATTAAAGTTCCTTCCCTTACCGAGGAGGAGAGTGAGATAATGGAAGCCCCATTAACATTAGAAGAAATTCAATCTGCAGTGACAGCAATGGCTAATCAGAAGTCACCAGGACCAGACGGTCTTCCATTGGAAACCTATAAACATTATGGGAAAGTACTGCTTCCAGAGCTTCTCAGAGTATTAAATAGGGCAAAGGAGGAAGGGAGATTGCCTACCTCGATGACGGAGACAACGATAATCGTTCTGCACAAGGAGGGGAAGGATCCGTTGGAAACTAAATCTTACCGACCTATCTCACTTCTGTGCACGGACGCAAAAATACTAGCTAAGGTACTGGCGGCCAGACTGAATAAAATTATCTCCAGATTAATACACCCTGATCAAACAGGATTCATTCCTGGTAGATCAACCAGCATGAATATCAGAAGACTATACCTTAACCTACAGATACCAATGGAAAATATAGGGAAAAGGGCAATTATGGCTTTGGATGTAGTCAAAGCCTTTGATAGTCTTGAATGGAGATACATTTGGCGGGTTCTGAGAGAATTTGGTTTCGGCTCTTCATTCATTGAATGGATAAAAACTTTGTATAATGGCCCCAGTGCTAGAATCAGGATTAATAACGAGTATTCAGATAAGATATTATTAGAAAGAGGTACAAGACAGGGGTGCCCTTTGTCACCCCTGATTTTTGCCTTCGCAATGGAACCATTAGCCATTGCAATAAGATCTAATGCTGATATGGCAGGCTTTCAAAGAAAAGAGAGGGAAGAAAAGATCGCGCTATATGCCGATGATATTCTCCTCTATCTGGGGGACTATGAGAAGTCAACCAGGCAGGGGGTGAAAGTCCTCGGGGATTTCGGCAGCTTCTCGGGATTAACAATAAACTGGGAAAAATCAGCTCTGATGCCTGTAGACACACTGGAGAGCCAAAGTATATTGGCAATCCCGCAGTTAGAAGTGGTGGAGAAAATAAAATATTTAGGAATAAACATACAAAGTGATGCAAAAAGGTATATAAGTGATAACGTCGCCCCCTTATTAGTCAAATTTAAAAATAAAATAGAAATCTGGAAGAAACTCCCTCTTTCAGTCGCAGGGAGATGTAATCTTATTAAAATGCTATGGATGCCACAGTTATTGTATCTGTTGCATAACTCGCCGTTATGGATAGATATAAAGTGGTTCAAAAAAATAGAAACACTATTTCGAGAACTTATATGGAGAGGAGGTACTTCAAGAATAGGCCTACAAATTTTGCAACTATCGACAAGGAAAGGAGGAATGGCAGTACCTCACCCAAGAAGCTATTTCTTAGCCGCACAATTGCAACATCTGGGGACGAGCAATGAGCTTAGTGGAGATATAAATAGGAAGTTAATGATTACTGGGACACCTCATAAAACCATAGTAGAGGTTTTGGAGGCAAATTCATTCTCCCATAGAACGCCCACAATAAAACTTGCTCTAAAAGTATGGAAGGCAGTAAAAGCGATAAAGGGTCTGGAAGGGATGACCAAAGAAACCCCATTATGGAATAACCTGAACCTACAGGAAATGGGAATGATAGGAAGGCACAAAGACTGGGAAAGCAGGGGGATTGACAGACTGGCTCAGTTGTATGAAGGAAATATAATAAAAACATTTAATACACTGAGAATGGAATATGATCTACCAAAACATTCGTTTTATAAATATTTACAAATCAGACACGCATTATCAAAACAATTTGGTACACCGGGGCCAGTGCGGAGCAAATCCCCCATCTATAATAGATTAAAATCTGAAGATAGTGCAAAAGGGTTTATAGCAGAAATATATCCACATATTTGCGAAGGGAGCATAGAAACCCCAGAGAAACTTAAAAGTAAAATAAAATGGGAGGAGGAAGTAGGAACATTCTCAGATGAGCAGTGGATGAGGATTCTGGAGGGGGGACATTTGATATCTGTCTCGCCAGCCCAGAGGGTGTCACACCTAATGCTGCTACATAGAGCCTATTATACACCGAAGAGGCTATACAGGTTCAGGCGAAGGGAAGATGACGGATGCCCGAGATGTCAAGTGACAGGAGATCTGATGCACATGTTCTGGAGGTGCCCTAAACTGTTTCGTTACTGGTCAGAAGTTATTGCTGATCTGAACGAAACATTTGGAGTGACGGTTGATGGGAACCCCAGAATGTGTTTGCTGGGCCTGAATGAGGGAATAAGAGGGCCGGCTTGTATAAATAAAGCAATAATGAGATGTATGTTTCAGGCAAGGAAGCTAATAGCGCAAAGGTGGCAGGCAAAAAAACCCCCATCGGTAGAGTGGAGACAATTAATTATAGAGACGATCTGGAAGGAAAAGGTAGTATATGTAAGGAGAGGGAATCTTAGGGAATTTAAAAAAATGTGGAAACCATGGTTAGATAGGTTGGGACACATAGTATAAAGGCTTGGAGTGACCGAGGATCGGGGGGAGGAAGGAGAGAGAGAGCTCTCGGTATAGGTGATAAGAAGTTAGAGGTATAGGGAGTAGCACGGTCACAGTCTCTGCATGAGGGGCCCACTGCTTCTTCCTGTTGTGTATGTGAAGGGGGGGGGGGGGCGGGGGGGAGAGGGGGTGGGAATTGTTAATGTGGAAAATGGAGTGTTTAACTGTATAAAGTTTGTTAATGGAAAAATTATTGTGAAAATAAATAAAGATTATGTAAATTAAAAAATTTTTTTTTTTTAAAAATTGATGTGGGGTTCCCCCTAAAAATCCATACCAGACCCTTTATCCGAGCACGCAACCTGGCAGGCCGCAGGAAAAGAGGGGGGGACGAGAGAGCGCCCCCCCTCTCTCCTGAACCGTACCAGGCCACATGCCCTCAACATTGGGAGGATGCTTTGGGGGTCTGTGACCCCTCAAAGCACCTTGTCCCCATGTTGATGAGGACAAGGGCCTCATCCCCACAACCGTGGCTGGTGGTTGTGGAGGTCTGCGGGCGGGGGGCTTATCAGAATCTGGAAGCCCCCTTTAACAAGGGGACCCCCAGATCCCGGCCCCCCCCTGTTTGAAATGGTAAGGGGGTACAAAAGTACCCCTACCATTTCACAAAGAAAGTGTAAAAAATGGTTAAATAAAACAAACACACTTTTGAAAAATTCCTTTATTAAAAATAAAAAAATAAAAAAAAGATTCCAGCGGCGGTAATCCACTCTTGCTATCCAGCGACGGACGGTCATCTCTCCAGCGATGGCTCATCTCATCCAGCGCAGCGAATCCATCCTTCTTCTGTCTCCGTGGAGGAGACACTGCAGGCATTCCGGCGGCTTGACGTTTCTTATATACGGAGGGCGGGGCCACCCGTTACCTGACCCCGCCCCCCTCTGACGCAAGGGGAAACCCGGGGTTCCCCGTGACGTATGGGTGACCCCGCCCCCCTCTGATGTAACGGAAACTTGCCTGTGTTACATCAGAGGGGTGCGGGGTCACCCATACCTCACAGGGAACCCCGGGTTTCCCCTTGCGTCAGAGGGGGGCGGGGTCAGGTGACGGGTGGCCCCGCCCTCCGTATATAAGAAACGTCAAGCCGCCGGAATGCCTGCAGTGTCTCCTCCATGGAGACAGAAGAAGGATGGATTCGCTGCGCTGGATGAGATGAGCCATCGCTGGAGAGATGACCGTCCGTCGCTGGATAGCAAGAGTGGATTACCGCCGCTGGAATCTTTTTTTTATTTTTTTATTTTTAATAAAGGAATTTTTCAAAAGTGTGTTTTCTTTGTGAAATGGTAGGGGTACTTTTGTACCCCCTTACCATTTCAAACAGGGGGGGCCGGGATCTGGGGGTCCCCTTGTTAAAGGGGGCTTCCAGATTCTGATAAGCCCCCTGCCCGCAGACCTCCATCAACATGGGGACAAGGTGCTTTGAGGGGTCACAGACCCCCAAAGCATCCTCCCAATGTTGTGGCCATGTGGCCTGGTACGGTTCAGGAGGGAGGGGGGGGGGCGCTCTCTCGTCCCCCCTCTTTTCCTGCGGCCTGCCAGGTTGCGTGCTCGGATAAAGGGTCTGGTATGGATTTTTAGGGGGAACCCCACGTCAATTTTTTTTTTAATTTGATGCGGGGTTCCCCTTAATATCCATACCAGACCTGAAGGGTCTGGTTATGGATATTTAGGGGGAACCCCACGTCAAATTTTTTCTTAAATTTGAGGCAAGGTTCCCCTTAATATCCATACCAGACCTGAAGGACCTGGTAATTGAATTTGGGGGACCCCCACGCTTTTTTATTTATTTATTTATTTATTTTTTTATCAATGACTTTCAATGAGTGTTCTCTGTATTACGGGAGCCGACAATTCATAATAGCTGCGAGTGATTTTAAAGGACTTTTTTTCCTGCATAAATGACACTTTGTGCAGGGACAGTTCTAAGCACCAGAAACATGAGCCCCTTCACAGGCATACTATAGACAACCCCCCCCCCCTACGAAATTTAAAGGAATATTACACTTTTATTGTTTCACTTTAATCATTATTAAAATCACTGCTCCCGAAAAAACTGCCGTTTTTAAAACTTTTTTTTGCATTGATACATGTCCCCTGGGGCAGGACCAGGGGCCCCAAACACTTTTTAGGACAGTAACTTGCAAATTAGCCTTTAAAATTAGCACTTTAGATTTTGAACGTTGGAGTCCCATAGACTTTAATAGGGTTCTAAAGTATGCTATATACTAGCTCCGTCGAATCTTCTTTATACATTCAACAGACACCATAAGCCTTCAAAGACAGATTCGACCGTAATTCATGTGGATTTTCGGACGAATGCAATTTTTGAACGAAAAACGAAATAAATAAAAACGAATTTCGGGAGTAACTAAATAAATTAAGTTTTCGGACGAAAACGAAATTCCGAAACGAAATATTTTACTCTGCACATGTCTACTGATGAGCCTGCACAGATGTGTGCTGATAAGCCTGCACTGATGGGCACTGATTAGGTGGCACAGATGTGTGCTAATAAGCCTGCACTGATGGGCACTGAGGAGCCTGCACAGATGTGTGCTAATAAGCCTGCACTGATTGGCACTGATGAGACGGCACAGATGTATGCTAATAAGCCTGCACTGATGGGAACTGATGAGCCTGCACAGATGTGTGCTAATAAGCAGGCACTGATGGGCACTGATGAGGTGGCACTGATGAGCCTGCACA
The DNA here is from genome assembly GCF_037356315.1 of Lithobates pipiens. Classification (NCBI taxonomy): domain Eukaryota; kingdom Metazoa; phylum Chordata; class Amphibia; order Anura; family Ranidae; genus Lithobates; species Lithobates pipiens. The sequence continues at coordinate 128,846,587 of NW_027507787.1, read as the reverse complement.
GATGTGTGCTGATAAGCCTGCACTTATAGGCACTGAGACGGCACTGATGAGCCTGTACAGATGTGTGCTAATAAGCCTGCACTGATGGGTGCTGATGAAGTGGCACAGATGTGTGCTGATAAGCCTGCACTGATGGGAGCTGATGAAGTGCCACAGATGTGTGCTAATAAGCCTGCTCTGATGGGAACTGATGAGGTGGCACTGATGAGCCTGCACAGATGTGTGTTAATAAGCCGGCACTGATGAGGTAGCACTGATGAGCCTGCACAGATGTGTGCTGATCAGCCTGCACATATGTGTGCTGATAAGTCTGCACTGTGGTGGCACAGATGTGCACGGATGGGCACTGATGACACGTTGAATGTAGGCACTGATGACACTTATAACCGATAACACTGATGACTGGCACTGATGGGCACTGTGACACTGATGGGCACTGTAACACTGATGGGAACTGTATAAGATGGTGAATAGATAAAATCACTCATGCTGCAGCACAGATCGCTCTCCCTGCTCACACAAGGTCTCTGTAAACATGATAGGCACAGACTCCATACCTGCGCCTTCCTACCAGGTTGGGGACAGGGTCTGGCTGTCATCCCGCAACCTCCAACTTCGTATATATTTACATTTGAGATCATCTCTCATTGGACAAACCAATCACATGGTAAATGGATCTGTGATTGTCTGTGCCCAAGGGACACAACAGTCGCAAATTTTCCCTAATATGGACATGCAGGGAGCTTGCAAAGGGGAGTACATCTATTCCCAGCAATTAAGGCTTGCGCTGTAGCAACCATTTGACTATAGGGGTGGGCATGAGGAGGTTAATTGTGTCAATGTGCAGAGTGAATCTGTTGAGTGGGAGTGAATTTTTCATAAATAATCAGCTCATGCATTTGCATTGCTCCAATGAGGAAACTAGCAGAGTCTGCATTTCCTTGGAAGTAACTCTTTGGGGGTATAGCACCAAAACTGTTTTTTTTTTGCCCAAAATCGAACTTGTATGTTAGTTCAGACATTATGTTTCTGGGAACATCTGGAGTGTATCGTTTTCAATCAATCAGCAGACTAAAGCAGGGTTCAAAAAACGCTGTGTATTTAGGGATCTCCCCCACTGCAATATTGTATTCTGACAGGGGGGACTCCAACCCCCACTCGTCAGAATACACTGATCAGTCTTGCAACCATTCGACAGGCTTCTGTTGAACAGTCATACTGGAAATCCAGCATTCCCCCTGTCAGAATACCAAAATTTAGCCGGTTCAGCAGGATCTAGCTGAATTTCAGTACGTGTGTGCAGGCTTCATAGATTTACATTGTGAGATGAAAAGGTAAAGCAAACGATTGTGTGGCACTTCCAAACAGGACGCAGAGTCTGTGTATGCAATGATTTAAGATGGTTTCTCTATGGACATGGAAAGTTTGAAAACTTTACATACAAACTAGGTTTGTAAAACACTAAGCCCTTGTACACACAGTCGGGCATTCTGACAACCAAATCCGTTTGATTTTGTCTGAGGGATTTTGTCCGAAACTGTTGCATACACACTGTCGAACAAAGTTGTCGGAAAATCCGATCGTTCAGAATGTGGTGACGTTATTTCGTTACGATGGGTTTGGTATTGGAATTTGTTCTGAGCTTGCGTGGCACTTTGTCTGATCAGAATCCTCTACAAACGATCGGACAAAGTCTGGTCGGATCATGTTGTCGGAAAATTTTATAGCCCTGCTCTAAAACTTTGTTGGTCAGATATTTCGATGGAAACAGTCCAATGGAGCCCACACACGGTCGGATTATCGGACAACACGGTCCAATCGGACATTTTCCGTCGGAATGTCCGACCGTGTGTACAAGGGCTAACACTAGCCACTTCTGTCTACAACACTTCACTTCTAGCCTCACTGGACACACTGAACCCCCTCACTACACACAGAATCAGGCCCGACCCCTACAACCTTGGCAAATAGATGACACTAGAAGTCTGAAAAAACATAGTTGTGCTCATGAGCAGAAAGATTTCTACCAATATAAATCTGCCCTCAAAAATACAATTCCAGCCTCCTCACTACCAAGCAGACCTATTTTATCACTCCCATTAACAACTTATCATCCCATCCCATCAACTCTTCTCTACCTTCAACTCTCTACTTCTTCTTCCATTGCCTCCACCCACTAACCCACTCACTGCCCAGGAGATCGTCAATCACTTCAAACAGAAGATTGATACAATTTGCTAGGAAAACTTTGCTGTTAAATAGTTACATAGTAGGCGAGGTTGAAAAAAGTACATCAAGTGAGAGGTTTATCCCATCCTCCGGGCTGTTTATGAATAAATTAAATAGGATTGGTCCCAGGACAGGACCCTGGGGGACCCCACTTCCCCCCCCCGCACCATTCCGAGTACTCCCCATTTATCGCTACCCTCTGAACTCACCCTTGTAGCCAGTTTTCAATCCATGCACTCACCCTATGGTCCATGCCAATGGACCTTACCTTGTACAGTAAAAGTTTATGGGGAACTGTATCAAATGGTTTTGCAAAATCCAAATACACCACGTCTACGGCCTTCCTTTATCTAGATGGCAGCTCACCTCCTCATAGAAGGTTAATAGATTCTTCATGAATCCACGCCGATTACTGCTAATGATACCGTTGTTACCATTGTCATTACTAAAATCTTGTATATAGTCCCTTATCATCCCCTCCAAGAGCTTGCATACATTTGATGTTAGGCTAACTGGTCTGTAATTCCTAGGGATGTATCTTGGCCCTTTTTTAAATATTGGTGCTATATTGGCTTTTCTCCAATCAGCTGGTTTCATTCCAGTCAGTAGACTGTTCGCAAAAATTAGGAACAATGGTCTGGTAATTACTTGACTGCGTTCCTTAAGGACCCTCGGGGGCAAGCCATCTGGTCCCGGTGACTTATTAGGTTTTGCAAGTCTAATTGTAATTCTGTCCTCTTTGTAAATATAGACATTGATAGGAAATGGGGGGAATTAGGGAGAAAAAAATAAAAAATATATGGATGAAAGAACCTTCACATAAAAGACCTCAAGAGAAAAAATGTGGGTTCAGTTGGACTTTTTTGGCGTAAAAGAAGTTGTAAACACAACCGATATATTCAAGAGAACTTATCTCTATTTATTATCAAAACAGAAAATATAAACAACCAAAAATAAAAAAAAATTTTTTACAAACACAAAGAAGTTTTTTTCTCCTTATACATACACATTTATGACCTAATAGATATCCTGTCAGAGGTAATATAGTCCACTCAAAATTTCCAAAAAGGAAAAACAAAATACATATTTATATAAATATAAAATAGAGGATATCAACCATACAGTCAGAAATTACATATATTCTGGTGCTCTACATGTTTTGCGTCTAATAGATAACGCTTCTTCAGGAGCTGATAAAAGTGTTCTATATTGTAAGGAGAAAAAATAGAATAAAATAAAAGGAAAACATATATATGTATATATATAAAATAATAAAAACACATTAAAACATAAACATAAATTATATGTATCCGAATGAACATAGCATATTTCATTATGCCACCTGTCCAAATGCTAAGGTGTTTCATGGGATTGAAGGGCAGGAAAAAAAAAGGGGGGGGGGGGCAGGGGGGAAAAGGGGGGGAGAGTGGGGTAGGGGGGAGAGGGGAAAGGGGGAAGGGGAGGAGGGGGGGCACGGGGGGCATCACAGTGTGGGGGCGGATACAACATTCTTATTTTATATCTTCTAATATTCATCCATAATTACTTACATTTCTTCATAAGGTATATCCCAAAATGGGGAACCCAAGCCAACGAGGTAGGCAGAGAAGTTGACAAAGTTTCAAACACCCATTTTTCCACAAAAAAAGGGAAAAAAAGGGGGGAGGGTAGAGATTGGATGGTAAATGAAAATATAGGTTTACAATTGGTGGGATCACTTCAACATTGTGTTGAGCCCTAGAGCTTCAAACATACGGTTTTAGTAGGTATTCATAATATGTAGGTAGCCAGGAGGTAAGTGGTGATATATACTCTGGGTATCCCCTGAGCTGTATGAAAAAAGCATAATGGGAAGGGTATTTTAGAATTTAGTATAAGAACAGTCCAAATATAGAATGTGTGTATAGGGTGGAACAGATTAGAACTTGTTGATAGAGTGAATTATTAATTGTTTAAACCTCACCAAAGATGATGAGAAGAAGAGCTTAGTAAAACTTATTATATAATAGTAAAAATATAAAAATAAAAATAAAGAGTTAAAAATAAATTATTTTTATTTTTATATTTTTACTATTATATAATAAGTTTTACTAAGCTCTTCTTCTCATCATCTTTGGTGAGGTTTAAACAATTAATAATTCACTCTATCAACAAGTTCTAATCTGTTCCACCCTATACACACATTCTATATTTGGACTGTTCTTATACTAAATTCTAAAATACCCTTCCCATTATGCTTTTTTCATACAGCTCAGGGGATACCCAGAGTATTTATCACCACTTACCTCCTGGCTACCTACATATTATGAATACCTACTAAAACCGTATGTTTGAAGCTCTAGGGCCGCGTACACACGCGCGGACTGTTCGCCCAACTTTGTCCGTCCAACAGTTTCGGCAAACAGTCCGCTCAAACTTAGCATGGACGGACATGGCCACACACGACGGACGAACAGTTTGCTGAAACCGTGCGCGATGACGTGAACGGCACGTACGACGGGACGAAAAATACGACGTCCTATACACTGCATTATAGCTTTCGGCGTGAAAATCCTTTCTGAGCATGCGCGCAACTTTGTTTGACGAAGAAGCCTACACACGAGCGGACTGTTCGCTGAAACAAGGTTTCAGCGGACAGTTTTACGGAATTTCCGAAAAACCTTGTTCGTCCAACTGTCCGCTGAAACTGTCCGCTGAAAGCCCACACACGAGCGGACTGTCCGCCCAAACACTGTTCAGCGGACAAAGTTGGGCGAACAGTCCGCCCGTGTGTACGCGGCCTAGGGCTCAACACAATGTTGAAGTGATCCCACCAATTGTAAACCTATATTTTCATTTACCATCCAATCTCTACACTCCCCCCTTTTTTTTCCCTTTTTTTGTGGAAAAATGGGTGTTTGAAACTTTGTCAACTTCTCTGCCTACCTCGTTGGCTTGGGTTCCCCGTTTTGGGATATACCTTATGAAGAAATGTAAGTAATTATGGATGAATATTAGAAGATATAAAATAAGAATGTTGTATCCGCCCCCACACTGTGTTGCCTCCCGTGCCCCCCTCCTCCCCTTCCCCCTTTCCCCCCTCCCCCCTCCCCCACTCTCCCCCCCTCCCCCACCCCTTTTTTTTTTTCCTGCCCTTCAATCCCATGAAACACCTTAGCATTTGGACAGGTGGCATAATGAAATATGCTATGTTCATTCGGATACATATAATTTATGTTTATGTTTTAATGTGTTTTTATTATTTTATATATATATACATATATATGTTTTCCTTTTATTTTATTCTATTTTTTCTCCTTACAATATAGAACACTTTTATCAGCTCCTGAAGAAGCGTTATCTATTAGACGTGAAACATGTAGAGCACCAGAACATATGTAATTTCTGACTGTATGGTTGATATCCTCTATTTTATATTTATATAAATATGTATTTTGTTTTTCCTTTTTGGAAATTTTGAGTGGACTATATTACCTCTGACAGGATATCTATTAGGTCATAAATGTGTATGTATAAGGAGAAAAAAACATCTTTGTGTTTGTAAAAAATTTTTTTTTTATTTTTGGTTGTTTATATTTTCTGTTTTGATAATAAATAAAGATAAGTTCTCTTGAATATATCGGTTGTGTTTACAACTTCTTTTATGCCTAAAAAGTCCAACTGAACCCACATTTTTTCTCTTGAGGTCTTTTATGTGATGGTTCATTCATCCATATATTTTTTATTTTTTTCTCCCTAATTCCCCCCATTTCCTATCAATGTCTATATTTACAAAGTGATAACCAGGACGTGGCATTTTGTTTAATTTTTTTAGTGTATCCACAGACACCACCCTGTGATAGATACACATCCTTATTCATTTAAATACTAATTCTGTCCTCTGTTAACCATGATGGTGCTTCCTGTGACATGTCATGAGGATAAATATTGCAGTTTTCGTTACTGAAGCCCCCCCTATTCCCTCATGAAGACTGAGGAGAAGAATAAATTCAATACGTTCGCCATCTCTCTAACCTTAGTAACCAGATTCCTTTCATCATTCTTTTTGGAATTAATATGATCTCCCTTTCTTACTATTTACAGTATCTCACAAAAGTAAATACACCCCTCAAATTTTTGTAAATATTTTATTACATCTTTTCATGTGACATCACTGAAGAAATTATACTTTGCTACAATGTAAAGCAGTGAGTGTACAGCTTGTATAACAGTGTAAATTTGCTGTCCCCTCAAAATAACTCAGCATAGAGCCATTAATGTCTAAACCGCTGGCAACAAAAGTGAGTACATCCCTAAGTAAAAAATGTCCAAATTGGGCCCAAAGTGTCAATATTTTGTGTGGCTACCATTATTTTCCAGCACTTCCTTAACCCTCTTGAGCATAGAGTTCACCAGAGCATCACAGGCTGCCACGGGAGTCCTCTTCCACTCCACTATGACGACATCACAAAGCTGGTGGATGTTAGAGACCTTTTGCTCCTCCACCTTCCATTTGAGGATGCCCCACAGATGCTCAATAGGGTTTAGGTATGGAGACATGCTTGGCCAATCCATCACCTTTACCCTCAGCTTCTATAGCAAGGAAGTGGTCGTCTTGGAGGTATGTTTTGGGTCATTATGTTGGAATTCTGCCCTGAGGCTCAGTCTCTGAAGGGAGGGGATCATGCTCTGCTTCAGTATGTCACAGTACATGTTAGCATTCATGGTTCCCTAAGTGAACTGTAGCTCCCTTGTGCCGGCAGCACTCATGCAGCTCCAGACCATGACAGTTCCACCACCATGCTTGACTGTAGGCAAGACACACTTGTCTGTAATCCTCACCTGGTTGCCGCCACATATGCTTGACACCATCTGAACCAAATACGTTTATCTTGGTCTCATCAGACCACAGGACATGGTTCCAGTAATCCATGTCCTTAGTCTGCTTGTCTTAAGCAAACTGTTTGGGGGCTTTCTTGTGCATCATCTTTAGAAGAGACTTCCTTCTGGGACAACAGCTATGCAGTCCAATTTGATGCAGCTTGCGGAGTATGGTCTGAGCACTGACAGGCTGACCCCCCCACCCCTTCAACCTCTGAAGCAATGCTGGCAACACTCATACGTCTATTGCCCAAAGACAACCTCTGGTTATGATGCTGAGCATGTGCACTCAACTTTTTGGTCGACCATGGCGAGGTCTGTTCTGAGAACCTGTCCTGTTAAACTGCTGTGTGGTTTTGGACACCATGCTCCAGCCCAGTTTCAGGGTCTTGGCAATCTTCTTATAGCCTAGGCCATCTTTATGTAGGACAATAATTCTTTTTTTCATGTCCTCAGAGAGTTCTTTGCCATGAGGTGTCATGTTGAACTTCCAAGTGACCAGTATGAGAGAGTGAGAATGATAACACCAAATTTAACACACCTGCTTCCCATTCACACCTGAGACCTTGTAACACTAACAAGTCACATAACACCGAGGAGGGAAAATGGCTAATTGGGCCCAATTTGGACATTTTCACTTAGGGGTGTACTCACTTTTGTTGCCAGTGGTTCAGACATTAATGGCTGTGTGATGAGTTGTTTTGAGGGGACAGCAAACTTACTCTATTATACAAGCTGTATACTCAGTACTTTACATTGTAGCAAAGTGTAATTTCTTCAGTGTTGTCACATGAAAAGATGTAATAAAATATTTACAAAAATGTGAGGGGTGTACTCACTTTTGTGAGATACTGTATGTACTTATGCACATCTCTGGACTATGCTTTTCACTTCAACCAAGGGTAACATTTGGCTTTCTATTTATCTATGTTTTTTTGCGCTATCCTTGATTCTATCACCCATTCTATGGTGAGTCACTTGCCTGTTTCCACTTTCCACTCACGATCTGGTCCCTGCTTCTCTTCCCTTTGATAATGGCTTTTATATCTTACCCAATTATTTATTGTGTAGTCACTTTGCTGATACACTTTATTTACAATTTATCCTCTGGGCCCCTATTCAGCACTTATTACAACCACAGTTACTTATTGGGGACGACATCTCTATTGGTGCTCACTTCTTGTTTTCTGTTCACCGATGTGCTGCCGCAGTCACCGCCACTTCCGTTTCTGGGGATGATGTTCCCATAGTGCCTCCAGCTACTAATACTACCCATGTTATTGAATACCGTAGATTACTTATAGGTAAGAGTGTTGGGATTAAGTTGTAGTCCCCCCTCTTCCTGTTATTTTAGTTACTATATTATTAGGTATTTCAATTTTATTACAAACATACCTATACAGCATTTGCTCCTGATAAGTGTAAATTATCCACGAAACATGCGCAAAGCTATATACCAATGTATTGTCACAGCTACCATGCGTCTACTATGAGACTACCTTCATGAAATTTAAATCAATTTTACATTATTTTTTTTACATCATTTGTGCAATCAATCATGTCTATATGCAAGTTTGGGCTACATTTACTACAGATTAGTTACTATGTAGGAACACTTACGTGTGTGTATACATTTATATGTATTTATTATGTTATTTATTACATGCTATATGCATCCATGTGCACCATTAAATAGTATCTATTAATTGATTCATTTGGTTCTGGTGTTGTGCTTCATATAAAGTCCCACTGTCAGACTACAGCTGCCACCCCCAGGCATATTCCTGTGTACAGGCGCCAACCAAGAGGGCTCAGATGGCCACTGGCGCTTCTGTGAATGTGCATGCGTGATCGCGATCGCACACCTGCACGCGCACCTGTTACAACTGGCACCAGTTAGTCTATTTAAACTGAGCTTCAAGAGTGACAAGCTGCTGCTTGGTCTACAGCGTTACCTGAACCCTGATTCCTGTGTGTGTGACTTCTGATACCGAACTGGCTTGCTCCTGACTACCTCTGCCTGCCTCCTGCCCTGATATCTGGCTTCCAACGGACTGATCCCTGTCTCCAGTTCCTGTTACTAACATCTGTTGCCGAACTTGCTTGTGACCCGATTACGCTTCTGCCTGCTGTTTATGCCCGATCTGCCCATCTGTTGCCGAAGCCTGTTTGTGACCCGACTACACTCCTGTCTGCTGTCTCTGCCTTATCTGCCTGTCTGTTGTCTACCCGGCCTGTCCGACTCTGCTCCTTGCCACCAGCCTGCTTCAAACTCCGGTTCCCGGTGGTGCACCTCGGGCTGTCTTCTGCCAGTCTGCCAGCCATCTGCCATCACTTCAGCCTGCTACCTGCTGTGTTCCAACTTCCTGTTCGTGAGTTCCCGTCCTCTACTGGTACAGACTTCTGGACTGATCAAAGGCACTCTTACCCGTGCTCTTGAGCCTGTTGTCTCACTATCAGCGGCTCACAAACTGGAGCTGTACGAGGGGCCTTCCTCCACAAGTCAGGCTCACCCACCAGGTACGTGACACCTACCATTCCCCCATTCACCTTCTCCTCTTTTTTCAATATTTCTATTTTTTTTTACTCTCCTCCACAACGTGCTTTTCTTTTTCAATCTTAGCCGCCTTGATTGCACCCTTACATTTCTTGTTGCATTCTTTGTAAAGTTGGAATGCTGATGATGATCCCTCAGCCTTGTATTTTTTGAAGGTCTTCTCCTTTGCTTTTATATGCTTTTTTACATTGGAGTTAACCCATCCAGGATTTTTTTTTTTTTAGCTTTTTTAAATTTATTTCCCATTGGGATGCATGGATAATGCCCTATTTAATATGCTCTTAAAGCATACCCATTTTTAATCTGTGTTCTTTGTTCCCAGGATTTTATCCCAATTATTATCTTCTAGCAAGGATCGTAGTTTAGGGAAGTTGGCTCTTTTGAAATTCAGTGTCTTTTTATTCACCTTATGTTTGCTATTTGTGTTATTTATACTAAAACAAATTGACCTATGATTACTGTTAACTAAATTGCCCCGTGTTTCCACATCTGTGATCAGGTCTACATTGTTGGTAATCAGTAGGTCTAGTAATGCTTTGTTTATAGTTGGTGCATATACCATCTGACCCATGAAATTGTCCTGCAAGACATTTAGGAACTGGCAAGCTTTAGATGAATGCGCGGTTCCTTCCACCCAGTGTGGATAATTAAAATCCCCCATTATAATGATACTTCCCATTCTTCCTGCTAATTAAAATTGTGATAGGAGGTCCGCCTCCTCCCTCTGGTTAGAGGGCCTATAGCACACTCCCAGTATTACTTTCCCCTTAGTTCTGATACCCTCCACGCTTTACACTTCATGCCCACAGGTACAATCATTACTTCACTCTTTCAAGCCCATCACCGTAGATAAGGTTGCTAAACTGCTTGCCAATGTACAGCTAACCACCTGCTCTCTGGATCCTGTTCCCCCGCAAATGCTTCAATGACCCTCTGGCTCTATTCTACACTCTCTAACCCACCTCTTCAATCTCTCCCTCTTCTCTGGCATCTTCTCCAACTCTCTAAAACATGCATTAGTCAGCCCCATATTTAAAAAGCCCTCATTGGACCCAACCAATCTTTACCACTTCAGCCCTGGAAGATTTGGCAAGCGGTTAAACAACCTACGCTCCATTTCCTTACTCCCCTTTTTATCCAAACTCCTTGAACGTATGGTCTACAACTGACTGAGCGACCACCTTGCTGAGAATAGAATTCTGTCAGAAACCATGAATCAGACTGAGACAGAAGTACAGTTAAATCACACTTGTTTAATAGTAATAATAAAAGTAAACAGAGTAAACGTAGTCAAAACATAGCCAGAGTTCAGGAGCCGGAACGGATAGTCAGTCAAGCTAAAACGTCAGGGAGCCAGAGATGAGCATAGTAGAACAGTAAGCAGGATCAGGAGCCAGAAGGAATGTCAGCCAAGCAATTATTTAACAGGAACACAGGAGAGCATCTAGAGATGTGACCAAGGCGAAGGCAGAGATCATCTGGACCAGCCGACTTAAGTAGGCAGGACTGACAAGCAGGATATCAACAGGTGAGTCACTGTGGAGAGATAGGAGCTGGCAATTAGCCAACAGATGAGCAGCCAGCTCTAAAAAGGAAGGGCTGAGCCCAGCCCTGACAGTACCCCTCCTCAATGACCCCTCCCCCTGGGAGGACCATCAGGCTTGAGGGGAAAACATCTATGGAAATCACAGAGGAGGACAGGGGCACGTACGTCCGCGGATGAGACTCAAGAGCGTTCCTCTGGACCATACCCTTTCCAATGCACCAGGTACAATAAGCGCCCACGGAACCTACGGGAGTCAACAATGGACTGTACTTCATACTCCTCATGGTTCTCAACCTGTACAGGGTTCGAATCCCAACCATGACACCACCTGCCCGGAGCCCGCACGCCCCCCCCACGCCCGCCCGGGCCCCCCCCCCCCCACACCCCAAAGACATGCAGGTAGGCTAATTGTCCTCTGTCCAAAATTGGCCCCAGTATATGAATGGGGACCTTGGACTGTGGGCTCCTTGTGGGCAGGGACCGATGTGAGTGTGCAATGTACAGGGTTAGGGATAATTGTAGACACTCACTCAGGTTGAACTGGATGGACTGGTGTCTTTATTCAACCTTACTATGTAACTATGTAGGACAAGGCACCGAGGTGGTAAAGCGGTTGCAGACCAAAGTTTTCAATAAGGAGACATGAAATACATTTGACATACGCATATTAGAGGGAAGGTCTAGTGTGTTAGCCACTGGATTAATCCTGCGAAGAATACGGAAAGGACCAATAAACTGAGGTGCGAACTTCAGAGAGGGAACACGAAGTCAGAGGTTACGAGATGACAGTCAGACCCTGTCCCCAACCTGATAGGAAGGCGCAGGCAGGCGTCTGTGATCAGCATGGGGTCTGTACCTATAATTAGCATGTGGAAAACCTCCTAGATTTGTGCCCAAGTGGAATGAAAACCATGGAGATGCTCCACTAACACAGGAATACTCTGCGGAACAAATGAGTCAGGCAACATGGAAGGTTGGAAACCATAGTATTAAAATGTATGTTTTAATGACACAGCGTATGGTTACACTTACAAGACAATGTTATTCAGTGTAAAACAGAGCAAAAAAGAAGGGCCAAAACGGGCTGGGGAATACCAACCCAGGGATTTTTATCGGTATCAGATCAGCGAAATCTGCAATCAGATATTAATTGCTAAAGTATTTTTATTTATCCAACATACATCAATAGTTAACAAAACTACATTATACAACCATAAAACCAATAGTGAGGCTGGATATGGTATAGAACATTTCCAGGGTTACCCCACTTTGATACATAAAAGCACGAATGCTGGGCTGCGATTATTCAACATGTTTCGCTCATAGCTCAAGCTTCATCAGGAATTGGCGCAGCAGCAGAGCATAACTGATAAAATAAAAGAACAAAAGAACAACATATGTTTAGTACATAAACAATGTTTTCAAAATTAGAATACAAATTTCAAAAACATATATTATTTGCAAAGTAAGTATACATGTAAAAAAAAAGTAGTACATAAAGTCATATTCACAAATAATTGTAGGTATATCAGATCACAAATACCATATTCCATGAGGTGATAATCAACATAGTCAATCAAATAGAGATAATTATGAAAAATTGTAAAGATATCGTATCATTTCTCTTACCAATTGGGTCAGAATCCCCCAGGTCTATGAGTGTGTTTGCCGTTAATAGTAAATAAGTAAGAAGTTGGAAAGAAGGTGCAATCAATGCACCTACTGGCCAGTGAGTACACAAACTAAAAGCGACGCGTCACCCAAAGGTTTGGTCTGTAGAGAAAAACAATATATTTTGTATAATGGACCATTGTGAATTGATCCTAATAATGTTTAGAATGGAAAAGATTTTGTATGTATAAAAATCAGATTACCTGGGTAAATGAATCAATATTGGTATAAACTAGTTTCAAATGGCCAATATGAAAAAAAAAACATCGGTGTTGCCAGATAGTTACTTCAGTAATCTCTGTAATAAACAGATAAGGTAAACTCCATCAGCTGAGGAGAACAGGCTTAATCGATTAGGCTAAGTAGTAACAACAAGGAGATGAAAATAATAAGAGATTAATCTGGTAATCATAAAAAAATGTTATATATTAATGGAGCCAGCATACCTGTCATGTGGTGTGCAGTGACACCAGCTTGGAGATAGCCTGTTCAGCAGTTCATCCTCCGTCAATTGCCAACATGCAACTGACAGGGGGATGAGATTATATGTTTTCTCCAGCTCGGCGGCGTCTGACGTCATCGCCGAGCTGTGGGCGGATTCAGAGAAGGGAAACCTCTCACTCTGTGTCGAATCAAGCACCAGTATCCTGGTGCGCATGCGCGGACGACGCTGATCATCGCGGCCATCTTTAATTAAGAGTACTGACCGCAAAAGCGTGTAATTAACCTAACACCTTTGTTGGTCTTAGGGGGTCTCCGGCTATGTATAAGGGAAGACCTATTCTGTTTCTTTGCCCTTAAATAGGATTTTTTAAAGCATTTATTACTGTAACCACGGTACCGTAGATGTATTTGTAATTTTTTCTCTTCCAGCCCAAAATCAGTATCATTACTGCAATTTCTACTTAGGCGGGGATATTGCCCATAGGGAATACTAGCAATTAGAGGTGGAGGGTGCGAGCTGGAGGCATGCAGTACCGTGTTAGCAGCTAGGGGTTTTCTGAATAAGGTGGTTCGAATTTCACCATTGGAATTGACAGAAATTTGAATATCAAGAAAGGTCTTATTTACATTTCAAATCATTACCTTTATACCATACAATAGTTTATTGTTAAACCGTTGGTTCCGGTTTTCTCTTTACATGCCCCCTTATTTACATTGAATTCTGATTTGAAGATGAGGTCCCGCTGTTGTTGCCAACGCTATCGGTGTCACCTGACACTTATGGGTTGGTCTCCAGGTATCCCTTATGAATACCACTCACAGTATGGGCATGGAGACAATTAAAGTTGGCCGCGGGGCGGTCGCTGACGCGATCAATGTCGTCCACGCATGCGCACTGAATGAATGAATGAATGAAATACTTGTATAGCGCACAATGCGAACTGAATCGCCTCTAGGCGCTGTGGCGAGCTTTGATCATCTGCTAAAAGAGGAAGGTCTTGAGTTTTTTCCTAAAAGCCAGGTGATTTTCTTCCAGGCAGATGTTGATTGGTAGAGCATTCCATAGCCGAGGCCCTTGGACAGCGAATCTCCGATCACCCTTGGATTTATACCGGGCTTTGGGCACAAGGAGGAGGTTTTTGTTGGCTGATCGAAGACTGCGGTTTGGTGTGTAATGATTTATTTTCTCCATTAGGTATTGCGGAACTTCTCTATGCACGCATTTGTGGGTGAGGCAAAGGGTCTTGAACGTGATCCGATTTTTTACGGTTAGCCAATGTAAGCTCCTCAGTGAAGGAGAGATGGATTCCCAGGGTTTTTTTCCTGTTATCAGCCTTGCCGCCGTGTTTTGGATCAGTTGTAATCGCGCAAGTTGATATTGTGGTAATCCTATGTAAAGCGAGTTTGCGTTGTCCAGTCGTGAATTAATGATTGTTCCAACTACCACTGCTTTGTCATTCTTTGGGATAAAAGGGATGAGTCTGCGAAGCATGCGCAGCAGATGGTGAGATCGACTGACTACAGATCCTATTTGCGCATCCATTGACATTTGTGTGTCTAAAATAACCCCGAGACTCTTCGCTTTGGTCTTTGGGGAGATAGTCTGCCCAAAGACGGTTCGTGGAGACCAGGAGGTTTTGGTTGCGGGCTTATGATTTGGGTGTAAGATAAGAAGCTCTGTCTTTGATTCGTTCAGCTGGAGGGAGTTGGTGGTCATCCAGTCCTCTATTGATTTGAGGCAGTTTTCAAGTTGTTGTTGGTGATCTTTTTTTCCATTGATCCGGAAATAAAGTTGCGTGTCGTCAGCGTAAGAGTGGAAGCAGAGATCTGAGCATCTGATGATTTGAAGGAGTGGGCGAATATAAATGTTGAAGAGAACGGGTGACAAAGGAGAGCCTTGAGGGACTCTGCAGGTGACTGCCCGAGTTTCGGAGAGGAATTTTCCTAGTTTCACTGTCTGTGACCGATTTCCTAGGAAGGACGCGAACCATTGGAGATCTATGTCTTGGACTCCGGCTACTTCTGTGAGGCGAATGAGTAGAGTATTGTGATCTACTGTATCAAACGCTACACTTAGGTCTAGCAGTACAAGGAGACACGGCTCTCCATCATCTGCTGCTTCGAGGGCGTCATCCCAAATCTTGAGGAGAGCTGTTTCTGTTCCATGACCCGGGCGGAAGCCTGATTGCAGCGGGTCCAGGAGTTTGTGAGTATCCAGGTGAAGTTGTAGCTGATGTACTACAGCTTTCTCCATGATCTTAGAAATGGTGTTGAGGTTTGTAATTGGCCTACGGTTGTTTGGATCCTGAGGGTCCAGGTTTGGTTTCTTGAGTAGAGGTTTGACGATGCCTTGTTTGAGGATGCTGGGAACAATCCCTTCGTGGAATGATCGGTTTATGAGGTGGGTTATGGTTGGAGCCACGATGTCGGAGCATTCTTTCAGTAGTTTTGTGGGGATGATGTCAATAGGTGAGGTACTGTCACGCAGTTTATTAATGATGATTTTTGCGGTGTCTACGGTAATACACTAGGATACTGGCTCTTTATTCGACACAGAGTTTCGACACAGAGTGAGAGGTTTCCCTTCTCTGAATCCGCCCACAGCTCGGCGGTGATGTCAGATGCCGCCAAGCTGCAGAAAACGTATAATCTCATCCCCCTGTCAGTTGCCTGGTGGCAATTGACGGAGGATGAACTGCTGAACAGCTGGTGTCACTGCACACCACATGACAGGTATGCTGGCTCCATTAATATATAAAATTTGTTTATGATTACCAGATGGATCTCTTATTATTTTCCTCTCCTTGTTGTTACTACTCAGCCTAATCGATTAAGCCTGTTCTCCTCAGCTGATGGAGTTTACCTTATCTGTTTATTACAGAGATTACTGAAGTAACTATCTGGCAACACCGATGTTTTTTTTTCATATTGGCCATTTGAAACTAGTTTATACCAATATTGATTCAACTACCCAGGTAATCTGATTTTTATACATACAAAATCTCTTCCATTCTAAACATTATTAGGATCAATTCACCATGGTCCATTATACAAAATATATTGTTTTTCTTTACAGACCAAACCTTTGGGTGACGCGTCGCTTTTAGTTTGTGTACTCACTGGCCAGTAGGTGCATTGATTGCACCTTCTTTCCAACTTCTTACTTATTTACTATTAACGGCAAACACACTCATAGACCTGGGGGATTCTGACCCAATTGGTAAGAGAAGTGATATGATATCTTTACAATTTTTCATAATTATCTCTATTTGATTGAATATGTTGATTATCACCCTTATGGAATATGGTATTTGTGATCTGATATACCTACAATTATTTGTGAATATGACTTTATGTACTACTTTTTTTTTACATGTATACTTACTTTGCAAATAATATATGTTTTTGAAATTTGTATTCTAATTTTGGAAACATTGTTTATGTACTAAACATATGTTGTTCTTTTGTTCTTTTATTTTATCAGTTATGATCTGCTGCTGTGCCAATTCCTGATGAAGCTTGAGCTATGAGCGAAACATGTTGAATAATCGCAGCCCAGCATTCATGCTTTTATGTATCAAAGTGGGGTAACCCTGGAGATGTTCTATACCATATCCGGCCTCACTATTGGTTTTATGGTTGTATAATGTAGTTTTGTTAACTATTGATGTATGTTGGATAAATAAAAATACTTTTAGCAATTAATATCTGATTGCAGATTTCGCTGATCTGATACCGGTAAAAATCCCTGGGTTGGTATTCCCCAGCCCATTTTGGCCCTCTTTTTTTCTCTGTTTTACATATAATTCTGGGATGTGGTATCTTTTTCATTCAATCCCCTCTTCCTAATTTAGAAATCAGTTATAACGTTTGGGTGTTACCCACCCCTCACCTTCTAAGAAGTTGGGATTGAAGTAACCATTTTATTTACCTATAATTCATTTGATTATTGATATAATATCAAATTGATATCTACAAAATTATACACTTTTGCTTCTATATGATGCACAACTCTGTAAAGAAATCTGTATATTTGTAAAATATATATATATATATATATTTTTTTTTTTTCGGAATGGCAAATTACTGTGATAGCGCATTCGATGGGTTAATGGATAAGTTTCAACAATTTCAAAATACTATCAATGGTGGTCTATCAATGGATAGATTTTTCTTAAGACTTCAACGTATGCTTGAGAGAAAATCTCACCTCTATTGGAATAAACAATACTTATCCAAATATGCGGATGAACAAATGACCCCTTGGGGTTTAAGAATCCAAATTTTCCCTACCATTCATGAATTGGAAGCAGACTTTAAATTGAATTGGGAAACCAATTTACAACACTGTTCTGCTACAATGATGCAGCTTCTCTGTGCCCACTACTCCAAAGAACTGATTGTAGTGGACACAGAAATAGAGAAATTGTATGACAAAAACAAACAAATCACCATTGATGCACATTTTGTTGAACAAGAGGCTCTGCTGAAAGCAAATCTAGAACAATATGTCATGGAACTGTTGAAAATTAAAGAGAAAAAATGTATGAGAGATAAAATTGCCTATAATAATAATCAAGCATACAACTGGACCCCCCCCAAAAAAATGGAAGGAAAAAGCCTTTTTCTAAAAATACATCTAATTTTAAAACCACCAATTCTGAATGTTTCGGATTCTGACACCTCATCACAATCCACCGTTTCCATCTTTTCTTCACAGGTTTCAGATCAAGCTCCTGTTTCCAGGCAGCAAGTTACTCGCAAGCACATGCAAGGCACCGGAAAGGAAAGTAGTGGTAAGCACAAAAATACCTCACGAGTCACAACCGCGCTCCCATTAACACTCAAGCCGCACTGGGCAAATCAGCCAATGCGGGCAAAAATGGCCAATCAGACACTTCCGCACAAAATGGCACACCCGTTTCAATGTTGCCTGCAGCCCCACTAGAATTTACTTCGGGTCGGGCGGCGGCCTCCACTGAACCACCTTTTCGCACCGCTCCAATTTTCACCAAGCCTGTACACAATCCCCACAACAAAAAAACAATAGTAGATACATTATGTGCGATTCCGAAGCAACCCAAAACAAATTTGAAATAATCAATTTATCTTCAATTACCCTCACTGAAGCCCGAATTTCGGTCTTACAATTAGGATTGACTTTTTGCCCTACTCAAGCAATTGACAAATTTGAATTGGTCAAAGACTTAAATCTTTTTGCTCGGAAATTAATTTTCCGTGTTTTGTTTGATCAGTCCCAATCGGGAACTTTTTGCTCACAACAATCGCCAGAACTTCTTTCCCCTTCAGGCTTAGGTTTAAAAGAAAGAGGAAGCGGAGGCTCTCTTTCAGGGAGGATCCGCTCCATATCGTTCTGCCCCTCCTCCCCCAGCTCCCATCCCTAAAGAATACAAGCCTAAGTCGAATACATTTCCGGCTATGCAAGGCAATCCAAACATTTGGGCCTTCGTCCAACAAGTTACTAATGAGATCTGTCAAACTCAATGGCAAGATCCAAAGGAATCAAATTTAACTGACCAACAAAGGGCAGCCCTGATCTCTCTACATAAGGAAACACGCATTGTCATTAAACCTTCAGACAAAGGAGGTAATTTGGTTATTATGGACAATGCTCATTATGAGTTGATGGTTGAAAAGCTTTTGCAGAATAAAGAATGGTACAGAAAGATCCCTGAAAGCCATATCAACTATAATATTCTGCCTACCACCAAGGACTAATCAATAAACAAACTTGGCAGTATCTCAATGTTGAAAACCCAAAAACTCCCACCCTTTATGCGCTGCCCAAAATCCACAAACATGCTTTTGATCCCCCCGGCCGTCCGATAGTATCTGGCAGAGGTTGCCCTACAGAACAGGCAAGTCCTTTGGTGGATGATTTTCTTTGCCCTCATGTTGAGGGCCTTACCTCTTACCTACAAGATACTAGAGACCTTCTACGCACACTTGATGGAATTTGTATTCCTGAAAATGCTTGGCTTATTGCCCTAGATGTGGAAGCCCTCTACAACTCCATACCCCATGATTTGGGTGTTCGAGTTGTGGAGGGCTTGCTTTCCGAGGCAGGTGAAGCCCGAGCTGGCTACAATCAATTTATTTTACAAATACTCCATTTCATTCTGAAAACCAAATTGATGCATCAACTCACATACCCTTCAAAATGTACATCACCACTATTACCCTCTCCTATACCCTCAGCCGCTACTTAAACAAACGTAATATTAAATCAGTGCAATAATTTTCAAAAACCAAAAAATTATGTGACACGTAGCGCTCAATAGGTGAATGCTTAACCTCACCCTAACTAAAAATAAAAGTACCAGTAACATTCACATGTATACCATTAAATATATATGTAATCAGAGCTAAACATATAAAAATATATATAAATAAATAAATATATATATAATCAGTGCTGAATATATAAAAATATATATAAATAAATATCCCAAAATCTCCCAGTGCAATTAAATCACATAAATATTCAAAATTAATTGAAATACATAAAAATCATAAAAATAAAAAAAATATAAAATATATATATCAATCCAAATAAATAAAATCCAATTAGTGAAGTCCACATGAAAAGTGATGATCAGTGTCCACAAAAATTAAATTGCTCCTTCACCACACCAGCTGTGATCGTAAAGACCCCCCGTTGTGGGTGCACTCACCGGATCATAAGCCTCACACTAAAGTGTTCGGCAAGACAAGTTTTGTAGCCTCTAAATAGATGCCAACTGTATACCACCAGACTTGCAGAGCTCATGTCTCTTGATCCCTTCTCATCAGGTCATATAAGTATATACCTTGCAAAAGAATGGCAGTGTAAGCCTCCAATAGCGTAATACAGTTAAACACTTTAATTAAAATCAATCAAAATCCAATGCACTCACATGAAAAAATAAACGGTCAAGCCCAAATAGAAATCCACTCCACACTTGAACACTTGAGGTATCTCAATATCCTGGGGCATTGGTGGTCACGGCGGACCTTTAACTAGAAAAACAAATTGCTTCCATCTCACCCCTCCTCACACTCAGTCTCGCACAGCTGATTAGAGGCCAGTGTGGGTGTTTCCAGCAATCTCCTTGGTTTCTCTCCATTCAGCACCACCGCATGTCACCCAGAGCTCAAGCTAATCCACAATTACTTTCGCCAGATAGCCACGCCCCGACATGTTTCGTCATCCAATAGACTTATTCTGACTAACAACATCTTTATGTTTGGGCGCTCCCATTTCCTCCAGGTTCAGGGTGTGGCTATGGGGACCAAATGTGCCCCCTCATATGCCAACCTCTACCTGGGGGATGGGAGCGTCACATTTTCCATCATGACGATCTGCCTCCATTTTTCGGCCTCATTCCAGTATGTTGATTTATTGGGGGTCAATACATTTAATTTGAAATTTACCATGGAAAAGTCAAACTTCTTTGACCTTTCTTGATATTCAAATTTCTGTCAATTCCAATGGTGAAATTGGAACCACCTTATTCAGAAAACCCCTAGCTGCTAACACGGTACTGCATGCCTCCAGCTTGCACCCTCCACCCCTAATTGCTAGTATTCCCCATGGGCAATATCTCCGCCTAAGGAGAAATTGCAGTAATGATACTGATTTTGAGCTGGAAGCGAAAAAATTACAAACACGTCTACGGTACCGTGGTTACAGTAATAAATGCTTTAAAAAATCCTATTTAAGGGCAAAGAAGCAGAATAGGTCTACCCTTATACATAGCTGGGGACCCCCTAAGACCAACGAAGGTGTTAGGTTAATTACACGCTTTTGCGGTCAGTACTCTCAAGTACGCAACATTCTAAACAAATACTGGTACCTCCTCAGAGGAGATCCAAAGGTATCCAAACACATAAAAGAATATCCAGAGATCACCTTCAGAAGATCACGCTCCTTGAAAGATACTCTAGTCAGAAGCCACTACACCTCTCAAACCCAAGTAATCACCAAACAACAGAGAGGCTCAAGATCATGTCACAAGTGCAATTTTTGCAGACATATCTTTTTCTGACTCAATTTTACTACCGAACAAGCGTGTCTACAAACCTAAATTCTTGGTAAACTCCTAATCGGTAGGATTCGTTTATATTATGATTTGTCAATGTGACGCCTTTTATGTGGGTAAAACCAAACGTCCGTTTTTTCACCGCATCAGGGACAATGTGTCCCTGGTCCGGTCCAAAAAGATGGAAACCCCTATCAGTCGTCACTTTGGACTTGGACTTTTTCATAATTTTGATGACAGCTTGATGCACTTTTTTGCATTGGAACACATAGCCCCAGGGGACAGAGGGGGTGACTTCAATCAAATTCTATTACAGCGAGAGGCTCACTGGATTTTTGACCTCAAAGCAACTGAGTTGCCGGGCTTAAATGAAGCTTTCAGTTTTAAAGCGGGAGTCCGCCGGGACTCCGCGTTTTTTTTTTTTTTTTTAAAGTCAGCAGCTACAAATACTGCAGCTGCTGACTTTTAAAATAGTGACACTTACCTGTCCAGCGCGCCCGCGATGTCGGCACCCGAAGCCGATCTCTAGATCGACACTCAAGTGCTGCCGCCGCCATCTTGGGTATGGGAATCAGGAAATGGAGCCTTTCGGCTTCATTTCCCGGTTCCCTACTGCGCATGCGCGAGCCGCGCTGCGCAATGAGGACGGTCCCCGCTGCCTCTGGGATCTGTGTGTTTCCCAGCAGGCAGCGGGGCACTTGCGGAAGGGGGCGGGCACTTGCGGAAAGGGGCGTAATGTACGCCCCTTTCCGCAGAGAGCTAGCCCGGCAGTGGGTGCAGTTACCTGGATTATCCAGGTAACTGCACCCCTCTCCCCCCTGAAAGGTGCCAATCGTGGCGCCGGAGGGGGGGAGGAATCCGATGAGCGGAAGGTCCATTTTAGGGTGGACCTCCGCTTTAAGCCATTTCTTTAAATTAGGGTATCAAAGAATGTAATTTTTTTTTATATATTTTTTTTCCTCTGCCACTACGGTCAGAATCTCCCCGGTCGGTAATATTCGATATATATTTCAAATATGTGTCACTTTTTTACTAATTTGGGCCTTATTTACACGACCTGCTAAATAGGACACTTCCCCCTTAACAAATTGGTCTGTATGGCGCCCTGGGGACTTCACTGGCCCGCCCTGCTAATCAATCAGGCATATAACCAGTGTGTCCCCAACCAATTTGGGAAAATAGCTCACTCTTGTATGTCTAATATCCATCCAAATTATTACCCATATACTGTGCAATTCTTTATTATTTAAACCATCCGTTTCTGGGTTTAATTTAGTTTAGTATATTAATGCCTGCTTTTTCAGGTCTGTTTTTCATTTATATTGACACCAAATTTTGGATGAGGTCCCGCTTGTGTTGCTGTTGCTAGGGATCATTTACCATACCTTATTTACATTTCAAATCATTACCTTTATACCATACAATAGTCTATTGTTAAACCGTTGGTTCTGGTTTTCTCTTTACATGCCCCCTTATTTACATTGAATTCTGATTTGAAGATGAGGTCCCGCTGTTGTTGCCGACACTATCGGTGTTACCTGACACTTATGGGTTGGTCTCCAGGTATCCCTTATGAATACCACTCACAGTATGGGCATGGAGACAATTAAAGATGGGCGCAGGGCGGTCGCTGACGCGATCAGCGGCGTCCGCGCATGCGCACTAGGATACTGGCGCTTGATTCGACACAGAGTGAGAGGTTTCCCTTCTCTGAATCCGCCCACAGCTCGGCGATGACGTCAGACGCCGCCAAGCTGCAAAAAACTAGTAATCTCATCCCCCTGTCAGTTGCCTGGTGGCAATTGATGGAGGATGAACTGCTGAACAGGCTATCTCGAAGCTGGTGTCACTGCACACCACATGACAGGTATGCTGGCTCCATTAATATATAACATTTGTTTATGATTACCAGATGGATCTCTTATTATTTTCCTCTCCTTGTTGTTACTACTCAGCCTAATCGATTAAGCCTGTTCTCCTCAGCTGATGGAGTTTACCTTATCTGTTTATTACAGAGATTACTGAAGTAACTATCTGGCAACACCGATGTTTTTTTTCATATTGGCCATTTGAAACTAGTTTATACAAATATTGATTCAACTACCCAGGTAATCTGATTTTTATACATACAAAATCTCTTCCATTCTAAACATTATTAGGATCAATTCACCATGGTCCATTATACAAAATATATTGTTTTTCTCTACAGACCAAACCTTTGGGTGACGCGTCGCTTTTAGTTTGTGTACTCACTGGCCAGTAGGTGCATTGATTGCACCTTCTTTCCAACTTCTTACTTATTTACTATTAACGGCAAACACACTCATAGACCTGGGGGATTCTGACCCAATTGGTAAGAGAAATTATACGATATCTTTACAATGTTTCATAATTATCTCTATGTGATTAAATATGTTGATTATTACCTCATTGGAATATGGTATTTGTGATCTGATATACCTACAATTATTTGTGAATATGACTTTATGTACTACTTTTTTTTACATGTATACTTACTTTGCAAATAATATATGTTTTTGAAATTTGTATTCTAATTTTGGAAACATTGTTTATGTACTAAACATATGTTGTTCTTTTGTTCTTTTATTTTATCAGTTATGATTTGCTGCTGTGCCAATTCCTAATGAAGCTTGAGCTATGAGCGAAACATGTTGAATATTTGCAGCCCAGCATTCATGCTTTTATGTATCAAAATGGGGTAACCCTGGAGATGTTCTATACCATATCCGGCCTCACTATTGGTTTTATGGTTGTATAATGTAGTTTTGTTAACTATTGATGTATGTTGGATAAATAAAAATACTTTTAGCAATTAATATCTGATTGCAGATTTCGCTGATCCGATACCGGTAAAAATCCCTGGGTTGGTATTCCCCAGCCCGTTTTGGCCCTTCTTTTTTGCTCTGTTTTACATATAATTCTGGGATGTGGTATCTTTTTCATTCAATCCCCTTTTCTTAATTTAGAAATGTTATTCAGTGGTCCATGGAGATTTCCTCAATTCCCAATTTCGGGTGACACTGCAGAGATGTGGGGCTGCAGATGAATGATTATCGGCAGTACTTCCTGTGGCCATCGGGAAGGCGCTGGATCCGGCATGGAACACTTCCGGAGGAGGGCTTCCAACAAGGAGACAAGCTGGTGCTGGATGGGTGGATAGGCCACATGTTCGGAGCAGCTGCTCCTTCAAGAGGCCTATTGATACAGTTGACCACCCCTCCTCCATAAAAACATCCACAGCTTTGGTATCCGTGACGCTGCTCTTTGTTGGTTCTCTTCCTACTTATCCAACCGCACCTTTAGCGTTACTTACAATTCTACTTCCTCCTCCTCCTCTTCTCCTCTTTTCTCTGCTGGGGTCCTCCAAGGTTCTGTTCTTGGACCTCTCCTATTTTCAATCTACACCTCCCTGGGTCAGCTGATGACACCAAAATCAATTTCTCTACCCCTCAGCTCACTACCTCCATCTCTTCACATATCACGAATTTACTAGCAGATACATCAGTCTGGATGTCACACCACTTCCTCAAACTCAGTCTATCCAAAACGGAACTTATCATTTTTCCTCCCCCACATGCACCCTCCCTTGTCAAAATCAATGGCACAACTATAAGCCTATCCCTGCATGCCAAGGTCCTAGGTGTAGTCCCGGACTTTGCCTCATCCTGTGCAACATCTCCAAAATACATATTGGATATCATATTGGACTCTATTGGATATGAGAGTGAGGCCTGGTCCTTTGATCCCGGAAGTGAAACAGGCTCTCACACAACGGAGGAGGTGGCTTGTTCCAACATTCACTATATAATGGAGGCAATATGGCGTGTCACCCATACCCCAGACGACGTGAATTTTTCACGAAACGCGTTGGGTGGCGTGACACGCTGACTTGCCTCATGTGAACTGGTACCAGAAGGGATATCGATTGGTGTTCGCGATCGGCCGACGCTTGCCCAGTTTGATGATATGCCCGATGTTCTTTCATGCTTGTAAGTGCATCTCTTGTTTTATATTTTTGTTTTAATAAATGATTTTACACTGTTTGGAGCATCTTTTCCTCCCTATGGTGAACCTTCCTTGATCCTACAATGCTACACATCTGAGTCCCGCTTCAAACAGCGTTTTCCCCTGCTGGATGGTTTATGACTGGCGTATCTCACAACCTGTCTTACGTTAAAGTGTTCCATTTGGAGGGCTCAAGTTTGATCCATCTTCAGACCCAATTTTCGATTAAGCGCTCCCTACCGGGACGTCTGGTAAGGGGCTATTATTACTTGTCTGGTGGAGGTGCACCTGGTTTTACTTCACGTTGATTGAAAAGTTTTACGATTGAATAGATCCCTTCTACACAGGGTGTTTCTCCAGTTGGACTTTTAATGGACTTTATGTTATCACATACATTTTCAGTACTGTTTGATTCTACTTTATATGTTTCTTGTCTTTGAATTGTTGACTTAGAATTGTAAATTTTTTCCTTTTGGTTCATAACCTATGAGGGGCAATATATATTTTTACTGTATTTAGTTATAAGTAATGTCTTATGGTTTATTTAGTCATAAGTTTGGTGTGTTAGAATAATAGATCACAAGATACACTTCTTTAAGGTAGAGTGGTTTACATCCTAATAGAAGTATTAGGGATTGCGCAGTTCTCTTCTTTTTCTTTGTCTTTATATGTATATTTCACTTTGGGTATATATTAGAATTGCTGCATCACACATTTTCGTTAAGTACACACTGTAGCGCAGATTTCCTCTTCCTTTTTTTTTTCTCTGTTCTTTTCCAAATAAGAATCTCGCGGCTTCAGTAGATAGGTTCAGTCCTACATTATGGACATTTTTGAGTTTAGAAATAAGAGGGTGATAGACACGGCTGGGGTATTTGATTCTACACCCATATCTGCGGGTTCAGATATGAAAGGTGTATTCACCAGACTAAAAAATCTCACCACCTCCGAATTACATGCCCAGTGGGACATTGCTTTCTTTGAGACATATCTCAGAGAGGGCATGGTCCCCAGGAGTCTCAGGTGGGAGCTGAGACCACACAGGGATGAGTCTGACATGGAAGGGTGGCAAAAGTTTTTTAATGATTCAGGGCTCTGTCTTTTACGATTTCTAGCTCAAAAAAAGAGCGAGAAATTAGCCCGCCTTGATGAAGAAATCAAACTAATCAAGGAATCACTAGTTCCTCTGAGCACTACTGAAGAGTATAAGGAGTGTTCTAAGAACCTCCTTAAAACTCTTGAGAAAGAGGAAAAAGAGCAAAAGCTCAAGAAGAAAAAGAAGTTCATCAGGGACAAGGAGGATAACCAGTCTGGGATCATCTTTCTATGGCAGAAGAAATTAGCCATGGAAAGAGAACAGATGGATACTCTTCCTCCCAATGCTCCTAATAATACTCAGAGGGGTCCTCCTGAGGCAGTCCCAAGGGACAACATAGTGCATTATCCCACAGAATGGGTACAGGGAGCCAGAGTCACACCGAGTAATCAGGCCCACCCGGGCACAGGTCCATGGCAGCTACGAGGTAATACCTCTTTGTCTCTGGCATCTCCAAGACCCCTGTGGGCTTCCCCGGGGAGGGGACCCGTAAATGGGAGATACAATAACAAAAACAAGAAAAAGTACAATAAGGGCCCTTATCAGGGTGGTCATCAGAGACCTACCCTAACTCAAGGACCTGGCAGTTATCCAGTATGGGACTCCATTCAAGGGTTTGACCAAGAGAGGTTGATATACTCCAATAGGAGAAATCAACCTTGGGAAGTTCCGACTCAAAACCGTTTCTTCCCGTTGGCAGACTTTGAAGCCCCATACATGGGGAGCCAGAGAGAGAATAATCCCCAGCAAGCACCATACCCGATGGGAACACGGGGGGTAGATCAAAGTTCAGTGTTTAGGCCCTCCCAACCCAGTCATGACTCCATCAATAATCGTGGGTGGGATTTTCCCAGGGACCACAGAGGCCTGAAAAGGCCTATAGAACCAAGAGGGGAGTCAGAGGGGGGAGGCGGATACAAGCAGCTAAAACGAAAAAGGCACTAGGGGAGGGTATTTTTAATCTCAGCACCCAGGCACTTTCTGACCCCGAAAAACGGCTTTTGGATAAGGGTCTGAAATTTGCTCCACCAAGATGTCTGAGCAAATTTCAGACCTACATGGACATACACAAGTTTGTACGCAGATTAAACATCAAGCGGTACATGTTGGGTAACCCCATTCAGGAGAATAATAGGTCGAGTCCGGTCTTTCAACATTCCGGCCTTGCCAATGCATCTCTTTTCAATCCCCCAGGGACACTGGCTCCTAGTATCAAAGTCTTTAGGGATCTAGTACTTAAGGATTTGGATGGGATGAAAGTAAAGAAATGCAAACTTCGGGGTGATCTGCAGAAGGGTTTGGATTCCCTCTGCAACAACAAGTCCCTTGTCATCAGACCTGCAGATAAAGGGGGTGGCATTGCCATCCTGGACAGGTGCAACTATCTCAAAGAGTTGCATCTCATTACTGATGACAGGGAGACTTATTCCCTGCTTAGCAGGGATCCAGTGATTAAATACAAAAAGGAATTAACAGGGATTGTAGATGAGGGCTTCCGTAGAGGGATCCTTACGGACAAGGAAAAATCTTTCCTTATACCTATGGCCCCTAGAACCCCAGTTATCTATTATCTCCCGAAGCTACATAAGAGTACTACCTGCCCCCCTGGTCGCCCTATTGTTAGCGGTATAGACTCGGTGACGTCCAGGGTGGGCAGGTATATAGACTTTTTTCTTCAGCCACTTGTGAAGAAAATCCCATCATACGTGAGGGATACCAAGCAAATCCTCAATATGTTAAACTCCTAAAAACCAACCCCAGGCTTATGGCTCGTGACAGCCGACGTCACATCACTTTACACCATTATTCCCCATGAATTGGGTTTTGAAGCCGCCAGGGTTTATTTGGAGCGAGACTCTGGTTTAACACAGATCCAGATTGATTTCATTTTGGCCCTTTTAGATTTTGCAGCCAAGCACAATTATTTCTGGTTCGATAACCAGTTTTATCGTCAAGACAAAGGGGTTGCCATGGGGGCCAAATATGCCCCCAGCTTGGCTAACTTATTTTTGGCCAAATGGGAGGAGGATGTCATCGATTCTCCCAGACGACCGGAGATAGTGCTGTGGGCACGATATATCGATGACGTCCTCCTCCTTTGGGATGGTGACGAACATGAACTCCATGCCTTTATGGAAGGGCTAAATAACAACACGAGAGGCATCAAATTTAGCTATGAAGCCAGCCAGGAAGGTGTGAACTTTCTAGATTTAAACATCAAGGTTAATAGTGAGAGTTTTGTTACCTCCACCTTCTTCAAATCCACAGATAGGAATTCCTACATTCCTATGGGCAGCTGTCACTTGGACTCCTGGTTAAGGTCGGTTCCTTTGGGACAGTACCTACGCATAAGGAGAAACTGTTCTGATACCAACAAGTTTGATGAGCAAGCCAAGTTACTATCTCAGCGGTTTTCGGAGTAAGGCTACGCGGCAGACCTGTTGACCGAGGCTTATACAAAAGCACGGGAGAGAGACAGATCTACCTTGCTGGCAGATAGGGAGAGTGAGGCCGATGCCAATCAGTCTTTATTACCCTTCGTTACTACCTTCTCGATGCAACATCAGAAGGTTAAACAGCTTATCCGCAGACACTGGCATATTTTGACCAATGACCAAACTCTTGGAACTATCCTACTGGAAGTCCCTAGAGTGATTTTTAAAGGAGTCTCTTCACTAGGCAATATGATTGCTCCTAGTGTACAGAACCCCCCTGTGAAGGACAGATGCTTCTTTCAGAACCTTAAAGGGTTCTATAGATGTAGGAATTGTCAGGTGTGCTCCTACAATAAGAACAAAAACTCTAAAATCCTTGAATTCGTCTCCACCAGCACCCAGAGAAGATATACAGTGGAGCCGTTCATCACATGCTCGTCAGAAGCAGTGGTTTATCTCATCCAATGTCCTTGTGGGCTTCAGTACGTGGGGAGAACTAAGAGAGCCCTCAAGGTCAGATTGAATGAGCATATCGCCAACATTAAACGGGGTTTTGACAAACATCCCCTTTCTAGACATTATGACGAGAAACATGGAAGGGATCCGTCTAACACCTTGTACATGGGGATTGATAAGTACAAACCCCACTGGAGGGGGGGAGCTCTGGTCAGAGAGATCTCACGGCTGGAGATGTCGTGGATCCATAGACTAAAAACTTACACCCCTCAGGCCGCGTACACACGCGGGGACTGTTCGCCCAACTTTGTCCGCTGAACAGTGTTTCGGCAAACAGTCCGCTCGTGTGTGGGCTTTCAGCGGACAGTTTCAGCGAACAGTCCGCTGAACAAGGTTTTTCGGAAATTCCGAAAAACTGTCCGCTGAAACTTTGTTTCAGCGAACAGTCCCCTCGTGTGTAGGCTTGTTCGTCAAACTAAGTTCCGCGCATGCTCAGAAAGGATTTACACGCCGAAAGTTATAATGCAGTGTATAGGACGTCGTATTTTTCGTCCCGTCGTACGTGCCGTTCACGTCATCGCGCACGGTTTCAGCAAACTGTTCGTCCGTCGTGTGTGGCCATGTCCGTCCATGCTAATTTTGAGCGGACTGTTTGCCGAAACTGTTTGACGGACAAAGTTGGGCGAACAGTCCCCGCATGTGTACGCGGCCTTACGGTATGAACACAGATACAGACGTTAATGCGTTTATTAATAATGCTTGACGTGTTGTTCCTGCCAGTGTTCTAGGCACAGACGTAAAGCATTTATGACTTTTTCCATCAGACATTGTGGGATCTGGATATTTGTGGATTTTTCTGCCTCAATGTAGCGTTTGATGGTCTTTCTTGTAAGATCCCATTCTTTCCATTTTGAGAGAGAAATATCTTTTTTCTCATAATGTACTGAGTTCTACATAATACAGTTGTGTATGCCGCTTTTACTTTTTTGCTGTGGGTGAACTTTGTAGCTTAGTTAATACCGCTATCTTAATATTATGAAGTGTTTAACCACATAATGAGTTAGCCATATATTACAAAGTGCCTTGTATGTTTTATTAATTTTGATTATTAAGTGTTAGTTAATCATTTTTAATTTTGTGGTTAGACTAGTCCCCTCCTCCCTTTTTAATTTAAGTTTATTTGAGGTATATATATATATATATATAATTCTTTATTCTTCCTCCTTCGTGATATGGAGGAAGATTTATTTGCTATGGAGGTCTGGAGCCACGACTACACTGTATTGAAAGCGAGACATGGCACCAGATGAAGCGCACACACTTCCCTGTAGGGGGGGATGTGCGCCGCTCATCCGCCCGCTACGTACGGTGTGTTGTCATCCGCTCGTTACGTACATTGTATTGAAAGCGAGACTTGGCATCAGATGGAGCGCACATACTTCCTTGTAGTGGGTGATGTGCGCCGTCCATCCGCTCGCTACGTACGGCGTGTTGTCATCCGCTCGTGACGTACGATGTGGCGTCATCCGCTCGTTACATACGGCGTGTTGTCACGCCGTTGTAAGGAGCGTCGTTTTACAGTCGTAAACAGAGAGGGGCGGGTGATTGCATGGATCACTTCCGCCACCTTGGCCCTTTGACCTCGCACTCTATTGGATATGAGAGTGAGGCCTGGTCCTTTGATCCCGGAAGTGAAATAGGCTCGCACTCTATTGGATATGAGAGTGAGGCCTGGTCCTTTGATCCCGGAAGTGAAACAGGCTCTCACACAACGGAGGAGGTGGCTTGTTCCAACATTCACTATATAATGGAGGCAATATGGCGTGTCACCCATACCCCAGACGACGTGAATTTTTCACGAAACGCGTTGGGTGGCGTGACACGCTGACTTGCCTCATGTGAACTGGTACCAGAAGGGATATCGATTGGTGTTCGCGATCGGCCGATGCTTGCCCAGTTTGATGATATGCCCGATGTTCTTTCATGCTTGTAAGTGCATCTCTTGTTTTATATTTTTGTTTTAATAAATGATTTTACACTATTTGGAGCATCTTTTCCTCCCTATGGTGAACCTTCCTTGATCCTACAATGCTACACATCTGAGTCCCGATTCAAACAGCGTTTTCCCCTGCTGGATGGTTTATGACTGGCGTATCTCACAACCTGTCTTACGTTAAAGTGTTCCATTTGGAGGGCTCAAGTTTGATCCATCTTCAGACCCAATTTTCGATTAAGCGCTCCCT
Organism: Lithobates pipiens; assembly: GCF_037356315.1. Classification (NCBI taxonomy): domain Eukaryota; kingdom Metazoa; phylum Chordata; class Amphibia; order Anura; family Ranidae; genus Lithobates; species Lithobates pipiens. The sequence goes on along the minus strand of NW_027507787.1, from coordinate 128,814,982 downwards.
ACCGGGACGTCTGGTAAGGGGCTATTATTACTTGTCTGGTGGAGGTGCACCTGGTTTTACTTCACGTTGATTGAAAAGTTTTACGATTGAATAGATCCCTTCTACACAGGGTGTTTCTCCAGTTGGACTTTTAATGGACTTTATGTTATCACATACATTTTCAGTACTGTTTGATTTTACTTTATATGTTTCTTGTCTTTGAATTGTTGACTTAGAATTGTACATTTTTTCCTTTTGGTTCATAACCTATGAGGGGCAATATATATTTTTACTGTATTTAGTTATAAGTAATGTCTTATGGTTTATTTAGTCATAAGTTTGGTGTGTTAGAATAATAGATCACAAGATACACTTCTTTAAGGTAGAGTGGTTTACATCCTAATAGAAGTATTAGGGATTGCGCAGTTCTCTTCTTTTTCTTTGTCTTTATATGTATATTTCACTTTGGGTATATATTAGAATTGCTGCATCACACATTTTCGTTAAGTACACACTGTAGCGCAGATTTCCTCTTCCTTTTTTTTTTTTATCTCCAAAATACAACCTTTTCTAACCAATGACACAAAACTTAATTCATTCCCTGGCCATCTCTCGCCTCGACTACTGCAACTCCCTTCTCACTGGCTTACCTCTACGTAGTCTATCCCCCTTCAATCCATAATGAATGTTGCTGCCAGACTCATACACCTTACCAACCGTTCAGTATCTGCTACACTTCTGTCAACCCCTCCACTGGCTTCCGCTCACCCAACGAATTATATTCAAAATACTGACAAATACACAACTTAACCTCCAGCTACATCACTAGCCTAGTCTCAAAAAACCAACCTAATCGCTCTCTTCCTTCCTCTCAAGAGCTCCTGTACTCTAGCTTCATCGTCTCCTCCTCCCATGCTCACCTCCAGGACTTTTTCAGAGCCTCGCCAATCCTAAAGAAGTCATTACCCCAATCTGTGCGATTATCACCTACTCTATTAGCTTTTAGGCGATCCCTGAAAACCCTCCTCTTCAGAGAAGCCTATCCTATCCACACCTAACAACTGTATGTCTATTTTCTCCATCAGCTCACCCCCCCACAGTTATTACCTTTTGTATCACTTGGCCCTCCCTTCTAGATTGTAAGCTCTAATGAACATGGCCCTCTGATTTCTCCTGTACTGAATTGTGCTGTAACTGTACTGTTGTAAAGCGATGCGCAAATTGGTGCTATATAAATCCTGTGTAATAATAATAATAATACTGCTTAGGCTATTTACAGCAAGAAAGGTCTCTTTTCCATGAAAAACAACTTTTAAAACACTATAGACAAATGCATAATAAACAAAATAGACCTGAGAATTATACATAGTTAAGGAACATATAAATTGACATTGCAATGACCACATCATTGGGTTGTCTAGGTTCTGGGTGGCAGCTGAGTCTTCAAATGACAGACTAATAAGTACCCACTACCGTGGGATCTGTGGCGTTTCTTTCCCAAGCAAAGGCAGACAGCAGTCCTTAAATACAGGCTGTCCACTTTTTCTCTTTTTTGTGGTATAGCGTCCTTTTCCACAAAGAATTTGGAACGTTTACCTTGATGTGGAGTATTATATGTTAACAAAACAGTGGTGGATTGCTTGTTATGCAAATGTTATATGTGGAGATGAGGAGAGGACAGACAAGAAACATCTGTTTTATCTAAGAAGAATCCTTTAGTTTTTGTTTTAATGCCACAAGGCGTATGTTACACACTGCAGGACTCCACAATTATTGCACAATATCTTATCTGAACATACCCTGTTCTGTGTGTTTTTTCATTCCCCCACAAATCCATAAGAGCAACCTCAACAAAGCATTACGTTTATCCATGGAATAGCTTACATCTGTTGTAAGTTGGATTACATATACAAAGAATCCTTTTTTTTTGTAAATAATTCATGTTGAATCTGTTTGAAAGAGATATAAGCATATATTTGACAGGTAATGTGGAGGATGCTAAAGGTGTTATGGTTGGAAAGTATGGGCCATATGCGTTCCTTACCACAACAGAAACATTCTCTGCATGTCTAGCATGTGTGTGGTATCTGAAAATCATTTTCTGAACCTTGCGAAGCTAAAATGTTATAGTAGGGGAAGAGAAACAAAAAGCAAAATATAAAAGATAGCTTCTAAAAAACTGCTAAAAGCAATTGATTAGTCTTTACATTTGCTATGGAACTTAAAGCTGTCTAGTTATAAAAGAGTGAAAGGGGCTTTCACCAAACATTCTCTGGTGAAGAATATATTTTTGTCATTTTAAAACACAGACCTGGAAGATGAGAAAATGTTTAGGGAGTTTTTATTTAACCTTACCATTTATATAACTATTTGTGAAAGCCGAATTCACTCCTTTATAAATAGACCTGTGTACGTCAGGCTCCTTTCTCAAGCTCTTGAGGAGCGTGCAGTCTCCCTGGTGTTCTTCCTACTGTGCATGCTCCAAAACGCGCTGCGTTACTCACATTTAATAAAAATCAATAAAAGTGAAAATAGTATTTAAAAACAGGAACCCAGAGCGATCTGCTCTCCATGGCTCGAAACCGTAAGTGATGCATGGCAGGACTATACAGCGTCATTGCATCACTTTTGATCCGTGGAGCGCAGATCGCTCTGGTTTCCTGTTTTTAAATACTGTTTTTTCACTTTTAATGATTTTTATTAAATGTGCATACCCATCAGTATTAGTAAATTTTTGGATATTTGTACAGTATCACACTATGGAGTCTCTTTACTCTCTACATGTGGGCAACATCTAAGCCCTTGTACACACGGTCGGACATTCCAGCGGAAAATATCTGATCGGACCGTGTTGTCGGATAATCCGACCGTGTGTGGGCTCCATCGGACTGTTTTTCCGTCAGAATATCCAACCGACAAGTTTTAGAGCTGGGCTGTAAAATTTTCCGACAACATGGTTCGATCGTTTGTAGAGAATTCCGATCGGACAAAGTGCCATGCATGCTCAGATAAAATTCCTAGACCAAAGCTATTGGCTACTAGCCTGAACGTAGTCCCGTCGTAACAAAAATAACGTCATCACGTTCTGAATGATCCGATTTTCCGACAACTTTGTCCGACCGTGTGTATGCAACACCAGTTTCGGACAAAATCCGTCAGACAAAATCAGATGGATTTGGTTGTCGGAATGTCCGACCGTGTGTACAAGGGCTAAGAGGTTAACAGTGAGGAGACCACTTACATCGCAGACAAGGAAGCACTTGGAGAACACAGGACAGGAAGTTTCCTCCAACTCCACAGGCTGCACAGTGACTTATACTGTGAAGGTAAAATACCTCCTTATGGGGTGAATAATAGCGGTGAATGCGTTCTTATGGGGCACTGTTTTCCAAGAAGCACAGAACAATTTGAAGGAGCACATTGTCACTTTATTGGACTTTTTTTATACACCAGGTTTTAAGGACGGTATATGCATATTTCTGGACCCAGTTTCACAGCAACTATATACACCAGTCATATATAAGGGTTGTATTTATTTTTGTTTGAACATACCAATATGCATTATATATAAGCGGTTAGGAAGTTTACACAGTAGGATTTTTTTGTGGATTTTTGTGAATATACAACTATTAATTTTCTGCAATTTTAGTCACTTTTTGCACTAAATGCACCCATGACACACACACCCCTCAAGTATTTAGAGGTTGTAGGTCCCCTCTTAATACGAGCAGCGCCATTCCTATCCGCTCCTTTTTCACATTTCTTCTAGATTTACCATAGGGTGAATTTATTGATAGAGGCTGCAGCTCCTCATTTTTAATTTTCACCGTAAGCGTGGGGGTCTAATTTTTTTCACAATCTTCTTCCTGCACCCGCTGTCACAATTCAAGAACAGTGGGGCCCTGCAGGATTTCACCCACAAGGCCGCATCATTCATTCACAGTTTCCCATGAATGAATAGTCTACAATTACCATCAGCCACCGCGGCTGACTGCTTGTAATTATTAATGGACTGTGAGTGTGCTCTTTTATTTAATTCACAAGTGATGCAGCTTTCAGCCTGTACCTTCAATATAGGCTGACTGTTTGTCAGCCCATTACAGAGGTACAGGCTGAAAGCTGCAAAGAGAAGAAAAATAGATGTTTTCATCTTCTTTTTGCTTGTTTGGAGATCGCTTCCACTACCCCACACAAGGCTGGTCCTGAATTTGTGGAATTTTATTTTACTTTTGTGATTCTATGACAAATTTAATCAATATTTAAAGGACTACCATGATACATGTTTTACTATAGTGGAATTGCTTTTTATTAGCACCAGACTATACTTGTTTTTTTGACAGGCTGAAAGCTGCAGGGCTTGTCTGCAGATGCCTGACATTGTACTCCTGATCCACTGATCATGGGTCCTATACTTTCCAGGCTCCTGCAAGGAAGAATAATACATGCACATTTTTTTTCTACAAAAATATGTGAAACTTATCCTTCAACCACTTATATATTTACCACTTATATACCACATATATTTGTCGGCAGAATGGCAGGGCTGGGCAAAGTAACGTACCCGTAAGTTACTTTGAATTTCCCGCCGCATGTGCGCGCCTGCCGCAAGCTCCATGACCGTGCCTGTGGGACCCGTGGACTCGATCGCCGTAGGGATACCCGTGATTGTGACACGGAGCTCAAGAATGGGGAGATGCCGATGTAAACAGCATCTCCCCGTTCTGCCTAATGACAGGACACTGATCTTCTGATCCCTGTCATCAGGAGCAGCAAACAGTGTACACGTCACACACAGCCTATCCCCCAGACAGTTATAAACACTCCCTAGGACACACTTAACCCCTCCCCGACCCCTAGTGGTTAACCCCTTCACTGCTAGTGTCATTTTTACAGTAATCAATGCAATTGTATAGCATTGATTGCTGTATTAATGCCAATGGTCCCATAAATGTGTCAAAATTGTCCGATGTGTCCGCCATAATGTCACAGTCACGATACAAATCGCTGATCGCCACCATTACTATAAAAAAAATATATTAATAAAAATACCATAAAACTATCCCTATTTTGTAGATGCTATAACTTTTACACAAACCATGTAAAAGTCAAAAATCAAATCAATAAATGCTTTTTTTTTTTTAACCAAAAATATGTAGAAGAATATGTATCAGCCTAGACTGGGGAAAAAAACATGTTTTTATATATTTTTGGGGAATATTTATTATAGCAAAAAGTAAAAAAAGAATGCGTTTTTTTTTTCAAAATTGACGCAATTTTTTTGTTTATAGCGCAAAAAATAAAAACCACAGGGGTGATGAAATACCACCAAAAGAACGCTCTATTTGTGGGGAAAAAAGGACGCCAATTTTGTTTGGGAGCCACGTCGCACGACCGCGCAATTGTCAGTTAAAGCAACACAGTGTTGAATCGCAAAAAGTGCTCTGGTCAGGAAGGGGCCTTCCGGGCATAAAGTGGTTACTGTTACCTAAAGTAGACTTTAACACTGACAATAGTCATTGGGGTAAAACCTTTATTCCAAAAAAAAAAAAACAGTTTCTGTAACTGCTTAAAAATTGTTAGCTGGAGTTAGGCTTTAACTTGTTAGTCACTTAGGTAAAGTCCAAGTAGTAATGTAAATCTACTAGTCCATATAACTGTACCCTCTCCAGACAATGCTGCTGTCCAAGGGTAAAGGCTGGTAAACACTGGCCAAATATCATCTGTTTCATCAGAAACCGGCTAACATTCGAACAGTGTGTACTGCTTCCATCGAACAGACAAGCTGGATACCAGCACTGATGGGTGTATTTTGGCGGAACATAGTAGCTCAGTGGGGAGATCGCTGTACTAACATAACATAGTACAGCATGCAAGCTCCGTTTTTTTTTTCACTCAGCCCACTGGGTTGAATGAAAAAAAAACTGCCTGGGTTCCTCCGCAGATCGAGAAGCCATCCAAAGACCAGAAGTGTGTCACTGGCCAGATCATCAGGTGAAAATAAAGGTAAAAAAGATTAAAAAAGAAAACTAATGCAGCCACAACATTTAAGGACTGATAAACTGCAATATATTAGTTATTATTATTTTTAGTATTGGGTTCAATGCGACTTTAAGAAAACTGTACAAAGTGGTACATTAAATATTGTGAAAAATAGATTTAGGGGCGTACATATACCGGTACTTTAATCTTGTTCTAGTGCAAAGATAGTTTATGATTCCATGTAGGAAGTAGATTTTAAATGCTGGGAATATCTATGCTGTATCACATCTATACCTCTAAACACCAGGATCAATAAAAGAGTTACTCTGCAAAGCACATCTGGCTCTACGGTTTCTTCTTTCTCATTAGAAGCTACAGTTTCACATTATGAAAAATGCATGCTTAATCTAAACTAAAGGATTGCATTCAGCATATTCTTGAAAAGATTCTCAGGGAACTCAAGACACATCCAAAAATCTTGGATGCTTACATCCTGTTCAGTGCCAATCAAATTTATCATTCATGTAGTCGCATTTCACTTAATAAGCATCCGTCTTTTGTCCAAATCTGCCAAAATTATTTTGACTCAAAGTTTGCAACTGCATTTATTATGCTTATCTAAGTCACTAAAGAATGACTCAGATAGCAGGAACTTGTGTAAGAATGGCTGAAAATGCATGCTAACCTTCTTCCTGACTAAGTAGGATGTGAATCAGTAGTTTGGGACGGATTTCTGCTTGCTTTTCCTATATATTGCTGTGTTGTGGCATTAAGTCAGACTACATGAGGATAAAAGGCTTTTCCTGTAGCCTGACCTAAAATTGCTTGAGAGGAAAAAGTCAATTTGTTGTTATCTTGCTATTAATTAGTAGCTCTGCTGTAACCCTATGACCTTTTACATTACTGCTGTAGTCAGCCCATGACTCACTGCTATTAGAGCTTTACAATCACTGCCATAGCTAGCCCATGACCCATCAGTATTAGAGCTTTAACATTACCGCTATAGTCCTTTCATAAATCACTGGTATTGGAGCTTTACAATCACTGCTAAGTAAGTCCATGGCCCACTGGTGTGAGAGCTTTACAATCATTGCTAGGTCAGTCCATGGCCCACTAATAAATGAGCTTTACAATCACTGCTAAGTAAGTCCATGGCCCCCTGGTGTTAGAGCTTTACAATCATTGCTAGGTCAGTCCATGGCCCACTGGTGTTAGAGCTTTACAATCACTGCTAAGTTAGTCCATGGCCCACTGGTGTGAGAGCTTTACAATCATTGCTAGGTCAGTCCATGGCCCACTGGTGTTAGAGCTTTACAATCACTGCTAAGTTAGTCCATGGCCCCCTGGTGTTAGAGCTTTACAATCATTGCTAGGTCAGTCCATGGCCCACTGGTGTTAGAGCTTTACAATCACTGCTAAGTTAGTCCATGGCCCACTGGTGTGAGAGCTTTACAATCATTGCTAGGTCAGTCCATGGTCCACTAATAAATGAGCTTTACAATCACTGCTAAGTAAGTCCATGGCCCCCTGGTGTTAGAGCTTTACAATCATTGCTAGGTCAGTCCATGGCCCACTGGTAAATGAGCTTTACAATCATTGCTAGGCCAGTCCATGGCCCACTGGTAAATGAGCTTTACAATCATTGCTAGGCCAGTCCATGGCCCACTGGTAAATTAGCTTTACAATCATTGCTAGGTCAGTCCATGGCCCACTGGTAAATGAGCTTTACAATCATTGCTAGGCTAGTCCATGGCCCACTGGTAAATGAGCTTTACAATCTCTGCCAAATCAGCCTATGACACACTGGTAGTAGAGTTTTAACACCACTGCCACAATCAACCCATGACCTACTGGTATTAGAGTTTTAACATTGTTGCTATAGTCCATAATCCACTAGTATTAGAGCTTTAACATCACTGCTAAAGTCATTCCATGATCCACTGGTATTAGAGCTTTATTTTGACACAGCAGTCAGTCCATGACCCACTTTTATTAGAGCTATACCATCACGCCTGCAGTCAGTCCAGAACCCACCACTATTAGGAACAAATTTAAATGATACTGCTCAGATGCCAATTGGCCATACTGCTTGCAGGTGCAGGTCAGGCTAAATACCGGCACACAGTGAATCTTGAGGAAAAGATGATCTGCACTTCGGTGATTGCTCTTAAAAAATGTAGTATTTAACAACAAGCTACAGTGACCAAATGCAAATAAGAAAGGTTGACGCGTTTCAGCCTATAAGGCCTTAGTCATAACCACCACACAGTAAATCTTCCTTTGTTAAAAATGGCTTCAGCTTGGTCTCCTACCCATGGGGGAACCCCGTTTTGCCCAAAGTAGAGCTTAATTGTAGAAACCTCAATGGGACACTGTATGGACAGGCGACATTTTTATATACCACTGGTATTAGAGTTTTAACATCACTGCTGCAGTCAGCTCATGTCCAATTGACATTAGATTGATATTACCTTTGCTGCTGCTGGGTGGCATGTGCATAGCCATACCATTCTTTATTTCTCATGTTACCTGTTATTCATGTGCTATACTACCATTTTTTTATATTTATACTAGACAAAAGATATCTCCCATGGGACTTTGTTGAAGCAATAGAAATCACACAATTACAAATTGGTATATAAAAAGTAAAAACATTTTTTATTGAACAGCAGGTTTAAAATTGGCTGGTCTAGACACTTTGCGTCCTGATCTTATACCATTCCTACAATATAAATATAGCGCAGGGATGCATGAAATGATTAAAATAAACTGCATATCCACCAAGTTAAGCCAATGCGTTTCAAATTATAGAAAGTCTTCATCTTATAGAAAGTCTTCATCAGGGTACAAGTGGAAGCAATCAAAGATATGAACGTGACTGGATGTCCAGACTGACAGATAATGGCTGGTACAGACCACACGGGTCTCAGCCCAGCCCAGACCTCAAGCCCCACAGCAGATCAATGGCTGTCAAGCTGAGAGCAATAGAGGCGGCTTGCTCACATTCACTAATGGAAGAGTAAAAGGCCCCAAAATAAATGTATAGAGCTGGATGGTAGATAACCACAGCAAAAGGAGAGCAATCTCCTATAAAGCCATCCAGCATGGGTTGACAGCATGGACGCTGGCTGAAATTTCTTTAATATTTATACTTTCATTCAGGCTGGATAGTTGAACTATCGTTATACGTCCAGTACTGCTACTTTGTGAGCACCGGGTCTCATACACTGAAGCACCTTGCCCATTCACAGAAAGCTTTGTATTCTGTGAACATAACTTCCTGTTCTGCTAACAGCACATTTCCTATGCAGCAATGAAATCCCAACCAACATTGTCAGCTCTATGCCTAGCCCAATCCCTTTCTGCCCATCCCCATCCTTTTCTGTCCCACTCATTTCAACACAATGGAATTCAAAACAATGCTTCTGCTTTGACTCTAAAAAGCCTTCCCTACACCATTAGTAGGGAAAGAATTCTTGGGAGATGAAGTTCTGGGGGTGCGCCTAAGTCAGTAGGAACTGTGCTCGCAGTAGCTGTCTATGCAAGAATTTTTTGAAGCCTGGTGATGATGTAACCTGGAGTACTAAAAGCTGTTTCTTGCTGCTGGGGCATGCTCTATAGAGGGGGAGAGGGAAGTTTGGGGTTAAATGTGGGTAATACCCTTTTAAAAAATCATCATTTATATCTTAAGGAGCTGCCCTTTTGAATAATGTATAAATTATAAAACATTATCTGCCCACAGCACAAAGCAGTGAAGTGCACTTAAAGCAATGATATAAAAGTGGATATGGAACTGCTATGGTGGCTGCAAGATGGAATGTGTCATGTGATGGGTATGTCAAGAACAGGTGAAACAAAAAAGGCAAAAATACCTTAATACTCTTATCAAGGGATGATAACATTGGTGGAGGCGTGCTGATCATATAAGAATAGATCCTTAGGATACATTTGTAGTGCTACTGTCCCTTTAAGGTGTCGGGACCAAGACACCAGCAGTGTAAATAATTAAAAATGGTTGGGGCGTGGCCTAACCGGGGACAGAGATGGACGCCTAAGCCCTTTCCTCCGGCGTACAGGGAGCTTTTAAGCAACACACAGGGCTAATCCGCCGCCATCCGATCATGGGAAAGGGGGATTGGAGCACTCCGGGATCCAGGGAAACCGCTGAAGCAGGTCAGTCCCCTCTCACCAGTATTCCGCCGATGTTCCGCCCGGCGCACGGGGAAGGCCTCAAAGCCGCGGCCTCGCCTAAGCTATCCACCCCGCTCGGCACCTCCGGAGGTGCGGCGGGCGGCGCGAACGGTCCGCTAGGCCTAAACAAAGACAGTTTCCCCCCACTGACCCAGGCTGTATCCCCCCAAGCCTCCCCAGCCACACAGGCCCTAAGCCTTGCAGATCTCCAGGCTGTAGCACTTGATATTAAGGCTACACTGTCAGCAGCCATCACAGATCTGAAGTCTGACATTCAGCACATGGCAGCAAGAATTGGAGCAGCTGAACAAACTGCATCACGTCACTCTGATGCCCTGAAGCAAATACAGAGATCCTCTGATAATCACCTTTGTCACCTTATAGAGATGCAACGCCACATCGAGGACCTCGACAATAGAGGAAGGCGCCACAACATCAGAATCCGTGGGGTCCCCGAGACAACAGACCAAACCCCTGTAATGCAAACGGCAACTTCCATTTTCAATGATCTGCTGGAGAGACCCCCTGACTCCCCAATTGACTTTGAAAGAATTCACCGTGCTCTCAGACCGAGGGGAAGAGACACTGACCCACCAAGAGACATTGTCTGCTGCTTGGTAAATTTTCCACTAAAGGAAGCCATCCTTAACCACTTGCCGACCGCCGCACGACGATATACGTCGACAGAATGGCACGGGCAGGCATATGGGCGTATATATACGTCCCTGCCTTCCCGTGGGTGGGGGGCCCGATCGGGCCCCCCCCCCCCCCCGGTGCCTGCGGCGGTCGGTATTCGTTCGGGAGCGATCCGGGATAAGGGGGCGGCCATTCATTCAAGGCCACCCCCTCGCGATCGCTCCCGACGAATAGAAATGCTCCGTGACATCACTTCCTCTCCTGTAATGTAAACACAGGCAGAGGAAGTGATGTAATCTCTCCTCGTGTCGGTCTTATTCGTTCTGGCACCGAGGAGAGAGGAACTGTGAGTTGCACCTAACACTACACTAACAGTAGAACACGCCAGGCACACTTTTCACCCCCCCTTCACCCCCCGATCACCCCCCCAATCACCCCTGCACCCCCAGTCACAGTGACACCAATTGCATTTTTTTTTTTTTGCATTGGTGTCATTTGTGACTGTAATAACTGTTAGGGCAGTTAGGGTTAGCCCCCTTTAGCTCTAGGGTACCCCCTAACCCCCCCAATAAAGGTTTAACCCCGTGATCACCCCCCGTCGCCAGTGTCACTAATAAGCGATCGTTTTTCTGATCGCTGTATTAGTGTCACAGGTGACGCTAGTTAGGCAGGTAAGTATTTAGGTTCACCGCAGCTTTTTATAGCGTCAGGGACCCCCATATACTACCGCATAAAGCCCCCTGATTGCCCCCTAGTTAACCCTTTCACCAGTGATCACCATATAACTGTTACAGGTGACGCTGGTTGGTTAGTTATTTTTTTTTTGTTTCAGGGCACCCGCCATTTATTACCTAATAAAAGTTTAACCCCCTGATCACCCGGCGCGTGATATAAGTTTGAGGGTCAGATAAGGTCTGCGTCGCCCCAGCGTCAGGTTAGTGCCAGTACCGCTAACACCCACGCGCAAAGCATACACCTCCCTTAGTAATATAGTATCTGATCAGATCTATATTAGCGTTGCCAGCATTTTAGGTTTCCCAAAACGCATTGTTAGCGGGATTTAGCCCCTCCGCCAAGCCCAGCCCAGCCCACCCAAGTGCAGTATCGATCGATCACTGTCACTTACAAAACACAACACACATAACTGCAGCGTTTGCAGAGTCAGGCTTGATCCCTGCGATCGCTAACAGTTTTTTTTGTAGCGTTTTGAAACAGTCGCTGACAGGCTAGGTGCTTTTTTACCTGTGAGTCTCACTAGTGTACCCCTAAATTTAAAGCCCAAAATGGCAAAGCGAAGGTACACTAGTGAAGAGGCCTACACGTTTCTGAGCATGACAGATAGTGAAGAGGATGTCACTCATCTGTCAGATTCAGGCTCAGAATACGATCCTGTAGAGGACAGCGGCTCCATGACAGATAGCTCTGACGACGGAGATGAGGTCCCTGTTAAGGACAGGTGTGCCCGATCCCGAATGTATTCTGTTGTTCAGGTGCAGGAACCGCAGGTCACTCGTATGGAGCAGAGACGTACTAGAGCCGCTCATCCTTCTGGTGAACTGGCAAGCACCAGCGGCCTAGTACACCCTGGACGTACATCCAGCACTGTAGTAACACGTGGTGACGTGGCGAGTCCCATAAGTGCAGTTCAAGCTGGCGAGGTGGCAAGCACAAGTAGTGTCCCGCTGCCACCAAGACAAAGACAAAGACAGGCCCGTCGTACCCATAGTGCCCTTCCTGCAGAATTCGCCAATCCTAATTGGGTGCCCACCACTTCTGCAGAACCCGTACTTCCCCCATTCACTGGCCAACCTGGCATTAACGTGGAAACAGTTGATTTTACGACACTTGACTTTTACTCACTGTTTTTCACCGAAGATCTCTATAGATCTATTGTGGACCAAACCAATTTGTACGCTGGTCAACACATCGCCACTATTCCCCAGTCCGCCCTTGCCAGACAATGGAAACCAGTTACGGTTTCCGAATTTAAAATCTTTCTGGGCCTCTCCCTCAACATGGGCATAACCAAAAAGAGTGAGTTGCGGTAATATTGGTCCACTGACCCAATTCACCCTATGCGCGTGTTCTCTGCTTCCATGTCCAGGGCACGATACGAGCAGATTTTGCGGTTCATGCACTTCAGCGACAATGAACTCTGTCGTCCTCGTGGAGACCCTGAATACGATCGGCTCTACAAAATTCGGCCCCTCATAAACCACTTCAACCAACGTTTTGCAGACTTGTTTACTCCCCATCAAGTTGTCTGCGTTGATGAGTCCCTGATTAAGTTTTCTGGTCGCTTGTCATTCAAACAATACGTCCCCAACAAGTGTTCCAGATACGGGGTCAAGATGTATAAGCTCTGTGACAGGGCCACAGGCTATACACGTAGTTTCATGGTTTATGAGGGTAAAGATAGTCACGTAGAGCCAGAGAACTGCCCTGACTACATAGGAAGCGCTGGCAAGATAGTGTGGGACATGGTGTCACCCTTATTCGGAAAGGGGTACCACTTGTACGTGGACAATTATTACACAAGCGTGCCACTGTTTAGTCACTTGTTTGATCAGCAGATTGGAGCATGTGGCACCGTGCGACCTAATCGCCGGGGCTTTCCCCAGCGGCTTGTAGAGTCCCGTCTTAGGCTGGGGGAGAGAGCCTGCTTGCGCAGTAATAATTTGCTCGCTATGAAGTGGAGGGATAATAAGAATGTTTTCGTTCTTACCTACCTTCATGCAGACACGACGGTCCAAATTCCTACGGCGACTGGTATTGTGGAGAAACCCCTTTGTGTCCACAAATATAACCTTAACATGGGAGGGGTGGACCTCAATGACCAGTTGTTGGCGCCGTATCTAGTTGCCCGTAAGGCCAGACGCTGGTACAAAAAAGTGTCTGTTTATTTATTCCAATCGGCTATACTGAATGCTTATGTACTACACAAAGCTTCAGGACGGACTGGATCCTTCCTTAAATTCCAGGAGGATATCGTCAGAGCCCTTCTGTATCCAGGCGGTGCTCCACCTCACGTTCCCCAACCAGATGCAGTATGCCGGCTGCATGAGAGGCATTATCCTTATGTCCTCCCGAGTACCCCTACCCAACAAGCCCCCCAAAGAAAATGTCGTGTCTGCAGAAAGCGCGGATATAGGCGTGACACCCGTTATTGTTGTCCCCGCTGTCCTGACAATCCTGGTCTTTGCATTGGTGAATGTTTTGAACGCTACCATGAACTAGTTGAGTTTTAGAGTAGGGTACAGCATTGCACAGGCTAGGCACACGTTCACAGGGTCTCCCAAGATGCCATCGCATTTTGAGAGACCCAAACCGCTGGAACCGTTACAACAGAAGTGTTAAAGTTACATAAAAAAGTGTTTAAAAAAAAAAAAAAGTAAAAAAAAAATATATATATATAAAATAAAAAAACCAAAAATAGTTGTCGTTTTATTGTTCTCTCTCTCTCTATTCTCTCTCTATTGTTCTGCTCCTTTGTACTGTATTCTATTCTGCAATGTTTTATTGTTAACCATTTTTTGTTTTCAGGTATGCCATTCAGCTGTAGCGTGGATTTATTTATCTTGACAGCAACAGCGTTTACTCCCACGATACGTAAAGCCACGACTCCAGCACTGTCGGAGGTGATTTCACCACCACAGTTAAAAAAGAGCATATATGCCGAAGCATGGGGGCATACGGGGTGGAGGAGCGATCTGCTCCTACCTTTTGCGGGAGGATGCCCCCATGCTTCGGCATATATATATTTTAGGCACAGATTGTGTTAAATGTGTTATTTTTTGCTATTTTTTTTTGTATTTGCTTTGCAGGTATGGTACGTCTTACTGTTATACTGTAATGTTACTTTGTTTTATTGTTAACCATCATTTGCTTAGCAGGTACGCCATTCAGTTGCAGCGTGGATTTATTTATCTTGACAGCAACAGCGTTTGCTCCCACGATACATAAAGCTGCGACTCCAGCACTGTCGGGGGTGATTTCACCACCACAGTTAAAAAAGATCATATATGCCGAAGCATGGGGGCATAAGGGGTGGAGGAGCGATCTGCTCCTACCTTTTGCGCGAGGATGCCCCCATGCTTCGGCATATATAAATGGTGCATGTATGCCCACCATTAGAAGTGGGTGGATGAAGGGAGGTAGCTAATGGTGGGCATACCCACCGATCAATATTTTTTTTTCGTTTAGCCCACAGGCTGCATGAAAAAAAAATGACAATATATGCCCAACCAGTTCCAGCAACATACTGGTATGTTGCTGGACTTTGAGTGCTTATACCAGAATGATGCCTGCAGGTTTAGGTATCATCTTGGTATCATTCTTTTCAGCCAGCGGTCGGCTTTTATGTAAAAGCAATCCTAGTGGCTAATTAGCCTCTAGACTACTTTTACAAGCAGTGGGAGGGAATGTCCCCCCCCCCCCCCGCACCATCTTCCATGGTTTTCTCAGGCTCTCCTGTCCCAACAGGGAACCTGAGAATGCAGCCGGTGGTTCTGCCAGCTGACCATAGAGCTGATCAGAGACCAGAATGGCTCCAATCATCTCTATGGCCTAAGACACCGGAAGCTACAAGCATTTCATGACTTAGATTTTGCGGGATGTAAACAGCGCCATTGGGAAATTGGGAAAGCATTTTATCACACCAATCTTGTTGTGGTCAGATGCTTTGAGGACAGAGGAGAGATCTAGGGTCTGATAGACCCTAATTTTTTCAAAAAAGAGTACCTCTCACTACCTATTGCAATCATAGGGGATATTTACATTCCCTGAGATAACAATAAAAATCATAAAAAAATATATATAAATGAAAGGAACAGTTTAAAAATAAAATAAAAAAGCAAAATAAATAATAAAAAAAAAAAAACACCCCTGTCCCCCCCTGCTAAGGCGCAACGTCGAACGCAAGTGTAGGTCTGGTGTCATATGTAAACAGCAATTGCACCATGCATGTGAGGTATCACCACGAAGGTCAGATCGAGGGTACTAATTTTAGCAGTAGACCTCCTCTGTAAATCTAAAGTTGTCACCTGTAAAGGCATTTAAAGGCTTTTAAAAATGTACGTAGTTTGTCGCCGCTGCAGGTTTCTGCGCAATTTTAAAGCATGTCGTGTTTGGTATCCATGTACCCGGCCTAAGATCATATTTTTTATTTCATCAAACATTTGGGCAATATAGTGATTTTTAGTGCATTAAAATAAAAAAAAGTGTGTTTTTTCCCCAAAAAATGCGTTTGAAAAATCGCTGCGCAAATACCGTGTGAAAAAAAAATGAAACACCCACCATTTTAATCGGTAGGGCTTTTGCTTTAAAAAAACACTTCATGTTTGGGGGTTCAAAGTAACTTTCTTGCAAAAAAAAAATATTTTTTCATGTAAACAAAAAGTGTCAGAAAGGGCTTTTTCTTCAAGTGGTTAGAAGAGTGGGTGATGTGTGACATAAGCTTCTAAATGTTGTGTATAAAATGCCAGGACAGTTCAAAACCTCCCCAAATGACCCCATTTTAGAAAGTAGACACCCCAAGCTATTTGCTGAGAGGCATGTCGAGTCCATGGAATATTTTATATTTTGACAAAAGTTGTGGAAAAAAGACATTATTATTATTATTTATTTATTTTTTTGCACAAAGTTGTCATTAAATGATATATTGCTCAAACATGCCATGGTTATATGTAAAATTACACCCCAAAATACATTCTGTTGCTTCTCCTGAGTACGGGGATACCACAAGTGTGAGACCTTTTGGGAGCCTAACCGCGTACGGTACCCCAAAATCCAAGCACCACCTTCAGGATTTCTAAGGGTGTAAATTTTTGATTTCATTCCTCACTGCCTATCACAGTTTCGGAGGCCATGGAATGCCCAGATAGCACAAAATCCCCCCAAGTGACCCCATTTTGAAAGGAGACACCCCAAGCTATTTGCCGAGAGGTATGGTGAGTATTTTGCAGACCTTCATTTTTGTCACAAAGTTTTGAAAATTGAAAAAAAGAAAAAAAATATACATTATTTTTTTTTTTCTTCATTTTCAAAAACAAATGAGAGCTGCAAAATACTCACCATGCCTCTCGGCAAATAGCTTGGGGTGTCTACTTTCCAAAATGGGGTCATTTTGGGGGGTTTTGTGCTATTTTGGCATTTTATGGCCTTCAAAACTGTGATAGGTAGTAAGGTGTGAAATCAAAAATTTACACCCTTAGAAATCCTGAAGGCGGTTCTTGGTTTTCGGGGCCCCGTACGCAACTAGGCTCCCAAAAAGTCCCACACATATGGTATCCCCATACTCAGGAGAAGCAGCAGAATTTATTTTGGGGTGTCATTTCACATATGCCCCTGGCATGTGTGAGCAATATATCATTTAGTGATAACTTTGTGAAAAAAAATAAAAGTTTGTAATTTTCCCGCAACTTGTGGCAAAATATAAAATATTCCATGGACTCAACATGCCTCTCAGCAAATAGCTTGGGGTGTCTACTTTCTAAAATGGGGTCATTTGTGGGGGTTTTGTGCCACCTTGGCATTTTATGGCCTTCAAAACTGTAATAGGTAGAGAGGCGTGAAATCAAAAATTTACGCCCTTAGAAAGCCTGAAGGCGGTTCTTGGCTTTCAGGGCCCCGTACGCAGCTAGGCTCCCAAAAGATCCCACACATGTGGTATCCCCGTACTCAGGAGAAGCAGCAAAATTTATTTTGGGGTGTCATTTCACATATGCCCATGGCATGCGTGAGCAATATATCATTTAGTGACAACTTTGTGAAAAAAAAAAAAAAAGTTTGTAATTTTCCCGCAACTTGCGGCAAAATATAAAATATTCCATGGACTCAACATGCCTCTCAGCAAATAGCTTGGGGTGTCTACTTTCTAAAATGGGGTCATTTGGGGGGGTTTTGTGCCATCTTGGCATTTTATGGCCTTCAAAACTGTAATAGGTAGTGAGGAGTGAAATGACAAATTTACGCCCTTAGAAAGCCTGAAGGCGGTGCTTGGTTTTTGGGGCCCCGTACGCGGCTAGGCTCCCAAAAAATCCCACACATGTGGTATCCCCGTACTCAGGAGAAGCAGCAGAATTTATTTTGGGGTGTAATTTCACATATGCCCATAGCATGTGTGAGCAATATATCATTTAGTGACAACTTTGTGAAAAATTAATAAAGTTTGTAATTTTCCCGCAACTTGTGTCAAAATATAAAAGATTCCATGGACTCAACATGCCTCTCAGCAAATAGCTTGGGGTGTCTACTTTCTAAAATGGGGTCATTTGTGGGGGTTTTGTGCCATCTTGGCATTTTATGGCCTTCAAAACTGTGATAGGTAGTGAGGAGTAAAATGACATATGTATGCCCTTAGAAATCCTGAAGGCGGTGCTTGGCTTTCGGGGCCCCGTATGCGGCTAGGCTTCCAAAAAGTCGACCACATGTGGTGTCCCCGTACTCAGGAGAAGCAGCAGAATGTGTTTTGGGGTACAATTCCACATATAACCATGGCATGTGTGAGCAATATATCATTTAGTGACAACTTTGTGTAAAAAAAAAAAATTTTTTTTTTTGTCATTATTCAATCGCTTGCGGCAAAAAAAAAAAAAAAATTCAATGGGCTCAACATGCCTCTTATCAATTTCCTTAGGGTGTCTACTTTCCAAAATGGGGTCATTTGCGGGGGTTTTGTACTGCCCTGCCATTTTAGCACCTCAAGAAATGAGATAGGCAGTCATAAACTAAAAGCTGCGTAAATTCCAGAAAATGTACCTTAGTTTGTAGATGTGACAACTTTTGCGCAAACCAATAAATATACAGTTATTGACTTTTTTTTTACCAAAGACATGTGGCTGAATACATTTTGGCCTAAATGTATGACTAAAATTGAGTTTATTGGATTTTTCTAATAACAAAAAGTAGAAAATATAATTTTTTTTCAAAATTTGCGGTCTTTTTACGTTTATATCGCAAAAAATAAAAATCGCAGAGTCAGTCAAATACCTTTAAAAGAAAGCTCTATTTGTGGGAAGAAAAGGACGCAAATTTCGTTTTGGTACAACATTGCATGACCGCGCAATTACCAGTTAAAGCAGCGCAGTGCCAAATTGTAAAAAGACCTCTGGTCATTTACCAGCAAAATGGTCCGGTCTGAAAGTGGTTAAAAAAGCTAGAGAAAAAAACAGAGTGCTTTTCAACGGTCACGAAATCAAATTGTACCAAGACCTCTCCAACATTACCTTACAGCAATGCAGGGCCCTTCGCCCGCTACTGGACCAACTCCGGACCAGAGGCATTCCCTATAGATGGAAGTTTCCATTCTGCTTGTCCGCAACATGGAGAGGTCACACAGCGATTGCACCATGCATGCACTCCTGACGACTTGCATTCATTCTGTGAATCGCTCAACCTCCCTGTAACGGAGGTACCGGACTGGTACAACTCCTTCCAGATCCATGACACATGGATCGAAGTAACAAACAACTCGACTCCCAGAGCGCAGAGAAACAGAGACCGCAGACGAAGGTCTCCGTCAGCACCGCACCATGGAAGGGGAGCAGAACACGAAAGCCCAGGCATCTCCCCACCTAGAAGACGAGACCGAATCGACAGACCAGATCTAATGGACACCTAGACCGCAGTCCATCGCCTCCTTCATGCTGAAACTACCTGAAACATTCATCTTGAAGAAGCCCCAAGACCCTTTTTGATCCTCTTCCTCGCCAACTCTCCGTTGTTCCAACTGTCCCACCATCATCTCTTCTAATGATCTTACTCCGCCAGACCACACCTTGTTGACAGCTTGAAACTCTACCCAGAAAACACTCATTACCCTCATCCACATCTGGGTAAAACAGGTTTGCCCCAAAAGGTAAGCCCCTTCAGGGGGTTCTTTTGAGCCCTTATTCAGGGTTTCCGGGTTTCTGAGTAAAACGCATACTGTCTCGCTTTGATGGAACCTATTCAGTGTTTGGGCCTGCTCTCACGTTGACCTACAGTTGCCCACTCAAAACATGTTTTTTTGCCTGTTTTTTTTTTTTGTTCTTTTTCTTTTTTGTTTTCTGGGGAAAAGACTGAACTGAGTATCTTGTAATAAAGTTTTTTTTACAGGTGGACTCATAATCAGATGGCGAACACTATCCCGATACCCACCTTGAAATGTGCTATTTACGCATACACGAGGGGGACAGTCTAATTTTGAGTTTGTTTCTATAAGCCAGTTTGATCACTGTCTACTATGTGGAAGTTACCTAGTTTTCTTTTCTTTTTTTTCTTTATGACAGCATACAAGAGCCTCACGGTTCTAATCACTTTAGGTTTGTCTCTCTTATGAACCCTGAGGACTGCGTTAGCCCCATACCAGCCCTGTTAAAAGGTTTCTCATAGCCTGGCTCAACTCCCATTCCATTAAGGTTATTGAGGAGAATTTTATTTTTCGTTCTTCCTTCTTCTCTACCATTATATACATAAAGTTTAAGTCTGTGCTTGAATACAGCTTTTGTTTGTTACCAGTCAGAGGCTTCTGCAAGGGGTATAACCCCTCCTCTTTTTCACTAAAACCCATGTTAAATAGGCGTACGGAGAACCCCGTTAGTGCACACCCCCCTTGGGTCCAAGAAAGACTCATCCTAAATTTCCTACTCGATATATAGACACAACCCTTCTGCTACCAGGGACAAGCACTAGTCTCCAAATTGACTGATACAACTATTTGTTGTTAATTTTTAGCTCCAAACTTGTTGATGCCTGGCGGGATTCTCGGTACACCCTCTCTCTTCTTTATATAAGGTTAAAGGTATTGTTATTAAGATTGTTGTTCAGAGGATTCTTCTATCGCACACTACTACCAAGTAACATATTTAATCAACCCCTCCTAAGGGTGAAAGGGTTTCATCTCCCTGACGCATTAATACATAATATATACAAAATGTTCTCACTGATTTTGTCTCGATGGCCATTACAGAGAGAAATGCACACCCACGGCCCAAGGGTGATCACTTAATCACACTCCATCTTACTGCAACATAGGCTTGGCTGGCTCTGACCGCATGACGCGATACTGTCACGCTATCCCCCTTCCACCTCCTTGCATTACAACCCTGTCTAGTTTTAAATTACCATGCGCATTTGAGCTCCCTGGGCGCCGGTCCCACTTACCTTATATCTAACACCTCACTTTGTGATACAACATCTGACACTTGTTCGTCCCCCCTTTTGGTCATTGAACCCACACAAGGAGTGATCCCTCATATCGCTCCTTGACCCTACCAGCATATACATATAGGTTGGCTTAGCTGGTCTAATCCTTCCTCCGGTGTGTGTTCTACCTACCTGTATTAGGTACTCCCTTCACCCCCCCCCCCTTCTTCCCCTCCCCCCCTCATTTTATTTATTTTTTCTTTTTATTATTTTCTTTCTTCTTTTTTCTTTTCCAACATTGCTAGCAGACACTTACAGTGATGCCGTCTCAGGGACCGCATTCCTCAACCCTTTCTCTCAAACTACTATCTATTAATGCTAAAGGGCTCAATATCCCAACTAAAAGAACCAAATTCCTTTCTGAATTTCATAAATACAAAGCCAACATAGTATGTATCCAAGAGACTCACTTCAAATCTAACAATGTGCCTAAATTTTCGGATGGACAATTCCCCACTGTTTTCCACTCCACCAACCCTGAGGGGAAGACGAAAGGAGTCTCCATCCTCATCTCGAAACACACTCCACTGCAGATACAAGACCCAATGGTTGACCCGGGGGGAAGATACATCTCCCTTAAGGGAGTGGTGTCATCCCGCCCGGTCACGATTGCCAACATTTACGCCCCCAACACGAAACAGGTAGCTTTTTTTCGTAAGATCAAGGACCTTTTAACAAATTTCGCTTCCGGTATTCTAATATTGGGAGGTGACTTCAATGTCCCCCTTAACCCTATTGCCGACACCTCGAATGGCTCTTCGAGCATTCCTTTCAGGGCTTTGAAACAAATAAAACTACAGCTGCAGCTCCTAACGCTACACGACACGTGTAGAACTCTCAACCCTCAATCCAGAGATTATACTTACTTTTCAACAATCCATCAAAAATATTCCAGAATCGACTACTTTTACATCACGCAATCAGACCTACCACTCCTGACGAACACAACTATAGAGCCAATGACTTTATCTGACCACCACCCAATTACACTAACTTTGACTTTCCCGGAAAAAATTACTAAAACTAAAACTTGGAGAATGAACACCACTGTACTTAAGGACCCTATAGATATTCTCCGCTTTAGAGACATACTCACCGATTATTTTACTCATAATGACACTGATGATACCTCCAACATCATTCAATGGGAAGCCCACAAAAGTGTCATCAGAGGCGAATTTATAAGGAAGCTGACTCAACTCAAAAAGGAAAAACAAGCTAGAATCAAATCCCTAGTAGATCACATACACAAACTCGAACTTCAACATAAAAAAAATGTGGCTGTCTCCACGTTTGAGGAGTTGACTAAAGCTAGAGATTCACTTACCGATGAACTGAATCTTAAGGCCAAAAGGCAATATATATTACGACATAAAATATACTACGAACAAGGTAATAAAAGTGGAAAACTTCTTGCAAGAGCAGTTCAGAGTAAGAAAGCCGTTTCCACCATACACCAAATAAAAGATAACAAAGGAGAGTCATTTTCCTCGAACGAGGAGATAGCCACCCAGTTTGAGCAGTACTACCAATCACTATATAATATCCCTCCCAATCCCAAGTTTCCCCCCAACTCAGAGGCTAGAACTAAAATCATTCAAGAATATCTGGACAAACACAGTCCCCCAAAAATAGCACACAATATCGCTCAGGAACTCGAATCTCCCATTAATGGAGAAGAATTTGACAGAGCCTTAAAGGATATGAAAATTGGCAAAGCCCCGGGCCCAGATGGTCTCCCACTACAATATTACAAAACTTTTCTTGACATTCTCAAACCCAAATTCTTGAAAACTTTCCAATCACTCCATTCCGAACGAAACCCCCCCAAACAGGTCCTGGAAGCGCACATAGCAGTCATTCCCAAAGAAGGAAAAGACCCAACCCTTGTCACGATTTACCGCCCAATCTCTTTAATAAACGTAGACATTAAAATGTATGCCAAAATCCTCGCCAATAGATTATTACCCCTACTTCCATCTCTAATTTCCCTTGACCAAGTGGGATTCATCCCGGGCAGGGAGGGTCGGGACAATACCATTAAGGCCCTGAACATAAACAATTGGCTGACTTCCAAAAAGAAACAGGGATTCTTCCTCTCTCTCGACGCAGAGAAGGCATTCGACAGAGTGGCCTGGGACTTTATCGATGCAGTCCTTAAAAACATCGGCATATTGCCTCAGATGAGAGCCTACATCGCCGCACTGTGCTCAAATCCAACTGCTCGCGTTCGCACCAATGGCCACCTGTCGAATGCCTTCACCCTTAAAAATGGGACGCGACAAGGCTGTCCCTTGTCCCCGCTACTATTTGTTCTTACCCTGGAACCGCTTCTTAATAAAATCAGATCCAACCCGGACATAAAAGGCATTGAAATAAAAGACCATTCCTAAAAAAATCGCTGCTTTCGCAGATGACATGCTACTCTTTCTATCGCAACCCCTTGTCTCACTGCCTAATATAACTCAAGAACTTGAAACGTTCCAATTAATATCCAATTTAAAGATTAACCACTCCAAATCGGTAGCACTGAACATATCCTTACCCTCCAAAGATGTTGAACTATGTAAGCAAAATTTCCCATTACGTGGTCTCCTAAACAAATTACCTATCTTGGGATAGAAATACCCTCAAATTTAACCGACCTCTTCAAACTTAATTTTCTACCCTTACTAAAAGACTCACAGGAAGACCTTAAAAGATGGAACTCCCTCAATATTTTGTGGTTTGGTAGGGCCTCATTGATAAAAATGACTATTCTGCCCAGATTCCTTTACGCTATGCAAACGATCCCCATCAGATTACCATCTTACTTCTTTGCCGCCTTCCGCAAAGCGTGTACCGCCTTTATATGGAGGAGTAAACCTCCTAGAATCAAATATACAAGATTAATTCTCCCAAAAAATAAAGGTGGAATAGCCCTCCCGGACCTGAAAAAGTACCACCAAGCAACTATACTCACACGAATAGTTGACTGGAATTTACACCAACCTATCAAGGATTGGGTATCACTAGAGCAAGCCCAATTTCCCTTCCCAATCAACCATCTTCCATGGATAAACCCCAAATACCACTCAAAAGAGATCAAATCTCATCCTCTTATTGGTCCCACGTTAGCAATATTTCATGACACATATAAGAAAAGTGACCCCACCCCTTGGATCAGTTCCCTAACGCCTCTTAGAGACAACCCCGACTTCCCCCCAGGAAACAGACAAAAATCTTTCTTAGCAAGCTGGCCCCACAAAGCAGTACTGATTAAACATTTCTTACGCAATGGGAAACCTCTACCCCTCGAGGAAATCAATAAAGGCAATGACCCTAGACTAATCTCACACTGGACGTACTTCCAAATAAGCCATTTTCTCTCCACAGTAGTATTGGCAACTCTGAGTTCCAAATCTCCCAAGACCCTTGAAACCCTATGCTCAGGAACGCACCCTCAAAGACACAATATTTCAATTATTTATAATTCACTATTTGACGAGGGTTTAGAGTTCTCCTCCCCATCCTGTCTAGCTTGGGAAAACGACCTCAATCTATCATTCACTAATAAAAACTGGGAAACTATTTTCATGTACGCTCATAAAGGCTCACTCAACGTCGCTACTCAGGAGTGTGGGTTTAAGATTCTAACTAGATGGTATAGAACACCCAGCACCATACAGAAATTCAACCCCCAGATCTCCAACAAGTGTTGGAGGTGCAGTGGTGAAGTGGGATCATTATTCCACCTATAGTGGTCTTGCCCGCATATTCAACCATTTTGGAAAATGGTTCATGAAACCATTACATTCATAACCTCAGAACCGTTAGAATTTGATCCAGCCCATTTTCTACTGCACCACAACACAATCCCCTCAAAAAAATATTTGAAATCCCTAATTATGATAATGACAAACACTGCTAGACACTGCATCCCCTCCCATTGGAGGTCAACTTCAATCCCAACGAAAAAGGAATGGTTCAGAAGGATCACCTCTATTGAAACTATTGAAGAGCTTATCAGTATTTCGCAAGAAAGAATGTTACAATTCACCTCAACCTGGTCAAAATGGCTAGCATTTAAAGATACTCAGGAATACAAATCGTCCATTTAAGTATTATTTGTTGTCGATTCTCTGTCAGTGATTTATGTTCTCTTACTTAAGATGTTCAAACAGCGCAGGCCGCTGTCCACTCAACCTCTGCCTAATCTTCCCTCCTGCTACTACGCCTAAATATAAATTCTTTTTTATTTATTTTTTTCTTTCCTTCTCTCCTCTCCCCTCCCTCCCCCTTCCTTCACAAGAACATTCTTATTTTATCTTCATATACGCTTTGACTCTCTTTTCGCCTTAACTGATAAGTACAATTTTTCATTTTGATTAAAACATCACATGTTGTAACTACTCAATCCCTGTGAATTTAGCAATTTCTTATGTATCCTTTCTTACATTTACGATGACGTGCTAAAATGTAAATGCTCTGTTACTTTTCAATAAAAATTTGTGTAAAAAAATAAATAAAAAATGGTTGACTATTTCCACAAAAAATATATACATCCAAAATATGACCCATCTAATATGCAAAAAAACTTCTTGTACTCTATTAGTGAAGTACTGGATTACATATATAAATAGCTTTTGTTTTTTAAATTCATAAGAATGACTCTGTGAGGTAAAGTGGTGAGTGATAAAGTGCCACAAAAATTAATTGCATATTTTTGGGGAGGTCTTCTGCTGCTTGTGGGGGGATCTATTGTGGCTGGGGTAGATCCTATGTTTCTGGGGAGGTCAATTGTTGTGGGGAGGGATCTACTGTTGAGGGAGGGGTCTTTGTTGCTGACTGCTTGATGGTCTATTGATGCTGGCTGCTTGGGAAATCTATCGTTGCTGGAGGGGATCTATTTTTGTTGCGTTTAGTCTTATGTTGCAGGGGTCAATCAGTGCTGGGAGGGATCTACTGTTGAGGTTAGGGTATAATGTTCCTGGCTGTTGGAGGGTCTATTGATGCTGGCTTTTGGTGGATGTATTGTCGCTGGGGTGTCCATTGTTGCTAGATTTATTTTACTGCCTTGTTATCATTAAAGCCCCATACACACTATCAGATTATCTGCTGAGTTTTTCCTTCAGATTTACCAAAACCATGTAGTAGAAGGGCCTGCCTGATTGCATACACATTGAAACTCCTAAGGTTTGTCCTCATATTATATGGTTTTGGTAAATCTGAAGGAAAAACTCAGCAGATAATCTGATAGTGTGTATGGGGCTTAACAAATACCATACAAAATACTTAGCACCACAAAATTATACTTGGTTGTATTCTTTAGGGGTAAGGGGTGGACAAAGGAATGGTTGCTTGAAGGTAGGTAGGGGGCGGAGTCAAGGGGTGACTCGGAAGAGTCGAAGTTCCTGCACCTATTCTCTGAGAAAAAAAAGCCCTGCATATAATTGTGCATGTTTTAATATTACACTTTCAGCCCTTGAGTGTCCTTATGTTGCATAGTGCTGCAGAATATGCTGGCCCTACATAAATCAATTATAGAATAGTAGTTAACTGGCACAGCAGAGCAATGATGCGACCTCTGAAGTGCAAACATGCTGTCTCAGAGCATTCATGGTAGGATCACCTCTTACTCACTTGTACAGTTTCCTGCAGGGCTAGCATTTCTAGATCCTTTTCTTCCAACAACAGGCGTACACTAGACTCCAGATGTGCATAGGGGTGTGAATGGCCATCCGTTCTGTAAGACAATGTGACAAAACATAGACTTGTCAAGGCAATTTCCTATTAAAACTATTAGCATAGGTAGGTAGAACAACAGAAAAACAATAAAAACAGATGGTTTACATAAATCACTCCAACCCTGCATTAACCCCTCACCCTGGTCCTACAACGATAAATCTCTCTGGCTGCGTACTTGGGTTTGACCTCAGAGTGTGAGATGCTTTGCTGACTAAACAACATTATGCATACAGAGCAATCAAGGTCGGAGGAGAATGGGGGCTGTTTTCTGCAGTTTTCCCTCACTGCAGATTACAAGACTACTTGTGGTTTGAAGCAGCGATTTAGTTACAGGATTTCTTTTATGTTGAAGGATTTGTTCTGGTCTTTGTTAAACAATGCATATTTGTATTTCCCAAATGTTCTGACATGAAAATGCTTGCCATGTGAACTTGATAAGTGACTTCAAATGATGTTGCCGTTAAAGAAGATGACAGGGATAAAACATCTCTGTATGAAGCTATTTTGGCAGAAACTGTAAGCCCTTGTACACACGGTCGGACATTCCGACAACAAAATCCGTCAGATTTTGTCCAACGTATTTTGTCAAAAACTGGTGTTGCATACACACGGTCGGACAAAGTTGTCGGAAAATCAGATTGTTCGTAACGTGATGACGTTATTTCGTTACGAAGGGACTACGTTCAGGCTAGTAGCCAATAGCTTTGGTCTAGGAATTTGACCTGAGCATGCATGGCACTTTGTCCGATCAGAATTCTCTACAAACGATCGGACAAAGTCCTATCAGATCATGTTGTCGGAAAATTTTATAGCCCAGCTCTAAAACTTTGTTGGTCGGATATTCTGATGGAAACAGTCCGATGTAGCCGACAACACGGTCCGATCGGACATTTTCCGTCGTGTGTACAAGGGCTTAAAGGTCTCTATAGTTTGAAGGAAAAGATGGCCAACACGTAGAACTACTATACAGCTAACTGGTGTCATTGCATAGTTTGATTCTATTAAATATCTGATGGAAACCTGCTAAACAAAAAAGTGAACATGTGAAATGTTAGTTCCTGGGTATAGCATTGTTCAAGTAAGTAAGAGTTGTATAGGTAAGTCAAAAACTTTATTTTTCTAATTTATAATCACACATTACAGGACACAAGATCTTAGGTCTTTAACAATTGGGATGTCCAAAAGCAAAGAAACCGATGGGTGTGCAGAACAGTGAACAAGCAACAAGAGGCCCACTTAACAAATGAGCGGCGAGAAAACAGCCTGAAACACCTTATGCACAAAACGTGCCTGAATAACTACCTGGTAAAACCTAACACCCTTGTGAACAGAACACAATGTGGCAACCTTGCAAATCTGTGAAATATTTGCCTGATGCTGAAGAGCCCATGAAGCACTGATCAATCTGGTAGAGTGTGTCTTAACAGGAAAGGGAGCAACCTTATCCTTCAGACTGTAGGCCCTCGGAAATGATAAAGAGGGAATCTGATTCTTTAAAGTGTAGCGCTACCCCCTAGGAGCAGCTGATATTTTTCCCAGATCTTCCCTAGTCTCAGCCCTGCAGCCAGGCACACAATATTTCCTGCAGTCAGGTGCACAACTTCCACTAGTTACTCCATAGACCAGTCTAGGGGTTGTAGTGTTTTTATGTTATTTTAGTTTATTAACTTGGAATAGGAGAAGGGATATAGTAGGATATTCTAAATTTAACTATTCACTCTTGAGGACAGTTTTCTCAGTAGGACTGCATAGCAGACTATACAGAATTAAGCAAAGACCCTTGCAAATAGAAGGAATTGAGTGGACCCTGCTCTTAAAGACACAGCCAATGTCCCCTTTAGCTAACACCCAGTAGCTGATTTTTAGCACCCAGAGGGGGATTCATCAGCACAAGTCCCTGGGATCTCTTTAGGGCAGCGGTTCTCAATTCCTGTCCTCAGGACCCACTAACAGGTCAGATTTTAAGTATTACCTTGGGAAAATACAGACTAGAATACTGCAATCACTGAGCAGCAAATCCTGAGGACAGGAGTTGAGAACCACTGCTTTAGGGGGTCTGCACTCAAAAGGCCCTGGTCACAAGTAACCTTCCTCTGTGATACCACGTAGGATCCATGGTCACTCTCCCTCAGCTCTCAGGAGAACCTTGTGTTTCAGAATTTAGGAGCTCCGGTCGCCCACCTGAGTCCACCAGAGTCTGCATGGCAGCTTGTGCTGGGGAGCAGCAACAGGCATCCAGCATGCCTAGGGGCACATCCCCTTCCAATTGGCTTGGGCTGTATCTATATTCATACTGCTCATCTTAATGGTTTCCACCTACAATTCAGAACTTTCCTAAGTTGCTTGAATACAGGGAAGCTCCAGACAGCATGAACAGCATCAGATCATCCTGAGCAAACGTTTACGAACTAAACGATTACGACTTCTGTCAAGCAGAAAGCCTAAATAAATTTACCTAGCTGCTCCTCTGTTAAGCAGAAAATTCAGACAATGGGTAAAAAATCACCCTGGAATGTTTAAGGGCAGAACGTAAGGAGAGAAGCACAATGTATTGGTTAAGGTGGAAGGAGGAAATTACAAAATGCTTTAGGCCACAAGACAACCTTATCTTTGTGCAAAACTAGGAATGGTTTCTTGCAGGACAGGGCCACTAACTCTTGAGACACATGATGCAGAGGTGACAGCCACAAGGAAAGCCACATTCAGAGCAAGGGGAAGACAGGGGTAAAGCTGTGACAGAGTTGAAAGGAGGTTTCAGAAGAACATATAAAACCAAGCTGAGACCCCACAGAGTCACTGGCAATTGTACAAGAGGAACAATATGAATGAGTAAAAGGCAAGTTACTTAAGGCTAAATGATGACCTAGGCCAAACTGGAAGAAAGACGGGACATATCCCACAGAGTACTTTTAGCAATGGAAATTTCTAGCTTCTGACCCAACAAAGTAGGCCTTCCAGGTGTAATGGTAGACTATGTGAGTGTAGGAATATCTGAGTTTGAGTCTGATAGGCCTCCATTCCTCAGGACTTGGGCCTCAATGGAGATGAAATTAAAATAAGAAACTAAGAAATAGGATGATGGACCAGCTCATGGAACAGAAGATCTAGCCAATGTAGTAGGGCTCACAGAGAGTCTGACAGGAGTCTGACAAGGTCCAAGTACAAGTATCAAGTTCTCCCTGGCCAGTTTGAAGCAATAAGGACCATTGGCACACCATCCTTCTTAATCCTGTGAAGCAGACAAGGAAGACACTTTAGCAGGGTAAAGACTTAGATTAAAGAGTAATTCTACTTCTGTTGAAAAAAAAAACACAACAATTCTCCCTGGGTAATCAATATACATTGCAATGTTTTTAACAAACTTTGTTGCAGATGCCTACTTGTTTCTGCTTTGAAGGAATAGCTCTTTACTAGACTATGTCCTTAGACTAGCACAGTCACACTATGGGATTGACTAATTGATTTTAATTAGCTGATGCACTGTGTTCTGATGAGAAAAGTTGCAGTGTCTATATCCCTTTAGAAGTGAATAGCCCTTAGAGAGTAGCTTACCACAAATTACATTTGTGTTGCAGGGATGCATAAAGCCTGACTTGTATTTTAGTGCAGAGTTCTTCACAGAAGTAGGAAATTACATTTTTTGGAGGTGTTCTAACTAGTCCCAGAATCAGCTGGTCCTGGTAGATGTTCTGGAGTCACCAGAACATCTACTATGAAGGCCTGAAGGTCCTTGGACCTGTGACAAACCTGCCCAGCTTGCTGTTGAACCTGGAAGTCAGAAGATTTACATCTGATATCCCCACCTGCAACAGAGGTCTTGAAAAAGCTTTGTGAGAAGAAGCCATTTCGCTGGAACCAGAGGTTGAAAGTCTGCCTGCCAATTTTCAATGTCTAGAATGTGGGGACAGGACCTGAAGATGAACTCTGCCCAGGCTAGAATTCGGGCCACTTCCTTTTGAGATACATAACTTCTTATGCCCTCTTGATAGTTGATGTAAACCACTGCTGTAGTGTTATCTGATTGAATGCTTGTCAGGTGGCCTCTGAGCTGAAATTTCCAGTGTTGCAGGAAGAACCAATGTGCCCTGAGTTCCAGGATGTTGATTAGGAGCTGGTCTTCCCCAGATGATCAAGTCATCTGAACCGAGATAGCATCTCATACTACACCCCAGAGGTTAGTGTCCCTTGTAAGTATCTTTTTTTGACGTACTGCCTCAAGGAAGGCTACCATAGGGCCCAGGACCCTCATGCAAAAGCTAATGTTGTTTTTTTTTCCTGGAATATAGGGTCTGAATGTATCAGTGGAGGGCCAGAAGCTTGTCCAGAGGAAGGAAAACCCTGAACTGAGCCATGTGTAGAACCATGCTCAGATGCTTCGAAGCAATGGGTCAGTTCCAAGACTGACTTCTGGAGATTTAGCATGTATCCAAACCTTTGCAAAGTCTCGCCATCTGATGGACTGATAAGGTCTGAACTGGCTGTTCCTTCAAGAGGAGGCCCATTAGCTTTCTTAGGATGGAGATACCATGGGACCACAACAGGGCTAGAGGGAAGATAGTACCTTGCTGAAGACCCTAGGTGCCTTGGACAGGCCAAAGGGAATGGCAACAAACTGATAATGTTGTGTGCCCACAGCTAAATTATTATTATTATTATTCAGGATTTATATAGCACCAACAACTGCTTGTTAGAGCTTACAATCTAGAAGGGAGGGTCAAGTTGAAACAAAAAGGTAATAACTGTGGGGGATGAGCTGATGGAGAAAATGAAAATACAGTTAGGTGTGGGTAGGGTAGGCTTCTCTGAAGAGAAGGGATTTCAGGGATCGTCTAAAAGCTAATAAAGTAGGAGATAGGCGGACAGATTGGGGTAGAGCATTCCATAGAATTGGAGAGGCTTTGGAAAAGTCCTGGAGGCGAGTATGGGAGGAGGTGATGAGGGAGCTAGAGAGCAGGAGGTCTTGAGAGGAACGAAGAGAACGCGTAGGTTGGTATTTAGAGACTAAGCTAGTGATGTAGCTGGGGGCAGAGTTGTGGATGGCTTTGCAAGTAGTATCAATGTGGGGGGAAGATGGAAATGTGCAGGTAAGCATCCTTGATATACACAGAAGCCAGAAGGTCCCCTAGCTAAGGGGAAACAATGACGGACCTAGTTACATAGTTAGTAAGGTTGAATAAAGACACTAATCCATCGAGTTCAACCTGAGTGAGTGTCTACAATTGTCCCTATCCCTGTACATTGCACACTCACATCAGTCCCTACCCTCAAGGAGCCCACAATCTAAGGTCCCCATTCATATACTAGGGCCAAATATTTTTTTTTGGACAGAATCCAATTAACATATCTACATGTCTTTGGAGTGTGAAAAACCGGAGTACCCGGAGGAAACTCACGCAGGCACAGGGAGAACATGCAAACTCCAGGCAGGTAGTGTCGTGGTTGGGATTCGAACCAGCAACCCTTTTTACTGCTAGGCGAGAGTGCTAACCACTACACCCCTGTGCCACCCATAAAACTGGCAGATTCCATATGGTATTTTTGCAACTGAAAAAACTTGTTAAGACTCTTCAGATCCAGACTGAGGTGAGTGCCTCCTTTGTCTCTGCAACAGTAAACAGGATGTAATAGAACCCCTAAAACCTCTTTTTCTGGAAATGGGGCAATGACCCCCTGCAAGAACAGCTGCTTGAGAGCAATGTGAAGATCTGCCCACTTTTGTGGGGAAGATGGAAAGTTATCAGCTTGAAGCAGGGTGGAAGCAAAAACAAAATTCTATCTTGTAGTCATGGACTACAACATTCTAAACCCAGAAGTTTGAAATGTTCTGTACCCAGATGGTCACAAAGTGTCCCCTTTACAACCCCCTCAATTTTTACCCGACTTGGCAGGTTTTGATGTCTAGGTCTCACAGTGGAAGTGTAGGCCAAGCTTTGACTTAGGCAGGAAGACCCAAGAAAAATGAAATATCTTCTTCGTCTCAGAAACCAAAGGTTTGCCTGTAGGTGCTTTTGCCTTTTTTTCCCACTTGAACCACAGGATCCTTTGCATATGAATGAAAAGGATATTCATTCTTGATATTTGGCTAGGAGTATCAGCTAAACCATCCATGCAGTATTGTAAGGCAATGGGCAAGAGCTCTAACTGAGGACAGACAGATCCATTAGAATGGATCTATAGCAGGGGTGCCCAACCTTTTGACGAGTGAGGGGCACTTTAGAGACTTGATAACCAGTTGCGGGCCACAATGAGCGGAGCAGACAGATGACAGGTTCGTATCCACTCTGCATATGCAGAGCAAACATGGTCACAGCCTGCTCTACTTTATGGGCAGTCTGATTTGATCAGCCCAGATGGAAGGGGATGGATCGCCTTCGAATTGGAGGTAGGTGGATGTAAACTACCATAAGTCTGTTTACATCTGTTGCTCCATAGAGGTTAATGGAGGGTCCGATTGAATTGGACTGATCGTGTCAAGGGGCCTAAGGCTACATTCAGACTGATGCGCTGCGATTTACCCACACCAAGGGTGCAGTGCAGTGCACCTGTGGCCTGCCTGCAGGTTAGCTGTATTTTGCCAAAGACTTCTATTATATCCTGCAGGTGTGATGCACTTTCTGAATGCGCACCAAACCCGCAGGTGATAACAGAAGTCTATGGCTCAGTGCAGGTAATCCACAGGTAATAACTGAAGTCTATTGCTTGGTGCAAGTAATGACAGAAGTTTATAACTCAGTGCAGGTAACCCGCAGGTGTGCTGCACCTGCGGATCAGTTTGAAATCAGCACAGTAACCCCTGCAGAACAGATATGTCCATATATACACTGATTTTAGTAATAAACATAGTCTTCCATTCAGGTATCGCAGGCTTTTGTTGTCCCAGACAGAGTGCATTTCATTTGGTATCACTCAGCCTGTGACAGGAGTTGGTGCTCGTTATTCAGAAAGCTTTGGCTTATTCGGCTCGGTTCTGCAGCCGCTTGCTTCCTCTACCGCTGGTTTCAATCCCAACACTGATGCTCTGGGATGGCGGGTCAGCAACCCGCAATCTGGGCTTGACAACCCACTATCCCAGAGCAGGAGGTCACAGCCCACATTAGAGGGCTCTGCAGGACACTGGTTGGGCACCCCTGATCTAGAGTCCTGGGCCATGTGTTTGGACTAGACAGCTAATGTCTACCAGACTGACATGGTTAATTTGGCTGGTTGTTTTGCAGGAGCCACCAGAAAAAAAAGTGCCTTAAAGAGAACTTCTAACCTTTTATCCACAGAGTCCTTGAAAACAGGGACATCTCAACAGGAACCATAAATCTCTTGTAATGGCAGAAAATGTCATAATCCACAGGGGTCAGGGACAGACTTCTTCAAAGAGATCCCTGCTCTGTAGGATATTGCTGAGCAAGGTGAGTGTAGTGTGTACTGGGAACGTTTTGGCCAGAAAGGCATCTTTAGAGAACGCAGGTTGGGTTGATACAGGCTGATCCAGAACAAAACACATGTAAAGTTTAGAATCAGTATATTTCCATTTGTTATAGATATCACCTGTTTGGGTATGTCCCTGTGTGGAGTATTCTGAGCCAGATAAGAAACCTTCCTTCTCCTCAGGGAACATAGAATATGTAAGAGGAGAATCACAGGTGGACTGTAAGGGAGAGGTAGAAGGATTCCACTGGATCTGAAGCCTCTAAGCCCTTGTACACACGGTCGGAGATTCCGACAACCAAATCCGTCGGAGTAATTCCGACGGATTAATTCTGGAAGAAGTCCGGAAGTGATGTTGCATACACACGGTCGGACTAAGTTGTCGGAAAATCAAATTGTACATAACGTGATGACGTTATTTCGTTACGACAAGACTACGTTCAGGCTAGTAGCAAATAGCTTTGGTCTAGGAATTTGATCTGAGCATGCGTGGCACTTTGTCCGTCGGAGTAGGCTACACATGATCGGAGTATGTCGGAAAATTTTACCGGCAAGTTGGAAAACTTGGTCCGTCAGATATTCTTATGGGCAGGATGTTTTCCCTGTAAGCCCCTGTACACATGGTTGGAGATTCCAACGGAATGTTTCCTATCGGACCATTTTGTCGGATATTCTGACTGTGTGTGTGCATCGACCACACACACAGTCAGAATATCCGACAAAACGGTCCAATAGGAAACATTCCGTCGGAATCTCCGACCGTGTGTGTACAAGGGCTTACAGGGAAAACATCCTGCCCATAAAATAAAACATAGTTGCTGGAAATGCCTCTCTTGAAAGGCAGGAGGGGTTATGGCAGAATGAGCTAGAGTGAAATCTAAAGAGGATAGCAACCCAGACTGCTGCAGGTCATGACAATCAGAATCAGGACAGTTGGGGAAGATGCTGCAGACTCCCATCATAACCCAAGACATTTACTGAGTGTGAGATGGCAAGGCTTGCTGACCCACTCTTCTTGAGCCTTTGATCCACCATGAGTAGTGAGGGACAAACCCCATATGGTTACTTAAGAATCTGTACTACAGATAAGAAAGGGGGTATACCTACTGTACTCAGTCACTGTAGGCAGTGGGTATCCAGAAGTCCAAGGATAGTTGTGCCTTGTAGCCAGGAGAATCAGAAAGTAGACTTGCCAGATGTCCACAAGCCCAAAAAACTAAGATGGGTCACATCCATGCATTAGGTTACTGTGCGATCAAAGCCGTGTGGAGGCATCCCCAAGGCATGCACGTGTGTGGGATACTCATAGGTAAATGGTGCCAAGTATGAATTGAGGCAGTGGCTTAAATTCTGGCCATAGGCTGTGACCAAAAAAGACAGTCAAATGATTGTCGATCCCCTAGGAACTAGGGCAGCAACACTCTGGGTTCCAAGATGGAGCCATAGCCCTGACTTTTTGTGGCATCATTTGATTCTATCAGTGGATGGATGAGAGAAACAAGTCCCTTTCAGATTTCCACTCTTCGGTGAGCATACCTATAATGTGCCTAGGTGAGCGGGAAAAGCAGGATCTAGTGCCTGAAATTATATTACAGGAAGGCCCTGCATCTTCTTTGCAGAGTCCAGGTACCAGCCCAAGAAACATCCGAGAAGTCCACTGATCCAGTAAGCTGTTAAATGGAAGGCACAGTGGCTTTAATGAGCTATAAACTTGATGATGCAAAAATTTAAGGACACTAGCAAAAAAAAAATGAGGCTTGTTAGGTGTGGAAGGGGTTATGCTATGGCTGTATTTACAGCTTTATTTGCCAGTGTCCAATCATCTGAAGACAGCTGCATCAAAGATTAAGTTCCTGTGTATTGTAATAGATGATTATCAAACAGAGATTGTGTAAACCAGACAACCCTAAAGAAAAAATGTTGGAGGTAGATAAGGAAAACTGGACAGTGCATGGTATGCATCTCTTTAATGTATGATGTGAGAAGGGTGCTGAAGTAGAGGGAGGTAAGGAGGACTAGGGACATATCCAACCAGAAGGTGCTGATTTAGAGCAGATGTCTAACCACATGTTGATGTTAAAGAGGAGGTTCAGCCCCCCACGAAAAATTTAAATTCAGTAGCTACAAATACTGCAGCTGCTGACTTTTAATATATGGACACCTGTCCAGGGAGCCTGCACTGTCGGCAGCCCAGCTGTCGGGTGCAGCCGCCACCATTCCCGATAAGGGAACCGAGCAGTGAAGCCTTTAGGCTTCACAGCCGGTTCCCTACTGTGCATGCACAAAGCACGCTTCTCTTTCTAATTGGTCCGGTGGTGGAGGAACGAGGACGGGGCCAAAATTCAGTGAGACTGGAAGCCTGGAAGTGGGGAACAGATTGTTGCTGCAGACTGTCTTTTGTCAGTGTAGAGAGAGGGACAGGACGCTATGTGCAGCAGGGACAGTCAGTTTAATCATCAGCTGTTACTATTAGGTCCACAAAAGTCCTTTTCAGGACTGGTATGGTAAAGTAATACAGGATATAGTTTTGAGTGCTATTCAAGTTATTGTTCCAGCAGCCTATGTTTTGTCAGTTTAAATAGGGACAGGCAGGAAGCTGTGTGTGGCAGTGAGGGACAGTCAGTTTAATCAGTAGCTGTTACTATTAGGTCCACAAAGGTTCTTTTGAGGACTGGTATGGTAATAGGCTTGTACACGTATAATATTCTTTCTTCCAAATATAGAAAGAATATTATACTTGACTGCTGCCCTTCTGCTGCAGTAGTCCTTTATCAGTATAGGGACTGAGGTACAGTCTGTTAATCATTCACAGCCTACTAGTTCCACAAAGGTCCTTATAAGGACTGGTAAGGTATAGGGTACTACAGTACATAGGGTTGAGTGAGGTACAGTTTGCTATTCCTTAAGGACTGGTATAGGTCCACATTATATAGGGTTGAGGTGCACTACTGCTGACTGCTGCCCTATACTGCAGCAGTCCTTTATCAGTATAGGGACTGAGAGTTTTTTCACAGGGTCATTTAAAAAATGACAGGCAGAGGAAGAGGCAGGCCCTTCCGCAGGGGTGGTAGGGGTAGGGCAGGAGCAACAGGCTTGAGCCAAAGTAGGAAGTTGCAGAAGGTGCGTTCAATTACTTTAAAGGATGCACCAGACTTGGTTGAGTGGCTCACTCAGCCTTACTCTTTTGCACCCTCCTCATCCTCTCGATCTGCACCCTCTTCTTCACTCTCTGCTATGTGCACCCCCAAAGACACTACCACCAACAACACCACCACCACATACCTTCCGCTTGAGCCACAGGAATTATTTTCCGATCCATATCAAGACATTTCTGATGCGCAGCCACTCTTGGCATTGGATCAGGAAGAGGAGGTAGCAAGAACCGCCACTCAGCTTTCTGACGACAGTACCCAGATCAGCCCAAGGAGGAGGTTGGTCCCCGGTGTTGCTGCCTACTCCAAGATCTCTACGTATAGCGGTGGGGAAGGTGACGTCAATGATGACGTGTCTAGTGATGTCATGTGGGTGCCCACAAGAGAGGAAGAGGAGGGGAGTTCAGAGGGAGATATGGACCAGCAGATAGGGAGGAGAAGCAGGAATAACTTACATTGCACAGGAGGGACGAAGCAGACTGCTAATGTATCAGGAGCGAGTCATCGACCATATACGGTCACATCTGGCGCTCCCAGGACGCTGGCACATGGGTCCGCAGTGTGCGCTTTTTTAACGTGTCCGCTGCTGACAATAGCGTTGCCATCTGCAATCTTTACAGTCAACGCATTCGTCGAGGTAAGCCCAACACTCACCTAGGGACGACCGCCTTAAGAAGGCACATGAGCAGCCATCACTGAGCCCAGTGGGAGCAACGGAACACACAAAGCCACACTCCAGGCTCTCACCGTCCAGCCTCGTCTTCTACTTCTCCTTCTCCTCTCTCCTCACAATTGTCCTCCACTCCACCTTCCATCACGCCAAGCTCACGTTTTTCTGCAAAAAGGCAGGCTTCCATGGGCCTAATGTTCGAGCGTAAAAAAAAATGATGACGCCGGATAACCCTCTTGCCCAACGGTTGACGGCTGGCTTGTCAGAACTGATAGCCCGCCAACTACTGCCATATAAACTGGTGGATTCGGAGGCCTATCGAAAATTTGTGGCCATTGGAACACCACAATGGAAGGTCCCAGGAAGGAAGTATTTCTCAGAGAAGGGCATCCCAGAGCTATATGGCCATGTTCAGCGGCAAGTGAAT
The DNA here is from genome assembly GCF_037356315.1 of Lithobates pipiens. Classification (NCBI taxonomy): domain Eukaryota; kingdom Metazoa; phylum Chordata; class Amphibia; order Anura; family Ranidae; genus Lithobates; species Lithobates pipiens. The sequence continues at coordinate 128,776,617 of NW_027507787.1, read as the reverse complement.
GTATCTCTGGCACACAGCGTCGGTGCCAAGATACATCTGACCACAGACACGTGGTCTAGCAAACACGGGCAGGGAAGGTATATCACTTTTACTGCCCACTGGGTGAACCTTCTGACGGCCGTCAAGCATGTACCCCGTGGCACCCGTGTAGATTTGGTTTTACCGCCACGGATTGCATGCAGGCCTGGCTCTTCTTCTCCTCCTCCTCCTACTCCATCCTCCTCCCTCTCCTCCTCAGCTGACTCCTCCTTTTCCGCTGCTAGTGTCTCTTCCGCTGCGCCGCCCAAGCTCCCCAGAACCTATTCGACATGCCAGGTGAGACGTTGCCATGCCGTGCTGCGTCTGTTGTGCCTGGAAGCCAAGAGCCACACTGGCCAGGCACTCCTTTCAGCTTTGCGTTCACAGGCAGATCAGTGGCTAACACCGCTCAATTTGACAGTTGGTAAAGTGGTGTGTGACAACGGTGCCAATCTGCTTAGCGCATTGAAACAGGGCAAAATTACGCACGTGCCATGCATGGCACACGTCTTAAACTTGGTCGTGCAGCGATTCCTTGTCAAATACCTTGGGGTTCAGAACAGCTTGCGGCAGGCAAGGAAAATCTCGGCCCATTTCAGAAGATCTTACACGGCCATGGCTCGCCTTGCTGACATTCATCGGCCGACACAATCTGCCGGTCAGACGTCTTATTTGCGATTGCCCGATGCGATGGAACTCAACCTTCTATATGCTTGATAGGCTGCTCCAGCAGAAACGTGCAGTTAACGTCTACCTGTATGAACTCTGCGGCAGTACAGGTTCTGCGGAGCTGGGGGGTTTTTCACCGCGCCAGTGGCTGCTCATGCGCGAAGCATGCACTTCTGCGGCCATTTGAGGAGATCACCAAACTGGTCAGTCGCAGCCATGGCGCCATCAGTGACATGGTACCTTATGCCTTCTTTATGGAGCGTGCATTGCATCGTGTCATTGATCAAGCTGTGGAGGAGCAGGAGTGGGAAGATGAGGAAGTCGCAATGCTGGATGAATTCCCAGGGGGGGCTACTTTATCTGAGACAAGTGAACAACAGGAGTCTGAAGAGGAGTCAGAGGAGGATGGTGCCGGGGCCGATGAGGAGGAGCAAGAAGAGCATGCTTTAAACTTTTCTGGGATCCCTGTTGTTGTGCGTGGATGGGGAGAGGAGAATGAAGAGGACGACATTATCCTGGATGATGAGCAGGAGCCAGGCGACCACACCGCTTCCAGTTTAGTGCAAATGGGGGCCTTCATGCTCCAGTGTTTTAATAGGGACACCCGTAAAAAAAAGCATAAGGGTCAAGGACCAGTACTGGGTGGCAACTTACTTAGACCCCCGGTACAAACACAAAATGGCGGAAATGTTACCGCCGTCACAGAGGGCTGTCAGAATGGAGCACTTTCAGGCCTTGCTTCGAGAAATGCTGCATTCTGCTTTTGCGTGTGCTGGCAGAGGAGCAATTCCCACTGCCAGAGAAGGAGTTGCGGGTACCAATCCAACAGCGCCTGCAAGAAGAGGCCAGTTTGAAGATGTGTTGGTGACTTCGGTTATGAGGTAATTCTTTCAGCCGACCAATCGACAGGTGTCATCCGGATCCAGCATCAGGGAACGCCTAGACCGTCAGGTGTCCGACTGCATCGGGTTAACGGCTGATGTGGACGCTCTGAGGAGTGATGAACCCCTGGACTACTGGGTGGGCAGGCTTGACCTCTGGCCAGAGCTTGCCCAATTTGCAATTGAACTGTTGGCTTACCCCTCGTCCATTGTCCTGTCCGAAAGAACGTTCAGCGCAGCAGGGGGGATCGTGACCGATAAGCGTACTCGCCTAGCTCACGACAGTGTTAACTACCTCACATTTCTAAAAATGAATGAGGCATGGATCTCAGAGGAATTCAACACATGTGACCAGTAGACCATGTATATGTCTATAAACAATTTTTTTAATCGAGCACACAGACCTTCTTTCTTCATTTGGCTCACTTCCTTGTCCAAAAAAAGCACACTGTACTATATGCCTGTACCTTCCTGTTTGAAGAGGTTGAGTGGTGTCATATTTCTACTGGGGCTGCTTATTATAAGGGGCTCCCACCATCCCTGTGCTGTGCTGACTTCCTCCTGGGGCTGTACCTCTGCTGTGCATATTATGAGGGGCTCCCATCATCCCTGTGCTATGCTCATTATGAGGGGCTCCCACCATCCCTGTGCTGTGCTGACTTCCTCCTGGGGCTGTACCTCTGCTGTGCATATTACGAGGGGCTCCCATCATCCCTGTGTTATGCTCATTATGAGGGGCTCCCACCATCCCTGTGCTGTGCTGACTTCCTCCTGGGGCTGCTTATTATGAGGGGCTCCCACCATCCCTGTGCTGTGCTGACTTCCTCCTGGGGCTGTACCTCTGCTGTGCATATTATGAGGGGTTCCCACCATCCCTGTGCTATGTTCATTATGAGGGGCTCCCACCATCCCTGTGCTATGCTGACTTCCTCCTGGGGCTGCTTATTATGAGGGGCTCCCACCATCCCTGTGCTGTGCTGACTTCCTCCTGGGGCTGCTTATTATGAGGGGCTCCCACCATCCCTGTGCTGTGCTGACTTCCTCCTGGGGCTGTACCTCTGCTGTGCATATTATGAGGGGCTCCCACCATCCCTGTGCTATGCTGACTTCCTCCTGGGGCTGCTTACGGTGCAGGTGTCAGTGCTGTATATCACGGTGCTGGTGTCAGTGCTGTATATCACGGTGCTGGTGTCAGTGCTGTATATCACGGTGCTGGTGTGAGTGCTTTATGTCATGCTGCTGATGTCAGTGCTCTCTATCACGGTGCTGGTGTCAGTGCTGTATATCACGGTGCTGGAGTCAGTGCTTTATGTCACGCTGCTGATGTCAGTGCTCTCTATCACCGTGCTGGTGTCAGATCACTCTATCATGGTGCAGGTGTCATTGCTGTATGTCACGCTGCTGGTGATCATCTCCTGCACCCTCTTCTTAGCCTACCCTGACCTTCCCTCTCCTCCATTGCTTTCATGCGCTCCACAGTCCTGATTTGTCACAATTTCACATATAAAAAAAGAATGCTTGTAGTTGTCGATCCCAGATTCACCTCATACATGTGTTATGTCATTGGCCATGTGGTGGGACTATGTCTGCACAGCTAGTAATTATTTTGTGGCTGCAAATTTGACCTGTAGGTTTGCAAAGTTCGCCTCCCATTGAAGTCAATGGGGCCCGCCGCGAACGTTACGGTTCGTGAACGATCGGCCGTGTTCGCGAAACGTCCCGTCGGAAGTTCGTCCATCACTAATGTGAAGTGCAGCTTTGAAGAAGAGCTTGTGATTTTCCAGATTTCCTTAGACGCACAAATATTCATATTGAAAACTAAGTGCCAACAAACTGCAGGTTTGTGTTCTGTGATTTGGACTGGTTTATTGCTTCAGGTAAACAATCTTCAAAAAACTAAAAAAACAATCCTGGTAAGAAGAGAACAGGCTGACGTAAAGTATAATTGAAGCCTAAACCTAACTATTCTTAAAAATGTCCCCTTCCCCCATACAAACAACTATGATGACTAACATGTGTAAAAAAGATGTGCATACTTACCTATTTTCAGTATGTTCTAGTCTGGTCACGTGATCCCGTAGCACCCAGCAGCAGCTGCAAAGGAGAGGAGAGAGTGCTTGACAATAGCTGGGAAAGCCTGAAGCAGTCATCACTCATAGGCTCCCAGCCATTGTCAAGGCTCCCTCCTCTCCCCTGTAGCTCCCGCTGACAAGGGAGCCAGATCACGTGACCAGACAAGAGGCGGTAAGTAATTGATAAGTACAGTATCTGACAAAAGTGAGTACACCCCTCACATTTTTGTAAATATTTTATTATATCTTTTTATGTTACAACTCTGAAGAAATTACACTTTGCTACAATGTAAAGTAGTAAGTGTACATTTTGTATATCAGTGTAAATTTGCTGTCCCCTCAAAATAACTCAACACACAGTCTTTAATGTCTAAGCCACTGGCAACAAAAGTGAGTACACCCCTAAGTGAAAATGTCCAAATTGGACCCAAAGTGTCAATATTTTGTGTGGCCACCATTATTTTCCAGCACTGCGTTAACCCTCTTAAGCATGGATGTCCCCAAAGTTTCACAGGTGGCCACCGGGGTCCTCTTCCACTCCTCCATGACTACATCATGGAGCTGGTGGATGTTAGAGACCTTGCGCTCTTCCACCTTCTGTTTGAGGATGCCCCGCAGATGCTCAATAGGGTTTAGGTTTGCAGACATGCTTGGCCAGTCCATCACCTTTCCCCTCAGCTTCTTTAGCAAGGCATTGGTCGTTATGGTGTGTTTGTGCTCGTTATGTTGGAATACTGCCCTATGGCCCACTCGCCAAAGGGAGGGGATCATGCTGTGCTTCAGTATGTCACAGTACATTTTGGCATTCATGGTTGCCTCAATGAACTGTAGCTCCCTAGTGCCAGCAGTGCTCATGCAGCCCCAGACCATGAAACTCCCACCACCATGTTTGACTGTAGGCAAGACACACTTGTCTTTGTACTCCTCACCTGGTTGCCGCCACACACGCTTGACACCATCTGAACCAAATAAGTTTATCTTGGTCTCATTAGACCACAGAACATGGTTCTAGTAATCCATGTCCTTAGTCTGCTTGTCTTCAGCAAACTGTTTGTGGGCTTTCTTGTGCATCATATTTAGAAGAGACTCCCTTCTGGGACAACAGCCATGCTGACCAATTTGATTCAGTGTGAAGAGTATGGTCTGAGCACTGATCTCCCACCCCTTCAACGTCTACAGCAATCATACGTCTATTTCCCAAAAACAACCTCTGGATATGATGCTGAGCGTGTGCACTCAATTTCTTTGGTCAAACATGGCAAGGCCTGTTCTCAGTGGAACCTGTCCTGTTAAACCACTGTATGGTCTTAGCCACCATGCTCCAGCTCAGTTTCAGGGTCTTGGCAATCTTCTTATAGCCTAGGCCATCTTTATGTAGAACAATAATTCTTTTTTTCAGATCCTCAGGGAATTCTTTGCCATGAGAAGCCACATTAAACTTCCAGTGACCAGTATGGGAGAGTGAGAGCGATAACACCAAATTTAACACACCTGCTCCCTATTCACACCTGAGAACTTGGAATACTAAAGAGCCACTAGACACTGGAGAGGGAAAATGGCTAATTGGGCCCAATTTGGAAATTTTCACTTAGGGGCGTACTCACTTTTGTTGCCAGCGGTTTAGACATTAATGGCTGTGTGTTGAGTTATTTTGAGGGGACAGCAAATTTACACTGTTATACAAGCTGTACACTCACTACTTTACTTTTGTAGAAAAGTGTTATTTCTTCAGTGTTGTCACATGAAAAGATATAATAAAATATTTACACTATCTAACTTGAAGGAGCTGGAGCAGTTTTGCAAGGAGGAGTGGGCAAAAAATCCCAGTGATAAGATGTAGCAAGCTCATAGAAATGTATCCAAAGCGACTTGGAGCTGTGATAGCGGCTCAAAAGGTGGCTCTACAAAAGTATTGACTTTGAGGGGGTGAATAGTTATGCACATTGACCTTTTCTATTATCTTGTCCTACTTGTTGTTTGCTTGACAATAAAAAAAATAAAAAATTCAAAGTGGTGGGCATGTTCTGTAAATTAAATGATGCAAATCCTTAAACAATCCATGTTAATTCCAGGTTGTGAGGCAACAAAACATGAAAAATGCCAAGGGGGGTGAATACTTTTGCAAGGCACTGTAGAAATATGAGAGCTGTTTTTGCTGGCAAATAATATTTTATTTCTGTTTATCCACTTCTGAGATATATAATAAGACACAGCTCTGTCTAGCATTTAAGGAGACCTGCCCTTTTTTATGCTGCATTTTCATTCATTTACAGGTCCCCTCCTGAAAGATGAAGCAGCAGACTGATGAGTTCCTCTCTGTCACTATGCTCTCTCTTCTTGTCAGCATGCTCCTTGCTCTGCAGCACACTGACCTGGCCCTTTGTGCTGCTTTTTCTCCCCCCACTCTAAGCTCTGCTGTACAGAATGTGCTGTAAACTGCAACAGGCTTTTATCAACTCACATTTGGGTACTTATACAGCTTTAATTAACAAAAGATATATATATTTAATAATATATTAACCACTTAACAACCGCCCATTGCCGATTAACGGCATCAGGGCGGTTGTTTAACTCTAAGAGGCCGTTAATTAACGGCCTCCTAGAATTCTGCTCTCGCGCGCCCCCTGGGGCGCGCACACGAGAGCATCCGTGACCGCTGGGTCCAGTGGACCCGGCGCATCACGAATCACGGTAAACGGCCGCTCATCGCGGCCGTTTACCACGTGATCGCTCCGTCAAATGACGGAGTGATCACTTGTAAACAAGCCGGCGTCATGTTATGACGCCGGTTCCTCCCTCCCCCTCTCTGTACCGATCGGTACAGCGGAGGGGGAAGAGATCGGTGTCAGCAGCGATGTGGGCTGCATCTGCAGTGCCCACATCGCTGCTCACCGAAAATTAACCCCTCAAATCCCTGCAAATACTCTGCATTACTCTGCAATTCCCTGCAAATACTCTGCATTACTCTGCAATTCCCTGCAAATACTCTGCATTACTCTGCAATTCCCTGCAAATACTCTGCATTACTCTGCAATTCCCTGCAAATACTCTGCATTACTCTGCAATTCCCTGTAAATACTCTGCATTACTCTGCAATTCCCTGCAAATACTCTGCATTACTCTGCAATTCCCTGCAAATACTCTGCAATGCCCTGCAACACTCCGCAATGCCCTGCAACACTCCGCAATGCCCTGCAACACTCCGCAATGCCCTGCAACACTCCGCAATGCCCTGCAACACTCCGCAATGCCCTGCAACACTCCGCAACGCTCTGCAATACCCTGCAACACTCTGCAACACCCGCCAATACCCTGCAACACTCTGCAATGCTCTGCAACCCCCGCCGATACCCTGCAACACTCTGCAATGCTCTGCAACCCCCGCCGATACCCTGCAACACTCTGCAATGCTCTGCAACCCCCGCCGATACCCTGCAACACTCTGCAATGCTCTGCAACACCCGCCAATACCCTGCAACACTCTGCAATGCTCTGCAACACCCGCCAATACCCTGCAATGCTCTGCAACGCAGTACTCTGCAACACCATGCTCTGAGATACCCAGCCATAGTCGGTGATACCCTGCAATACCCAGCCATAGACATCTCCCGCCGCCCTCCGCCCTCCGGTGCTTCTACCGAATCGCTAATACGATCAAAGCCAGAATCTTTTTTTTTTTCAGGCTTCCCAGCTTAGAGGTGAGATGTGGGTCTTATTGACCCCACATCTCACTGTAAAGAGGACCTGTCATGCCATATTCCTATTACAAGGGATGTTTACATTCCTTGTAATAGGAATAAAAGTGATCAAAAAAATTATTTTTGGGGAAAAAAATGTCAAACTAAAATAAATAAAGTAAAATGAACAATAAAAAAAAAATGTTTTTTTTAAAGCGCCCCTGTCCCCATGTGCTCGCATGCAGAAGCGAACGCATGCGTAAGTCCCGCCCACATATGAAAACGGTGTTCAAACCACACATGTGAGGTATCGCTGCGAACGTTAGAGCGAGAGAAATAATTCTAGCCCTAGACCTCCTCTGTAACTCAAAACATATAACCAGTAAAAAAAATGTAAATCGTCGCCTATGGGGATTTTTAAGTAGCGACGTTTGCCGCCATTCCACGAGCGTGTGCAATTTTGAAGAGTGACATATTAGGTATCTATTTACTAAGCGTAACTTCATCTTTCACATTATGCAAAAATTGGGCTAACTTTACTGTGTTTTTTTTTTTTTAAGCACAAAACAGTTTTTTTTCCAAAAAAAAGCATTCGAAAAATTACTGCGCAAATACCGTGCGAGATAAAAAGTTGCAAAGACCACCATTGTATTCTCCAGGGTGTTTGCTAAAAAAACATATATAATGTTTTGGAGTTCTATGTAATTTTCTAGCAAATAAATGATGATTTTTACATGTAGGAGAGAAATGTCAGAATTGTCCTGGGTGCTCCAGAACGCCTGATGGCGCTCCCTGCATGTTGGGCCTCTGTATGTGGCCACGCTGTGTAAAAGTCTCACACATGTGGTATCACCATACTCGGGAGTAATAGCAGAATGTGTTTTGGGGTGTAATTTGTGGTATGCATATGCTGTGTGTGAGAAATAACCTGATAATATGACAATTTTGTGAAAAAAAAAAAAAAAGTAAAAAGAATCTTGATTTTGCAAAGAATTGTGGGAAAAAATGACAACTTCAAAAAACTCATCATGCCTCTTACTAAATACCTTGGAATGTCTTCTTTCCAAAAAGGGGTCATTTGGGGGGTATTTGTACTTTTCTGGCATGTTAGGGTCTCAAGAATTGAAATAGGCCGTCAGTCCTTCAGGTGTGATCAATTTTCAGATATTGGCACCATAGCTTGTGGACTCTATAACTTTCACAAAGACCAAATAATATCCACCAATTTGTACTTATTTTTACCAAAGATATGTAGTAGTATAAATTTTGGCCAAAATTTATGAAGAAAAAATTTCTAATCTGCTAAATTTTCTAACAGAAACAAAGAAAAATTCGTTTTTTTACAGAATTTTCGGTATTTTTTCTTTTATAGCACAAAAAAAAAAAAACCCAGCGGTGATTAAATACCACCAAAAGAAAGCTCTATTTGTGTGAAAAAAAGGACAAAAATTTCATATAGGTCCAGTGTTGCATGACTGAGTAATTGTCATTCAAAATGCGAGAGCACCGAAAGCTGAAAATTGGTCTGGTTATTAAGGGTGTTTAAGTGCCCAGTGGTCAAGTGGTTAATGCTTACAGAGATGCATTGTTATTTTTTTATCTGTCTGGTGTTCAGCTTTAAAATGATAAAGAATTAATGAATAAACAAAACTGTAAAACAGCTCTTTGGAAAAGTAAATGAGTTGTTAGCTTGTTCTTGGTAGCTCTTCTCCTTCATTCTGTATTAAGAATTGAAAAGGTTACAAGAGAAATCTGACCAAAGCTTTTTTAGATATCGTTATTTTCTGGGTCATATGAGTGTATATATGTTTCTGCACTTCTGGGACCTAGATTCAACCAACAGTGATCTAAATCCCACTTTAAGGTTGGGATCCACCCAGATGCCTGACCGGCAGCCTCAGCCAGCCATTTCCACCCTCCTCCACAGCCTGGACTTTCTTCAGTATGAATGAGCTTGGATGTGCTTGGTACTTTTAGAAAGGTGAAGGAGGTTGGTAAACATCAGAGGCATATTTAAGGTTCTCTCATTTGCCATCCTGAATGAGAAAGGCAGAAGGTCAGGACACCAGTATAACTGGTGAGGGCAGAGTGACAGCAGGAGGAAGCTACACAAAGGCGGGGGGGGGGGGGGGGGGGCACTGCAGGAGGGCACATGATCAGCCCTCCTGAGCAAGCGGGCACATGGGGTACAGCCCAGGGAAGGAGGTGGGCACAGAAGAAGGCACATGGATGGAGGAGCTGGACAGCAGCCGTGTAGGAGGGGGGTTAGTCACATTTCTTATGAATTGCTGTGATCATTAGCTATTCATTAGGCAACACAGTCTATAGGATCATACTCAGCTAAAAGCTAATAATTAAGCATCGGTCTAAAGGACCATATTCTGCTATAAGTTCATGGTTATTTATTTATTTATATAGCACCATCAATTTATGCAGCACTTTACATATACAATGTACATTCACATCAGTCCCTACCCTCAAGGAGCTTACAATCTAAGGTCCCTAACTCACATTCATACATACTAGGGACAATTTAGACAGGCTCCAATTAACCTACCTGCATGTCTTTGGAGTGTGGGAGGAAACCAGAGTACCCGGAGGAAACTCACGCAGGCACAGGGAGAACATGCAAACTCCAGGCAGGTAGTGTCGTGGTTGGGATTCAAACCAGTGGCCCTTCCTACTGCTAGGCAAAAGTGCTATCCACTACACCACTGTTGTTATTGAGGCAGAAGGGCCTGCAGCCAATGTAGCGCATATTGAGCTGGGCAGCTGTAAGCAGTTCTGTTCCACTGTATACCTTAGATTGGTGGCAGTGAAATGATTAAATAAATGGTAAACAGTCAATATCTTTCAAGAATAACAGTTTGGGCATATACATCTACACTGGGACAATATACAGTCATGTGATATCCTTTAGAATGATTTTGCTGGTGTGGAAATTGCTCAACAGTTTGCAGGGTTTACTTTGCTTGGTATTAATATATAAAATCTGATCTCTTCCAATCTTTTGGCCTTTGAGCGGATTCCCTGAAATGTTAAGCTTACCAGCCTATTATTCATTACAGTGTTAAATACTATACATTTACATCAGCCCCTGCCCTCAAGATACTTACAGAAGTTTCCTATGTCACATGTATATACTGTAGTATACATGCTTATTAGGGCTAATTTAGAAAGGAGCCAATACAAGCATGTCTTTGGAGTGTGGGAGGAAACTGGAGGACCCCGAGATAACCCAAGCAAGCACAGAGAGACCATGCAAACTATGCAGCTGGTGCCCTGTTGAGAATTCAAACCGAGGGCCCCAGTACTGCAAAGCAGAAGTGCTAACCACTAAGCAACTGATTCTTCTTCCGTTTTTTTTGTAATAATTTGGTGCAATGCTATAAATAAATGCCTGTGACTTTCCTATTGGCCAGTGATCTAAGGGAACAAAAGGTAATAACTGTGAGGGATGAACTGATTATTACGTATTTGCTAGAAAACAGTCCTATTTGTATTGCTTCCATATTTGCTTTATCTCAGTTCAATCAGTGATGATGTATCCATGGACAATCTTGGGCACATATAGTATATTCAAAGCTGAAATTTCTTTGCGGTTTAATGGACCTTTTGAAAGTAATAACTTGTTTTTCCAAATTTGTTTCAGTCTTTAATCCCTTTACAGATGTTGTTGTAATATTGTTTCTCATCTTTCCTGGCAGCTATTTGAAATTCACTATTCTTTTACAAGATTTTTTTTTTCTTTATAGATTTTGGCTTCTCTTTTGTGCAATTTCTATTGCATTTTCTGTCATCTACTTTGATTTCTTGATATTTTTTATTTTGTCCTAGTTTTATCTGTTTTGTCCTGGACATTTTCTCTCAAGTCACAATTCATCTAGTTCTCTATCAATTATGTTTAGAATTAGAAATTTGTTCTGAACATTTAAAAGATAGCTGTTACGGGTTTTATCTTCTAAGACTGATAATTTTGCTGCTTTATTTGTATTTTGCTTGTATGTTAAAAGTTTTTTTTTTTTTTCAAATACATTTTTATTGAAAATTGTATAGACAAGAAATACAGAAAAGTACAGTACAACAATGGTCAAATATGTTTTTCCAGCATATATGTGGGTCCGCAATAGAGGTGCACATTCAGTCCCTAAAAGGGATAGCATAACATCTTTCAGCCAGAGTAAAAGACGAGGTAAGTCCTCATAGGCATATATAGTCTAGATCATAAGTCAAACTGTATCCTTTATATAGATGTTTAGATCTGCTTATTCTTAATATAAGTAATTGATGGTGTACTCCATCTGGCTACTAACCTCTCTGTGGCTTTATAGCATTGGGGGCATAGGAAGACCCATTGAAGATAATACCTTTAGTTAAGGAAAAAGGGAGGGATGCAGTATAGAGAAGGAAAGGGAGGAATGGGTAAGGGGTCTGGCACAGGGAGTATAGTCTATTTGATTTTCCCTGTAAGTTCCAGGCCTATAGATGTTAAAAAATGTTTTACTGGGGGGCGTGGCCGGCGCGTGACTGGAATGGCCGCTTGAGCTCACAGCTCTCCACATCCACGGCGACATACAGCTACTTTCAGCGTACCCCAGCCTTCACAGGACCCTCACTAAGCAGCGCTAACACCCGCAGCACCTCGGGAGCATGTCGCTGAAACGTAAGGAGACCAGGCTGCCCTGCAAGCTGACAGCCTTCATGTACCAGCCGTCCGCGCGGCGCGGCCAAGATGGCGCCGCAGCGGACGAGAAAGACACGCCGGCAGAGCATAACAGCCATCCTCACAAAAGAGATGACCGCACCGCTTCAGCTGCCGCACTGGTAAGCCCCTGTACCTCAGGGAACCCTTTACACTCTCCGCCCGGGACTCCAACCTCCCACAGCCCTGCCAAAAGTAAAATGAGGATGGATGCCTCAGAGACAAGCCAGGAGAGAGGCAACACCACAGAGATGCCCTATGGCTTACCAACACAGAGCCCCCAAACGGATGCCATTGCTTCCTTTCCCACTGTAGGTCAGGCTGTTATGGACACTACCCTCAAGGAAATGCTCATGTCCCTCCGCAGCTCCTTGCAATCAGACATGCTGTCAGTCATGCAGGGCTTTGGCAATAGCATGAAAGTAATGGACAACAGGGTCACTCATTTAGAAACAAATGTGGACGCCATGACTGCCACTATAAACGACATAATTGACACGCAAGAAGCACAGGCCCAGGAAACAAAATGGTTAACTGACAAATTAGCGAATTTGGAGGACAGAGCCCGACGCAATAATTTTAAAATCCGAGGGGTCCCAGAATCAGTACAAAATACTGACCTTCCTGCCTTTGCGAAAGGCCTAATCAAATCAGTTCTTCCAGAAGCAAAAAATATGGAACTGCTTGTGGACCGTATTCACAGATTACCAAAACCTGCCTTTTTGCCTGATGCCACTCCCAGAGATGTCATTCTCAGAGTGCATTTTTTTCATATTAAAGAGCAATTTATGCAAAAAGTGAGAGCTATGCCAACGCTACCTGAACCCTATAATCACCTCCAAATTTTCGCCGACCTATCCCAGCACACCCTGAGCAGGCGTAGACAACTCAATAACATCACTAAAACCTTACGTAACAACCAAATCCAATACCAATGGATTGCTCCTGCCAAACTCTCCATCAACCATGCTGGCTCAAAGCATGTGGTCTCCTCAGTCGATCAAGGACTACGTCTGTTGCAAGATTGGGCTATTGTTCCATGCAACAATGATCTGCTACCTATGGATCAAAGCAACACAGGCTCCATGCTTACCCAACCTCTCCCGCAGAAAGGTCACAGGAGCGCACTACCGATTTAAATGGCTGAGGTACATTATTTGAATTGACCGTTTGGATGTGACTCCTGATCACACTCGGTCGCATTAGACTGTTACCCCCATCCAGGGTCGCTTTTTTCAGACACTGGTGTGTCGTTCCTGTACCCTGAGAACTGTTTTTGTTCCAGTTTCACCCTTTTCCACCCCGTACATTGTTCTTCCCCTGTTGGACAAGTAATCACTCCTTGGGGAGCACCTCTGTCTTGTTACTTGACTGCAAACTTTGCTCTTCCAACCCTTATTTTCGCCTGAGCACATTAATACACCTTCAACTTCCCCCTCCCCCCCCCCCTCTTTTTTTTTTTTTCTTCTCTCTCTCCTTCTACAGGTACTCAAGATCTACTGCTGGTTTTTCATTCAAAAGACTATCTCTGCTACCCTCCTTAGAACCAAGTACGCCAATCAATAAGCGCCCTCTTCCCAACAACATATATCGACAAAAACCTTGTGAAAGAAGCCACCATCATCCGCATCTCCGAAGCAAGCGAAGGTATTTTAACTCACAACTGCTGTCCCTCAAGTTCACACCATGACTATAACAATTGTTACAATTAACGCTAAGGGTCTGAACCATCCCGCTAAAAGAGCCTCTTTATGGGCTCTAGCTAAACAAACTAAATGCGACATACTTTGTGCACAAGAGACGCACTTCTTAGCCAACAACCCACCCTCCTGCACCAATAGGAACTTTAATAATATCTACACAGCTAGCGCAGATCAGAAAAAGAAGGGAGTGCTCATAGCTATTAGCAACTCTCTGGCTTTTCGCCAAGACCAATGCCTTTTAGATTCAGGAGGACGGTATATCATTCTGAAATGTCATATTAATGATGCCCCCTATACTATAGTTAATGTGTATGTCCCCAATACCCATCAATTTCGCTTCCTTCGAAAGCTACACAAAAAAGTTAAAGCAATTCAGCATGGTGCAATCATATGGTGTGGCGATTTCAATTGCACCCCTGACCCAATCCTAGATGCATCATCTCACACCACAAGGAGACGTCCAGAATTAAACTCGCTTCTACATGAGCTGGGACTTTATGATGTATGGAGGTGTACCCACGCAGATAAAAAAGACTTCACGTTTTTCTCTCCTTGTCACAATTCTTATTCACATATTGACCTTTTTCTCACTGACCCGTGGACTCTGCAGAAAATCTCTGCTTCTACTATTCATCTGACCTCCTGGTCTGACCACTCCCCTGTAAGTTTAACCATTGAGGATACCACTAAATGCACTCCGACCTACTTATGGAAATTGAACACCAGGATACTGCAATCCCCACAATATGCACAAGTTCTACAGGACAATCTAGTGTCGTTCTTTGAACAAAATACGGGATCAGTAACTGACCCTCATGTTCTGTGGTCTGCGCATAAAGCGTATATGCGCGGTCTTTTTATTCAATTGGGGGCTAGGGACAGGAGGCAAAGGAGGCAGCGAATGAACACCCTATTGGCAGACATCCAATCTACTGATCTCCTTAATAAGCAAACTCCTACACAAGCACTTAAATCAAAACTTATTGCCCTCAGATTAGAACTAAGAGCTTTATTGATAGAAACCCATGACAAATTCCAAAAACGTTTAAAAATGAGATTTTATGCTGAAAGCAATAAACCAGGTAAACTGCTCTCCCACCAGATTAAGGGCTACTCCGCTAAATCCCATATTCCCTACGTTCACCATCCACATACTAATGCCAAACTGACTGATCCACAAGCCATTGCCAACGCCTTTAGTACCTACCATAGTACTCTTTATAACTTGAAAGATGACCCAAATCAACCCCAGCCAACGTCCTTACAAATAAAAACATTTTTAGACTCAATTTGTCTGCCCAGCCTATCTCCTCTCCAATTAGATGAACTAAACGCACCCTTCACGATGCTAGAAATTACCCATGCCATCCAATCCTTACCCAACAACAAAGCACCTGGGCCTGACGGCTTTGTGGAAGAATACTTTAAACAATTTCATCATATACTCACCAAACACATTACTTCAGTGTTTAATTCTGCTGCCTCCTCGGCCTCTTTTCCACATGAAATGCTGAAAGCTTTAATCATAACAATTCCGAAGCCAGGGAAGGAGCCCACCTCAACACACAACTTCCGTCCTATCTCCCTACTAAATCATGATGTTAAACTTTTTGCTAAAGTAATAGCTAATAGACTGTCTGATTTAATGCCGCAATTGATACACCCTGACCAATCAGGATTTATTAAAGGTCGCCAGACGTCTGACGCAACCCGACGAATGGTTAACATAATCCACCACACAGTGGCCCATCGGATGCCTTCTCTGCTTCTATCTTTGGATGCGGAGAAGGCATTCGATCGGGTCCACTGGCAATATCTAAAACAAACTTTGGAAAAATTCGGCTTCCAAGGACATATATTGATGGCAATCTTGGCCTTATACTCCACCCCATCAGCACAAGTCTACTGCTCATCCATGTTATCCACTGAGTTTGATATAACCAATGGCACGCGCCAAGGCTGCCCCCTTTCACCCCTAATCTTTGATTTGTTAATTGAACCCCTTGCGGCTAAAGTGAGATCCCACATACTTATATCGGGTGTTTCTATTGGTGATAAAGAACACAAAATCAGCCTCTTTGCTGATGATGTGATCTTCACATTAACTAATCCTTCCTCTTCCCTGGCTTCTGTGCAAAGATTATTAGATGAATTCAGCTGTGTATCCTATTATAAGGTTAATGTGACCAAATCTTACATACTACCTCTAGCTTTGCCTCAATCACACCAACAACACCTGCGCAACAGATATCAATATGCATGGTCTCCGAATTCCCTCACTTACCTGGGTACTAATCTTACATCTACCTCTGCTGCCTTATACAAAGCAAATTTCGTTCCATTTTTAACTAAGCTTCCCGCAGACCTAGCCAACATTTCTAAACTCACGCTCTCCACATCAGGCAGACTCGCAGCATTTAAGATGCTCAAACTCCCCCAGCTACTCTACTTATTCAGAGCACTACCCATACCTCTACCATCCTCCTTTTTTACACAAATTCAGTCCATACTCCGTAAATTTGTTTGGTAAGGTAAAAAATCTCGAATAGCACGACATCTTCTTACGAAGCACAGAAGAATAGGTGGCATGGGATACATAGATATTAAACACTACTATTACGCGGCAATTCTAGCTCAACTCAAAGCTTGGTTTATCACTGATCCAAATAATCACTGGAGCAATATGGAAGCTTCCCAAGTCTTAGGCAAGAACTTACAGAATTGGCTTTTATCCGCACCAAAAATTAGAAAAAATGATCACCATCTATCCCCAACCATTAAAGCAACATCGGCAGCCTTTACTTATCTGTTCGACCACTTACCCACCACAGCTCCTACCTGCGAAATTCCTCTCCCCATAGAAACGCTACACTTACTGATAGCAGACTTACAGACTTCCTCTTGGAAAAACAAAGGTATATCTCACATTTCAGACTTATATGACACTGACAACGAATTTATACTCCCTTTCACCTCCTTACAGGAAAAATTCTCATTGCCCCTCACAGACTACTTTAAATATGTCCAGATATCGCACTGTCTCCTAAATACTCCCTCCCTCCGACGTACCATACCGACAGCGGCTTGGCACTACCTATCCAAAAACTCCACATTGACCAAGGGTATCTCTCTCTTTTACGCTCTTCTGGATGATAAAAATAGCTTTGAGAAATTGCCCCCTATGCTGACCTGGGAAAGGGATCTAAATACCACATATTCTACACAGCAATGGCACAACGCAATATGCGTCACTTTCGTGGTGACTAAATCAGCTAACCTTTGGGATCTCTCCCACAAATGCAACCTTCGGTGGTACCTTACCCCTACACAAATACACAGATTTAGTCCCACCACTGATCCTAACTGCTGGAGACTCTGCGGCCTCCCAGGTACCTTATACCACATTCTTTGGGAATGCCCTAAATTGACTCAATTTTGGATAAACACCTTTCACCTCATATCAGACATCACACATATCGCCTCCCCCCCAACTCCAGAACTGGCACTCCTTAACATTGGAATTGATAATTACCCACACAATCTTCAAAGCATAGTCACCCATATATGTCTAGCAGCAAGATTGGTTATTGTACGTAACTGGAAATCCCCTGACCATTTATTCCATACAGAAGTCATAAGAGTGACACATCTACACGGCATGTATGAACGCATGTATGCCTCGGCAGAAGGTTCCTTATCTAAACTGACACACAGATGGGAGGCTTGGCTAGAATGGTATGAAAGGACCAAGCCTATATTTCACTGACAACTCTTGATAATCTCTGAGAGACACATTTTGCTCAGATCCTCACCTACCTGTACACTCCCTCCCCCCACTCCCTTTTTTTTTTTTGTCTTTCCCTCTCTCCCCCGTTATGTAGCCTATAATCTTCTACTGATTACTACCAACAGGATACCTCTATTTGTTTCCTATGTTAACATTACTGTTTTGGTTATTCCATAGTCGATTCTGTTCTGTACTTTCCATTGGAACAGCTTATCAAAACAGCGATCGCATAGACTGAATGCATTGCAAAAGTTCATTAACATCGAAACCTTGGCGAAGGGAGCGGCTCATCGCTCTTGGGTACAGTGTGCTCCCATTTGGGGTGCCTGGAACGAGGGACTGACCCCCTTATCTTTCAGACTTTGTACTGCAAACGACCTAACCTTTTCTTCACTATTTTGTACCCCCTTTGTTATATTTCCGCAATGATTGTACCAACACCGCATCATATACTGTTAACGACTTATTGTCATGATTACTTCTTTAACTTGTAATCTGCATACTTATTTCTCAATAAAAACTTATTGAAATTAAAAAATGTTTTACTGTAATGTTACTGGCAATCTTATAGTATTAAGTTGCAGCAGAGAATCTGATGAATGTTGGATGGAATCACTTCAATTCATTAATTCGATAAACTTTACTGAATTACTGTTAAAACATAAACATTTGCATTCATTGGTTGGAGGTTATGTATTTTAACTTGTGTTGTACAGGTATATAGCCAAAATAGTTTTTTGGGACCTATTAGGAGTGCAAGATTAAAACATCAAAGTTACAACTCAATTTAAATAAATCCATAATTAATAATATACCCACCCAAATGCTTAAAGAAATAATTTAAAAAAAAACTCTGCTCTTTTGTTTACGCACATGTGAACATTTTTTTCTCCATGCAAAAGGTAAACTTTTTGTGCTGTTCTAAAACCCTGATGTTTATCTTTAATATGACTATTACTTTTGCGGAAAACTGCAAAAATAAGAATGTTTCTGTCTGGAAAGACCCCTGCCTATGGGAAAGTGAACTAAGAAAAGCAAAGAAATCTTTTAACTTCTGACCTCAGTTTCCTGTGTCTAATCTGGGAGTTTGAACCCCCGGCTGCTAGTAGCCTGCAATGAATTATTATTATCTCTTGAGACCTTGGAGCATCTACCTTCTGTTCACCAGATCCCAGCAAATGATAGAATTTTGTTCTTTCCCATCTCAGATATCAACCTTTGATGCTATGTTGACCATTAATCGAAATAAGAATAATGGGGAGACTCTGTACAGATAACAGTTATATAAATAAATGCCAAGGTTCCCATTCAGAACAAAAGATTAATAAATGAATGTAAATGCATTGGCATTAAAGCACAGCTGGGTCTTTCTTGTGAGTCATGCCTACTAAAGCCAAATTAGAGAAAAATGCAGCCATTTAGCTACAAATCCAATTCTTGCTTTCTAATTTTAGAGCAGATTACAGAAAGAAATGCAAAACCTAATTGGCTGCTACAGATAACTCATCAATTTTCCTCACTAAGGTTTAAAGTTACCCCGAGTACATGACATTCCTCCGTGGTTTTCCACAATTTTATTTACATACTAGTTAGAAGCTTTCACTGTAAATGTTTCAAAGTAACTTTATTAAGAATGTACAAGCACGTACACACACTGGAGCAGCTCAGTGACTGTGCAAATACATCAAGGGGTCTTTCTAATAAATTAATGGTTTGGAAGCCAGAAAATTAAGCCATTTTACTGCAAACAAAATTATTTACTATCAGAGGTGCAATTGTAAGTTTGATACCACTGTTTCTATTGATACCCTTCTTATAGGATTCAAGTTACAAAAGCCAGTATACAGGCATATGATCACAGAGGTGCCATGTATAAAATGCAGTACATTGCCAGGGTGGCATATTAAAAGGGAAACATGTTATTAGGGATATTATCTGTAACACCCGTATATAATAACAGGGATACATTTTTTGGGGGGGCATTCATTTTCAGGGACATTTTCTGTGAACAACAGTGTAATTTTGCCTATAGCGACTCATGTGGTTGCTATGGGATGATGGGGTAGAGGACCTGCTGAGGGGTGCAAGGGGTTTGTCAACAAAATAAATCACCCCCCTGATTTATCATTCACTCCTTCCTTCCCTTTTTGCTGTGAAATATAATGTATAGCCTCATACACATAATCGGACATAGTACAAACTTTCCCGTGGACTTTTGGACAAAGGGCATTGGCCGTAAATTTGTATTGCATACACACGATCTGACTTTTTAGGCAACGACCACGAACATAGTGATGTTTCACAATACTGATGACACTTCAAAAGAGGACGTTCAATTACTCCGGCGCCACTCTTTGGTCATCTTCTGTATTGTTGTCTGATATTTTGGATTGGTTCTGAACATGCGTGTTTGTACTTTGTACAAAAGTCTGATGGTTTTGTGTACACACGATCAGACTTTGCTCCATCTGACTTATGTTGTCAAAAAGTTTGTCCGTTTACACAGCCAACAAAAGTCAGATGAAAACCGAAAAAGTTTGTCCGATGGAGCGTACACACAGTTGGATGTTGCCTTAACCACTTCAGCCCCGGACCAATTTTCAGCCTAAGGCCGCGTACACACGGGCGGATTGTCTGCCCAACTTAGTCCGCTGAACCGTGTTTCAGCGGACAATCCGCTCGTGTGTGGGCTTCAGCGGACTTTTTCAGCGGACAGTCTGACGGACTTTGTCTTTCGGAATTTCCGTAATTTTGTCCGTCCAAACTTGGTTTTGTCCGTCCAAACTTGGTTTCAGCGGACAGTCCGCTCGTGTGTAGGCAAGTTGGACGGACTAAGTATGGCGCATGCTCAGAAAGGATTTACACGGCCGAAGGTTGCATTGCAGTGTATTGGACGTCGTTTTTCTAGTCCCGTCGTACGTGCTGTACACGTCATCGCGCAAGTTTTCAGCGGACTGTCTGTTCATCGTGTGTGGTCAAGTCCGTTCATTCAAAATTTGGACGGACTGTCTGTCGGATTGTCTGACGAACTTAGTTGGGCAGACAATCCGCCCATGTGTACGCGGCCTACGGACCAGAGGTCTTTTTACAATTTCGCACTGCACTGCTTTAACTGGTAATTGCACAGTCATGCAATGTTGTACCCAAACGAAATTTGCGTCCTTTTCTTCTCACAAATAGAGCTTTCTTTTGATGGTATTTGATTGCCTCTGCGATTTTTATTTTTTGCGATATAAATTGAAAAAGACTGAAAATTTGGAGAAAAAAAGATATTTTCTACTTTTTGTTATAAGAAAAATCGAATAAACTCAATTTTAGTAATACATTTAGGGCAAAATTTATTCAGCCACATGTCTTTAGTAAAAAAAAATGTCAATAAGCATATATTTATTGGTTTGCGCAAAAGTTGTAGCGTCTACAAACTAGAGTACATTTTCTGGAATTTACACAGCTTTTAATTTACGACTGCCTATCTCATTTCTTGAGGTGCTAAAATGGCAGGGCAGTACAACCCCCCCCCCCAAATGACCCCATTTTGGAAAGTAGACAACCCAAGGAAATTGCTGAGGGGCATGTTGAGCCCATTGAATATTTTTTTTTGTCCCAAGTGATTGAATAATGACACAAAAAAAAAAAAAGTTTACAAAAAGTTGTCACTAAATGATATATTGCTCACACATGCCATAGTTATATGTGGAATTGCACCCCAAAATATATTCTGCTGCTTCTCCTGAGTACGAGGATACCACATATGTGGGACTTTTTGGGAGTCTAGATGCGTACGGCACCCCGAAAACCAATCACTGCCTTCAGGCTTTCTAAGGGTGCAAATTTTTGATTTCACTCCTCACTACCTATCACAGTTTCGAAGGCCATAAAATGCCAAAATAGCACAAAACCCCCCCAAATGACCCCATTTTGGAAAGTAGACACCCCAAGCTATTTACTGAGAGGCATGTTGAGTCCATGAACTATTTTATATTTTGCCACAAGTTGCAGGAATATTACAATTTTTTTTTTTTGCATAAAGTTGTCACTAAATGATCTATTGCTCACACATGCTATGGGCATAAGTCAAATTATACCCCAAAATAAATTCTGCTGCTTCTCCCGAGTACGAGGATACCACATGTGGGGGACTTTTTGGGAGCCTAGCCACGTACGGGACCCCGAAAACCAAGCACTGCCTTCCGGATTTAAATATAAAACGCTACCAAAATAAAAACTGTTAGCGATCGCAGGGATCAGGCCTGACTCTGCGATCGCTGCAGTTATGTGTTTAGTGTTTTGTAAGTGACAGTGATCGATCGATACTGCACTTGGGTGGGCTGGGCGGAGGGGCAAAACGCAGGTGCTAGCAGGTATCTGGGCTGATCCTACTAACAATGCGTTTTTTTGGAACCCTAAACTGCTGGGGACGCTAGTATAGCTAGTATAGATCTGCCAGCGGTACTGGCACTAACCTAGCGCTGCCTGGGGCGACGCAGACCCTGACCCTAAAACCTAATTGATATCACCCGCCGGGTGATCAGGGGGTTAAACCTTTATTGGGTAATAAATGGTGGGTGCCCTGATGCTTATAAAAAGCAAACTAACCAGAGTCACCCGTAACATTTATACGGTGATCACTGGTTATAGGGTTAACTAGGGGCAATCAGGGGGTTCAAATTTTTATTAGGTAATATATGGGGGTCCCTGGCGCTATATAAAAACCTGATGGGGAACCTAAATAACTAACTGGCTAACCAGCATCACCAGTGACACTTATACTGTGATCGCTGGTGAAAGGGTTAACTAGGGGCAATCAGAGGGTTAAAACCATTATTGGGTAGTATATGGGGGTACCTAGCGCTATAAAAACCTGGCAGTGAACCTAAAAAAATAACTAGCTACCTAGCGACACTAGTGACACTAATGCAGCGATCAGAAAAATGATCGCTTAGTGACACTGGCAAAAGGGGGTGAAAGGGTTAACTAGGGGCAATCAGGGGGTTAAAAACATTATTGGGTAGTATATGGGGGTACCTAGCGCTATAAAAACCTGGCGGTGAACCTAAAAAAATAACTAGCTACCTAGCGACACTAGTGACACTAATGCAGCGATCAGAAAAATGATCGCTTAGTGACACTGGCAAAAGGGGGTGAAAGGGTTAACTAGGGGCAATCAGGGGGTTAAAACCGTTATTGGGTAGTATATGGGGGTACTTAGCGCTATAAAAACCTGGCGGTGAACCTAAAAAAATAACTAGCTACTTAGCGGCACCAGTGACACTAATGCAGCGATCAGAAAAACGATCGCTTAGTGACACTGGCAAAAGGGGGTGAAAGGGTTAACTAGGGGCAATCAGGGGGTTAAAACCATTATTGGGTAGTATATCGGGGTACCTAGCGCTATAAAAACCCGGCGGTGAACTTAAAAAAATAACTAGCTACCTAGTGACACTAATGCAGCGATCAGAAAAATGATCGCTTAGTGACACTGGCAAAAGGGGGTGAAAGGGTTAACTCTAGGGGCAATCAGGGGGTTAAACCTTTATTGGGGGTGGTAGGGGGCTACCCTGGACCTAACACTAACTACCCTGACAGTTTTTACTGTCACAACTGACACTGAATGCAGTGATCAGAAAATAAATGATCACTGCAATCAGTGACACTGTGACTGGGGGGGGGGGGCGAGGGGGGATCGGGGGGGTTTGTGTGCCTGTGTGTGCCTACGCGTTAGTGTAGTGTTGGTGCACACTTACTTTCAGTCTTCTCCTCGTAGTCCAGTCTAAAAGACTGCCCCGAGGAGAATGACATCACTTCCTCCCTGCCTGTGTTTACTATACACAGTGGGAGGAAGCTTCTCATTCGCCAGGAGCGATCGAGAGGGGATGGCCATCCCCTCATCCCGGATCGCTCCTAAAGCGAACCGGACCGCCTCATCCAGCGGGAGGGGGTCTGATCGGACCCCCCACCCTCTGGAAGGCAAGCACGTACATGTACGTGCTTGTGCCTGTACATGCCATTGTGATGACGTACATTGGCATGCGGCGGTCCTTAAGTGGTTAAAACAGCTAATTTGCATGTTTGTTGTCAAAAAGTAAAATTGTGTGTACGGGCCTTAAGAACTAGTTTTGAACAGAAATAATTACTTTCTGTGAATCAATCCACTCATATCAGCCTAGTTGCAGCCAAAAGAAGGGGTGAGGATCATCAGTGCAGAGCAAATTATCTGTGTGGACCTTTTGGCCATTCAAGCAGTTTTACCAACTGGGCATGTGGATGATGTGACTATAATCAGTTTAAGACTGGCCACCAATTTTAATGTCATCAGGGGTATTAAATATGTACAGTATATGGCTATTCATTTTTATGGTGTTTATATGGTAACTGGCACCTGTACAACGTCATTATCAGGAAATGTGCTATTTATTAGGGGAATGTGCTATTTTGGCCACTAATGCAAAATAATGGCAGGTATCAATGAAAGAACACTAATGGAACAGGGAGGTGGTCTCAATCTCAATGGGCAGTGGAAAACTGGAAAGCAGCAATCTCAGGCTGAGGACCTGGTGGACCTAGCAGAAGACTGTAGGCGAGATGCCAGGTATATATGGTATGTATACATTTTTAAATGTGTTTGCATGTATCTCTAATTACAATTCAATTATTTTTTTGGGAATACCAAGTTGAACTCACCACATCACATACTTAATTTATTAGATTTCATATGAAATTATCATATTAAATGAACTGTGTTTCATTATAAACACACCCATGGGCAGAACTAATTCTACTTACTGAGCCTTAACAACACATTAAATAGAAAACTTATGCCACTAGAGTACAAATAGAAAGACGTTAGGATTTTTGTACATGAATCCAAAAAAACTCAGTTTACTGGGTGAATGAAGGACACACAATAGCTTAAAAATTCACTGGGTGAAGCTTATCATGTAAAAAAAAAAAGACATTTACCCTGAAGTTATTTTCTCCTTTGTATTATGTTATTTGTACAGTATATACTAAATATGTAAAGTTTCGGTACAAGCCCTGGGCCTAAATTATAGCAGTATTTTTGGTCATTCCATATAACAAGCAGTATAACAAATCTGTAACTTGTCCTCAATTACATGTATTCCAAATCAATCTAAACCATATTTATATCATACCTTTTTGGGTGATTGGGTGCCTGATCTGTTGGACCTACATGGGGAAATGTCCTGCCATATGTGGGTAAAGTAATAGCTGTAGAACCTGAAACAATAAAATACGACTCTATTAAGAAAAACAAAGTCCACACTACAATTTACATTAGGCCAGCATAAACCATGTATTCAGTGGATAGCCACAGGCTGCATATTTTTGATTAGTTAAACCTACAGACATTTTTGGAATACCATTCATATTGTAACATGCTTGCTTTTCTTTTATATTTTTCACTGTAGTCAAGAGGGGAGGGGTCCAGAAAAGGAATGGTATAGTCATCCTTCATGTATCTGCTAATTATCAGTCTGTATGGGTTTTCTGGACCGCACATGGGAGTTTTCCTAATGACTAGGGATCAGCCGAACACCCCCCGGTTCGGTTCGCACCAGAACTTGCGAACGACCCCCGCGTTCGGTACGAACGTTAGAACCCCATTGAAGTCTATGGGACTCGAACGTTCGAAATGGAAAGTGCTAATTTTAACGGCTAATATGCAAGATAGTGTCCTAAAAAGGGTTTGGGGACCTGCCTCCTGCCTCAGGGGACATGGGTCACTGCAAAAAAAAGTTTTAAAAACTGCCGTTTTGGCGGGAGCACTGATTTTAATGACGATTAAAGTGAAAAAAAAAAGTGAAATATTCCTTTAAATATGGTGCCTGGGGGGTGTCTGTAGTATGCCTGTGAAGTGCCACGTGTTTCCCGTGTTTAGAACAGTCCCTGCACAAAATGACATTAAACGGAAATAACACCATTTAAAACTGCTTGCGGTTTTAATGTTATATCTGGTTCCTGCAATATGGTTGAAAATCATTGAGAAACATGGCATGGGTAGCCCTCCCTGCCCATTACCAGCCTATTTGGGTCTTGTACGCATATTAAGGGGAACCCCGTACCCATATTAAAAAAAGGAAATGCGTGTGGCCCCCAGGCCCTATATACTCAGAACAGCAGTATACAGGCGGTGCAAACAAGACAGGGACTGTGTAGGTTTGTTGTGTTAAGTTGAATCTGTTTGTCATTTTCAACCGGTACATTTTTAAAGTGTAGCTCCAGTCAAAAAAAACGATTTTTAAGCTTTTTGGAAAACATAGGGAAGGGTTATCACCCCTGTATAATTTGTTTTGTCGTCCATCTTTTTTCATCTCACTTGCTGCTGTCTCCTTGCGTTTGCAAGTAGGAGATGTTTGTAAGTTGGATGTTTGAAAGTAGGGGCCTGCCCTATATTATAGCGGTATGTACTGGGTACAGAGCACGCAGATAGCACGCACTATCTCCTAACACTACTGACTGCAAGCTCTATTATTAACCACTTGACCACTGGGCACTTTTTTCACACAAATAGAGCTTTCTTTTGGTGGTATTTAATCACTGCTGGGTTTTTTATTTTTTGTGCTATAAAAGAAAAAAAGACCGAAAATTCTGCGAAAAAATGAATTTTTCTTCGTTTCTGTTATAAAATTTAGCAGATTAGTCATTTTTTCTTCATAAATTTTGGCCAAAATTCATACTACTACATATCTTTGGTAAAAATAAGTACAAATTGGTGGATATTATTTGGTCTTTGTGAAAGTTATAGAGTCCACAAGCTATGGTGCCAATATCTGAAAATTGATCACACCTGAAGTACTGACGGCCTATTTCCTTTTTTTTTTTTTCCACAAAATTGTCATATTATCAGGTTATTTCACACACACAGCATATGCATACCACAAATTACACCCCAAAACACATTCTGCTATTACTCCCGAGTACGGCGATACCACATGTGTGAGACTTTTACACAGCGTGGCCACATACAGAGGCCCAACATGCAGGGAGCGCCATCAGGCGTTCTGGAGCACCCAGGCCAATTCTGACATTTCTCTCCTACATGTAAAAATCATCATTTATTTGCTAGAAAATTACAGAGAACCCCAAAACATTATATATATATTTTTTTTTTTAGCAAAGACCCTGGAGAATACAATGGTGGTCGTTGCAAATTTTTATCTCACACGGTATTTGCACAGCAATTTTTCAAACGTGCTTAAAAAACAAACAAAAAAAACAGTAAAGTTAGCCCAATGTTTGCATAAAGTGAAAGATGAAGTTATGCTGAGTAAATAGATATCAAACATGTCACTCTTCAAAATTGCACATGCCCGTGGAATGGCGCCAAACGTCGCTACTTAAAAAATCCCCATAGGCGACGCTTTAAAAATTTTTTTACTGGTTACATGTTTTGAGTTGCAGAGGAGGTCTAGGACTAGAATTATTGCTCTCGCTCTAACATTCTCGGCGATACCTCACATGTGTGGCACATGCGAGCACATGGGGACATGGGCGCTTTAATTTTTATTTTATTTTTTTATTGTTCATTTTACTTTATTTATTTTATTTTATTTTAGTTTGACATTTTTTTCCCCAAAAATATATTTTTGATCACTTTTATTCCTATTACAAGAAATGTAAACATCCCTTGTAATAGGAATATGGGGTGACAGGTCCTCTTTACAGTGAAATCTGGGGGGTCAATATGACCCCACATCTCACCTCTAGGCTGGGAAGCCTGAAATAAAAAATAAAAAAAAGATTCTGGCTTTGATCGTACTGGCGAGTTGGTAGAAGCACCGGAGGGCGGTGAGGGGTGGGGGGGCGTCTATGGCTGGGTATTTCAGGGTATCACCGAGTATGGCTGGGTATCTCTGAGTATGGCTGGGTATGGCAATTTATGGCAGGGTATTACAGAGTATTGGCGGGGTATTGGCGGGGTACTACAGAGTAATAGCAGGGTACTGCAGAGTATTGGGGGGTACTACAGAGTAATGGCAGGGTACTGCAGAGTATTGGGGGTACTGCAGAGTAATGGCGGGTACTGCAGAGTAATGGCGGGTACTGCAGAGTATTGGGGGGTACTGCAGAGTAATGGGGGTTACTGCAGAGTAATGGGGGTTACTGCAGAGTAATGGGGGGTACTGCAGAGTAATGGCAGGGTACTGCAGAGTAATGGGGGGTACTGCACTGCAGAGTAATGGCAGGGTACTGCAGAGTAATGGCGGGGTACTGCACTGCAGAGTAATGGCGGGGTACTGCAGAGTAATGGCGGGGTACTGCAGAGTAATGGCAGGGTACTGCAGAGTATGCACTGGTATTGCAGAGTATTGGCAGGGAATTGAGGGGTTAAATTCGGTGAGCAGCGATGTGGGCACTGCAGATGCAGCCCACATCGCTGCTGACACCGATCTCTTTCCCCTCCGCTGTACCGATCGGTACAGAGAGGGGAGGGAGGAACCGGCGTCATAACATGACGCCGGTTTGTTTCCAAGTGATCACTCCGTCATTTGACGGAGCAATCACGTGGTAAACGGCCGCTATGAGCGGCCGTTTACCGTGATCCGTGATGCGCCGGGTCCTGTAGACCCGGCGGTCACTGATGCTCTCGAGTGCGCGCACCTCGGGGCACGCGAGAGCAGAATTCTGGGAGGCCGTTAATTAACGGCCTCTCAGAGTTAAACAACCGCCCTGAAGCCGTTAATCGGCAATGGGCAGTTGTTAAGTGGTTAAAGCTAGATCACTAGCTATATAGGTGAGGTAAATATAGTGGTGTATACTGCAGTCAGGGCACAGACAACAACCACTACACAGCAGAAAGATAGGAAATCAGCCAAAAACGATCGGTGTGTACTGTGTTGAAGGTACACAGAACACCCACTGCTTCAGATGCTAAGTAACACACTACACGAGGCCGCCTCAAAGGCGGCCTTATATAGTGTGGGGCGTGCACTACACAGCCTGAGCTATGATTGGCCACAGGCATCCTGCCTGTGGCCAATCATGGCTCTCCTCGCTGCCGGCGCTGCGATTGGCCAAGCATGCGGGGTCACAGTGCATGCTTGGCCAATCATGGGGCAGCAATGCACTGCGCCACCGCAGTGCATTGTGGTCCGCGCGCGCGTCACTCGAATTTTGACGCGAACGGCCCAAACGTTCGGAATTCGCCGAACGGCCGAACAGCCAATGTTCGAGTCGAACGTACGTTCGACTCGAACACGAAGCTCATCCCTACTAATGACAAAGAAATTTTGTTCAATTCCACATCATTTCATCTTAAAAATAGAACTGTAACAGGTAAATGCCCCACTATTTTTTGCTCTGTTTTGCTGTCGATTTGTTGTGATGAAAAAAACATAGGGGGATCCGTGAAAAGTTTTTTCCACCAGTACATATCATATGTTTTTACATGGGCAATCTGTGGCGAAATTGGGGCAACAGTGGATCTGTTTGTGTGTGTTGACTCACTGCAGTGTCTTAACATGTTCTGCCACCAGTTGCATGCATGGAATCCTCTGGGCCATATTTTTTTACTTTTTTTTCGCTGGGAGGAATAAATAAAGGAACAGATCAAATAGTTTTTACATTGTTGGGCGCTGGACAGCTGACTATGCATGCTCAGGGCTTGAGCAGAAGAGGTATAGTGGACATCACGTCTATGCAGGGTTCTAAAGGCAACCCAGATTGATCTCAGGCATGTCAGGCCTTTTAAAGAGACCATGGGGTTTATTTACTAAAGGCAAATCCACTGTGCACTATAAGTGCACTTGCAAGTGCATTCGCTGTAGATCTGAGGGAAAGATCTCAAATGAGGCTTCTATCATCCGATCATATGCAAGCAAAAAAGCTGTTCTTGTAGGGCACAGTGGATTTGCCTTTACTAAATAAACCCCAGTGCCTTCAGTACAAGCCCCTGCTGGGAATACCCCAATTGACTGTTGCCATGTATGTGTTGTTGGGACAACGTTACACATGGGGACATCGCTACCCTTTCCTGAATCAAGAATACTGGCTTTTCGTATCAACACATAACCCAACCAGGGGCAGGGACCAAATAATTCAAACTACTTTACCATACTCTTGGTGGTAAATTTTTCCATTTCTTCTGTGTTTACAAAAAGTTAGGAACAAAGGAATTACTTAATGAATTTAGCACATACTTGGCTACAACATCAAATATACACAGTACAAAAGAGTATCAATGTATCCTTCAAATAAGTACCCTTTTTAATGGTGAAAGCATTCTGCTTGCTCTACTAGCAGCAGCCTGGCATAGGTTACTAGTTCTAAGTCTGTGTTCCACTAGGACCTCCAAATCTTTTTCCATCACAAATTTTCTCAGAGTGACCCCCCCAAATGAGGACCTTGCCTGCAAATTCTTAGCAGTCAAATGCTTAACGTTGTATCTTTCAACACTGAACCTTAACTGCCAAGTCTCAGTCCATCCTCGTATTGTATCCAGATCTAGCAGCCAATTTTTTCTAGTTGCGGCTTCTACCATCTGACCCATAAAATTATCCTGTAGTTCAAGAACTTGAAAACTAAAGTCAACATCTGGATTCCTGATATTCCCCATAATAATACCAACATTAACCTGTTTCCTAGCTAATGCTGTCTGCAAAAGGACATTTCTCTCCTCCAAATAATTAGTAATTGTAACACTCATATGATGTGGTAGCCATAAAGACTCACGTATTGCTGATATCCTCTCTTAGGCCTCATGCACACAGGACGTTAGAACAAATGAGCTGCAAAGCCACTACCCACACTAGGAAAAAACAGGCTGTAAAAAAGGCCTTTAGTAGCTTTTTTTGCATTTGGCGTTAATGCACGTTTAGCCACGTTAGCTTTTAGCGGCATTCAAAATCAATGGTTCCCTATGAGAGCCTCATGATGATCCGACTTGCTGTGCAGCTTATGCGCTGAGGATCTTGAAGGGGAACCCTCGCCAAAATGGAAAAAAAACTGGCATAGGGCTCCCCCCAGAATCCACACCAGACCCTTATCCGAGGATGCAGCCCAGTAAGCCATAAGGGGGGGGGGGGCAGGCAAGCAAGCGGCCCCTCCCCTCCTGGACTACATGGGGGGGGTGGGTGCTTTGGGGCAGGGGGAAAAGGGAACAATATTTTGTCACCTCTGGGTTCACAGCTGTTGGCTGGTGAAGAAGATGATTAAGCACAATCTATGTTTGATCAGCTTCTGCGGTGTCCATAGGTAACACTGGGGGTCTAATAGGACCTGTTATTTCTACTAGGCTATTACATAGGGGACATAGGAGGCTATTAGCTCCCTATGTGATAGCAATAAAGTATATAAAAAAAAAGTTAAACATTTTTAACTTTAATGTGCTCAACTGTCATCCAACTTAAAAAGAATTGCAGCTTCCAGCATTTTATTCTACAGGGTCTCTGCTTTCAGCAAATATATCAATTTTGGGGACGGTCAACAAATCTTTAGGCCTAAAATATGCATTTTAACATGTGTAAAAAAATGACTTTGGTAGAAAAATGGTTAATCTATAGTGATTTACTAAAGATATTTTAGGATACTACTTTTTTCATTTTTCTTAGATGTACAGTATGTGTGCATGTGATATGTTCATAAATTTGTATTGAAGTATGAAAACCTTGCGTTGCTTATAAATGTGCAGTATACAGTATGTACTGTAAACAGTAGCTGCTTGTTAGGCATAGCACACTGTGCTTCCTGATTAATATTAAAGCATTGATTGTGCTTTACTACCCAGACCAAGTCTATGAGCTTGCTCAAATCATGATACACTCATTGGCTTATTCTGTTTTTGAATATTGATTTTGAAGATGTTGAATCTACAAATCGTAACAGAAAATATTTTCTTGTTCAAATATTTTATTGAACAGAACATATTTTCATTAAAAAAGTTCCCACAACAAGTAAATAAAAATGTGAAAGCCACATCAAAGTTATTTTCAAGTAAACTCTACAATCATGGGCATACACTGTACACACTTTCCTTTTCAATGCATTTTTGTTATGTAAAAAAAATGCTAGCCGAGACTATAACAAGAAAATCTCATTTTTGATCAAGCCTCAAGTAATGACATTTTTTATAATAATTTGATTTAATGAGAAAACATCTAGATTCTTAATTTTTACAAAGTGCTGACTGGCTTTTTTTAAGACAGAATAGATTGGATGTCTTGCTGAAATCTGTTAGCCCTTGTTAGCCCTTGTACACATGGTTGGAGATTCCGACAACCAAATCCGTCGGAGTAATAATTCATAATTAATTCCGGAAGAGGTCCGGAAGTGATGTTGCATACACACGGTCGGACTAAGTTGTCGGAAAATCCGATTGTACATAACGTGATGACGTTATTTCGTTACGACGGGACTACGTTCAGGCTAGTAGCCAATAGCTTTGGTCTAGGAATTTGATCTGAGCATGTGTGGCACTTTGTCTGTCGGAGTAGGCTACACATGACCGGAGTATGTCCGATCGGAGCATTTTGTCGGAAAATGTCACCGGCAAGTTGGAAAAGTTGGTCTGTCGGATATTCTGACGGAAACAGTCTGATGGAGACCACACACAGTCGCAATATCCGACCAAACGGTCCGATAGGACACACTCTGTCGGAATCTCTGACCATGTGTAGAAGGGCTTACATGTTCAGAGTCAGGGCCAATCAGATTTTAGTAAAACCCTCTGTTTCTTAAACCAATTAAATATACAATACTAAAACTGAAAAGCCAAAAAAATAAAATTACAAAACAAATAAAAATCTGAAAAGCCAAGGTTTTTTGCAATGGTTTGAACTGGAAACTGAATGAATCCCTTTCTGTAAATATACCTTATTCTCAGTCACTATGAAATAAAAGTCATGTACATTCTTTATTAACACTTGCCGACTGACTCCTGTACATATAAGTCGTCAGTTTAAAGATGGATATCTTGGTAACGGCACACAACCGAGGTATCCATCTTTTGAGCCAGCGGTCCTGTTTACGATAATGGTGATCTCTGCGGTAGATTCGCCATGAGATCACCATTATCAGCGGCGGGAGAAAGGCCACCCCCCCTCCCGCCACTCTCCTGCCGCTTACCGGAGCCATCGGCAGTTCCGGAGGCGATCAGGACCTGTTCGTGGCTGGGTATGGAGACGAGTGAGGCGAAGATGGCCACCACCCGTCTCCATACCATAGCAGGGCGGAAGCGACGTCATAACGTCACTTCTGCCCATACGTCTTAAACAAGTTTTTTTTTTTTACTGCATTTAAGTCCAAATATGAGATCTGAGGACTTTCTGACCACAGATCTCATATTTAAGAGGACCTGTCATGCTTTTTTCTATTACAAAGGATGTTTATATTCCTTGTAATAGGAATAAAAGTGACCCAATTAAAAAAATAAAAAATAAAACGTGAAAAAATAAAATAAAATCAAGTAATATAACTAAGAAAAAAAAATTTTTTTAAAGCGCCCCGTCCCAACGAGCTTGCGCGCAGAAGTAAATGCAAACATGAGTAGCGCCAACATATGAAAACAGTCGTGAAACCACAAATGTGAGGTATCGCCGCAATCATTAGCCCTTGTACACACAGTCGGATATTCCGATGGACAACGTCCGATAGGACCGTGTTGTCGGATAATCCAACAGTGTGTGGCTCCATCGGACTGTTTCCGTCGGAATATCCGACAGACCAAGTTTTCCAGCTGGGCTATAAAATTTTCTGACAACATGATCCGATCGGACTTTGTCCGGTTGTGTGTAGAGAATTCCGATCAGACAAAGTGCCACGCATGCTCAGATCAAATTCCTAGACCATAGCTATTGGCTACTAGCCTGAATGTAGTCCCATCATAACGAAATTACGTCATCACGTTCTGAACGATTGGATTTTCCGACAACTTTGTCCAACCGTGTGTATGCAACAGTTTCGGACAAAATCCAACGGATTTGGTTGTCAGAATGTCCGACCATGTGTACAAGGGCTTAGAGCGAGAGCAATAATTCTAGCCCTAGATCTCCTCTGTAACTCAAAACATGCAACCTGTAGAATTTTTAAAACGTTACTTATGGAGATTTTTAAGGGTAAAAGTTTTACGCCATTTCACGAGTGGGCGCAATTTTGAAGCGTGACATGTTGGGTATCAATTTACTTGGCGTAACATTATCTTTCACAATATAAAAAAATTGGGCTTTACTGTTATCTTAGTTTTTTTATTCAAAAAGACCGCTGCGCAAATACAGTGTGACAAAAAGTATTGCAATGACCGCTATTTTATTCTCTAGGGTGTTAGAAACGAAATGTATAATGTTTGGCGGTTCTAAGAAATTTTCTAGCAAAAAAAATTGTTTTTAACTTGTAAACACAGTCTGGAAAAAAGGCCTGGTCTTCAAGTGGTTCATTTGCTCAGTATCTAACCAGTTATAGATAATAGACATGTGCAGAGTAAAATATTTCGTTTCGGAATTTCGTTTTCGTCCGAAAACTTAATTTATTTAGTTACTCCCGAAATTCGTTTTTATTTATTTCGTTTTTCGTTCAAAAATTGCATTCGTCCGAAAATCCACATGAATTACGGTCGAATCTGTCTTGGAAGGCTTATGGTGTCTGTCGAATGTATAAAGAAGATTCGACGGAGCTAACTATATAGCATACTTTAGAACCCTATTAAAGTCTATGGGACTCCAACGTTCAAAATCTAAAGTGCTAATTTTAAAGGCTAATTTGCAAGTTACTGTCCTAAAAAGTGTTTGGGGACCCGGGTCCTGCCCCAGGGGACATGTATCAATGCAAAAAAAAGTTTTAAAAACGGCCGTTTTTTCGGGAGCAGTGATTTTAATAATGATTAAAGTGAAACAATAAAAGTGTAATATTCCTTTAAATTTCATAGGGGGGGGGTTGTCTATAGTATGCCTGTGAAGGGGCGCATGTTTCCCGTGCTTAGAATTGTCCCTGCACAAAGTGTCATTTATGCAGGAAAAAAAGTCCTTTAAAATCACTCGCAGCTATTATGAATTGTCGGCTCCGTAATACAGAGAACACTCATTGAAAGTCATTGATAAAAAAATAAATAAATACATTTAAAAAAAAGCGTGGGGGTCCCCCAAATTCAATTACCAGGCCCTTCAGGTCTGGTATGGATATTAAGGGGAACCCTGCCTCAAATTTAAGAAAAAATTTGACGTGGGGTTCCCCCTAAATATCCATAACCAGACCCTTCAGGTCTGGTATGGATATTAAGGGGAACCCCGCGTCAAATTTAAAAAAAAATTGACGTGGGGTTCCCCCTAAAAATCCATACCAGACCCTTTATCCGAGCACGCAACCTGGCAGGCCGCAGGAAAAGAGGGGGGGACGAGAGAGCGGCCCCCCTCCCTCCTGAACCGTACCAGGCCACATGCCCTCAACATTGGGAGGATGCTTTGGGGGTCTGTGACCCCTCAAAGCACCTTGTCCCCATGTTGATGAGGACAAGGGCCTCATCCCCACAACCCTGGCCGGTGGTTGTGGAGGTCTGCGGGCGGGGGGCTTATCAGAATCTGGAAGCCCCCTTTAACAAGGGGACCCCCAGATCCCGGCCCCCCCCCCTGTTTGAAATGGTAAGGGGGTACAAAAGTACCCCTACCATTTCACAAAGAAAGTGTAAAAAATGGTTAAATAAAACAAACACACTTTTGAAAAATTCCTTTATTAAAAATAAAGAAATAAAAAAAAGATTCCAGCGGCGGTAATCCACTCTTGCTATCCAGCGACGGACGGTCATCTCTCCAGCGATGTCTCATCTCATCCAGCGCAGCGAATACATCCTTCTTCTGTCTCCTCCACGGAGACACTGCAGGCATTCCGGCGGCTGATGTTTCTTATATACGGAGGGCGGGGCCACCCGTCACCTGACCCCGCCCCCCTCTGACGCAAGGGGAAACCCGGGGTTCCCCGTGACGTATGGGTGACCCCGCCTCCCTCTGATGTAACGGAAACCTGCCTGTGTTACATCAGAGGGGTGCGGGTCACCCATACGTCACAGGGAACCCGGGGTTTCCCCTTGCGTCAGAGGGGGGCGGGGTCAGGTGACGGGTGGCCCCGCCCTCCGTATATAAGAAACGTCAGCCGCCGGAATGCCTGCAGTGTCTCCGTGGAGGAGACAGAAGAAGGATGTATTCGCTGCGCTGGATGACATGAGACATCGCTGGAGAGATGACCGTCCATCGCTGGATAGCAAGAGTGGATTACCACCGCTGGAATCTTTTTTTTATTTTTTTATTTTTAATAAAGGAATTTTTCAAAAGTGTGTTTGTTTTATTTAACCATTTTTTACACTTTCTTTGTGAAATGGTAGGGGTACTTTTGTACCCCCTTACCATTTCAAACAGGGGGGGGCCGGGATCTGGGGGTCCCCTTGTTAAAGGGGGCTTCCAGATTCTGATAAGCCCCCCGCCCGCAGACCTCCACAACCACCGGCCAGGGTTGTGGGGATGAGGCCCTTGTCCTCATCAACATGGGGACAAGGTGCTTTGAGGGGTCACAGACCCCCAAAGCATCCTCCCAATGTTGAGGGCATGTGGCCTGGTACGGTTCAGGAGGGAGGGGGGGCCGCTCTCTCGTCCCCCCCTCTTTTCCTGTGGCCTGCCAGGTTGCGTGCTCGGATAAAGGGTCTGGTATGGATTTTTAGGGGGAACCCCACGTCAATTTTTTTTTAAATTTGATGCGGGGTTCCCCTTAATATCCATACCAGACCTGAAGGGTCTGGTTATGGATATTTAGGGGGAACCCCACGTCAAATTTTTTCTTAAATTTGAGGCAGGGTTCCCCTTAATATCCATACCAGACCTGAAGGGCCTGGTAATTGAATTTGGGGGACCCCCACGCTTTTTTACTTATTTATTTATTTATTTTTTTATCAATGACTTTCAATGAGTGTTCTCTGTATTACGGAGCCGACAATTCATAATAGCTGCGAGTGATTTTAAAGGACTTTTTTTCCTGCATAAATGACACTTTGTGCAGGGACAATTCTAAGCACGGGAAACATGCGCCCCTTCACAGGCATACTATAGACAACCCCCCCCCCCTACGAAATTTAAAGGAATATTACACTTTTATTGTTTCACTTTAATTATTATTAAAATCACTGCTCCCGAAAAAACGGCCGTTTTTAAAACTTTTTTTTGCATTGATACATGTCCCCTGGGGCAGGACCCGGGTCCCCAAACACTTTTTAGGACAGTAACTTGCAGAATCTTTTCTCTCTGTCAAATCTTTTTTCTCTGTCGAATATTTTCTCTATATAATCTTGGACTAATAGAGGTAAGGTTAAGCACATTTGACCACAGGTTCTATAGACACAGATTGTTGTCAGAGTCATGTCGAATCTCCTATTCTATATCGAACTGTTGTAACAATGAAAACGAAAATAAAGCATTTATTTATGTCGGATCTTTCGTTTTTCGGATTTTGTGCTTTCGTTATCGTTTGTCAAAACGAAAACGAAAATAGCTGAAATTCGGACGAAAATGCATTCGGACGAAAACAAATGCACATGTCTAATAGATAATAGAACACCTTCTTTCTTTAACATACCATATGTAGGTTGTCCAGTTTGTGTGCTGAAGTATTCACATGCCTGCAAAGGATAAACCAACATTGCATATCAAATGTAAACCTTAAACAGCCAGATCAGTTTCACCAAATACAATATTTCTTGCATCCTATGAACCTATAGTAATGAATGAAGAACTGGACAATTTAGAATTATGTATGTTAAGGAAGCATAATAAGAAAGCCAAGATGTAATATTTTACAACTGTATAAAACTTATGTAATTTTCACAAATGTTTATGTTATGTGAGGTATGTGATGGATCAATTACAGATGGGCCTCACGATCTGCAGTAAGGTGTTACATCACTATTTGAAACAGAGCAACTCAGTACAAAAAAAAAAAAAATTTGTACTCTCCGTAAAATCTTTTGAAGTCAGTTTAGGGACTCAGTAGTTCTGAAACAGTCAAGATTATACAGACAAACACAGGAAGTTGAGAAATTTGAAAAAAAATATATATATATTTAAACCATCCCCCTTATAACCATCATGTCCCAGTTTTTATGAGCAAGCAGTACACGGACCAATTACAGAGAGGGGCGGGACCTGTCTGGACGTTGACTTCAAGAAAAAGATTTTATGGTAAGTACAGAAATTGTACTTTCCTTATCACCCATTTAGGGACGCTGGAAATCGGGGAAAAAAAAGACCAGATGTCCAAAAGCAGTCTGACTAAGAGGTGGGCAAAAGCCGCTGAGAGGTCCAACATACTGTATGTAGAGATCATAGCACAAAGAGTATTTGTGTCTATTTATGATAGACTAATCCTCTGTGTATGACCTGGCTTGTTTGATTCTGCTTCAGTCTTCTGCTTCCAGCCTGTGTAGCTCTGGTACCACTGACCTGCATCCACAGCTTACCTGCATTCACTGTTCCTTCTACTGCTCACCAATCCAGTCTGGTCCTGCTACTCATCAACTACCTCTACCACCGGAGGACTCTGCAGGCACTCTTACCTCACCGCGCTCTCGCGCCCACTGTTGCAACTCCAGTGGTCCTTGAGCTGGGGCTGTACAAGAGGCCTCCCTCTACTCATCAGGTTCTCCCAGGTGGTACATAACACCTTCACTTAAGAGCACAGTTTAATGGACATAGCATGACCAAAAGAAAGGCCAGCCAGTCAAACGCAGAAGGCTCATGCCTAGCATTTCTAACCACTGAATACAGGGAAAGAAAGGAGCAGGATAAAAAATAACTTACTTGATCAGACAACCAAACTTTCGACTAGATAGCCATGGGTATGAGATATTTTATAGTGTAACAATTCCCTTGTTAGGAAGGAATTAAACCACAAGGTTTGTAGAAGCTGGAGTTCACTAAACCCAATTCCTCCTAACAGACAGGGCAGAGTGAAAAACCACACCCACACAAAAGGATTAGCAAGGATGAAGGTATACCAGTGGTGGAATTATCAGGGTTGCAGCAGTCACACTTGCGACTGGGCCCTGCAGTTCCACCACTTCAGGGGTTCCCACCCGTCTGCCAGTGTAAGGGGCCCACCCATGTGAGGGGCCCACTTGTCCTGTCCATTATGGCTGTACTGTGGTACTGAGAGGCCAGCCACGGGCACTCCTCTGGACCGCCCCCCTATCCAGAGACAATGTAGGGAGGCGGAGTGGACATTGAAAAATTAAGTCAGCTGACACCAATTAAGTGAAGGGGAGGAGCTCTCCCCATGAGGATAGGCATCCCTGGAGGAATGTTGGCGAAAGTAAGTGACAAATTGCAGTGCAATAGATCCCAACCTCCACCACTTCTGCTTCTTACTGATTCCATCCCTACCCCCCCATCACTTCTACAACAATAGGGATGAGATCAGTGGTGGGGGGATGCAATCAGTAAGAGGTGGTGAGAGAGAATGGCACCACCGCTGCCAGGTCCCTCAAGTACCACCACTGCCACCCCCCCATCAAGTACCACCACTGCCACCCCCTTCAAGTACCACCACTGCCACCTCCTATCAAGTACCTCCTCTGCCACCCCCTCAACATCACTGCTGCCACCCCCCCCCCCAAGTACCACTGATGCCAAACCCCTCAAGTACCACCACTGCCACGCCCCTAAAAAAAAGTATCAAAATCATGCGTCATGATTTCTTGCACCGGGGCCCTGAAGTTTCTAGTTACGGTGGTACCTCTGGTGTATACCACAACCCAGAATAGAGTGCACCAGTATAAGAAAGTAGAGAAGGGGTCCTTTCAACCTTACAAGGATTGGTAGGATACTACCAAGGTAAGAGTCAGAGGCCTAGAAAAAGTTTTCATACCCCTTGAAATTTTCCACATTTTGTCATGTTACAACTAGGGATGGCCGAATGGTTCGCCCGGCGGTCGTTTCGCGGCGAATTTCGGATGTTCGCCATCCACCCGATCGGCGGGCTATTGCCGCCGTTTGCCCGGCGGACTTCCGTGTTTACTGTGTAAAAGAACTTTGACCTATGATGACACATCCATCATGGGGTACAGGACAGCCAATTGAGACATTACAGCACATGGACACTTGGACATTCCCCCTAACTTATAAATAGACCCGATCCGGTGGCCATTTTACATTCTTTCTTCTGTCACTATAGGAAGAGGTTGCTGTGTGGAGCAGGGAGAGACTTCAGTGACCCAAATCGCTATCTATTAGGTCCACAAAAGTTCTTTTAAGGACTGGTATCATGGTATAGGTGTTAGGTGTAGTTCAGGATATAGGTTTGAGGCAGTGCTGTGCTAGTGATTGTTGCAGCAGCCTGAGTGTCTTTTGTCAGTGTAGAGAAAGGGACAGGACGCTGTGTGCTGCAGGGACAGTCAGTTTAATCATTAGCTGTTACTATTAGGTCCACAAAAGTGCTATTCAAGTTATTGTTCCAGCAGCCTCTGTTTTGTCAGTTTAAATAGGGACAGGCAGGAAGCTGTGTGTGAGGCAGTGAGGAACAGTCAGTTTAATCAGTAGCTGTTACTATTAGGTCCACAAAGGTTCTTTTCAGGACTGGTATGGTAATAGGTTTGTACACGTATAATATTCTTTCTTCCAAATATAGAAAGAATATTATACTTGACTGCTGCCCTTCTGCTGCAGTAGTCTTTTATCAGTATAGGGACTGAGGTACAGTCTGCTAATCATTCACAACCTACTTGTTCCACAAAGGTCCTTATAAGGACTGGTAAGGTCTAGGGTACTACAGTACATAGGGTTGAGTGAGGTACAGTCTGCTATTCCTTAAGGACTGGTATAGGTCCACAATACATAGGGTTGAGGTGCACTACTGCTGACTGCTGCCCTACTGCTGCAGTAGTCCTTTATCAGTATAGGGACTGAGGTACAGTCTGCTAATCATTCACAACCTACTTGTTCCACAAAAGTCCTTATAAGGACTGGTAAGGTCTAGGGTACTACAGTAAATAGGGTTGAGTGAGGTACAGTCTGCTATTCCTTAAGGACTGGTATAGGACCACAATACATAGGGTTGAGGTGCACTACTGCTGACTGCTGCCCTACTGCTGCAGTAGTCTTTTATCAGTATAGGGACTGAGAGTTTTGTCACAGGGTCATTTAAAAAATGACAGGCAGAGGAAGAGGCAGGCCCTTCCGCAGGGGTGGTAGGGGTAGGGCAGGAGCAACAGGCTTGAGTCAAAGTGGGAAGTTGCAGAAGGTGCGTTCAATTACTTTAAAGGACGCACCAGACTTGGTTGAGTGGCTCACTCAGCCTTACTCTTCTGCACCCTCCTCATCCTCTCGATCTGCACCCTCTTCTTCACTCTCTGCTATGTGCACCCCCAAAGACACTACCACCAA
Source organism: Lithobates pipiens (assembly GCF_037356315.1). Taxonomy (NCBI): domain Eukaryota; kingdom Metazoa; phylum Chordata; class Amphibia; order Anura; family Ranidae; genus Lithobates; species Lithobates pipiens. The sequence continues at coordinate 128,735,742 of NW_027507787.1, read as the reverse complement.
CAACACCACCACCACCACCACATTCCTTCCGCTTGAGTCACAGGAATTATTTTCTGATCCATATCAAGACATTTCTGATGCGCAGCCACTCTTGGTATTGGATCAGGAAGAGGAAGAGGAAGAGGAAGAGCAACAACCGCCACTCAGCAGTCTGACGACAGTACCCAGATCAGCCCAAAGAGGAGGTTGGTCCCCGGTGTTGCTGCCTACTCCGAGATCTCTACTTATAGCGGTGGGGAAGGTGACGTCGATGATGACGTGTCTAGTGATGTCATGTGTGTGCCCACAAGAGAGGAAGAGGAGGGGAGTTCAGAGGGAGATATGGACCAGCAGATAGGGAGGAGAAGCAGGAATAACTTACATTGCACAGGAGGGACAAAGCAGACTGCAAATGTATCAGGAGCGAGTCATCGACCATGTACGGTCACATCTGGCGCTCCCAGGACACCGGTACATGGCTCCGCAGTGTGGGCTTTTTTTAACGTGTCCGCTGCTGACTATAGTGTTGCCATCTGCAATCTTTGCAGTCAACGCATTAGTCGCGGTAAGCCCAACACTCACCTAGGGACGACCGCCTTAAGAAGGCACATGAGCAGCCATCACCGAGCCCAGTGGGAGCAACGGAACACACAAAGCCACACTCCAGGCTCTCACCGTCCTACTTCTCCTTCTCCTCTCTCCTCACAATTGTCCTCCACTCCACCTTCCATCATGCCAAGCTCACATTTTTCTGCAAAAAGGCAGGCTTCCGTGGGCCTAATGTTCGAGCGTAAGAAAATTATGACGCCGGATAACCCTCTTGCCCAACGGTTGACGGCTGGCTTGTCAGAACTGATAGCCCGCCAACTACTGCCATATAAACTGGTGGACTCTGAGGCCTTTCGAAAATTTGTGGCCATTGGAACACCACAATGGAAGGTCCCAGGAAGGAAGTATTTCTCAGAGAAGGGCATCCCAGAGCTATATGGCCATGTTCAGCGGCAAGTGAATGTATCTCTGGCACACAGTGTCGGTGCCAAGATATATCTGACCACAGACACGTGGTCTAGCAAACACGGGCAGGGAAGGTATATCACTTTTACTGCCCACTGGGTGAACCTTCTGACGGCCGTCAAGCATGTAACCCGTGGCACCCGTGTAGATTTGGTTTTACCGCCACGGATTGCATGCAGGCCTGGCTCTTCTTCTCCTCCTCCTCCTCCTACTCCATCCTCCTCCCTCTCCTCCTCGGCTGACTCCTCCTTTTCCGCTGCTAGCGTCTCTTCCGCTGCGCCGCCCAAGCTCCCCAGAACCTATTTGACATGCCAGGTGAGACGTTGCCATGACGTGCTGCGTCTGTTGTGCCTGGAATCCAAGAGCCACACTGGCCTGGCACTCCTTTCAGCTTTGCGTTCACAGGCAGATCAGTGGCTAACACTGCTCAATTTGACAGTTGGTAAAGTGGTGTGTGACAACGGTGCCAATCTGCTTAGCGCATTGAAACAGGGCAAAATGACGCACGTGCCATGCTGACATTCAGCGGCGACACAATCTGCCGGTCAGACGTCTTATTTGCGATTGCCCGACGTGATGGAACTCAACCTTCTATATGCTTGATAGGCTGCTCCAGCAGAAACGTGCAGTTAACGTCTACCTGTATGAACTCTGCGGCAGAACAGGTTCTGGGGAGCTGGGTTTTTTTTCACCGCGCCAGTGGCTGCTCATGCGCGACGCATGCAGACTTCTGCAGCCATTTGAGGAGATCACCAAACTGGTCAGTCGCAGCCATGGCGCCATCAGTGACATGGTACCTTATGCCTTCTTTATGAAGCGTGCATTGCGTCGTGTCATTGATCAACCTGTGGAGGAGCAGGAGCGGGAAGATGAGGAAGTCGCAATGCTGGATGAATTCCCAGGGGGGGCTACTCCATCTGAGACAAGTGAACAACAGGAGTCTGAAGAGGAGTCAGAGGAGGATGGTGCCGGGGCGGATGAGGAGGAGCAAGAAGAGCATGCTTTAAACCTTTCTGGGATCCCTGTTGTTGTGCGTGGATGGGGAGAGGAGAATGAAGAGGACGACATTATCCTGGATGATGAGCAGGAGCCCCGTATAAAAAGCATAAGGGTCGAGGACCAGTACTGGATGGCAAAGTACTTAGACCCCCGGTACAAACACAAAATGGTGGAAATGTTACCGCCGTCACAGAGGGCTGTCAGAATGGAGCACTTCCAGGCCTTGCTTCGAGAAATGCTGCATTCTGCTTTTGCGTGCGCTGGCAGAGGAGCAATTCCCACTCCCAGAGAAGGAGTTGCGGGTACCAATCCAACAGCGCCTGCAAGAAGAGGCCGGTTTGAAGATGTGTTGGTGACTTCGGATATGAGGTCATTCTTTCAGCCGACCCATCGACAGGTGTCATCCGGATCCAGCATCAGGGAACGCCTAGACCGTCAGGTGTCCGACTACATCGGGTTAACGGCCGATGTGGACGCTCTGAGGAGTGATGAACCCCTGGACTACTGGGTGGGCAGGCTTGACCTCTGGCCAGAGCTTGCCCAATTTGCAATCGAACTGTTGGCTTGCCCCTCATCCAGTGTCCTGTCCGAAAGGACGTTCAGCGCAGCAGGGGGGATCGTGACCGATAAGCGTACTCGCCTAGCTCACGACAGTGTTAACTACCTCACATTTCTAAAAATGAATGATGCATGGATCTCGGAGGAATTCAACACATGTGACCAGTAGACCATGTATATGTCTATAAACAATTTTTTTAATCGAGCACACAGACCTTCTTTCTTCATTTGGCTCACTTCCTTGTCCAAAAAAAGCACACCGCCCGTACCCTCCTGTTTGAAGGGGTTGAGCGGTGTCATATTTCTACTGGGGCTGCTTATTATGAGGGGCTCCCACCATCCCTGTGCTGTGCTGACTTCCTCCTGGGGCTGTACCTCTGCTGTGCATATTATGAGGGGCTCCCACCATCCCTGTGCTATGCTCATTATGAGGGGCTCCCACCATCCCTGTGCTGTGCTGACTTCCTCCTGGGGCTGCTTATTATGAGGGGCTCCCACCATCCCTGTGCTATGCTGACATCCTCCTGGGGCTGCTTATTATGAGGGGCTCCCACCATCCTCCTGGGGCTGTACCTCTGCTGTGCATACTATGAGGGGCTCCCCCATCCCTGTGCTATGCTCATTATGAGGGGCTCTCACCATCCCTGTGCTATGCTCATTATGAGGAGCTCCCACCATCCCTGTGCTATGCTGACTTCCTCCTGGGGCTGCTTACGGTGCAGGTGTCAGTGCTGTATATCACGGTGCTGGTGTCAGTGCTGTATATCACGCTGCTGATGTCAGTGCTCTCTATCACGGTGCTGGTGTCAGATCACTCCATCACGGTGCAGGTGTCATTGCTGTATGTCACGCTGCTGATGTCAGTGCTCTCTATCACGGTGCTGGTGTCAGATGACTCTATCACTGTGCAGGTGTCATTGCTGTATGTCACGCTGCTGGTGATCATCTCCTGCACCCTCTTCTTTGCCTACCCTGACCTTCCCTCTCCTCCATTGCCTTCATGCGCTCCACAGTCCTGAATTGTCACAACAATTTCACATATAAAAAAAGAATGCTTGTAGTTGTCGATCCCAGATTCACCTCATACATGTGTTATGTCATTGGCCATGTGGTGGGACTATGTTTGCACAGCTAGTAATTATTTTGTGGCTGCAAATTTGACCTGTATGTTTGCAAAGTTCGCCTCCCATTGAAGTCAATGGGGCCCGCCGCGAACGTTACGGTTTGCGAACTATCAGCCGCGTTCGCGGTCCACGTTCGCGAAACGTCCCGTCGGAAGTTCGTCCATCACTAGTTACAACCAAAAATGTAAATGTATTTTATTGGGATGTGATAGACCAACACAAAGTGGCACATAATTGTGAAGTGGTAGGAAAATGATGAATGGTTTTCATTTGTTTTTACAAATAAATATCTGAAAATTGTGATGTGCATTTTTTATTCAGCCCTCTTTACTCTGATACCCCTAACTAAAATCTGGTGTAATCAATTGCCTTCAGAAGTCACCTAATTAGTAAATAGAGTCCACCTGATTGTAATTTAATCTCAGTATAACATACAGCTGTTCTGTGAAGCCATCAGAGGTTTGTTAGAGAACCTAAGTGAACAAACAGCATCATGAAGACCAAAAAAACACCAGACATGTCAGAAACAAAGTTGTGGAAAAGTTTAAAGCAAAGTTTTTGAAATAAAGCCATAAGAAGTGCAGTTTGCAAGAAGCCAACAAGGCAAACAAGTGAAAGAAGGTGCTCTGGTCAGATGGGAGCAAAATTGAACTTTTTGGCCTAAAAGCAAAATGCTATGTGTGGTGGAAAACTAACACTGCACATCACCCTGAACACACCATCCCCACTATGAAATATGGTGATGGCAGCATAATGTTGTGGGAATGCTTTTCTTCAGCAGGGCAAGGAATGCTGGTCAGAGTTTATTGGAGGATGGATGGAGCCAAGTACAGGGCAATCCTAGAAGAAAAAGTCTCCAAAAGACTTGAGAATGGGGCAGAGGTTCACCTTCCAGCAAACCAAAAACCCTAAAAATACAACCAGAGCTACAATGGAATGGTTTAGATCAAGGCATATTCATATGTTAGAATGGCCCAATCAAAGTCCAAACCTAAATATAATTGAGAATCTGTGGCAAGACTTGAAAAATTGCTGTTCACAGATGCTCTCCATCCAATCTGACAGAGCTTGAGCTATTTTGCAAATAAGAATGGGCAAAAATGTCACTCTCTAGATGTGCAAAGCTGGTAGAGTTATCCCCAAAAAGACTTGCAGCCGTAATTGCAGCGAAAGGTGGTTCTACAAGTTATTGACTGGCTGAATACAAATGCATGCCACACTTTTCAGATATTTATTTATTTGTTGCCTACCATTTTATACCTCAACTGCCCCTGTGCATGTGTAACATGACTGAACCTAGCATGACCTTTCAGAACCAACTCTTGGCTGGTTCACTGAACCTGGTCAAGTTTATATCTTCTGATAATTAAGTAGCATACTGTGTACACTGGAAAAATGTAATATGAAATTATATGGCCTTTGCAAGCACTATGGGGTTTATTTACTAAAGCTGGAGAGTGCGAAATCGGGCTCCCTTCTGCAGAGAAACCAATCAGCTTCTTACCTCAGCTTGTTCAATTAAGCTTTGGCATAAAAACCGGGAAGGTGATTGGTTTCAATGCAGAATTGAGCTTGACTTTGCACGCTTCAGCTTTAGTAAATAAACCTCTTTATCTCTATTTACCAACATCAGTAAGCACTTCACATTTATACATACAATATACAGGCATACACCACTTTTAAGTACACAATGGGGTTTATTTACTAAAGCCGGAAAGTGCAAAATCCGGCTCACTTCTGCAGAGAAACCAATGAGCTTCCAGGTTTTATTACCAAAGCTTAATTGAACAAGCTGCGGCTAGAAGCCCATTGGTTTCTATGCAGAAGTGAGCCTGATTTTGCACTTTCCAGCTTTAGTAAATAAACCCCATTGTGTACTTAAAAGTGGGGTATGCCTCTACAGTATTTTTGTATGTTGGGTTCAGGAGAAAACACAAACACACCACTTAAAATGCATTAGAAACGATTCAGGAGCAAAGTTATGTGACTGAAAAACCTCATCTATAAGCTGCAAGTAACTTTGCAAGTACTGCAGCAGATCGCATTCACAAGAAAGTGCATTTACCATGGGATTCCAGACATAAACTAGTGATTTTTATCCATTCTCATTTGGATAAATTAGCAGATAATAATGGATACATGCATGCCTACTCAAAATAATTGATTTTCTTAAGACTTAATTCACAAATCCTGATTTATAGCGCACAGAGTGTCACACAAATTTAACCAGACGATTAATAATTGGACCTTTACTTGGTGTGCATTGTTCTCTCTCTGGTTCTTATTTTGCAGTCCTTCATTGATCTTCTGTCGCAGAGTATATAGAACTGGCTCAATCACTCCTGGTGTATTGGCAATCAACTTGCGGATGATGTCATCTGGAATGTGGAAGTTCAGCTTGGGAAATACTTTGCTGCAAATCAACAAGCAGACATTATCTGTAATGTTCACAAATAACGATTAAACATTTTAGAGAGTTTTATGTTACATTTTATTTTATTTATGTTACCCCATCCCCATCCTATACTGCAAGGGTTTAACGTTTGTTTAGTATAAGACCCCTTTCACACCAGGGCGTTTTGCAGGCTCTATAGAGTTAGAAATAGCGCCTGCAATCCGCCCTAAAAAAGCTGCATCATTGTCTGTAGTGTGAAATACCGCTGGCAAAACGCTGCTATTGTGGCGTATTGCTGGCGGTTTTAACCCTTTCTCGGCCGCTAGCGGGGGGTAAAAAGCGAAAAATGCGCCGCAAATCCGCAAAAAAAAAATAGCTGTGTTTTACCGCTGACGCTATGGGCGGTGTGGTGTTAGCTTTTATCAGCAGTGGAGTTTATGGGCTGTTCTCTGAATGCCATAAAATTGCAATGCATTATGGGATTTTTCAAGTGTCCTCTGTGTATTTTTATTAAAAACGCCCATATATGCTAACTCTAAAAAACACTCATAAACGTTAGTACAAAACCATGTTAAAGGAGCGTTTTTCAACCAGCCTTTTTTTCCCTCAATCTGGCGTCCAGAAAAAAGCTCCAGTGCGCATGGAACCTTAGTTTAGTCAGCAGAAGGATGTGGAGTGAGATATGTGGTATAGGACACAGACTACTGCAAGGTAAGTTCCCCTACTCTTATCAATTTTCCCCTTGACCACCAATGTTCCCCCTGTTGAGCACCATTGTTCTCCAACACCCACATATACCAATAATGCAGCTATATTTACCTTCGTCCTCGCACCCTCAGGCTTACTCTGTACTAAAAAAGTGGTCCCCTACTGCTTATTGCCAGCTGCAGGTATTACAACCTCATCATGTACAATGAAGGACCAGTGATGGCCTGTCCACATTCCAAAGCATTAAAGAGAGTCAGCTGCGAGAAAAACATTAAGTTGGAGTTGGCCTTGAAGTACATTTTTTCTTATCCTCTAAATCAGTGGTCTCCAAACTGTGGCCTGGGGGCTGGATGTGGCCAAGACTTTGTTCCTTCAACACCAGCAATGGGGGATAATTTGTGTCACTGATACCAATAATAGGGTACTGTTCCTACCACTGACCCCAACAATGGGGCATTCTTTAATCCCATTGATGCCACAGCATTTTCTACTCACACTGGCCACAGTCTGGCTCCCTGAAAGTCTGAAGGGCAGTAAACTGGCCCTTTATTCAGAAAATTTGGAGACCCTTTCTCTAAATAAAAATGCGTTGATACATTTTGTTCAGAATTACCCTAAATTCCTCATGTTTGTTTTCTTTCCAATCTTGCCGTATTGGTGAGTTCAATATTTTTAAATAAAACATCGAAAAAAATCTCCTAGGCAGGAGGCAAACGATAAAAAAAAATAAAAGTAAAAAAAGTCAGGTAGGAAGCAAGCATCATTGGAGGGCATACCCATCAACTGTCTCGGAGTTCTGCTGATCCAAGCCATGTGCCCCAGAGCTGTTCCATTACCCTGCTCCAGCTCTGTGTACAAACTGTGCAATCATTCACTATCCAAGAGTAGGAGCATAGCTCCAGCAGCAGGAAGAGGTGGAGAGAGCAGCGGCATATACCACAGCCTACTGCAAGGTAAGTGTGCTCTTCAAATATCCAGCCTATAGTTGCCTATAACCAGTCATTGGGCCGCTATTTCTCCCACTGACACCAACAATGGGGTACTATTTTTCCTACTGACACCAATGACCAATGGCACTCATGCTTAGGTGTTCATGGCTGCTTTGTGTGAGAGAGCCACAATCAGACTTTCCAGAGTGCTGCAGTACAAAGTATTTTAACTGTTGCTGTGGCAGTCAGTAATGCAAAAGACATGATGAGATTTCTTTTACTGTATATGCAACCTTGGTTCAATTCAGCCATAAGTAAAACTAAGATTTGATTAAAGAGCTAAGCAATATTTACAAATGAAAAAATGCTCCTGTCCCTTTAAGGCATGAGAGATAGCACAGAGATTGCACTGTCAATTGTCCCTTTCTATGCTGTACAATACCTGGCTGATCCTGCCTGTTGCTGCCGTCCCCTGTTTAAACTGACCACAGTTATCATAGCTGCTGATCCCTAATAGCGTGGTCAGATTACGTGCCTCAGTCATCCAGTTCATCCAGTTCTGTCCTCAGCATTTCTGCATCTCCCCCTCCCTCTCTCCCTGTCACTTTCTAGTATGTCTGAGAGACAATCTCCTCCTGCCTAGATAGAGCAGTGCTATTCCCCTGAAGCTACTCCCCCCCACCTTTGTTCCCAGGGTGCCCACGTGTCCCGGATTGCCCGGGATTATCCCGTAATTTATATCTCTGTCCCCAGTCCCGGGCACCTTCATTCCGGGACAATAAAGTGTCCCGGAATGAAATTGGCAATCTGGGAACAGGGGCGGACTGAGCTGCCATAGCACTGGCTCTAGCTCCGCCTCCACCTCCTCCTGATCACTGGTTGCTATAGCCGCCTTGCGTCTGGCAACCAGTGACGTCACAGCCCAGCGTTGAATGCGGAGGAGGATTTTACATCCTCCTCCTCCGCGCTAGTGCTGCTGGGAGTCACTGCTGGTTCTTTCACCTCCACAATTGGCTCCAGTGACTGGCTTGCAGCTTGTGTGGGGTGTTTCTGTTCCCACACACTGCGATTACATTGTGTACTGCACGGCTTCTCTCCCTTCCTCCCCCCTCCTGCCCACCTCACACTAACACATGGACTGAAGTCCCCTCCCCCTTTTCCTCGGCTCGGATGTCACAGACAGGAGAAGGAGGGGGAGGAGAATGGACACAACAGGATGGGATGTGCTGATCTGAGGTTTGTACAGAATATTAATGCTTGGCACTTGCAGGAGAAGAAGACACAGAGACGGGGGGCAAGTTGTCAAAAAAGAATACTTGCAGTGATTTTGGGGGATAAGAGCATGCTGTATGTGCTAGGAGGCACTTTAGCAGAGGAGAGAAATTGTGCTGGGGGGGTCAGATTTTTTATTCAACCCCCCCTTCCTGCACAATTTATCTCCCCTCCCAAAGTGTGCCCTCCTAGCACATGCAGCATGCTCTTATACCCCCAAATCACTGCAAGTATTCTTCTTTCACAACTTGCCCCTTCCCCATCTTCAAAGACAAACTGGCTGCTATCACGGGGATAATTATACTGTCTGGTATCCTTGGAACTTTGACAGACTATCAGGAGGTGCACTCCTCTTCCTCCTCTCTCCACTAACTACCCCCCGCCATACACTCCGCACTCCTCCACTGTACATGTTACCGCCTGCCATACACTCCGCACTCCTCCACTGTACATGTTACCCCCCTGCCATACACTCCGCACTCCTCCACTGTACATGTTACCCCCCCCCGCCATACACTCCGCACTCCTCCACTGTACATGTTACCCCCCCGCCATACACTCCGCACTCCTCCACTGTACATGTTACCCTCCTGCCATACACTCCGCACTCCTCCCCTGTACATATTACCCCCCCGCCATACACTCCGCACTCCTCCCTGTACATATTACCCATCGCCATACACTCCGCACTGCTCCCCTGTACATATTACCCCCCGCCATACACTCCGCACTCCTCCCATGTACATATTACCCCCCTGCCATACACTCCACACTCCTCCCCTGTACATATTACCCCTCGCCATACACTCTGCACTCTTCCCCTGTACATATTACCCCTTGCCATACACTCTGCACTCTTCCCCTGTACATATTACCCCTCGCCATACACTCTGCACTCTTTACCTGTACATATTACCCCCCTGCCATACACTCCGCACTCCTCCCATGTACATATTACCCCCCTGCCATACACTCCGCACTCCTCCCATGTACATATTACCCCCCTGCCATACACTCCGCACTCCTCCCCCATACATATTACCCCCCTGCCATACACTCCACACTCCTCTCCTGTACATATTACCCCCCGCACTCCTCTCTTGTACATATTACCCCCCGCCATACACTCCGCACTCCTCTCCTGTACATATTACCCCCCGCCATACATTCTGCACTCCTCTCCTGTACATACTACTCACCACCATACACTCCGCATTCCCTATTTATTAAACGTCAATTTGGCCCACTTTTTTTTTAAGGTTATTAACCGATTAATCGAAACAATAATCGGCCAACTAATCGATTATGAAAATAATCGTTAGTTGCAGCCCTAAACAACACCACCTTTAAGCCAATATTTAGTGCAATTTAAGACATGTCCACTGTTCACCACGACACGCTTTGCGCGTCATATTGTTGTTGTTCTTAATGCCTAGGGCCCGCTTTTGATCTTGCACACAGGTCTGCTGATTTCATAGGCCACGTGATATTTGCGCATCGTTTTTTCGAATGCAATTTTTGGGGGAAAAAATACACCGCTTCCCACACGATGCATAAACGGCCGGGTGGGACAAGTGCTATTCCCTTACGTCCTGTCAGAATGAGTGCCCCACCATGCACGACCCTGTGATGGCTGTGTCCATTCGTGGCAATCACACAATGTCAACAGAGGCACTTGCCTCTGTGTCAGCTCTCCTCTGGAGCTCAGTAAGGGCTCAGTGGGGGGTGGGGGGGATTCTGCAGCCTGTCAGTGATCTCTGCGTAGCTGATGACTTTACTGTTCAGCTACACAGATCACACAGACTGCAGCCATCCCATACCAGTGCACCAAGCACCATCTGTCCCTGTCCACAGTGCACATCAACATCTGTCACACATCTGTGTACAATGTACATAAACAAATGCAAAGGTGAAAGTAAGCATTGGTCCCATGCGCATCCGAAAACGACGATCGCACCACACGAGGTAATGCCACAAATGTTAGAGCAAAAGCAATAATTCCACCACCTGCGGTCCTCTGTAACTCTAAAATGGTAACCTGTAAAGGCTTATGAAGTTACATAGTAGGTGAGGTTGAAAAAAGACACAAGTCCATCAAGTCCAACTTCTGTGTGTGATTATATTTGGGTATTACATTGTATATCTCTGTATGTTGTGGTCATTCAGGTGCTTATCTAATAGTTTTTGAAACTATCGATGCCCCCCCCCCCCCCCCCCCCCGCTGAGACCACCGTCTGTGGAAGGGAATTCCACATCCTTGCCGCTCTTACAGTAAAGAAAGAATTTTAATGAGTGGCCATGTGTCTTGTTAAACTCCCTTCCGCAAAAAAGTTTTATCCCTATTGTGGGGTCACCAGTACGGTATTTATAAATTAAAATCATATCCCCTCTCTTCTGCAGAGAGAATTAGTTCAGTGCTTGCAACCTTTCCTCATAACGAATATCCTCCAGACCCTTTATTAGCTTTGCTCTTCTTTGTACTCGCTCCATTTCCATTACATCCTTCCTGAGGACTGGTGTCCAGAACTGGACAGCATACTCTAGGTCAGTGATGGCGAGCCTTTTTGAGTCTGAGTGCCCAAACTGAAATAAATAAGTTGGTTTTGTGTTGTAAAGTGCCAACACGGCAATTCACGAGAGAGGGGTGCTGAGAAAAAGAGAGTGGGTGTGTGAGAGATATGGGGGTGTGTGTAAGAGAGAGAGGGGGTTGTGTGTGAGAGAGAGGGGGTTGTGAGATAGGGGTTTGTGAGAGAGCGAGAAAGGGGGCTGTGAGAGAAAGAGAGAGAGAGAGAGGACACATAGAGAGAGAAAGGTGACAGAGAGTGAGGGGGGACAGATAGATAGAGATGGGGGCACACACAGAGAGGGGGGACACACGGGGGGCAGAGAGAGAGGGGGGACAGAGAGGGCAAGGGGGAGGGGTGTGAGAGATGCTGAGAGAGAGGGGGGGCAGAGAGAGAGATGGAACAGAGATAAAGGGGAGGACACAGTGAAAGAGAGAGAGGGGACAGAGAGAGAGAGCACACATAGAGAGAGAAAGGTGACAGAGAGTGAGGGGGGGACAGATAGATAGAGATAGGGGGCACACACAGAGAGGGGGGACACATGGGGGGCAGAGAGAGAGGGGGGACGGAGAGGGAGAGGGGAGACCGAGGGGGAGGGGTGTGAGAGATGCTGAGAGAGAGAGGGGGCAGAGAGAGAGAGAGGACAAATAGAGAGAGAAAGGTGACAGAGAGTGAGGGGGGACAGATAGATAGAGATAGGCGACACACAGGGGGGGCAGAGAGAGAGGGGGGCAGAAAGATGGGGGCACACAGAGGGGAAGGAGTGTGAGAGATGCTGAGAGAGAGGGGGAGCAGAGAGAGAGATATGGGACAGAGAGAAAGATATGGGACAGAGATAAAGGGGAGGGCAGAGAGAAAGAGGGGACAGAGAGGGGGGGCAGAGAGAGAGGGGGGACACAAAGAGAGAGAGAGAGGGGGGACACAGAGAGAGAGAGAGGGGACACATAGAGAGAGAGAGAGGGAGGGACAGAGAGAGAGAGAGAGAGGGGACAGAGAGAGGACACAGAGAGAGAGAGGGGGGGACACGGGGGCTGAAAAAGTGGAAAGCTGAGAGAAAGGGAGACCTCTAGCTATGTCCTTATCTGCAATCCCGGCTCTGCCTCCCTGCCCCAGTCTTCGTCTGCAGGTATTCAGTGTATAATTGTGCCCGGTACCTGTCTCCATCCCTGTTCCATCCAGCGGCTCCCTCACAGCCTGTGCCTCTCGCCTGTCCTTGTCTACTGGGCCCACAGTCAGTCTGTTCTCCGGGCCTCACTGTTGAAGGAGGTTTGAGGAGTTCAAGTTCTGGAAGGCGCCATGGATGCTGCGCCCCTCTTCAGCCATACAATGAAGCAGTGAAGCTCTTCTCTCCCTCCCGTGCGTGCTGTCAGGCCTGTAGCCTACCACGCGGAGAATGTGGGGCCGCCCACTCACTCATGCAGACAGTTTCCCACACCTCGCCGCTGCCTGCTTCTCTCCCTCACGTGCTCTCAGGTCTGTAGCCTTCCGCGCGGAGGCTGCGGAGCCACCCACTCACTTGTGCAGTTAATTTCCTGTACCTCGCCGCTGTTTGCTGCCATGTTCTCCCCACCGTGAACCAGGACCCTCTCGCGTGCCCACAGAGATGGCTCTGGGTGCCAGCTGTGGCACGCGTGCCATAGGTTCGCCATCACTGCTCTAGGTGCAGCCAGACCCTTGTAGATCGGGATAATTATCGATTTATCTCTGGCGTTGATCCCCTTTTTAATGCATGACAATATTCCTTATGCTTTGTGTAATTTATTAAATATATAGTATAGTATAAATATAGCTGTTCTGTGAAGCCCTCAGAGGCTTGTTAGAGAACCTTAGTGAACAAACAGCACCATGAAGGCCAGGAAACACGCCAGACAGCTCAGGGATAAAGTTGTGGAGAAGTTTAAAGCAGGGTTAGGTTATAAAAAAAATATCCCAAGCTTTGAACATCTCACAGAGTACTGTTGAATCCATCATTCAAAAATTGAAAGAGTATGGCACAACTGAAAACCTACCAAGACATGGCCGTCCACCTAAACTTACAGGCCTGGCAAGGAGAGCACTAATCAGAGAAGCAGCCAAGAGGTCCATGGTAACTCTGGAGGAGCTGCCGAGATCAACAGCTCAGATGGGAGAATTTGTCCATAGGACAACTATTAAAGTTCACACCTATGCAGGTTGCAGTTTGCATATTCCAGGTGCATTATGCATTTTTCAATACACGTTTTGATCTATTGAAGTCTATGGAACCAAAAGCCAGCAAAAAGTCCCTGGCCTTTCCATAAAATGCACAGATGTGAACATGACCCATAGGAAACCATGTTAGAAAATGCATTAAAAAACGCATAGGTGTGAACCAGGCCTCATTCGTGTACTCCACAAATCTGGCCTTTATGGAAGAGTGGCAAGAAGAAAGGCATTAGAAGTCCCTTTTGCAATTTGCAAGAAGCCGTATGGGGGACACAGCAAACGTGTGGAAGGAGATGCAGCCAGATGAGACCAAAATGTATCTTTTTGGCCTAAAAGCAAAACCCTATGTGTGGCGGAAAACTAACACTGCACATCACCCTGAACACACCATCCGTGAAACATGGTGTTATCAGCATTATGTTGTGGGGATAATTTTCTTCAGCAAAGACAGAGAAGCTGGTCAGAGTTGATGGGAAGATGGATGGAGCCAAAAACAGGGCAATGTTATGCCGCGTACACATGACCGGACTTTCCGCCAGACTAGGTCCGACGATCTTCCCGACGGACTTTCGGCGGAGTTCCGACAGTCTTTCCAAGCGAAAAGGACTTGGCCACACACTAACAGACTTATGCCCTGTACTCACGGTTGGACATTCCGAAGACAAAATTCGTCTGATTTTTTTCAAGCGGATTTTGGCCCAAACTTGTCTTGCATACACACAGTCACACAAAATTTAAACGATCATAATTTGTTGTCAGAAAATTTTTGATCCAGATATCAAACTTTGTGTGTCGAAAATTCCGATGGAAAAAGTCAGATGGAGCCCACACACGATCGGAATTTCCGACTACACAGTATGATCACACATTTTCCATCTGAAAGTCCGACCGTGAGTACAGGGCATAAGTCTGTTTGTTTTAAATGTGATGACATAAGACGCGACTAAAAAAGGAAGTTCAATAGCCAGTAGCCAATAGCTTCCCATAAAGATGAACAGTTTTCCCGATAGTAATTAAGTCCATCGGACAGATTTGAAACATGTTCTATTTCTAGGTCCGTCAGATTTTTAAAACGAAAAACAATCGGATTAGCCCACACACGATCGGATTGTCTGAAGGACTGATTCTGTAGGACCTAGTTTGCCGGAAAGTCCGGTCGTGTGTACGCGGCATTAGAAGAAAATCTGTAATGCCCTGTACACATGATCGGAAATTCGGCCAGCAAAAGACCGATGAGAGCTTTTGGTCGGAAAATGCGACCGTCTGTATGCTCTGTATGCGGACTTTTGCTGGCCGAATTCCCGCCAGCAAAAGATTGAGAGCAGGTTCTCTATTTTTCAGTCGAAAAAAGTTCTGATCGGAAATTCCCATTGTCTGTACAAATTTTGACGTGCAAAATTCCTACGCATGCTTAGAAACAATTCAATGCATGCTGGGAAGCATTGAACTTAAATTTTCTCGGCTCATTGTAGTGTTGTACGTCACCACGTTCTTGACGATCAAAAGTTCAGAGAACTTTCAGAGTGTGACCGTGCGTATGCAAGGCAAGCTTGAGCGGAATTCCGTCGGAAAAACAATCCAAGAGTTTTTGGACGGAAATTCCGCTCGTGTGTATGGGGCATTAGCCCTTGTACACACGGTCGGACATTCCGATGGACAATGTCCGATAGGACCGTGTTGTCGGATAATCCGACAGTGTGTGGGCTCCATCGGACTGTTTCCGTCAGAGTATCCGACGGACCAAGTTTTCCAGCTGGGCTATAAAATTTTCCGATAACATGATCCGATCGGACTTTGTCCGATCATGTGTAGAGAATTCCGATCGGACAAAGTGCCACACATGCTCAGATCAAATTCCTAGACCAAAGCTATTGGCTACTAGCCTGAACGTAGTCCTGTCCTAACGAAATAACGTCATCACGTTAAGCACGATCGGATTTTCTGACAACTTTGTCCGACTGTGTGTATGTTTTGGACAAAATCCGTCTGAAAAAATCAGTCGGACAAAATCCAACGGATTTGGTTGTCGGAATGTCCGACCATGTGTACAAGGGCTTAGAGTCTGCAAAAGACTTGAGACTGGGGTGGAGGTTCACCTTCCAGCAGGACAACTACCCCAAACATACAGCCAGAGCTACAATGGAATGGTTTAGATCAAAGCACCCTTTTTCCTAATTTCTTACTATAAGGGGTTGATTTCCCAGACAAACACATTTTTTCAGGATTCACTTCTTTACTCATGGTCTTTATGTCTGCTCCATTATTGGATCAGGTTAGTTCACATATGTTTCTATAGAAATAATTGTACAACTTTTGTCTAATCTGCTTTAGTAAGGCTTGACATATATGTTGGAGTATACATGCTCTCATAAAAAATTACATTATATAACTTGTGCATCTTACTAAATTTGGCAAATCATTGAGACATATGTAGCGGATCACATTTTGGACAAAGTGTCATTCATGTGTAAATCTAGTTTTTTGCCTCAGAACAGTAGTGGGGTTCTGAGGATTAATTATGTAGGTTAACATTGACATCAGTTTGGCTGGGCTGTGTTAAGCCGCGTACACACGGGCGGACTGTATGGCCTACTTAGTCCGTCGAAACACATTTCAGCGGACAGTCCGCTCGTGTGTGGGCTTCAGCTGACTTTTTCAGCGTACTAAGTATTTCGGAATTTTCAAAATTCTGTCCGTCATACTTTGGTTTCAGCGGACAATCCGCTCGTCAGTAGGCTAGTTCGACGGACTAAGAATGGCGCTTGCTCAGAAAGGATTTACACGGCGAAAGGGTGCATTGCTGTGTATTGGACTTCCTATTTCTAGTCCCGTCGTACGTGCTGTACACGTCATCGCGCAAGCTTTCGATGGACTGTTTGTGCATCCGTGTGTGGTCAAGTCCGTTCATTCGAAAGTAGGACGGACTGTCCGTCGGATTGTATGATGGACTAAGTAGGCCATACAGTCTGCCCGTGTGTACGCGGCTTTAGAAGTTCTGCTTGGTCATGTGAACAGTGAGGTGCACATGACAGGTCAGAACCAAGCCTGGTTGGACGTTTTGGGTATCAGCCTTCTCGGAACCAATCAGTGGGTGTGCTGGACCCTGCTGAGGAGCCTGGGAAGGGGTAATTAGGATGCTGAGGTCATGTGTTCAGTAGGAGTTTGTGAGGCCCGTGTGGTCTGTTCTTGTTTCCAGGACCGGGGTAGCCCCGCGAGGGGTCCCGGTCATGGGGTGTTCGACATCCCGCAACATGCTTCTGTCGGTTACCCCCAATAGACCCGCCTGGTCTGGGGTAGGGATCCGTCTGTTCCCGAGTCTCGGAACTGGCTGGTCCGAGGTGCAGTAACTGAGGGAGGATTCAAGGTGTCCGGGTGTGCTCTCGGTTTGGAGGGGCACCACAGCTCGTGAAAGTGACCGGGGGAGGACTCTTCGGAGGAGGGCCGACAAGTGGCATCCTGAGAAGTGCCTGGTTTCGGAGTTGGGAAGGACATTGACGAATCCACGCTTTTTCCAGTACTATCAAGGAGACAGAGAACGTTCCAGGTACTGAGGAAAAAGGTTCCTGTTCACTTTCAGTTACAACTTGTCCATGTTCAGAGATTTTACAAGTTCTGAATCAACGTGCTGATTGCCTTGAACTCTGGCTAGAGATCTGTTCAGCCTTGAAGTGCCCAGCTGCGAGTGGCTACTCTCTGGGTGGTATTAGAGACTTTGTTATGTCTGCAGTTCAAGGTGCCTGAGTTCTTCACCCTTGACCTCTGTTCCTATACAAGACTGTTTTGTTGGATGTTACCCCTGCAAAATAAAACTTTTCAAAAGGACTTTATTGGTGTCAGCGTCCAAGTTGTTGGGTATCAACCCTGGGAACCCCTAGACGTGGAAGAACAAGCCAAGCGGAGGTAACCGGTAAGCCCAATAAGTCAAGGCCACCCTACAAAGGGGTATGGCCGCTACATATACATCTATGTTTACAGCTGATATTTATCAAGTTACACACTGAGACAATTAGGGCCATTCACCTTCACCTATGCCATGTCTGCTGCCTGGTATCCCCCTTGGTGGTACTCGTGTCTGGCTTCTCCCCCTTAGCTCCCGTTCCGTACTCTGGCTGCTGCCATCCATTTGGGGGTTCAGTGATAGAAACTCTGGTTTTGTTCATTGGTAAGTATTGGGCCATTTTGCTCTAGCCCATTCTGCCATTGTTCTTACATTTACCACTGTGACACATCTTTTTGTCTATTTAGATACATCTGATCCGCATCTACACCTGATGAGCGAGCAATGATCTTGCGAAACGCGTGTCGGGTTTTCTGATGCGTGCATCTGTATATACTGCATTGTATTATGTTTGTATCAACTTTATTTATTCTCTTTATTATGTGCAAATCCATTGGCTCAGCTAGTATGCTATATTACCCATGTATGTACAATAATTTTAATAAACATTTATGCTACTATTACTCTTGTTACTCAGTGGCTAACTGTGACCACCTCATTTAAAGTCCTAGGGCGACTCTCCTTTTTTTTGTATTAGATCAAAGCATATTCATGTGTTAGAATGGCCCAGTCAAAATCCAGACCTAAATCCATTTGGGAATCTGTAGCAAGGCTTGGAAATTGCTGTTCACAGACGCTCTCCATCCAATCTGACAAAGCTTGAGCTACTTTGCAAAGAAGAAGGGGCAAAAATGTCACTCTCTAGATGTGCAAAGCTGGTAGAGAAATCCCTAAGAAGACTTGCAGCTGTAATTGCAGTGAAAGGTGGTTCTACAAAGTATTGACTCAGGGAGGCTGAATACCAATGCATGCCACAATTTTCACATATTTATTTGTAAAAAATAGTTGAAAACAATTTGTCATTTTCCTTCCACTTCCACTCCAGTTACAGTGCATCCGGAAAGTATTCACAGCGCTTCACTTTTTCCACATTTTGTTATGTTACAGCCTTATTCCAAAAAGGATTAAATTCATTATTTTCCTGAAAATTGTACAAATAATACCTTAAAATGAGAACGTGAAAGAAGTTTGTTTGAAATCTTTGGAAATGTATTAAAAATAAAAAAAACCCTGTACATAAGTACAAGCTTTTGCTCAGTACTTTGTTTAAGCACCTTTGGCACCAATTATAGCCCTCACACCTATAAACACACATATTTTTGGGAGGTTACTCCCATTCTTCTTTGCAGAACCTCTCAAGCTCCATTATGTTAGATGGGGAGCGTCGGTGCACAGCCCTTTTCAGATCTCTCCAGAGATGTTCAATCGGGTTCAAGTCTAGGCTCTGGCTGGGCCACTCAAGGACATTCACAGAGTTGTGCCATAGCCACTCATTTGTTATCTTGGCTGTGTGCTTAGGGTCGTTGTCCTGTTGGAAGATGAACATTCGCCCCAGTCTGAGGTTCAGAGCAGTTCCTGGAGCAGGTTTTTTATCAAGGATGTCTCTGAACATTGCTGCATTCATCTTTTCCTCGATCCTGACCAGTCTCCTAGTTCCTGCCTTTGAAAAACATCCCCACAGCATGATGCTACCACCACCATGCTTCACTGTAAGGAGGGTACTGGCCAGGTGATAAGCGGTGTCTGGTTTCCTCTGGACATGACGCTTACCATTCAGGCCAAAGTGTTCAAATCAGAGAATTTTGTTTCTCATGGTCTGAGAGTCCTTCAGGTGCCTTTTGGCAAACTCCAGATGGGCTGTCATGTGCCTTTTACTGAGCAGTGGCTTCTTTCTGGCCACTCTACCATACAGGCCTGATTGGTGGAATGCTGCCGAGATAGCGGTTCTTCTGGAAGGTTCCCCTCACTCCACAGAGAAACGCTGGAGCTCTGTCAGAGTGACCATTGGGTTCTTCGTCACCTCCCTGACTAAGGCCCTTCTCCCCCGATCGCTCAGTTTGGCTGGGCAGCCCGCTCTAGGAAGAGTCCTGTGGTTCCACATGTCTTCCTTTTACAGATGATGGAGGTCAATTTGTTTATTGGGACCTTCGATGCTGCAGAAATGTTTCTGCACCCTTCCCCAGATCTGTGCCTTGATGCAATCCTGTCTCAGAAGTCTACAGACAATTCCTTGGACTTCATGGCTTGGTTTGTGCTCTGACATGCACTATTAATTTTGGGACCTTATATAGACAGGTGTGTGCCTTACCAAATCATGGCCAACCACCTGAATTTACCACAGGTGAACTCCAATCAGTTGTAGAAACATCTCAAGGATGATCAGTAGAAACAGGATGCACATGACATCAATTTTGATTGTCATGGCAAAGGCTTCGAATACTTATGTACATGTCATTTTTGTCGTTTTTTTATTTTTAATACATTTGCAAAGATTTCAAACAAACTTCTTTCATGTTGTCATTATGGGATATTGTTTGTAGACTTTTGAGGAAAATAATGAATTTAATTCATTTTGGAATAAGGCTGTAACATTAAGAAATATGAAAAAAGTGAAGAGCTGTGAATACTCAAAAGTATAGCAAAGAATACCAAAAGTATATTTGAAACCTTTGGTTGTAACATGACAAAATGTGGAAAATTTCAAGGCAGCCATCACATATAAAGACTGCTAAGCTGCAATACTATCAATTTTTGTTTATTGGTTTAGATACTCATACATTTTTTCATGTTTATTTTACTTACTCTGTTCTCACTATACTACTTTTTTCCTATTTCTGATATGTAACACATTTCTTTTAAAGCAGAAATAGTGAATTTATAGCATTTTACATGATTGCGAAAATAAGTGCCTTGTTATATAACTCATTTAAGTAGGAAATTATATAACTTATTCCAGTAACCTATTTCTTGTGATGTTGACCTGCTCCATATACTTCCTTTATCTCACACTATCCTATTTCCTATGCTATTTATGACACGTCGTAACAGAAAACAAAGCATGTAATAAAAGCAGACATGGACAATTGTTCTGTACAACTGCTTTCTATTTTAAGTAAAGTAATTATCTTAGAAAGTTTAACTGAGCATAACGAAGTGATTCACTTGTAATTGCTAACATAATTACACCTCATCTCCTGTGATAAAGCATTCATATGTTTTCAAATAATAATCTGGCAAATGCGTCTCTTATAATTAACAAGTAATCTGATTGAAAACAATAGTGTTGTTTATTACCCATCTGATGCTGAGGAACACCTCCAGAGAGTCCAGAAATGGAGCATTCAGCACCAGCAAAGTGACAAGCGCCATTGACAAACCGGGGTGGATTTACTAAAACAGGAGAGTGCAAAATCTGATGCAGCTGTACATGGTAGCCAGTGAGCTTCTAACTTCAGCTTGTTCATTTAAGCTTTGACAAAATCCTATGCGCTTTTTTGTGTGGTTTCCGTTTTGCAGAAACGCAGTCAATTTAACATGGTACACGTTCACATCTATGCGTTTTTCAGCCGATGCGTTTTTGAAAAGGGTCAGGGACTTTTTTCCCACAGCATATTGCATTTTGCATGTAATGGACTTCAATAGAGTCGCACCAGAAACTCTTTTTAAAAACACTGTATATAGCTGGTTGCTAAGGAGTGGGCCGGGAAGCTGGCCGCTGCGTCCTTAAAGTGGGGTACCCCCTAAAAAAAAAAAATTAAAAGTCAGCAGCTACAAATACTGCAGCTGCTGGCTTTTAATAATTGGACACTTACCTGTCCCGGGTTCCAGCGATGCGGGGGAACGAAGCCCCCCCCTCGCTCCCCGCTCCGCTCGCGGCGCCGTCATGCATACTGTGGGCACCCGGCTGTGGCTTCACAGCCGGGCACCCACTGCGCATGCGCGAGCGGCGCAGGGCGCCGTGATACGCCGTACAGTCACCTGGGACACGTGACAGGTCCCAGGTGAATGTGCGGCGCGAGGGGAAGTGATGTCACCAGCCCGGGCAATGAAGAAGGCAGACTACGAGGGACCCCCTAGCAACCGGTATTTAGAGGTGAGTAAAAATTTTTTTTTTTGCCAATTATTTTTTTTTGATTTTTTTTAAGATTTTTAAGTAGTTTTATTTTTTGGGGGGCAACTCCACTTTAACATGAGATCCCCGTTGACAGATGAATGTAAAAAGAAAAACTGCCGGCTAAAGAATTTGTCAAAAAAAAAAAAACAGCATGCCCCCCCCCCCCCCCCCCAACCCAATCCATACCAGGCCCTTCAGGTCTGGTATGGATTTGGAGGGGACCCCCACGCCAAAATAAAAAAAATGGCATGGGGTCCCCCTCCCAAATCCATACCAGACCCTTATCTGAGCATGCAGCCGGCAGGTCAGGAAAGGAAGGGGGTGAATCACACTAGGCCGCATGTCCTCAACTTGCCCCAAAGCACTTTGTCCCCATGTTGAGTGAAACTAGGGCCTCTTCCCCACAACCCTGGCTGGTGGTTGAGGGGGTCTGCAGGCAGGGGTCTTATCAGAATATGGACGCTCCCTTTAAGAAAGGGGGCCCCTGGATCCCGCACGCCCCCTCCCCCAATGTGATTAGATGTGAACCTAGACCAGTGATGGTGAACCTTGGCACCCCAGATGTTTTTGAACTACATTTCCCATGATGCTCCTTCACTCTGCAGTGTAGTTGAGCATCCTGGGAAATGTAGTTCCAAAACATCTGGGGTGCCAAGGTTCGCCATCACTGACCTAGACTAAAACCTGGAAGCCGGTTGGTTTCTATGCAGAGATGCACCAGATTTTGAATGCTCCAGTTTTAGTAAATCAACCCCACTGTAACAAGTGATACTGGATGTTCTGACAATTATGAAATTTGAGATATGCATTCCAAAAGTTTCCAGAGTTTTTGGGCCCCTTAGGACTATTCAACAACAATCTGAAACATGGAGGATACTGACTGGCACTTGGTGATGGCTACTCTTCAATGCAAAGATTAGTCTCATGGGTCAAAAATTAAAGCAAACCTGTCCTGCAGGACTACAACACTTGCCAACTATATGTATGGATAAACTATATCAGGAAAAAAGATGCACTGAACCAGCACGGCCCGGCAGTTGGCATAGTAAAAGCTGCCTCAGCTTACTTCTGTCCAGACAACATAAACAATGCATTCGACCTGTCCATGGAGCTTAGTCATGGCTTCCATGGCCACCCATCTCCAGCACCCGGAATCAGTTCAGAAAGAATATGGCAGTGGCCAGTGAGGGATGCAATCTTCGCATCATAGGAAAGTGGAGAAAGTATCGGCTGTTACGACTCTTTATGGGATAGGGAAACAATTTAAGTACTAAGCTTTTCTTGTTTGTTATTTTGATAAAAAAATTTGTGATTATATGGCAAAATACATGTCGAGTAATAGCTGAGGGCAAAAAGGTAAAAAAAAAAAAAATAATTACCTGGTGATGGTTTTCATTGAACTTAAAGAAAATGGCACATTTTAAGTGAACAGGAATTGAAGGGAAATCTTCCAGTTAACAAAAAAAACAAACAGGGGTTATAACCTTTCCCTTACTCTATCCAAAATGATAAAAGTGCCTTCAGTTCTACTTTAAGGAAATGCAATTTTTTTAACACCATAATTGTTACAGTTATTATCACACAGGTTCACACTTGTATGACATACACTCCGACTTTGGCGTATGACATGTATAAATCAATGGTTCCCTAATGCCTTGTTTCCGCTGAGAGGATCGGTTCGGTTCAGTTCATTACTATACTCTATTTTGAGTGTTTCCATTATGAAAGAGGCCCATACAACCGTACCATACCACACCATTCAGGGTCCTGCTTCAGATGTGGGGCCATAGAAAATGGTACGATACTGTTAGGGCGGAGCTATCGGCATCATACAATACATTCCACTGATTGGCGGACAGAAAAAACGTCAATGCTCATGTCAAAAGCATTTTTTCTAAACCCCGTATGGCCCCTGGTGGTCCGAATTGCAGTGGAAACGCTCACCTGAATAGACCCGACCATTCTAACCCTTCCAAACTGTACCGACCCGAACCGTTCCGCTCAGTGGAAACGAGGCATAAGAGAGCCATCTTGACTGGTCCGACACAAGTTGGTTCCAACTTTGAAAAAGGTTCCTGCACTACTTTAGTCTCACTTTGGTTCTACTTCAGCCCATTGAATATTATTGAAGTCAGATCAAAGTCGAATCATTATCTTAACTGCTCCGACTTTGGCATGCCACTTGTGCTCTGAGGATCTTGAAGGGGAACCCCACACCAAAAAGAACAACAACAAAAAAACGGCGTAGGGTTCCCTCCAAATTCTATACCAGGCCCTTTGGGTCTGGTATGGATCTTGAGGGGAAACCCCATGCCAAAAATTTAAAAAATAAGGAGTGGGTCCCCCCCCCAAAATCCATACCAGACCCTTATCGGAGCTCACAGCATGACAGGTCAGGAAAGGGGGAGGAAGAGTGAGCGCCCCCTCCAAGACCATGGCAGGTCACATGCCCTCAACATGGGGGGGTGGGTGCTTTGGGGCAGGGGGAGCTCTGCACCCCCACCCCAAAGAACCTTGTCTCCATGCTGATGGGGAAAAGGGCCTCTTCTCGACAACCCTGGGCGGTGGTAACAAGTGGGCCCCCAGATCCCGGCCTTCCACCCTATGTGAATGGGGTACATTGCCCCACTACCCATTCACCCAAAAAAAGTGTAGAAGAAATAAAATCAGTACACAGGTTTTTGACAAAGTCAGTCCCCGGGAGGTGACATCGCAAGGGTGCAGGGTCTCCAGATGATGTCACCAGATGGCCATGCCCCCATGTCTATATAAGTAATGGCACATGCCGCAGATAACATTTACAGCAGGAGCTAGCATTGGGAGAAGATCGGAGAAAGAACTGGCAGAGGAAAAAGACAGCATAGAGAGATGAACCAGCAGCGGAAGATGACATCAGTGCAGCGAAAAGAACTGGAGGAAGACCCAGAGGAAGAAGACATCAATGCAGCAAAAAGAACCGAAGGATGAAGTCATCAATGCAGCAAGAAGAACCGGAGGATGAAGACATCACCGGAGGGAGAAGAAAGCGGAGGGAGAAGAGGCGCTGGAGCTGCTTTAATAACGGACTTTGTCAAAAACCTGGGTGCTGGTTTTATTTCTTTGACACTTTTTTTTGGGTGAATAGGTAGGGATACAATGTACCCTATACTCATTCACAAAGGGTGGGGGGCTGGGATCTGGGGGCCAGATTTTCATAAGCCCCCCTGCCTGCAGACCCCAACAACCACCCAGGGTTGTCAGGAAGAGACCTTTGTCCCCATCAGCATGGGGACAAGGTGCTTTGGGGTGGGGGAGGCGCAGAGCCCCCCCGCCCCAAAGCACCCACCCCCCATGTTGAGGGCATGTGGCCTGGTATGGTCTCGGAGGGGGGCCTGGTATGGAATTGGGGGGAACCCTACGCCGTTTTTCTTAGTTTTTTTTATTTTGCCAAGGGGTTCCTCCTCAAGATTCATACCAGACTCAAAGGGCCTGGTATTTTTCGTGATCAAAGTCGGGTCTCGTTCATTGAAGTAGGATGGAAGTCGGACATGAAGTTGCCGGCCAAAATCAGATCCACAGTTGTTTGACTGTTGTGTTGTACCAGTGTGAACCCGGCCTAAGTGCTAATCAACTACTATACATTGTAATAGTTAAAGTGGCACTAACTCCACAAGAACCATTAATTATATTGCAGCTTACCATTTCTTAGATGTGATGGCTGCAATCATTCTTTTTTTGTCTTATTTTTCTTCTATTTGGTAATCCAGCCAGTAAGCCTGTTTTTCAAAAGATCCAGTTCTCCAGCAGAATATATTAGTTACAGAGATGAGACAAACTATTTAACAGTAGCAGGGTGTTTACAACAATCAGCTTTTATTAATGTAAAACCTTCATCCCAAAAGGAAAAAAAAATATGTTTGCTGTAACTGATTATAAAGTATTGGCTGGAGTTTGGATTCAATTTGTTAGTGCATTTAACTCTGCTAGTACATCTAACGCTCCCCTTCCCCCAGACTGACAATGCTGCTGTCCAAAGGTGCCCACTGTTCTCCTTCATCCAGAGTTGTGTCCCACTAATACAGGAGGTGTGTTACTTGCCAGATCACCACGTGAAAACAGAAAAAAAGCCTATAACAATAAAACAAATGCAGCCACCACATCTAATTATTGATAAGCTGTAATATATTATATTTTTTAGTTTTAAGCTTTAGGTTATCTATAATATTTATTTCCATTTATAACAGTAAATACGACTATCACATTACCGATTTAAAGTTGTCCAGTTGCATAGTTTTTGTTGGGTTGAATTCGCTGGAATGTAGTTGTGTATTTCAACAATCTTGGGAATAAAATGTTTTGTAACTTCTGCAACCAAAACTGTAAAACAAAAAAAAAAATGTTAATAGAACAAAAATGAAATATCATCAAACTGGCATTTACAATAAGCTACTGACAGGATAAATAGTTAAAATGCCATGAGCAGATATGCCCAGACTATGGACATTATATTAGAATATTCTTAACGAGCAGTAAGTTCACACATGTGCGGTGCAAATTTCCGGACCCGCTTCACTGCGGATTTTCAAAGTAGCCATTCAGCGGTTCAGCTGTGATTGATATACGGTTCTGATGCGAATTGTAGGAGTGGGCAGCCACCGGTATCCTTAACAATACTTGGTTGTTAACCACTTCAATACTGGGCACTTCTACTCCTTCCTGCCCAGACCAATTTTCAGCTTTCGGCACTATCACATTTTGAATTGCACGGTCATGCAACACTGTACCCAAGCAAAATTTTTACAGTTTTTATCCCACAAATAGAGCTTTCTTTTGGTGGTATTTGGGGGGCTTTGCGCTACAAATAAAAAAAGACCAAAAGTTTTTCTTTGTTTCTGTTACAAAACGTAAAAGAAGTACGTTTTTTCTCCTTCACTGATGGGCACTGATGAGGCTGCACTGACGGGCACTAATGAGGCAGTACTGATTGGCACTGATGAGGTGGCACTGATGATGAGGCACTTATATGCAGCACTGATATACAGCACTGATAGGTGGCACTGATGGGCACTCATAGGCAGCACTGGAGGGCACTTATAGATGGCATTGATAGGCACTGATGGGCAGCACTGATCAGGAGGCACTGCAGGCATCACTGATGGGCACTGATTGGTATCTCTGGTGGTCATGGGTGGGCATCCTCGATAGATCTACTCTGATAATCAATGTGCTGATTATCAGCACAGACCCCCATCAGAAGAGCAGCTGATTGTCTCTCCTCTACTCCCGCCTGCCAGTGCGAGTGGAGAAAAAGCCGATACATGGCTTTTCCTGTTTACACTGTGATCAGCTGTGATTGGACACAGCTGATCACGTTGTAAAGAGCCTATGTCATAGGCTCTTTACCTTGATCAGAGATGCGATGTGTCAGACTGACATACCACCGATCGCCGTGCTGCATGCCCCCCGCGGGTGCACGATCGCGGCTTATCATGCTGGTTGTCATATGATGCCCAGTCAGGATAACAGAACCACTTTCTGACCATCATTTTGCTATATGGCGGATGAGAAGTGGTTAAGGAACAGGATGGCAAGCCGGCCGCCGCGCCCTTGACAACCGATGACTTATCAGCTGTGAGCGGGTTTCCTGCTGACAGCTGAATGTAAACCAAACAATGCCGGAAATAAAATTTGAGGTCTGGTATTGATTTTAAGGGGAACCCCATGCCAAAATTTAAAAATAAAAACGCATGCCCCCAATCCATACCAGAGCCTAAGGTCTGATATGGATTTTGAGGTGGGAAACCCACGGCAAAATAAAAAAATAAAAATTGCACGGGGGTCCCCTCCAAAAATCCTACCAGCCCCTTATCAACATGGAGACAAGGTGCTTTGGGGGGCATATGGCCTGGTATGGTTCGAGGGGTGCTCGCTGCATGCTCAGATAAGTGTCCGGTATGGCTTTTGGGAGGGAATCCCATGCTGTTTTTTTTTTTTTGGCGTGGTCCCCTTAAAAGCTATACCAGACCCGAAGAGCCTGGCATGGAGGTTTTTTTTTCTCAATTCGTGTTCAAAACTGATGACATATGCGATTCAGAAGTGTTCCCATAGAAGGCAATGAGCCTGGAATTTGCATCTGAACCGCACCGCAATGCTCAGAAAATGCACAGGACTCTTTTTAAATTGGCACTGCAGATGCACAGATATGTGAAGAGCTTCAATGAAAAACTGTTTTGTGTGTTATGCTAAGCCTAAGACCCCTTTCACACCAGGGCGTTTTGCAGGCGCTATAGCGTTATAAATAGTGCCTGCAATCCGCCCTAAAAAAGCTGCACCGAGGGCACAGAGGGCTTTCACAATACAGCGGTGCGCTGGCAGGACGTCAGGGAAAAGTCCTGCCAGCAGCTTCTTTGGAGCAGTGAAGGAGCAGTGTGTTTACCGCACCTCCACCGCTGCTCCCCATTGAAATCAATGGGGCAGCACTGTAATACCGCCGGCAAAATGCCGAAATGCGCCGTAAATCCGGCGGTAAAATGTCGCTAAGAATATCGGTGTTTTACCGCCCACGCTATGGGCGGTGTGGTGTGAAAGGGGTCTAAAAGAACCTTAAGCAAGTCACCAGTGACCACTCTAGCTGCTTCTAATGTGAGTTCAAATCTGTAGAAAGATCACAATAAAGACTATACCAAATATTTTTACACGCATGCAATTCATTTTAAAAGAACTCCAATGCACGTTGCAGATGAATGTGCACTAGAGATAAAGTCACATGCTCTTTAGGTCAAAAATATATATTGGGTAGAGCTGCACGTATTTGTCTAAAATGAGAATCACAATTTTTTTGTTTAGAATAAAGATCACGATTCTCTTTCGATTCTCACAGCGTAACATCATCTTTCACATTATACCAAAAAAATTGGGCTAACTTTACTGTTTAGTTTTTCTTAGTTCCTTAAAGTATATTTTTGAAAGACCGCCGCGCAAATACAGTGTGCCATAAAATATTGCAACAACCACCATTTTATTCTCTAGAATCTCTGCTAAAAAAAATGTATATATTGTTTGGGAGTTCTGAGTAATTTTCTAGCAATAAATATTAATTGTAACTTGTAAGCAGCAAGCGCCAAAAAAAAGTTTTAGTCTTTAAGTGGTTAACTACATCAATACAGGGCACTTACACCCCCTTCCTGACCAGGCCATTTTCAGCTTTCAGCACTGTCACATTTTGAATGACAATTGCGAGGTCATGCTATTGGTATTTAATCACTTCTGTTTTATTTATCTTTTCCTACAAAAAAAAAAAAAAGGCTGAAAATTTTTTTTTAAATAAGTAATTTTTCTCCTTCACTGATGGGCACTGATACGCTGCGCTGATGGGCACTGATGAGGTGGCACGAATATACCGCACTTATGGGCACTGATAGTTGGTACTAATATGTTGCACTGATGAGCACTGATAGGCTGCACTGGTGGGCACTGATGGGTGGCACTGAGGGGAGGCACTGATGGGTTTTAATGGGCAGCAGTGATAGCCAGCACTGACCGGCATCACTAATGGGTACTGATTGCTGTCACTAGTGGGCACTGTTTGCTGGCACTGGTGGGAACTCACTGCTGGCACTCACTTCAGGCACTGTAGGCGCTTTATTTAATCAGGGAACTGATTATCAGTGCCCTGATTACATGCCTTGATGTCCTCTGTGAGGTAAAAGGAAAGAGACGGCGCTGTCTCTTTTCCTTTTATCTCGCTCCAGAGCTTCTTATTGCTTCTATGGACTGGCAGCCTATAAATGCTCAGCTGTCAAGAAAACCCTTCCCACGAACATCTGAGTGGTTTAAGACGCAGAAGATCACCTGTGCGCAAGAAGAGCTTTATAGCTCGGCGGAGCGCGCGCGGCTGTTTTGACGCAATTGGCGCCAATGCCACTATTTAAAGGGGATCTTTGCCTTGCTGTCTTGCTGCCCGATCAACAGCGTTCCTGTGTGCTCTGCTACCCTGCATCTGAACTCATCTGATCCGTACTGAACCCGGCCTGTTTCTGACTTCTCTGCTTGCTGCCTACCCCCGACTTTTGGCTTTCTACCTGACTACTCTTCTGGATTTTGTTTTGGTACCTGATCTGCTCGCCTGTGCTTGACCCGGACTGTTGAACTACTCTGCTACGCGCCAGTCTCCTGTTTACTGTTGCTGGACTACAGAACACCTCCCGGTTCTCCACCGTACCCGGCTGTTGCCTTCCGCTGTGTTCTGTTGCCTCTTACCTCCTGCTGCTGGACTACAGGACTCCTCCCGCTGTCCGCTGTATCCTGCTGGCACCTGCATTCCGCTGCTGGAGTTCAGGACTCCTCCCGCTGTCCGCTGTATCCTGCTGTCACCTGCATTCTGTTGCTGGACTACAGGACTCCTCCCGCTGTCCGCTGTATCCTGCTGTCACCTGCAGTCCGCTGCTGGACTACAGGACACCTCCCATTACCAACGGTCTCCTGCCTTCTACACCGGCCATCCAGTCAGGCGCTTGTGCTCCTCTGTGCTCCCGAGCCCCTGTCATCTCTATCAGGGCCTCCCGAGTCAGAGGTTTATGAGAGGCCGCTCCCTGCATTCCGGGCTCTGCCTTAAGGTACGTGACAGTATCGGGCAGCCATGTCTGAGCCCACGCAGGGAGCTTCCGTTATGGAGGACTTATGCCGTCATCTTGCTGGACTCACCCAGGCCGTTAAGTCCCTGCAAGAGGGTTATTCCCGATTGGAAGAGCGTGTCTAGGTCTTATCTACCACGGGCCCTACCATGTCGGGAACTTCTTCTGCACCATCAGTGGTTATGATGCCCCCAGAGCCTAAGGTCCCAACTCCAGAAAGGTTCTCGGCAAATCGCAGCAAGTATAGGGCTTTCCGCAACGCCTGTGAACTTTTTTTTGCACTACAACCCAGAACTTTTTCCCTTGAATCCACTAAGGTGGGTTTTGTCATCTCCCTCTTACTGGGTGAGCCCCAGACATGGGCCCACCGCCTCTTGGAGCAAAAGGACGCATGCCCTAACAGCCTGAGTACCTTCTTCCAAGCGATGGGTCTGCTCTATGAGGATCCACAACAAGCGGCTACTGCAGAAGCAGCATTATATTCACTCCAGCAGGGCCGTAGAGCGGCAGAGGACTATGCGTCCGAATTCCGGCGCTGGAGTTCCGTTACTAACTGGAACGATGCCGCTCTACGCTATCAGTTTTGCATGGGACTCTCTGAGCCATTACAGGATGAGTTGGCCCAGATCGGTATTCCAGCAACGCTTGAAGACCTTATAAACCTGTCCATCCAGATTGACAGACGCCTGAGAGAATGGAGAGCAGAACGTACGGCCGGTCCTGCTTGACCAGTCTGGATGTTACCCCGTATACCCAACCCTCCTGCACATTTCACGGCTGACGCTCCTGAGCCCATGCAACTGGGCTTACTCCGACCTTCCAATCTGTATTCAATCTATCCGCCCCCTCTCTCCTGATTGGCTGACTGACAGTAGTGGGAGTACAATGTGCCAATCAGGAGGAAAAGTCTCGGACAGACAAGACACTTGTGGACATCTCTGGACAGAGATGGGGCTCAGGTAAGTATTAGTGAGGCTGAGGGGGTACCGCTGCACGCAGAAGGCTTTTTAGCGTACCTAATACATTGAATGCACTAAGATAAAAAACCTTCTGACTTTACAATCACTTTAATGGTATTCTGTGTGCAATATTTTTATAGTGATTTTTATTAGATATGCCTATTTGTCCAGCTATTTAAATGCTTATTTGCCTTTTAACCAAGTGTGTGTATGTATGTGTGTGTATGGTGTATATATATATATATATATATATATATATATATACATATTTATTTATTTTGGTTGAACCAGAATTACTCCTTTAAGATCGTGGAGATTGAACACAGTTTATTCAGCCCCTGCTTTGAGATTAAGAATATTAGAATTAGAAGGCTCTTGTTGTTATAATTGACAAGCCTAATTAGTTCCCAGTGTGAGATGATCATACATTGAAAATGAGAATGGTTTGTCAGTAATGTTTGTTTCTACCTGAGGAAGGGCGTAAAAGATTATAGCCTGAAACTGTTGTTGGATATAATTCTTCTTCTATTTTTCAATAAATTTTGATTATTTTTTTTATTTTTTATATGTGGCCTGTGGGAGGGACTGATTTTATTCACCATAAAGAGTGCTGTTCTTCTCACATACATACATACATACATACATACATACATACATACACAAAAGCAACTAGCAAAATTTGTAGGCATCAAATATCAAGACTATAATAAAATAAAAATGCAGCGCTTTCTTCCAAAAGTGAAATATATATGAAAAGAGTCTTTCACAGTAGTCCATACAAAGTGCTCAGTAAAGCCATACATTAGAAGGCACCTCTGATGTATACAAAAACACCAGTATAGTGCGAAGAAAGGGAAAAGTTCCCCCACTTTCACCATAGCACATAGAGCCTCTTAGCCCTTTTTGACACGGTCGGACAATTCCGACAACAAAATTCATCAGATTTTTTCCAACGGATTTTGTCCAAAACTGGTGTTGCACACAAACGGTTGGACAAAGTTGTCGGAAATCTGATCGTTCGGAACGTGATGACGTTCATTCGTTGCGACGGGACTACGTTGCGGCTAGTAGCCAATAGCTTTGGTTTCGTAATTTGATCTGAGCATGCGTGGCACTTTGTCCGATCGGAATTCTCTACAAATGATCGGACAAAGTCCGATCGGATCATGTTATGGGAAAATTTTATATCCAGCTCTCAAACTTTGTTGGCCGGACATTCCGACTGAAAAAGTCAGATGTAGCCCACACAAGGTCGGATTATCCAACAACATGGTCCGATCGGACCTTTTCCGTCTGAATTTCCGACCGTGTGTACAGGGGCTAACACCTAGCTATAGACCACCTAGGATATAAGTAATCAAACAGTGTTCAAATGATCAATAAGCCTCACCAGGCTCCAGCCAAATTCTAAGAGGACTGTGTATTGCAGATATTCTTTACTCAAAAATTATCGCTCCAAATCAAAACTCAAGCCACCATACCATACAAATCAAAAGGCTAAACAAAGAAGCCACATGGTGTAATAGTTAAAGTGCTTCAACATGTATTAATAACTCCATACTCTCACATTATTCATAGTAAAATAGGCATGTCATCAGTAACTGAAAAGTTTCAAACCAACAAGATGGCCACAATCCTTGTGCGCGATGACGTCACATGCTGTAATTCCACCTAACACATTTCGCCGTCATAAGACAACAAGCATTGAACGTGCATCTCAGTGAAGCAAGCTCCCACAATTATTGCATGCACCTTTTTTGGTGCATTAGGCAGCCCATTCACTTGAAATAGGCTGACCATACACAGTTGAATTTTGAAAGAATTTTCTTTGGAAAATCAGAAATGTGCGTTTTGTGATCCGATGATGCCACCATAGATTACAAAATTCGACCAACCAAGTCTTCAATTTACCTCCTGTTGCTACAGAAAAGAATTTTCGTGGCTGTGAATCTTCTTTTATTTCCGGGAATTTTCGTTTGCTTTTTAATAAATTTCCAACATGCCGATTACTCAAATTCGATGGCTGCACGAAAATTGGCTGTTGCTGCGGTGTGATTTTCGAAAGAAAATTCTCTCAAAATTGAACCCATGTATGGCCTGCCTTAGATGCCTTAACAAAACACATGTTAACAAAGTGCACAAATAGGCCCTAAAGTTGGTAGTGTATTTAACATCTTAGAAACAGCTGCTGTATTTTGACGTTAGAGGGCTGGCAGCCTGCCAACATTTGTGCTTCATCAAGTTTCCTCTGTTCTGAATTTCAAAGCCAAATTGCTCCATAATGGCCATAACTATAATAATAATAAAAATTCCCATAATAAAGTTCACCTTTTTTTCTAAATTCCAGCTCCCGTATGTATCAATATGCCATTAATGTAAAATAACAAGATTTCTCTAATTTTGGGAACAAGGCCTTACATTAGCCATTGCTGTATTCCTTAGAAAGTTTCATTTCTTACAGGTATTAGCACACACCTGTGGTTGCCTTTCTCCCCTTCCAGCATATCACTACCACCCACTTCTACAGGTGCACCGTTTTCCAATTCAATACATCAGTGATCACTGTTCTCACTAAATACACAGGCATATTCTTGCATAGTTTGTTCATTTGGCATTTTGGAGTGTGAGAGATCAGATAACAGCCTATGTGGATAGAGCTGTAGTATTAAAAACAGGACAAGTGTGCCATGGGGTTCGCTAAATCTCACCATACACTATACAAT
Source organism: Lithobates pipiens (assembly GCF_037356315.1). Classification (NCBI taxonomy): domain Eukaryota; kingdom Metazoa; phylum Chordata; class Amphibia; order Anura; family Ranidae; genus Lithobates; species Lithobates pipiens. Next base: position 128,701,770 of record NW_027507787.1, on the reverse strand, counting down.
CTGATTGTACATTCACCTTTAGATCTACCATCATTTAAGTAGTGCAAGAGCCTGCTTGATTGGATACAGAGAGTTTAGATAGATAGGTGTGTCCTCCTATTATATCGTTTTGGTAAATCTAAAGGAGATTGTACAATCAGATTGTATAGTGTATGGCCACTTTATACACATAAAATTAACTAGTTGTGCTCTTGGTGTCATTAATTGTTAACAGCACCTCAAACACAGAAGAAAACACAAGCAAACCAAGTGACGGACACAGCAAAAAGCTCAGTAAAAAACTTCAAGCCAAAATGTCCCATGAGCTACTTTGCCATGTGTAGCGCAGCTCATTGGAGTCAACAGGCTGCCCTATGTGCGCCTCTGGAAACATGAGCCAAAAAAAAAATATGTTTTCCCACTACTGTAAGTGTGACTGGAGCCTAAGGCCCCTTTCACACATATGGACCGTTCGTCTGTTTTTCATCCATCCATTGATGGATAAAAAACGGACATCAATGCATTCCTAAAGAGAAACGTATGACAATGGATGATCATCTATTTTCATCCATTTTTATCCTCTTCCGTTAACATCTATTTTTATGGAACAGATGAATGCCCTATATTTCATCATTCATTAAAAGTTAAAATGGATGTAAACGGACGAGCGGTCCGTTGTTGCACTGGTTGTCAGGAGCAACCAGTCACTGTGGGGGGGTTTGGGTGGAGAAAGGCAGGACAGAAAAGCAGTATACACAGAGAGGGGGCAGTCTGGACACTTGCTGACGGCGATTGTCAGCTTTTAAACTTAATTGTCGGCTCTTTTATTCTATACTTCAAAGCGCCGAGAAGGAGCTGTCATTCAGGCCCCCTAAATTAAACAGAGGGGCAGGGTCACTGGGTGATGTCATTGGGTGGCCCCGCCCCTTTGTTTAATCTAGTGGCGGGCCCAGATGACAGCTCCTTCTCAGCGCTAGGAAGTATAGAAAAAAAAAGAGCCGACAATTACGTTTAAAAGCTGACAGTGACAGTCAGTGCCAGCAAGTGAAGGAGCTTCTCTGTACAGACTGTTGCCACTAAAACGACGATAAAGCGGTGCTAAAAATAGTGCTGCTTTACCACTGACACCCTAGGCGGCGCAGTGTGAAAGGGGTCTAAATATAAAAAGTTATACTAACAGTGATAGTATACCCCTAATATAGTGCTCATAGTATCATAACGTAAACTCAACAATAATACATCATACAATACAACATTTGCAAAAATGTGCAACAAAGTGCATACAGAAAGAAGTGTTACACCATGAGCAGACTATTAGGCCCCATTCACACCTGCACATCGCTCTTGCACATCTGCTTTCGGATTGCTCGCCCGCAATGTACTGTGAACGGGCTGAATGGTGTGCCCGATCACGTCTGCCTGAAAAACTGACAGGAGGGTCTGATCGGAAAGCCAGTGTGAAAGGGGCCTTAACCCCTTGCCGACCACTGCTCACTGATAAACATTGGCACAATGGCAGCGGTGGACAAATGGTTATACCTGTACGTGCCCTTTTATTGGCAAGGCTAGCGGGTGCGTGCACGCGCCGCGTGAAGTGTGACCGTGCCCACGGACTCCATGTCCGCCGATGTCCCGGCGATCATGTCACGGAGCCACAGAACAGGGAGATCCTATGTAAACAAGGAATTTCCCCTTTCTGCCTAGTGACTAAGGATGAGCTCAGGCGTGTCCGCACCCCCCCGTGTGCAGAGCCCGCCAGGAAGTGGACACTGCGCTGCGCTAATCACAGGCACTGAGACATTGTCCCCATGTGCAGCTGCAGAAATCGGGAAATGTCTCACTGCCTGTGATTAGCGCAGTGGAGTGCCGACTTCCTGGTGGGCTCTGCACATGGGCTGTGCGAACACGCCTGAGCTCATCCTTACTAGTGACAGGACAGAGATCACTGCTCCCTGTCAGCGGGAGCAGTGATCTCTGTCATGTGAGTTAAAGCCCATCACCCCGACAATTAGAATTACTCCCTAGGACACACTTAACCCCTTGATCGCCCCCTAGTGTTTAACCCCTTCCCTGCCAGTGTAATTTATACAGTAATCAGTGCATTTTTATAGCACTGATCGCTGTATAAATGACAATGGTCCCAAAATAGTGTTAAAGGTGTCCGATGTGTCCGCCACAATGTCGCAGTCATGATAAAAATCGCAGATCGTTGCCATTCCTAATAAAAAAAAATAATAATAAAAATGCCATATCCCCTATAACATCTGCGCAAAACAATCAATATACGCTTACTGCAAATTTTTTTTACCAAAAATATGTCAAAGAATACATATCGGGCTAAATTGAGGAAATTTATAAATATATATATATATATATATATATATATATATATATATATATATATATATATTATTATTATTATTTTTTTTTTTTTTTTTTTTTTTTTTGGGGGGGGGGGGGGATATTTATTTTAGCAAAAAGTAAAAAAATATTGTTTGTTTTTTTTCAAAATTGTCGCTCTTTTTTTGTTTATAGTGCAAAAAATAAAAAAACTTAGATGTGATCAAATCAAATACCACCAGAAAAAAAGCGCTATTTGTGGGGGGGGGGACGTCAATTTTGTTTTGGTGTAACGTCGCACGGCCGCGCAATTGTCAAAGCGACGCAGTGCCAATTTGCAAAAAGTGATCTGGTCAGGAAGGAGGTAAAATCTTCTGGGGCTGTAGTGGTTAAAGTTAGCTGCAGTGCTGGTCTGGTCATAAAGGGGTAAAATCTCCCGGATATATCCTGTATATAAGAACTGAAGAGACTCCTGCTATTGGCCACACATTGAAGGTCAATAACTATAAATGAAATGAATGACATGTGAAGTCCATGATTTGTCTTCCTGTCTCTCCGGTCTGTGGACATCACTCCATCCTCCCTGTGATCTCTATACGATGTATGGATGGACACCCCTCCCCCTACCTCCATCACTGAAGTCCCGGGTGATGTTCTTCTTGGGGCGGCTCAGAGGGATCTGGTCTATCCAGGCGTACAGCTCCTGCAGCTGATCTCCGCCGATCTTCTGGTTCATCGTTCTGAACACACAACTTCTCCGATCGGTCACCGGATTTGGGCTCTGTGTGTCTGTTCCCATGGAGACCGGAGACAGTTGCTAGGCAACATGACGCTTATGTCTAAAATGTACGGGAAGCGGAGAGGGACAAACTGAGGAGAACCGCGAGTGAGGACATTCTGGTTCTATTGTATTCCCAGAGAGCGGGCTGTGTCTCCGCAGGATACCAGAACACTTCTCCTATATCTGTTGGCTCATCACTGCGCAAGTTACTAATTAGTTAACCAATTCAATACCGGGCACTTCTACACCTTCCTGCTCAGGACAATTTTCAGCTTTCATCGCTGTTGCAATTTGAATGACAATTGCGCGGTCATACAACATTGTACACAAACTACATTTTTATCATTTTGTTCCCACAAATAGAGCTTTCTTTTGGTGGTCTTTGATCACCTCTGTGGTTTTTATTTCTTGTCAAACATATAAAAAAATTTGAAAAAAATAAAAGTTTTGCTTTTGTTTCTGTTATTAAATTTTGTAAATAAGTATGTTTTCTCTTTTACTGAGGCACTGGTAAGGCGGCACCAAAGAGCAGGCACTGGTAGGCAACACTGATGGGTAGCACTGATGGGCATTCATGGGGGGCACTGATAGGCGATGCTGATGGGCACTGGAAGTCTGAAAAGATAGGCACTTATGGGTGGCACTGATTGGCAGCTGCCTGGGCACAGATGTGCATTTCCCTGGGGGTCTAGGGGGGCATACATAGTTAGAAAGGTTGAATAAAGACACAGTCCATCCAGTTCAACCTGAGTGAGTGTCTACAATTGTCCCTATCCCTGTACATTGCACACTCACATCGGTCCCTACCCTCAAGGAGCCCACAATCCAAGGTCCCCATTCATATACTAGTGCCAATTTTGGACAGAAGCCAATTAACCTACCTGCATGTCTTTGGAGTGTGGGAGGAAACCGGAGTACCCGGAGGAAACCCACGCAGGCACAGGGAGAACATGCAAACTCCAGGCAGGTAGTGTTGTGGTTGGGATTCAAACCAGAGACCATTTTTACTGCTAGGTGAGAGTGCTAACCACTACACCACTGTGCCGCCATACCTGGTTGTCCAGTGTGGATGGCCATCCAGGTGGTCCTGGGCAGCATGATGGTGGTCCTGGGCGGGATCCAAGGGGGGGGCTGCGCTGATAAACAATCAACATAGACCCCCCTGTCAGGAGAGCCGTTGATCAGCTCTCCTCTACTCACGTCTGTCAGACGCAAGTGAGGAAAAGCCGATCACCTGCTCTTCCTATTTACATCATGATTGGACACGGCTGATCACGTGGTAAAGAGTCTCCGTCAGAGACTCTTTACCTAGATCAGTGTTACGGGGTTTCCGACCAACACCCCGCAACAACAATCGCTGTGATGCGCACAGCGGCTTAATATCCTGAGGACGTCATATAACGCCCAGTCAGGATATTGAAACCACTTTGCCACCGTCATTCTGCTATACGGTGGGTGGCAAGTGGTTAAATTAACAATGAAACCTTTTTTTTTTTTTGGATGCAGTAGGCAAAAGTTATACCCCTGCCATATTTATTTATTTTGTCCCGTACCCATAACAGAAAAAAAAACAAAAAACTAGCAAGTCCATTGGAAGATTTCTCCTCTATTCCTGTTCTGGTGACAACACAATTCAGCCACCCTTTGCGTGCAGTGCTCAAAGCGAAAATTTACCCATAACAACTTGAGAAAAATAATGTTCTTTACTAGGGATGGCTGAACGGTTCGCCCGGCGGTCGTTTCGCAGCGAATTTCGGCTGTTCGCCGTCCGCCCGATCGGCGGACTATTGCCGCCGTTCGCCCGGCGGACTTCCGTGTTTACTGTGTAAAAGAACTTTGACCTATGATGACACATCCATCATGGGGTACAGGACAGCCAATTGAGACATTACAGCACATGGACACTTGGACATTCCCCCTAACTTATAAATAGACCCGATCAGGCGGCCATTTTACATTCTTTCTTCTGTCACTAGGGATGAGCCGAACACCCCCCGGTTCGGTTCGCACCAGAACTTTCGAACAGACCCCAAATTCGAATGAACTTTAGAACCCCATTGAAGTCTATGGGACTCGAACGTTCGAAATGAAAAGTGCTAATTTTAACGGCTAATATGCAAGATACTGTCCTAAAAAGGGTTTGGGGACCTGCCTCCTGCCTCAGGGGACATGGGTCAATGCCTAAAATGTTTTTAAAAATGGCCGTTTTGGCGGGAGCACTGACTTTAATGACGATTAAAGTGAAAAAAAAGTGAAATATTCCTTTAAATATGGTGCCTGGGGGGTGTCTGTAGTATGCCTGTGAAGTGCCACGTGTTTCCCGTGTTTAGAACAGTCCCTGCACAAAATGACATTAAACGGAAATAACACCATTTAAAACTGCTTGCGGTTTTAATGTTATATCTGGTTCCTGCAATATGGTTGAAAATCATTGAGAAAAATGGCATGGGTAGCCCTCCCTGCCCATTACCAACCTATTTGGGTCTTGTACGTATATTAAGGGGAACCCAGTACCCATATTAAAAAAAGGAAATGCGTGTGGCCCCCAGGCCCTATATACTCAGAACAGCAGTATACAGGCGGTGCAAACAAGACAGGGACTGTGTAGGTTTGTTGTGTTAAAGTGGTTGTATACCCACATTTTTAACTTTTACCTACAGGAAAGCCTATAATAAGGCTTACCTGTAGGTAAAAATAATATCTCCTAAACCTGTACGGTTTAGGAGATATTCCCCTCGGTATGCGCCGCTGACTGCAGCGGCGCATGCGCACAAGGGGTTTCTCGCCGTCAAAATCCGGCAGCAGCCGAGCGGCCGGACTGAAATCTCCCGCGCGCATGCGCGGGAGTGACGATATCGCGGCTCCGGCCACTCACAGCGCCGGAGCCGCGATACCCGGAAGAAACACCGAGGGAGCATGTCAGCTCCCTCGGCGTGGATCGGGCCAGATGTCGGGGCCTTGTTCTAAGGTAAGTATTTCATAATGAGCTAGTATGCGGTGCATACTAGCTCATTATGCCTTTTGCTTTGCAGGTTTAAAAAAAAAAAAAACGTGCGGGTTTACTACCGCTTTAAGTTGAATCTGTTTGTAATTTTCAACTGGTACATTTTTAAAGTGTAGCTCCAGTCAAAAAAACTATTTTTAAGCTTTTTGGAAAACATAGGGAAGGGTTATCACCCCTGTATAATTTGTTTTGTCGTCCATCTTTTTTCATCTCACTTGCTGTTGTCTCCTTGCGTTTGCAAGTAGGAGATGTTTGTAAGTTGGATGTTTGAAAGTAGGGGCCTGCCCTATATGCTCTGCAGAAATGGCGGAACAAGGTGTTGGTTTTGCCACAACATTGTAAGCCCTCAAAGTGACTCTTGGTGGGCGCTGGAGCGCCCTGCTGTGAACGATTATATCAAGAATTGTAATTACATGCCATTGTTGAACAGTGGTAGAAAAATTGACCTTTGGTGGTTGTGGTGCTGGTGCCACAACACTATAAGTCCTCACCGTTACTCTGGGTGGGCACAGGAAGGGGCCCTCCTGTGAAAAATTATATCAAGAATTGTAATTGCATGTCCCTGTTAAACAGGGGCAGAAAAATTGGGCCTTAGGCACTGGTGCTGGTGCCAGCACACTGCAACCTCTGCCATATACTCTAGTTTTATTGCAGGAATTAGTCCTGCTGCAAAGCATTGCATCAAAAATTGTAATTAAACGCCCCTGTTAAACAGGGGCAGAAAAATTGGGCCTTAGGCACTGGTGCTGGTGCCACCACACTGCAACCTCTGCCATATACTCTAGTTTTATTGCAGGAATTAGCCCTGCTGCAAAGCATTGCATCAAAAATTTTAATTAAACGCCCCTGTTAAACAGGGGCAGAAAAATTGGGCCTTAGGCACTGGTGCTGGTGCCACCACACTGCAACCTCTGCCATATACTCTAGTTTTATTGCAGGAATTAGCCCTGCTGCAAAGCATTGCATCAAAAATTGTAATTAAACGCCCCTGTTAAACAGGGGCAGAAAAATTGGGCCTTAGGCACTGGTGCTGGTGCCACCACACTGCAACCTCTGCCATATACTCTAGTTTTATTGCAGGAATTAGCCCTGCTGCAAAGCATTGCATCAAAAATTGTAATTAAACGCCCCTGTTAAACAGGGGCAGAAAAATTGGGCCTTAGGCACTGGTGCTGGTGCCACCACACTGCAACCTCTGCCATATACTCTAGTTTTATTGCAGGAATTAGCCCTGCTGCAAAGCATTGCATCAAAAATTGTAATTAAACGCCCCTGTTAAACAGGGGCAGAAAAATTGGGCCTTAGGCACTGGTGCTGGTGCCACCACACTGCAACCTCTCACATATACTCTTGTTTGATTGCAGGAATTAGCCCTGCTGCAAAGCATTGCATCAAAAATTGTACTTAAACGCCCCTGTTAAACAGGGGCAGAAAAATTGGGCTGATGGCATCAACCAGAACCAGAAATGTTCTTCCAACATATCAGCAGAGGAGGAAGAGGATAGACAATCAACATAACAGGACAATCACTCAGCATCAGCATAGGCAGTCTTGAAGGGATGTGATATTTCAAAAAAAATTATTCTGTTACATCAGCTTCAGGTGCTTGGTAGCTGTGGGTGATCCAAGACTGATTCATCTTGATGAAGGTCAGTCGATCAACTGATTCGGTGGACAGGCGCACCCTGTGATCGGTAACAAAGCCACCAGCAGCACTGAAGGTGCGTTCCGAAAGAACGCTGGATGCAGGACAGGCCAGTAGCTCAATTGCATACTGTGCAAGCTCTGGCCAGTGATCCATCCTCAAGACCCAGTAAGCCAGAGGATTTTCGGTGGGAAAGGTGTCCAAGTCTGACCTTGCCCCTAGGTATTCCTGCACCATGTAAATCAGACACTGGCGATGGGTGCTGGAACCGATCATACCTTGGGGCTGCGGACTAAAAAATTGTCTGAAAGCATCAGTCAGACGACCACCTTCTCCACCGCTCCTTCTGACCGATGCCTCAGCAACACGTTGTCCAGGACCAGGAGTTTGTAACCTCCCAGTCTCTGGGAACGCGTTGCACAGACCTTTCTGCAAGTCCTCCCGGAGATGTCTCATCCTCTGCTCCCTCTGCGATGGCAAGATAAGGTCGGCAACCTTACCCTTGTACCATGGATCAAGGAGAGTGGCCAGCCAGTAATGGTCCCTCTCCTTGATCTGAAGAATACGAGGATCCTTCCGCAGGCTTTGCAGGATCAGGGAGGCCATGCAGCGTAGGTTAGCTGAGGCATTCAGTCCGGAGTCCTCTGGGTTACTAAGGACAACATGATCCGCAGCTACCTCCTCCCAGCCACGTACAAGTCCACATGTTTCTTGGGACTGTAAATCATCCCTACAAGACTGCTGCTGCTGCTGCTGCTGCTGCTGCTGCTGATGCTGATGCTGAGTGCCAGCCTCCACCTCCATGCTGACACAATCATCCTCCTCCTCCTCTTCCTCCTCCTCATCCTTTTCCTGTGTGATGGGTGGCACAGCAGGAACACTATCTGGATAAAGGGGGCCTTGAGAGGCAAGGAAGTCCTCCTCTTCCTGCCTCTGTTCTGCCTCAAGTGCCCTGTCCATTATTCCACGCAGCGTATGCTCCAAGAGGTGGACAAGAGGTACAGTGTCACTGATGCATGCACTGTCACTGCTCACCATCCTTGTGGCCTCCTCAAACGGTGACAGGACAGTGCATGCATCCCTGATCATGCCCCACTGGCGTGGTGAGAAAAAACCAAGCTCCCCTGACCCTGTCCTGGTGCCATAGTCGCACAGGTACTCATTGATGGCCCTCTGCTGCGTGTGCAGCCGCTGCAGCATGGCCAATGTTGAGTTCCATCTGGTGGGCATCTCATATATAAGGCGGTTCTTGGGCAGGTTCAACTCCTTTTGGAGCTCAGCCAGCCGAGCACAGGCATTAAATGATCAGCGGAAATGCACACAGACTTTCCTGACCTGCTTCAGGACATTATGTAAGCCGGGGTACCTGCCCAAGAACCGCTGCACCACCAGGTTAAGGACGTGAGCTACACAGGGCACATGGGTCAGTTGTCCCTGTCGGAGGGCGGAGAGGAGGTTGGTGCCATTGTCGCAAACCACCATTCCTGGCTTAAGCTGGCCTGGCGTCAACCACCTCTCGGCCTGCCCCTGCAGAGCTGACAAAACATCCGCCCCAATGTGGCTCCTGTCCCCCAAACAAACCAGCGCAAGCACGGCATGGCATCGTTTTGGCTGCGTACTTGCGTAGCCCCTGGAACGCCTACGGAGCGCCGCTGGTTCTGAGGACAGAGCACTGGAAGAGGCCATGGAGGAAGAAGAAGAGGAGGGGGTGGAGGAGAGAGGTGTGTCACAACCAATAGTAGCATTTTGGAGGCGTGGTGGCAGAACAACCTCCAACACTACTGCACCTTGTCCTGCATCCTTCCCAGCTGCCAGAAGAGTGACCCAATGGGCCGTGAAAGACAGGTAACGTCCCTGTCTGCTGGACCATGAGTCAGTGGTAATATGCACCTTACCGCTGACCGCCCTGTCCAGCGAGGCAAGGACATTGCCTTCCACATGCCGGTAGAGAGCCGGAATCGCCTTCCGTGAGAAAAAGTGGCGTTTGGGGACCTGCCACTGAGGAATCGCACATTGTACAAACTCACGGAAGGGGGCCGAGTCTACCAACTGAAAAGGCAGCAGTTGAAGTGCTAGCAATTTAGCCAAGTTAGCATTCAACCGCTGGGCATGGGGATGGCTGGGAGTGAACTTCTTTCGCCGGTCCAGCAGCTGGGGCAGGGACATTTGCCTGCTATAATCGGACGTGGGTGTACCGCTAGCAGAGTTCCCGGAAGCACTTGGCTGTAACACACCTAATTCTACACCTTCATTCCTCTCAGAGCAGGTTTCAGAGAGGACTGAAGGTCTAGTGGGGTTGGAGATGCCAGCTGATGAGGAGCAAGGAGAGGTCCGCTTTGTTCTTTGGTGTGGGTCTTTGAGGTACGCTTGCCAACGAGCTGCATGGCAGGTCAACATATGTCTGGTCAAGCATGTGGTGCCCAATCGGCTGATGTTTTGGCCACGTGAGATACGCTTGAGACATATGTTTGCAAATAGCAGCGGTGCGATCTGATGCACTCGTCTCAAAAAAGGCCCACACCAAAGAACTTTTAGAATAACGCGCAGAGGCAGCGCTCTGCACAGGCGGAGCTCTGCGGTGTGATTCAGTCGGTGTGCTGCCACGAACCTGGCCACCGGAGGGCATCCTGCCTCGTTGGACATGTGCCTCCTCCTCCTCCTCCTCCTCCTCTCTCCTTCCAGGCACCCACGTGGAGTCAGTGCCCTCATCATCCCCTCCCTCTTCATCGCTGTAGCAAACCTGGCAGTATGCTGCAGCTTGTGGAACATGACTGCCAGATTGCTGTCCTTCTTGAGCATCCCCTCTCTCTGCGCTCACGCTACTGCCTTCCTCTAGCTGAGTGTCATCATCAGAGCCCACAAAACACTGGGCATCCTCCTGCATGTACCCAACACTGTGCTCAAAGAGTTCAGGAGACTCCTCAGGAGGACGTGGTGGGTCTAGGGTAGTGATGGACGAACGTTTCGCCCGGCGGTCGTTTCGCGGCGAATTTCCGACATTCGCGGTCCGCACGTTCGAACGCCTTTTTCCGTCGTTCGCCGCGGCGGACTTACGTGTTTAATGTATACAAGAACTTTAACCTTTGGTGACACGTTTATCATGTGATACAGGACAGCCAATTGAGACATGACAGCACATGGACACTTGGACATTCCCCCTAACCTATAAATACACCCGATCCGGTGGCCATTTTACATTCTTTCTTCTGTTACGATAGGGACAGGTTCCTGTGTGGAGTAGGGAGAGATAAACCACTAGCTATTTGGTACACAAAAGTTCTTTTCAGGACTGGTATAGGTGTTAGGTGTTGATAGGTTTGCTGTGCTGCTGATTCTTGCAGCAGCCTGAGTGTCTTTTGTTAGTTTAGAGAAAGGGAAAGGACGGTGTATGCTACAGGGACAGCCAGATTAGTCTTTCATCATCATCATCATCATCATCATCATTAGCTGTTACTATCAAGGTCCACAAAAGAGCTGTTCCAGTAACCACTAATCGTTCTCTTTTTTTGCCAATTTGTATAGGGACAGGAAGGAAGCAGTGTTGTCAGGCAGTGAGGGTAATTTTAAAGACTTGCTGTTATTATTAGTTCCACAAAGGTTCTTTTCAGGACTGGTATCAGTGGTACAGTAATAGGCTTGTACATGTATAATATTCTTTCTTCCAAATATAGAAAGGATATTATACTTGACTGCTGCCCTTCTGCTGCAGTCTGCTAAACATTCACAACTCACTTGTTCCACAAAAGTTCTTATAAGGACTGGTAACTTGGTATAGGGTGCTACGGTACATAGGCTTGAGTGCGGTACAGTCTGCTGTTCTGTAAGGACCGCTATCGGTCCACAATAGATAGGGTTGACGTGCACCACTGCTGACCGCTGCCCTATACTGCAGCAGTCCTTCAGCGGTATAGGGACTGACGTACAGTCTGCTAATCACTAACACACAACCTGCTTGTTCCACAAAAGTTCTTATAAGGACTGGTAACTTGGTATAGGGTGCTACGGTACATAGGCTTGAGTGCGGTACAGTCTGCTGTTCTGTAAGGACCGCTATCGGTCCACAATAGATAGGGTTGACGTGCACCACTGCTGACCGCTGCCCTATACTGCAGCAGTCCTTCATCGGTATAGGGACTAAGAGTTTTGTCACAGGGTCATTTAAAAAATGACAGGCAGAGGAAGAGGCAGGCCCTTCCGCAGGGGTGGTAGGGGTAGGGCAGGAGCAACAGGCTTGAGCCAAAGTGGGAAGTTGCAGAAGGTGCGTTCAATTACTTTAAAGGATGCACCAGACTTGGTTGAGTGGCTCGCTCAGCCTTACTCTTCTGCACCCTCCTCATCCTCTCGATCTGCACCCTCTTCTTCACTCTCTGCTATGTGCACCCCCAAAGACACTACCACCAACAACACGACCACCACCACCACCACCACATACCTTCCGCTTGAGTCACTGGAATTATTTTCCGATCCATATCAAGAGGACATTTCTGATGCGCAGCCACTCTTGGTATTGGATCAGGAAGAGGAGGTAGCAACAAGCGCTACTCAGCAGTCTGACGACAGTACCCAGATCAGCCCAAGGAGGAGGTTGGTCCCCGGTGTTGCTGCCTACTCCGAGATCTCTACTTATAGCGGTGGGGAAGGTGACGTTGATGATGACGTGTCTAGTGATGTCACGTGGGTGCCCACAAGAGAGGAAGAGGAGGGGAGTTCAGAGGGAGATATGGACCAGCAGATAGGGAGGAGAAGCAGCAATGACTTACATTGCACAGCAGGGACAAAGCAGACTGCAAATGTATCAGGAGCGAGTCATCGACCATGTACGGTCACATCTGGCGCTCCCAGGACACCGGCACATGGCTCCGCAGTGTGGGCTTTTTTTAACGTGTCCGCTGCTGACAATAGCGTTGCCATCTGCAATCTTTGCAGTCAACGCGTTAGTCGCGGTAAGCCCAATACTCACCTAGGGACGACCGCCTTAAGAAGGCACATGAGCAGCCATCACCGAGCCCAGTGGGAGCAACGGAACACACAAAGCCACACTGCAGGCTCTCACCGTCCAGCCTCGTCTTCTACTTCTCCTTCTCCTCTCTCCTCACAATTGTCCTCCACTCCACCTTCCATCACGCCAAGCTCACATTTTTCTGCAAAAAGGCAGGCTTCCGTGGGCCTAATGTTTGAGCGTAAAAAAATGATGACGCCGGATAACCCTCTTGCCCAACGGTTGGCGGCTGGCTTGTCAGAACTCATAGCCCGCCAACTACTGCCATATAAACTGGTGGACTCGGAGGCCTTTCGCAAATTTGTGGCCATTGGAACACCACAATGGAAGGTCCCAGGAAGGAAGTATTTCTCAGAGAAGGGCATCCCAGAGCTATATGGCCATGTTCAGCGGCAAGTGAATGTATCTCTGGCACACAGTGTCGGTGCCAAGATACATCTGACCACAGACACGTGGTCTAGCAAACACGGGCAGGGAAGGTATATCAGTTTTACTGCCCACTGGGTGAACCTTCTGACGGCCGTCAAGCATGTAACCCGTGGCACCCGTGTAGATTTGGTTTTACCGCCACGGATTGCATGCAGGCCTGACTCTTCTTCTCCTCCTCCTACTCCATCCTCCTCCCTCTCCTCCTCAGCTGCCTCCTCCTTTTCCGCTGCTAGCGTCTCTTCCGCTGCACCGCCCAAGCTCCCCAGAACCTATTCCACATGCCAGGTGAGACGTTGCCATGCCGTGCTGCGTCTGTTGTGCCTGGAAGCAAAGAGCCACACTGGCCCGGCACTCCTTTCAGCTTTGCGTTCACAGGCAGATGAGTGGCTAACACCGCTCAATTTGACAGTTGGTAAAGTGGTGTGTGACAACGGTGCCAATCTGCTTAGCGCATTGAAACAGGGCAAAATCACGCACGTGCCGTGCATGGCACACGTCTTAAACTTGGTCGTGCAGCGATTCCTTGTCAAATACCCTGGGGTCCAGGACATCTTGCGGCAGGCAAGGAAAATCTCGGCCCATTTCAGAAGATCTTACACGGCCATGGCTCGCCTTGCTGACATTCAGCGGCGACACCATCTGCCGGTCAGACGTCTTATTTGCGATTGCCCGACGCGATGGAACTCAACCTTCTATATGCTTGATAGGCTGCTCCAGCAGAAACGTGCAGTTAACGTCTACCTGTATGAACTCTGCGAAAGAAACGGTTCTGGGGAGCTGGGTTTTTTTTCACCGCGCCAGTGGCTGCTCATGCGCGACACATGCAGACTTCTGCGGCCATTTGAGGAGATCACCAAACTGGTCAGTCGCAGCCATGGCGCCATCAGTGACATGGTACCTTATGCCTTCTTTCTGGAGCGTGCATTGCGTCGTGTCATTGATCAGGCTGTGGAGGAGCAGGAGCGGGAAGATGAGGAAGTCGCAATGCTGGATGAATTCCCAGGGGGGGCTACTCTATCTGAGACAAGTCAACAACAGGAGTCTGATGAGGAGTCAGAGGAGGATGGTGCCGGGGCGGATGAGCAGGAGCAAGAAGAGCATGCTTTAAACCTTTCTGGGATCCCTGTTGTGCGAGGATGGGGAGAGGAGAATGAAGAGGACGACATTATCCTGGATGATGAGCAGGAGCCAGGCCACCACACCGCTTCCACTTTAGTGCAAATGGGGGCCTTCATGCTCCAGTGTTTTAATAGGGACCCCCGTATAAAAAGCATGAGGGTCAAGGACCAGTACTGGGTGGCAACGTACTTAGACCCCCGGTACAAACACAAAATGGCGGAAATGTTACCGCCGTCGCAGAGGGCTGTCAGAATGCAGCACTTCCAGGCCTTGCTTCGAGAAATGCTGCATTCTGCTTTTGCGTGCGCTGGCAGAGGAGCAATTCCCACTCCCAGAGAAGGATTTGCGGGTACCAATCCAACAGCGCCTGCAAGAAGAGGCCGGTTTGAAGATGTGTTGGTGACTTCGGATATGAGGTCATTCTTTCAGCCGACCCATCGACAGGTGTCATCCGGATCCAGCATCAGGGAACGCCTAGACCGTCAGGTGTCCGACTACATTGGGTTAACGGCCGATGTGGACGCTCTGAGGAGTGATGAACCCCTAGACTACTGGGTGGGCAGGCTTGACCTCTGGCCAGAGCTTGCCCAATTTGCAATCGAACTGTTGGCTTGCCCCTCATCCAGTGTCCTGTCCGAAAGGACGTTCAGCGCAGCAGGGGGGATTGTGACCGATAAGCGTACTCGCCTAGCTCACGACAGTGTTAACTACCTCACATTTCTAAAAATGAATGAGGCATGGATCTCGGAGGAATTCAACACATGTGACCAGTAGACCATGTATATGTCTATAAACTATTTTTTTAATCAAGCACACAGACCTTCTTAATTCATTTGGCTCACTTCCTTGACCCAAAAAAGCACACCGTACTATATGCCCCTACCCTCCTCTTTGAAGAGGTTGAGCGGTGTCATATTTCTACTGGGGCTGCTTATGATATCCCTGTGCTGTGCTGACTTCCTCCTGGGGGTTCTTATTATGAAGGGATCACACTATCCCTGTGCTGTGCTGACTTCCTCCTGGGGGTTCTTATTATGAGGGGATCACACCATCCCTGTGCTGTGCTGACTTCCTCCTGGGGCTGCTTACGGTGCTGCTGTCAGCGCTGTATGTCACGGTGCTGCTGTCAGCGCTGTATGTCACGGTGCTGCTGTCAGCGCTGTATGTCACGGTGCTGCTGTCAGCGCTGTATGTCACGGTGCTGCTGTCAGCGCTGTATGTCACGGTGCTGCTGTCAGCGCTGTATGTCACGGTGCTGCTGTCAGTGCTCTGTATTACGGTGCTGCTGTCAGATGCCTCTATCACGGTGCATGTGTCATTCCGGTATGTCACGCTGCTGGTGATCATCTCCTGCACCCTCTTCTTTGCCTACCCTGGTCCCTGACCTTCCCTCTCCTCCATTGCCTTCATTAGCTCCATAGTCCTGAATTGTTAGAACAATTTCCCAAATAAAATAAAAATGCTTGTAGTTATCGATCCCAAATTCACCTCATACATGTATTATGTCATTGTCCAGATGGTGGGACTACGTTTTACCCCCTAATAATTACCACGTGGCCGCAAATTCGACATGAAGGTTTGCAAAGTTCGCCTCCCATTGAAGTCAATGGGGCCCGCGGCGAACGTTCGGTTTCGCGAACGTTTGGGTCCGTTCGCATTTCGCTTTCGCGAAACGTCCCGTCGGAAGTTCGTCCATCACTAGTCTAGGGAAGGAGTCACTGATGATGACATTGAGAGGAGGGAAGACGATGCGTTGGCAGCTGCTTTGCTAGTACCCTGAGACTGGGTGAGAGAGGATGAGGAGGATGAAGAGGGCTTGGTCATCCACTCTACCAAGTCGTTGGCATGTTGCGGTTCAACATGTCCAGCTGCCGAAAAGAAGGACAAGCGTGTCCCATGGCCACGTGCTGATGACAATGCATTGCGTCCACGACCAGCACTGTTGTCTCTAGACACAGAGCCTGCTTGCCCTCTTTTATTGGCTCGCGCCTGTCTGCCTCTCCTTGCTGGCCTTCCAGACATGGTAATGGCCTGAAGGGAGTTGGGTAAAAAAGCAGTTGGGTAGTGTATATTGTGCTAGAGGCACACAACACCCACTAACTCCTGCAGATGCCTTTATTATAGAACACCAGAGATAAAGGGGTATATACAGATGTATACTGTGCTGTGCTGGAGGCACACACAACTTCCAATAACTCCTGCAGATGGCAAGTGGGCTCAAATAGAGAACAGCTATGTAGGTGGATATAGCGGTATGTACTGGGTACAGAGCACTCAGACAGCACGCACTCTCCTAACACTACTGACTGCAAGCTCTATTATAAAAGATAGATCACTAGCTATATAGTTGAGGTGAATATAGCGGTGTATACTGCGGTCAGGGCACGCAGACAATAACCACTACACAACAGCAAGATCGAAAATCGTCCGAAAACGATCGGTGTGTACTGTGTTGAAGGTACACAGAACACCCACTGCTTCAGATGCCAACACACTACACAAGGCCGCCGCGCTGGCGGCCTTATATAGTGTGGGGCGTGCACTACACAGCCTGAGCTATGATTGGCCACAGGCTTCCTGCCTGTGGCCAATCATGGCTCTCCTCGCTGCTGGCGCTGCGATTGGCCAAGCATGCGGGGTCACAGTGCATGCTTGGCCAATCATGAGCCAGCAATGCACTGCGCCATCGCAGTGCATTGTGGGCCGTGAGCGCCACACGAATTTGGCACGAACGGACCAAAATGTTCGGACTTCGCCGAGCGGACGAACAGCCAATGTTCGAGTCGAACGTATGTTTGACTCGAACACGAAGCTCATCCCTATCTGTCACTATAGGGAGAGGTTGCTGTGTGGAGCAGGGAGAGACTTCTGTGAACCAAATCGCTATTTATTAGGTCCACAAAAGTTCCTTTAAGGACTGGTATCATGGTATAGGTGTTAGGTATAGTTCAGGATATAGGTTTGAGGCAGTGCTGTGCTAATGATTGTTGCAGCAGCCTGAGTGTCTTTTGTCAGTGTAGAGAAAGGGACAGGGCGCTGTGTGCTGCAGGGACAGTCAGTGTAATCATTAGCTGTTACTATTAGGTCCACAAAAGTGCAATTCAAGTTTCCAGCAGCCTCTGTTTTGTCAGTTTATATAGGGACAGACAGGAAGCTGTGTGTGAGGCAGTGAGGGACAGTCAGTTTAATCAGTAGCTGTTACTATTAGGTCCACAAAGGTTCTTTTCAGGACTGGTATGGTAATAGGCTTGTACACGTATAATATTCTTTCTTCCAAATATAGAAAGAATATTATACTTGACTGCTGCCCTTCTGCTGCAGTCTGCTAATCATTCACAACCTACTGCAGTCTGCTATTCCATAAGGACTGGTATAGGTCCACAATATATAGGGTTGAAGTGCACTGCTGCTGACCGCTGCCCTATACTGCAGCAGTTCTTCATCAGTATAGGGACTGTCGTACAGTCTGCTAATTATTCACAACCTACTTGTTCCACAAAGGTCCTTATAAGGACTGGTAAGGTCTAGGGTGCTACAGTACATAGGGTTGAGTGAGGCACAGTCTGCTATTCCATAAGGACTGGTATAGGTCCACAATACATAGGGTTGAGGTGCACTACTGCTGACCGCTGCCCTATACTGCAGCAGTCCTTCATCAGTATAGGGACTGACGTACAGTCTGCTAATCATTCACAACCTACTTGTTCCACAAAGGTCCTTATAAGGACTGGTAAGGTCTAGGGTGCTACAGTACATAGGGTTGAGTGAGGTACAGTCTGCTATTCCATAAGGACTGGTATAGGTCCACAATACATAGGGTTGAGGTGCACTACTGCTGACCGCTGCCCTATACTGCAGCAGTCCTTCATCAGTATAGGGACTGACGTACAGTCTGCTAATCATTCACAACCTACTTGTTCCACAAAGGTCCTTATAAGGACTGGTAAGGTCTAGGGTGCTACAGTACATAGGGTTGAGTGAGGTACAGTCTGCTATTCCATAAGGACTGGTATAGGTCCACAATACATAGGGTTGAGGTGCACTACTGCTAACCGCTGCCCTATACTGCAGCAGTCCTTCATCAGTATAGGGACTGATCTACAGTCTGCTAATCATTCACAACCTACTTGTTCCACAAAGGTCCTTATAAGGACTGGTAAGGTCTAGGGTGCTACAGTACATAGGGTTGAGTGAGGTACAGTCTGCTATTCCATAAGGACTGGTATAGGTCCACAATACATAGGGTTGAGGTGCACTACTGCTGACCGCTGCCCTATACTGCAGCAGTCCTTTATCAGTATAGGGACTGAGAGTTTTGTCACAGGGTCATTTAAAAATGACAGGCAGAGGAAGAGGCAGGCCCTTCCGCAGGGGTGGTAGGGGTAGGGCAGGAGCAACGGGCTTGAGCCAAAGTGGGAAGTTGCAGAAGGTGCGTTCAATTCATTTAAAGGACGCACCAGACTTGGTTGAGTGGCTCACTCAGCCTTACTCTTCTGTACCCTCCTCATCCTCTCGATCTGCACCCTCTTCTTCACTCTCTGCTATGTGCACCCCCAAAGACACTACCACCAACAACACCACCACCACCACCACATACCTTCCGCTTGAGTCACAGGAATTATTTTCCGATCCATATCAAGACATTTCTGATGCGCAGCCACTCTTGGCATTGGATCAGGAAGAGGAGGTAGCAACAACCGCCACTCAGCAGTCTGACGACAGTACCCAGATCAGCCCATGGAGGAGGTTGGTCCCCGGTGTTGCTGCCTACTCCGAGATCTCTACTTATAGCAGTGGGGAAGGTGACGTAGATAATGACGTGTCTAGTGATGTCACGTGGGTGCCCACAAGAGAGGAAGAGGAGGGGAGTTCAGAGGGAGATATGGACCAGCAGATAGGGAGGAGAAGCAGGAATAACTTACATTGCACAGGAGGGACAATGCAGACTGCAAATGTATCAGGAGCGAGTCATCGACCATGTACGGTCACATCTGGCGCTCCCAGGACACCGACACATGGCTCCGCAGTGTGGGCCTTTTTGTAACGTGTCCGCTGCTGACAATAGCGTTGCCATCTGCAATCTTTGCAGTCAACGCATTAGTCACAGTAAGCCCAACACTCACCTAGGGACGACCGCCTTAAGAAGGCACATGAGCAGCCATCACCGAGCCCAGTGGGAGCAATGGAACACACAAAGCCACACTCCAGGCTCTCACCGTCCAGCCTCGTCTTCTACTTCTCCTTCTCCTTTCTACTCACAATTGTCCTCCACTCCACCTTCCATCACGCCAAGCTTAAGTTTTTCTGCAAAAAGGCAGGCTTCCATGGGCCTAATGTTCGAGCGTAAAAAAATGATGACGCCGGATAACCCTCTTGCCCAACGGTTGACGGCTGGCTTGTCAGAACTCATAGCCCGCCAACTACTGCCATATAAACTGGTGGACTCGGAGGCCTTTCGAAAATTTGTGGCCATTGGAACACCACAATGGAAGGTCCCAGGAGGGAAGTATTTCTCAGAGAAGGGCATCCCAGAGCTATATGGCCATGTTCAACGGCAAGTGAATGTATCTCTGGCACACAGTGTCGGTGCCAAGATACATCTGACCACAGACACGTGGTCTAGCAAACACGGGCAGGGAAGGTATATCACTTTTACTGCCCACTGTGTGAACCGTCAAGCATGTAACCCGTGGCACCCGTGCAGATTTGGTTTTACCGCCACGGATTGCATGCAGGCCTGGCTCTTCTTCTCCTCCTCCTCCTCTTACTCCATCCTCCTCCCTCTCCTCCTCGGCTGACTCCTCCTTTTCCGCTGCTAGCGTCTCTTCCGCTGTGCCGCCAAAGCTCAACAGAACCTATTCGACATGCCAGGTGAGACGTTGCCATGCCGTGCTGCGTCTGTTGTGCCTGGAAGCCAAGAGCCACACTGGCCCGGCACTCCTTTCAGCTTTGCATTCACAGGCAGATCAGTGGCTAACACCGCTCAATTTGACAGTTGGTAAAGTGGTGTGTGACAACGGTGCCAATCTGCTTAGCGCATTGAAACAGGGCAAAATCACGCACGTGCCATGCATGGCACACGTCTTAAACTTGGTCGTGCAGCGATTCGTTGTCAAATACCCTGGGGTCCAGGACATCTTGCGGCAGGCAAGGAAAATCTCTGCCCATTTCAGAAGATCTTACACGGCCATGGCTCGCCTTGCTGACATTCAGCGGCGACACAATCTGCCGGTCAGACGTCTTATTTGCGATTGCCCGACGTGATGGAACTCAACCTTCTATATGCTTGATAGGCTGCTCCAGCAGAAACGTGCAGTTAACGTCTACCTGTATGAACTCTGCGGCAGAACAGGTTCTGGGGAGCTGGGTTTTTTTTCACTGCACCAGTGGCTGCTCATGCGCGACGCATGCGGACTTCTGCAGCCATTTGAGGAGATCACCAAGCTGGTCAGTCGCAGCCATGGCGCCATCAGTGACATGGTACCTTATGCCTTCTTTATGGAGCGTGCATTGCGTCGTGTCATTGATCAAGCTGTGGAGAAGCAGGAGTGGGAAGATGAGGAAGTCGCAATGCTGGATGAATTCCCAGGGGGGGCTACTCTATCTGAGACAAGTCAACAACAGGAGTCTGAAGAGGAGTCAGAGGAGGATGGTGCCGGGGCGGATGAGGAGGAGCAAGAAGAGCATGCTTTAAACCTTTCTGGGACCCCTGTTGTTGTGCGTGGATGGGGAGAGGAGAATGAAGAGGATGACATCATCCTGGATGATGAGCAGGAGCCAGGCCACCACACCGCTTCCAGTTTAGTGCAAATGGGGGCCTTCATGCTCCAGTGTTTTAATAGGGACCCCCGTATAAAAAGCATAAGGGTCAAGGACCGGTACTGGGTGGCAACGTACTTAGACCCCCGGTACAAACACAAGATGGCGGAAATGCTACCGCCGTCACAGAGGGCTGTCAGAATGGAGCACTTCCAGGCCTTGCTTCGAGAAATG
Source organism: Lithobates pipiens (assembly GCF_037356315.1). Classification (NCBI taxonomy): domain Eukaryota; kingdom Metazoa; phylum Chordata; class Amphibia; order Anura; family Ranidae; genus Lithobates; species Lithobates pipiens. Next base: position 128,680,481 of record NW_027507787.1, on the reverse strand, counting down.
CTGCATTCTGCTTTTGTGTGCGCTGGCAGAGGAGCAATTCCCACTCCCAGACAAGAAGTTGCAGGTACCAATCCAACAGCGCCTGCAAGAAGAGGCCGGTTTGAAGATGTGTTGGTGACTTCGGATATGAGGTCATTCTTTCAGCCGACCCATCGACAGGTGTCATCCGGATCCAGCATCAGGGAACGCCTAGACCGTCAGGTGTCGGACTACATCGGGTTAACGGCCGATGTGGACGCTCTGAGGAGTGATGAACCCCTGGACTACTGGGTGGGCAGGCTTAACCTCTGGCCAGAGCTTGCCCAATTTGCCCCTCGTCCAGTGTCCTGTCCGAAAGGACGTTCAGCGCAGCAGGGGGGATCGTGACCGATAAGCGTACTCGCCTAGCTCACGACAGTGTTAACTACCTCACATTTCTAAAAATGAATGAGGCATGGATCTCGGAGGAATTCAACACATGTGACCAGTAGACCATGTATATGTCTATAAACAATTTTTTTAATCGAGCACACAGACCTTCTTTCTTCATTTGGCTCACTTCCTTGTCCAAAAAAAGCACACCGTACTATATGCCCGTACCCTCCTGTTTGAAGAGGTTGAGCGGTGTCCTATTTCTACTGGGGCTGCTTATTATGAGGGGCTCCCACCATCCCTGTGCTGTGCTGACGTCCTCCTGGGGCTGCTTATTATGAGGGGCTCCCACCATCCCTGTGCTGTGCTGACTTCCTCCTGGGGCTGTACCTCTGCTGTGCATATTATGAGGGGCTCCCACCATCCCTGTGCTATGCTCATTATGAGGGGCTCCCACCATCCCTGTGCTGTGCTGACTTCCTCCTGGGGCTGCTTATTATGAGGGGCTCCCACCATCCCTGTGCTATGCTGACATCCTCCTGGGGCTGCTTATTATGAGGGGCCCCCACCATCCCTGTGCTGTGCTGACTTCCTCCTGGGGCTGTACCTCTGCTGTGCATATTATGAGGGGCTCCCACCATCCCTGTGCTATGCTCATTATGAGGGGCTCCCACCATCCCTGTGTTATGCTCATTATGAGGGGCTCCCACCATCCCTGTGCTATGCTGACTTCCTCCTGGGGCTGCTTATTATGAGGGGCTCCCACCATCCCTGTGCTGTGCTGACTGCCTCCTGGGGCTGTACCTCTGCTGTGCATATTATGAGGGGCTCCCACCATCCCTGTGCTATGCTCACTATGAGGGGCTCCCACCATCCCTGTGCTATGCTCATTATGAGGGGCTCCCACCATCCCGGTGCTATGCTGACTTCCTCCTGGGGCTGCTTACTGTTCAGGTGTCAGTGCTCTCTATCACGGTGCTGGTGTCAGATCACTCTATCACGGTGCAGGTGTCATTGCTGTATGTCACGCTGCTGATGTCAGTGCTCTCTGTCATGGTGCTGCTGTCAGTGCTGTATATCACGGTGCTGGTGTGAGTGCTTTATGTCACGCTGCTGATGTCAGTGCTCTCTATCACGGTGCTGGTGTCAGATCACTCTATCATGGTGCAGGTGTCATTGCTGTATGTCACGCTGCTGATGTCAGTGCTCTCTGTCATGGTGCTGCTGTCAGTGCTGTATATCACGGTGCTGGTGTGAGTGCTCTATGTCTCGCTGCTGATGTCAGTGCTCTCTATTACGGTGCTGGTGTCAGATCACTCTATCACGGTGCAGGTGTCATTGCTGTATGTCACGCTGCTGATGTCAGTGCTCTCTGTCACTGTGCTGCTGTCAGTGCTGTATATCACGGTGCTGGTGTGAGTGCTCTATGTCTCGCTGCTGATGTCAGTGCTCTCTATTACCGTGCTGGTGTCAGATCACTCTATCACGGTGCAGGTGTCATTGCTGTATGTAACGCTGCTGGTGATCATCTCCTGCACCCTCTTCTTTGCCTACCCTGGTCCCTGACCTTCCCTCTCCTCCATTGCCTTCATGCGCTCCACAGTCCTGAATTGTCACAACAATTTCCCATATAAAAAAAGAATGCTTGTAGTTGTCGATCCCAGATTCACCTCATACATGTGTTATGTCATTGGCCATGTGGTGGGACTATGTTTGCACAGCTATTAATTATTTTTTGGCTGCAAATTTGACCTGTAGGTTTGCAAAGTTCGCCTCCCATTGAAGTCAATGGGGCCCGCCGTGAACGTTACGGTTCGCGAACTATCGGCCGCGTTCGTGAAACGTCCAGTCGGAAGTTCGTCCATCACTATTCTTTAGCATGGAACATACAGTATCTCACAAAATTGAGTACAGCCCTCATATTTGTGTAAACATTTTATTATATCTATTCATGTGACAACACTGAAGAAATTACACTTTGCTACAATTTAAACAGCTTGTATAATGGTGTAAATTTGCTGTCCCCTCAAAATAACTCACACAGACATTAATGTCTAAACTGCTGGCAACAAAGGTGAGTACACCACTAAGTGAAAATGTCCAAATTGGGCCTAAAGTGTCAATATTTTGTGTGGCCACCATTATTTTCCAGCACTGCCTTAACCCTCTTAGGCATGGAGTTCACCAGAGCGTCACAGGTTGCCACTGGAGTCCTCTTCCACTCCTCCATGATGACATCACCGAGCTGGTGGATGTTAGAGACTGTGCGCCCCTCCACCTTCCATTTGAGGATGCCTCACAGAAGCTCAATAGGGTTTAGGTCTGGAGACATGCTTGGCCAGTTCATCACCTTTACCTTCAGCTTCTTTAGCAAGGCAGTGGTTGTCTTGGAGGTGTGTTTGGGGTTGTTATCATGTTGGAATACTGCCCTGCGGCCCAGTCTCTGAAGGGAGGGGATCATGCTCTGCTTCAGTAAATCACAGTACATGTTGAGATTTATGTTCCCTCAATAAACTGTAGTTTCACAGTGTCGGCAGCACTCGTGCAGCCCCAGACCATGATGCTCACACCACTATGCTTGACTGTAGGCAAGACACACTGGTCTTTTTACTCCTCACCTGGTTGCCGCCACACATGCTTGACACCATCTAAACCAAATAAGTTTATCTTGGTCTCATCAGACCACAGGACATGGTTCCAATAATCCATGTCCTTAGTCTGCTTGTCTTCATCAAACTTTGGTCTTTCTTGTGCATCATCTTTAGAAGAGGCTTCCTTCTGCGACAACAGCCATGCAGACCAGTTTGATGCAGTGTGTGGCATATGGTTTGAGCACTGACAGGCTGACCCCCCATCCCTTCAACCTCTGCAGCACTCATACATCTTTCCCAAAGACAACCTCTGGATATGACGCTGAGTACATGCACTCATCTTCTTTGGTCAATCATGGCAAGGCCTGTTCTGAGTGAAACCTGTCCTGTTAAACCGATGTATGGTGAGAGTTCTTTGCCATGAGGGTTCATGCTGAGCTTCCAGTGACCAGTATGAGAGCATGAGAGTGATAACACCAAATTTAACACACCTGCTCCCCATTCACACCTGAGAACTTGTAACACTAACAAGTCACATGACACTGGGGAGGGAAAATGACTAATTGGGCCCAATTTGGACATTTTCGCTTAGGGGTGTACTCACTTTTGTTGCCAGCAGTTTAGACATTAATGGTTGTGTGTTGAGTTATTTTGAGGGGACAGCAAATTTACACTGTTAGGCCTAGGGTTGCCACCTGTCCAGGATTCACCTGGACAGTTCGGGTTTGGAATCATGCGTCCAGGTTTCAGACTACCTGAAACCCGGACACATGATTCAGACTGGACTATGGCTTCCCAGCAGGGTTGCTGACTGCAGTTGTCTAAGCCAAGAGTGTCACACTCTCTTTCACAGTGCCCAAAGTCAGCACTAACAGTCCATCTGCCCCCCCCCTCCCACACACAAACACGTGAGTTGGTGGGAAATTTGAAGCCCAGCAGCCACAGATACATCTTGATGAGAGGTGCTGACTGCCAAGGGGTGAGTGAGCTCACCATTCATCCCTGTCTATGACTGAAGTCTCACCCCCCCCTTCTCTCTTCTGCCTCTGAGTACACCAAGGTAAATCGGGGTTCTCAGAAGCACCCCTTACATCAGAGTTCCCCTTTACATAGGAGTCCACAGTGTTCCCCCTTACATCAGAGTTCTCTCCGTACATCAGAGTTCTCAGTGTTCCCCCTTAAATCCGGGTTTCCAAAGCATCCCTTATGTCAGAGTCTCCGGATTTCCCCCTTACAGTGTAAGGGAACTCTGCGAGTTCAGATGTAAAATGGGAACTCTGTGGACTCTGATGTAAAGGGGGACTCTTGTGATTAACGTCATATGATTTACCACAAAATCTATGTACATTTCATACTATAAAAAAATTGCTGTGCACCACGTTCGGGTTTGACCTTAAGAAAAGGTGGCAACCCTAGTTAGGCCTCATGTACACTGCTGCTGGTAAACGGACGTTGGGCATTTTTTTCAACTGCTCCTGAACTCTCCGCTATGTTACCTTATCAATACATGTACACAGGGTCATTTATAGTCGTTTCTAGGCAGTTGTGTTTAGAGGCTTTTTTTGGAACCCCAAAAAAATTGAAGCTGTGTTTATAAGCATTTCAAATGCCAAATGCGGCTAAACATGGCTGGACGCGGTAACTCGCATTTAGCCGCGCTTCGTTTACCAATGTTTTTCATTTTTGCCTATTTTGAAAAAAACATTTTTTTTTAAACGCTTCTAGACGCAAACTCTGTTAATGGTTTCAAAAAACAGTTACTGTCACGTGTCCTCAACCAAATTGTCAGACCATCAAATGGCTGGTGTCATAACTGATCACATGTGCAGCACCATGGCAGTTGCAGATCAAACAGAAGCAGCTTCCTTGGCTGTGAAGGATAGGAGGGTTTGAAGAGGAGTTCCGCCCACCCCTTTAAAAATTAAAAGTCAGCAGCTACACATACTGTAGCTGCTGACATTTAACTTTAGGACACTTACTGTCCTGGAGTCCAGCAATGTCGGCACCGCAGCTGATGTTTCCATTCTTCACAGCTGGGTCCCTACTACCTATGTGTGAAGCGTGCTGCACTCTATCACTGGCCCGGCAGAAGGGGAGAGAGAAGGAGGGGGTAATAAACAGGTATCCCCCCCCCCAAAAGGTGTTAAATGTGGCAGCGGGGGTGGGGGGAATCAGATAAGCGGAAATTCCGCTTTAATTCCACTTTGAGGGCCAGTTCACACCACATGCAGTCCAGCATGTTTTTTTTTCTGCATTAAAAATGCATGCAAAGTAGGTTATATGGTTTTTAATGGCATAGTTCACACCAGTGTGGTCAGTTCCAGTGTGTTTCAGTTCGGCTGGATTCAAACCTATGCAGTTTTATTGTTTTTTGCATTTTGCAGATTTGCACTACAGTCCATTTATCATGGTTTCCTATGGAACATGTTCTGTGGTGCAAATCCGCAAAAAGCACTAAAACTGCATAAGTGTGAATCCAGCCTTCCAGAAGAAAAAGTAGAATTTTTTTTTACTGCACTGGACTATACTGGAACATGGTAAAACACATAAAAAATGCACCAGAACTCACCTAAATGCACTAAAAATGCACTGTAACACACGTCCTTATTTAAGGTTAAGAAAATAGAGGTGGAAAAAAATGCACTTGACTGCATCAAAAACACACCAAAAATGCATAAAAAATGCACTAGAATGCATCAAAAACACGACAAAAATGCGCATGTAGAAAAGCATCCGGAATGTATCTGGACAGCGTTTCTATGCTGTGAACCGGTCCTAAGGGCTGGTTCACACCACACGCAGTCCAGTGTATTTTTCATTTTTTTGCATGAAAAATGCATGGATAGTAGGATTTGTCAGTGCCTAAAAATAGAGAGCAACTGAACATGCGTAGAGCAGGGTAAGACAGTGTGTTACTGAATTTTAAACAGTATAGACCTTATTAATGTTTTACTGTTTTACAGTGGCCCCTCAAAGCTACTCATCAAAAAATATATACTGGCCCTTTAAGTGTGTGTGTGGGACGCTGGACACACAGGTGTATGTGAAGCATGACATGTTTGCATCACGTGATTGCAAACAAGAAGCTCTATTGGCTTCCTTTAGAACAGGGTTGCCCAGCCAGTGGCCCGCGGAGCCCTCTGATGTGGCCCGCAACCTCCTGCTCTGGGATAGAATTGAAAGAATACTGTTATTAAAGGCTGGTTTATTGCTAAAATCACAGTACATATATGGGCATATCTTTTCTGCAGTGGTTACTGGGCTGCTTTCAAACTGATCCGCAGGTGCACTGAGCCATAGACTTCTATTATTACCTGCGAGTTTGGTGAGCTTTCTGAAAGTGCACCACACCTGCAGAATATAATAGAAGTCTATGGCTCACTGCAGGAAAGCCAAAGGTACACTGCGTTGCACAAGTGTAAACCGCAGCACATCAGCATGAAAGCAGCCTTGGACCCCTTTCACATGGTCAGTCCTACAGCCCAACCAACTGGACCCTCCATTCTCCTCTAAGTATTGGCAGACATAAACCGACTTGTGTTCTCCTTCCAATACGATCCGCTAAAAAGTATCGTGGGTTGCGTCTGTGTCCGCTCTGCAAATGCAGAATGGACACGGACATGCCATCCACCCGCTCCGCTCATTGTGGCCCGCGACCAGTTACCGCTCAAGTGGCCCTCGCGCTTCAAAAGGTTGGGCACCCCTGCTTTAGAAAGTCCTCGGGGGAAAGGGCTCTGCGCCCTGAACACTATAGCATTGCTCCCTGCTGTGGATAGTGATTGGCGGGTCCCGCGCTGTCACTTCCGGCTTCTCTGACTCATCCCAGCCAGTCTGAAGGTAATAGCTGTGAGAGCTGTGACTATGGGGGGGGGGGGTGAGGGGGGACATTTGAGGTTTGAGGGGGGGCATCTGATGTGAATGGGGACTCTGATGGGGACATCTAGTGTAAAGGGGGACTCTGATGGGGACATCTAATGTAAAGGGGGACTCTGATGGGGACATCTGATGTGAAGGGGGACTCTGACTGGGATATCTAATGTAAAGGAGGACACTGATGGGGACATCTAATGTAAAGGGGGACTCTGATGGGGACATCTGATGTAAAGGGGGACTCTGATAGGGACATCTAATGTAAAGAGGGACTCTGATTGGGACATTGGCGGCACAGTGGTGTAGTGGTTAGCACTCTACGAACGAGTGCGGGAGTACCAAGATGGCCGTGATGGAACGTCACTTCAGTTGCATTTTTTGATAGATAGCAGTAAAAAAAGGTCGCTGGTTTGAATCCCAACCACGACACCACCTGCCTGGAGTTTGCATGTTCTCCCTGTGCCTGTGTGGGTTTCCTCCGGGTACTCCAGTTTCCTCCCACACTCCAAAGACATGCAGGTAGGTTAATTGGCTTCTGTCCAAAATTGGCCCTAATATATGAATGGGGACCTTGGATTGTGGGCTCCTTGAGGGTAGAGACTGATGTGAATGTGAAATGTACAGGGATAGGAACAATTGTAGACACTCACTCAGGATGGACTGGTGTCTTTATTCAACCTTACTAACTATGTAACTATCTGATGTGAAGGAGGACTCTGATGGTGGCATCTATTGTAAAGGGGGATTCTGATGGGGACACCTGATTTATAGGGGGACTCTGATGAGGACACCTGATGTATAGGGGGGTGCTAAGGGAGGCACCTTCTGTAAAGGGGTACTCTGATTGGGACATCTGATGTAAAAGAGGGCTCTGATGAGGACACCTTATGTTAAGTGGTTTTATTTTATTTTACTTGAAATGTGGATGCATATAATGGGCACAGTGAGGTTAAAATTGATGGGCACAGTGAGGCTGCATATGACAATTTTATCTAGCAGTAATGATACATAATCACCTGATAAATGGCTATTTACAGTCCTGCATTACCAACAGTTGAATCTTTCAGTTTGTTTGCACACCCCCCAAAAATTTTTTGGCACCAGCCGCCACTCTTTTCCACTTTAAGTTAAAGCGGTTCTTCACCCTAAAGGGGAAGTTCCGCTAGTATTATCCCTCCCCCCCTCCGGTGCCACAATCGGCACCTTTCGGGGGGGAGGGGGGTGCAGTTACCTGGATAATCCAGGTAACTGCACCCACTTCCGGCCAGACCGCTGCATGGCTCCGCCCACCGCCGCATGGCTCCGCCCCCCCCCCCCCCCCGTTGTGTTCTGGGAAACACACAGTTCCCAGAGACACAGCGGGGAACCAGCGCAGCGCGACTCGCGCATGCGCAGTAGGGAACCGGGCAGTGAAGCCCTCTTGCTTCACTTCCCGATTCCCTGACAGAGGATGGCGGCGGTGGCTGCAGCGAGACGAGCGATCGCTCGTCATCTGCCGCCGACATCGCTGGAACCTGGGACAGGTAAGTGTGATATTATTAAATGTCAGTAGCTGCAATATTAGTAGCTGCTGGCTTTTAATATTTTTTTTTTTGTGCAGCTCCTCTTTAATATTAACGGCAGTTTTTTTTTTTCTTAAAAAAAATAACAAACATATCATACTTACCTGCTCTGTGCAGTGGTTTTGCACAGAGTAGCCCTGATCCTCCTCCTCTTAGGTCCCCTGTCAGTGTTCTGTCAGAATACCGCTACCCATCAGAAATTGCAACCGAAGTGACGTTCTGTCGCGGCCATATTGGCACACCCGCACTTGTCCGCAGTAAGCCTACAGTCAGAAAGCAGCAAGCGGACATCTTTTTACACCCACTAGAGTCTTGCATTTCATACTTTTTTTTTTCAGTAAACTCTGCTTATATAGTGAAATACAGGATTTGGAAGTCTGTGACACTGTTTTGATGTTGAATTTTAAAACCATGATATCACAGATTTGCTAATCTGAAAGAACACCGCTGATTTTAAAATTCAACATCAAAACAGTTTGACAGATTTCAAAATGATTTCACTATATAAGCTCAGTTTACTGGTAAAAATAAGTGTGAAATGCAAGACTCTGATGAGTGTAAAAAGATGTCCGCTTGCCGCCTTCTCACGGTAGGCTTACTACGAACGAGTGCGGGAGTACCAAGATGGCCGTGATGGAACGTCACTTCAGTTGCATTTTTTGATAGATAGCAGCTTGCTATGGGGGCTCCCAAGCCGCTGCTCTGTCTGTCCATTCACACCCATTTCTCCTCATTGACTCACTGGCTGTGATTGACACAATGTCTCAGCCAATGAGGAGGGAGAGAACTGTGAGAGATACTGCTCTCATGCACATCTTATGTACATCGCTGAATTGGGATGGGGCTCAGGTAAGTATAAAGGGGGGCTAGTGCAAACAGAAGGTTTATTACCTTCATACATAGAATGAAGGTAACTGCTTTACTACTTCCCTACAAGGCCAATTCTGACATTTCTCTCCTACATGTAAAAATCATAATTTTTTGGTAGAAAGTTACTTAGAACCCCCAAACATTGTTTATTTTTTTTAGCAGAGGCCCTAGAGAATAAAATGGTTGGTGTTACAATTTTTTATGTCACACAGTACTATTGTTGTACCTGTTGATGAACTTTAGCTAACCCAAACACGGTGTAATACTGAATTTTTTGGGTTCCCACAAATAGTACTTTTTTGGTGGTATTTGATCACCTCTGCAGTTTTTATTTTTGCTAAACAAACGAAAAAAGACCGAAATTTTTGAAAAAAAAAGTTTTTCTTTGTTTCGGTTATAAAATTTTGTTTTCTCCTTCACTGATGGGGACTGATGAGGGGGCTCTGATGGCAATTACGAGGAGGCACTGATATGTAGAACTGATGGGCACTGATAGGCACCAATAGGTGGCACTGATATGCAGCACTGATAGGTGGCACTGATGGACACTGACAGGCTGCTGTGATGGGCACCGACAGGCGGCTGTGATGGGCACTGATAGGCGGTACTGATTGGTACTGACAGGTGGCAATGATGGGCAGCACTGATGATGAGACAATGACAGGTTTTACTGATTGGCACTGTGATGGGCACTGACTGGCACTGTGGTGGGCACTAATTGGCACTGATATGGGCACTGATTGGCACTGTCAGCCTTTTTTTCTGGGCCACTGACTAGCAGCTTATGGACACCTTTTAGCAGCTGTGGTGGCACATCTGATGGGGCTGTGCTGATTAGCTCTCTCTGTTAGCGCGTACCGAGGAATGCACTTCCTGGTTCACGCGATGATCAGCTGTGATTGGTCACAGATGATCACATGGTAAGAAGCCTCTGTCAGCGGCTTCTTATCATGATCAGAGATGCGGCGTGTCAGACTGACATCCTAGTCCTAGGGGAAGATCTTCATCTCCACAAGTAAGTATCAAGTTTCTGTAACTGGGGAAAACAGGATTTGCATGCTGGAGAAGATCAAGTAGAAGAAGTAGCAGTGAAGCGGTGGATGTAGATTGACGTTCTGTGACTGGGGAACACAGGACTTTGATACAAAGGAGAAGGTCAATGTAACGTGAAGAAGCCGAAGCTGGAGGAAGTAGTGTAGCATGCTGTGTGACCGGGGAGCACAGCATAGACAGAAGCGGACAGGCTGGGAACAGTAGTTCCATCGTTTGTCCTGTGCCAAGTTATCAGGAACTTCCAGAGACTATGAGGCTGTTTAACTCAGTGAGCCATGGAAGATAGGCGGTATAGGACTTTGGCTCGCTGATAGGTAACAGGAAAACCACATCAGTCGAACAAAGGGGAATTATTCAGAGTTATTCTTCTTGTTTACAAAGTAAGTGAGTAGCAGATCTTCAGTCAGATATGCCAAGTAACAGAAGAAGCAATAGTCTGCAGTGAGGATTCTACGGGGGAAAATCCACTTACTAGGCCAAGGCCATGGATGATACCCTACAAAGTGAAATCTCTATGGGCATCTCATATCCCCCTTTTTTTGCTTTGTTTTCCGACAATAAAAGAAGGGAAACTAAATCATTGACTTTAATGTAACATGGTGAATGGGAGGTTGGCAGCAGGGTGATTGGCGGATTGCTATAACAAACTCAGCAGCCCTTACAAGGCTACACAATAGTGCATTTTGAGATTGCGGGCAGATATGCAGCGATTCTGCCTCAATCCCAAAATACCAAGTGTGAATGGAGCCTGAGTTACATAGGAGGTCTGGTGCTAAAATGATTGCTCTCACTCTGATAGTCACAGCGATACCTCACATGTGTGGTGCAATCGCTGTTATGTATGTATGTATGTATGGACTTTTATTTTATTTTTCGTTTTGTTTAACTTTTTTTTTTTTTTTCTTTTTTTACGCTATCTTTTTAATTTTTTTTAATCACTTTTATTGCTATCACAATGGATGAACAACACCCCGTGTGATAGCATGGGCAGTGACAGGTCCTCCTTACTAAGAAATTTGGGGTTCTCTATTCTACCCTTAACGTGACTGTACAGTCTCATTTTTTTATTTTTTTAAATTACATAGTTACATAGTTAGTAAGGTTGAATAAAGACACCAGTCCATCCAGTTCAACCTGAGTGTCTACAATTGTCCCTATCCCTGTACATTGCACACTCACATCAGTCCCTACCCTCAAGGAGCCCACAATCCAAGGTCCCCATTCATATACTAGGGCCAATTTTGGACAGAAGCCAATTAGCCTACCCGCATGTCTTTGGAGTGTGGGAGAAAACCGGAGTACCCGGAGGAAACCCAGGCAGGTACAGGAAGAACATGCAAACTCCAAGCAGGTAGTGTCCTGGTTGGGATTTGAACCAGTAACCCTTCTTACTGCTAGGTGAGAGTGCTACCCACTACACCCCTGTGCCGCCCACAGAAACTTGTTATATTTACCTGCCCTGTGCCCAGTTGCACAGAGTGGCCAGCGTCATCCTCTTCTTGGGTCCCTCTTCTGTAATTCTGGTTCCTCCCTCCTGTTTAAAGCCCCCACAGCAAGTAATTTGCTTTGGGCACACCCGAGCCGAGTCAAGGGATGTTTAAATTCCTTGTAATGGTAATAAAAGCGACACCATTTTTTTTTTAAACTGTGTAAAAATCTAAAATAAAATGGTAAAATGAAATAAGAATTTTTGTTTTTTAAATGCGCTCCGTCCCAACGAGCTTGCGTACAGAAGCAAACGCATACGTGAGTAGCGCCCGCATATGAAAACATGTGGGATATCGCCGTGATCGGTAGAGCGAGAGTAATAATTCTAGCCCTAGGCCTCCTCTGTAACTCAAAACATGCAACCTGTAGAATTTTTTAAACATCGCCTATGGAGATTTTTAAGGGTAAAAGTTTGTCGCCATTCCACAAGCGGGCGGAAATTTGAAGCGTGACATGTTGGGTATTAATTTACTCGGCATAACATTATCTTTCACAGCACTGTTGTCTTATTTTTTAATTCAAAATTTTTTATTTTTTCCCAAAAAAAGTGCGTGTGTAAGACCGCTGCGCAAATACAGTGTGACAAAGTATTGCAACGACCGCCATTTTATTCTCTAGGGTGTTAGAATTTTTTTTATAATGTTTGGGGGTTTTAAGTAATTTTCTAGCAAAAAAAACTTTTTAACTTGTAAACAGCAAATCTCAGAGGCTTGGTCCTTAACCACTTTCAGACCGGACCATTTTGCTGGCTTAAGACCAGACCACTTTTTGCGATTCGGCACTGCGTCGCTTTAACTGACAATTGCGCAGTAATGTGATGTGGCTCCCAAACAAAATCGACTTCCTTTTTTCCCACAAATAGAGATTTCTTTTGGTGGTATTTGATCACCTCTGCGATTTTTTTTTTTTGCGCTATAAACAAAAATAGAGCAACAATTTTGAAAAAAACGCATAATTTTTTACTTTTTGTTATAATAAATATCCCCCTAAAATATATAAAAAAACATTTTTTTCCCTCAGTTTAGGCCGATACGTATTCTTCTACATATTTTTGGTAAAAAAAATCGCAATAAGTGATTGGTTTGCGCAAAAGTTATAGTGGGATATTTGTATTAATCATTTTTTTTACTAGTAATGGCGGCGATCAGCGATTTTTATTGTAACTGCGACATTGTGGCAGACACATCGGACATTTTTGACACATTTTTGGGACCATTGTCATTTATACAGTAATCAATGCAATACAAATGCATTGATTCCTGTGTAAATGACACTGGCAGTGAAAGGGTTAACAGGGGGGTGGCAGTGTAGGGGTCAAGTGTTCCTAGGGGCATGTTACTAACTGTGGGGGGGCTGGGCTTTGTGCTAGTGAACACTGATCTCTGCTCCAATCACATGGAGCAGAGATCAGTGTCACTTGTTGCTAGGCAGAACAGGGAGATGCTGTTTACAATGGCATCTCCCCGTTCAGCTGCCCCATGAGACGATCGCGGGTATCCCCAGGGCGATCGAGTCCACAGGACCCGCGACCAGACTCACGGGGGTCCCGACCAGGAAGCGAAGCGCGCCGCTGGCAGCGCGCACGCGATGGCAGGGTGGCATTTAAAATGGACGTACCTGTATGCAATATGCCTGCCCGTGCCATTCTGCCGACGTACATCGGCATATGCCAGTCGGGAACTGGTTAAGTGGTTAAGGTAACCACAGAGGACAAGGGGGCACTCTTTACGTCTAGAGGAAAAGAGATTTAATTTCCAAATATGGAAAGGTTTCCAGAGGTGATTCTGATCAGTTCAGTAGATTGCTTTAACCTCCCTAGCGGTGATCCAGAGTCTGGCTCGGGTTGGGATTTTAGTTCCACAAGCAGTAACCCCGAGCCAGACTCGGGATCGCATCGCTGGATACAGGGAGGACATGGAGAAGTTACTTACCTTGGATCCAGCGATGTCCTCCGCGCTGTGTGATCAAGCTGTCCTCCGCTCGATTCACACAGTGCCCGAATGCCGCCGAGCTCCGTTCCCTGCGACGTTACGGCGCACGGGAGCGGAGATCGGCGCCAAATTCAAAAAAGTAAAAGTACACAAGACACATACACAGTACTGTGATCTTACAGATTACAGTACTGTATAAAAAAAATACACACCCCCTTTGTCCCTAGTGGTCTGTGCAGTGCCCTGCATGCACTTTTATATTATAAATGCTGTTTTATTGGCTGGAATTTGGAGATTGTCCATAGCAACCAGAAATTGTCCCTTTTTCAGTGTTTTAGGATTTGATTACATTATTGAATAATTTTTATTATTATTTATTATATTATAAACTTTATCATACCCGGGATGTCTGCTAGACTCTGGTTTGAACAGATTTAAGAGAGTTATTCCTAAGAATTACAGGACTACAATATAAAACGCCAAATTTCCATGCAAAATTATTGTACTGCTTTCAGCACCTAAAACCAGAATGAATCATACCGCCAGGGAGGTTAAAAAAGGCCTGGATTCTTTCCTAAATGTAAATAATATAACTGGGTTCCAACATTTATAGGTACATTTAATCCAAGGAATATCCAATCGCCTCTCGAGGGATCAGGAAAGATTTTTTTTCCCCTGCTATAATAAATTGGATCATGCTTTCCTGGGGGTTTTGCCTTCCTCTGGATCAACTGTGGGTATAGGATTGTGTATATGGGATTTTATTTCTTATTATTATTAACTAGATGGACTTGTGTCTTTTTTCAACCTGACTAACTATGTAAATATGGCTACACTTGCTGTGGTGACACCGGTGTGGTGGTGATCAGGAATACTGTTTCTGGTTTACAATGGTTTGGTGACCCTAGAGCTGGGGTGGCCGGTGATCGAGACAACAATGCTGGCTTACACTGGTCTGGTGACAATGTAACTAGTATGTTGGTGGTCAAAACACTATGAATATATATATAGGAATAAATTACCGCGCCACCTAAAAAGAATAAGCTGCCAGCACAACAATAAGACTAATTGTAATGGTGTGGATAAATGTGTAGCGCTAAAAATATTTATCATGACAACCTGGAGATGATACCAGGCAGGTAATTATACAATCTAAGACCAAACGTGAATGTACAGAAATGCAGATCTGTGTATAAATGGAAAATAGGCCATCATGAACATGAAGGTTTTTTTTACCTTAAAGTATAAGTAAACACCCCTAACGTTTTCAGCCAAGGAAGCTGCCATCTTTGCCTCTGTTTAATCTACAACTGCCATGATGTTGCACGTGATCAGTTATAACACCAGCCATTGGATGGTTTGACAGTTTGGTTAAGAGCACAACCAATGGCAGTGTTACATTTCCAGCACATGCCGGAAATGAAACTGTTTTATGCATGGGTTTACTACCGCTTTAAAGGGGTTGTAAACACTCATGGTTTTTCACCTTAATGCATTCTATGCATTAAGATGAAAAACCTTTTTTAGTGCTGCAGCCCCCCAGCCCCCCCCCCCATTTTACTTACCTGGACGCGGTTATCCTCTGTCCGGAAACGAGCACACCATCTGTAGCTGGTGTTTCATGTCCCGATTGGATAAATCAATAGCAGCGCAGCCATTGGCTCCCGCTGCTGTCAATCAAATTTAATGATGTGGCACCGGGGGGCAGGGCTGAGTCCTGCATTCTATGTGAATGGGCACAGATGCGGGACTCGGGAGCACACCCACACGGGTGTCCACTAAGGAGAGCACTTCTCCAATGTGGACACTCGATGCAGGGAGGAGCCACCGTGGGACCACAGAAGAGGATGTTCGGGGCCACTCTGTGCAAAGTTTACAACCCCTTTAAGACTTCATGCACACTGGACTCTTTTTTTTACAGCTGCTGTTTTTTGGCTTCAAACGTTTTTTTTTCTGCGGTCAATAAACTCCCCATCATGTTATCCTGTGTGTCCATGCACACATAGGCTGTTGTCAGCAGTTTTTGGCAGAGGCGATTTCTAGATGGAAAAACGCCCCAGAACTATTTGGTTTTGAGAGGAGTTTTTCAGCTGTAAAAAGCTCTAACTCTGAAAAAAGCTTAAAACAGCTTAAAAATGCCCAAAACATTTTATTGGAGTATAGTTTTGCTAAAAAACGCTACAGCTAAAAAAAAAAAAAATCTCCCCAAAAAAAAACGCTCCTACAAAAACGCTGAAAAACTCACTCTACAGCTACAGCTTTCTACAGCTAACGTTACCGGCTTTTTTTATAACTTCCAGTGTACATGAGGCCTAATACAGAGAATGCCTCAACATAAAAAAAACTTTCTTTACAACCACTTTAAAGCGGAGGTCCACCCTAAAATGGACCTTCCGCTCATCGGAACCCTCCCCCCCTCCGGCGCCACAATTGGCACCTTTCAGGGGGGAGGGGGTGCAGTTACCTGGATAATCCAGGTAACTGCATCCACTTCCGGGATAGCTCTCTGCGGAAAGGGGCGTAGATTACGCCCCTTTCCGCAAGTGCCTGTCCCCTTCCGCAAGTGCCCCGCTGCCTGCTGGGAAACACACAGATCCCAGAGGCAGCGGGGACCGTCCTTATTGCGCAGCGCAACTCGCGCATGCGCAGTAGGGAACCAGGAAATGAAGCCGAAAGGCTCCATTTCCTGATTCCCATACCCAAGATGGCGGGGGCAGCACCCGAGTGACGATCTACAGATCGGCTTCGGGTGCCGACATCGCGGGCGCGCTGGACAGGTAAGTGTCACTATTTTAAAAGTCAGCAGCTGCAGTATTTGTAGCTGCTGGCTTTTAAAAAAAAAAAAAAACGCGGAGTCCCGGTGGACTCCCGCTTTAAGTATAAGATGAAAAACATGATTCTCATTAACCCATGTATACATATGGCCACAGTGTGGGAAGTAAATATAAGAATACATTGGTGTGACACGGTCTAACCCAATAGGGCCTAAAATATATTTTTAATTTTAAATATTTGAAATAGATTTCTTCTATCCATAGATTTACAAAACAACATGGCTTGTTATTTTAGGGGGAGAATAGACTCCTCCCAAGGAGGATATATATTATTCCCTAGGGGACTACAATCTCACTGCTTGTCCGAATCATGGTATGTGCTCGGACCTGGCCTGTGTTAGCCCTTGTACACACGGTCAGACATTCCGACAACAAAATCCGTCGGATTTTGTCCGAAACTGGTGTTGCATACACACGGTCGGACAAAGTTGTCGGAAAATCCGAGCGGAATTCTCTACAAACGATCAGACTTTGTCCGATCGGATCATGTTGTCGGAAAATTTTATAGCCCAGCTCTAAAACTTTGTCGGTCGGATTATTATGTAGCCCACACACGGTCGGATTATCCGACAACACGGTCCGATCGGACATTTTCTATCGGAATGTCTGACCATGTGTACAAGGGCTTACAGTTTCCAAAAAAGTTTCCCTGAAGGACTGAGGCCTCTCTGCAAAAGATATTCCTTCCTGTCCCCTATAAGTAACAAGTCGTTTTGTAAATCTATGGAAAGGAGAAATATATTTTAGATATTCAAAAAATAAAATTATGTTTTAGGCCTTAGCCCTTGTACACACGGTCAGACATTCCAACAACCAAATCCGTCGGATTTTGTCCAAAACTGTTGCTTACACAGTCGGACAAAGTTGTCAGAAAATCCGATCGTACTTAACGTGATGGCGTTATTTCGTTAGGACGGGACTACGTTCAGGCTAGTAGCCAATAGCTTTGGTCTAGGAATTTGATCTGAGCATGCGTGGCACTTTGTCCAATCGGAAATCTCTACACATGATCGGACAACACGGTCCTATCGGACATTGTCCATCGGAATGTCCGACCGTGTGTACAAGGGCTAAGTGGGTTAAATGTGTGGTGAGGAGAGTGCGTCAGCCCAAAGTATTGTTACACATTATGTCTACATAATTTCATTCCGACGCAAACATTTGTTGATCACTTTTATTGTTTAAAACAAAATAAAAAAAGAAAATACAGCAACAGTGTTAATCGTAATCTCACTTTCAACTGATCTTTCACAAACAGTTTATACAATAATTTATGTCATAATTATGTCTGCCCAAGAAGACCTTGCAATTCCGTGCCTTAGAATTCAATGCAGGGTTCTTTGCAGAGAAAGGTAAAAAAAAACATACATAAATGCAGCATATAAGAATTCACATAAAAATAAGGAGCATGTTTTCAGTCCAGCCAGAAAAGGTATCTATCTGTGCATATTAATAAATTATCCTTTGCTAAGCTTGGTCACACACCACAGAAAGAGCGAGATGTCACACGGATTTATGAATAAAGAAAGCACCAATGTGTTTGGACTAGGCAGTAACCCAGTCTAAACATGTTCCTAAACTTGGTGTCTGAACTCTAAACACATTCTTAAACTATGCGTTCCAGCTCTGCTGGGAGTCATAGGGTTACAATGATAGAATCATGACTCTGAGTCACAAGAAATCCTATGACTTGAGTTTTTCATGGTACTTATGTGTTTCCAATTACATCTCACAGTGGAAATGTAAGACACAGTCTGGCTTTGAGATGAAAAACAATAGTCGTCTTTTTTTTTTTTTTTTTTTTTTTTTAGTTCCATTTTCTTAGGTTAACCTTTTTGGTTCAAAATAATCCAAAAGGCCAGCAAGAATATATGAGATGTCTAATGCAATATGTTTCACTTATATTTAAAAAGAAAGGGTGTGTTCAAAGGCACCCAGGACAAGGCATTTATTACTAAAGCAGTTTGAATCTGCATAGAATTTGTACCTATAAGGCCACATGCACACTAGATGTTTAGCCCCTGTGCATCCAATCCTGGTATTTTTGTGCGTGAGGCACAAGTGCAGTGTCCAGCCCTGATAATAGCAGCCTGTCAAAGTCCATGGAAACTGGACAGGCTTGAATATTGTACTAAGAGGTACTTACATTTAGGGCCCTATGTGTTCAGTGACGTATATCTGGAATGGAGGTATTCGTCACAGGGCATAGAAGTACATGGCCCTAAATGAGTGTACAGGGCTAAGCCCTGTTTGGCCTCTGCATACTTTAGCCTGCCATAAACTTTGACAGGCTGCAGGCAACAGGGCTGGGTGTTGCGCCTGTGCCCCCGGAGCACACTAAATGCTGGGATTGGACGCACATGGGCTAAACACTCATGTGTATATGGTCTAACTCAGTGCCCAGGAATGAATTGATAACATGCATACATGTGTACCTAATATGTAAACAAATGCTTCCTCCAACACGGTGAGGACTGCATTTTCATAAATATTAAAATAATAATAAAAATACTAGTACAGTACATGTTTTGAAATGTTTGTGAAGCAATTGAGAGAATCATAGCATTGTGTGCAAAACCCCCTCTCAATATAGAAAAAGTTCATGTTACAGTGAACAATGATGTACCATTGGAACACTGAGCTATAGATCAAATCTTTAAAACAACTGTTCGAAATAAAATGATTCATGTTAATGAAATGTGCGGAGAAAAATACCAGCATTGGTATTTTTATAAGTTAAATCCCTTTTCTCCTACACAAAAATAAAATCATTTGAAGTGTGCAAGAGGCAGTGCAAGTAAACAGATGCATACTTTTCTGTCTTGTGCCATACGGGAGGTGCTTCTTTAAAACAAGAAATCTTCTCCATCATGCGCACACACTTTAGTGCAAATTGTGCTGGTCAGTAAAGTACAAGTCCCACGATGCATTGAGTGTATTACTTTTCCTTTGCATCCAGCAGTTCATCTTTCTTACATAGCTCAGGTTGCTATTCCCGGTCCTGTCACAAATGTCCAGATGCCAACAGTAAATTCTTCAGGAGTAATTTCCAAGTTTGGAATGACTTGCCTAATTTAAATAGTACACATAGTGCACATTGCAAAAGTTCTTTCATAAACTGTTCCACTAAAACAGGTTTACTTTCGAAGATGTTCACTCTTTTTATGTTTCATGTAACAGGAATCCACATCACAAGTCTTTCTGCTCACATTAAATGAAGAAAGGCACATATCTAGCACTGTAATGGCAGTGAGGACACCATGATCAGCAATAAGCACCATCACAATTATACAATCCCTCAGTCTTTGGTTAGTCTAGTGTAGGTCATGGAAAATATCATCTCCGTGGAATAGGAGGTCTTAAGGCAACTTTCTGAAAAAAAAAAAAAGGTTCAAAGTCATGGAAATGCTATTGAGTGAATATCTTAAAAGTCATACATTTACCAGGTCCACCTTTGATCTGACTTGCAAGTTTGAATATAAATTGTATTTTTAAATATGATTTTTTTTTAAATGCATCAACCCCTACACACCCACTTGTGTGCAGGTCCTAACCCAGGACACCAAGCATATGGGCTTGTATCACTATAAAAAGGAGTGTGTATCAATATAAAATCCAAAAATATACATATACAATGTAAATCCAAAACATACTGTATATAAAGTCTAATAAAGTGCAAAAACTCTTATGAAAGTGTCCAGTGCTGTAAATACAAAATTCTAAATATAGATCAATAAAATGTCCTGTGAAAAATAGTGTCCATGCAAGGATGATCCTTATTTCTGTGATGTCAATCATCCATTATTTTTCTTCTCCTTGGGATTGGCTTGGTATTGAGTGGATGGTGGAGTGTCAATAGTAAAAGTTCCAAACAGGGATCGGTTGAGTCTGGATAGGGGGTGGCTTCCTGGCTATACATCTCTATGGGTTTTTTTGCTGGTCACATTCGTTTGCCAGCATTATGCATATCGTTCTGGTGCTTTGACATAACTGGTGGTGGAGCACACTTGTGGAGGCGAAGCATGAAAAATAGTGGATGATTAGCATCATGGAAATAAGGACCATCCTTGCACGGGCACTACTTTGCACAGGACAATTTATTGATAAATGATATTTTGAATGTTTTTACTTACAGCAATGGACACTTTCATAGGAGTTTTTGCACTTTATTGGACTTTATATATTTTTTAGAATTTACATTGTATATGTATATTTTTGGATTTTATATTGATACACATTTTTTGTGATGGCGCTGTCCACTTGACTTTTAGTTTGTTTTTGATCACTGTATTATTGATACAGTGATCAAAAACAAACTAAAAGTCAACAGCACTTGCACTATTCACACAAGAAAACCATAGGGAAAAAAAGTTATATTATACTTACCTTTTCCCGACTTTCGTGGTTCAGGCATGATGTCATCCTCCTGCCAATGAGATTTGTACTGTTTCCCCAGAACTCACAATATGCAGCATAGCATTAGGAGTGTCTGTTCAGTGAGATTTGAACAACATTCCCAAGGTCTTGTCGGTAGGAGGATAACATCGCCCTTGCATATGCATTGCCGGCAGAAGTCAGGGTAAAGGGCAAGTATATTACATAACTTTTTCCCCCTACAGGTCTTTTATAAAACTTTTTCGGCTACATTTTAGCAAAAGGGTCCCACTTTAAAAGGAAGCTTAACTATGCACAATTTTTCTTCAAACTGATAACTTAGCTCAAATGCGGTAACAGAAAATCAAAGCATTTGTACTTAGAATGGATACAAATTACAGAAAAAAAGCGAATAAGCAGTTCTATTAAATAAAATAAAAAGAATTACAAACAAAGCAGAGAACAAAAGAAAGCAAAGTAAACAAATAATAAAATCTCCTTACTGTCTAAGGTGCCTACAGACATAAGTGAACATTCTCCCAGTCCAGTAATTTAAGGTGAGATTACGGAAGTCAGCTCAGGAGGAAGAATAGATTTTCCCCCCCAAGAAAAACCAATGCATTCCTTCTCCCTGCTCTATGGCCACAAACAAGTATGTTTTCCTGATGTAAATATACATTTCAGAACAATAGAACAATTCCGTGGCTGGATGGTCCCCTAGGGCCATCCAACATCTAGTGAGCCATCCAACATCTAGCTAACTTTAATAATTATTAGAGACCAGTGCAGAGACTTTTTTTGGAACACAGCCAGTTGTGAGGAAGCCTGAACACAGTATCTTTCAATATTAAAAAAAACAACCATCTATCAGTTTCACTACTTTGTTTGACTTTTCTGAGCCATGTAGACGAAAAGAATTTTCCATGGTAGAATAAACACAATTACATCATGTACGAGTAAAAATAACTCTCATACCAAGTTAACTATACCATCACTGATGGGGGCTGTACACTATGCTGGCATACAGAAGTGTCTGGGAAGGAGCTTTAAACTTGTCACGTCTAACAAAAGTAAGAATGTTTAGCATGGACATGTTACAGAGCCTAGCAGTTTATAAGCTAAAGCAATTAGACATTTATTAGTCTGAACCACATGGCTAAAATGTATGGCTCGGAAGCAAACATTTGTAATCTTTTAAACTGTAGACATTACAAGCATGAAAGAATTATTTTAGTGCCATTATTCTTAAGAATGTACTGTTTTCACTTAAAACTCACATGCATCGGATGAGGGGTAGTTTTCAGAGCTGATGGTTTCAACGGTGGTAACGGAGCAGAGGCAGATGGCTTCTGTTTTAGTTCCTAGAAATACAATAGTGACCTTTAAAACAGCGTTTGGTAACTATGTATCTAACTATGGAATCTACTGTATGTATTATGTGTAAAAGAGTAAGCCTTTCCCTCTCTAAAAAAAAACGGGTATACCTCTAAGGTGAAAAAAAAAGATCTCCAGAAAGGGCCAGATTATTCCCAAATGACCAAACCTTCTTTTATTTGGCCAGACTACCATTAGCAAATTCTCACCAACTGTGGGTGACTAATGTAGATGCTAATCTGCTGACTAGCTAGAAAACACAAATTCTATTAGCACGAATTCTATAATTCTAGAAGCATAAACATTTTAATTTACCTGCACACTATTGACTGATTTTTCTTTAAAAAGAAAAACTGTATATATTCAATATTTTATTTCTATTCGTGCTT
Source organism: Lithobates pipiens (assembly GCF_037356315.1). NCBI lineage: Eukaryota > Metazoa > Chordata > Amphibia > Anura > Ranidae > Lithobates > Lithobates pipiens. The sequence goes on along the minus strand of NW_027507787.1, from coordinate 128,657,794 downwards.
TCTTGGGCCAAGGCTGGGCCACTAATTTGACATGAAAACCAAGTAAACGGTAACCTGATATGTATTAGGACCTAAAAGTAGAACTGAAGCCAAAACATTTTTTTCATTTTGGATAGAACATGAGAGGCTTATAACCCCTGTCAGGTTTTTTGCCATCTATATCCCATTGGAGATATTTCCTGTCTTATTGCCACAACAGGGAGTGAGGGGGGAATCCCTGGTAGTCACCAGAGTCACTGGAAATAGTGTCCCCATTGGAAGATTTTTCCTTCATTGTGGTTGTGGTTATCTCCCTTTGTTGTGGTTACCACTCGAAATTCCTTTCACATTCACCGATAATGTCACCAGGAAAAATAGAGGGTGAATATCCCAAACAGGTGTTCTAATCCCTCTCCAATCTCAAATTTAAAAAATGTTTTTCTTTCAGTTGTACTGTAAACATTATGTATTTCATTACCCGACTTATTTATTGTAACCAATCCCTCTCTAATTCCTATATTTATAATTTTAAAATCATGTAGACCAAAATAAAAAACATATGTAACAATACAAGTCTGTATGGAAAAATATTGGTAAATGATAAACCTCATAATATTTTGTAAGGTGTAAGATAATTACCGGTTTGGGTTTCAGCATTGGCAATGGTTTGGTTGGGGGTGTTGGTTTCTAGAAAAAAAAAAAAAGTATAACATTTCAAATACCTACTCCCAGCGGTGCTAATTAGGACAACTGAATAGATGTGCAGACATGTAACTGTTAATGTAAAATTGGCCATACAGGATTCATTTTTTTTTTTTTGGTTCAACCATTGGCTTAAAGGAAATAAATGAGCCGATTCCTCCATCCACACATTTGAGGTGGATGAGGGAATCTTCCCCACTTTGGTATTGTTTTCAGACAATGGTTAGCCTTCCCCGCCATCAGAATACAATGATCAGTGTTGCCGGCTATAGCCAGTGGCACTGATTGTTTGGGAAAAACTTAAGAGGCTAGTTGTACACAAGTTGATCAACAGATCAACTGTGTACAACCAGCCTGCCCATACATTGATCAAAATTTATCAGGTCAATGCTGGACCAGCCGAATTTTGATCCACGTATGGCTGGCATAACTCTTCTCACTTGCAGTCATGCTTTAATAAAGTCATAGACCTTAAACTCTGATTGTGCTGTTGACTGCAGAAATATCTCTTATGTTAAGTTGCAATTCTATTATTATTTTTGAATTGTCTGAACACATATTTGTGCCAGTGGAGAAGATTAGACAGCCAACGGGAGCCACAGTCTGAAATCTTGTATTTGGGCAAGAAAGTCCATCTCAGACAACTATTTGTTGAATCATGACTGGCTAGTGTCTGCTGCTAACCAAAAACAAGACAAATGTCATTAAACCTACTAAATTCAGATAACAGATATATGATGCCTGTGAGAATTGTAAGTTAGTATGTGTATGTACTGGGCTTCATACAAAGCATCTGCTAAAAGAGAAGCAATATTACAATATCACTAACCGGTGGTTTGGCTGGTGGTAATACAGCTCCGCCAGGAGGTCCAGGTGGGACTACTGGAGGTTTTGTCACCTGAAAAGGCAATAGAAAATAATCAGATTCTAATGTGCTTTTACAATCCTTGTTAGTACACATTATTGTAAAATATTTGTGTTGTTAAAAATGTAAACAAAAAACTGGAAGCAAATTTTGGTAACCACTGCTCAATTAATGCATCAGCAGTGATGCGGGAATTCTTCCTGCTGAGCCATTGTCTTCTCCCGTTGGGGGGAAGTGTTTATTGCCGGCAGCTACAGCAGGCACTAGAGATAATCACAGGAAAAACTCAGCATGCTGGTTGTGCCCACGTTGATCCATTGATTAACTTGGTACATTCAGTCTGCCCATACACTGTTTGAATCTCGGCTGGTACAGCAGGAATTTGATTCCAACTGTGTATGGCCTGCCTTAAGCTGACCATTGTGTTTTCATGCAAACAGTCACAGGAAGGTAATTTGTCAGAACATTTTATAATGCTATCAGGGGCTATACAAATTTCATATGAAAGCTCTTAGAAATTTTGTTCATTTGTCGTTGCAATGATGCAAATTTAAACATTCCATTTAGGGATAGATGGAAGTGAATACAATTCCAAATATTAATCATATGTATAGCAAGAACGTTTTCAATCAGATAAGAAATTAGAAAAATGTTCCATTCTTCTTTCATTTCCCTCATTCCTGTAGTCAAAAAGATTGATGATTTGACCACACCTTCCATTAGAAAATCAAACTTTTTTAAAACCATGGTTTTAGAACTAAATTGTAGCAGTATATGGCCTAGCATTAAAAAAAGAGTTAAAGTGTCCAATAATATCTGCATTGCTGTGTCTTCCAGCTAGCAATGGTGCCCTTTATATCTTGTATGAGCGTCAATGAGAAGGGAAATGACAAAAAATATCCCTGACATGGCCACAGACAGAAACAAACAGCTCTGGAAACGTTTGTAAGAGGTATTGAATTTTCATCCCCAATATCAGTAAAGGTTGATCTAGTGTATAAAGGTCCGGTAATGTTTCCTTTTCGGTTGCCCTATATTGGGAGACCCTGGGGTTTACAATTCCCCCCAATAAAGTCTAATCAGAGTGCCCAATCAATGGTCAACAATTTCACATAAATGTTTGATTCATATTGGGGTGATGTTAAACCACCAACACATTTTCGAATTTGCATGTTCATGATATTTTAGGACTCAGTTTAGATTAGACAAGATAACAGTTGTGGCTCATTGTGGTAGCATTAAAACCTGACAGACATTTTAACTCTTCCCCACCACTATTGAAAACTAACAAGAAAACATTTGGTTGGAGTTTGGCTTTGACACCTCTTTATTATCATGCTAACATACAAAAACAATAAACAAATAGGAGCACAATAGTGAAGGAAGTTCCATTCTTATCTTTGACAATCTGGTAAAAGGGGATCTGATGGAACTTTAAGGTATGTAAACACTTTCCGGCAGAAGTATGAGCCGCATCGTTAACTGGGGCTATGAACAAATGCGTTTTAAGTAAAAGAAAAGTTACCTGAGGGGATCTGGGGACAGATATAGGTACTCTTGGTTGGGAAGTCGAGATAAATGAAGGGGTCTGTTAATGCAAAAACAAAACATTTGTCAAATACACAGCCACTGAAAAACAAAAAATGTCCTTTACATAAACCCAAAGTAAACAATTAATGAGATGGGATTTGACACCTTAACTAGACAAGAAAGCAAATGGCTAATTGCTTTACCTGCCAGCTAATGTGTTTACAAATAAAAAATCACTGACATTTCCTATTTTATTAGACATGGCTAAACTAATTAACTAACCTTTTTTTTGGTTTGACTAGAGTTAAGTTGATCATACACTAGTGGAATTTCAGCTGCAAATTTTTGGAGCATTCAATTATCTAATAGTTTGGCAAGGTCAAATTGATGACTGTTTTCATCCACAGCTATGAGAAAATTCAAAGAAGCATTTTGTCATTGAATGGACAAAATCCTGAATGTGATATTTCTTCAGGAAAAATCTGCCATATTGGCAGGGCCATCTTAATGCAGGGGTCTCCAGGTACATGGGGGGGGGGGGGCCCACAATAATCTTGCATTACATCATACTTGCCAACTGTCCCGGATTTGCAGGGACAGTCATGATTTTTACTAAACTGTCCCAATATGGTTGTGTCCTGGAAAGCTTCCCAGAACATATACTGTGCCCCCTTCAGCTCTGGGGAAAATTTATTTGCCAACTGAATCTTCACTTGCAAAGTAAACAGCTTATTTGCCTTTAGTAAATCAACCCCAAAGTTTTTCCATCAATCTCTATATTGTGCAAACATTGCAGCTTCTCAGCTATTTGATCCTTTTTTACTGGTTTAGCCTATACCTCACCTTTTCCGTATCTTCACTGGGAACTATAGTAATAAATGCAGATCGGGAGTCTTGTAAATTAGAGGTGCTTGCGATAAGTTGGGGACGTCCAATCAAGGGACTGGGGGAATCCTTCCTGATGTACAGTTTGTTGCTCATGCTCTCCTGAAACAAAGGGTTTGATAACCCAGAGCCTGACCCGGGTGTAGCCATTCTAGAGAAAAAAAACACAAGAGAATTATAATCCCTGACCTGAGCACTCTCAAACACTACATCTGCAGAAATTGTATTCTTTTCAAATAAATATTACTAATAAGGAGGATGTGCAAACTGGAGAGTTTCCCTTTGGGATTCTGCTCAAATACAGGCAGCTGAAGAACAACAATAATCGCCAACACATGTTCTCTTGTGCAATGTTCTGCAACTCAGATTATACAAACTGCTGCAAGCAAGAATATTCTGTGGTCTTGAATGTTTATGAACTGACTAAGACTTTTCTATATTTATTTTTTTGTCAGTTCTATGCATTTTTCCAGGCAGAACTGAAAGTTCATGCCTGTAGGAAATGTTTTATCCAAATTCCATGCGTTTGTTTTGAATATTCTTCCCATATCTTAAAGCAGATCTCCAAGATAAGCAAATATTGTCTAAATACAAGAGGTACGTGCATTCTTGAATCTTGGTGTGCTTTGTGTTTTAATTGCAATAATCCAGTGTGAAACATTGTCTCTGTGCAGGAACTTCCTGTAATAAAGACCGGTCACTGCTGTTCTCTCACCTTGTGCAGGGTGACTGGTCTTGTATCCACCCCCTCCTGTAGTTTTCTGCAGGCAGCCTGTAGTGGATGGGGCCTGCTAGGCCCATCCCACAGCTCTGCTCTCTGCACAGGCTATATACAGCACAGTGATAATTTTACTGCTGCTTTTACAAGTAATATCTGGATTTATAAAGGTATTTGGTGCACACAAAGTTGAGGCTTCTGAAGACTATATTTAAATGAAAATGTTTGTGCTTGGAGTTCTGCCACTCCTACTAGCTTAGGGGGGTGTATTTTTTTCCATTATCTGTGCCCCTTTCTGATGATCATGTGCTGGTCAGAGCAGATGGAATATTTTGTTCAGTTTCGGGTGCATGCCCATTCAGCTCTGCTTACATGTTCTTCTGCCTTGGCTCAAGTCCCGGCTAGCTGCCTGCCTGCTTATCTCCTTGCCTTTCGTGGTGGAGTGCTCTTCCTCTGCTCCCCACCCAGTAGTAGCCGGGGCCTGGAGAGTAAGACTTGACACTCTGTGAGGCGGGCGGCGGTGACGATGGGCAGAGAGTGGCTGATTGGCGCCATTACCAGTAAAAAAAAAAAATGTCCCCGATTTCATTTAAAAAATCTGGTCACCTTAGCTTAAGAGCCATTTCACACTGGGACGACTTGTCTAATATGAGTGACTTAAGTCACTCCGACTTAGAAACAGGCTCCTGTACTACCTTGGGGGTGACTTGCATTGACTTCTATATAGAAGTCATTTTGCAAGTCACCGCTGCTGTCGTGTGCAGGTTGCCTGAGGCAGGCTCGCTGAAAGTCTTGCTGCCTCAGTGTGAACCGGCTCTTAAGGTTTCTATACATTGGATACATTAAATCACAATAATACTGTTAATTTTGAAAACTGAAATAAACAGCATAAGAAGTCCAGCAGTTGTTAACGTGACTTTTTCAATGCTGACAAGTACATATTACCACCAGTTTCATTTTTTTGTGCATTGGAGGGAGAACACAACTGTAGAAAACCACACCGACCATGAAGCAGGAAATGATCCTAACACAGCTGTAGGAAGTGGCCAGAGAGTGCAGCGGTTGTGGTCCACTGCAGATAATGATGAAACACCATACAAATTCATCTCTAATCTCTTAAAAATATCTGTGCACAGCACAGTAAAGCCTTCTCCTGGTCTAATAGAACAAGAGATTTTACAAGTACTCCACACATAAAGCTGCCAAACTTTGTGAGAACCTTCCTCTCTAACTGCTCTGCAATAATACTACGCTAATTCAAATGACCTGGAATAGCAATTTGACTATTCCATGGTAGCTGCCTCTCAAAAACAAGCAGTTACTACATTTCCTTTCCTGAATAACAATAGTGAATTACTTCAAACTAAGCCTCAGTTCACATTATGAACAGCATGTCAATTGCACAGGCATCACACTGCATTCCAGTTAAATTTACATGCGGTGCGGTTTCAGTGTGGTGCGATATTAACCAATTCATTTTGAAAGGGCTCAAATCGCACTGCATCACACCAAAGCCATGCATACAAAAATTTTGGAATTGCACTTCAACCTGATTGCATGGTACATTTATACCATGTGATCTCATGCAGGCAAACGCACTGCATGTGCGACCTGTCTTTGGGGTGTCATTAAGATTGCACTGACACCCGTTGCGGATCGCAAGGGCAGTGCAATTTGAATGCGGTGTGGCAAATTTGCACGGATCGTAGGGTTGACAGTTACAGGTGCTGGCACTGGTAACATCTACATAGCAGGTGAGGTTGAAAAAAGAAACAAGTCCATCAAGTCCAACCTATGTGTGTGATTATATGTCAGTATTAGATTGTATATCCCTGTATGTTGTGATCATTCAGGTGCTTATCTAATAGTTTTTTGAAACTATCGATGTCCTCTCTATGAGACCACTGCCTGTGAAAGGGAATTCCACATCCTTGCTGCTCTTACAGTAAAGAACATTTTTAACTTTGTTGGTTGCAGGACTTGGGAAAGGTAACAAATTCCCACAGAACATTAAAGACTAGTTTAGGTTGCAAAAAAACAAACATATATGCAATATAAGGACATATACTAAGAGCAAACAAAGCAACTTAAGGACTCATACTTCTGGCAATTGTCTAATAGAGTATGATTTTGTATATTGTAATCAATAAATTGTCATAAAGCAGCAACATAAAAAGGCAGTATGTCCTCAACCCCACAATCCTGTCGTTCTTTTAATAGTTCTTATTGGAACATAAATACTTTAGAGCAGCTGAATGTCCTTGATTTGCATTTAAATTGCAATCGAATTCTTATCTTGTATGCAGCTCTCAGAATACCAATTAAAGGAAATATCAAGAAAATAAAACTGCCAAAATATTCATACTGTATAAATAAAGGGCCCTCTACCACACATTTCTTGGGGACAACAAAATAACTCCCATTTGGACATCTATTTTAAATTTCACCAAGACATATATCAAATCTTGACAAAGCTTTCACCTTTTCTGTGGAAATTTCCTTTGTCTCCTTCTGTAGTAGAACATTGCTCCAGCAACTATTACCGCAAAAACACAAACTGCGACTAGAATTCCAACAATGAGAAGTCCTCTATTCTGATCTGTAGAAAAAAAAAAGAAGAAAGTGACTATGTCTTTTGTTTCTTAGCAGAGAATGAGGGCAAGCCAGTATCACAGAGATAAGACAAATGTCAGAGTGTTTTACGGATTGCTACCTGCAGAGTTTTCTGTAAATTTGTGGTCACAGTATGGTGGTGCCCAACCAGGGTCACAATGACACTGTCGCTTATGGTTACAGACCTATAAAAAAACAAAACAAAAAAAAAACACACACATTTGAGATTTTCAGGTTTATTATTGTGGTGCATAATTCAGTTGAATATTACAACATAGTACTACAACGCCATCTCACAAGACTGAAAACATCATTATAATTATCTCCTCACTTTAGAAGCATGTGTAAGGCCTGGACCCTTGAGTACTGTTGAACGAAGCAAGACTAAGCCCTTGTACACACGGTCGGAAATTCTGACCACAAAAGCCGTCTGATTTTTTCAGACGGATTTTGTCTGAAACTGGTGTTGCATACACGCGGTCGGACAAAGTTGTCGAAAAATCCAATTGTTCAGAACGTGATGACGTTTGTTCATTCTGACGGGACATCGTTCAGCCTAGTAGCCAATAGCTTTGTTCTCGTACTTTGACCTGAGCATGCATGGCAGCTTGGCCGATTGGAATTCTCTACAAACATTCAGAAAAAGTCTGATCGGGTTTTGTTGTCGGAAAATTTGAGATTCTGCTCTCAAATTTTTTCCGTCGGAATTACGGAAAAAGTCCGATAGAGCCCACACATGATCGGATTTTCTCGCAATATAATCAGATCTAACCGTTTCCGTCGGAATTTCCGACCGTGTGTACAAGGGTTTAGGCCAATTTCACACTGGGGCATTGCGGGCGCTGGCAGCCGAAAAAGGGTTAAAACCGACCGCAGAGCGCCCGTTGCAGCACCGCTTTGCAGGTGGGTTTGCAGGGCTGCCCCACTGTTTTCTATGGGAAGGGGCGCTTTAGGAGCGGTAAATACACCGCTCCTACAGCTCTCCAAAGATGCGGCTTGCAGGACTTTTTTGACCGTCCTGCAAGCGCACCGCTCCAGTGTGAAAGCCCTGTTTCAGAGCGCTTTGCAGGTGCTATTTTTAGCGCTGTAGTGCCTGCAAAGCGACCCAGTGTGAAAGGGGCCTAACTGGGAGAGAGTCCAAAGATCCACTCAAGGACTACGCATGCAACATTAAATGCTTCAGTTCCTACCTAACCCTTGTGGAATAGGGAATTTACTTTTTACTTTAGCAAAAACTTTGTCATTTTTGGGAAAGGCAAGCCTTTCTTTTGGCAATATTGCCAAATATTTTTTTATTTTCTATGCATTTGAAAGGCAAAAAAATTGACCTGCACAGGTGTTCCATACACCTTCCTGCAGGCAGTCTCATTGATATCTATAGGGACACAGTAGCCGCACAATCATAAACACTGCTCCCAATCTTTGCAGATGCAGGTGAATAGCCCCAAAACACAGACAGAGTGCATTCAGGACCAAGCAGCTGCACACCCGCAAATGTCAAATTGGGAGCAGTGGCTGTGTCCGTGCAGCCAATGCGTCCCAATAGAAATCAATGGGACTGCCTGCATGGGGATGCATTGAACATTTGTGCATCCCTGTGTAAACATAGCCCTACCATGGTGTATGCATTGATACGCCCCTACAGCAATGTTATTTTAAAATAAAGGCCTTTTACAATTTTGCTAAATTTTATTCATTGTGACACAAGGAAAACAAATAAAAAAGTTTATAAGTAGAAATTAGCAAGAATAATAATAATAAATGGTGAAAAGGAAGAAGATACATTAGAACTGATTAGGGTTACCCAAGGTTTACCATAGGGGTTAAATAGAAACATACACAGAAGTTAAATGGAATATATTTACACACCCCTCTGTTGTTGCACTTTGCAGAGCAGTTCTTGTCTCCATACACGGACAAATTCTGGCATTCACCTTCAAAGCAGACCTACGACAAAAGAATACTAACTGTTGGTGAGTTGTTAACTACACTTGAGATATATATATGGCACTTTCCTAGATCAATAATATTAAAACTATTACATTCAAAGTCATAAATTAAAATCATAATTGTAGATAAATTACAACTTGAATGTGTGCTTGGTTTGTAGAAAGAATTAAATTTGCACATATATATAATATATCAAAGCTGCTCCTTCTGATAATTAAACCAATCACAAATTCAAAATTAAATAGTTACATAGTAGGTGAGGTTGAAAAAAGACACAAATCCATCAAGTCCAACCTATGTGTGTGATTATATGTCAGTATTACATTGTATATCCCTGTATCTTGCGGTCGTTCAGGTGCTTATCTAATAGTTTCTTAAAACTATTGATGCTCCCCGCTGAAACCACCACCTGTGGAAGTGAATTCCACATCCTTGCCGCTCTTACAGTAAAGAATCCTCCACGAAGTTTAATGTTAAACCACTTTTCTTCTAAGTTTAATGAGTGGCCACGTGTCTTATTAAACTCCCTTCCGCGGAAAAGTTTTATCCCTATTGTGGGGTCACCAGTATGGCATTTGTAATTTGTAAATTGTAATGTATTTATCATTATGGTTTGAATTTATGACTTTCCTAGATCAGTAAGAGCACTGAATGCTAGAAGTGTTAAACATCTTACCATTCCCATGCCACACTTTGTGCCAGTTGGCACCATTCCAGGGTCAGCTGTTACTCCACTTTCCTGATCAGACAGTTCAGCCACTTTACACTCCTGTCCACCATGTAATTTTATCACATACTTGTTGTTAGTTATAGGGAATTCTGCTCCCCTTACACAGTGTATTCGACCACATTTGACATCCCTGTAAAATAACAATGGCAACTGTATTATTCATTACTCTTGCTCATCGCTTTTGCACATACATCAAAAACACACACACACCTGCACACTTATGCCCTGTACACATGGTCGGACTTTCCAACAGAAAATGTGCGATCAGACTGTGTTGTTGGAAATTCCGATCCTGCGTGGGCTCCATCTGACTTTTTTGAAATTCCGATCGTGTGTATACAATTCCAACGCACAAAGTGCCACGCATGCTCAGAATAAATTACGAAACAAAAGCTATTGGCTACTGGCCTCTTTATAGTCCTAGTGTATGTGTTGTACGTCACCTCGTTCTGAACGGTTGGGTTTTCTGACAACTTTGTGCGACCGTGTGTATGCAAGACAAGTTTGGGCTTAAAATTCGTCAGAAAAAATCCGCTGGATTTTGTTGTCAGAATGTCCAACCGTGTGTACAGGGCATTAGAGCAAATAATGGTAGTTTTACTAGTACATGAATTCATATTTCACTACTGTGCGGTCCTAAATATTAGAAAAACTGTTAAAATGTTATATCAGTTAGCGGCAATGGCTCCTTAGTCACAACTACTATCACAAGATATGTAGGATCTCTGTTTTTCCTGTATCTTATAAAGGATAATACACTGTATACTCACTTTGTTTTACAGCTACTGTATCCATTCTCTGTCTTTTTGCAATGCAAGTGCTTATTGCCATGAACATTGCTCCTGAAGCAGTCATCAGGTGCAACCTGAGCATCTGGAAGAAAATATTGCCTTGTCAGTTAAACTGTTTATTACTGGAAGGTCATACAAACTTTGAATGTCATGGGCCCAGGAACTGATCCATTAAAATTCTGGTATCATGTACACAGTCATGGATCAGAAAAAGATCGTAGAATTCAGCCAAAGTCTGGATTTATCAGCATACTTAAAGTACATTTTCACCATGCTCCTGGGTCCATCCAGCCATGCTGAAAGCAAACAGCTAAGCCCCAGTGACAATGTCACCCTATATAAGATGCATATTGAGTACAAATATGTAATAAAATATCACACAATGTAATGCAAAAGTACATGATTCCAAAACATTTAGTTAACAAGGTTTTATTTTACAGACTATGGTGCATTGCTTTTTTGCTCATGAGATAAAGGTCTATATGTTTATATTGTCCTTTATATGTATATTATATGTACAGCTGTATGTATATTATATGTACAGCTTTTTATTACAAAACCAGTACTGAAGCCCATATACTAGGACACCAGGATGAAAGATTTGCTAGGTATTCTCTCAGTACATATGTCTTTTATAAGCTAGTGATCATACCTGATCCCCAGAGAGTCTTACAGTGCTGACCAAGGGATGGACATAGTCCATTATAACAGTAACCATTGCCGGAAGAACAAGAAATCCCATTCTCCTGAAAGGCATCCTCCGGACATTGAGCAGAATTTCCTGTGCAATATTCTGGTAGATCACACTCTCCCTTTCTCTTGCGGCACATTTCCCCAACTGGACGAATCTGACAAAAAGCAGCAGTGAGAATCATTTACATGCCCTATCAAATGTCAAGGAAACATAAATTTTGCAGAAGAAATCATACTAATAATTTAACAATGATCCAATAAAACATTATATTAGCTTGAAATATGTACCTTGCACTGCCGACAACACTCTCCTTGTGCACACTCTGCTCCCTCTTTCAGTTTGCATGTTGTGGCATTACAGCATGGGTTAGTACATTCCTGTAAATTCAAACAAAATAATAATGCATTAATATATTATTTTCTTTAGCATAGTAAAGTGGATTTACCAAAGGATGTGAGAAATCCCTGATTAGGTATTTCATCTGCACATGATTGGATAATGGGAACCTTTTATTGTGTAAACATACTCAAATCCTTAAGTAAAAACAGCTTCATTGAGTTTACACAAACTCTCTTAGGCCTTGTACACACGGTCGGACATTCCGACAACAAAATCCGTTAGATTTTGTCCGAAACTGGTGTTGCATACACACGGTCGGACAAAGTTGTTGGAAAATCCGATAGTTTGTAACGTGATGACGTTTTTTAGTTACGACGGGACTACGTTCAGGCTAGCAGCCAATAGCTTTGGTCTAAGAATTTGATCTGAGCATGCGTGGCACTTTGTCCGATCGGAATTCTCTACAAACGATCGGACAAAGTCCGATCGGATCATGTTCTTGGAAAATTTTATATCCAGCTCTCAAACTTTGTTGGTCGGACATTCCGACGGAAAAAGTCCGATGAAGCCCACACACGGTCGGATTATCCAACAACACTGTCCGATCGGACATTTTCTGTCGGAATGTCCGACCGTGTGTAGATCCTGTTCCTTTAAAGCATGAACAACAGCGCAGTGCTTGTGCTGTGTTATTTGGCCCTTTCTATCACCTGAAATACCTGGCTGATCCTGCCTGGATCTGCCCCCCCCCCCCTGTAAACTGACCACGGATCATCATAGCTGCTGAGTCCTGACACAGTGGTCAGTTTACGTGCCTCCATCATCTACAACTCTCCTCTGTCCTCCTCTCCCCCCTCCCTCCCTGCCTGTCAGCTTCAATTGCTCCCCGGCCCTCATTTCCTGCTGCTATCATAACTTAGTGCACATGCTACAATCCCCTCTGTTATAATGATTTGCCCCAGTGTATGTGTTTTGTAAAAAATACGGCACTATATATCTTATTTTATAGTGCCGCTCAGCGCTCACGTAACCGGTCGCCTCTCCTCTCCTGGCAGATATCAGCAGGGGATTCTTGACCTCACCCACTTTGTTGTCAGATCAAGAGAGAGAAGAGAGGTGGCCGGTCACCTGAGTGCCGAGTGGCGCTATAAAATAAGGTATATAGCGGCATATTTTTTACAAAAAAAATACGCTGGGGCAAATCATTTATTTTAACAGAGGGGATTGTAGCACGAACACTAAGTGGCTTAACAACCACTTTAATTTGTGGTATGAAGTAACATTTCTCATTCTTCAGGTAACTATGAATATGAAACAAAAGTATCAAATTTGCTAATTTTCAGTTTTCCTTGGATGGTCTGTAACACAAGATCCAACATCAGTACGTTCTCTCTACACACAATGGACCTCAGCTGATTACTTTCCCAAGTGATAATTTTGCTATCCATGTCATAATAGAGATATTTTCTAGAATGTCCAAAGTGTCTCTCTTTGTTTAAAGTGGAACTTCACTCTCTCAATCAATATTGACTTGTTTAAACTTTTTGTTACTTCCCGGTTTCCAGGCCTAGGAAAATTGTGCCATGCATCCCAGAGGTCTTCAGGAGAGCAGGATGGGTTGTGTCAGCTAAGTACACCCTCCTGCCTGCGTACCCAAGCTAAGGGCAGATGGATTCCAGGAAGTAAATGCTACATGAATTGTCAGTTCTTACACAAGATAGCCACAACCATTTTTTTTTCAAAGTGATTTCTAAGCAAAATGAAGCCTGGAGGCATGGATAGATGGGTGAGTTTGCTTTGAATTCTATATAGAAAAACTTTCTCTACTGCAGGATCCTCCCAACCCTGCCACCCCACCACCTTATTTTTACCAAATCTGATCCCACCAAGCAACATGCTTGAGAGCAGTGTGTCTCACCACTGTCTCCCTCCTCATTGGGCAGATTGATAGCAGCGAAAGCCATTGAATCCCACTCCTATCACTTAAATCCAGTGATGAGTCCTGCTGTCTATATCAATGGATGCAGCAGCGGGGCTCAGGAGCGACCGTGCATGAGTTTCCCATTGGGGGCACCAGCAAGAGAGGAGGAGCCAGGGGCGCCAGCGGGGGGGGACCCAAGAAGAGAAGGATTGGGGCTGATGTGGGCAATTCTATTGCACAGAGCAGGTAAGTATAGACATAGTTGTTTAAAAAAAAAAAAAAAAAAGAATCCTATACAACCACTTTAAATAGTGTTCATTGACTTGTGGAGACTATAAAGTGTTGTAATTAGAGATTCTAAAGGTATAAGCTGACAATTTATGCAGTTAAATAAATATCTAATTGCCTAAAGTCTTAAATTTTTCTTTCTATATGAGTCACGCTCATATCACACAATAAAAATCTCAGTGAATAGGATGCTTTATTGTATATGAATATTTTTGTGAATGTATACATTCAATAGTTGTATATATATATATTTTGGGAATGCATGTAGATGTTACCTCAGGTGTTCCGCAGTCACATTCTTCCCCACTCTCCACAAATTCATTTCCACACACTGGACCCCCAAACAGCTGGGTGCTATCAGGGACATTGAATAGACAGGTAGGGCTAGCATCCCTAAGGAAAGTTTGTAGATCTTGTCGGCTGCAGCTGCTGAAAATCTTGGGGTACACTATACTGCATATCAGAGGACATAAAAACAAACAAACTTAAGAGTTAATTGCAGACAATATGAAAGTTACATTGCAGGTACACACACTTGCAATGCAAGGAATATTAAAAACACAGACATTTATGTCAGTACTTACCCAACACTCTTTGACATGACACAGCCTCCTTTGTCCCTGGTGACTGCACAGGAACACTGGGCTACATCTTCATCATGAGACATGCCAAGATTGTGTCCCATTTCATGTGCCATGGTAGAAGCAGCACCAATGGCATTTGTACTGTGGTCCTGGGGTTTTAGAATGAGATTGCAATTAATGAAAGGAAGAGTTTGGTGGTCAAGCAAAGTTTCAGATGAATACATAAAAAAAACGGTGATTTTAAGTTTACAAGACTAAAAAATTCAGCTGTCTGGCAAGGAGATCCAATCTTTGTTGATCATCACAAATTAGACAAATTATATAATGGTACCCACTTGGTTAACAGCTCCAGAATCCCCTGTACACATTGCAAGTTTGGTGGCCAGACCTACAGTGCTCCCTTCAAAGTCCACTCCACTGTAAATATGAAAAACAACACAGGTAGATGTTAACAAGTGTCAAATACCATCACCAAAAAAAAGTGTAATTCTAGAGTTGGAACAGTAATAAGTAGCATTCTAAATCTTACGTGACAAACTGGGCATTATCATGCATTTTCTTTCGGAGAAGGTCACTCTTGCGCCAGCTCAGGAAATTATCCAAGGTCACACCGGCATTAGAGCTCACTACTATTTTGTCTCGCTTGTTCCAAATTTCCATCCCAATAAGAGCCACTCGGAAATTTAGGGAGCGGTAAAGCTTTAAAAAATAAATAAAAAATATATTTATGTACAAACACTAGATTAAACAAAAATATCAGTATTTAGAACATCTATAGACAAAACCAAGCTCATAACAGTGTTTTTTTTTTTTTTTTTGTGAATCTAGTATATGTAAAATAGTATCATAAATAGTATTACATTATTTACACAATTTTACCCACCAATGGGTTTGTAAGAGAGAGTCTTGTTAACATCAATTGTATACAGCACATCCCAATCCTAGACCTCCCTATACAACACACTGCAGGAAAGCAAAAGCACCCGTCCAGTCCCATCTCCCCCAGCCTCTGATTAAACAATAAATGGGAAAGACTGGATGCTGATATTAAGACGTGGGTACTTATACTACTTCCATATAAAACACATTAAACATTTGTTAAAATGAATACCTGCCATACAAAAATATAAAATCCCTAAATGTGTATCTTAAAATATTGTTTTATAAATAGCATTCATTTCACAAATTTATAGATGGATCCATCTAGCCTGAACTGGAATGCTGCAAAATTGTTGCTTCACCTTTGCTTTTTTTTTATATAGCGCTAGGGAATCCTTATTACATTTTGCAGGAACAGTTTAAAACATACAAACAGTAGTCATAAAAGAGGTCATCGGCTTGTCTGCATATTAGCAGGAAAATCATTATAAGTGATGGTAATACAACTCCCAATAGTATCTTGACATGCTAAAGCTCCCACCTTGTCTACATGATTAACGATCTCCTTCATGCGGTGTTGGACTGTAGGTATATCTTTGTACTTTAAATACTGCAAAGAAACAGAAACAAATACTATAGAAACCAGTGTTGGAAAGTGATACGATGGTGATGCTGATTTTCTGAAGATCTGTAATTTACCTCCGCATTGTCAACCACAAGAAACAGTTCCACGTATCTGGTACCAGTTTTTAGTGGAGCAGATCGCTAAAAGAGATTTAAAAGAAATGTTTTAAATTCACAGAATTTTCTGTATTAAAAATATATTGTATTATTGACTGCAATATATCGATTTATTTGTACCCAATGTGGAATTAAATGTATAGGTGGTGTCAGGATTTTGGTTCACCCTCTGGTTTGTAATGTCCTAGGGACTTTGGTGTTGAGAAATCCCCATAATGTCTGACTCTGTTCCAAACACATTGGAGTTTTAAATGTTCTACACTGCCTCATTCTTCATATTGTTATAAATTAAAAATCTAGAAGGGAGAGTCCTTAAAGCGGTATTAAACCCCCCCAAAAAAATATATATATTTTGTAGGTTAGTAATACTTAAATGTGGTGGCTGCATCTGTTTAGCCTCTACTTTCAATGGATGATTTGGCCAGAAAGGCTGTATTTTTCAACTTTAAACAGCCTCAGCTGTCCAGCAAATGTGGCATTTGCGAGGTTGAGACAAACCATTTACCACAGGGGAGTATACAATGGTCAGCTTTTGGTATATATCCCCTTAGTGTTAGCTGGAGCTCAGCTTTAACTCGTTAGTCAAGTCCATCTAAAGCTGCTAGTGCATCTAACACTGCCCTATTTTCAGATTGACAATGCTGATGTCTTCCATCCAGAGTAGGGACACCCAAAGACAGGAAGTGATCATCAGCTGAGATTGAAAATAAAGGCAAAAAAAGTCTTAAAAAAGAAAAGTAAAAAAGGTTTGAGGTTTTTAACTGTTTAAATCCCTCCCCTATCCTACCAAATCAAGACCTCAGCATGCATGTTCAACCATGCATAAACCGATCCTGGATCATGAGAAACATTTTAAGGAAAGATCAGAATCAGAACAAAACTTTCACATAAACGATAAAGTGGGTCTGTACTATCTGCATTAACATGGATCTTCATGAGACACCCAAACTATCATGATTACTAAATGGTTAGACAATGGTGCCCAATAACAAAAGAGGGAGGTCAGATGTGCAGACTTGATCCGGTCACCCCCAGCCCTAGGAAACCCATTTTATCCAAAAAAAAAGCCAGGTAGAGAAAGGTCATCTCATGTCTGATGACACCATGATCCACCACTCCAGGATATAATAATAAGTGGGGGGATTATCATTGAGCACCTGCTTACACAAATATATTAGGTTAGAGCATCTGTCAACTTTTCATTGCTGCCAGTTCTCATTTGGGATGTGTCAGCTGACTTCCTGTCAGTTTCATGGGTGTCAGACAGAACAGTAAATTAGGGTAAATCCAACTAAAGAGATACACACAACAATAAAAATACATTTCTATAAATAAAGAGTGTTTGGTATGCAACCTGTCAGAATTTTATTGTTGCTTGTGTCCACATTGGGAAACCTTACCCTCACCTCTGGTCCAAGTTACGGGTGAATAGTAAATAAGGGCAAATCTCCATAATATAATAAAAACACAGAGCATTTCACATCTTTTATATATCAAACCATATTGCACAGACATCTATAAGTAACTCTTGTGAAGGGTGGGTGCATGGCTTTATGGTGGTACCATGCTCAATCCAACAATGAAGAGAAACCAGCACACCATGAATTGGATTCTCAAGAAAGATCGAATGAAGTTCCTTATTAGCAAAAGGTTACAGCAATGTTTCAAAAGCACAATGGCCCTCTTTTTCAAGGTGACAGTTATCTGTTTGTCACCTTGAAAAAGAAAGCCTTTTTTGCATTTAAAGTGTATCTAAAGCCAATGCTTTTTTTCTTTTTTGTTTGTTTTGGATAGGGTGGGGAGGGATTAGAACACCTCTCGGTTTTTAATGCTATGTCTAGTTGTCCCGGAAAATCACCCTTGCTATTTGACCTGTTTACAGCCATCATCAAAAGTTAAAGTTAAAATTTTGGGTTGGCACCAAAACAGTACTGCCTTGTACACTGACCAGTTTTCCCGTCGGAATAAACTCTGATAAAAATTTTCCGAAGGAATTCCTCTGAAACTGTCTTGCGTACACACGATCACTCCAAAGTCCGACCGTCAAGAATGCGGTGACGTACAACACGTACGATGGGACTAGAAAAAGGAAGTTCAATAGCCAGTAGCCAATAGCTTCCCTCTCGTACTTGCTTCAGAGCATGCGTCGTTTTTGGTCTATTTCTAGACGTTTCGAAGAATTTTCGACGTAAAAAGTCTGATGGGGCATACACACGATCGGAATATACAACGAAATTCTCCCGTCTGACTTTTTCCGTCTGACATTCCGCTCGTGTGTACGCAGCATAATAGAGGGGAAATCCTCCAATGGGGGCACTAGTCCTGGTGAAACCCCAGGATTCCCTCACTTTGGAGGGGTTTCTTCTGACTTCTTGTTTTGGCTATGGGACAGGAGGTGAAGGGAAATCACCCTTATGGGGCACAGATGGAAAAAATAAAAACTGACAGGGGTTATACCCTCCCTTAGGCCCCTTTCACACTGGGGCGGTATTCAGGCGTTACAGCGCTAAAAATAGCGCCTGTGTAGCGCCTGAAAAAAACCGGCCCCTTTCACTCCAGTGTGAAAGCCGGAGGGCTTTCACACTGGAGCAGTGCGCTGGCAGGACAGTGAAAAAAGTCCTGCTAGCCACATCTTTGGAGCGGTGAAGGAACGGTGTATTCACCGCTCCTAAACCGCTCCTACCCATTGAAATCAATGGGACAGCGCGGCAATACCGCCGGCATAGCGCCGCTGCAGCGGCGCTATGCGAGCGGTTTTAACCCTTTTTCGGCCGCTAGCGGGGGTTAAAACCACTAGCTAAAAATAGCGGCGCTTTACCGCCGACGCCCGCACCGCCCCAGTGTGAAAGGGGCCTTACTCCATCCAAAATGGAAAAAAAGTTTTGCCTTCACCTACACTTTAAAAGCTGACTGGAAAATCTCCTCAACGGGATAAACAGCATTTAAAACCTTGCAGAGGTTATATCAAGGGAACCAATGAAAAGACCCAAACTTACCCATGGCTGGGGTTTCAACATTGTGGCCACTTTTGGTCCATAATCATACACAGTGCTGGTATTGCTGCCTTGACAATCTCCTCTCTTCATCCGCAGATGTTCATGCTTATAAACAGCATGTGCTCCTTGGTCATCATCAGATCCTGGGAGAGGTTCAATCAAGTACATCTGCCCGTCCACTTGCATAAATCCACTGAAAATACACATGGCCATGAAAATGCTGCAGCTGGAGAGTGTCAGGTATTTACCTACATAGTTGTATGTATAACATAGGTACATTTATGGTGGGGGAATTATCACTGAGCACCTGCTTGCACACATATTATCTATTTAAAAAAGTTCAACTTCAAAGCTATCCATTTCTTCACTTCACTTAGCTGTAAAATTTGTTCCTCCAGGGACAATTTAAAATATGACCAAAATTGCAGCATGATATTTTTTCAGAATGCAATGGTGCCAATACTAGTAACCAAAATGCATACATTTCAAAGTAACCTGCCACAAGCTAAAAAATGTAAAACTGTGAAAAAAATATCAAAATGAGCAGTAGATCCAGAAACGCATGCACCTAGACCTTATGTAAATGTAGACTTTTACAGGGAAACACCTCATTATTTTTGTTGGTTGTTTAATGTGATGGACAGCCTTGCCTGCGAACAAGAAGTCTCCAGAAGTGTGAGCGGCAGGATCAAGTTTGACTTTTTCAGGAAAAGCTTTGATTTGCATACAACTTTAGAGAGACATATTTATAAAGCAGTGGACATAACAATCACCAAATATTCACTGCTGGTGAATCCTTGTGGTGAATCTGTTTTAAATTAGAGGTAATGATTAGCAACTTCTCAATGTTAGCTGAATCTCACATTTACTGTTTTATAAATATGGCCCATAATCTACTGACTGATCTTTTTTTCTAGATGTTCACAGAGCGCTGGCAGCCATGAATTTCTTCCAATTTTAACAATTTTGCCTCATGTGGTTTTCTGAGCAATTTTGAGGTTTTACTTTCTTATCTGCTGAAAGAATAATCTTTCTAGCCTGCCTCATATTACCATTTATTGCTTTGATTTTTTTTTTGTGTCAGAAAATTACAGGTTAAGGTTTATTTGACTGGTACAAAAAATAGCTAAATGCACAATTTTAGTATTCAATCTCTGAACTATATACTGAGAAGTTATTGTAAGCGATGCTCACAATATTCATTGCATTGGACAAAAATGCAGCCTTTGGTCTACTTTATAAAAGAAAAACTGAAGTATTATAAATAGGAAAATAAAGCTGTAAATATCCTTTGACTTCTTCTGAGTATATGAAGTGGCAGGAAATCCAATTTATATAAATTTCTATGTGTTTTAATATGGTTATTTTTCTTAGCTGGACATTTTTTTTTAAACGAATTTGACCCTTTCTTTATCTACTGAAAAAAAGCACACGCAAACTATGCATATCTTACTGTGCTTAACTAAATTCCCGTCACACTGATCAATATGAAAGAGCCTTTCCTTCCTTCAAATGTACAGATGACAATTCTAGACATAGATTGTGATTATCTGTAGCTATGGTTTTCTGCATATCACTACTTATATATCCTTTCTAAACAACCACTAAACTGTGTAGAGTAGGGGGATTGATATCTCAGGGCAGGAAATGAAGAATGAGAAATTACCTCCGTAAAGCACATTTCCTGTATGTTATGAGTTTCCCAATATAGACGTTAATAATCTGAAGGCAGGAAGTTCTTTTTTACTTTACTTGATATAATAAAAGCTCTTTGAAACATACAAGGCAATATCTTGCCTTAACCTATTTATATCCATTTAAGCTGTTTAAAACTGGAAATGCAAAGCTAACAAATACAAAAAACTATTAAAACTCATGTTTTACTAGTTGTGAGAGTTTTTGCAGTCAGGGCCTAAAAAACGTATTTAAACTGTACTGTATATCCCAAGTATCACAGTTTATGCAAAAAAAAAAAAAAAAAAAAAAAAAAAGCACGATTTATAACAAATTTAAACCACCCAACATAAAGATTTTTTTTTTTGTCTTTCAGCAAATTATCGATTTCACCCAAAACACCCAGAATGAAGAAGTCCAGGTTATACGGCCAGCACATAACACACCTGCCATTTACCATTTGCCCCTACCATCACTACCATTATCGGCAAATATTACTATGAATAAAAGCAGACCTTTAGGAGTACACATCATTAGACTGCTAGGCTCCAATGGAGATGTAAACACTTTTAATTTACTGGCACTCCTCTCTTATTATAGGACACTGCTTTAAAAGGAAAACTACAATGGTTATGAGTCAATCTTATTCTACAGAGTTTTTTTTTTTTTCCAGTAGATTTAGATAGCATAGGGGAGAGTATATATGTCTGTCAATTTTCTATAACTGATTCTCCATTTTTCCCCATTTCCTGTTCCTGTTGATGTACGTAAAAGGAATAAATGGCAAGACACTGACATGGAAGTTTTAACCCTAGCACATTCTATTAAAAAAGGAGTTTTTGTTTTAGGCTGGGTTCGCACCTATGTGAATTGGATGCGGATTTTCCCCACATTCCAATTCGCATTGCAGGAGTTTGTGACCAGCTCTCTATGGAGCCAGTTCACGCAACTTCGCAGTGGATCCAGTGCAAATTGCACAGGGGTCCTGTGCGTCTTTTGGTCCATTTCAGGTCTGAATTCAGCCCAAAATTCAGGCTGAAATCGGACCTGAAACAGTGAATGGAGATGCACTGGACTCCTGCTGTGAGCCGCTGCAATCTTTAGTGTGAACCCAGCCTTATGCCTCGTACACACGATCAGACTTTCCGCCAACAAAACTGTGGAATTTTGTCCGAAGGGTGTTGGCTCAAACTTGTCTCGCATACAAACGGTCACACAAATGTTGGCCAACAATTACGAACGTAGTGACGTACTATGTGGTTTTTCAGCTCTTTAGCTCCACCCTTTGGGCTCCTTCTGCTAATTTCATGTTAGTAGAAGTTTAGTGAGTGTTGATTCGCACTTTTATTTTCACATTTTTCATTTACACTTTTCAGTTCGTGCTTTTAATTTCTTTCTTTTCAGTTAGTTTCTGAATAGCTGTTCATCAACCAGACATGTTGAGGAATCGGATGAGATACCGTGTTATTTATTATTGGCCTTGGAGTTATTGCTTTGACATAATTTTTTTGGTTGAATAATGATTTGATTTGGTATATTTTCTATATTTTTGGATGCACAGAATGCAATGGTTAAGTTCTATTGGCATATAGCATGTCTATTTTTTTTTTAATGCACAATAAAAAAATTGTGGAGAATAATACTTGGCTATGTGTTTTACTTCAAATGACAGTTTGGGAGTAGGCAGTTACATTTTAAAAACTACAATGTAAAATTGACAAGGGACACCAACATAGTTGTATATTTGATCTTAAAAACTATGGGATAATAATATTATTCTTGACACCACTAGAAAAAAAAAGCCTTTTAAAATTTGTTTGCAATAACTCCATCAGTATCACCAGCAAAGCAGCTTCATTATTATCCCATTAAAGAAGAGAATTGTGCGCTGCATTTAGAGATTTCATAATTTGCCACGTCACGAATGTTAATTCTCCATTACGAACGCTAGTTTACAAGAGCGACTGCTTCTGCTTCCGAGCATGCGTGTTTGTACTTTAGAGTTTTGTCCGATGGACTTGTGTACACACGATCGGAAAATCCGTCAACACACATTTGTTGGTGGAAAACTTGAAGACATGCTAACCAACATTTGTTGGTGGAAAGTCGGACAACAATTGTCCGATGGAGCATACCCACGGTTGGATTTTCTGCCAACAGCCTGAAATCCAACATTCCCTGTCGGAAAATTTGATCGTGTGTATGGTGCTTTAGTCTTCCCCCCCTCCCCCCCCAAAAGAAATTACCCATCACTTACTGCCCTGACAATAGTGGAAATCTACTCTGAGGCTCTAACCCATCTTGCTCTATCAAAAACTAAATAAAACTACAAATGCTAAAGGGATCCTGGAAAATATTAAGAAAAGGGAGCTTAGGCTCCAGCTTCCAGCCAACTGGTTTTACATTTTTTTTTTTTTTTTTTTTTTTTTTAGTCCTCACCATAATATATAAAGAAAATATATACAAACCCACTATTCATTTCCTTTAAGATTCACAAACTGTTCAAGGAAATGTTGGACATGAACTTAACCTATGTACATGCAAATAGAAGATGGGGGGGGGGGGGGATGGAACAAAGTAAACAGATAAGTTCTGCTTGCTTTCCTTTTAGTTTCTATGGCTGTTTTCCCTGAGCTGTACACTTAAACACATCTATGCACATAAATGCACCTAAGCAAAGGTAAGTAGAGCCGAGCAGTCTGTATCGATACAAGAAAACACATCCTCTGCACCTGCCACTTTAGAGCCCACCTATAGACCACTGGATCTCCCTAGGTATAACCAAGGGAGACATGAAAACAAAAAGACATCTATAGCTGATCAAACTAGACAATAAAAAGCTGCTTTGGTTTGTTTAAATATAGTCTGATGAACACCAAGCCAATTATGGTGCACAAAAAACTGTTAAAGTCAACACTGGGATAGCAAGACGCAGAAAAAACCCAAACTACCATATTCATGAGAAATGGTCAGAAACAGCCCATTTTTACACATCATTCTAAACAATTAGTTATAATTGTACTTAACCTTTCAAATCATTTACACATGTGATCTCAAAAACATTCTGTCTGCCTGTGAGTTGACTGCCTAGAGACTTAAATGTGTAACTATATCCAATGGACCTTTAAAAAAAATCTTTTTAACACATAGCAGACAGAAGGAATGGATGACAAGATCTCTAATAACCCATGGTATACATTAAATATGCCACACCGGCAGACCTTACTTTATTCCTTTACAGAGGTTGATGCTGGCTGATGAGTCATTTTGTCCATCCACGTGTCCATGATAAAAGCAGTGCTCCTAATAGACATAAAAAAATATATACATTAATGGTAGTTTTTTTTTAAAAAGGCACCTTACATTTGCTTTTATTTTTTGTATGACAGAAACAAAAAAAAAACACATCTTCTAAGATAAGATTGTCATATGTATCTGATATTAGAAAATAAGTTGGTTATTTGGTGACTTAAGTAGACCTCATTACGGTTATTGAGATTTCAGACCTTGCGTGTGCAAACTTCTGGAATAGTAACCAAAATAAATTAAAAACATGATATCTGATAAGGTACTTGATATATAAATATCTATCTATCTATCTTATTTATTGGCATATAACACACACAGGTGTATAACACGCACATTCATTTTAAGAGGGAAGTTTCAGGAAAAAAAATTAAATTTTAAATAAGGCAACTAAAATTTAAGTATTGGTGTATAACATGCACACGCTATTTGCACCCAATAGTGAAAAAGTTTACTTGTTTTATTGGTCCAAATCTAGCATAAATATTATGAGAACATGTAAATAGGTTTCGGCTTTCCTACTGTTGGTGCGGGTAGTAATAACTAGGCAAAAAGATTGTTTTCTTCTCTATGGCCTAAAAGGAACAGGCCTAGTGCTTCTAAACCGGTCTTGCACCTTGTGTTTCCTGGATGTGTGCAATCCAATGACGATTTAATTAAACTATCAGCTAGAAGATATGACTAAAGAACATGCAATTTTCAAATACAGTATGTTTGTAAGGGAT
Organism: Lithobates pipiens; assembly: GCF_037356315.1. Taxonomy (NCBI): domain Eukaryota; kingdom Metazoa; phylum Chordata; class Amphibia; order Anura; family Ranidae; genus Lithobates; species Lithobates pipiens. The sequence continues at coordinate 128,632,884 of NW_027507787.1, read as the reverse complement.
TGAAACATTGTACCGAGCCATATGTTACAACAGAGCCATGCAGGTCTCACCCAGCCTTCCAGGAGAGACAGATTGCAGAGTAGAAGGAAGGAGAAAACAGCAGACGGATCTTTATAGACGTCCTCCTCTCTATACCTCCTGCTCTGCACATGAGAGTGGGAGAGAGGTGGGAGGACTTCTTATCCCCCCTAACCAAAAATGTTACTTATTATTTTACATTCTGCACACTCCAGAAGACACATACTTGATCAGCTGTTCTGAGTAATACCACCCATTTATTGTATTTATTTATTATTATGTCATTAAAAATAGTACCCTAACAGCATATTAACTGTTGTTACAGTGGTGCTTAAACTCTGTATACATCCATGATAGCCAAAATGATTTACCAATGTTGTTGATTTCTTTGTCTCCTGTGCTGCTAAATCCAATAGCAGCTGCACTGCATGCTACACAAATTCCCTTGGTATGTGATATTTAATTACTCATCCAGCCAGGATACAGGTGAATACAAGCCCAACATAAAAACTAAATACAGGTAGTGCTGGCATTATCAATATAAGCACATGCAAGGGCAGGTCTGAAACTGTAAAGAGAAGTCTACTTCTGAAATGATAGCTGCTTCATTTTCATGCTGGTCCAATGGCTTCAAAACTTTCTAAGTCAGCCTTTCTCAATCTTTTCAACACATAGAAACCCTTGAAATAACTTTCCAGTCTTTGGGAACCCCTGCTCAAAATTACTATTTCTGCAACCTACAATATTAGTGTGATGTCAGTAGGAAAAATGCTCCTTACGCTTGTGGTCATTGGCAAGAATTACTACCTTATAGATAGCTAAAAATATCATTGGAGTCAGCGAGAGCTAAAAATTGCTCAGGGAACCTCTGGCAAACTCAAGGAACCTAAGGGCTGAAAAAGCCTGGTCTAAAGCAATGCCATGGAAAAAGTATGAAGATCAGGAGTTTTAACTTTACTCCGACTTTCCTATCTGTATGTTTGGTCTTTGTCAAAGTATTGAAGCCAGACACAGCCAGGAAAAGGTCAGAGATGGCTCCAATATAAAATAATATATACATATGCATAAACATTAAAATGATGTGTATAGAATATATGTAATGAGCATGTATTATTATATACATTGAATAAGGCAGCCATGCTAGCCTAGTCGGGAGACATTAGGGAATCACTGTAATGGCTTCCTTTAATTAAATGGGTGGCGCTTTGCAGGCAGTACTGCCATGAGCACAATAGCGGAGATAAATTTAGAAAAAGCAGCTCAGCCTTACAGTTTCCTTTAGTTAGATCTCGCTTTCTGGCATAACCACCCTGTTTACTTGATCTATGTAGAATAAAGGAGAAATTCTGCTTATCAATATAGCCTTTGTTTAGTGTTTGCTTCAACTGTCTTTTTTTTAGTGGCTGATCTAATGTAATCATATTAAGTGAACAGTAGTTTGGTTCTTTATTCTTATCCTTTAGCCCTGAAGTCTCAGAATTAAGCAGACTATAGATGGGCCGATATCAGATATGACTGTTCTCATAACCAGTTTCAGTATAAGTACCTATTAGATGCTGTCAACAGTAAACACATGGATCCAATGATCTATAACACTACCCTGCAGAGTGAAGGATTGGGATCGGCTAGCTGTGAGATTTTACAAAAAGCTAAAAAATCTCCCTGTGTGATAATAAGCACCCCTGAGGAGCTCATTATTGTCCTCTAAACACATAACAAAACAAGCCAGTAATTGCAAGAGATGCTTACAAATCTGGAGCATGCTTTACTTTATTACAGCCTTTATGGGCAGCCGGAGAGCGAACATCTTTTCCATATAAAATGTGTTATACAACAATGTAACAGCAGTACTAGATCTGTGTCTGTGATGCACGTATTTGTAAAAAAAAAAAAAAAAGATGTGTTACTCAGCAACCATGGTACCTGTGTTACTATAAACATATGGAGATTCTAAGAAACGGCACTAGCCTAAATAAAACCACAAACCGTTGTTAATGCGCTTTACCCATATTGTGAAAAACATTAGTGTTCTCAAGCAAGTATTGTTATATGTATGTATAGATAGATAGAGAGATAGATGGGGAGAGAGGAGGAGGAGGAGAGAGAGAGAAAGAGAGAGAGCAGCAGAGAGAGAGAGAGAGAGAGAGAGAGAGAGAGAGAGAGAGAGAGAGAGAGAGAGAGAGAGGAGAGAGAGGAGGAGGAGAGAGCAGAAGAGAGAAGGGGAGAGAGAGAGAGAGAGAGGAGAGAGAGAGCAGAAGAGAGGAGAGAGGGGGAGAGAGAGAGAGGGAGGGGGAGAAGGAGAGAGAGAAGGAGAGAGAGAGAGAAAGAGAGAAGGAGAGAGAGAGAGAGGGAGAGAGAGAGAAAGAAAGAAGGAGAGAGAGAGAGAGAAAGAGGGAGAGAGAGAGAGAGAGAGAGAGAGAGAAGGAGGGAGAGAAGGAGAGAGAGAAGGAGAGAGAGAGAGAGGATAGAGAGAGATAGAGAGAGAGAGAGAAAGAGAGAGAGAGAGAAAGAGAAGGAAAGAGAGAAAGAGAGAGAGAGAGAGAGAGAGAGAAGGGGAGAGAGAGAAAAGGAGAGAGAAAGAGAGAAGGAGGGAGAGAAGGAGAGAGAGAGAGAGAAGGAGGGAAAGAAGGAGAGAGAGAAGGAGAGAGTGAAGGAGAGAGAGAAGGAGAGAGAGAGAGAGAGAGAAAGAGAGAGAGGGTAGAGAGAGAAAGAGAGAGAGAGAGAAGGAGAGAGAGAGAGAAAGAGAGAGAGGGTAGAGAGAGAAAGAGAGAGAGAGAGAGAAGGAGAAAGTGAAGGAGAGAGAGAGAAGGGGAGAGAGAGAAAAGGAGAGAGTGAAAAGGAGAGAGAGAGAGAGGGCGAGAGAGAGAGAGAAGGGGCGAGAGAGAGAGAGAAGGGGGAGAGAGAGAGAAGGGGGGAGAGAGAGAGAAGGGGAGAGAGAGAGAGAGAGAGAAGGAGAGAGAGAGAGAGAGAGGAGGAAAAAGAGAGAGGGAGGAAAAAGACAGAGAGAGAGGAAAGAGAGAGAGAGAGAGAGGGAGAGGGAGAGAGAGGGGGAGAGAGAGAGAGAGGAGGAGAGAGAAAGAGGGAGAGGAGAAGATAGAGAGGAGGGAGAGAGAGAGAGAGAAAGAGATGGGGGGAGAGAAGAGAGAATTTCCCTATTGATTTCTACTAAAGGGTCATCTACTTATAATGAAGACATCGTTTTTTCTCTTCTGAACAAAGGTTGTTTAATTATAAGCAGTAGTAAAATATTCGATCACGGGTGCTAGATTGAGCTGAGGAGCATAGGAGATACATATGTCTTTATAACAAGACATACAATGCAACAGTTCTAGAGAATGCTAGAGGGAATTACCAAATGCATGGAACCATCACAGTTGCTGGGAACTGGTTATTCTGAAAAACTTAAGTGTGGCACTGGTAATGATATAGAAAAGCCTTGTAAAGGAATGCTTTTCTATGACTTTCCATATCTGTCTTTAAAGCTGTACTCCAGGCTGGAGAGAAAAAAAAAGTACTCTTGCAGTGGTACCTTTCCTGCATTTGTTGATTATTTCTAGGGGTGCCAGAATAAAGCGAAATAATTACCTTATTCTATACTCTAGGAGGCTCCCTCTGTCAGTGTGGTAGAGCCTCCTCTCTAAGACATTTACAGCCTAAGGCTAGCGAGTAAGGCTAGGTGTTGCAAGGCTTAGGTGTTGTGATGTGAACAGAACACATGAAAAGTAATTGTTTTCTATGTGCCCTAGCGTTGAACTGCATTTATCCAGAACGCTAGCCACCGCACATAGTGTGAATCACACGCTCACCCAATACATATACAATGCAGGGTTATTATACGTGATGACATCAAAGGACCCTCCAGATGCAAGCGCTTCTATGCTCTAGCAGGCTCCCTCTATCAGTGTGGCGGAGGCTCCTCTCTCTCTATTTCATACCTTTGAATTACCCAAAATGTTGCATGTTGGAATTTGTGTCTTCATTTTGATAATATAATAAGGCCTCATGCACACTGTTTGCTATTGATGTTTTTTTTCTCTGACAGGAGTTTAGCAGTAGCAGCAAAAAATTCTGTAAACAGCTGCTTTTCCATGCATATTAATGTTTTCCACGCCTGGCATTAATACATTCTGGTGGCCAGAATTTTGGCAGTCTGCAAATTACTACATATAGTGGTTGACTTCCCCACACTATAGAGGGATATGCTGTTTCATATGTAATGTCTGAGATTTACAACCACTTTAAAAACTTAGCTCTTAACATTGGCATATGGTAGATATCAAATGTACCTACCCGCCCATCCTGAGTTTCTGTCACTTCTGTCCCATCATCCACATAATAGGTTACTGTAAACTGTTTCGCCAGCAATTCTCTAAAAAAAAAAAAAAAAAAAAAAAAATTATATATTATTAAGTCAAATGCTTGAAATAAATGGTTAATAAAATAGGATGTTAAGGCAGACCACAGTTAAAAAAAAAAATCCAAGGCAAAAAGGCACTGAACCTACTACACAGAAATGCACAGCAGCCAGCTTTTGAATAGTGGCAGTACTGTATAAAATGCAAAAGGCTCAATTCATAGAGCTAACAAAGCAGAAAAAGGATTATTGTCTAAAAAAGTGACAGTTGTTTTTAGCTGTGACCAATGAGATTTGAATCTATGGTCAGATGACATATTTTTAAATTTGAACCTATATGGTAAACTAAAACTGCCATTATTTTAACAAAGAGTGCAGCAATGCCCAGTATCTACTTGTTTGCTTCAATGAGAAAATGGCTTTTACCATATAGGCAAGACTTTACTGGACTCCACTCCCCATCCAAACTAAGTGGGAATGAACGAATGTGCACTGCCTGCTATTGTATTCTGACAGCTGGCACCCACAGCTGTCGCAATACTCCATCAGTGCCTGCATCTGTGCTTCGGATAAAGGTAGCAGAAAAGAAAACGGTTACTCCTTTTACTGAAAACAACCATGCGAGTCAACCTTTAAGTGTGCTTTAATAAACATGCTGTGCTAAAGGCAAACCAAAGGTGGTACCTGCACAGACCTGGGATGGCAAACCAAAGGTGGTACCTGCACAGACCTGGGATAAGCATATATAAAGCACACCCAGGTTTTAAAGGTCCCCATAGAATACTGTGACACAGTTTGTGTAAACTTATGAGCCAGAGCTTTTGGGAACTTTTAATTGTTTTTAAAGCCTAACTAAAAGGCAAAACTTGTTTTCTAGTTTTAAATAAGTGGAGAGAGATTAGACAACTGCCATTTTTTTTACTGCTGTCTAAGCTCACTTTAGTCTGCATTCACACTACAGCGTTTTGAATCACGGGCAGATTTGTGTGAATGACAAATTGCGGAACTCGCATTCATTTGAATGGCACCTCAAATCATGGTGGGGGTTTGCCGCGATTGTCGTGCGATAAAACGCGCTGCAATCATGGCAATCCGCATGAAGGTTAGCATGTCGCCCAAATGTAGCGCCTGAACTTTTTTTGGGCAACATGCTTCCCGCGATGCGGATTGCCATGATTGCAGTGTGTTTTAATTGTGTGACCAATCCTGCACCACGATCTGAGGTGTCATTCAAATGAATGGCATCTCAAATGCGAGTTTCGCAATTTGTCATTCACACATAGGCACTTTCAAATCATGGGCAGCTTTGCGATTTAAAACGCTGTAGTGTGAATGCAGCCTTAGGGAGTTTCACTCTCTATTTGCCATGTTTACCATTATCATCAAAAGTAAAAGAAAACCTTACATTTTGGGTTGGTCCCAGAACAGTAATAAAGGGGGAATCTTCTAATGGGCACACTAGTTCTGGTGACAACCAAAGATTTCCTTACTTGTACTAATTTCCTCTCACTTCCTGCTGTGGCTATGGGACAGGAAATGAATGTCTAACGGCACACCGATGGCAGAAAAAAACCTGACAGTGGTGATAACCCTCCCTCACTCTATCCAAAATGAAAAAAGTTTAGCCTAGGTTCACATTGCAGCGTTTTGACATGTCAAATCGCATGCCAAGTTGCCGGCAAAGGTACTGTCCAAATCGGTGCGATGCAGACTTTGCAGCGCTGCACCGATTACCAAAAGTAGTTCTTGTACTACTTTTGGCAGCCTTGGGGTGCGATCTGTATAGACATTTGTGCAGAAACCCACACAGATGTCTCTGAAATCACCTACCCCGACCCCCCGCCTGCCGGGTATGAAATCGTGAGAGTTTGACCGAACTCGCTGTTATCATTGTGAACCTAGGCTTAAACTTTAATTCAATTTAAAGTGCTATAGACAAGATAAAAACCTAACACATCCACGGAAAAGTAAGAAACCATTTAGATGGCCAAATAGCAAATGCCAGGGGCGGTCGTTGGCAAGAATCAGTGGATTCTTACTGGCAGTTTTAAACACTGCCTGCATACACTGTGTGCTAACAGCTGCAGCTATCAGATCTGTACTCTGTACAAACCCATTGCCAGCGCCACCATAGTTTGTATGTAACCACTCATCTGAGCGATACATGCAAACACAGTTTCCAAATGATCCAAGACACAGACAGCAGGGTTTGTGCAAGGATTTTTGACACCCTAGATGAAACCTCATTTTGACGCCCCCCACTTGGCCCCACCCCTTTCCCCTGCCCATGTAAACCCCACCTTTTTAATGAAGCACCCATTTTTATATAAGTTCTGGGAATGGCAAAGAAAGTATCAGTGGTGTGTGGTGCAACCTTTCTCAGTAGCAGTGGTTGCTATTTACCTTTACGTTACCAAAAGACAGCTGATCAGAAGTCAGCACAGTTCTGTATCTGACAACTCTGAAGGAGGCACTGCGAGAAAGCTATTAACCAAAAGCAGCAGCCTGCAGGTAATGGAATACAGACCATAACATATAACTAATCCCCCCCCCCAAGAAAAGGAAAAACACAAAAATGAAACTTTCAAGTACGCGTAAAGCCGAGACATTTTTTACTTTAATGCATTCCCTGCAATAAGATAAAAATTGCCCACACATCTCCCTAAATACTTACCTATTTCTATTTCAATCCAGCACTGTGCCCATCTGCAGTGGTGCTCTCCTCGCTCTCTCCCCTCACAGAACATGGAGCCATTGGCTCCTGCTGCTGTCAATCAAATGTTGTGAGAAGGGAGTGAGGGAACCATGCTGTTTGTGTCTATAGGGGCCCAGAGAGAAGAAAGGAGAGCCAAGAGCGCTGGTGGGGGACCCCAGAAGAAGAGGACCGTTTGTTTTTTTGGTTTTAATTATTGATTTCAACCACTTTCAACAAGAGGGGCAATAACCAAACCAATTATTTTAATACCTGTTTTTTAGCAGCTTCAGTGTGTAGTTCTTTCCTTCCATGGTTAGTGTGTATTGAGCATGTTCTGGATACAGTTTCTGTAAACAACAACAATTAACAACAATTATACCAATATATCAATGACTCACTAGTACAATAACACGCTAATCTTGTATTATTATTATTTTTTTACCTTAACTTGTATTATTATTATTTTTTTACCTTAATGCATTCCCTAGGTAAAAAGCATTTAGATAGTAATAGCCACCCACTCACCCCACCTGCTTACACTTAACCTGAGCCCTCACTAGATCCAGCACTGTGCCCGTCTGTTGTGGCGCTCACAGGCTTTGTTGAAGCAGTGGAAGTCATTGGCTCCTGCTGCTGTCACTCAAATCCTGTAACAAGAGAGTGGCCCAAGCCGCTCTGTGTAAGTCTTTGAATGCAGACAGCGTGGCTCGGGATTGGGCCCACAGGTGTGCCACAATAGAAAATGGCTACCTGGGTTGGCACACTGACAAGTGAAGGAGCCAGGAGTGCCAGCGGTAGACCCCAGAAGAGGAGGGTTGGGGCTGTTTTGTGCAATTCTATTGCACCAAGCATGTGTATAAACCTGTTTTTATATTAAACTGTATATTCACTTTAATTATGTGCCAGCAAAGCAAAATTAAAAGAAGGAATGAGCCTCTGCAAAGCTGTCTATTATGCAATAAGAATTGTGAAAGATTTTATCTGTGTCATTTTAAAGTGAATGTTCAGTTGACATTTTTCATTTAAGCTGTGGATAGCGTGAGAAAGGGTTAAAACTCCTGTCTGGTTCTTACTGCTATCCCAGACTAGAGAGACTGCTAGAGAGATTTCGCTTGCTGTTGTCATAGTTTTCACTAGACAGGAAGTGAGGTCAATGGTCACTATACAGGAAGTGAGGTCATAGTTTTCACTAGACCGGAAGTTATGTCAAAGGTCACCATACAGGAAGTGAGGTCACAGTTTTCACTAGACCGGAAGTGAGGTCAAAGGCCACTATACAGGAAGTGGGGTCATAATTTTCATTAGACTGGAAGTGAGGTCAAATCTGTAACAAGCACACAGACAACAATGAAAATCTATCTTCTTTCTGCCTGTGTTGCTGTTGGAGATTTTCCCACATTTTCTGTCTGGTGGGATCGTTATCACCGGCACAGTAAGTGAGGGAAACACTTCAGCCTTGTTCACACAGACTTCAGCTTGTATAACAATGTGCACAGCGAGGATTTACAAAACATTTACAGAGCTTTTGGCAAGTTTTGTGGAAGCTTTTAGGGCTTGTTTACATTTATGTTGCCTTCTGAAGAGCGATCAGAAGTGGCTCTTCAGAGGGCATGTGACAAGTGGTGAGAAGATGTTATGTCGTTCCTCACCACATATTTTAACCCTATTAAAAACCCACACCACCATGTCATAATCATGTGCATTGCATTGCTAGTAACCCACAATGTGATAGCTTTTTGCTGAGACAGGTCCTCTTTACTGACACAGCAGGGGTCTAATATAACCCTGTTGTCTCCCTTGCCCTCCACTGTGGCTAACATAGCCAAGGAGAGTGACAAAGTCGGAAGTAACGTAACACACAGTGCTTCCATGTTCATTCAAAATATAGCAGCAGAGCACACTATATGCCAAAAAGACTCTTGTGCATGAAGCCAAAAAGTAAATATAAACCCTTACTGATATTGTGCCAAAGTACAAACCTTTCCTAACCTATCCACAATAAAAATAAAAAAAAATTGATTTGGTTGGACAATTCGCATTTATTACAATAAAATACTTTTTTTCCTTTTATTGTATCTCAGTACTATTGATTACCTACAACCTATTTGCAGCCACTTCCTGTCTACATACACTGCACTGCTGGTTGTATGACATTTTTCAGTTCATGTTCCCGATGGTGACAATAGTGGACCGTGCCTGCAAAATGTGTGTTGACATGGCCACTTGTAGTCTCCATAGAATGCTCATATGACAAGGCAGGACACAATTGGGGGACAGGGTGTTATCATATAACAGGAAGCGGCAAAACAAATCGTTTAATGGCAGGATCATTATATATCAATTTATTGACAGCAGCAGATTTACAAATAGTAAAAATTACTTTTAAAATGACATTAACATTGTATTGCTTATTTGAAATTAAAGTAATTGGTTTACTTAAAAGCCCTCTATATCCAGGGGGAGGGGCATATAATATTTCACACTATATATTATCCTACTCATTGTCCTTACTTAGGAGCACCATGAAGTTTAAAGCTTACGTTTGTCATCTGTGACATGTTCAAGTAAAGAAATGTACATTTTCATGGTGAGTAATAAGGACATATGAACAGACATCTTACATTATGTTCTAGCTGGATACCCCCCTCCTCTACCATGTGAGTCAAAGTCCCAAGAAATTGCAGATATCTCAGCTCATGAAAAATAGCTCTGTGTATTCTACGTTGGAGGGGGCTGAGCCAGATCAGAGTGGGAACTTTGCCTCCAAGGATGGTTTATGAGTTGAGTTCCTGGATAGCCACATAAATTTGTCCTGTCATTCTCCCAACACACAGAGTTCACTGACCGACCATTTTTTACATTAACCTTTTCAGTACCACTTACATACGTCCTGCACACTCGCATGTACATTTAAAGTTAAAGATTAGAGCTGCACAAATCTGGCTAAAAAAAGAATCACTATTTTTTCGCTTAGAATAAAGATCACGATTCTCGCGGTGTAACATTATCTTTCACATTACACAAAAAAACTAGACTAACTTTAAAGTTTAGTTTTTGTTTTTAATTCACTGTATTTTTTATTTTTTTTATGCGTTTTGAAAGACTGCTGCCAAATACAGTGTGACATAAAATATTGCAACAACCGCCATTTTATTCTCTAGGTCTCTGGACTTGTTACATAGAATCGGGGGAAGTGCTTTTTTAAGATGGGGGGGGGGGAGTAGAATCACGATTTTGATTCTTTAACGATTAATTGTGCAGCTCTATTACAGATGTTGATTGGTATAATATCTGATCAATTGAAAATCCATAGCGATGAGCTGTATCAGTTTATGTATGACTACCTACCTGCAGCCCATGCAAATCCCGCTTTGAAAGAACTTGGTGCAACCTTTGTGGAATCACGGTCTCATACGTCTTCACATGGGGAAGTTGTACCATTTCCGAAGAACCTAGAGAGGAAAAACGTGAAACCAAAATGAAGGGCAAATCTCACAATCAATAAAAGATCTATGCATCAGTATATTCTGCTATTGTATTTCATATAGTATTCCAATGCAACTATCATCCAAGGAGGTTCAACGTACATCGACTAAATTGGTGATATTTAGGCAAAATCCCGGTTTACACAGACATGGAACAAAATGGAGACACTGCATTCTGGGATTGTAAACTCTCATAAGTACTTAATCCTATTCAACTAAGGCCCAGTACACATGAGCTGAATGCTGGCAGCATCGGCCAAATCAATAGAAACCGGCCGAAATTCAGCCCGTGTGTACGGCAGCCAGGGCATCTTTAAGGCAGGGCAAAAGGGGCAGCTGCCCTGGGCCCTGTCATTGTTGTGGGGCCCAAAGCAGCTGCCTCATACTTGCCAAATATACCAGTTTAATTTCCCTTGTCTCTTGAAGTTTTAGTCCTGTACTGTGTCCCGATATCTCAGTGTGAAGTGCTGGTACTAATGCTGCCCAGCTCTGCCCTATGGTTGTGTACAGATGACTCACCTGCAGACCTTGTATTTACATGTAAATAATCAGCATTCATATGTAAATAGCGGCGGCATTACTAAATAAATAGCTATCTGGTCAGCGGCTCATGATATGGTGGTTGAGCACTTTTATCTGTGTGTGGAGTCACTGTGGTGTTATTGGAGGACTGATTTACATGGACTATTGGTCTACTAATATTACAGGCATACCCAACTTTTAAGTACACAATGGGGTTTATTTACTAAAGCTGGAAAGTGCAAAATCAGGCTCACTTCTGCATAGAAACCAGTGAGCTTCTAGCCTCATCTTGTTCAATTAAGCTTTGGTAATAAAACCTGGAAGCTCACTGGTTTCTATGCAGAAGTGAGCCTGATTTTGCACTTTCCAACTTTAGTATTGTGTACTTAAAAGTGAGGTATGCCTGTAATACACATATTTTATATTGGCGCAGCTCTCCCCTTCATTTTTTCTGTACATTTATGTGTTTATCCCACATTTGAGCTGCTGCCTGTGTCGCTTTTCAATATTTAACATTTATAGTCTAGCACAGTTTTTTTATTTTTCTATTACATATTCCTGATATTTGCCTGCTGTACCATGTACTTGTACGAAAAAGTATCCTGTTTTCTTTTAATTGCTTCCTTTGTGTGAAATCCCTGGTGCATCTGCCAGTTCCTCTGTTCTCCTATTAAAAACTGACCACACTAGGCATGAGAGCACAGCATGATCAGTTCTCTAGCTGTGCTGGCAACTCCTCCAATGGTCAGACTTGTCCTGACACCTCCCTTCCAGCACAGCCATTTACTGGGAAGTTCAGTGTGCTGTTGCTTCTCCACCCTCCCAGCTGAGAACAGAGGGAATATGATCACTTAAAAATAGTTTTAAAAAAGGGTGGGAGTATTTATAATTTTTTTTATATCTATACAGAAATATTTTGCCTTTCGTTTCTATTTTAAACTGAATGGGTTGTTTTAAAAGGTGATCATTTTACAATCGCTAAACTGCAATCTATTAAATTTTTGGTTTTGGATACATTTTAACAAGTACCAACAACACAACTTTTGTATATGTTCGGCTAGGTTCACGCATGTTTGGCTGCGGTTTGCAGTCCGGGGTCCGGTGAGGTTCACTGGTTCAGGTGCGATTCGGGTGCAAATTTTTACTTGAATTCGCACCTGAACCGGACTCAAAATCACACAGGACTCTTTTCAAAAATGAACTGCTGTCTACCGGATATTCACATAACGTGAACCAGACTAGCCTTCAATGGAGACAGTTCGCACATATCTGGGGAGACAGTAGTAGGTTTTTGAAAAGAACCCTGTGCGATTTTGAGTCTGGTTCAGGTGTAAATTCAAGTAAAAATTTGCACCTGAATCGCACCTGAACCGGACTCAAAATCGCACAGGACTCTTTTCAAAAACAAACCGCTGTCGCCGCGGATATGTGTGACGTCTCCATTGAAATCTAGTCTGGTTCACATGTTATGCAAATCAGATGCGGTTCAAAACGCATCCAATTTGTATATAAGCATGTGAACCGAGCCTTCAGAAAAGAAGAACATGAGATGAATTCACATTTTTATACATATTGAAGCAAAAAAAAGAAGCAGTTTCTTATTTTTTGCCACCACAGTCCCCCCTCCCCCGCAGATTATGAATGAACAGAGCAGATGCCTTGAGGATGGAAATCAGCCCTAATGAAATTCTCTCGATTTTATATCTCAGCCTCAATATGTCCACACCATGCAGAAACATATTGTACTTTCTCTAGCTGTCTATCAGAATTGTAAATGTATCTTTAGCAACATTATAAATGAAATATGGAGTCCTTTGGTTCTTAGGCCTTTCACTATGTAGATCTGGAACAGTTATTATTTAGCTACACCTTTTTGTTGGATTCAAGGAGTTAAGCCTCATTCACACAGAGGGAGACTGTTGGTTCACTCTGTATCACTCTGTGAAAAGCAATCCACTGTGGATCACTTTTCAGAGGGTGGTAAACACTGAGGTCAATGCAAAAGACGCCTTAGGCTTAATGTACAACGGACGTTTTAAAACCTCTCCTGAATGATGGAACTTGACAGCTAGTAACCGACGTTTAAAAACATCCGTTGTGCCACGTTTACATGCTGCGTTTAGAAGCGTTTCTTGCAAATGGTCAGAAATATATCTCCATTAAAAACTCCTATACAATAAAATAAAATGCAAGTTACCGCATTTACAAGCTGATACAGGCGTTTGGCATTTCAAATGCCTCTGAACATCCGTCCTGAACGTATTTTTTATTTTTTTTGCCTTCCAAAAAAAGCTTCTAAACACAACTTCCTAGAAACGACTATAAACGTCAATGTGTACATGTACTGATAAGATAACACGGAGGAGAGTTCAGGGGCAGCTGAAAAAAATGCCCAACTGCCCCTAAACGCCCGTTTACCAGCAGCGGTGTACATGAAGGCCTCATGCACACTGGACGTTAAAATAACGTAATAAAAATGCCAGTAGCTTTGCAGTGAGTTTTTCAAAAAAAATTTAACGTTTTTGCAATAGCGTTTATTCGTTTTGTTTTTTTGGTGATTTTTCATGTTAGAATTTTTTTTGCGTTTTGTTAATAAACGCTAGTGAGATGCGTTTTTGAGCATTTAGCAGCGTTTTTTTTACGTTAGAGCTTTTTTACAGCTGAAAAACTCCTCTCAGAACCCACTTGTTTTGGGGTTTTTTTTAAGCCAAAAAACGCACCCAGCCAAAAACTGCTGATAACAGCCTATGGGGGTTATTTACTAATGGAAAATCCACTTTGCACTACAAGTGGACTTGGAAGTACGCTGCAGATCCGAGGGGGACATGCGAGGAAAATAAAAAACAGCACTTTAGCTTGCACATCATTGGATGATAAAATCAGCAGAGCTTCCCCTCATTTCAGATCTTCCCCTTAGATTTAAAGCAACTGCACTTCCAAGTGCACTTGCTGTGCAAAGTGGATTTGCCTTTTGTAAATAACCCCCAGTGTGCATGGACACATAGGATAACATGATGGGGAGCTGCGCAAATACCGTGTAACATAAAAAGTTGTAATGATCACCTTTTTATTCCCTAGGGTGTCTGTTGAAACAATATATATATATATATATATATATATATATATATATATATATATATATATATATATATATATATATATATATATATATATATAATGTTTGGGAGTTCCGAGTAATTTTCTAGCAAAACAAATGACGATTTTTACATGTAGGAGAGAAGTGTCAGAATTGGCCTGGCTGCCAAGGGTTTAATTACCATAAGTAATATACAAATAATTATTATATATTCTGTTAATTTAAGGTAATTTACTATATTTTCAAAAACTGTACTCAAGCAGGTGGCTTAAAGGGGTTTTAAACCCTCTTTTTTTCAAAATAACAAACATATAACATATCTACTTGCACAGTGTGGCACCGATGATCGTCTTGTGGGTCCCCCAGTGGCACTTGCGGCTCCTCCCTACAGCAGGAAACCCACTAGGAGAAGCGCTCTTCCTGGGGGTTACCATGCGGGCCCGCTCCTGAGTCCAGCATTTGCGTCCATAGACAAAGAATGCCGGACACAGCGTCATTGGATTTAAATTAGAGAAGTAGGATGTGCTGCCATCAACCTATCCAATAAAGAGCCCAGACCCCAGCCAGAGAGGGTGTGCACGTCTCCAGCGTGGGAACAAACGGGCTCAGGTGAGTAAAACGGGGGGAGGGGGGGCTGGTCAGTAACAGAAGTCTTTTCACCTTAATGCATAGGTTGTCTTTTAGACACATGCCCCTTCTATGACACTGAAGTGAGAGGCTTGCCTCCACTGCAGCATTTTTTATTGGACAGCTTGGGCAAATGGTGCTTTACCATTGGTCCAAGTCTCCAAGCTGTCCATTGAGCTCAGTGCCTCTGACAAGAAGTGAGGAGAGGCAGCTCATCCTCTCAATCTGCTGCAAACAGTGTGTCAGCTTGTATTTAAATTGTTCACTCTGTATGTAGCTTCTGACAGGCTGCGCAAGGAGCCCCATATCTCTGGAACCATAGATGATAGGAGCCAGTGGTGGGCTAGGACTTCAGCTACCCACCCCTCAAATGTGGGGTCTCTGTGACCCCAGGTTGCTGTGCTATGACCCTCGAAGTTCGATTGTTTTTTCTCACTTGCCTCCCCTGACTGCACGTCCCTGATATGCAATGCTTAAGAGGACTGCCAAACTGCAGACCTATTAGAGCAGTGGTCATCAACCCTGTCCTCAGGGCCTACTAACAGACCAGGTTTGCCATGGGGAGATGCATGTATTGCCATGGGGAGATGCAGACTAGAATACCGAATTTACTGAGCAGAAAATGATATCACCTGTGATGTATTTCAGTTATCTTGCAAACTTGGCCTGTTAGTGGGCCCTGAGGACAGGGTTGATGACCACTGTATTAGAGGAACTGATGATTAAAGGGCATGCTACATTTTTGGACTGGGGATATGGTGCAGCAGACAATACGAAACGGAGAGTATGTTACATGAAGCTAATAGATATCAGTGCTATTACCCTACTCAATGTTCTCATTACAGACTGCTGATGTCTGAGATCCACACATCATAAATAAAAGGCAGATAAGCTGCAGTTTTATCGCCCATCTAAAGCTATACTATACAGCTGGAGAGGTCTTTTCACATGCCATCAAAATGATGAGTCGCAGCCATGCCAACTTTAACACATGTTGAATTGACATTCACGAAGGTGGCCTTAGGGCTCATTTACATAGGTAGATCTATGTGAACGAGCCCTAAGGCTAAACTCACACTTGCAAAAAAATTCTAATGCTGATACTAATGCAAACCAATGTGTCTACAAACATTAATGTGCATCTTTTAAATATTTAAGTTGCAATTGAAAGAACGTACTCTGACACCCTCCAAGTGAGTTTTTTTTTTTTGGGGGGGGGTTCCACTTCATAGAGAATCCATAAATGCGTCTTAAACATGTGGAACCATAGAGATTAATGCGTGGAGTTGACACGTTTCAACTCATCCCAGATTCATCAGGTAGGTTCATTTTTACTACACAGTGATGCAAAGCAAAGCAAACGCTACATGTTTTTCAAATGTGAACAGTTCTGTCCACTGTACATATTATTCACTATAGGCTGCTGTATTAGGCGTTCAGGGGAGCGGTTAAAAAGCGCCCAAATGCCTGCTTCTAATGCCAGTGTGAACAGGGCCTAAGAAAGGTTATTCCCAGAGTTCAGCTTGGAAAACTCCTATGTAGACAAGTCAGCTGCAATTAATGTTCTCTATACCCAAGTCACTTCTACAAAATGTGTCTTCAATTAGCTCTTCTTGCATTACAGTAAAATGGAGTAAGGGAATCCAGCATCCCTCTAGTTTACTTTGGACACTGTAAAGGGAGTGGTGTACTGGAAGGTAATCATATTAAGGCAAGAGGATGACGAAGGCAAGGTTAGCAGGGAAATGGAAGGAAGAGACAAATGGGGGTGGGGGAGAGCTGGAGAGACCATAAAAGAGGAAGAGAAGAATAGTGCAAGGACAAGGAGAACTACATAGAGAAGATAAGGATGCATTCCAATACATTGAGTACATTTAAGAAGAATAGGCGACATTTATCAATCTTGTCTCGCCCATTGCATCCAGTAAACAGTCTCAAAGCACAATTCAATCGCATATTGCGACTAATTTAATATCGTAATTCCAATACCAGAATCATTAGCAGACACAAACCAAATGCACCGTCGCAACTCAAAAAAGTGATAACACTACTTCCAACATTTTGAAACTGGAAGGTAACAATTTTAATGGCAAAGTAACTTACGGTACTTGCAATTCTTATGCTGAAATAGCGCAGAAGTCGCAAAAAGCATCAACAATGCCTTATAATCCATGTGCATGAAAGAATGCCTATCATCAGAAAAACCATTGAACACGCTCACCAGGGCAAACGCTGGTGCAAAGAAGTGTTGACGTTTACAAGACCACGGCCACGTATGTGGCACGTGTGGCTCCCCAGCCACGGTAAAGTGCCATAGGCTTCTAATACAGTCCGTGTGCATGAACGCTAATACATCTGTAGCTAAAATGGGTGAGAGATTGGAGGCACAGAGACATCATATCTACATAAAACAAAGAAATACAGAACATCATGACAAATAACAAACCTAAGAAGGAAGTTAGCATTGCCCAATATTTTATAGGAGACAAAGGGAACAGAAGACAACTGGATACTCCAAACCACTCCCTGAACACTGGAAGGGAACACAACGGGAGAGTATTCATTTATTCATTGGATAGGAATGTATACTGATGGTTTCAGCACACTTCTTAATCTATTGCTTCTGAAGCAAGATGCAGAGCAACAGCAACAGTTTAAAGCATATCATTCTTTTTTTTTTTTTCATACACATACATACATATACACACACACTATATGTAAACATAGATTGTTATATTTAGTCTAGTTGGAAAACAAAAGACACAAATCTATAGTTCAAGCAGTAGAATAAAATAAATAAATAGAAAACCTCAGTTCCTTCAGAAAAAGGTAAAAAAAAAAAAAAAAAAAAAACAAACAAACAAACAAACGATTAAAAAAAAAAAAACTAAAAGTAAAACTAAATAAATAAATAAAAGTATGTTCCAATTTGCTGGGGAAAATAAAAATCCTTCCTGATCCCCCAGAGAGGCAATTGGATATTTCCAGGATGAACAATATCTGCCGACAAATGTTAAACAATATCTATCTAACTATATATATATATATATACACTGTATGTGTTGTGCAGTAAAAATATATATATATATTTTGTTGTACGGTACAGTACATACAGTATATATACACAAAATATACTGTATGTACTGTACAGTAAAAAAATATATATTTTTACTGTACAGTACATACAGTATATTTAATATCTATATATAGATAGGTATATAGATATACTGTACAGTAAAAAAAATATATATATATATATATATATATATATATATATATATATATATATCTATATAGATTGTATATATATATATAGAGAGAGATCTATATAGATTATATATATATATATATATATATATATATATATATATATATATATATATATATATATATATATATATATATATATATAGAGAGAGAGAGAGAGAGAGAGAGAGAGAGAGAGAGAGAGAGAGAGAGATCTATATAGATTGTGTATCTATATATATATATGGTTTGTTTTTTACTGTACAGTCTCTCTCTTTGTAACACACAGATCTATGATCGGGAGCACTTCTGTTTGTTCCTATATGTAATCCTATACATCCTCGCAATCGCAGAGAATCCATACATAAATCAATAAGTACAAAAGTAATAGAAATGTAATATAATAAAGCAGCAATCTGCCACATCCTGTGGCCGAATCACACCGAGAGGTGAATGCTCAGCATAGAAGTGATAATAATAAGATGCTCCATGGCTGATCGCACAACCCATGCAGTGTATTCCAATGGCAATATAAAGTTTCCTTTGGCCCCATAGAGATGAACTCACCCAGCAGAGCCCCCAGCGCCCATATACGCGCCCACAGACACACCATGTACTCCTCCATCCTCCCCGCCGCTCGCAGCCTCTCCGCACTCCGCACACATGGACCACAGCCTATATCTGGACTCATTTGCATACAAGCATATGTTAATAATGGCTGCCTCTGATTGAACGGCGAAACGCGGAGCCCCGCCCCGAGTGAGTCATGAGCCTATTGAGTCATCATTAGAGGAAATGAGGATCGGACAGGATTGGTGTCACCGGCTGTATAGAGAAGTGGCCGGGAGTGGCGACATCCCTGTCATCAGAGTCTTGTACACTTGTGTATTCCACTTTACTATTCATCATCTTCTGATCAGGCTGCATTTACCGAAATCGGATATACACAATATATAGTAAAGCACGTACTTCCTCCATTTATTATTAGTGTAAACCCTTCTCTTCCAGAGGATTCCAGGGGTCCCACATACACTGACCACCAATGTAGAGGGCCAAATCTCCCCTGATCACCAATAAAACAACACAATTCTATTGCTAGGTGTATGATATATTGCTCTTTGAAATTTTGTAACATTTTTAATATGTATTATTCTTCTTTTTTTTTTCTTTTAAAAAATATAAAATTTTAATAAAAAATTGTCAATTATAAAAAAAGTTAAAAAAAAAAAAACAATTCTCCTCTATCCACCAATGGAAGGGGCACACTTCTCTACTGATCACCATTGGAGGGGAGCAGAGCCAGATTAAGAACATCATGGGCCTGGTGCTGAGGATTTTGGTGGGGCCTTTTATAAACAATAAATAACTAAAAATGCAAACAATTTTTTGTTATAACAAATTAAATGAGAGAGAGAGATGGGGATGAAAGAGGTGTGAGGGGTAAGGCAGGGAGGATGGGAGAGAAAGGGGGGGATGAGAGAGAGAGGATGCACATGAGCATGTGTGGGAATGACATCAACGCAGCCTGGCCAAGGCAAGTGACTGAAGGCACAGAACCCAGAAGGGAGACCGGGTGAAGATGGAAGTGCCCGGGCCCCGCCGGATTGATCACAGCACAGCATTGGAGGGCTCAGTCTAACAATTTAGGTGTGCCTTAACCACTTTCAGACCGGACCATTTTGCTGGTAAATGACCAGAGGTCTTTTTACAATTTGGCACTGCGCTGCTTTAACTGGTAATTGCGCGGTCATGCAATGTTGTACCCAAACAAAATTTGCGTCCTTTTCTTCCCACAAATAGAGCTTTCTTTTGATGGTATTTGATTGCCTCTGCGATTTTTATTTTTTGCGATATAAATGGAAAAAGACCGCAAATTTTGAAAAAAAATTTTATTTTCTACTTTTTGTTATTAGAAAAATCCAATAAACTCAATTTTAGTCATACATTTAGGCCAAAATGTATTCAGCCACGTCTTTGGTAAAAAAAAAAGTCAATAACTGTATATTTATTGGTTTGCGCAAAAGTTGTCACATCTACAAACTAAGGTACGTTTTCTGGAATTTACGCAGCTTTTAGTTTACGACTGCCTATCTCATTTCTTGAGGTGCTAAAATGGTAGGGCAGTACAAAACCCCCCCAAATGACCCCATTTTGGAAAGTAGACCACCTAAGGAAATTGATAAGTGGCATGTTGAGCCCATTGAATATTTTATTTTTTTGCCTCAAGCGATTGAATAATGACATTTTTTCACAAAGTTGGCACTAAATGATATATTGCTCACACATGCCATGGGCATATGTGAAATGACACCCCAAAATAAATTCTGCTGCTTCTCCTGAGTACGGGGATACCACATATGTGGGATTTTTTGGGAGCCTAGCCGCGTACGGGGCCCCGAAACCAAGAACCGCCTTCAGGTTTTCTAAGGGCATAAATATTTGACTTCACTCCTCACTACCTATTACAGTTTTGAAGGCCATAAAATGCCAAGATGGCACAAAACCCCCACAAATGACCCCATTTTAGAAAGTAGACACCCCAAGCTATTTGCTGAGAGGCATGTTGAGTCCATGGAATATTTTATATTTTGCCACAAGTTGCGGGAAAATTACAAACTTTTTTTTTTTATTTATTTTTTTCACAAAGTTGTCACTAAATGATATATTGCTCACGCATGCCATGGGCATATGTGAAATGACACCCCAAAATAAATTCTGCTGCTTCTCCTGAGTACGGGGATACCACATATGTGGGACTTTTTGGGAGCCTAGCCGCGTACGGGGCCCCGAAAACCAAGCACCGCCTTCAGGCTTTCTAAGGGCGTTACAGTTTTGAAGGCCATAAAATGCCAAGATGGCACAAACGCCCCCCAAATGACCCCATTTTGGAAAGTAGACACCCCTAAATTTAGGGGTACACTAGTGAGACTAGGTAATAAATGGCAGGTGCCCTGAAACTATAAAAAAATAACTAACCAACCAGCGTCACCTGTAACCGTTATATGGTGATCACTGGTGAAAGGGTTAACTAGGGGGCAATCAGGGGGCTTTATGCGGTAGTATATGGGGGTCCCTGGCGCTATAAAAAGCTGCGGCAAACCTAAATACCTACCTGCCTAACTAGCGTCACCTGTGACACTAATACAGCGATCAGAAAAACGATCGCTTATTAGGCTGGGTTCACACTGGAGCGATGCAGGAACGCCACAAATCCGCGGCGGGTTCCCGCATCGCATGCCTCCCGGCGGCAGTTCACACTGCCCTATGCGAACTGCTGGGAGTGTCAGTGAAATGTTAATGACACCCCCAGATCAGTTCGCATATCGCAGTGCGATCTGCAAACTCGGATCGCATGGTGTGAACACCCATGCAATCCGATTCTGCTGCGGACCAAAAAAAGGGTCCCGTGCGAGTTTGCGGCGGGTGCGACACGAATTCAGCCATACTATCTGTATGGCTGAACTCGAATCGCACAGAGATCGGATGTGATTTGCACTGCAGTGCGGTGCGAATCACATCCGTTCTCAAACCGCTGCAATGTGAACCCAGCCTTAGTGACACTGGCGACGGGGGGTGATCACGGGCTTAAACCTTTATTGGGGGGGTTAGGGGGGTACCTTAGAACTAAAGGGGGCTAACCCTAACTGCCCTAACAGTTATTACAGTCACAAATGACACCAATGCAAAAAAAAAAAATGCAATTGGTGTCACTGTGACTGGGGGGGGGGGCAGGGGTAATTGGGGGGGTGATCGGGGGGTAAAGGGGGGGTGTGAGTGTGCCTGGCATGTTCTACTGTACGTGTGGTGTGTTGGTGCAACTCACCGATCCTCTCTCCTCGGTGCCGAAACGAAAAATACCGACACGGAGGAGAGATTACATCACTTCCTCTCCTGTGAGGAGAGGAAGTGATGTCACGGAGCATTTCTATTTGTCGGGAGCGATCGCGAGGGGGTGGCCATGAATGAATGGCCGCCCCCTCATCCCGGATCGCTCCCGAACGAATGCCGACCGCCGCAGGCACCGCGGGGGGGGCCCGATCGGGCCCCCCACCCGCGGGAAGGCAGGGACTTATATATACGCCCATATGCCTGCCCGTGCCATTCTGCCGACGTATATCGTCGTGCGGCGGTCGGCAAGTGGTTAATGTGCTAATATGCTGGGCATACTTGTACATTATGGCATAACCTACCCAAGGGCCTCTAAAAAGTAGTAATGTTAGAAAAGTTTACTACCGCTTTAATATCACAGGAGCCTCTCTCTACTGACCCTGTGGCCCTTGGGCAGTGCCTAAGTGCATAGTTGTCAACATTTCAAAAATAGTTTTAGGGACGTTTTTTTTTACAAGCGCTATATTTAGAGTAGCTGACATCCCCTATGTTCCTCTATACATCACAATAGTAATTACAAAATTAAATAAGTACTAATAATGGGGCAGAACAAATATGAGGACTGTGAGATTTCCTTTAGTTGAACAAACAAAAGTGAGTCCATTCTAGAGCTGGTAACATTGAGGATATTCAGTATCATTTTAAAGAACAGTTTTTGTGGGTAAGAGGCATAGGGGAGGAGTATGGATGGTATACAAGTGGGAAGTATGTGCAGGTGAGGGAGAGGAATGTTGAGGGTCTAACAGTGGGCACTATGTACATGAGAGGAGTGCAGAGGGTATGGCAGAAGGCACTATGTACAGAAGAGGAGTGTGAAGGGTATGACAGTGGGCAGTATGCACAGCAGAGGAGTGTAGAGGGTATGACATTGGGCACTAAGTATAAGAGAAGAGTGTGGAGGGTATGACAGTGAGCCATATGTACAGGAGTGTGGAGGGTATGACAGTGGGCACTATGTACAGGAGAGAAGTGTGGAGAGTAGGACAGTAGGCAGTAATTACAGGAGAGGAGTGTGGAGGGAGGGTATGACGGTGGGCACTATGTATAAGAGAGGAGTATGGAGGGTATGACAGTGAGTAGTATGTACAGGAGAGGAGTGTGGAGGGTATGACAGTGGGCACTATGTATAGGAGAGGAGTGTGGAGGGTATGACAGTGGGCACTATGTATAGGAGAGGAGTGTGCAGGGTACGACAGTGGGCACTATGTACAGGAGAGAAGTGTGTAGGATATGACAGCGGCATTATGTATAGGAGAGAAGTGTGGAGGGTATGACAGTGAGCAGTATGTACAGGAGAGAAGTGTGGAGAGTATGACAGTGAGCAGTATGTACAGGAGAGAAGTGTGGAGAGTATGACAGTGCGCACTATGTATAGGAGAGGAGGATGAAGTAATCTGGGAAGGAAAAATTTAAAAGGTTTGTGGAAGGATGTTTAGGGACTGCGTAGTGGTTAAGCGGGCCATACATGGATTGAAATTACACTAATTAAGCAGAGACCAGCCATAGTCGATCTATGTATGGGCTAGCTGGTTTTACACAAGTCAACCTATTAACCAACTTGAGTACAACCAGCCTGTCAGGTTTTCCCCAAAACAATCAGTGCTGCCAGCTATAGTTAGCAACACTAATCATTGTATTCACTGGCAGAACACAATAACACTGCGGGAGTGATTGCCCCATTCACAGGTCAGCAGGTGAGAGGGTGTGTGGGGACAGGCTGGGGAGAGATACTAGTCAGTCCCTGGGTAGGCACTGGTTAGTATCAGAGCCAGATACACACAGGTTACATACACCACGATCGTTAGAGCGAGAGCAATAATTCTAGCACTAGACCTCCTCTAACTCTAAACATGTAACCTGTAAAAAAATGTAAAGCATCGCTTAGTACACAACAAAAAATCGTCCTAACTTTAGTGTTTTTTTTATGAATGAAACAGTTTCTTGCCAAAAAAAACGTTTGAAAAATTGCTGCGCAAAGTGTAACATAAAAAGTTGCAAAGACCACCATTTTATTCCATAGGGTGTCTGCTAAAACAATATATAATGCTTGATTTTTACATGTAGGAGAGAAGTCTCAGAATGGGCCTGGGTGGCAATTGGTTAATTATCATAAGTAATATACAAATAATTATTATAAGCACTGTGAGGTCATCCTCTCAGTCTGCTGCTGAGTGTTCCAGCTTGTATTTATACTGGCTGCTCTGTATGTAGCTTCTGACAGGCTGTGCAAGGAGCCCCGTATCTCCGGAACCATAGATGATAGCAGCCCCATATTTTAACCAGTGCTGGAGTGGGTCTTTAGCTACATCCCCCCCCCCCAAAAAAAAATATGGTGTCTCTGTGACTCCTGATCGCCGAGCTACAATTCTCGAAGTCAATCTTTTTTTTTTTTTTGGAATTTTTTTTTTTTTTTTTTTTTTGGGCAAATGGGCCTATCTTGAGAAAGGGGCCTGGAGCTGCAGCTCCAATAGCCCCTATGTTAATCCGGCCCTGGAGGGGAGTGATACACTCATCACCAATGTAAAGAGGCACATTTCCACAGATAACTAATATAATGAGGCTCTTTTCCATGGATCATTAAAGCAGAGTATTTTTTTTTTTATAATCAGACGCCTCTAAACCTATAAAAAAAAATTGGGAGGATTTTTTTTTTTTTTTTTTTTTTTTAGATTTACCATAATCTCCCTGTTGCTATGTAATCCTCTTAATCTGCCACTTCCTGTTCCGCGGAGCTCTTCGTCACTTCCTCCCTTGCCTGTGCGCCTGCGAAATGATGTGTCGTCATTTCCCAGGAGTCTGTGGGCAGTACTGTGATCAAAAATCGCATTATTTCCTGACAGGAAAGGACGCGATTTAGAGCGTATCACAGCGCCGAGATGTGTTTATCTATGTTGCCATAACAACGGGGCGGGACCTTCCTCCGTCGCCACCTGTTATGGCAACTTTAGAAACAATCGGCGCCACGGCCGCTGGTGAATCGCGCATACGCGAGATCGAGAGGCACATGCTGGTTACCCAACATGCACCCCTCCTCAGCTTATGCCGGAAGAGTTCACATGCCCACAATCACGATGGCAATGACCACACCAGGAGGAACAAACTTGTGAGTGTTAAAATGACATCTTAGCAATATCCATTATTAACCACTACAATACAGGGCACTTTCACCCCCTTCCTTCCCAGCCCAATTTTCAGCTTTCAGCGCTCTAGCGCTTTCAGTGACAATTGCGCGGTCATGCTACACTATACCCAAATGAAATTGTTATCATTTTGTTCGCACAAATAGAGCTTTATTTTGGTGTTATTTATTCACGACTCCGTTTTTTTTTTTTTGCGATATAAGCGCAAAAATAGCGGAAATTTGGAAAAAAAACAATATTTTCTTTTTTCTATTTGAAAAGAAATCCAATAAAATCAAATTTTGTCATAAATTTAAGCCAAAATGTATTCTGCTACATGTTTTTGGTAAAAAAAATTCCGTTAAGTGTATAATAATTGGTTTGTGTGATCACGGACATATGTACGCAAATGATCATGTACATATGTGTGCAGGTGATCACGTACATATGTGTGCAGATAATCATTGGGACATGTGATTTTAGTGGGACATATGTGGGGGACATGTTTTTATTATTAGGGACATGTGTTTTTATTATTTGGGGACATGTATGTTTTGGGGACATGTGTGTTTTGGGGACATATGTGGGGACTGTGTTTGTACTGTGTGGTGTGTTGTGTGTTTACACTACACTGATGATCAGTGAGTAAAAAGCTGTAAAAAGCAGCCCATACTCACTGATCATCAGCCGGCTGCAGCGTTCTGCTCTCCTCTCCTCAGCGGTGACTTCCGTGTGAGGAGAGGAGAGCCGATTGCCTAGCAACCGGCTGTTTGTTTACATCACATGACGGCCGTGATTGGACACGGCCGTCATGTGATCAGGAGGGCCAATCACAGAGCCCTCCTGCCGATCTGAGATGTGCCGTGTCCGGGTGACACGAGCACATCGGGATCGCGCCGCTGCGCGGGCGCGCGCGCGCGCGATCCCGCTACTCCTGAAGGACGTTCCTGAACGTCCTATCAGGAGTAGACGGCTCCCACCCGGCCGTATATATGCATTGGCCTGGTGGGAAGTGGTTAACAATGTATAATCACCTTCTGGTAACCCCTGCAAAAAAAAATCTGAGTCTTTCTATCAATTTGTTCTTGTTTATGATTGTTGATTACTTGCATCTCTCTCCTTTCCACAGAATATTTTGTAAGCTCCCGAAGAAGCATTCAAATTGCGAAACGTGTAGAGATTTTCTTGTGCATTACAACATGATTACAGGATTTGATCTGTACTAATGTTATGCATCTATCTAACTAGAGAAATTCAGTGAGCGGTCTGCCTTTTATCTGCAAGATTTTTGTATAAAAAAAAATGTGTGTTTTGTAATATTTGTTAAATAAAAAAACTTTGTATATACTGTTTATAATTGGTGCCTATAAAGTCCACTCTTGTTGTCCCTTTATTTAAAACTATTGTTCAGGACGTGGCACTGCTTTATTTTTTGGAGTCCTACAGTGTCATCCTGTGTTGGAGTTTTGAAAAACTTGTTAATTCAACAATGTATAATCATTTTTTTTTTTATTTGACCACTTAAACCCCCTTCCTAACCAGACCAATTTTCAGCTTTCGGTGCTCTCACACTTTTAATGACAATTACTCATTCATGCAACACTGTACCCAAATGAAATTTTTGTCCTTTTTTTCACACAAATAGAGTTTTTCTTTTGGTGGTATTTAATCACCGCTGAGTTTTTTATTTTTTGTGCTATTAATCAAAAAAAGACTGAAAATTCGGTAAAAAAAATAAATAAAAATCTTCGTTTCTTTTAAAATTTATTGCAGAGTATTGGCAGAGTATTGCAATGTTGCAGAGTATTGCAATGTTGCAGAGTATTGGCAGAGTATTGCACAGTGTTGCAGAGTATGGGCAGAGTACTGCAGATTATTGTCATTGAGCTGCGCTGCGGGCACTACACATCCAGCCCACAGCACTACAGCAATCTCTCCCCCTCTCCCCTCGCACTGTACCAATCGCTTGTTTATCATTTGATCATTTGACGGAGCGATCAAGTGGTAAACAGCCACTATCAGCGGCCATTTTTTGTGATGTTCCCGGGTGCGCGCCCCAGGGGGCGGCGAGAGCAAGGTTCTGGGAGGACGTCCATGGACACCCTCCCAGAATAAGTTGACGGCGCTGTAGCCGTCTTTCGGCTATGGCTCGGTTGGCATGTGGTTAATAATGAATTATGCTAGGATCAATAAAAAATAAATAAATAATGTTTCTGGAACACTGCTTTAATGTAGGGGGCAATTCTCCATCACTAATGGAAAAATGCAATTCTGCTCTGGTCACCATTGTAGGTGAGTACTACACATCATCAATATAATGTATGCACTTTTCTACTATTCATCAATGTGAGGTGGAAATTGTCAGCTGATCACCATTGAAGGGAAAGACTACACTGATCACCAAGTCACTGATCTCCAACATAGGAAGACACTTTACATTAGACATGTGCGATTCGTTTCGTAACTAATTGAAATTCGGACAAATTTTGCATCGTTCGAACATTCGTATGCATCCGAATGTCTGAAGAAAAAAATAACGAATTTAAACTAATACGAAAGAAATTGTAATGAAAATAATAAATGAATTTGGCATGATTCATTAATTCGTTAAAGGTCTAATGAAACAAACAGTCAACTCGGAGTAAATCTTACAGTCCAATCAGCTGATTCATTGGGGTTTATGTACTAAAACTGCAGAGGGCAAAATCAGGTGCAGCTGTGGATGGTAGCCAATCAGCTTCTAACTTCAGCTTGTTCAATTAAACTTTGACAAAGAAACCTGGAAGATGATTGGTTTCTATACAGATCTGCACCTGATTTTGTACTCTTCAGCTTTAGTAAATCAACCTCATTGTGTGCTGGAGGTTGGATTACTGGCAATGTGTGTTGTATTGTATTTGAGCAGAGGAGAAAAGATATTGTCATTGTGTGTGTTAATGGGTTCAATAAACAAAACGACTTTCCAAACTACGAATCAGTATCACAAATATATACATACATAAATAACATTTTTTTTTACATTAAACAATAAAACAAAATTGATTAGTTGTAAATACTATCTATACAGAAATAATGAATTATCCGAAAAATAATTAATGGAACATAAAGAATATAACAAAACAAAATTATGGATTTCATGAATGATAACAAAACTAAACAAGATTTTCTGTCGTGCACAAGTCTACACTTTACCTTTGACCAGTAATGTGAAGGAGGCACTATTTTACTAACCACTATTGTAATGGGGACACTTCCCCGCTGATCACTCACTAATCAGTGACCATTAATATAAGAGGCAATTTTCCAGTGATCACCAATGTACAGAGCACCCCACTAGCTACAAGTGTGTAGAGACATTTCACTACATATCATCAGTGTAATGGGGCACTTTCCTACTGACCACCAATGTAAGGATATTTTTTTCCACCCATTGACCACTATTGTCATTAGACATTACAATTTTCACAGTACATACCTTTTCTGGCCATTATTATTTGTCACATTTTTTTTTATTTTTTTATCTGGAGCATTTCTAGGCCCTGGCACCCAGAGCATGTGTCCCATGTCTTCTACTAAGATCTCCTCTGAGATATGGAAATGATACATTCCATTTATTTTACAGTTCCGAAACATTGTATAAATGATTTACGTCTCAATATATCTAGAATTACTTTGCCATAATGTGACATTTCAGTTTTTAGACCAAATCATTTTTGCTTAGTTATTAGTCTTAAATGGGATCCAAAGTGGTCAATATGGTAGCCTACCAGCCCCTCAACATTTCAATCTGTGAGTCCAGAGGTAACCCTTATCTATGAGGACCCTAGAAACACCCCTGAGTATTCCTATAAAGAATATTGCACAAAGCAGGGAGGTGTTGGAAAATAGTCTGCCGTGGATGCCAAATCTTCTAGGTATGATTCATTCCTTGATTAAAAGGTTTTACAACTTACAGATCATGCAAAGATACCCTAATGCCGCGTACACATGACCAGACTTTTCGATGGACTTGGTCCGGCCGACTGGAATCCGTCGGACAATTAGATCATGTGTGGGCTCCAGCGGATTTTTTCTTCCCAAAAGTCTGGCGGACCTAGAAATAAAACTTGCTTCAAATCTTTCCGACGGACTTGAGTCCGGTCAAATAATCCGGTCGTCTGTGTGCTAGTCCGACAGACTAAAACCGACGCTAGGACAGCTATTGGCTATGAACTTACTTATTCTACATCATCACGTTCCAATCCGTTGGACTTTTGGAGTGATCGTGTGTGGCCAAGTCCAATTGTCCGCCGGACCAAGTCCGTCACAAAGTCCGGTCGTGTGTACGCAGCATTAGATGTAGGTATAGAAATTTTAACAATGGTTGCCCGAGACATTAAAACTCTTATGCCGCGTACACGCGATCGGAAATTCGGTCAGCAAAAGACCGATGAGAGCTTTTGGTTGGAAAATGTGATCGTGTGTATGCTCCATCAGACTTTTGCTGACCGAATTTCGGCCAGCAAAAGATTGAGAGCATGTTCTCAATTTTTCGGGCGGAAAAAGTTCCTATCCAAAAATCGGTTTGTGTGTATGCAATGCCGACGCGCAAAAACTCATGCATGCTCAGATTCAACTACCAGGTGGAAGCTATTGGCTGCTGGCTATTGAACTTACTTTTTTTAGTCCTGTTGTACGTGTTGTACATCACCACGTTTTTGACGGGCTGGAATTTGGTGTGACCAGGTGTACGCAAGACAGCTTGAGCGAAATCCCGTCGGAATTCCGTCGGTAAAACTATCAGAGCTTTTTCCAACCAAAATTCTGATTGTGTGTCCACGGCCTTAAGGACTCCTGCAGAGAGGAGTGTAATGGTGAATACATTCTGAGTGGTAATAAAGTTAAAAGGTGTGCTGACATGAGAACTCACAGTGTGGTGCCTGACCTCATGTGGAGAATTGTGATGATTCAACAAGATCTAATCACTGCTATCCTGGAACTCCAGCCAGAAATCAAATTTAGAGTGTTGAATAAATTCCAAATCATAGGGATCAATAGTAAAATGTTGATAGAATCCTCCTGGTGACCACCCTGCAGTCATTGTAAATTAGAACCAATGACAGGTAGCAAAAGTACTGTCAGTGTATTGTATTATTAGGGACCAGAGACATGGACAGACATTGTTAGAGAAGAGGGGTGCATCAGTGCAACAATGAACTTTAACATTCATTTCTAAACCAAAGACTCTATTCTCAGTAGTTCACCAGTCTCTTTTTTTAGCGCATCTCAGAGCCTCGATGTAATTTCTAAGCCCTTCTACCGCCATAGCAACCAAGAGCTGAAAAAGTTGGTGAAGAAAAAAAAAAGTAAAAACAGTTTTATTAGCAACAATAACGACCATCAAAAATATTAATATTATTACACGCGTTGCATTGGTGCAAATACTAAGCATTTGCATGAATACTCATGCAAATGCTCCGATACTAAAATTGATACCTTGAAGTCCACAGAACAACCAATTTCATATATGTACGGGGGCTGGTTTCAGTGCAATTCGTAAAAAGAGTCCAGTGCGATTTCATTTAGCAGTTCAAGTATGAATTTTTAAGGTTTATGACACTGGAAATTGCACTTGAACCAGACTGAAAATCATACCCGATTCTTTTTAAAGTCGCATCGCAGCCAGTCCGCACAAATGGGAACTGGGTCTAAAAAATCTGGTTTGGTT
The DNA here is from genome assembly GCF_037356315.1 of Lithobates pipiens. NCBI lineage: Eukaryota > Metazoa > Chordata > Amphibia > Anura > Ranidae > Lithobates > Lithobates pipiens. The sequence continues at coordinate 128,602,126 of NW_027507787.1, read as the reverse complement.
CACATGTCACGTGAATTGGATGCGGATGAAATTACATTAAATTTGCATATATGTGAATCGGGGCTAATCGCCGCCTTAAAGTGTTACTAAGTCCACAACAGTCTGTATATGCAGTAAGGCATGCTTGTTATACTCACTGTGGAACCTAAGGGCTTAATCCCCTGCATTCTGTAAAAAGACTGTCTGATCCTGTATGCTCAGATCCTCCTCTTCTTCCACTGACTCCAGAACAGGTCCAGATAAGACAGAGTTACTGGAGTCAGGCTGCACATGCCCAGTTTGGTGTTCTATTACTAGAGAATTTTTTTTTTGGAAGAGTGCATGTGATCAGCACAGGGCCAATCAGCACTGTCCAGACAGTGGGTCAGGGGTCCTTGATCCTGATAGGACAGCAGCAGTGCAGTATGGAAACTACAAGCTTTAAGGAGGAACTGATAGAAGTCACAAGACTGCTATACAGTATATTGCTTATGAGAAAAGGTATTTAGCAGTTTATATTTACTAAAATAATTGCATTTCCATGTTCTGTGTAGTGTGGGAGACCAGATATTCTGAATGCAGGCTCCTGGATTTAGTAACACTTTAAGTAATCATTTTCATTAATGTAAAATACTGTCGCATGATACTAAAAATAGGTATCGGTAATTGGTACCAGCGAGTACTTGGGAAAAAAGTATCAGTACTCAAACTTGGTCTTAAAAAACTGGTATCGATGCATCCTTCATTATTGCATAACTGTTAGCACTCCGACACACAACTACATTACAATTGTGTTGGATCACTTTTATGATAAACACACTCTGCTTTAGGCACATAGGGTTAATTTCAGTGCGGGCTGGAATGACCAAAAGCTCTAAATCCTAATACACATTATTAGAAAATCTGACAAAAACATCCGTATTCAAAACAATTGTTCAATTTTCTGTTAGTACACTGCTTTTGAGAGCCTATATGGACTGTTCAGACGAAAATTTCCAAATGGACATGCTGGAAAATTGTTCTCGTTAGTTATCATAACGTCCGATTTTTTGTTAATTAGTACAGTATTTGTCCTATAAAAATCAAATGAGCAAGCTCGCATATGATCGGAAACAAAGCAGGACCGTTTACTAAACATAGACCGTAGCTAGTATGTGTGAAGATGTTCTCTGACATTCGAGAATTTTCGTATCATTTTAGGCATTCTCATTTTCAACATGGGATGAGGGCATGGAAAATGCAAACGATAGTCGTTTGATTTTCTAATAGTGTGTACTAGGCTTGAGAGCAATGAACCTACTGTATACTACAAAAGCCTGTCATGCATGACTCAAATTTCGGCCTATTCCTGTCATCACCACCCAGCTTGACAAAAGTCAAACAGTGACCGCAGCCAGTCAGATGCCATTACTGTTTTGACAGGAAGATTTCTGCAGCAGCGCTTTGCTGGTGGTTCGGCGGCGCTGCCCCATTAATGCAAAGAGGCTGCTTACAGGCAGGGCCAGATTAAGAACATTGTGGGCCTGGTGCTGAGGATTTTGATGGGGCCTTTTATAAACAATAAATAAATAAAAATGCAAACTATTTTTTGTTATAACAAATTAAATGAAAGAGAGAGAGGGGATGAAAGAGGTGTGAGGGGTAAGGGAGGGAGGATGAGAGAGAAAGGGGGGGATGGGAGAAAGAGGGAATGACATCAACGCAGCCTGGCCAAGGCAAATGACGGAAGGCACAGAACCCAGAACGAAGACCGGGTGAAGATGGAAGTGCCCAGGCCCCGCCGGACTGATCACAGCACAGCACTGGAGGTCTGACAGGTAAGTGTACCCTAATGTGCTAATATGCTGGGCACACTTGTACATTATGGCATAACCTCCCCAAGGGCCTCTAAAAAGTAGTAATGTTAGAAAAGTTTACTACCGCTTTACTATCACCGGAGCCTCTCATGGGGCCCTACTGACCCTGTGGCCCTTGGGCAGTGCCTAAGTACATGGTTGTCAACATTTCAAATATATTTTAGGGTTGCTTTTTTTACAAGTGCTATATTTAGAGTAGCTGACATCCCCCGTGTTCCTCTATACATCACAATAGTCATTACAAAATAAAATAAGTACTAATAATGGGGCAGAACAAATATGAGGACTGTGAGATTTCCTTTAGTTGAACTGACAAAAGTGCCCATTCTAGAGCTGGTAACATTGAGGAACATATAATTTTAACATATAATTTTAAAGAACAGTTTTTTGTGGGTAAGAGGCATAAGGGAGGAGTGTGGATGGTATAAAAGTGGGAAGTATGTGCAGGTGAGGGAGAGGAATGTGGAAGTTCTAACAGTGGGCACTATGTACATGAGAGGAGTGCAGAGGGTATGGCAGAAGGCACTATGTACAGGAGAGGAGTGTGAAGGGTAAGACAGTGGGCAGTATGCACAGCAGAGGAGTGTAGAGGGTATGAAATTGGGCACTATGTATAAGAGAAGAGTGTGGAGGGTATGACAGTGGGCACTATGTACAGGAGAGTAGGACAGTAAGCAGTAATTACAGGAGAGGAGTGTGGAGGGAGGATATGACGGTGGGCACTATGTATAGGAGAGGAGTATGGAGGGTATGAAAGTTAGTAGTATGTACAGGAGTGGAGGGTATGATAGTGGGCACTATGTATAGGAGAGAAGTGTTGGAGGTATGGCAGTGGGCACTATGTATAGGAGAGAAGTGTTGGAGGTATGACAGTGGGCACTATGTATAGGAGAGGAGTGTGGAGGGTATGACAGTGAGTAGTATGTACAGGAGAGGAGTATGGAGGGTATAGCGGTGGGCACTATGTATAGGAGAGGAGTATGGAGGGTATGGCGGTGGGCACTATGTATAGGAGAGGAGTATGGAGGGTATGTCGGTGGGCACTGTATAGGAGAGGAGTGTGAAGGGTACGACAGTGGACACTATGTACAGGAGAGAAGTGTATGACAGCGGGCACTATGTATATGAGAGGAGTATGGAGGGTATGATAGTGAGTAGTATGTACAGGAGAGGAGTGTGGAGGGTATGACAGTGGGCACTATGTATAGGAGAGAAGTGTTGGAGGTATGGCAGTGGGCACTATGTATAGGAGAGAGGTGTTGGAGGTGTGACAGTGGGCACTATGTATAGGAGAGGAGTGTGAAGGGTATGACAGTGAGTAGTATGTACAGGAGAGGAGTATGGAGGGTATAGCGGTGGGTACTATGTATAAGAGAGGAGTATGGAGGGTATGGCGGTGGGCACTATGTATAGGAGAGGAGTATGGAGGGTATGTCGGTGGGCACTGTATAGGAGAGGAGTGTGAAGGGTACGACAGTGGACACTATGTACAGGAGAGAAGTGTATGACAGCGGGCACTATGTATATGAGAGGAGTATGGAGGGTATGATAGTGAGTAGTATGTACAGGAGAGGAGTGTGGAGGGTATGACAGTGGGCACTATGTATAGGAGAGAAGTGTTGGAGGTATGGCAGTGGGCACTATGTATAGGAGAGAGGTGTTGGAGGTATGACAGTGGGCACTATGTATAGGAGAGGAGTGTGAAGGGTATGACAGTGAGTAGTATGTACAGGAGAGGAGTATGGAGGGTATAGCGGTGGGTACTATGTATAAGAGAGGAGTATGGAGGGTATGGCGGTGGGCACTATGTATAGGAGAGGAGTATGGAGGGTATGTCGGTGGGCACTGTATAGGAGAGGAGTGTGAAGGGTACGACAGTGGACACTATGTACAGGAGAGAAGTGTATGACAGTGGGCACTATGTACAGGTGAGGAGAGTGTAGGATATGACAGCGGGCGTTATGTATAAGAGAGAAGTGTGGAGGGTATGACAGTGAGCAGTATGTACAGGAGAGAAGTGTGGAGAGTATGACAGTGGGCACTATGTATAGGAGAGAAGTGTGGAGAGTATGACAGTGGGCACTATGTATAGGAGAGAAGTGTGGAGAGTATGACAGTGGGCACTATGTATAGGAGAGAAGTGTGGAGAGTATGACAGTGGGCACTATGTATAGGAGAGAAGTGTGGAGAGTATGACAGTGGGCACTATGTATAGGAGAGAAGTGTGGAGGGTATGACAGTGGGCACTATGTATAGGAGAGAAGTGTGGAGAGTATGACAGTGGGCACTATGTATAGGAGAGGAGGATGAAGTAATCTGGGAAGGAAAAATGTAAAGGTTTGTGGAAGGATGTTTAGGGGCTGTGTAGTGGTTAAGCGGGCCAGACATGGATTGAAATTACACCAATTAGGCAGAGACCAGCCATAGTCGATCTATGTATGGGCTAGCTGGTTTTACACAAGTCAACCTATTAACCGACTTGAGTGCAACCAGCCTGTCAGGTTTTCCCCAAAATAATCAGTGCTGCCACCTATAGTTAGCAACACTAATCATTGTATTCACTGGCAGAACACAATAACACTGCGGGAGTGATTGAATAACACTGCGGGAGTGATTGCCCCATTCACAGGGCAGCAGGTGAGAGGGTGTGTGGGGACAGGCTGGGAGAGATACTAGTCAGTCCCTGGGTAGGCACTGGTTAGTATCAGAGCCAGATACACACAGGTTACATACGCCAAGATCATTAGAGCGAGAGCAATAATTCTAGCACTAGACCTCCTCTGTAACTCTAAACATGTAAACTGTAAAAAAATGTAAAGCATCGCTTAGTACACAACAAAAAATCGTCCTAACTTTAGTGTTTTTTTTTATGAATGAAACAGTTTCTTTCCAACATAAAAAGTTGCAAATACCACCATTTTATTCCATAGGGTCTCTGCTAAAACAATATATAATGTTTGAGGGTTCTGAGTAATTTTCTAGCATAAAAAAATGATGATTTTTACATGTAGGAGAGAAGTCTCAGAATGGGCCTGGTTGCCAAGGGGTTAATTATCATAAGTAATATACAAATAATTATTATGAGCTCTGTGAGTTCATCCTCTCAGTCTGCTGCAGAGTGTTCCAGCTTGTATTTATACTGCCGCTCTGTATGTAGCTTCTGACAGGCTGCGCAAGGAACCCTGTATCTCCGGAACCGTAGATGATAGCAGCCCCATATTTTAACCAGTGCTGGGGTGGGTCTTTAGCTACATACCCACCAAATATGACTCCTGGTCGCCGAGCTACAATCCTCTAGGTCGATCTTTTTATTTTTTTTATTTTTTTTTTTGGGCAAATGGGCCTATCTTGAGAAAGGGGCCTGGAGCTGCAGCTCCAATAGCCCCTATGTTAATCCGGCCCTGCTTACAGGAAATTTTTTACCGTCCTGCAAGAGCACTGCTCCAGTGTGATAGCCCTCAGGCTTTCACACTGGAGAGACAGGAGAGGCTCTTTACAGGCACTAGTTTTAGTGCTGTATCACCTGTAAAGCACCTCAGTGTGAAAGCAGTCTGAGGCCTTGTTCATATAGGTGTACTATAGTGTGCACGGAGGGTCGTTCTCTGTACATCCCCATGTAGGCAGCCCCATTCATGTCATTTGGGACACAGTACTGCATCTAATTTGACATAGATGTAGGTATTATTATTATACAGGATTTATATAGCGACAAACGTTTGCACAGGGCTATACAACAGGAGGGCAGAAAGTATGTTACAATACAATTCAATGCATGAGGAATCGGACCCTGTTCATTAGAGCTTGTTGTGGACGGTTTCAAACACATTCAGGGCCATGCACCCACACTGTTGTCAAATTGGGAAAGGCGGCTGTATCCATGCGATCGCTGTGTCCCAATTGACAAGAATAGGACTAAACACAACCCTCTCATGGGTGTACGCTATAGTAGGCCCATGTGAACCAGGTTCTATTACAGTGATATCTTACATCTGAACTTAAGTTTGATGAAGAATGGGGCTTTCTGTTGTAGTTAGCATTTTATAAAATTCCCGCCTGTTGCCTTATAGAGCAATGTCAGGCGAGTGATTCTGTGGTAGCAATTCTTTTCTAGCAGCTGCACAAATTCAGTCACGGTAAAGCGAATGGGTTAGCAATTCCATATACAATATCTCACAAAATTAAGTACACCCCTCACATTTTTGTAAATATTTTATTATATCTTTTCATGTGACATCCCTGAATAAATTACACTTTGCTACAATGTAAAGTAGTGAGTGTACAGCTTGTATAACAGTGTAAATTTGCTTGTTTAAAGTACTGGCAACAAAAGTGAATACACCCCTAAGTGAAAATGTCCAAATTGGGCCCAAAATGTCAATATTTTGTGTGTCCACCATTATTTTCCAGCACTGCGTTAACCCTCTTGGGCATGGAGTTCACCAGAGCTTCACAGGTTACCACTGGAGTTCTTTTCCACTCCTCCATGATGACATCACGGATCTGGTGGATGTTAGAGACCTTGCTCTTCTCCACCTTCCGTTTGAGGATGCCCCACAGATGCTCATTAGGGTTTAGGTCTAGAGACATGCTTAGCCAGTCCATCACCTTTACCCTCAGCTCCTTTGGCAAGGTAGTGGTCATTTTGAAGGTATGTTTGGGGTCATTATCATGTTGGAATACTGCCCTGTGGCCCAGTCTCCGAAGGGAGGAGATCATGCGCTTCTTCAGTATGTCACAGTACATGTTGGCATTCATGGTTCTCTCAATGAACTGTAGCTCCCCAGTGCCGGCAGCACTCATGCAGCTCCAGACCATCACACTCCAATTACCATGCTTGACTGTAGGCAAGACACACCTGTCTTTTTACTCCTCACCTGGTTGCCACCACACATGCTTGACACCACCCAAACCAAATACGGTTATCTTGGTCTCATCAGACAACAGAACATAGTTCCAGTAACCAATGTCCTTAGTCAGCTTGTCTTCAGCAAACAGTTTGCAGGTTTTCTTGTGCAACATCTTTAGAAAATAATTCCTTCTGGGACAACAGCCATGCAGACCAATTTGATGCAGAGTATGGCGTATGGTCTGGTCACTGACAGGCTGACCCCCCCCCCCCCCCCCACCCCTTCAACCTCTGCAGCAATGCTGGCAGCACTCATACATCTATTTCCCAAAGACTCTGGATATGACGTGGCGGGCGTGCAGTCAACTTCTTTGGTCGATCATGGCGAAGCCTGTTCTGAGTGAAACCTGTCCTGTTAAACCGTTGTATGGTCTTGGCCACCATGCTACAGCTCAGTTTCAGGGTCTTGGAAATCTTCTTATAGCCTAGGCCATCTTTATGTAGAGCAACAATTCTGTTTTTCAGATCCTCAGAGAGTTCTTTGCCATGAGCTGCCATGTTGAACTTTCAGTAACCAGTATGAGAGAGTGAGAGTGATAACACCAAATTTAACACACCTCCTCCCCATTCACACCTGAAACCTTGTAACACTAATGAGTCACATGACAACGGGGAGGGAAAATGGCTAATTGGGCCAATTTGAAAATTTTCACTTCACTTACTCACTTTTGTTGCCAGCGGTTTAGACATTAATGTGTGTTGAGTTATTTTGAAGGGACAGGGAATTTACACAGTTATACAAGCTGTGCACTCACCACTTTGCATTGTAGCATTGTGTCATTTCTTCAGTGTTGTAACTTGAAAAATATAATATAAATAACAATATGTACAAAAATGCAAGGGGTGTACTCACTTTTGTGAGCTACTGTAAAATAATTATATTTTCCTTAGGGAGAAAAAAAAAAGGATGACTACTGTTTTTTAACCACTCAGCTGACATATCCCTATTAAACATGGTGTTACCACATTAAAGCAGATCTAAAGTCAAATAGGACCATTGCTCCAGGATGCTCAATTTTGCATGACGTAGACTGCTACAGTGAGAAATTGTAATAAAAAAAAGTAAAAGTGGAAGTGAAGACAGAAGCCACTTGGACCTACGTGGAACCCGCAGCGTCTGGCAGATAAGTATTACAAATGCTCTACATCTACAGGGAAATTTGTAACAGGAGCAGTGGATCAAATTTCAAAATTTGTCTTTTTAAATGTTCATTTAAAAATGGATGATCCGATTAAGTACTAAATATACAGTATTTATCATCTCCCCAATATAGACCATATTTGCATGTATTTGCTTAGAACCCGTTCAATGCATTTTAAAGCTGGACTTGGATTTGCCCCCTGGTGTGCCAAAAATATTGTCCCATAAAATAACCCGTTTCACAGAGGTTACAAACAATGTAGAAAGTGTCAAAAACTTTACAAATATAACCCAACTGCCTACGATCACAAGATTTCTACAAAAATATATATTCCAAATTGTAATTCAGAATATATATTTATTATATATGTTTGCAACAATAACTGTCATCAGCAGCAGAGCCCCTGAGGCTGCATTCACATTTGATCATAGTGTATTCAAACAATTTTAAAGGATTTTTTATTATTTTTTTGCATATTTTTAGGAGTGATGTGCTGTTCAGAAACTTCTTTGGGGTAGGACTTTTGGCCCTATAGACTTTTATTATGGGGGCATATGAAAATGCAGGTAAGGCTTTAATCATACTTGCACGTACAACCCTGTGCAAAAGGCGATCTTTGCCTGCACACAGGATGCACAGGTTTTCTTTACATCTGTGTCCTGGCAATCCCAGTCATGTCTATTGGAATGCAGCGGGTGCATGGACAGACCAATTTGAAAGCCATGTAGGTGCATGTCCTCAAATGCAGACAGTGTGCCTTAGGGGTCCCGCACAGCTGTGAATTTGGGACCAGCGACTATGTCCGTGCATCTGCTGCATCCCAATAGACATGAATAGGACTGCCTGCACATGAATGTAAGAAATACTTGTGCATCTTATACAAGCAAAGACAGCAGTTTACATGGATGTATGCATACGTATGCCAGTGTGAATGAGGCTTAACACATGTTTTGTGGGTTCTTTCAGATGCTCCAATTTACGTCTATGGGTCAAAAAAAAAAAAAAAAAACACTTGCAGGAAAAGAAGCTCCTATACTATTTCGAGCAACAAACACCTAAGCGCTTAAGTGTGAACAGGCAGGCACCTTTTAAAACAATGGGATTTTTAATGCTGGCGTTTTTGTTATGAAACACTTTTTTGCATTGACCTTTTTACAAGAGATCACTTGACTACAGAAACTGCTGATTCTGAACTGTACTAAATATAAATATGTACAAGGCCACAATCGTTGCTTAATGAAGGAAGCATGCTGAAAAAAACGTCTGACTTTTCAGCTGAAAGAGTATGGGACATGTCACATTAGTGATCCCATTAATTACAACAGTCACCAGCAACAGAATTGCTATAATCTGCAGAGAATATAGTGGCTCCATGCTTTCACAAGGCATCACTGGTGGCTTCCATCGGTGAGAGAATGACATCTTGAAACATAGGAATAGGTGATTACTTCTCCACCCTGTTCAGCCCTATACAGCGAGCAATCTCCACAATGGCACATTGATGGGATTGCTAGTATGACTTGGAATAGGTCCCAATGTGTGGAAATAGTTCACTAACTTAAACAGCAAAACAGCTACACTGGGAACTTATTTATTTCAGACACCTAACTGTACTCACTGTAACTATCTATAGGAGAAAATTCCTATAGTTGTTTTACTTATAACTGGGCAAATGAACCTCTGATATAAACATTATATTTGACCCCTGCTGGGAACAATGGCCAATTGGCCATGTACATGAAATGATTGTTGCCATCGTTGGCGATGATTCTAAGTGTATGGACAACAACAGTGCATTAATCAACCTCAAACAAACTGTGGTAGGCCCTTTAGGCCAATAAGTGTTTTCTCTTGAGATAAGCTAGATCTGTCTGGGCACACGCCTGTGATCTCCATAGGTAGAAAACGTATGCAATCAAGTGATCCATATATTTATGTTCATAGGGTGGTCTGTGAATCAAAAAGAAGAAAAAAAACTTTGGACCAGTCACTCTCAATCAGGGATCCCCCAGGGGTTCCCATGGATTCATTGGACTGTGGCTAACTGACCTCCTAGACCAGTTCATTCCAATGCCACTTGGTAGAACCAGCAGATCCACCTGCCATCACCAATGTAAGGGGCATTAGTTCAATGACCACCCATGGACTAATCTTACTAGAGGATTCCTGAGACCTGAAAACTATTTCAAGGGTTCCTCTGGGGTAGGAAGGTAAGACAGACTAATGTAGACAGTAATAAAGGAAGACCAGGCTTGATGACTAGATAAAAAATTCCAGCAACCCATTTGAAAGTAATACTGATGTTGGTCACTTTATGGTATGCCAAAACTATAATTCACACTCTGCAGACAGATGCATCATTTATGGCTAGCTATTAGCTAATATATACCAACAGCATACTCAATTGTCTGTACCATTTTTGTATTGTTATTATTACAGAAGTAAATGCAAATAACCCCAGAAGCCTTGGCTACTACTTGTCATATGCGCCACACATCTGATCTGAGAAGCTGAAATGACCTTCTCTCCTGTATTTCTGCTATCAGAGCCTGAGGGCTGCACATGGCCAGTGATGGGAATGAGATAGGGATTTCCCAGAATTAACACTCTCCTCACAAGCCCTTTGATCTCAGGTATCCTGCATAAGGCCAAATTGTGCCATGCTGATTCAATCAATGTCAGCTGAGCACAGCCTTCCTATTGTATTCTTCTCGGCCAGTGATCCTGCAGGGGATCTCAATTACTGCAGAGTGTGTCTGACTTAATTGACGGCCCTCCTCCAAGCCCACTGCCCACCAGTGTGAGGGGAACAATGCTATTTGTATTGTTAATTGTAGGAAAAAGGCTAAATGAGAAAGACATTCATGGAAAAACAAACAGCTGAAACCACTAAAATTATTCACAATCGTCATGTGTCCCGGACCAAGTCTGCTTGTAGAACTTTATACTTTTGCCAGCTATTAAAAGCGCTCATATTGTTGTCATGTTGTCTTTAATCAAGCAGACGAGGCAAGAGCTATCATTAACTAGTGTCAATTGCTTTATCACTATTCCTGAAAAAGAAACTAGTGTTCTGAAAGCTTGTATGGTTTGGTATTTTTAATTAACCACGATACAATAGGAATAAAATATTTTTGCTTTTTATATTTGTGTATTTATTCATGGTTAATGCCAGGGCTTAATGTAGCCTGTCTGATCTGGGGGTGCAAAGCATCAATATACTTTCTTTTTATCCTTGTGGCTATGTGCACTGCAATGGTTAGGCTGGGCTTCAGTGCCGCATTATAGGTAATATGGCACTCAAGCCCAGCCTAACCATTGCGGTGCACATAGCCACAAGGATAAAAAGAAAGTATATTGATGCTTTGCACACCCAGATCACACAGGCTACATCCAGGGGACCCTAGTCCACCCTGCTGATGCCACTGGTCCTGGGGGGGCTAGATCAAAATCTGTTGGGGGGGGCACAGTTTAGTCCAGCACCCCCCTAGACCCAGTCATGGCTAAAGCGATTCATCAATTTTAGAGCTTGTTTATAACAGATGCAGTCAAATGTGTTTTTAAATTAAGTACAAAAGCATATGCAAGAGAAATTAATGTATTTCAATGAGCCTAGTTGATACCATTACGATGCTTTCATGTGCATTTGAAAAAAAGTACAGCATGCTACATTTTTTCGCACGTAAACATACCAGAACATGCATAGACACACATGAAAGCACCACAAATGCATTGCAAACAAAACGCATGAAAACATGCAAGCAAAACTGCACATTGAATGTGGGGATTGTGGTATAAACAAGCCCTAAGGCTGGATTCCCGCCTATGCATTTTTAGTGCTTTTTGCAGATATGGTTTCCTATGGAACACAATCTGTAGTGCAAATCTGCAAAAAGCACAAAAAATGCATAGGTGTGAATCCAGCCTTAGTTTGGGGGGGTTAAAACATGTGGCTGAGCTGCATTTTTACCACCCCCACCACTTCCCCTTAAACTGCAAAGGCAGCGACTGAGGGTGTACACATGCTGCAGTTGCGGCAGGAATTATACCCGCTATCGTGTTTGGGGGCAGGGAGGAGGCAACATATCGCCACCTCGCCGCCTGTCAAATGCCTCTGAAAAGCAATCAAAGCACAGATCACTTTTTAGAGGAACGGCAGGCCTTGCCGCAAGTGCAATGTGCTCTTAGGCTGGGTTCACACCGCAGTATGGACCGGCTCAATGCAGAGGTCCGGTCCACCCCTGTTCACTGTTTCAGGTCTGATTTTGGTCAAAATTATTGGCTGAAATGGACCAGAAGACACAGAGGACTCCTGTGCAATTTGCACCGGAGCTGCTCCAGAGATGTGTGAACTGGCTCCATTGAGAGATGGACACAATCTCCTGACATGCGAATTGGATGCGGGGAAACCCTCATACAATTCAGAATAGTGTGAACCAAAATGTATTACTTTTCTACACACAGGTATTATGTAGATCTGAAAAGCTACTGCCTTGTACCTATGCTGTGTAAGCCCAATAATTCATCTCAGGTGGTGGTCTGCCAGGAAAATAACATTTTTAAAATATTGTTCCAAGTATGTTTGTATTGCAATGCAATGCCTCTATCCTACACTTTTTAACTCATATCTTCAACCTCTTCCCACCACTTCCCCTTAAGCTGCAAAGGCAGCGACTAAGGGTGTACAGATGCTGCAGTTGTGGCTATAATTATACCCCCTATCGTGTTTGGGGGCATCTTCCCCAACCTTATAAAACATTGGTAGGCAAGCAGAAGCCTCTTTTGCTGACACTCGACTCCCTCCCCATCAACAGAGCAGTATAGGGAAGTGTCAGTGAGACACTAATGCATTCCAATTTCAGAATTCCCCACTCCGCACCTGTACTGGGGAGGGGGGGGGGGGCTCTGTGCCCCCACACATTGTAAAAGATGGGAAACATTGTTTGGCTCTCTAACTTTGCTGTAGCTGCGATCGTCAGCTTTTGTGATGGGGAAGAGATTGGGTGCAGTTCTGCTAGTGGGGCGATCCCTGTTTCCAGGAGGAGGACTGTCTTGGCCACTAAAGCCAATCACAGTCCTGCTAGCCCCATCCACCATCTGGAGGAAGATGGCTCGCTTGGTTGCCACTACCAATCTCAGAACGAAGGGATTTCACTGTGATTGAAAAAAGCAGTTAGTTCTTACCAGTAACTCTGTTTCCAGTAGTCTTCCAGGGCAGCCCTTGAGAGATGGAGCCCCTCCTCAAACACATTGCCATTAATTTCTTTAAAAGGTCAGTCATCCAAGAGAACCGAAAGACATAAAACACAAGCCCACAAGGTTAGACATTAGGGCGGGATCGTGCTGCCCTGGAAGACTACTGGAAACAGATTTACTGGTAAGAACTCTGCTTTTCCCCCAGTCGTCTTCCAGGTCAGCCCTTGAGAGGATAACCAAGTACTGACCAGATTTGGGTGGGACAATGGCTTGGATATCAGATCCAGCCTGTAATGCTGAACAAAGGTCGAGAATCTTGACCCAGTTGCTGCCCTGCCCTGCCCACGAGGTTGCTGAAGCCCTTGTTGAATAGGGATGAGCCGAACACCCCCTGGTTCGGTTCGCACCAGAACTTTCGAACAGACCCCAAATTCGTACGAATGTTAGAACCCCATTGAAGTCTATGGGACTCGAACGTTCGAAATTAAAAGTGCTAATTTTAACGGCTAATATGCAAGAAACTGTCCTAAAATGGGTTTGGGGACCTGGCTCCTGCCCCAGGGGACATGGGTCAATGCAAAAATTGTTTTTTAAAAACGGCCGTTTTGGCGGGAGCACTGATTTTAATGACGATTAAAGTGGAAAAAAAAGTGAAATTTTCCTTTAAATATGGTGCCTGGGGGGTGTCTGTAGTATGCCTGTGAAGTGCCACGTGTTTCCCGTGTTTAGAACAGTCCCTACACAAAATGACATTTAACGGAAATAACGTCATTTAAAGCTGCTTGCGGTTTTAATGTTATATCTGGTTCCTGCAATATGGTTGAAAATCATTGAGAAAAATGGCATGGGTAGCCCTCCCTGCCCATTACCAGCCCCTTTGGGTCTTGTACGCATATTAAGGGGAACCCCGTACCTATATTAAAAAAAGGAAATGCGTGTGGCCCCCAGGCCCTATATACTCAGAACAGCAGTATACAGGCGGTGCAAACAAGACAGGGACTGTGTAGGTTTGTTGTGTTAAGTTGAATCTGTTTGTAATTTTCAACTGGTACATTTTTAAAGTGTAGCTCCAGTCAAAAAAACTATTTTTAAGCTTTTTGGAAAACATAGGGAAGGGTTATCACCCCTGTATAATTTGTTTTGTCGTCCATCTTTTTTCATCTCACTTGCTGTTGTCTCCTTCCATTTGCAAGTAGGAGATGTTTGTAAGTTGGATGTTTGAAAGTAGGGGCCTGCCCTATATGCTCTGCAGAAATGGCGGAACAAGGTGTTGGTTTTGCCACAACATTGTAAGCCCTCAAAGTGACTCTTGGTGGGCGCTGGAGCGCCCTGCTGTGAACGATTATATCAAGAATTGTAATTACATGCCATTGTTGAACAGTGGTAGAAAAATTGACCTTTGGTGGTTGTGGTGCTGGTGCCACAACACTATAAGTCCTCACAGTTACTCTGGGTGGGCACAGGAAGGGGCCCTCCTGTGAAATATTATATCAAGAATTGTAATTACATGTCCCTGTTAAACAGGGGCAGAAAAATTGGGCCTTAGGCACTGGTGCTGGTGCCACCACACTGCAACCTCTCCCATATACTCTAGTTTTATTGCAGGAATTAGCCCTGCTGCAAAGCATTGCATCAAAAATTGTACTTAAACGCCCCTGTTAAAGAGGGGCAGAAAAATTGGGCTGATGGCACTGGTGCTGGTTCCACGACACTGCAACCTCTGCCATATACTCTAGTTTTATTGCAGGAATTAGCCCTGCTGCAAAGCATTGCATCAAAAATTGTAATTAAACGCCCCTGTTAAACAGGGGCAGAAAAATTGGGCTGATGGCACTGGTGCTGGTGCCACGACACTGCAACCTCTCCCATATACTCTAGTTTTATTGCAGGAATTAGCCCTGCTGCAAAGCATTGCATCAAAAATTGTACTTAAACGCCCCTGTTAAACAGGGGCAGAAAAATTGGGCTGATGGCATCACCCAGAAACAGAAATGTTCTTCCAACATATCATCGGAGGAGGAAGAGGATAGACAATCAACATAACAGGACAGTCACTCAGCATCAGCATAGGCAGTCTTGAAGGGATGTGATATTTCCCAAAAAATTATTCGGTTACATCAGCTTCAGGTGCTTAGTAGCTGTGGGTGATCCAAGACTAATTCATCTTGATGAAGGTCAGTCAATCAACTGATTTGGTAGACAGCCACACCATGTGATCGGTAACAAAGCCACCAGCAGCACTGAAGGTGCGTTCCGAAAGAACGCTGGATGCAGGACAGGCCAGTAGCTCAATTGCATACTGTGCAAGCTCTGGCCAGTGATCCATCCTCAAGACCCAGTAAGCCAGAGGATTTTCGGTGGGAAAGGTGTCCAAGTCTGACCTTGCCCCTAGGTATTCCTGCACCATGTAAATCAGAAGCTGGCGATGGTTGCTGGAACCGATCATACCTTGGGGCTGCGGACTAAAAAATTGTCTGAAAGCATCAGTCAGACGGCCACCTTCTCCACCGCTCCTTCTGACCGATGCCTCAGCAACACGTTGTCCAGGACCAGGAGTTTGTAACCTCCCAGTCTCTGGGAACGCGTTGCACAGACCTTTCTGCAAGGCCTCCCGGAGATGTCTCATCCTCTGCTCCCTCTGCGATGGCAAGATAAGGTCGGCAACCTTACCCTTGTACCGTGGATCAAGGAGAGTGGCCAGCCAGTAATGGTCCCTCTCCTTGATCCGAAGAATACGAGGATCCTTCCGCAGGCTTTGCAGGATCAGGGAGGCCATGCAGCGTAGGTTAGCTGAGGCATTCGGTCCGGAGTCCTCTGGGTCACTAAGGACAACATGATCCGCAGCTACCTCCTCCCAGCCATGTACAAGTCCACGTGTTTCTTGGGACTGTAAATCATCCCTACAAGACTGCTGCTGCTGATGCTGAGTGCCAGCCTCCACCTCCATGCTGACACAATCATCCTCCTCCTCCTCTTCCTCCTCCTCATCCTCTTCCTGTGTGATGGGTGGCACAGCAGGAACACTGTCTGGATAAAGGGGGCCTTGAGAGGCAAGGAAGTCCTCCTCTTCCTGCCTCTGTTCTGCCTCAAGTGCCCTGTCTATTATTCCACGCAGTGTATGCTCCAAGAGGTGGACAAGAGGTACAGTATCACTGATGCATGCACTGTAACTGCTCACCATCCTTGTGGCCTCCTCAAACGGTGACAGGACAGTACATGCATCCCTGATCATGCCCCACTGGCGTGGTGAGAAAAGTCTGAGCTCCCCTGACCCTGTCCTGGTGCCGTAGTCGCACAGGTACTCATTGATGGCCCTCTGCTGCGTGTGCAACCGCTGCAGCATGGCCAACGTTGAGTTCCACCTGGTGGGAATGTCACATATAAGGTGGTTCTTGGGCAGGTTCAACTCCTTTTGGAGCTCAGCCAGCCGGGCACAGGCATTAAATGATCGGCGGAAATGCACACAGACTTTCCTGGCCTGCTTCAGGACATCCTGTAAGCCAGGGTACCTGCCCAAGAACCGCTGCACCACCAGATTAAGGACGTGAGCTACACAGGGCACATGGGTCAGTTGTCCCTGTCGGAGGGCGGAGAGGAGGTTGGTGCCATTGTCGCAAACCACCATTCCTGACTTAAGCTGGCGTGGCGTCAACCACCTCTCGGCCTGCCCCTGCAGAGCTGACAAAACATCTGCCCCAGTGTGGCTCCTGTCCCCCAAACAAACCAGCGCAAGCACGGCATGGCATCGTTTTGCCTGCGTACTTGCGTAGCCCCTGTAACGCCTACGGAGCACCGCTGGTTCTGAGGACAGAGCACTGGAAGATGCCATGGAGGAAGAAGAAGAGGAGGGGGTGGAGGAGAGAGGTGTGTCACAACCAATAGTAGCATTTTGGAGGCGTGGTGGCGGAACAACCTCCAACACTACTGCACCTTGTCCTGCATCCTTCCCAGCTGCCAGAAGAGTGACCCAATGGGCCGTGAAAGACAGGTAACGTCCCTGTCCATGCCTGCTGGACCATGAGTCAGCGGTAATATGCACCTTACCGCTGACCGCCCTGTCCAGCGAGGCAAGGACATTGCCTTCCACATGCCAGTAGAGAGCCGGAATCGCCTTCCGTGAGAAAAAGTGGCGTTTGGGGACCTGCCACTGAGGAACCGCACATTGTACAAACTCACGGAAGAGGGCCGAGTCTACCAACTGAAAAGGCAGCAGTTGAAGTGCTAGCAATTTAGCCAAGCTAGCATTCAACCGCTGGGCATGTGGATGGCTGGGAGTGAACTTCTTTCGCCGGTCCAACAGCTGGGGCAGGGACATTTGCCTGCTATAATCGGACGTGGGTGTACTGCTAGCAGAGTGCCCGGAAACACTTGGCTGTGACACACCTAATTCTACACCTTCATTCCTCTCAGAGCAGGTTTCAGAGAGGACTGAAGGTCTAGTGGGGTTGGAGATGCCAGCTGATGAGGAGCAAGGAGAGGGCCGCTTTGTTCTTTGGTGTGGGTCTTTGAGGTACGCTTGCCAATGAGCTGCATGGCAGGTCAACATATGTCTGGTCAAGCATGTGGTGCCCAAGTGGCTGATGTTTTGGCCACGCGAGATACGCTTGAGACATATGTTGCAAATAGCAGCGGTGCGATCTGATGCACTCGTCCCTGCACAGGCGGAGCTCTGCGGTGTGATTCAGTCAGTGTGCTGCCCCTAAGCTGGCCCCCGGAGGGCATCCTGCCTCGTTGGACATGTGCCTCCTCCTCCTCCTCCTCCTCTCTCCTACCAGGCACCCACGTGGAGTCAGTGCCCTCATCATCCCCTCCCTCTTCATCGCTGTAGCAAACCTGGCAGTATGCTGCAGCTTGTGGAACATGACTGCCAGATTGCTGTCCTTCTTGAGCATCCCCTCTCTCTGCATTCACGCTATTGCCTTCCTCTAGCTGAGTGTCATCATCAGAGGCTACAAAACACTGGGCATCCTCCTGGAGCATGTACCCAACACTGTGCTCAAAGAGTTCAGGAGACTCCTCAGGAGGACGTGGTGGGTCTAGGGAAGGAGTCACTGATGATGACATTGAGAGGAGGGAAGACGATGCGTTGGCAGCTGCTTTGCTAGTACCCTGAGACTGGGTGAGAGAGGATGAGGAGGATGAAGAGGGCTTGGTCATCCACTCTACCAAGTCGTTGGCATGTTGCGGCTCAACATGTCCAGCTGCCGAAAAAGAAGGATAAGCGTGTCCCATGGCCACGTGCTGATGACAATGCACCGCGTCCACGACCAGCACTGTTGTCTCTAGACACAGAGCCTGCTTGCCCTCTTTTATCGTCTCGCGCCTGTCTGCCTCTCCTTACTGGCCTTCCAGACATGGTAATGGCCTGAAGGGAGTTGGGTAAAAAAGCAGTTGGGTAGTGTATATTGTGCTAGAGGCACACAACACCCACTAACTCCTGCAGATGCCTTTATTATAGAACACCAGAGATAAAGGGGTATATACAGATGTATACTGTGCTGTGCTGGAGGCACACACAACTTCCAATAACTCCTGCAGATGGCAAGTGGGCTCAAATAGAGAAGAGCTATGTAGGTGGATATAGCGGTATGTACTGGGTACAGAGCACGCAGACAGCACGCACTAGCTCCTAACACTACTGACTGCAAGCTCTGTTATAAAAGATAGATCACTAGCTATATAGGTGAGGTGAATATAGCGGTTTATACTGCAGTCAGGGCACGCAGACAACAACCACTACACAACAGCAAGATCGAAAATCATCCGAAAACGATCGGTGTGTACTGTGTTGAAGGTACACAGAACACCCACTGCTTCAGACACCAACACACTACACAAGGCCGCCGCGCTGGCGGCCTTATATAGTGTGGGGCGTGCACTACACAGCCTGAGCTATGATTGGCCACAGGCATCCTGCCTGTGGCTAATCATGGCTCTCCTCGCTGCTGGCGCTGCGATTGGCCAAGCATGCGGGGTCACAGTGCATGCTTGGCCAATAATGAGCCAGCAATGCACTGCGCCATTGTGCATTGTGGGCCGTGAGCGCCACACGAATTCGGTGCGAACGGACCAAAATGTTCGGAATTCGCCGAACGGACGAACAGCCGATGTTTGAGTCGAACGTATGTTCGACACGAACACGAAGCTCATCCCTATTGTTGAATGAGCCCTTAGATCTTTTGGTGGTGTTATCTCCATAACTCCGTAGCAGTCCAGTAAAGCTGCCTGGATCCATCTGGCTAGCGTTTTCTTGGAAGCTTGTTTACCTTTCTGCTTGCCAGTGTACAGGACAAATGGAGCGTATGATGCTCTGAACTCGGTGACTTCCAGATACTGAAAGAGACATCTTCTAACATCTAGAAGGCTTAGTTCTTGCTCTTTGCTGTTGGTTGGTGAATTACAAAATGAAGGTAGTACTATATCCAGGGATTTATGAAAAGTTGACGTCACATTTGGTGTAAATCCCGGATCTGTTAGAAGGACAATTCTATCATTATGAATTGTTAGAAAAGGCTCTCTGACAGACAGACAGAGCCTGGATTTCCCCTATCCCACGTGCTGTAGTGATAGCCACGAGGAAAATGGTTTTGAGTGTCAGCAGGTGTAAAGATGTTTCTTGTAGCGGTTCAAAGGGATTTTTGATTATCCCCCTCAGTACCACCGACAGATCCCATGTGGGACATTTTTGTGTCTTGAGTGGTCTGTATTTTGCCAACGCTCTTAAAAAGCGAGAGACCAACGGGTCTTCTTGTAGTGTCTGGCCTAGATACACCGACAGCGCTGCTATCTGGAACTTCAGTGTACTGAGCACTAGACCTTTATCAGCACCCTGCTGTAGGAACTCAAGAATAGTCAATGTATTCATCTTTTGTCTGTTATTTTCAGTGCACCAGCTGTTAAACTTTCTCCAGGACTTTCTGTAGATGGCCCTGGTATTCAGCTTCCTAGCACTCAGAAGCATTGTCACCACTTTATCTGAAAGTCCTTTTGATCTCAAGATGTCTTCCTCAGTAACCAGGTTGCCCATTTGAAGCTTTCTTGTCTTAGGCCTGTTAAGGGTCCCTGATACATCAGGTCGTCCATGTGAGGAAGTAACCACCGCTCTTCTGCTGAGAGACTGAGGAGCTGAGAGAACCAGGCTCTCCTGGGCCAATATGGCGCTATCAATATGAGCTTTGTTTGCTCTTGTAGGAATTTATTCACTACCCAAGGAATTAGATGTATCAGAGGGAAGGCATAGAACATCTTGAAATTCCTTGAGTTTTAAGTGCGTCTATCCCTAGAGGGTGGTCTTGCTGGTTTAGCGAGAAGAAACGCTTCACCTGAGTGTTTGAGTAATTTCCCTGAACACCTCTGGGAGTAATACCTATTCCAATTGGGAGATCTTTTGGTGGCTGAGGAAGTCCGCCACTTAGTTGATTTTCACCTTTAGATGGACAGCTCCCAATGACAGTAGGTTCCCTTCTGTCCATCGACATATCTGATTGGAGATGTGGCTTAAGGAGGGGCTCCTCATGCCCGCTTGCTTGTTTACATAAGTCACTAACGTGGCGTTGTCCAACAGGATCAGGGTGTGATGACTCCTTAGCTGGTCTTGGAAGTGTTCTATGGCTTTGGCTATTGCCATAAGCTTCCTCCAATTCAAAGATGACTAGGCTTCTTCTGGGGACCATCTCCCCTGACCAGGTTTCCCTGATAGGTGGGCTCCCCATCCCCAACTGTTTGCATCTGTGGTCAACTTCTGTGAGGTTGGGAAAGACCATGCCAGACCCTGGTTTTAATTTGTGCGGACCCTTCACCACCAGAGTGACCTCTTCACAGAGGTTGGCAGTAGTAGCGTCCTGTCCAGATCTTGTGGATTTTTTTAAGAGAAATACTTGCAGAGGCCTTAGATGATATTTGGCCCATTGTACCGCTGGTATCGTTGAGATCATCAGACCCAGAACCCACATCAGCTCCCTGATGGATATCGGGAGGTTGTTCTATACACAATTTACTCTCTTGACGAGGCCTTGGATCTTCTTCTCTGGTAGGAACATCTTCTGCTCTATCTAGTTGAGCAGATATCCCAGAAACCGGATGTTCTGAGTGGGACACAGGTTGGATTTTTCAGTGTTTAAAATCCAGCCTAGTGACTTCAGCTATAGTTGAGCTTCTGCAAGGTCTTTTACCATAGTTACATAATTGGTGAGGTTGAAAAAGACACAAGTCCATCAAGTCCAACCTATGTGTGTGATTATATGTCAGTATTACATTGTATATCGCGGTCGTTCAGGTGCTTATCTAATAGTTTCTTGAAACTATCAATGCCCCCCCGCTGAGACCACCGCCTGCGGAAGGGAATTCCACATCCTTGCTGCTCTTACAGTAAAGAACCCTCTACGTAATTTAAGATTAAACCTCTTTTCTTCTTCTCATGAGCCTTGTTAAACTCCCTTCTGCAAAAAAAGTTTTATCCCTATTATGGGGTCACCAGTATGGTACTTGTATATTGAAATCATATCCCCTCTTTTATCCCAATTATGGGGTCACCAGTATGCTACTTGCATATTGAAATCATATCCCCTCTCAAGCATCTCTTCTCCAGAGAGAATAAGTTCAGTGCTCGCAACCTTTCCTCATAACTAATATCCTCCAGACCCTTTATTAACTTTATTGCCCTTCTTTGTACTTGCTCCATTTCCAGTACATCCTTCCTGAGGATTGGTGCCCAGAACTGGACAGTATACTCTGACTGAGAATATGGATTCCATGCGGAATCTTTTGTATTGTATTGCTCGGTTCAGGGGCTTTAGATTTAATAGCAATCAAAACTTCCCAGAAGGTTTTTTGATCACAAACACATGAGAGTAAAAACCCTTTTGTTTCTTTTCCTCTGTGACTGGAGTAAGGACTTTCTGGTCTACCATCTCCCCCAGCAACAATGGGAGAGCCCTTGCCTTTTCAGGATCTCTGGGAAGTTTTGTTAATAAAAATCTCTCTGGAGGATGACAATTAAATTCCAAGGAGTAGCCCCTTGCGATGATATCTAGAATGAATTGATTGGCTGTCGTCTTCTGTCATTGAGGTAGGAAGGTAACCAGTAAAAAGCAAAGAGGAAGAAACTGTGCTACGGAATAAGAATGATATTGGTCGGAAGCTGCAATTCAAATGTACACCAAAAATACACTAAACAAAATGAGAAAAAAAAGAGAACTGCGCTAACCTCAATTACCCAAAGTGAATGGGGTATGTGTATGTGCCAAACCCACTATATGAGTCTTAGTGTCTTATTGTCTCTAAGACCACCTCAAAAATATAATGCATACTATTATATGTACAAATAAGTGAAATTAAATACAAAAATGGGACACAGATACGTGTTAATAATGTGAATTACCCAAACACAATACAGATTGTGTAGATCTCTGTGCATATACCCCTAAAATGAAAAAATTATTTTGTTTCCAATTTTTTTACATAAAATAAATTGTCAAAAAATTTATATTCTGAGACACTCTATATAATGTCCATATAGTTATATACCAAAATATTATAAAATGTCCATATAGTAAATAACACCGGTGAAGAAAAACTTCATGTAAGAGCTGGATTAGAAGTGCACAAATTAAAAATCTTCTCCAGAAATATAATGTGCTTTTCCCATCACCGAATGAATGAATTGGCTCCTTACCAAATCCAAGCGACCCCCCGTTACAGAGGGTCACCGCAGGCAAAAACAATCAAAGGATATCCGGGTAACGGTTCCCCCTCAGGCGATCCCGAATCCTTCACGCAATAGGGCTGTGGCTGTTGCTCCAAATGTCACTCCCAACTCAACGTGGTATCACATAGGGAAAAACATAGGCTCCAGATAGTGTAAAACCAATGATTTTAATTTGCAAAAAAACGAACGTATACACTTACATAAAAGACTTTAAAAACAGGTTCAAAACAAAGGCGTGCACCGGCCGGACACACGCCAACGCAGAGACCAACCCGTCCTTCCTGGTCTGAAAAGAACGAACACGACTGGGGTGACGTCGACACGTTCGCACCGCCCTACGCGTTTCGTAATAATTTACGTCGTCCAGGGGCACGGGCGGCGTGCGACGTCACCCCTTTTATAACCAACAACATATCCAAGCCTCGCTTTGGGTCAGCGGCCATCTTAGATGTCACATAAGCGTTAGAAATCAATGACCATGGGCCAAGCCTCACTCTCGATCCACGAACGTCATGTGTGTATATATATATCCCCAACGAACGTCCTATGATTATGGACCAAGCCTCGTTCCCAAACGAACATCATATAACCCTCATATAACCAACAAATTAAAATCATTGGTTTTACACTATCTGGAGCCTATGTTTTTCCCTATGTGATACCACGTTGAGTTGGGAGTGACATTTGGAGCAACAGCCACAGCCCTATTGCGTGAAGGATTCGGGATCGCCTGAGGGGGAACCGTTACCCGGATATCCTTTGATTGTTTTTGCCTGCGGTGACCCTCTGTAACGGGGGGTCGCTTGGATTTGGTAAGGAGCCAATTCATTCATTCGGTGATGGGAAAAGCACATTATATTTCTGGAGAAGATTTTTAATTTGTGCACTTCTAATCCAGCTCTTACATGAAGTTTTTCTTCACCGGTGTTATTTACTATATGGACATTTTATAATATTTTGGTATATAACTATATGGACATTATATAGAGTGTCTCAGAATATACATTTTTTGACAATTTATTTTATGTAAAAAAATTGGAAACAAAATAATTTTTTCATTTTAGGGGTATATGCACAGAGATCTACACAATCTGTATTGCGTTTGGGTAATTCACATTATTAACACGTATCTGTGTCCCATTTTTGTATTTAATTTCACTTATTTGTACATATAATAGTATGCATTATATTTTTGAGGTGGTCTTAGAGACAATAAGACACTAAGACTCATATCGTGGGTTTGGCACATACACATACCCCATTCACTTTGGGTATTTGAGGTTAGCGCAGTTCTCTTTTTTTCTCAGGAAGGTAACCAGCCTTCCTCCTACTGGCAATCTGTCATCAACATTTGAGGTTGGGTTAGAAGAGCCAAAGAGGACATTACTCTTCAGCTTCCCCTTGTGACTCGTCCAGTTCTTTTTGGGGTAATCCTTCTTTTCTTTTCGTGGAAGCTCTCTTTTGTGGAGGTTTGCGCTTTTCAATTGGGAAGGTTTTCTTCCTGTCTGCCGTTCTTTCTAGGGCTTTGTCCAAGCCTGTCCCAAAAAAAAAGTCTCCGGAGCAGTGGGGCAGAGGATCAGGGGGTACAGAGGTGGGGTAGATGTGCAGAGAAGAAAGGAGGTACATCGGTGGGGCAGATGTGCAGGATGTACAGTCGTGGGGCAGATGAGAAAGGGGGTTACAGTGGTGGGACAGATGAACAGATAAGTTAAGTGTTAGGACAGATAAGAAGATGGTTCAGTAATGGAGCAGATGTGCATGGAGGTACAGTGGTGGGGCAGATGAGAAATTGGGAACATTGGTGGGGCAGATGAGCAGGGGGTTACAGTGGTGGGAAAGATGAGCAGTGGGGTACAGTGGTGGGGCAGATGTGCAGCGTAGTACAGTGGTGGGACAAATGTGCAGGGGGTTACAATGGTGGGGCAGATGTGCATGGGGTTACAGTGGTAGAGCAGATGGGAAAGGAGGTACAGTGATGGGGCAGATGAGCAGGGGGGTACAGTGGTGGGCAGATGTACAGGGGGTTACAGTGGTCGGACAGATGAGCAGGGGGTACAGTGGTGGGGCAAATGTGCAGGGTAGTACAGTGGTGGGGCAGATGTGCAGGGAGTTACAGTGGTGGAGCATGTGGACGGGGGGTTACAGTGGTGGGGCAGATGAGAAAACGGGTACATTGGTGAGGTAGATGAGCAGGGTGGTACAGTAGTGGGACAGATGTATAGGGGGTTACAGTGGTGGAGCAGATGAGCAGGGGGTTTACAGTAGTGGGACAGATGAGCAGGGGGGTACAGTGGTGGGGCAGATGAGCAGGGGAGTACAGTGATGGGTCAGATGTGCAGAGTAGTACAGTGGTAGGGCAGATGTGCAGGGTAGTACAGTGGTGGGGCATATGTGTAGAGGGTTACAGTGGTGGGGCAAATGAGCAGGGGGTACAGTGGTGAAACAGATTCCCAGGGGGGACAGTGATCTGAGGTGTGAAGGTGCATGAATTGGGGCTGATCTGAGGTGTGAGAGTGCAGGATGTTAATTTCTCACTACTAAAATAGTTTACAGCATTTACTTTATAAAAAATCCTTTTCATGATTGAGAGTGTGAAGTTGAAATGTATTTGTTATAAAATCGGCATGCTCAATTTAGTTCCTAGTCCCTCCCATACCAAAAAAAGCCTCACTGGACCCCACCAAACGTAACAACCTAAGACCCATCTCTTTACTCCCTATTGCCTCCAAACTCTTGAATAGGGATGAGCCGAACACCCCCCGGTTCGGTTCGCACCAGAACTTGCGAACGACCCCCGCGTTCGGTACGAACGTTAGAACCCCATTGAAGTCTATGGGACTCGAACGTTCGAATTGGAAAGTGCTAATTTTAACGGCTAATATGCAAGATAGTGTCCTAAAAAGGGTTTGGCGACCTGCCTCCTGCCTCAGGGGACATGGGTCACTGCAAAAAAAAGTTTTAAAAACTACCGTTTTGGCGGGAGCACTGATTTTAATGACGATTAAAGTGAAAAAAAAAAAGTGAAATATTCCTTTAAATATGGTGCCTGGGGGGTGTCTGTAGTATGCCTGTGAAGTGCCACGTGTTTCCCGTGTTTAGAACAGTCCCTGCACAAAATGACATTAAACGGAAATAACACCATTTAAAACTGCTTGCGGTTTTAATGTTATATCTGGTTCCTGCAATATGGTTGAAAATCATTCAGAAAAATGGCATGGGTAGCCCTCCCTGCCCATTACCAGCCTATTTGGGTCTTGTACACATATTAAGGGGAACCCCGTACCCATATTAAAAAAAGGAAATGCGTGTGGCCCCCAGGCCCTATATACTCAGAACAGCAGTATACAGGCGGTGCAAACAAGACAGGGACTGTGTAGGTTTGTTGTGTTAAGTTGAATCTGTTTGTCATTTTCAACCGGTACATTTTTAAAGTGTAGCTCCAGTCAAAAAAAATATCTTTAAGCTTTTTGGAAAACATAGGGAAGGGTTATCACCCCTGTATAATTTGTTTTGTCGTACATCTTTTTTCATCTCACTCGCTGCTGTCTCCTTGCGTTTGCAAGTAGGAGATGTTTGTAAGTTGGATGTTTGAAAGTAGGGGCCTGCCCTATATTATAGCGGTATGTACTGGGTACAGAGCACGCAGACAGCACGCACTATCTCCTAACACTACTGACTGCAAGCTCTATTATTAACCACTTGTTAGCCCAATGTTTGCATAAAGTGAAAGATGAAGTTATGCTGAGTAAATAGATATCAAACATGTCACTCTTCAAAATTGCACATGCCCGTGGAATGGCGCCAAACGTCGCTACTTAAAAAATCCCCATAGGCGACGCTTTAAATATTTTTTTACTGGTTACATGTTTTGAGTTGCAGAGGAGGTCTAGGACTAGAATTATTGCTCTCGCTCTAACATTCTCGGCGATACCTCACATGTGTGGCTCATGCGAGCACATGGGGACATGGGCGCTTTAATTTTTATTTTATTTTTTTATTGTTCATTTTACTTTATTTATTTTAGTTTGACATTTTTTTTCCCAAAAATATATTTTTGATCACTTTTATTCCTATTACAAGAAATGTAAACATCCCTTGTAATAGGAATATGGGGTGACAGGTCCTCTTTACAGTGAAATCTGGGGGGTCAATATGACCCCACATCTCACCTCTAGGCTGGGAAGCCTGAAATAAAAAATAAAAAAAAGATTCTGGCTTTGATTGTACTGGCGAGTTGATAGAAGCACCGGAGGGCGGTGAGGGGTGGGGGGCGTCTATGGCTGGGTATTTCAGGGTATCACCGAGTATGGCTGGGTATCTCTGAGTATGGCTGGGTATGGCAATTTATGGCAGGGTATTACAGAGTATTGGCGGGGTATTGGCGGGGTACTACAGAGTAATAGCAGGGTACTGCAGAGTATTGGGGGTACTGCAGAGTAATGGCGGGTACTGCAGAGTATTGGGGGGTACTGCAGAGTAATGGGGGTTACTGCAGAGTAATGGGGGGTACTGCAGAGTAATGGCGGGGTACTGCAGAGTAATGGCAGGGTACTGCAGAGTAATGGCAGGGTACTGCACTGCAGAGTAATGGCAGGGTACTGCACTGCAGAGTAATGGCGGGGTACTGCAGAGTAATGGCGGGGTACTGCAGAGTAATGGCAGGGTACTGCACTGCAGAGTAATGGCGGGGTACTGCACTGCAGAGTAATGGCGGGGTACTGCAGAGTAATGGCGGGGTACTGCAGAGTAATGGCAGGGTACTGCAGAGTATGCACTGGTATTGCAGAGTATTGGCAGGGAATTGAGGGGTTAAATTCGGTGAGCAGCGATGTGGGCACTGCAGATGCAGCCCACATCGCTGCTGACACCGATCTCTTTCCCCTCCGCTGTACCGATCGGTACAGAAAGGGGAGGGAGGAACAGGCGTCATAACATGACGCCGGTTTGTTTCCAAGTGATCACTCCGTCATTTGAGCGGCCGTTTACCGTGATGCGCCGGGTCCTATGGACCCGGCGGTCACGGATGCTCTCGAGTGCGCACACCTCGGGGCACGCGAGAGCAGAATTCTGGGAGGCCGTTAATTAACGGCCTCTCTGAGTTAAACAACCACCCTGAAGCCGTTAATCGGCAATGGGCAGTTGTTTAGTGGTTAAAGCTAGATCACTAGCTATATAGGTGAGGTGAATATAGTGGTGTATACTGCAGTCAGGGCACAGACAACAACCACTACACAGCAGCAAGATAGGAAATCAGCCAAAAACGATTGGTGTGTACTGTGTTGAAGGTACACAGAACACCCACTGCTTCAGATGCAAAGTAACACACTACAGGAGGCCGCCTTAAAGGTGGCCTTATATAGTGTGGGGTGTGCACTACACAGCCTGAGCTATGATTGGCCACAGGCAGGATGCCTGTGGCCAATCATGGCTCTCCTCGCTGCCGGCACTGCGATTGGCCAAGCATGCGGGGTCACAGTGCATGCTTGGCCAATCATCGGGCAGCAATGCACTGCGCCAACGCAGTGCATTGTGGTCCGCGCGCGCGTCACTCGAATTTTGACGCGAACGGCCAAAACGTTCGGAATTCGCCGAACGCACGAACAGCCAATGTTCGAGTCGAACGTACGTTCGACTTGAACACGAAGCTCATCCCTACTCTTGAACTTGAACGTTTAGTCTCCACCCCATGAGTTACCACCTCATTTAGAATAACCTACTTGATCCCCTTCAGCCTGGATTTCGCCCACAGCACTCCACAGAAACTGCCCTCCTAAAACTCAAACGATTCACTAACAGCCAAAACCAACGGTCATTATTCTGTACTCTTACTCTTGGACCTTTTTGCTGCCTTTGATACAGTTGACCACCCCCTCCTCCTCAAAAAACTCAACCTTCTTGGTCTCCATGGCTGCGCTCTCAGTTGGTTAGAATCTTACCTATCTCACTGCACCTTCAATGTCACTTACAACTCCACTTCCTCCTCTCCAACTCCTCTTACTGTTGGGGTCCCCCAAGGTTCTGTCCTTGGTCCTCTACTATTCTCGATCTACACATCCTCCCTGGGTTAGCCGACCATGACTTCCACTACCAATTATATGTCGATGACACCTGAATCTATCTCTCTGCCCCTCAGCTCACCCCATCAGTCTCCTCACGCATCACTGATTTTCTAACAGACATATAAGCCTGGATGTCAAACCACTTCCCCAAACTGAATCTGTCTAAAACCAAGCTCTTAATATTTCCTCCCCCACGTGCCCCTTCCCCTGACTTCTCTATCGAGATCAATGGCACGTGTATCAGTCCATCCCTACATGCCAGGGTGCTAGGGGTAATCTTAGACTCTGAACTGTCCTTTCAGGCCCACATCCAATTCTTGTCCAAATCATTCCGCCTTAGCCTCTGCAACCTTTCTAGAATATGCCATTTTTTCAGTAATGACACCACCAAGCTTCTAATACACTCCCTGGTTATCTCTCGCCTCGACTACTGCAACTCCTTCCTCATTGGATTATCTTTACATAGGTTATCCCCTCTTCAGTCCTTAATGAATGCTGCTGCAAGACTCATCCACCTTACCAATCAGTCAGTGTCCTCTACCCCTCTGTGCCAATCCCTCCACTGGCTTCCACTCACCCAACAAATAAAATTCAAAGTACTAACAATAAATTACAAAGCCATCCATAACTCTGCCCCCAGCTACATCACTAACCTAGTCAAAAAATACCAACCAAGCCGCTCTCTTTGGTCCTTCCAAAACCTCCTGTTCTCTCGCTCCCTTGTCACCTCCTCCCATGCTCACATCCAGGTTCTCCAGAGCTTCTCCCATCCTTTGGAACTCCCTACCCCAATCTGTCCAACAGTCCCCTAATCTATCCATCTGTAGACGATCCCTGAAAAACCTTCTCTTTAAAGAAGCCTATCCTGCTTCTAACTAATACACTGTTTTACTTCCTCCATCAGCTCATCTCCCACAGATCATCATGTGATCAGAGAAGCTATTACCTTTTGTATCAACTGATCCTCCCTTTTAGATTGTAAGCTCTAATAAACAGGGCCCTCTGATTCCTCTTGTACCAAATTGTAATGTAACTGTAATGTCTGCCTTCATTTTGTTAAGCGCTGTGCAAACTGTTGGCGCTATATAAATCCTGTATAATAATAATAATAATAATTGTAAAGAGAAGGACAGTTTAAAACAAGTATTTTATGAAAAAATTGTAAAGGTTTTATTTCTTCCTTTGTTGGACTTCAGTGTTGTAGCCACATTCCATTTACATATATACCAGTTCACAATGACAATCACACTTGTGTAACAAATTTTGAAGCAGAAGCCCATGTGACAAAGTGACTACATGGGAAGCACAACTGGAAGACTGTGATAATGTTGTCACCCTTAATCCAGCCATATATAGATTTAAATTCAGCAGGGAATGGCCGAATTTCAATCCATGTATGGGTGCCCTGGTTGTACAGAAGTTGATTTACCGACTCTGCTCTGCATGGTTGACACTATATAAAGGTCTGTAATAAAGAAAGAAACAAGGACCTTCATGGCAGGATCACCTTATATTACATTATTAAAAGATACAGATTTAAATATGTTTATGCTTTTTGTCACATTAGTTTTACTGCGCATCACCCTATGAAAAATGATCCACATAGATTGCTTTTCAGAAAGCAATAAGCCGTACAGCTAATGTATAGCAGCCAACAAGCAATTTTTGCATTGCGGGACCATGCCTCATTCGAGCTGTGCATTTGTCTCACAGTTGTGGTGCATTCCCATTGAACTAAATGGATTAGTTTGACAGCCGTTGCTATCTGATAACATGTTAAAAATGCCACAGCAGCGACATGCATACAGCCCTGTCTGGCTGTATTGTTACTATTCAGGTGGAAGGTCTGGGGTGGGGGCGATAAACCACAGCTCAACCCCCTGTTTTTTTTACCACCCCCTGGCCGTCTGTCTGAAAGAGCCCAAAAAATTACTTTTAAAATTTTGTGTTAAAGCTTACCTGTTATTATATTTGATTTTCATGAAAGTATTTTGAAGTACAATTGTTACAAAGTACAATTAATAATATGAAGCATAAGACTATGAACCATGCACAATTCTTTGTCAGGCCTATAGTCACCAATTGTAGAGCGATATAGCCAAGTATGCCAAAAGTCTGTAATGTGTCCAAGTATGAGATGATGTTGCAAAGTTGATCTGTAGTTATTTGAAAAGAGATGGCAAGGCGCTAGCCAGAATGTACTGCTGGGTTTGAATGACAATTGCGCGGTCATACAACACTGTACCCAAATTACATTTTTGTAATTTTTTTACCCCAAATAGAGCTTTCTTTTGGTGGTATTTGATCCCCTATGCGATTTATTTTTTATTTTTTTAAATGTAAAAAGATGAATTAATTTTTTTTTTTTTAATTATTATTATTTTGTTTTTAAATTTTATAACGGGTAATTTTTGTCTGCCATTGATGTACGCTGATGAGGCGGCACTGACGGGCACCGATAGGTGGCAGTGATGGGCACTGATCGGTTACACTGATAGGCAGAACTTCTAGTTAGCACTGATTGGCACCACTGGTGGGCATTGATAGATGGCACTGGTGGGCATTGATAGGTGGCACTTGTGGGCATCGTTAGACTCTATAAATGAGGCATAATTGGGGACCGATGTCCCTTTAAGATAAGCCAGTGATCGGCTTTTTTGTCTCCTCCGCTGTTAGCGTGAGGAGAAAAAAAAAGATCACCAAGCTTTTTGTTTTGATCATGTGATCAGCTGTCATTGGCTGACAGCTGATCACATGGTAAGGGTCCAGGACCGGCCCCTTACACGGATCGGTGATCACCCAAGTCTCATTGACTCGGTGATCACAGCGCGCTCCGCGCGCACCATGTAGGGCGTGGCAGGGAGCGTGCACAGGGTAGGCCATCATATGACGGCCTCCCGGGAATTCACATCTGCGCTGTGGCTGTCATTCGGCCATAGCGTGGATGTCAGGTGGTTAAAGGATTTGGTTTGCTTGGAAGAAAAAGACCAAAGAGTAAAAAGAGAGAGCCTCCATAATAAGGTGGAGAAAAGATATGTTAGAAGGGGATAGAAAATGGGGCAAGGTAGGTTTTGACCCGGACAGTACGGGTTTAGGAGGCTGTGCCCGGGTTTCCCTCTGCCTCACACCCGGACACCATTTCCAGCTGACAGGGGTACCATGGGGCCTCCTTTTACGAGCCCCAGCACACAGGGGGACCTGGACAGCAGGGGCATCGGAGCGGCGGGTGGGGGAGCAATTACAGAGCAATCAAAACATATGGGAGAGAGCGGGCGACAGACAGCTGCTGGTGCGGAAGTTTTTAATAAAATAAATGCTTAAAAACAAACAATCCACTCGCTCGTGTAATTTCCCCTCTCCTCTGTATTTGCACCCCCTTCCTCTGTAATTGTCCCTCCCTTCTCTGTAATTGCACCCCTCCTCTGTATTTGCACCCCTCCTCTGTATTTGCCCCCTTCCTCTTTATTTGCCCCCCTCCTCTGTATTTGCACCCCCTCCTCTGTAATTGTCCCTCCCTTCTGTGTAATTGCACCCCTCCTCTGTATTTGCCCCCTTCCTCTTTATTTGCCCCCTCCTCTGTATTTGCACCCCCTCCTCTGTAATTTCCCCCCTTCTTGCACCCCTCTCCTCTGTAATTGCCCCCCTCCTCTAATTGCGCCCTAATCTCTGTAATTGGAGGAGGATGTGTGCTGGTAGGGGAAGAAGATTTGTGTAGCACTGACCCCCGAACGAGCGGCTGGATTTTCTGGGCTTACCGTTACCTTCTCCGCCTCGTATACATCTAGGTGTTTCCCAAGGTAGATGGCCCATAAACTGCTGTAGAGACCAACACTTGAATCCCTTTAGGAATTTTTATTTGCAAAACGTTTAACAGAACACAGTCTCTCACAGTAGGGAATAGAGGGGATGGATAATAAAGCTTGGGTACTCTTGGAACTGCTGACACTTGAAATGTCTCTCTAGATAATCCAGGGAATAGCCATTCGCAACTGGATATTACAGCAATCGGATAAATCCTTTTTTTGTGAATTTAGCAACCGACAGGTGATTCGGTTGAAGCAAAGTTTCTGCCACAGACTTGGTTGTAGAACGTTAGAATGAGAGAGAGTCTCACAAACTTAGGCCGCGTACACACGGGCGGACTGTTCGCCCAACTTTGTCCGCTGAACAGTGTTTGGGCGGACAGTCCGCTCGTGTGTGGGCTTTCAGCGGACAGTTTCAGCGGACAGTTTGACGGACAAGGTTTTTCGGAAATTCCGTAAAACTGTCCGCTGAAACCTTGTTTCAGCGAACAGTCCGCTCGTGTGTAGGCTTGTTCGTCAAACAAAGTTGCGCGCATGCTCAGAAAGGATTTTCACGCCGAAAGTTATAATGCAGTGTATAGGACGTCGTATTTTTCGTCCCGTCGTACGTGCCGTTCACGTCATCGCGCACGGTTTCAGCAAACTGTTCGTTCGTCGTGTGTGGCCATGTCCGTCCATGCTAATTTTGAGCGGACTGTTTGCCGAAACTGTTTGACGGACAAAGTTGGGCGAACAGTCCGCGCGTGTGTACGCGGCCTTAGTTGTAACTGAAGGATGAAATTAGGAACTCTCATATGGTACCAGTATCTTGTAGCCGGTCTGGCGATACCGTAAGAGTGTGGATTCACTTGGTGTCCTTTCCAGCTTAGCTTACAGGCTCCTACCGAGCAGCCAGCCTTGTGTATGGCCCTCTTCTGAAGAGTCCTCCCCTGGTTGCGTTTCAGTTGCTGGGCCTCTCCAAACCTGAGACGGCACCAGACCACCTTGGAACCCTCCTTCCAGTTACTGTGACTCGGGCTAGCCAGCCCCGAGACTCGGAAATGGATGGATCCACACCCCAGGCCATGAGGGCCTCTGGGGCCTGGTCAGGAGGACCAGGACCAAGGAGTCAGAACAGACTTCTGGACCGGAACCCAGAATCACGTGACCTCAGCACCTTAAGTACCCTCTCCCTGTATACACAGCGAGACAACGCACCCACTGATTGGCTCAGAGAGAGAGAGATTGGTACCCAATGAGTCCAACCAGACTGCGTTCCAATGCCTGCCAAAGGTGACACCCACACCCATGGCCAGGTAGAACATAGTACAGTCCAGCCAAACTGATACTGAGACCACAATTTACTGCAATTAACCCTAAAACCCAACTATGGTCTTAGGAACATTTTAAATTTACAAAAACATGCTCTTCAGGAGCCCGGCGCTACATTTGTAATAGAAGGGAATGGGGATAATGGCACCCCAATCACAAAGCAAAACTTCTTTTGGGTGACAGGCATCCCACAATTCTGTTTACGTGATTTTGCTGTGATGTGTCGGGTGACCATCTCTGCAAAATCGCACACCGAGGTTGGGGTGCCATGTCTTGCGCCGCTAAACTGTTTGGGTTTGGCTTGAAGAAAAGGTGGCAACCCTACTGCCAGTATATACCTTATTCAGCCCACTTCCTGTTTCTTGTCTGGTAAAAAGCCTATACATATGACATCATGCACAGCTCTCTCTCTCTAGCTCTCATGAGAGTTTGCCAGGAAGGGAGGGGGTGATTCATAAGAGGGCCAATGAGAGCTGCAGAGCTGGAAGTGTGCCTCCGTGTGTCTGTGTAAATCTAGGAAGTGAACAGGCCACAGCTTCAGCTGCCCACAGTTAAAATGGTTGCAGCCAGACTTAGTGAAGGGAGATTTCTGCAGCATATTTGGCAAATACAGAATCACAGTATATATAAAATAATATGTAAAGTAGTTGGAGGGAAGCTTCATAATGGCAAAGATGTTTTTCTTACACATTATGTGAGCAGACTGCAGTTCCTCTTTAAGAGGATCTTCACCCCGTAAACAAAAAGCCAGCAGCTACAAATACTGTAGCTACTGACTTAAAAAAAACACACACACTTATCTATCCCAGGATCCAGTGATGTCCTCATCCGACCCAGCTCTGTGCAGGTCTTCGGGTGCCAGCATCTTAATTGTGGGAAGCTGACTCTGACTCCTTGCAGTCTCACAGTTGGCTGCCCACTGGGCATGCACAAACTACGCTGCACCCTGTGAACAGTCCTGCAGTCACCTGGGACCTGGGGCTGAACCTCCGCTCACATCGCCGCAGTAGGAGTGCATACCTGTCAAAAACAGGTACCCCCCCCAAAAAAAAAAAATCTAAATATTGGAGAGGAAGGAGGAAGGGGGAGAAGGGGCAAAAGCAGAGCTTCTTCTTCTAGGTCCTGTTCCGCTTTAAGCTTCAGCACTTACAAGGACGAATAACTTAAAGTGGGAGTCCGCCGTTTTTTTTTTTTTAAAAAGCCAGCAGCTACAAATACTGCAGCTGCTGACTTTTAAAATAGTGACACTTACCTGCCCAGCGCGCCCGCGATGTCGGCACCCGAAGCCGATCTCTCGATCATCTCTCGGGTGCTGCCGCTGCCATCTTGGGTATGGGAATCAGGAAGTGGAGCCTTGCGGCTTCATTTCCCGGTTCTCTACTGCGCATGCGCGAGTCACGCTGCGCAATAAGGATGGTCCCCCCTGTCTCTGGGATCCGTGTGTTTCCCAGCAGGCAGTGGGGGACCTTCGGAAAGGGGCGTAGATTCTGCGGAAAGGGCGTAGCTTCTGCAGAATCTAAGCTGGAAGTGGGTGCAGATACCTGTACTGTACAGGTACCTGCACCCCCCTGAAAGGTGCCAATTGTGGCGCCGGAGGGGGGGAGGGTTCCAATGAGCGGAAGCTCCACTTTAGGGTGGACCTCCGCTTTAATATGGGCATTAAGGCTGGTCATATTGTATGCAAGCAGTCTATACCACAAGTGATCGCATATATGTGTCTAATGCCGTGTACACAAGATTGCAATTCTCGTCGGAAAAAGCTCTGAGGGTTTTCCCGACGGAATTGCCTATACACGGTCACATCAAATTCCAATCGTTTATAACACGGCGACGTACAAC
Source organism: Lithobates pipiens (assembly GCF_037356315.1). Classification (NCBI taxonomy): domain Eukaryota; kingdom Metazoa; phylum Chordata; class Amphibia; order Anura; family Ranidae; genus Lithobates; species Lithobates pipiens. The sequence goes on along the minus strand of NW_027507787.1, from coordinate 128,566,329 downwards.
ACGTACGACGGGACTAGAAAAAGGAAATTCAATAGCCAGTAGCCAATAGCTTCTGTTTCGTAGTTGAATCTGAGCATGCGTGATTTTTGGTGTGTCGGAATTGCACACGATCGGAATTACCAATAGAAAGTTTCTCCGTCTGGAAAATTGAGAACATGCTATCAATTTTTGGCTGGCGGGAAATTCGGACAGCTAAATTACGATGGAGCATACACACGGTCGCATTTTCCAATGAAAAGCTCTCATCGATCTTTTTCTGGCCGGAATTCCGATCGTGTGTACGCGGCATAAAAGAACAAATACAGTCTTGCCAATCCTTCAAAAATGATAGCTGAAAATATTTACAACTGGAAGATTCTTGTCATATATCATGTATATCCTAAGATCCTATATTGTGTCTAAAAAAGAGCGTGGTGCTCCTTTGTGATGTGTGATGAGCTTTCCCTGGCACTCATGAAATTGTAGCCGCATGAGAACTGTGTAAAGTCTGCAGCGTTGGTTGATTTATATTGCTCCCCAGATGTCACCTTGCTGACAGGCACTCCAAATACAGATGGAAATGCTGGATCTACTAACAGTCAAACATATTGCCTGAAATGCATTCCTCTTCCCTCTTCAGATACTCTAAATGCCATTGTTATCTTGGGGGAACAATGGTCACTTGGCAGTCTTTATCAAATTCGGGCTGAGCAAGAACTAGAGTATATAGAAAGCTGAAACATTTTTTTTCATTTGGAGAGAGCAGGGACGGGATAGAAGCTCTGCAGGTTTTATTACTGCATGTGCCCACAGTAGGCAGCTCTGTGCTGGTGATCATTGTCACTTGAATTGATGAAAAATCCAAAATTTGCAGTTGTCTCCAGAACAGGAAAAGAGGGGAGATCTTCTAATCAGAGCATCTGTCTAAAATGGCCATACACCTATAGATTTCTCCAGCTATGTTACTCCATAAACAGTGCAGTTGTACAAATCTCTAACTTGGAAGAAGTTGTTGTCTGGCTGAGAATATTCTGCCTAGCTCCTTCACCAAAAGTTGATTGAAAAATAGCCTAAAGTTTACGTAAAGTCAAAGTTTTTGTTTGACATCCGTCGATATCCGATCCAATCCTGTCCGTGAAATCCAGACGGATGGAGACCCTATTTTCCATCTGCCTGGAGGAGCCATAGAGAAGAGCGGGGCTCTAACAGCTCTGCCTCAGCACAGTGAGCGGAGACAGACTTGTCATCTGCCTGCTCAGCAGGGAACAGCGAATTGATCCCCCTCTGAGCAAAGCGGAGTGCGCCGGGCAGACTGTCCATAAAGAGCCCTAAGGCATAGGACATTGACACACACTTGTTTATCTAGGTAGCATTGTAAGTAGTGGTATTTTACCAGGTATCGCGGCTCCGGTGCTGTGAGATTTCTCACCAGCAGGGTCCGGTGTATGCCGGACTTTCAGCCGAGAATCCCCTGTGCACATGTGCCGCTGCAGTCAGCGGCGCGTTGCGAGGGGAATATCTCCTAAACCGTACAGGTTTAGGAGATATTTTTTTTTACCTACAGGTAAGCCTTATTATAGGCTTTCCTGTAGGTAAAAGTCATAAAAATGACTATACAACCACTTTAATGAACCCCAAAGGTAAAATAACCCTTTAAAATTGAATTAATTGTACAAAATAATAAACTGTGAACTGGCAGGCCTGCAGAAGAGACATGCAGGGAGGTTAACTTACTAAAGGAAAATATACTGTGCACTGCATTGCGCTAGATCTGAAGGGAAGCTCTGAAATGAGGGAAAGCTCTGCTGATTTCTATCATACAATCATATACAGGCCGAAATGCTATTTCTTTATTTTCCTTGCATGCTCCTCTCAGATCTAGTGCAACTTTACAGATTATTGCCTTTCGTAAATCAACCCCAACGTCTCTTCTGCAATAAAACGCACTTACCCTCCTGTTTGCAATCCTCTGGGGCAGTGTTTCTCAACTCCAGTCCTCAAGGCGCCCCAACAGGTCATGTTTTCAGGATTTCCATTATTTTGCACAGGTGCTTTGATCAGTTTCCCTGCCTTAGTACTTACTACAGCCATTACATCTGAGGGAAATCCTGAAAACATGACCTGTTGGGGCGCCTTGAGGACTGGAGTTGAGAAACACTGCTCTGGGGAATGTACTGGCAACGTTCGGCACAGTGCTAGCATGTTGGGATGAATGACTCTTGCTCATGTGTGGAAGGGACATCATCCTGTTCCAGCCAATCAAGACAGCCAAAGGCTGGCACTCGAAAAAGGCCAGGGAGAAGTTGCCAATGCCAGCAAAGACCTCACAGACAATGGACCCTTGGAGATTCTATAGTATTCCTATATTATTCCTATAGTATTCCTGTCTTTAATTCCACTTTAAGTCATAGGATCAGCATAACGGCCAAGCAACTAGCATTTTGGGAAGGAGGTCAGCAATGACACATTTCATATTTCTCTTAAGATGTTTTGTGGAGCACCTCAAAATAATATCTTCGCTCCTAAGTAATAAGCGATCGGTGTCCAGGTGACAGTACAAACATCAGCAAACAAAGTTCTGATCTTGGTTACAAAGACAACAATCAAGACCAAAATAAACACCTTCTCATTCATCCTCAGGTTAAAATAAGTTCTGTTCACTTCATATCCTGTCCCACCGACCAGTAAAATAAACATAGAAAAGGGAAGGAGATGGGTGCAGACTGTTTTGGTCACATCTCTTCACCTGATCCTCTCTGAAGATAATCAGGGTTAAGTGAGAGAAGCATGACTGTGTCACGGGATTAAACTTCCCTGACCTTACAGCTTCCACACACTACAACATGGACCCCCCTGTCTTCACTTACAGCCCTCCAATGTTTTATGGTGACAAAAGGGGCCAAAAGGTAAACAAACAAACAAAAAGGAGCCATTTTAGGAAACGAATACCTTCTTTATTCTATCCACTGATGGAGTTATCACTCTCTTTCTTCACCAATAATGGCATGTATACATTTCCACCTACAATAATCATCTGTTCCAAGATCTCTGTCAGCCAGGAACAGCTGCGCATGCTGAAAAATTAATATATTCCTCAAAGGAGTTAAAAATGTTTCCTGGGATTAAATATAATTATCAAGATTATCTTGTTCTTACAGATGTCTGTCTGGCTACATGAGGCATGCAAAGTTAATAACTTTAAAGTTTGTAATTAGGATCCCATCTTGACTTACTACATCCACCTGGCTCCATTCTGTATATAATAGCGCAGATAGTGAACCAGGTGTGGTGACATTGTATTGTGTGCCATATTAACTAAATAAGAAGACTATAGGTACCAACATAAACTGTATGATACCAGATCAAGCAAAGTGCAGCAGTCATGTCTGACCTTTAGAATCACATTCATCTAGATTGAATTACTTCCATTCATTGTCATAGACACAAGATCCCCATTGAGGTTATTATAAGGAGGCTAAAAGAAGCCATATAGCCTTTAGAGACATTATCCAATCCTTCTTTTTTTTTTTTTTTTCTTTAAAAAAAATTACAGTGACAAAAACAATATCCTTATTCTCCAAAAATAATGCATACACATCTACAAGGCTTGATTGATCAACCAACTTGGTACATTCAACCTGCCCATTAATGGTTCCTGCTAAACTGGCTGAGATTGGAGCCGTGTATGGCCAGCCTAAAGCCCTTTTTACACGGGCCGGATCCGTTTTTCTCAGCAGAGGATCTGTTCACTGATCCCCTGCTGAGCTGAGTGGAGCAAGCGGAGGACAGGTCCATGTTCGCTAATACAGAGCAGACACAGCCCGCAGAGGTGGTTCCTGCCAGCTCAGTAGATTGCTTTAAGAAGGGCCTGGATTGTTTACTAAGTGTACATAATATAACTGGGTACTAACATTTATAGGTAAAGTTGATCCGGGGAAAAAATTGAATTTTTTCCCCTGCTTTAGCAAATTGGATCATGCTCTGCTGGGGTTTTTTGCCTTCCTCTGGATCAACTGTGGGTATAGAATTGGGTATATGGGATTGTATGATATAATTTTTATTTTTTGTGGTTGAACTAGATGGATTTGTATCTTTTTTTTCTTTTTTTCAATCTGACTAACTATGTAAGTATGTAACTATATATATATATATATATATATATATATATATATATATATATATATATATATAGTCAGCAAGGTTGAATAAAGACACCAGTCCATCCTGAGTGAGTGTCTACAATTGTCCCTATCCCTGTACATTGCTCTCACATCGGTCCTTACCCTCAAGGAGCCCACAATCCAAGGTCCCCATTCATATACTAGGGCCAATTTTGGACAGAAGCCAATTAACCCACCTGCATGTCTTTGGAGTGTGGGAGGAAACCGGAGTACCCAGAGGAAACCCACGCAGGCACAGGGAGACATGCAAACTCCAGGCAGGTAGTGTCATGGTTGGTATTTGAACCAGCGACCCTTTTTACTGCTAGGTGAGAGTGCTAACCACTACACCACTGTATCAGCCAAAAATTAAAAATGCCTGTAAACGAAACACTGCTAAACGCAAGTTACCACGTTTAGCCGCGTTTAGAAACGTTTGGTGCTTGAAATGCCTGTAAACTCAGCTTCTGAACCCATTTTTTTGCATTCCCAAATTGCCTCTAAACTCAACTGCCTAGAAACTACTGTAAACAACCTTGTGTACATTTACTGATAATATAATAGAGGAGAGTTCAGGGGCAGTTGAAAAAAAAAACCAACTTCTCCTAAATATCCATTTACCAGAAGCAGTGTACATGAAGCCTAAGTGTCCTATTATTAAAAGTCAGCAGCTGCAGTATATGTAGCTGCTGGCTTTTAATTTTTGCAGGGGTGGTCCTCTTTAATTTCTATTTTTCCCTTTCACTTTTATTTGTTTCAAGCAGTGCACTGCTCAATGCACACTACACATCCCATCCCTATTCCATCTCAGGAACAAGCAAGAGAGGATGGCTACGTTCCTACATACAGTGGAACCACGAAGAACGAATGTGGTCACCCCTTTCACACGGATAATCCGATCGGGTCCGCCTGTCAGTTTTTCAGATGGACCCGATCGGAAACTCTATTATTCTCTATGAAGCGGCGGGTGTAAACTGACATGTGTCCATTAGACATGCGCACACTGAAATATTTTGTTTCGGAACTACGGTTTTGTCCGAAAAATCAATTTATTTAGTTACTCCCGAAAATAGTTTTTATTTATTTTGTTTCATTAAAAAATGCATTCGCCTGGAAATCTGAATTAATTAAGGTTGAATCTGTCAATTGAAGGCTTATGGTGTCTGTCAGATGTTCTAAGAAGATTTGACGAAGCAGCTAAACTGTACGACGCCGTGATCATACATTTCCGCTCAAATGCTCCGCCCACAAGCTATAGTAGAATTCTAATGTTGTTTGACTAGTAATAATTATAAATTATTATTACTAGTCAAACAACATTAGAATTCTTCTATAGCCTATAGGCGGAGCATTTGACCGCAGCGATCGTATGTTTTTAGCTGCTTTGTCGAATCTTCATGTCGAACGGTATTACCGCAGGTTCGATAGACACAGATCGCTATTGTCACCGTCAAGTCGAATCTTCTATCTATATCGAACTGTTGTCGTAATGATACAAAAGTATAAGGGATACGAAAATAAAGCATTTTTTGATTTGGGATCTTTCGGATTCTGCGCGTTCGTTATAGTTTTTGTTAAAACTAACGCGAAAATCCCTGAAATTCGGGCGAAAATGCATTCAGATGATAACGAAAGCATGTGTTTAGTGACTATTTACACCCACCTACATTAAATCTGATCTGGCAAAAACAGAAGCGTGAGGATATACTTTCGCCATCTGTTCGGCAGGTTGGATGGTAGTCGGGTGTAAGCGGACAGGTGGTTCGTTCACATCCAGCGGCCCATAGAGGAGAGTGGTCTGTGTCCGTGTCCACTCTGCAGAGAGATCCACTGCTGAGCAAGTAGATCGCAGCCACAGTAAAAATAGGCCTAACAGGAAGTCGATCACAGCAGCAGAAAAATAATTATTAGGAGATTTGAAGACTGAGAGCAATAGAAGGAAACTTTTTTTTAATTAGGAATATATGTGAATAGATGTTTTTAAACTAGAGTTTAGTGTCACTTTAAGGTGTACAAATGCCTTTTTGTTTTAATAAATCAGCACCATAGTTTACTGCCACTGACATATCATAAAAAAAGAAGTTAAAAAGACTACAGACTCTCAAACTATTCAATATGAAATTATGTATAAATCAAACAAGAAATGTATTTGACTTTTTTTTAACCTGAAGTATATACAGTATCAACCTAATCACTAAAATGTCATATTAATTGTAACCTATTAAAGTAATTTCTATAGTAAAATGTGCCTTTTTAAATTTGCAGCTTTCATTAAAATAATACCAAGTGATTCTGCCATGAAATTCAAGCACTTCTTGTCTCTGGTTGCGAAACTGCATTGGCACCCATTATAGTGACTTGTGATGGAGACTAAAGCCTCGCACACACGATTCGATTTTCCGCAGACAAAACCTCTGACTTTTGTCCAAAGACATGTGCCTGGATTTTGTCTTGCATACAAATGGCAACAAACACAAATGCAGTGACGTACTACGTGGTTTTTAGCTGTTTAGCGCCACCCTTTGGGCTCCTGCTAATTTCGTGTTAGTAGAATTTTTGTGAGTGTTGATTCACGCTTTTCATTTCGAGCTGTTCATTTTGCGCTTTTTGTTTCATGCTTTTCAGTTTGTTTCTGAATGGCCGTTTGTCAACCAGACATGTTGTAGAATCAGACGAGATAACGTGTTATTTATTATTGGCCTTGAATTTATTGCTTTGACCCAAGTCCAGTCCAGGAACAGGAGGAGGAAGAGTTCTTGGACCAAACATTGGTCGCTTTATTAATTGTGAGCAATTATGTCATATGCCTTTGCTGCGGGAGCTCCAGGAGAATAATCCGGATGATTTTCAGAATTATCTCCGGATGACGGACCCCTGTTTTCACCAACTCTTGGCATTGTTGACCCCCCTATATTAAGAATCAGGACACATGCAAGATGCTTTTATTACATTTTTTGTTTGAATAATGATTTGATTTGGTATATTTTCTATATTTTTAGATTCATAGAATGCACTTTTTGGTTCATTTCTATTGGCAGATAACATGTCTAATTTTATTTGTTTTCTTTTTTTCTTTTTTTTAATACACAATAAAAACATTGGGTAGAATAATTCTTGGCTATGTGTTTTACTTCAAAATGACAGTTTGGGAGTATGCAGTTACATAAAAAAAAAATACAATTTAAAGGGACACCAACATAGTTGTATGTTTGATTTTAAAAACTACGGGATAATGGTGTTGTGGTAACTTGCTCCAAAAAAAAACCTGCATAATATTATTCTTGATATCACTAGAAAATAAAAGCCTTTTAAAATGTTTGCCATAACTCCATCAGTATCACCAGCAAAGCAGCTTCATTATTATCCCATTAAAGAAGAAGAGAATGTGCGCTGCATTTCGAGATTTCCGCATAATTTGCCACGTCACAAATGTTAACCCCGCTGACGGTGTTCCCGAGTCTGGCTCGGGGTGGAATTTTTATACCAAATGCGGTAACCCCGAGCCAGACTCGGGACCGCATCGCTGTATCCAGGAGGACATTTACTTACCTTCTCCCTTGGATCCAGCGATGTCCCCACGCTGTACGAGCGAGCCGTGTCTCGCTCGATCTATCACGGAGCCGATCTCCGTGCCCTGCGACGCATGGGGACGGAGATTGGCACCAAATTCAAAAAGTGAAACACTCACTATACATACAGTATAATGTAATCTTACAGATTACATTGCTGTATGTAATAATTTCACATCCCCTTTGTCCCTAGTGGTCTGCCCAGTGTCCTGCATGCAGTTTTATATTACAAAAACTGTTCTTTATGCCTGTAAACTGGAGATTGTCCATAGCAACCAAAACTGTCCCTTTACATCAAAAATGGTTTTAGACCAGCTAGAAAACAGCGATAATAAATTGTAATCACTTGCAGAATTGAGCGATAGCGATTTGTGGGGAGATCCGTCATCAAATATTGAAAAGTAATGACAGTGACAATTCTGCAGCTGAGCAAATTTCAGTGTTTTTGATTTGATTACATTATTGAATCATTTTTATTATTTTATATTATTATTTGGTACAATTATTTATTATATTATAATTTATGATTTCATTTTTCAAACTTTATCATACCCGGGATGTCTGCTAGACTCTGGTTTGGACAGATTTAAGTGAGTTATTGCTAAGAATTACAGGACTACAATATAAAACGCCACATTTTCATGCAAAATAATTGTACCGCTTTTAGCACCTAAAATCCGAAATAATCGTACAGCCAGAGAGGTTAATCCTCCATTACAAATGCTAGTTTACAAGACCAACCGCTTCCAGCTTGCCCTCCCTTCTGAGTATGCATGTTTGTACTTTGGACTTTTGTCAAACGGACTTGGGTACACACACTCGGAAAATCAGACAACACACATTTGTCCATGGAAAATTTATAAGCCTGCCATCCAACATTTGTCCGTGGAAAATCCGACAACAATTATCCGATGGAGCATACAAACGGTTAGATTTTCCGCCAGCAGCCTGTCATCACACAATTCCCATCAGAAAATCCGATCGTGTGTCTGAGGCTTTAAATTGGTTATGACAACACATACTACAAAGGGCAGTATTCCATCAGGAAACCCTTCCCAAGAATCACGTCCATGGCTGCAGGAGATCAGCTCGGCTTTACTCATATGCAAGGATGAAAAAAGTGAAAAATGTATTTGATTGAAAGGGCAATTGCTACACAGTGTTTTATAAAACTAAATGTCATTAATTTATGGTTTAAAGCTGTATTACCAAAATTCCTAATATACAAATTATTGCCCTTTTTTATGTTGTAAAGGGTACCTTCTTTGGGCAGTATACAAATTAGGTCAATGAAAGGTATCAGTTAATTTCTAAACGTTCTCCATTAATGGATGGCTAACACAGTACACAACTCTACAAATAATTGGGCAAATCTAATTTTAATTATTAAGCATGATTTGCTAATTAACACATCTGTAGAATCAAGACTAACACATAGGCAGGATGGTAATTGCCAAAATTAGCCTGTGATCCTTTGTGTTTTTCCGTCTGTCACGTTAATTTTTGGTGTTGTGATACCAACAACATTATCATGACAATAATAGACTTAGGGCTTGGTGTGCCAATGTGATCTTCCTAAAAATAAAGTTACTTTCTCTTAGAGCCTATTAGAATATGAACTCCTTTTGATTAATGACTAAGGTGAAATAATCCCAGGTTTTAATAAGAACATCAGTCCCTAAATAGCAAGGCTGAAAAAGCCACAGACAATGAATGATCATTTACATTTTTTTTTCACCAAATGTGGATTGTGAAATAAAATTACAGTTACCTGATACAGAAGTGTATTGTCAGTGGGGTGCCCATGGCGTTGACAGACATATTCTGTCTGGGGAACAATACATTGGGCAGGTTAAAAATGAATGCCCCCCACCCCTTTTCATCATTGCAGTAATCAGCAACTAGAAGCATCTACGAGAGCCTCTAACATCCTTTTTTTTATAGTCACACGAACATTCTATCAAGCAGGACATCCTGATCCCTAAGTGCACCAGATCTGCATATCTGACCACCGTCAAAGGTCTTTGGGCAGTTTGAAATACATAAGAGCCATTTTCATTTAAAGCTTGCATTTTTTTCTTTTTCAATCAGGTCAACTATTAAACAATATCAAATTAAAATCGCTTCTGTTGCATATTAAATATAGTATTTGAAAGTGTTGGATGAAGCTTAGTTCCTCAAAGACATGGTATCAACATTCCAAGTTTTGAAGAAAGTGAAAAAAAGTTTGAGATATGAGACTTTAAGAATACCAAAATATAGAGGGCACAAGATACAAGAAATTAATAAAATAACAATGACATATTTATTGAGACAAAATTTAAAAGTTTTAAATTTGTCTCAATAAATATTTCATTGTTATTTTATTAATTTCTTGTATCTTGTGCCCTCTATATTTTGGTATCCTTAAAGTCCCGTATCTCCAACTTTTTTTTTCACTTTCTATTAAATATAGTACTTTGCATGGCACTATAACATTTTATTTTTTTTGCTCTTTAGACTGGCAATTGCAATTCAAGATATATTTTACTGAGGTTTATATATGGACATAATCTAATAAATGCCAGATATTTGCTTTTTTTGGCAGGATTAGACCGTGTTTATTGCATCTTTGCAGTATTTGCAATTGCGATGGGTGATCGGAACAGAATTCCGTGATGAGAAAACTATGTTCACATAATATTGTATTAACCACTTGACCTCTGGAAGATTCATGAACAGGCTATGTTACTTTAAGTGACAATTGCGCTGTCATGCAACACTGTACCCAAATAAAAAAAATATCCCCACAAATAGAGCTTTCTTTTGGTGGTATTTGACCGCTACTGCATTTTTTATTATTTAATAAAAAAGCGACAATTAAAAAAACTAAAACATATCCAATAAAATCTAATATGAAAATCGAATTTCTTCATAAATGTAGGCCAATGTGTATTCTAAATATTAACATAGTTAGTAAGGTTGAATAAGGACACCAGTCCATCCCGTTCAACCTGAGTGAGTGTCTATAATTGTCCCTATCACTGTACATTGCACACTCACATCCGTCCCCAAGGAGCCCACAATCCAAGGTCCCCATTCATATACTAGGGCCAATTTTGGGCAGAATCCAATTAACCTACCTGCATGTATGTATTCTGCCATATATTTCTGGTAAAAAATCCCAATAAGTGTATATTGATTGGTTTGCACAAAAGTTATAGTGTCTACAAACTATGGGATAGATACTGGAATTTATACTATTTTTTATTTTTATACTAGTAATGGTGGCGATCAGCGACTTATAGCGGGACTGCAATAGTGCGGCGGACATCCTGACACTGATACTTTTGACACTTTGTGGGAACCAGTGACACTAATATAGTGATCAGTGCTAAAAATATGCACTGTCACTGTATTATAGGCACTAGCTTTTTGTGTACTTTGTGTGGTGCTTTTACTAAGGGATGTCATAGAAAATCCATCACTTCTCCCCTGTCAGGACAGGGCTCTGCCGTATTTACATATGCAGAGCTCCGTACAGCCTTTCTCGACAATCAGTGGGTGCCAGCGAACATCTGATCAGCTTCTGCTGTGACTATTTACAGCAGTAGAGGCGTGATGGCAGCGTGCGTGCATGCCCCCTACCTGGAAGTGCAGAATCACAGAAGCACAGAATGGCTGCCCTGAAGCAGTAAATCTGCTATAGGGCAATCGTTAAGTGGTTAAACATAGACGCACTTTCTTACAAATATTGCAGTATGTGATAAGCTGGCCAAACCTGGTGAGGCAGTTTCCTTTTGGTCAATAATAAAGCATATATTACAGTATGCAAGGCACAGTTTTCCTGTTTAAATATACCGTAATACTAAATGTGTTTGAGCATGTAGCAGTGTGCAGAGTTCTGTATATATATTCTGCAATCAGCTAAGCACGGACCTTCATTTTACATTTTGTGGGTGTGTGATGAAGTGTTGATTTGTTTTCTCCAAGGACACAGACTTTCTTAAAGCAACTATAAAATTATGGACTGAGGAATAGAACCGTTCCTGAAATGCCAAGGTACACATGATGAGGCCCTCTGTAGGTCCAGAAGCTGGCTTAACAACCTGGAAGCTAGAGGGCCCTTTTTGCAGGGGGAAATGATAAGAAAAACTTTAAATACTGTACCTTAAGGGTGTGCAGGGCTGTCATTAAGGCAGGGCAAAAGGGGCAGCTGCCCCGGGCCCTGTCATTGTTGTAGGGCCCAAAGCAGCTGCCTCATACTTGCCAACTATCCCAGTTTAAATTCCCTTGTCCCTTGCAGTTTTAGTCCTGTGCTGTGTCCCGATATCTCAGTGTGAAGTGCTGTTACTAATGCTGTCCAGCTCTGCCCTATTGCTGTGTACAGATGGCTCACCTGCAGACCTTGTGTTTATGTGTAAATAGCGGAGCCATTACTAAGTAAATAGCTGTGGCCAGCGGCATTGATATGTAAATAAAGGCAGCATTCATATGTATATCATGCTCCCCTGCAGTGAGGAGATCATGTGCTGTAACCACTAGCAACCAATCAGTGAAAAGTATTACTGTACAGTAATCTCTAGCAACCAATTAACAAGCAGAAATCATTTGCTGTAACCTATAGCAAGTAATCAGTGAGCCATAATGTGTGCTGTAACCTCTAGCAAACAGTCAGTAAGCAGTAATGATATGCTGTAACCACTGGCAACCAATCACAATTACTGCCTGATCTGATACAGTAAACTGATTTTAAAGGGGTTGTAAAGGTAAATGTTTTTTCACCTTAATGCATTCTATGCATTAAGGTGAAAAAACATCTGACAGTGCCGGCGCCCCCAGTCCCCCAGTACTTGATACTGCGAGCGGCTATAGCCGCCGGCTGTATCACGGGAGCGCGCCCACAGGTGCTTCTCACCATGCGAGGGAGCTCGAATGAACGTGAGAAGTACCTGCGGGAGGAAGCAGAGACAGCCGCCGAGGGACCCCAGAAGAGCAGGTTCGGGGCCACTCTGTGCAAAACGAGCTGCACAGTGGAGGTAAGTATAACATGTTTGTTATTTAAAAAAAAAAAAATTACTTTACAATCCCTTTAAGTCTAGCTGCTATTTATTGAATGTCTCAGAACAGGTGGAGAGTGAAGTTGCATGCCCCCCCCCCCCCCCCCCATAAAATTTTTGCCCAGGGTCCAATCAATATTAAAGACAGCCCTGAGGGTGTGAATATGAAGCTAGCATCAAGAACACAGGAAGATGACCTCAAATTAGAAGGGGGAAAGTTCAAAACTAACCTTGGAAAGTATTTACAGAAAGAGGGGTGGTAAATTGTAACAGACTTCCAGCAGAGGTAGTAAGTTAGTCGACAGTAAGCTAAAGTAATTCTAAAAGCAGAAGGTGCCTTTACCTTAAAGTTATGGCAAATACATTTAAAAAAAAATAGCAAACAGCTTAAAGAGTTGCACAAGGCGCCACCGAACCTCCTCTTCTCGAGTCCCCTGCGGCACTCCTGGCTTTTCCTCTCTGATGAGTGCCCCCAAAGAAAGACACTTTCTATGGCTGCATTTATGCAGGCTCACTCTTGAGCCTCACTGTCTATAGACACAGCCTGTAGGGTTCGGCCTCACCCCCCACTCCCTCTTCACTGGATTTGATGGACAGCAGCAGGAGCCAGTGAGACCGGGAATGGGAGAGAAGAGCTGCAGATGGCCGCAGCGTGGATCAAAGGATGTCTCAAGCAAGTAAAGGGGGGGGGGGGGGGCATGATACTATTATCAAAACATTTTTTACTTTAACCGCTTGCTGAGCAGCCGGCGTCATTATACTGTATCAGGTAGGTACGACTATGCAAATCGCCGTAGGTGTACACCGGCTGCTTTAAGTGTGATGTCCGCTGGTGATCTGCGATCGCTCCTCAGAGAACCAGAACAGGGATCTGTCAATGTAAACAGACAGATCCCCTTTCTGTCAAGGAAGTAGAGAGAGATCTGCTATTCCTAGTGTTCAGGAACAGTGATCTCTCTCTCTACTCCCAGTCAGTCTACTCCCCCACAGTTATAAACACCTCCCTAAGGAACACTTAACCCCTTGATATCCCGCTAGTGTTAACCCATTCCCTGCCAGTGACAATTATACATGAATCAGTGGCTAATTTTAGCTCTGATCGCTGAATAAATGTCAATGGTCCCAAAAAAGTGTCTAATCTGTCCGCCGCAATGTCACAGTCCCGCTAAAAACAGCTGATCACCGCCATTACTAGTAAAAACAGTTAATAATAAAAATGTCATATATATATATATATATATATATATATATATATATATATATATATATATATATATATATATATATATATATATATATCCCTTATTTTGTAGATGCAATAACTTTTGCGCAAACTTTTTACCAAAAATATGTAGAAGAATACATATTGGCCTAAACTGATGAAGAAATGTTAATTTTTTCATTTATATTTTTGGATATGTTTAAAAAGCAAAAAATAAAAACCGCAGGTGTGATCAAATACCACCAAAAGACAGCTATATTTGTGGGGAAAAAAAGGACACACATTTTGTTTGTGTACAATGTCGCATGACCGCACAATTGTCAGCTAAACAAATGCAGTGGCATATTGCAAAAAATGGCCTGGTCATTAGGGGGTAAATCATTCTGGTAAGTGGTTAATGCAAGGAATGCATTACGGTAAAAAAAACTTAAGGCTTTATAATCACTTTAATGCATTGTCTGCATTAAATAAAAAATCTTCTGCATTTTGCTTCCTCCTAAATACCAAGCCCAATCTCCATCCAGCGATGTGCATGAGAGCAGCAGCTCATTGGACAAAGGGGCAGCAGCGGGAGAAATTGACTCATGCTGCTGTCAAATCACAGCTAGTGAGTAGAGAGAGGGGGCGAGGTCAAGCCATGCCAAGTGTACTTGGCAGGAGAAAGGGGCCAGGAGCTCGGGGGGAGGGGGGGGCAGACCCAAGAATAGGATGATCGGAGCTGGAGGTAAGTATATCATGTTTGTTATTTTAAAAAAAGTAAAAATTGTGCCTTTAGAATCACTTTCATGAATACATGCTTGGAACAAACAGAGATCTATAGTCACAAAAATGTAATAAATAAAAATAAAAATATATTAAAAAAGGGCAGACTTTTCTGCTGCCACTCTATTATGTTTCTGAGCTAAGCGTATTGCTCAGGTACTGTATGTTCAACCACTATTACCACACAGAAGCAATGACAGGCTCTATTGGAGCACATGCATTTAAAGAGTAAGTAGCTGTAAATATGCTGAAGGAAATCAGCGCTGAGATTCAAAAAAGAAGAAAGAAAAAGTAAAAACATAATTTTCTAAAATAATAAAACATTACAATTGTTTACGATACAATGGGGGTTATTTACAAAAGGCAAATCCACAAGTGCAAAGTGCACTTGAAAGTGCACTAAAAGTGCACTTGGAAGTGCAGTCGCTGTAGATCTGAGGGGTAGATCTGAAATGGATATAAATACCTTGGAGGGTACCGAAGACAAAGTCCTTTCAGAAGTTCTACCCTGAGCCACTAAGGCATGCCTAATGCCACGTACACACGATCAGACTTTCTGGCAGACTTGGTCTAGCGGCAATCCGCCGGACTTTGCAACGGAGGTCCGCCGGACTTTCCGAACTAGCGGACTTGTGCACACACGATCTGACTTTTCGGTGGACTAGGTCCGACGGACTTCCCGTTGGACTTTTGGCAAAGGTCCGACGGACTTTCAAAATGAATGGACTTGCCCACACATGGACTAAAGTCCGTTCATCTTGAACGTGACACCAGGTATGAGGGGACTAGAGAATGCAGTCAATCTCGCCGTTTTAATCGGCGAGATTGACACCTTGCGAGCCTGGTCACTTGGTATGTATCTTAAGGGTAACCCCCTACGCTGAAAAAATGGCGTGGAGGTCCCCCCAAAATCCATACCAGACCCTTATGCAAGCAGGCAGCCCGGCCGGTCAGGAAAGGGGGTGGGGATGAGGTAGCCCCCACCCCAAAGCACCTTGTCCCCATGTTGATGAGGACAAGGGCCTCTTCCCGACAACCCTCGCCGTTGGTTGTCGGGGTCTGCAGGCGGGGGGCTTATCGGGATCCAGGATCCAGGATCTCCCTTTAATAAGGTGGCCCCCAGATCCTGGCCCCCCACCCTATGTGAATGAGTATGGGGTACATCATACCGCTACCCATTCACCCGGGGGAAAAAGTGGCAATAAAAAAACACACTACACAGGTTTTTAAAGTAATTTATTAGACAGCTACGGGGGTCTTCTTCCGACTTCTCCGTGCTTTCCGGTTCTACTTGCCAGGCTTTTCCGCTATCTTCTGTTGCTAGCAGAGGAGCCCGGCTTTCTCCTTCGTTCGTCGCCATCTTCTTCTTCTTCCTTCTTCTGTTCTTCCGATGTTGACACGACGATCTCTCCCACTGTAATGCCATGGACACAGTGCGCGACGACTTATATAGGCATAAGGGGCGTGGTATTCATATGCCATTATGAAAAATTTGCTTCAAATATACAATGCCATACCTCTTCCATATGGCACCATGTTGTTGCTTGGCTAGCTCAAGATAGGCATTATTCAACTAAATGGGGCAACAATCAGTAATAACTAGGGATGAGCCGAACACCCCCCGGTTCGGTTCGCACCAGAACTTGCGAACGACCCCCGCGTTCGGTACGAACGTTAGAACCCCATTGAAGTCTATGGGACTCGAACGTTCGAATTGGAAAGTGCTAATTTTAACGGCTAATATGCAAGATAGTGTCCTAAAAAGGGTTTGGGGACCTGCCTCCTGCCTCAGGGGACATGGGTCACTGCAAAAAAAAGTTTTAAAAACTGCCGTTTTGGCGGGAGCACTGATTTTAATGACGATTAAAGTGAAAAAAAAAAATATTCCTTTAAATATGGTGCCTGGGGGGTGTCTGTAGTATGCCTGTGAAGTGCCACGTGTTTCCCGTGTTTAGAACAGTCCCTGCACAAAATGACATTAAACGGAAATAACACCATTTAAAACTGCTTGCGGTTTTAATGTTATATCTGGTTCCTGCAATATGGTTGAAAATCATTGAGAAACATGGCATGGGTAGCCCTCCCTGCCCATTACCAGCCTATTTGGGTCTTGTACGCATATTAAGGGGAACCCCGTACCCATATTAAAAAAAGGAAATGCGTGTGGCCCCCAGGCCCTATATACTCAGAACAGCAGTATACAGGCGGTGCAAACAAGACAGGGACTGTGTAGGTTTGTTGTGTTAAGTTGAATCTGTTTGTCATTTTCAACCGGTACATTTTTAAAGTGTAGCTCCAGTCAAAAAAACTATCTTTAAGCTTTTTGGAAAACATAGGGAAGGGTTATCACCCCTGTATAATTTGTTTTGTCGTCCATCTTTTTTCATCTCACTTGCTGCTGTCTCCTTGCGTTTGCAAGTAGGAGATGTTTGTAAGTTGGATGTTTGAAAGTAGGGGCCTGCCCTATATTATAGCGGTATGTACTGGGTACAGAGCACGCAGACAGCACGCACTATCTCCTAACACTACTGACTGCAAGCTCTATTATTAACCACTTGTTAGCCCAATGTTTGCATAAAGTGAAAGATGAAGTTATGCTGAGTAAATAGATATCAAACATGTCACTCTTCAAAATTGCACATGCCCGTGGAATGGCGCCAAACGTCGCTACTTAAAAAATCCCCATAGGCGACGCTTTAATTTTTTTTTTACTGGTTACATGTTTTGAGTTGCAGAGGAGGTCTAGGACTAGAAATATTGCTCTCGCTCTAACATTCTCGGCGATACCTCACATGTGTGGCACATGCGAGCACATGGGGACATGGGCGCTTTAATTTTTATTTTATTTTTTTATTGTTCATTTTACTTTATTTATTTTAGTTTGACATTTTTTTCCCCAAAAATATATTTTTGATCACTTTTATTCCTATTACAAGAAATGTAAACATCCCTTGTAATAGGAATATGGGGTGACAGGTCCTCTTTACAGTGAAATCTGGGGGGTCAATATGACCCCACATCTCACCTCTAGGCTGGGAAGCCTGAAATAAAAAATAAAAAAAAGATTCTGGCTTTGATCATACTGGCGAGTTGGTAGAAGCACCGGAGGGCGGTGAGGGGTGGGGGGCGTCTATGGCTGGGTATTTCAGGGTATCACCGAGTATGGCTGGGTATCTCTGAGTATGGCTGGGTATGGCAATTTATGGCAGGGTATTACAGAGTATTGGCGGGGTATTGGCGGGGTACTACAGAGTAATAGCAGGGTACTGCAGAGTATTGGGGGGTACTACAGAGTAATGGCAGGGTACTGCAGAGTAATGGCGGGTACTGCAGAGTAATGGCGGGTACTGCAGAGTAATGGCGGGTACTGCAGAGTATTGGGGGGTACTGCAGAGTAATGGGGGTTACTGCAGAGTAATGGGGGGTACTGCAGAGTAATGGCAGGGTACTGCACTGCAGAGTAATGGCAGGGTACTGCACTGCAGAGTAATGGCGGGGTACTGCAGAGTAATGGCAGGGTACTGCAGAGTATGCACTGGTATTGCAGAGTATTGGCAGGGAATTGAGGGGTTAAATTCGGTGAGCAGCGATGTGGGCACTGCAGATGCAGCCCACATCGCTGCTGACACCGATCTCTTTCCCCTCCGCTGTACCGATCGGTACAGAGACGGGAGGGAGGAACAGGCGTCATAACATGACGCCGGTTTGTTTCCAAGTGATCACTCCGTCATTTGACGGAGCAATCACGTGGTAAACGGCCGCTATGAGCGGCCGTTTACCGTGATCCGTGATGCAACCCGGCGGTCACGGATGCTCTCGAGTGCGCACACCTCGGGGCACGCGAGAGCAGAATTCTGGGAGGCCGTTAATTAACGGCCTCTCAGAGTTAAACAACCCCCCTGAAGCCGTTAATCGGCAATGGGCAGTTGTTAAGTGGTTAAAGCTAGATCACTAGCTATATAGGTGAGGTGAATATAGTGGTGTATACTGCAGTCAGGGCACAGACAACAACCACTACACAGCAGCAAGATAGGAAATCAGCCAAAAACGATTGGTGTGTACTGTGTTGAAGGTACACAGAACACCCACTGCTTCAGATGCTAAGTAACACACTACACGAGGCCGCCTCAAAGGCGGCCTTATATAGTGTGGGGCGTGCACTACACAGCCTGAGCTATGATTGGCCACAGGCAGGATGCCTGTGGCCAATCATGGCTCTCCTCGCTGCCGGCGCTGCGATTGGCCAAGCATGCGGGGTCACAGTGCATGCTTGGCCAATCATGGGGCAGCAATGCACTGCGCCACCGCAGTGCATTGTGGTCCGCGAGTGCGTCACTCGAATTTTGACGCGAACGGCCCAAGCGTTCGGAATTCGCCGAACAGCCAATGTTCGAGTCGAACGTACGTTCGACTCGAACACGAAGCTCATCCCTAGTAATAACCATCGCTCCCTAAAGGCCTGTGCCTAAAGGGCCATCAGAATAGAGATACCCTCCACCATATGAAGCATTATTTTCACGGAAGAACTCCGAACCATTGGTCCTTGCTCAGCTTCTGTGTGCATAGTGCCTATCAAATTCTGCAGTTGCGAAGCCAGGTAATATAACCACGGATACAGCAATGCAAGACCACCGTTGTCCTTGGGACGTGGGAGGGGTACTAGTTTTATTCTCATGGCTGATTTTTCCAGATTAATGTATGAAATAAGGTATTAACTATCCTAAAAGTCTTTAAAGGTACCATTACTGGGGAATTATGAAGTAGATATAGCAATTGGGGCATAAGAATAATTTTAATGAGATTCCCCTTGCCAGCCACGACATACACAAAGAGTTCCATATTTTTATACGCTCCTGAAATCATAGTAGAAGCAGGAAAATATTGAGCCAACCATAGTCCCTGATACAGAGTGTCACCCAAACTCCTAGGTATTTAAAGAAGTGGTAAGTGGTATATCCCACACCAGTTCACCTGAGCTCATATCTGCTTCATAAATAAGCATTAGTGCAGATTTCAACCAATTTATCTTAAGCCCGAGTACTTCCCAAAGTATTTAATGGTAGCCATATACTCCTTCAGTGAAGTGTCTGTATAGCCAAGCGAAACCAGCAATGCCCGCATAATCCCTGATTTGAATAGCCAATGGTTCCATGTCCAGGGCAACCAGCAGGGGCGACAAAGGACACCCCTGCTGAATGCCCCTCCCCAAAGTGAAAGTATGAGACAATCTGACCGCCTCCCAGATAGCGGCCTGAGGGTGACAGTACAATAAAATTACCCAGAAGATGAATACTTCCCTGAAGCCAAATCTTTTAAGGACCGTCCATAGATAGACCCATTCAATGCTATTGAAAGCTTTCATAGCATCTAGAGATAGCAAAGCTCTATGGCCAACATTATCAGCTAATGATTGCATATTAAGAAAAATCCTTCTAAAATTGACCGCAGTAGATTTATTAGGCAAAAATCCAGCCTGATCCGAATGTACAATGGACATCATGACCCTATTGAGCCTAAGGGCCAGTACCTTAGCTAATAGCTTTATGACAGTCTGCAGTAGTGACATGGGCTTGTAAGAGCCCGAATCACCCAGGTCCTTTCCAGATTTTAAAATAAGGACAATGTTCGCCTTTGACATTATGGATGGTAGTGTTTTGCGCCCTCGCAGCATTAAAAACCTTTAATAATTGTGGCAATAGTATCTTTGTATTTTGCTTATAAATTTCCATGGTAAGCTCTGCAATAAGAAGGCCCCTTAACTATACCTTGAATGCCTCCCATTGAGTGAGAATGGAATCCGTACTTTGCTGGTCAGTAAAGAATTCCCGGATGCTCCGCTCTAGTTGCTTATGAGATTATTATTATTATTATTATTATTATTATTATACAGGATTTATATAGCGCCGACAGTTTACGCAGCGCTTTACAACACTGGGGTAGACAGTACAATGCAATACAATTCAAGACAAGGGGAATCAGAAGGCCCTGCTCGTTAGAGCTTACAATCTAGGAGGGAGGGTCAAGATATACAAAAGGGTAATAGCTGTGGGGGATGAGCTAATGGAGAGAATAGTGAAGTTGTTAGATGGAGGCAGGATAGGCTTCTCTGAAGAGGAAAGTTTTCAGGGATCGCCTAAAAGTGGCTAAATTTGGAGACAGTCTGACAGATTGGGGTAGTGAGTTCCAGAGGATGGGCGAGGCTCGGGAGAAGTCCTGTAGGCGGATATGGGATGAGGTGATGAGGGAGCTAGAGAGCAGGAGGTCCTGGGAGGAACGAAGTGGGCGATTAGGTTGGTATTTTGAGACTAGGCTAGAGATGTAGCTGGGGGCAGATTTGTGGATGGCTTTGTAAGTAAGTGTTAGTATTTTGAATTTAATTCGTTGGGCAAGTGGCAGCCAATGGAGGGATTGGCAGAGAGGGGTAGCAGACACTGTGCGGTTTGTAAGGTGTATGAGTCTGGCAGCAGCATTCATGATGGACTGAAGGGGGGATAGTATATTTAAAGGTGAACCAATGAGGAGGGAGTTGCAGTAGTCAAGGCGAGAGATAACCAGGGAGTGAATCAGGAGCTTTGTGGTTTCATTGGTTAGAAAGGGGTGTCGTTTAGAGATGTTTCGGAGGTTGAGGCGGCAAGCTTTGGAAAGTGATTGGATGTGGGGCTGAAAGGAGAGTTCAGAGTCCAGGATAACACCTAGCACCCTGACATTTGGGGATGGGTGGATGGTTGTGCCATTACTCTTGACAGAGAAGTCAGGGGAAGAGGCGCGTCTGGGAGGAAATATTATAAGTTCGGTTTTGGACAAGTTGAGTTTAAGGAAGTGTTGTGACATCCATACAGATATGTCTGTTAGTAGGTTGGTGATGCGTGAGGAGACTGATTGAGTGAGTTGAGGGGTGGAGAGATAGATTTGAGTGTCGTCAGCGTAGAAATGATATTGAAAGCCATGAGAGGCTATCAGTTGACCCAGGGAAGAGGTGTAGACTGAAAATAAAAGAGGTACAAAAACAGAACCTTGGGGGACTCCAACAGAGAAGGGAAGAGGAGTGGAGGAAGTAGAATTGTAAGTGACACTGAAGGTGCGTTGGGATAGATAGGATAAGACCCACTGAAGAGCACAGTCACGGAGACCAAGGGAGTAAAGTTTTTCGAGGAGGAGAGGGTGGTCAACCGTGTCAAAGGCAGCTGAAAGGTCCAGAAGTAGGAGTACAGAATAGTGTCCGTTGGTTTTTGCAGTTAGTAGGTCATTTGTGAGTTTTAAAAGAGCGGTTTCTGTTGAGTGTTGAGGGCGAAATCCAGATTGAAGGAGATCAAGAAGGTTGTTTTTGATTAGGTAGTCACTCAGTTGGTTGTAAACCAGGCGCTCGAGGAGTTTAGAGGAAAAAGGGAGCAAGGAGATAGGGCGTAGGTTGTTAGGATTGGTAGGGTCCAAGGATGGCTTTTTAAGTATGGGGGTGACCAGTGCATGTTTTAGAGCATTGGGGAAAATGGCAGAGGTGAGGGAGAGATTGAAGATGAGATGGAAACAGTTTCTAGACAAAAGGCATTCAATTTTGAGGGGGCCCTGGAAAAATTGGAAAGTGGGGCCACAATGAGGTGTACCACCACATGTGAGTGGTCGGAGACCCTTCTGAGCTTATACAAAACCTCTGAGATAGATGGGAGCATAGCTGAGTTATCCTACTGCCAGTGGGGTCTGCCACCAAGGGGCTAGACTCCCCGAAGGTGGGTGCTTATCCATACAAGGATTCAGCCAACAATTAAAGTCCCCCACTATCAGCAATGGAAGATCCAGCCTCTCCTCAAGGTCAATATTAACATCATATTCCTGATAATCCAGGGAGCCATGCACCATTACACTCACCCCCCCGGGCGAATGAGGTATGAGTGGAATTGTACGCCCATCCCACCCAAGGATATCGCAAGCAGCTCTTAGTGCCCACAGTCAGATGGGTCTCCTGTAAACAAAAAATGTCAGGGTGAAACTTTTTAAAGGCAAGTGAGAATCATGGTCCGCTTAAGAGGGGTGCTCAAATCTCGAATGACATCACAGATATTTCCGCAATAGTGGATATACAGTTAGCAATAAAAATAAGCACATAACTCTCCTAATAATACAGTGAGTATTATAGCAGTGCAGAACCATTCAGCGGCAACCTGAGCAGATAACATTCTGGCTGAGCAGATTTCTAGTAGCATTCCACGTATTACTCAACCAATGATAGTGGACTGTGAACCAAAATAGAGAACAGTACAGCCCAACGGTGCCAGCGTTTGAGTCCAGGCCTATAATAAGGCACATAACTTCAAGTAGGTGTCATAACAGCAGATAAGAAGAATAGAAAGGAATAAAAAAATCCCAATCCGCCAACAGGGCAGATCTGAGCGTGGTAAAGTATTGTAGCAAGCAAATGTTCTGCCTTTTCATTGAAAGACATACACACATAGTGAAATTACAGTGTATCCCCTAGCTCTTGTAAATGTATCATGTCCCCCAGCAAAAAAATAAGGATAAACTTGGATAACCCATAAGCCAGGAAAATGCCCCAGATGACTTCAAACCAGCTATACATGTCACAGAGGAATTTCCCACAGATCATTCACCCGCTTCACCATCTTGGCTGTGGCGCAAAGCTTGCTCGTTACGATCCAGCCATGCAAAGGCCTCCTTGGCGTATTCAAAGAAGTGTGCCTGTCCACCAACCGGGACACATAGTTTTGCAGGATATAGCATAGCATAACATATTTGCAGATTACATAGGCGTCTCTTTACACGCCATCTCTGTACTTCAGCAGAGAAATCAGGGTGGAAAGACACTCTGGTGCCATTATGTTGAATATTAGCATGCTCCCATGCACAGCGCAAAACAGCCTCTATGTCTTGATAATGAAGATGTCCCAGTATCAGCCTTGGGGGAGCCCCCGGTAGGAGCTGCTGACCTGGAGTGCGGTGAGCCCTTTCAACGGTGAAAAAAAGCTGAGAAAGCATCCTTACCAAACACATCAAGAAGCCAGCTTTCTACAAAGGGGGTGGGATCTCTACCCTCCATCTTTTCTAGAATTGCCACAATGCGAATATTATTGTGGCATAGACGATTCCATATCCTCCGCCCTGGTATTGGCTTCTTGTGCCAGCACACAAGACACACGAGCCTCGCTAGCCAATGGCGGCAGCCTGTCTTCTAGATCACTGACTCTACTTTCCACTGCAGTTGTTCTTTCCTGGATCTTTTGAACGTCCTGACCTAGCAATGACACCTCCTCTCGCAGGCCCCCGAATTGATCCTTTAAAGTGTTAACTGAAGCTCTGCACATATGCATTGCCCACAGTATCTGTGCCAGTGTGGGCTGTTCTGGCTCATCCTGTATGGTATCAGTAGGCAGGGGAGTCTGAGAGTCTATTTCATCATAAGCAGTATGGGTGCTAAGCATAGCTTCCTCATCCTGCCCCCTCCCCTCGTGTCCTCCTGTGCATGCTGACCGGCCAGTCCAGCACCCTCAGCAGCTTCCCCACTGTCAGCCTCAGCTCTCCCCATCAGTTTCTGGGCATAGTATAACATATCCCATTGCTGATCCTTATCCTGGCTCTTCTGGAGCTTCTTACTGCTCTCTTCTTTGGGCTTCTCAGCAGCTTGTGGAGTACGCTGGGCCAGGGCCATGGTGGCACCACTATCTTGGAAATCTGGACCCGCCGATTCCTCTTTGCCTTTGCGAGTCATCCCCCTCGTGAAGAGGGCCGGTGGTTGGACCGGAAGATGCAGCGGTGTGATAGCAAATTGTGGAGCCCAAAACGGTGATGTTGGTGGATCAGGTGCAGAGCTGTGAGAGACACGTCCTCTCACATGCCGATCTTGGCCATACCCCCTGGTGTGAATAGTTAGTGGAAGTAAAACAATCCCCAGAGTCAGGGGTCAGTAAAGGTAAAAAAAAGTGTCTTGGTGTGGTGATCAGTGGAAGGAATAGTGTCTCATTGGTGGTGTAAATGAGTCAGGTAGGAAAATCACCTACATTGGTGTTCAATGGTCACTAATACATGTAGTACCTTCCTAGATAGGTTCATAAGATGCATGGACGTCCGCAGGTAGGGGCAAGGGGGGTCAAGTGCCCCCCCCTGGAATCAGGGATTGGATCTTAAATTCGGCACAGTTTCATCTCTTTCGGGTGCGGGCAGCCCTCACCCGGGTGCCACCCGCCAGTGGAGTGGCACCATCAAGGTGCTGTCAAGCCCCCCATTAGTGTAGTATGACTTCGGGCTCTTTTCCCTGCTCAGTACAGCAGAGAACTCGGCGGCGTTGTGACAGGAGAAAGGCGAGCTGCGGGCTGTCAGAAGTTTCCCCCGCTCGCCCCTCCTTTCTCCTGTCAGGGAGAAGAGACGGCGGCTCTCACCAGGTTCCCCCGCCCAGCTTCCTGCCCGCTCCTTCCCTACTGGCCATAACTGAGGGTCAATCAAAGGAGACTAGGAGAGGAGAGCATCATGGGACATGTAGTCCCAAAGATTGACAGCCCCATTTTCCACAGGGAGGAGGCTACAGCTCCATCGAGAGAGAGATTGAGACTGCAGCTTGGAAAAAAGCTGAGGGAGAGAGTGCTACAGGACAAAGAACGAGGAATGTGCTGGGCGGAAGCCAGAGAGAGAGCCGCACTGCCCAGCGCCTACAGAGAGAGAAACACACTGCTCAGCGCCACCAGAGAGGGAGACACGCTGCCCAGCACCACCAGAGAGAGAAAGGCTAAGCCACTACCAGGGTACAAACATACTAAACTACTGGCCAGAGTCGCCCCCGGGTAACCAAGAGTGAGCGATCATCCAGCCGGAGGGATCACTGCTGTAGTTTCGCTGGGACTGGTAAGAGGGCCTGTTGGCCATTATCCATTACTTATCCTAGGGACTGTACTACGTCTGCAGACTCTGACCATGATAATGTGTTAATGACATTGTCCAAAAGGTTCAGTGCATTAGTGACCCTAAAATGATGCCCCCCTTGAAAAAACTTTTGCGGACGCCCATGATAAGATGTTATGTAAATGGAATTGTCTGTAATGAATGGAGCAGCTATTGACTGATTTAGGCTAGTCTGGTTCTCACAGCCTGCAAGTTTGATTCTAGAACACAGTGGGCAGGAAAGTCAAATGAGCAGCCTGAAAATGTACTGCTCTTCCACCAATCCCTGGGGAGTTGTGCCCAGTAGGTAACTGAAGGGGCTGATAAATAGTCTGAGATTTAGAACAGCAGGGTCTTCCTGTTGAAGGGATTCCATCCATCTGGTTGAGTATTTCTGGTGTATATCCTGTTTATCCTGGAATAATTGTAAACTATTGATTGTGGTCTGCTTAGATTTACAATAAATTTTTTTTGAATAACATAACATTGTTAAACGATGTTCAGATGACCAGTTATGGATGTTGTATAGTTGGCAAAGTCTAAAACTTTACATTTTTACTTTATGCATGTGGGGTATCCTTTCGGATGTAAATAACACATTCAGTGATGCTTTTAAATAAATCAATGGGCCTGTGTGTGTGAGAAGGCCTATCATCTGAATGTGCATTACCTCTTTAAACTTTCTGCAGTTATTTCACTGGATAAACTTTTTTTTTTTTTTCAAAAGTGATTCTTTAAAATGTATCTAGTCAGATGCTATAGTCTGGTTTCAAAATATTAGTGAAGGCATCAAGGTTGTTAACATGTTGTACACCTACGTAACCCAGCACCATGGGCACACTTGTTTACATATGTTAACGTAGATTAAAGTGCATGGGAGTGATAAGACCATGAATCTTTTCTTGCATACCTTGGTGACAAAAGGTTTATTGTAAGAGCATATAATGCAGTTTTTATTTATACTCATGTTTTTAACATGTGCACTTAACAGAAGCTAGAGGTCTTGGGGTGTGTTAAGCAGCACTAATCCCTTAATGCAAGGTTGATAGGATGGACCCTGCCTTGAGGGTTTCTATTTATTTTACTTAGCCAGACCAGCCTTGGGCAGTATAAGGTATTGAAGCACAGTTTGACAAACACCCCTGCTATGCTGATGGGGGGTGGCTTTTTTTTTCTTTTTCTCTTTTTTACGAATTGGATGACAATGTTCTCCAAATTTTAATGGCCTATATTTCAACATATGTTACATTTCATCAATGGTGCACAAGATTGTCAAATACCAATGAGAGGAGAGCTTAAAGCGTATCTAAATAAAAATGGAAGAGATTGCACCTTACCATCCTTATGCCGCGTACACACGATCGATTTGTCTGGCGGACTTAGTCCGCCGGACAATTCGATCGTGTGTGGGCTCCAGCGGACTTTTTCATCGTAAAAGTCCAGCGGACTTAGAAAGTAGTTTTGACTCAAAATATGTCCGCCGGACTTGGCTTTCAGCGGACAATCCGTTCATCAGTGTGCTAGTCCGGCGGACTAAGAACGACGCATGCTCTGAAGCAAGTACGAGAAGGAAGCTATTGGCTACTGGCTATTTAACTTCCTTTTTCTAGTCCCGTCGTATGTGCTGTATGTCATCTCGTTAGAAATCGCCGCACTTTCGGAGTGTCCGTGTGTGGCCAAGTCCGTTCGTTATAAAGTACGGCAGATTGTTTGCCGGACCAAGTCCGCCGGACAATTTGATCATGTGAACACGGCATTAGATGTGGTGACTGCATTAGTTCTCTTCATTTAAAGTGGAATTGAAAAGTCAAAATTGAAAAAACTTCCCAGCAGACAGGCTGTTTATTGCAGAAAAGACAAGCAATGCCTCTTTTGCAATAAAATAAATATGTTCTGCAGAATGTACATTGACCTGCGCACGCACAGCTCAGTTTTCATTTCCTGCACAGTGCCTGGGTGCTGGGATGATGGAACTCCTCTACATGCACGACAGTAACATCATTCCATGCCAGTCAATCAAGATACCCGAAGAGTCCTAAAACAAGCTGGAGAGAAGATGCCAGTGAGAGGCCTCACAGATGTCAGACTGTTGGAGAGGGGATAAGTATAGCGCCTTGTACACATGGTCGGACATTCCGACCACAAAATCCGTCTGATTTTTTCCAACGGATTTTGTCCGAAACTGGTGTTGCATACACACGGTCGGACAAAGTTGTCGGAACATCCGATCGTTCGGAATGTGGTGATGTTCGTTATGTACAATGGGACTACGTAGAGGCTAGTAGCCAATAGCTTTGGTCTCGTCATTTGATCTGAGCACGCGTGCCACTTTGTCCGTCGGAATTCTCTACAAACGATCGGAAAAAAGTCCGATCAGATTTTTTGGCGGAAAATTTTAGATCCTGCTCTCAAATTTTTTCCGTCTGAGTCTCCGACGGAAAAAGTCAGATAGAGCCCACACACGATTGGATTTTCTGACAATATAATCAGATCGGGCCTTTTCCGACGGAATTTCCAACCGCGTGTACAGGGCATTACAGACTTTAGTCCCGCTTTTTTCACCAGGTGATTCTGCTAGTATTACACTTCACTAAGCATAATAGTATGAGGGCAACAAAACGAGGATAGGCCTATAGGACTCCAACCCCTGCTATTCTCCATAACATAGAAGGGTATGGTTTTGTAGTCCTCAGCGACAGCAGAAAACAATGTAGCTGACAACAAGCAAAAAGTACAGAAAATTATCAGCTCATAAGATTTTTAGCAGGATTAACAGGTATTTTTGTACTTATTAAACAGATTGAACAATCCACTTTCAATAACATGTTTAACAAACCAAAAAGGTAGAACAAGTAGTGAGGTGTTTAAGCCTTCCAGCTCAACCAAAAAATATGAGTACTCACCCGAGCCAGTCTAAGCCTAGCCATACATTATACAACTTTCTTGTACAATTTTCCTTTAGATTCACCAAAGCAGATAATATGAGCTCAAACCTAAACACTTTCAATTTGTGTACAATCAGGCAGGCCCTTGCGCAACATAGTTGAAGGCAAATCTAAAGGGAAATTTAAAATGTATGGCCAGCTTAACCGATGAACGGTTTCTATATATAAAAAAAAAAAATAGGAAAACAAGTACCTTAGTTGTACCTATATTTGTAAGTAAATAAGTAAACTGCATTATACAGTGGCACTGGGAACCAATTCACAGATCTTCAGCTAAATGCCATCACAGGCTCGTCTCATCAATCATTAGGCAATTAAAAGAACAAGAGAGGTATCAACCACATACAGCTGTCCAACCACTCCAGGTTTCTATTCTGGTGTCATTGTCGTTGCTTTGTCCCTAGGGTACAGCAGACAACCAGATGTGTTATTTAGAGGATAAAGATGTTTCTTTCTTGCTTTTGGACAGGCTTGGCATCTTTCTGGCCACAGTTCAGTGGGCTACTTAAAGTGTATAATCCAAGGACAAAGATGTAATATATTGCAGCTTACCAGTCCTTTAGATGTGGTAGTTGAATAGTTTTCTTTTCATTAGGCTTTTACCTTTATTTTTTACGTGTGATCCTGCCAGTAACACTTTGCCTGTCCCAGAATGATAATGTTCAATCACTGTACTGCAGCTATGAAGGAGCAGCCTTGTTACACCTGGATGAGAAGTGTGTTGGGACAACAGAACACATCTCCCTCTCCTCATCTTCATAACATATCAGGGATGGGTTCTGTAGTCCACAGAAAGAAGAGGGCAGGAATTTCAGTACAGATTGCACAAGAAGTTAGGAAGTGTTCATTGAATAACCAGTTGCTGTATTTGACTAATTTAATGAAGTTCTTCTTTAAGGTAGTCACAGACAAACTGTTAGCTCTCAGTCTATTTTCAGTGCACACAAATTCATATGTAACGGCAGCATTTTTTTTTTTGTTTTAATGATTGTGCTGAGGTTTATACAGTGCCTTGAAAAAGTAGTCATGCCCCTTGAAATTTTCCACATTTTGTCATGTTACTACCAAAAAGGTAAATGTATTCTACTGGGATTTTATGTGATAGACCAACACAAAGTGGTACATAATTGTGAAGTGGAAGGGAAATGATAAATAGTTTTCACATTTTTTACAAATAAATATGTGAAAAGTGTGGCGTGCATTTGTATTCAGCCCCCCTGAGTCAATACTTTGTAGAACCACCTTTCGCTGCAATTACAGCTGCCAATCTTTTTGAGGATGTCTCTACGAGCTTCACACATATAGAGAGTGCCATTTTTCTTTGCAAAAAAGCTCAAGCTCTTTCAGATAGGATGAAGAGCGTCTTTGAACAGCAATTTTCAAGTCTTGCCACAGATTTTCAATTGGATTAATGTCTGGACTTTTACTGGGCCATTCTAACACATGAATATGCTTTGATTTAAACCATTCCCTTGTTGTCGAAAATTCCGACCATGTGTAGGCTCCATTGGACAATTTCCATCGGAATTTCCATTGCACAAAATTTGAGATCTGGTTCTCAAATTTTCCGACAACAAAATCAGTTTGCGTAAATTCCGATTGTGTGTACACAATTCTGACGCACAAAGTGCCACGCATGCTCAGAATACATTTTGAGACGGAAGCGCTCGGCGTTCGTAATGTAGATTACGAACATTTATCACAATGCAAATTTTGAAATCTTTTAATGCAGCACATTCTCTTCTTTTTTTATAATGCTAGAAGAATGAAGTTGTTTTGCTGCTCATATTCACACAAAGTATTTTGTCGTGTGTTCCTATTCTTCTTCTTAACGTTCGTGCTTCTCCATGTGCTTTTCTTTACTGTTGTACATTTTAAAATGACAACTTTCATGTTCATGGGCACAGTAATCGGTCGTAGGAAACATCTTTGTTCACCCACTTATAAGATTTTTTATGCAGATACAGGTTAACTTAATTTGTTCATGGCTATTTGTATTAAAATAAGTTTGTTGTGTAGATGGGTTTGTAACTAGAATGAAATGCAAACCTGATTCAGTGTAAGGAGAGGACACGGCAGCTGTTTACATATCTGGAAGCAGGAGCACTAGCGTGGGACCCCAGAATAAAACTTTTTGGGGTGTCCCACACAGGTGCTCCAGTAGATACTATAGGGGTGTCTACATGTGTGATATTTTAACAAAAAAGGAACAAGAAAGGAAATAAAATGTTCTTTGACTTGGAACTCTGCCAAAACAGACAATTGTACGACACTTCCAAGCAATGTTTCATATTCCTATTTCTGCCCTCCAATAGCTGTGTGCTAAGTATACTATTTTTTATTCACATATGGGGAGAAAGGACTCGGGGCATCTGAGGACACCAGGGACCCCCCACCTCCTAAAGAAGGGGAAATCCCCATACCACAAGCAGAGTATGAGGTGAGAGAGGTTTATGAAGTGGGCGAAATTGTCACAACAGGTGAGTGTCTAAGACCACAGTTTCATGTAAGATATCTGTTCCTACATATTTCTAATACATGGTGTGTTTTTTCTTTTAGGTGATGTGGATCTTATGGAAGAAGAATCTAATTTCACCAGTGAAAGTGCCCAGATCCTCATCGGGGAGAGAATGGGGTGCAATCATGATTTAGAAAATATAAAGGAAAACATCAATGATGTTAAAAAAAAATGAAGCACATCATTGATGTTTTAGGCAGGGTCTAAAACACAAAAATTGTACAGTTTTCTTGTGTATTTTTTAATTTAAAAAAAACTTTTAAAGTATTTTAATAGCCAAATTTTGAAGATGCACAGTGTGTCAACATGTGCTATCTGCCATCAGGGATATCAATGTATGCATTTTGTGGGTGCAACCCTTTCCTCCCAACTCAATTAGGTGAGTGCACCCCCAAAACACATCCATTTATCCCATATGATGGGAGTTAGCACATGTTGACATTAGGCATGGGATCAGGAGGGAAATCCCCAATTTGAATCCCAATTTGTGTGCATCTTCAAAATGGGCCTTTTACAGGGGTGACATCACCCCATCTGATGAAGGCAAGATCAACACAATTTGGACATACTCATGTCTGATATTGCCTTCACCTTGTCAAAGTTGAACTTTGTAAGTTCCTGAGTTGTGTATGTTATGCTTTGAAACATGCTTGTTTAACTAAAAAAAGGATATTTACAATGTGAAACAAAAGGTACCAGTTACTTACCTGTAGCTGTCTTTCTGGGAAATCTTCCAGGACGGCACACCTGAGAGATGAGAGGCTCCTCCCTACAGGAAACACAATCAATCAACAGTTGTTTTAAGTCCCCACCCTTCTCCTTGATCCTCAGTTTGTAGGGAAGTAGCTCCTGAACCCGGTTCACATGGGAAATCATTCCTCATAGGCACTCACCTTCTAGTGTTCTACAATTTTCCCTCCTCCATTTCTGCTATGCCGCCACAGACAGACCTCAATCTTGTGTATGGCTGATGTGCAGCAATATAACCATTATGAGCAGAGATGTCACCAGACTCAATGATGTGCATTTCTGCTGTGCAGCACAAAACCAGAAAGTATAGACCACCTTCACTGTTGTATTTTTCTGATCTGTAGCCAAACAAAGCAGTACCTTTAGGATATAAAGGACAGGAAACAAGCTTCAGTGCAGTACATTTCTGATGTACAGCAATATAGCCCTTATGAGCAGAGATGTCACAAATCTCAATGTGTATTTCTGCTGTGCCACAAAAACATTCCAGCAAGGACAAACCTTCACTACTGAGGTCTACTGGTGTGCAGCCAATGAGCAGTCATGGTCTATCCCTTTATGAAATAACAAACAGGCAATTTATTTCATAGGCATAGCCTGGGCTGTAGATACTAAACCTTCACCACCAGTGAAGGAACAAATCCTAAAATGGTTGGACACCCTACTATAGTAGTTGTTGTTGTCCTACCTTACCTCCATAGACTGAGCAAAAGCTAGCCAGCCCATACCCAGGTGGGGCTGATTAGCAACTAAAGTCTCAATGAGCCCAGCCCTAGAGACCAATTTAAGACAGCCTCTAGAAGAGGTGGTTGCCAATTTAGCCTGGGGGTAAATAGCTACTTGCAGGCTTCAAACAAGCAATTATGTAGCTCTTGCATAGGTTTGCACAGAAAATCCTCAATTAAAAGGATGTAGGAAGTGATCTATGGTGAATCGCCTTTAGATCTGCCACTGGGTGGATTGTAGCCCAAACCAACAAAAAGGTTTTTCTTACCTCCTACACTATAATATAACCACAGTGTAAAGGTGGAGCAGGAGGTTGGAGCTTATGAAAGTTACCTATAGCAAGCAACCCCCAAAAGGAGGATCTGTCACAAGGGAACCCCCACTGTGCCACACAGAAGCTTGGTCCCTGCCCATCCTTGAATGTTAGGTCAGCTTTTAAGCATCTTGAAGCAACTTCAGATTTCTAGCAGCTGGGCTAATAGGGCCGGTAACCTAGTGCACCTGCTGACCAGGGGAGCTTCTGAATCCACCAACCACTGCCCAATTAATAACTTGTTCAGTGGTATACCTGGCCTGTAAGTAACTTTGTATCTACCAGGTCCCCTCTGTATGCTATATTCATCCCTACTAATGTACCACAACTGGGCATGTAGGGAAAGGCTGGCAACCTACTGTTGCGATAACCACAGTGTCTCTGCTGTAAGAGGGAGCTGTGGCTGGTGGTTTTAGCAGTGGCGTCTGGGCTATTTGTATCCTGACTCCAGATTCTGCACTGCACCAGTCAGTATATACACTGGGAAGGGGAGCAATGGCCTACCTACCTCTTTCCCATCTGAGGTGGTTTAGGCACACTCCTTCCCCTGCACCACCTGTCCACCATACAGCGTCTCTGATGTAAGAGGAGCTGCGGCTGGTATTTTTAGCAGAAGCTTCAGGGCTAATTGAATCCAGACCCCAGGGGAGATTATCTCAAATGCCCAGAAACCCTCTGGCTGGAATTGGGGATTTTGCAGATAAATTCCCAAGGCAAAGGAAAGTACTCACCGTTGTCGTCTTCCCCTTTTGCCACAGCCAGCGGGCTTGCTTTTTCATCCTTATGGTCCACACGCAAGGAGGATAGCCGCCAAAGTGCCCCCCCCAACTGCTGTCCCCATAGGGAGGTGCAAGGTTAGGCTGTGTCCTGCACTGTACCGGTCAGTATATACACATGGGGGGGCACTGCCTTCCGTTCCTCATTCCCATCTGAGGTGGTTAAGGCAGACATCCACCGTAGTGAACTGGTGCCTCCTCGCTCTAGCGAAAGGAGGATGTGGGCGTCTGCTCCTGCTGACTCTCAGCCTTCCCTCCTGGGTAAGAACGCCGCCGCCATTTTCCCGAAGTTTGAAAATGACGTGGGTGCTTGTTGCCGCGCCAGCCCCAGGCTTCGGGTCATTTGGAAAAAAACAAACAGTTTCGCTGTGTAGGGAGAAACACAATCAAAAACTGAGGATCAAGGGGAAGGGTGGGGACTTAAAACAGCTGTCGATTGATTGTGTTTCCTGTAGGGAGGAGCCTCTCATCTCTCAGGTGTGCCATCCTGGAAGATGACTTGAGAAAAAAATATACACCAAAGATGTTGGTTTGTTCCAAAATCCTTTTCTAATGCACATGTGAATGTGCTTTGAGTAAAATGTTTTCTACTCAACAATGTTTGAGGGCACACGGCCTGGTACGGCTCAGGAGGGGGGGGCGCTCGCTCGTCCCCCCCTTTCCTGGCCGGCCAGGTAGCGTGCTCGGACAAGGGTCTGATGTGGACCTGGGGGGGACCCCCACGCCGATTTTTTTCGGCGTTGGGGTTCCCCTTTAAGTCCATACCAGGCGGCGGGGCCAGCGACGTCTCCGTCGCGTGCTCCGCCTACCTGGATACCCACTCGAAATGAGCAGACTTTTCTCCGGGCGGGAAAAGTCCGCTCATTTCAAAAGTACAGCGGACTGGCACACACACGGGCGGACTGTCCGCTCAAACTGCTCAAACCAAGTTTGGACGGACAATCTTACGGAAATTCCATAAGACTTTGTTCGTCAGACTGTCCGCTGAAAAAGTCCGCTGAAGCCCACACACGAGCGGACTGTCCGCTCAAATGTGTTTCGGCGGACTAAGTTGGGCAGACAGTCCGCCCGTGTGTACGCGGCCTAAGACATAAAAAAACACAGAGGTGATCAAATACCACCAAAAGAAAGCTCTATTTGTGGGGAAAAAAATTAACAAAATTGAATTTGGGTACAGAGTTGCATGACCGTGCAATTGTCATTCCAACTGCGACAACGCTGAAAACTGAAAATTGGCCTTGGCAGGAAGAGGGTGAAAATGCCCTGTATTGAAGTGGTTAATGGACGGTCCGCAGCTTACAGAGGTGCCAATTAACCAACCAGGAGTGAGGGAACAAACCAGAGAACCTGGAGGAAACCCGCACAGGGAAAACATGCAAACTGCAGGCAGGTAGTGTCATGGTTGGGATTTGAACCAATGACCTTTGTGCTGCCCAATTTCATCAAAACTGATGTCATCCGGGGCCAGGAATGGCATGTTTCTCCACATGATGTAAACATTGAGTGGGACATCAATGTCTTTATTAATAATAGCTGAATGTCTCTTTTGACTCTGATCATTAGAGGGTTTTTTTACGTATTTAATTTGACTTGGTATTTTATGTTAAGCTCATTGAGGGCTTACTCCTCCTTACTGGATTTGATTGACAGAAGTGGAAACCAATGAGGAAAGAGGGAAAGATCAACGCAGGCAACGTGCTGGATTGGGCTCAGGTAATATTTAGGAGGGTTGATTATAAACAGTTTTTTTAAACAGTAAAGTATAATTAAAGACAAAACTTTTTTTTGTTTGTTTTAGAGTGGAGAGGGATTGCTACCTTCCCTTACCTACTTGGCCCTGTTAGAAGATTCACCCTCTCTATTTGTCCTGTTTACCATTATCATTAAAAGTGAAAGTAAAAGAAACCCCAAATTTTGGATTGTCCCCAGAAAAGTAGTAGAGTGGAAATCTTCCAATGAGGATACTAGTTCTGGTGACCTGGTCCCCAAGGAATTCCCTAAATTTGCAGGGGTTTCCTCTCTTCCCATTTTGTCCATACATACACTTTGTGTCTGATCATCTATACAGGGCAAGAAACAACTCATCTGTGCTCTCAGGGTCATCTAGCAGCCCAGGCCCAGCAATTATAAAATACTATATAAAATGAATTAGCAAAAATCCCTAGTAAAATTTGCTTACATATATTAAAAACTGAGATCAGGCAGTGTTTTTTTTCCTCAATATATTGTCTTTGTAGGAGCAAACAGTTATGCATGGTAATGTTTTTCTAAAGAAAAATTGCTAACGCAAACCAAGCTCAGTGGGTAGAACATTCACAGTAAATGTTAGGTTGAGCAGAGTGGCTACCAGATTTATGGTTATTATGTGTTATCTTGTGTAAAAAGCAGCACACTCAGAAGTATTCCAGTTTAACTGTTAAGTGTTTGATGTAGAAAAGAGTTGCGTGTACTACAGCCAGATACATATTCTCAGGAAGCAGAATGAAGTTACAGAGAGATTCCAGCTTTGATGTTGGTGAGATATGGAAAGCACTTCTCTTCCTGGGTCAGAAGAGGATAACAAGGCGCAGTGATTGTTTATTTCAATGCATCTGTTAATTTGGTCATTTTAATATAAATGTGGTTACTAGGTCTATTGTAGAAATAAGCTACCGCTAAGCATTAGATGAGCAGGATCTATTCACCAAAATTGTTTCCTTAACATTTTATTAACAGTCAGATCACCAATGCTTGCAAACCGATGGGTATGGCGTAGGTTGAGTAGAAAACTACATAGTACTCAAGCACCATGTCAAGGGGACAAGAAATGGTCAGATGAAATTACAACCAAGCCAACTTCTTGCTCAAAAATGATTGGGTGGGGATGTTGGCCACTATCAACATACACAAAAACTGTTGCTCAATCTGTCTGATTTGGATCATCTTGGTTATCGTATGTTTATGACAGCAATTTAGAAGCTGAAATATAGAAAGATATCAACAGAAGGCATTGTGTAGAAGGCAATGAAGCCTCTAAAGACTTTCTACTGATAAGGCACAGGGAATACCGGACTCAATGTCCAGCTGCTGAAGTGGGGGAGGGCATTGTGACCATTGGTTTATGTTTATATAACTAATGGATTTAGGAGATATCACCTGCACATAAGGAGAACATAAGCTTTTTCACATGATCTTTTTCTTCAACATATGGGTCTATTCTTAGAGCAGATGTAAGAGACAAAGAGTTTACATTTTTTTTTCTTTTAAGAAATAATATTGATGGCAAATTTACATTAGAATATTAAATTACTTTGAGTCAAACATTACTCGAGAACTAGAGCTTTTTCAGTAAAGAAAATTCTTACTGAGTTAAAATGAAAAGAGACCCTTTAAATATATTTAGTAATCTGTAAAATATCTGCTTGCAGTAACCCCCTCTGCTGCAACAAATTTTCAGATTCAAGTGACAAAAAACGATAGCCCTAGTGTCTAAAGATAATACATACACATCCACTACTCAATAGCCCTGTAATATATTTTTATGAAATTTCTTATGCCACGTACACACGATCAAACAATCGGGTGGAAAAGTCCGGCAAACTCAAGTCCGCCGGACAATCCACCCGTGTGTAGCCTCCGGCGGACTTTTTTTACCCGAAAGTACGGCGGACTTAGAAAGTATTTTTGCACTCCAATCTTCCCGCCGGACTTGCATTTCGGTGGACAATCCAGCCGTTGGTATGCCAGTCCGCCATACTTTTGAAATGAGCAGACTTTTCCCGCGCGGAGAAAAGTCCGCTCATTTTGAGCGCGTCTCCAGGTAGACGGGGCCAGCGAAGGAGGCGTCGCTAGCCCCGTCACCTGGTATGGACTTAAAGGGGAACCCCAAGGCCGAAAAAAATCGGCGTGGGGGTCCCCCCCAGGTCCACATCAGACCCTTGTCCGAGCACGCTACCTGGCCGGCCAGGAAAGGGGGGGACGAGCGAGCGCCCCCCCCCCCTCCTGAGCCGTACCAGGCCATGTGCCCTCAACATGGGGGGTGCCTTGGGGAAGAGGGGGCAGCGCGGCCCCCCCACCCCAAAGCACCTTGTCCCCATGTTGATGAGGACAAGGGCCCCTTCCCGACAACCCTGGCCGTTGGTTGTCGGGGTCTGCAGGCGGGGGTCTTATCGGAATCCGGGAGCCCCCTTTAATAAGGGGGCACTCGGATCACGGCCCCCCACCCTATGTGAATGAGTATGGGGTACAATGTACCCCTACCCATTCACCTGTAAAAAAAAGTAAAAAAAAAACACAACACACAAGGGTTAAAATAGTTTACTGCACAGCTCCGGGGGTCTTCTGTCTTCGGGGGTCTTCTCGCCGGACTCCTCCACTATCTTCTTCCAGCTCTTTTGCTAGCGGAGGAGCCCGGCTTTCTTCCTCGCCGCCGCCCTCTTCTTCCGACTTCGGGGGTCTTGTCCCCCTCTTTGATTCTTCTTGCCGGGCCACCCCGCCCATTATGGTGTCACAGTCCCAGAGGATGCTGGGACTGTGACATCATAATAGGCGGGGACATCATCCGGTGATGTCCCTATATAAGTCGCCGCGCGCCTTGTCCCCGTCATTGTGAGCAGAGAGAGCGACGAGGCAACATCTGAAGAGAAGAAGAGAAGAACAGAAGGCGGCGACATCGGCGACAGAAGACCGGGCCACCGCCTGTAAAAGAGCTAGAAGAAGGCACGGTGGCCCGGCAAGAAGAACCGAAGAGGGGGACAAGACCCCCGAAGTCGGAAAAAGAGGGCGGCGGCGAAGAAGAAAGCCAGGCTCCTCCGCTAGCAAAAGAGCTAGAAGAAGATAGAGGAGGAGTCCGGCGAGAAGACCCCCGAAGACGGAAGACCCCCGGAGCTGTGCAATAAACTATTTTAACCCTTGTGTGTTGTGTTTTTTTTACTTTTTTTTTACAGGTGAATGGGTAGGGGTACATTGTACCCCATACTCATTCACATAGGGTGGGGGGCCAATAAGCCCCCCGCCCCCCGCCCGCAGACCCCGACAACCAACGGCCAGGGTTGTCGGGAAGAGGCCCTTGTCCTCATCAACATGGGGACGCGCGGCCCCCCCTTCCCCAAGGCACTCCCCCATGTTGAGGGCACGCGGCCTGGTACGGCTCAGGAGGGGGGGGCGCTTGCTTTTGGCGTTGGGGTTCCCCTTTAAGTCCATACCAGGTGGCGGGGCCAGCGACGTCTCCTTCGTGGGCCCCGCCTACCTGGAGACGCGCTCAAAATGAGCCGACTTTCGTCTGCGTGTGTGGGCGAGTCCGTTCATTTCAAAAGTACGGCGGATAGTCCGGCGGACTTAGTACACCGTATTAGTCCGCTGAAAAAGTGCCGTGTGTGGGCAAGTAGCCCGTTCGGAAAGTCCGGCAGACAGTCCGGCGGGAAGTCCGCCGGATAGTCCGCTACGTGTGTACGCGGCATTACTGTGTTTTTCTGATATCCTCGATAAGCTCCTGAGCTTCTTTCCTCGCTTATGTTTGGAATGAGCGGTGCATATTAGTTGCAATTATGTGGACTGCTCTATGCACACTACAAATCCCATAGTCCCTAGTCCATCCCAGGAGTGAGCAAGCAAGAGAGGGTGGCATATATATATATTTACATAGTTAGTAAGGTTGAATAAAGACACCAGTCCATCCAGTTCAACCTGAGTGAGTGTCTACAATTGTCCCTATCCCTGTAAATGCACACTCACATTGGTCCCTACCCTCAAGGAGCCCACAATCCAAGGTCCCCATTCATATACTAGGGTCAAATTTGAACGGAAGCCAATTAACCTACCTGCATATATATATATATATATATATATATATATATATATATATATATATATATATATATATACACACACAGTGGCGTAACTAAAACCTTCAGGGCCTCGACGCAAGAAATCATGAAGGGCCCCCCTGACAGGGCCCTTTCCCCCAAGCTCAGTGGCGGACCAACATGGCCCGGTTGCAAGTGGGAGAGCGCTTCTCCTAGGGGGTTATCTGATAAGAGGAGGAGCCACAAGAACCGCCGAGGGACCCCAGAAGACCAGGTTCAGTGCCACTCTGTGCAAAACGAGCTGCACAGTGAAGGTTAGTATGACATGATTGTTATTTTTAAAAAAAAACGCAAACCTGTACAATCACATTAAGGGGTTAAAACAGGTGGTCAGGAGGCAACATATTGCCTCTTTACCGGCTGTCAAATGCCTCTGAAAAGTGATCTGAGCACAGATCGCTTTTCAGAGGAACAACATTTTTTTGCTGGTACTTTGAACAAGCAAGGAAAAAAAAAAGACTGTTCTGATTGTACACATATGGGGTAGGGCTGGGGAAAAAATTGATTTGAATCTTGAATCGTGTTGAGAGGTCAAATAGATTTTTTTTTTTGTTTGATTTTTTCACGAGGATCAGCGCTGACACCACACCGGTCCTGAGGAGCTGAGGGCAAGAGTTTTTAGGTAAGGCTTCGCCTAAAAACTCCTGCCCGCAGCTCCTCAGGACTGGCGCGGTGCTATGTCCATCAAAAAAAAAAAACTCGATTCGAATTGGGAAACAAGTTTTTTATTTAAAAATCACAGATTTTTAATTTTTGTTGAAAATTACCCAGCTCTAATATGAATTATAATACGGGGCAGGATTAAACGCGCATACATAAAATGTGCATACATAGATCTAAACAGCGGCGGTTGGTGCTTAAAATATTTGGGGGGGGGGGCGTGTCCGGAAGCCGAGCTGGAAGGACGCTGTGAGTGAGAGCTCTCCTCCAGCCCAGCACTACAACGGCATATATGGGGGGTTTTCCGTCGCTGTCCATGGGGAGATCACGGGCCACTAGGTCCTCTTCCGCCCCGGGGTCGTCCCAACCGCCCCCGGGCTCCTCGGCCTCTCTGAAGGCCTTCTTTCTTCAGCCCGGAGGATCGCCGAGCGGGGGCCGCAAGATGGCGCCGGCTGACCCAGCCACGCTGCGGAGGGGTCCGGCCTCGCCTCCTCCCCCGCTGCACCCAAGAGACCTCTTTGTGGAGCACCATACGGCCCCGCTCCGGGACATGGCCAGCCCGCACACCACCGCTGACTCCCCCCACGGATCCCGGGGCACCCAGGCCGAGCAGGAGGACAGGCCGCGATCCGGCGTAGGCCGCAACCTCAAGATGGCGCCGGGGACGCAGCATGGGCGCTCTCCTCCATTGCCTGCATACAGCCGATCGGACCCCCGGGAGGGCCGCTGGTCCCCGCAGGAGCCACCGCACGCTAGAGGAAGGCCAGGGGTGAGTGATGGTTCCCCCTCCCCCACCCCATCCTCCGCTCCACTGGGACTTCAAGCTGCAGCCCCACTGACCCCCCCCTCCTCTACTCAATGCTCAGAGGCCTTCCCCCGCTTGCTGCGGACGGCCTCAGACCCGGACATGGCGGGGTCTTTCTCTTCCTACCTGCTGGGGGCCACGGAGGACCCCTCCCGTTCTGCTGGAGCCGCAGCACCCCCTCTGGCTGAAGGGGGGGCCCTACCTATGCAGCAACCACCCGTTCCCCCCAAGGCCCAAAGACTGCCTCGATCCAGGGACGCCAGCCTGCCCCGACCCCAAGTAGCCAGCCACCCCACATATGCGCAGGTGGTCCGCCCCCACTCCCCACCTCCACTAGATGCCCGTCAGGACCCCTCATCCGGATCTCCCCACGCTACGTCCTGGTCGGACCATCTGGATCCCCCACCGTCCTGGCCCCCCTCTTTGGCAACAAGGTCGCGACAGGGAGGGTCCCCTCGTCGCCCGTCGCCACCCCATTCCCCGCCGAGGCATCACGACAGTGAATATCCCCCCTGGCACGCCTATTTGACAGCCATCCCCACAAAAGAAGACTTTAAACAACTTGTAGCAGATGTGAAGGCTACATGTCGCTCTGAAATCCAGTCACTGCACGCCGGCCTCAAACACCTAGCGGAACGGGTCGAAATGGCTGAGGAGGAGATCCAGGAGACTAAGCTGGCTGTCCATCGCACTCAGGTGGAGAACTCAGATCACCGGCTCCTACTACGTGATATGCAGCGCCATGTGGAAGATCTCGACAACCAGGGCCGGCGGAACAACATCCGCGTCCGCGGCCTCCCCGAAGCCGAGGGCCCTGAGGATCTGCAGGCCTCCTTGCAAGCTCTCTTCAACGGGATGTTGGGAGAAGACCCAGCCAAACCCATAGAAATGAACAGGGCCCATCGCGCACTCCGACCCAAAGGTCCTGCCTCCAAGCCGAGAGATGTCATTTGCCGGATCCATTCTTTCCCCCTTAAGGAAGACATCATGCGTAAATCCCGCTCCATCCGCAACCTTATGTTCGACAATGCCCCGATCCAGATCTACCCGGATGTCTCCTGGATAACCCTTCAAAAACGGCGGCTGCTGATGCCCCTTCTTCGTGCCTTGCAGGACCAGGACATACCCTACCGTTGGGGGTTCCCCTTTTGCCTTACGGCCAGA
The DNA here is from genome assembly GCF_037356315.1 of Lithobates pipiens. Lineage (NCBI taxonomy): Eukaryota > Metazoa > Chordata > Amphibia > Anura > Ranidae > Lithobates > Lithobates pipiens. Next base: position 128,524,217 of record NW_027507787.1, on the reverse strand, counting down.
CACCAGGGGAAATCTGCATCCCTCCGATTCCCAGAGGACCTGGCCCCCTTTTGTGACACCCTGGGCCTGCCAGTCCCCAAGCTCCCTGACTGGGACTTGATTGCTTCTCCGCCACCTTCGCCGGTGATCTGGCAGAAAGTTCCCTCCACCAAACGGCACAGAGGACCAGAGCCGGCTCGCAAATCACCTTTACACCAGTGATATGGATGGGCCCAGTCCAGTGGACGTCTCCCCTATGCAGTTTTAGCTTCCCCCCTGTCATTGGGGGTTCCCCCCTTTTCTTTTTTTTTTTTTCTCCCCCCCCCCGATTGCCGAAGCTACACTTGCTTTTTCTTTCCCTGGGCTGATTCAGGTTGAGTTCCAGGACGGTTTCTGCCCCCCCTCCCCCTGTGGTTTTGCACTAGTTGGTTCCTTTTGTGGTGTGGACTGTTGGTGCCTCCCTGACCCGGGTCTTTTTTTTTCCTGGATTCTTTGGTCGGGGAGTCGATAAGGAACTGTACAGATCCGGTGTCCCTATAGGACCTCCGGACCTGTTGTTTGATAATGTTCTCCTTTTTTTTGTATTCTGTAATTGTTTTTCTTCTTTCCCTTCTTTCTAGGCTTTCTCCCCCCCTGGTTTTACCTATGACGCTCTGCCAGCGGTTCTCCCGGTCGCCGCCCCTCCTCCAGTGGTCGCCGCTCCTTCCGAGGCATTCAGGCCTCCATCAAAGTAAGCTAAGTATGCCCTATACCCCACCCTTACTTGATCATGGCTAAGATTCTGTCCCTTAATGTACACGGCCTGAACTCCAACAAAAAACGCCACCTAGCGCTTAGAGAGTTCCGGCAGGCAGGGGCGGATATAGTGCTGGTCCAAGAAACACATTTTGACCGGGGAGACTCCTTTACATTCGCCTCCAGATATTTTCCTCAGGTTTATCAGGCTTTTAACCCACGGAAGAGGGCAGGAGTCGCAATTCTTTTTCGACAGGGCACTCCCTTTACTTGCACCTCCGTATACCTAGATCCACAAGGCCACTACATTATTCTCCGCGGTCTGTGGCGCACACAGGCCTTGACCCTCTGCGTCATCTATGCTCCCAATGTCCGTCAACATCAATTTCTGTCCAGGGTGTTTTCCCGCCTGTTCAAGACACCCCCCGGGCTTCTGGTGATAGGGGGGGACTTCAACCTTGCTCAATCCGCACTCCGTGATCGCCTGGCTGTGGACCCTCGGGCACCTCAGGCCAGGACTTCCAGAGACTCTAGGCTGTTCCGCCAGATCACCAGAAGGCGGGGCCTGTTTGACGCCTGGCGTGCTCTGCACCCACAGGACCGCCAATACACTTTTTACTCGGCCCCCCACAGCACACACTCACGTATCGATTATTTTTTTGTCAACAACGCGACGCTTAGGGCGGTTCCCTCTGCACATATACTCCCCATCACCTGGTCGGACCACGCCCCCATAACTCTATCCCTAGAATTGGACCTCCCCCCCCGTAAGCCCTGTACTTGGAGGCTGAACAATTATCTCCTGCAGCATGCCCCAGCAAAGGCGGAGCTGGAGGTTTCGCTCCGGCACTATTTTGTCGAGAACGATACCCCAGACATCTCCCTCACTACCCTCTGGCCCGCCCACAAGGCGGTCATCCGGGGGCGTTGTATTGCCCTGTCCTCGGCCTTGAAGCGAGACGCACGGGCCGCTGGGTTACTGGCCGAGAAACGACTCGCGACCTTAGAGGCCCGTCTTGCGGCATCCCCCTCCCTATCTATTCTTAAGCAAATTGTCCAGGCTAGGCAGACGCTTCGGGACCTGGCGTTGGGGTCGGTAGAGAAAGCGCTGGTCCGCCTACGACAACTCTACTACGACAAGGGAAACAAAGCACAGTCGCTGTTGGCCCGGAAGTTGGCAGACCGCACAGTGTCCTCCACTCCGGCCCAAGTTAAAAATAGGGGGGGAGACCTTTTGACCCACCCCCAAGCGATAGTGGACGCGTTCGCGGACTTCTACACGGACTTGTACAATAGGCCTGATATCCCCCACAACCCCCCGACCCCGGGCCTGTCTGCCCGTATTACCCAGTATTTGGAAGACATTGTACTACCCCAAATGCGGGACACGGACCTTCAGGAGTTGAACGCCTCTATTACTGAGGAAGAGCTCCTCGAAACTGTGAGGGCTCTCCCAGCCCACAAGTCCCCGGGACCGGACGGGCTCCCCTACGAGTATTACAAGACGTTCTTACCCCTCCTGAGCCCGCATGTGACCAAACTGTTCAACTCCTTTCTCCGCCAAACCCCGGTCCCGACCGACATGCTGGGCTCATTTCTTTCCCTCATTCCTAAGCCTGACAAAGACCCGACTTCTTGCGCTAGCTACCGGCCTATAGCTCTGCTGAATGCTGACCTAAAAATTTTCACGAAGCTCCTTGCCAACCGCTTAAATACGATCCTCCCTTCCCTAATACATAAGGATCAGGTGGGCTTTGTCCCCCTGCGACAGGCGGGGGACAACACCAGGAAGATCATTGACCTCATCGACGTGGCGAACAGAGATAACATGGCGTCTTTGGTCTTAAGCTTAGACGCCGAAAAGGCGTTCGACCGCCTCAGTTGGCCCTTCATGGAGGCCACGTTGCACCGTATGGGCTTTTGGGGCCCATTTCTGCGCGCGGTGCAACACCTCTACACTACACCCTCCTCACAAGTTCGGACCCCCTTCGCCACATCCTCCACTTTCTCCATCGCTAATGGCACTCGCCAGGGCTGTCCGCTTTCTCCTCTCCTTTTTGCCTTGTGCGTGGAGCCTCTGGCGGCTGCCATCAGAAGTAATCCTGATATCCGTGGGATCCCAGTCAGGGGTAGAGAATTCAAGATTTCGCTTTTCGCGGATGATATTATCCTCACCCTGACTCAGCCTAGGATCTCACTACCCAATCTCCACTCAGAGCTGGACCGCTATGGAGGGCTCTCGGGCTATAAAATTAACTCTTCCAAATCGGTGGCCCTCCCTCTAAACATGGTCACGGCTGAGACGACCCATCTGCGTTCCGCGTTCCCATACAAATGGGAAAGCTCCTCCCTTAAATATTTGGGGGTCCTCCTTACACCGTCATTCCATACCCTGTACCCTGTACCAAGCCAACTTCCCTCCCCTCTATCGGACGATTAGGGATCTGATTCGTAAATGGAAGACCCACCACATCTCTCTCCTGGGACGGATTACGTCCATTAAGATGGTGGTCCTCCCCAAACTTCTGTGTTTCAGACACTGCCAATCCCAGTTCCATATGCTCAGTTACGCGCACTCCAGAGGGATCTGCTGAAATTTGTTTGGAACTACAGGAGACACCGGGTCCCGAGCTCTGTTATGACGGCCTCACGTCTGGACGGCGGCCTGGCGTTTCCTGATTTGGTTCGTTACTACCAGGCCACTCAGCTGCGGGCCATAGCATCCTGGTTCCCACAGAGATCGTTTAATAGGTGGTCTGAAATCGAAAAAAATCTGGTTAGCCCCGGTACATCCGAACAGTTTTCTCTGGGGTGCGAGTGTTGAGATAGACTCGGGTCGGCTTCTAGGGCCGATGGCTCACCTCCGTCTGCTCTGGCGGAAGCTCTCCCGCGAACACAGTCTCCATTCGGAGTTCTCCCCGCTGACGTCCTTTCTGTATAACCCGCTCCTGCCGGCTGGCCTGACCCGTCAGATGTCCTGGCCCTGGGCTTCGCGCGACCTGTTCCACCTAAGGCACCTGGTAGATCCCAGAACAAGACAGCTTCTGTCCTTTTCGGAGCTCCAGGACAAGCACGACCTCCCCAGAGAGGTGTTCTACAGCTACTTACAAATTCGACATTTTGTGCAGTCTAAAGCCCCTCGCCTACGTCTCTCCTCGCCATCTTCTTTTGAACAGATAATTCTAGAAGGCAGACATCGCAGAGGCCTGATCTCGGACATATATCGCATTCTTAACACATACCATTTCCTAACGAAGGGCAAACATTCCTATATGAGATGCTGGGAGAGGGAGTTGGGTGAGGAGCTCTCCCTCGAGACTTGGCAGGGGGTGTGGGGCCAGGCGGCCAGGTCCTCTTTGTGCACATTGTACAAGGAGAACTCCTACAAAATTATTTTTTTCTGGTATCAGACCCCGGATATACTCCACAAAATATACCCCTCCACCTCGGACCGCTGTTGGAGATGCCTGAAGGAGCGGGGCTCTCTGTTCCACATTTACTGGGCCTGTTCCTTGATCGCCCCGTACTGGCTAATGGTCCCCAAGCTGCTCCAGCGCTTGTTTGACGTTCCCGTACCCCACTCCCCTAAATTAGTTTTACTAGGCCTGTCCCAGCCCACACTGACCAGGCCTGGTCGGAAGCTCCTCAGGCATGTCCTAACAGCGGCCCGTTGTTTGATAGCCTTAAACTGGAAAAGCCCGGTGCCCCCGTCCAGGGAGGCCTTATACGCCAGGATCAAAGATGTCGAGCTTATGGAGAAGATGACAGCTAGAATGAGGGATAAGCTGGAGGAGCATGACCTGGTCTGGAGGAGATGGCGGCTGCTGGAGGATTGATGGCGAACCGGTATGGATGTGGTGATGTAGACCACTGGCGCTCTAGCTCCTTTTCCTTTTCCGTTTCCTCTTCCTTGTCTCTCTCTCTTCTTCTTTTCTCCCTTTTTTTTTGTGTGTGTTGTTGATGGTCTTTGTCATGTTTTCCGTGTGGCATATGAGCTGAGCAGTAGACCCTGGGCGGTTTCGTGGTTTGCTGGGCGGTTGCTTGACTTTCTGTGTCTCTCATCTCGCTCTGTACCCCTGGTCGAACCGCCTGTTTTTGCTATACCGCCCTATACCATGTTACTGTATGCTGTATCTCCGCAATGGGCCCTCCACATCTTGGGAGCCTTGCTGTTTTTGCTGTATGCCTGCACTGATATCTCTGTTTTACGACCATGAAAAATAAAAATAAAAATTGTTATTTGAAAAAAAAATATTTGGGGGGGGGTGCAAAAAAAAATTTTGAAAGAAAATCATCAAATGCAGCAACTGTACCGCCTAACGCTGCTACTGTGCCCAACAAACGCTGCCACTGTGCCATCAAACGCTGTCATTGTGCCATTAAACGCTGCCACTGTGCCCATCAAACGCAGCCACTGTGCCAAACACTGCCACTATGCCATCAATTGCAGCCACTGTGCCATCAATTGCAGCCATTGTGCCATTAAACGCAGCCACTGTGCCAAACGCTGCCAGTGTGCCATCAAATGCTGCTAGTGTGCCCTTGAATGCCCCCAGTGTGCCCCTCACCCGCTCGCCATCTACACACATGCACATACATACATGCACATTCATAAAGTCTTTTCAAAAACGGCAGTGCTTTCTATAGCTTACCTCTTCCTGCCGGGTACTGCACTGTAGGTGGAGACAAAGAGCACACACTGTGCTTTCACTTTAGTTGTAGTCAGTGTGATGACTCCGAGCTCCCCGCACAGTGCCGATTACAGTTCGGCTGAAGATCGGGAGCTCGGTCTCAGCCACCTGCTTCTTGAGATATACAGGGGGCCCTCAAGGGCCCTCTGCAGCATGGGCCCCAGTTGCCTTGGCGATCTCAGCAACCCCTATAATTCCGCCACTGTATATATACAAAGTGGGACCATGAAGAACAAACATAGCCACCCTCTAATGGAAAGTCAGAGAGCAATACATTTTTTAAAATTTAGAATACATACTTGAATAGATATTATTTTATTTATACCAAAATTTTGTGTCACTTTCGGTATAGTCATCAGCAATGCTATTCTATCAGAAAATCAGGGCTTACTGAAATGTTTGAGCCTCAGCTATCTGGGCCATCTGCATGCACTTGCCCTTAATTACTTTTGTAGCCAGAATATCTCAAAAGATTGGAAGTAAAGTAGCCCATAGATGAGACATTTTTTTTTTTTTTCAACCGAAGGCCTTCATTCCCCCATCCACACACTCGATGTGGAGGAGCGAATCCTCACTGCTGAGGCTTTGAGTTAGCGAGAACAACTGAGTACTGTCAGTGATACTTTTTTATTTGTACTAACATCTAAATTTTCAGGACAAGCTTTTGGGGAATTCCCTCTTCTTCAAGGTCCAAGCAGACTTCCCTGCCATCAGAATGCACTGATCTCTGCTGCCAGGTATAGCCTGTGGTGCTGATCGGGTGGGGAAAATCTGACAAGGTGGTTGTGCAGAAGTTGATCGGTAAATAATCTGTACTATCAGCCTATAAATATTAGATGTAAAAGTTTGAAACTCGAAAAGAGTAACAAATAAACACCAAAGCAGCGCTCCCTTCAGCAAAAGCTAAAAAACTGACTGGTCAGTATATGGTCAACACCATACACGCAAAATAGTAAACAGGTGAATACATGGATGATGGTAGGTGAAAAAAAGTCTCTAGTAGACACAGATGTTATATATAGTAGATAATCAATGAGTACACCTTTCACCAAAACTTCCACCACGTGTTCCACACACCCTCAAGGGGTTCAAACTCACCAGAGCCCGGAGGTTAACAGGCCTCAAACAGCATCCAGCAGTATGTTCACTCCAAATATCTCTGTGGGATGTCTTTATAGGCAACTCCAAAATCAATTCTTGGATGTGATGGATGCATTCATTTTCTTTTTTAGTCTTTATTTCTTCTATTTTCATTTGGTAATCCAGTCAGCAAGATCGAAAGATATTTTATTTTATACATTTCTTTTATATTTATTTTTGTTTATCATTTCCTGGAAGTTACCTATTATTCCATAGTGCTGAGATAGGAGGAGTGGGGTAGGGCGAGAGTTTTTTTCTTCCTTTTTTTAATATATGTACTATCAGCCTGCCCATACAGTATATGGATCATAATTTGTCAGGTCCCTGCTGAGCCAGACAGATTTTGATCCACATATGGCTGGTTTTAAAGCCACTGCACAATTTGCTGCAGACGATAGGGCTTTTGTAGGTAGAATTTTTTTTACGGATTGCACTATGTAATTAAAAAACTATTTAAATGTCGTGGCAGTCTCTTAAAAGAGTGTGGAGACAGAATGTGTCCCATATTAATAGCTTTAGTAAAACTGGTTTACTAATAAGTTTGCATACATCTACCTTTCATAGGTTCACCTTTCATATTTTCGTTACAAGAATTGTCACCCTGTAGATCTGCAGCACTCCTATACTTCTGGTTCTATTTTATTTAGAATATTAAAAACCATTCCCAGCCAAAAAGGTATTTGTTTTGGGAAAAGATCAGATCCTCAGATTTGTACTATCATATGTGTGCCTCCTGGGGGGAGCTCCCCTCAGGCTGAGTTCACACTATGGTGAATTGGATGCAGGTTTCTCCACATCCAATTCGCATGTCAGGAGATTGTGACCGGTGTTCTGGCATATTCAGTCCGGCCATCATATAGCGTCTGCCCCATACTGCGCATGCGCAGTATGGGGCAGAAGAAGCTTTGCAAAATTTCCGAAGCTGAACGGCGCCTGCGCCGTGAGTGGAGGTGGTAGCCCCACCATCCAAGCGGACATAGGGTTGTGAAAATTAGATGGCCCCTCGCGGGCGAGCTTCGCTCGCCATGCTTCGGGCTTGGCCTCGCTGCGCTCGGCTCTTTTTTATTCCTACTCTATATCCACTTGGATGGTGGGGCTAGAACCTGGACTCACGGCGCAGGCGCCGTTCATCCTCGGCTATTTTCGGAATCTGTGTTGTTGTATCAGTACACAGCGGATGCTATCTGATGGGGGACCTTATATGATAAGACACGGCTCTCAATGGAGTCAGTTCACACATCTCAGCAGCAGCTCTGGTGCGAAATGCACAGGAGTCCTGCACATCTTTTGGTCCATTTCAGGTCTGAAATCAGCCCAAAATTCGGACTAAAATTGGACCTGTAACGGTGAATGCAGAAGCACCAGACTCCTGCTGTGAGCAGCGGCGGATCCAGGGGGGGCAACGGGGCAATTGCCCCATCCGAGAACATGGCCATCGGGTGCCAGCGCGGCCGGTTCCGCGGGTACCAGCGCAGCCGGTTCCGCGGGTACAATCGCGGCCGGTTCTGCGGGTACACGCGGCCGGTTCCGCGGGTGCCAGCACGCCCAGTTCCGCGGGTGCCAGAGCGCCCGGTTCCGCGGGTGACTGCGCTGAGTGGACGGGTGAGGGGGGGCAGCTGGGCGGCTTAGGAGGGCTGCTGGCCAATCAGGAAGCCAGCGGGCAGGGGAGCAGAGAGATGACATCATCTCTCACTGCCCTGCATCCCTCCAGTTCCGCCCTCACTGTGCAGGAAGCTGTGTGCAGCAGAGAGATTACATCATCTCTCTGCTGCCTATCTTCACCCTGGACTCAACAAAAGAACACCTTAGCAGAAAAGTGACACAGTAGGTGACAATCCGCAATGTGTGGCAGGCTACGTGGCAAGTGGCAATCCACAATGTGTGGCAGGCTACGTGACAATCCGCAATGTGTGGCAGGTGACGTGGCAAGTGACAATCCGCAATGTGTGGCAGGCGACGTGGCAAGTGGCAATCCGCAATGTGTGGCAGGCTACGTGGCAATCCGCAATGTGTGGCAGGTGACGTGGCAAGTGACAATCCGCAATGTGTGGCAGGCTACGTGGCAAGTGGCAATCCGCAATGTGTGGCAGGCTACGTGGCAATCCGCAATGTGTGGCAGGTGACGTGGCAAGTGACAACATGCAATGTGTGGCAGGCGACATGGCAAGTGGCAATCCGCAATGTGTGGCAGGTGACGTGGCAAGTGACAATCCGCAATGTGTGGCAGGTGACGTGGCAAACTGCAATGTGTGGCAGGCGACGTGGCAAGTGACAATCCGTAATGTGTGGCAGGCTACGTGGCAAGTGACAATCAGCAATGTGTGGCAGGTGACGTGGCAAGTGGCAATCTGCAATGTGTGGCAGGCGACGTGGCAAGTGGCAATCCGCAATGTGTGGCAGGCGACATGGCAAGTGACAATCTGCAATGTGTGGCAGGTGACGTAGCAAGTGACAATCCGCAATGTGTGGCAGGCTACGTGGCAAGTGACAATCTGCAATGTGTGGCAGGTGACGTGGGAAGTGACAATCCGCAATGTGTGGCAGGCTACGTGGCAAGTAGCAATCCGCATTTGATGACAAGTGAAGTGGCAAGTGGCAATCCGCAATGTGTGGCAGGTGACGTGGCAAGTAACAATCCGCATTTGGTGACAAGTGACGTGGCAAGTGACAATCCGCGTTTGGTGGCAGGCGACATGGCGAAAGACACCCTCAGGGCTCCCATTGATTCTGCATTATGGTGAGTTGAACCATTTAATTTTATATTACAATGTATTAATAGAAATAATGCGCTTCAATCATCCTGACACCATAACAACCATGGTGCCGTAATGATTGAAGTGCCAATACCAGCCATTTCCCATATAAATTGCCCCCAAAAAAACATATTTTGCCCCTCCCGAGACTAGACTCTGGATCCGCCCCTGGCTGTGAGCCGCTGCCTTCTCCAGTGTGAAACAAGCCTAAAACCTGGTACACATGGTATGCTTATTGGACAACCGAGTGTCTGATTTTTTTGACAAAAGGGCGTGTGCCAGGATCTTGTCTTGCATACTAATGTTACACAATTGTCATGCCACGAACACGAACGTAGTGACATACTACAAAGAATTTCAGCTCTTGAGCGCCACCCTTTGGGCCCTTTCTGATAATTTCGTGTTTGGTGAGCATCGGTTCCGAGAATGCGTGTTTGTACTTTCGACTTTTGTGTGACAGATTTGTGTACTGACCATATGTAAATCGACATCAAACCATTGTCCGCCGGAAATTTATTAGCTTGCCATCCAAAATCGAAAATTGGACAACAATTGCCAATAGGAGCGTACTAACGGTAAGATTTTAAGACAACCGTCTATCAACAGACAATCCCCTGCCAACAATCGTACCGTGTGTACGAGGCTTTACTCTCTTGAAGATCTATGTTGTGTGCAGCACCTCACTTTCCTCATACACAATCCAACACTGCAGATCCTGCAATGCATATGATTTATATAACAAGCCAGTGACTTGTCAGTTGGTAAAAAGAAGAGGCCTTGATGGGTGGGGAAGCATACAGAACAAAGGAAGCCTGCGGGATTGAGGAACAAAGCTGGTTTGCACTATACAGATTTCACCTGGTTTCTGATGAACCGGGCAAAATTCGCTACATGGGAGGCCCTGTCCCCACCCACCCATCAACTGCTCAAAGAAACTTTTGGGCAATCAGATGCAGCCGCTGTTTGGGTAATCTGACAGCTGCCTGTTATTACACTGCTTATTTGTACTTTGTGCTTGGAAAATGACCTCAATAAACTCCCAAGGCTGATTGGTTGAGTGCTGGCTCTCTCTTCTACTAGTTATCTGTCCGAATATAATAAGCATAGCAGGAGATTGGTCCATCTGTATTGTATGGCGTGGATGGAGGAAACATTTTTCATCTGCCTGCGGGGTGAATAAATAAAAACTAGCAATGTTAGAGTAAGTAATTTGCAGTATTCAAAATCCCCTAGACAAAACAAACATGTAACCCATACAGTGTGTGTGTTTGGGGGAGTGCATGGGTCACATATTTAGTAGCCCAGAGTTGGGCTTCAAAAAGCTTTAGCTCTAGACAGTGACTTTGCCTAGGCTTAGATAATGCCAATACTCTGCTGTGTGTAGGAGGAAGCAGCATTCAATCTGTTGCCATTCAGCAGTTAAGGCAACAGCTGGGGTCTTATCTGTGCCAGGCATTTGTGAAGATAGACAAGAACAGGACAGGATTAAAGAATAACTCCACGTCTGTTAAATAAAAATAAAGAAAACCCATCTGGGTAATCTAAGTACATTGCAGGGATTTTAACAAACTTTGTTGCAAATTCCAACCTTTTATTGTTCTATTGAAATAGCCGTTTGTCTGTGTCCATGTGCAAAGTGAATGTGAATAGTAGTGATTTTATAATTATTAATTAGCTGCTGCACTTGCAGTGTTCTAGTGAGGAAAGTGGCAGGGTCTGAATACCTTTTAAACAACTTCTATTTTGTTATATATCTCCAAAAATGACTTTTTGTTGCAGAGGATGGCCAAAATCTGACATGAATCAGTCAGCCAATCACACAAGCAGGAAATTATATTTTTGGAGGGCATTCTGTACACCATCTGTGTACAGAATGCTCTGGTTTGCCATATTGCATTTTACAGAAGTTCACGGTGTTGCACATTGAAAATGAGAGGTACTTTTTAATAACATTCAATTACAATATGACTTGTGTAGCAATTTTTTTTTATTATTTGCAATTTTTTTCCCATGAAAGTGGAGTTACGATTTAACATTTACATAACAGTGTCTTCTCTAAACCAATTTCTTATTGCAGAAAGTAGTTACTACTGGGCGAACGGTTCTGCCCGAGCATAAGTTTGGGCCGAACTTTGGTTGTTCGGATGTTCTGTGAACACCGAACAATATGCAGTGTTCGGGGGAAAATTCGGAACACCGTTAAAGTCTATGGGACACTAACATGAAAAAACAAAAGTGTTAATTTTAAACGCTTATATGCAAGTTATTATCACAAAAAGTGTTTGGGGACCTGGGTCCTGCCCCAGGGGACATGTATCAATGCAATTTTTTTTTTTTAAAACTGCATTTTTTTCGGGAGCAGTAATTTTTTTAATGCCTAAAGTGAAACAATAAAAATTAAATATTGCTTTAAATATCGTGCCTGAAGGTGTCTATAATATGCCTGTAAAGTGGCACATTTTTCCAGTGTTTAGAACAGTACCACAGCAAAATGACGTTTCTAAAGGAAAAATTGTCATTTAAAACTGATCGTGGCTGAAATGAATTGTGGGTCTGGTAAGAATATTAAGGGGAACCCCAAACCAAAATTGCGTGGGGGTCCCAGTAAAATCCATACCAGGCCCTTCCGGTCTTATATGTAAATTAAGGGGAATCCTGTGCCAAATTTAAAAGAAAAATAGCGTAGGGGCCTCCCCAAATCCATACCAGACCCTTATCCAAGCACGCATCCTGGCAGGCCGCAGGAAAAGAGGTGGACGAGAGAGCGCCCCCTCCTGAACTGAACCGTACCAGGCCACATGCCCTCAACATGTGGTAGCCCCCAAAGCACCCTGTCCTCATGTTGATGGGGACAAGGGCCTCATCGCCACAACCCTTGCCCAGTGGTGGTGGGGATGCAATGGGATGCCCTAAACAGGTTAGGACAGCTTGCCCCTCGGTTCTCTCTCCGGAACACCCGCCTTTCTTCCGTACTTGGACGGCAGATGGCAAGGTGAGGTGCGGTAGGTTCTTCCAAGACCAGGGATTAATCCTATTGGAGGCACTTAGAGCACAATATGGTAGATTCCCCTTGGATGATTGGAGATATAGACAGCTTCAACATTTTGCATGTGGTTTACCTTAAGCTATACACTCCCCTACCTCCTCCACTCCTTTTGAGGAGATATGCATGTCTGCCAATCCAATCCCACATTTATATTCGAGAATGGGAAAGGGACCTGCAGCATGAGTTTACTGAGCTGTAACTTGACCATTTAAACCGCCTTACTCACTCTAGTTCTGTTGACACAAAAATGCAGGAGAATGGGTTCAAGGTAATGACTAGATGATGGTATAGGGTCCCCTCAGATGCTTGCTGGCAAAACTGTGGGCATAGGGGTTAATTTTTATACATTTAGTGGGATTTGTTATGTAGATGAGACCCGCACAAACTCCCAACCAACAGGTACTGTCCCTGTAGAAGTTCAATACCCTGTACGCACGGTCGGACTTTCCGACGGAAAATATGCGATCGGATCAAGTTGTCGGAAAATCCGATCATGTGCAGGCTCCATCTGACTTTTTCCGTCGGAATTTCCAACACACAAAGTTTGAGAGCTGGATTTAAAATTTTCCAACAACAAAATCCTATTGTTTAAATCCCGATTGTGTGTAGACAATTCCAACGGACAAAGTGCCACACATGCTCAGACTAAATTACGAGACGAAAGCTATTGGCTACTGCCCTCTTTATAGTCCCGTCGTATGTGTTCTACATCACCGCATTCAGAGCGATTGGATTTTCTGACAAATTTGTGCGACCGTTTGTATGCTAGTCAAGTTTGGGTCAAAATCCATCGAAAAAAAATCAGACGGATTTTGTTGTCGGAAAGTCCGACCGTTTGTATCGGGCATAACTGTCAGAAATGTTATAGACTTGACTTGATCCTCCGAGATATTTGATATAGGACTACCAGTACATCTTAATAGAGTGCTTCTTTTATTCTTTTTTTTATGTTTTCTTTGTCTGCCCCCTGGGCTCTTGTTTTTCTTCCCAAATCAGTGGTATTTGCTCATTACTACCGCTAAGTTTGGTAGCAGGGCCAGAGACAAATGGTGATATGGCTCATATGTTTTCATGACCACGAAGTAGACGCCTCTTTCACAAACACCCTCTATGTTGGATGGCCAATCAGGCCTTTTGTTATGTACTTTGATCAAATACCCACTTGGGTTGCCTTGTCCACTCTTTTTCATGTCTGTTACTTGATTGTTATCGTCTTTTTGTCTGTTTTGTCAGAATTATGAATATAAATAAAGATTATATAAAAAAAAACTGTTCTGTTGCATTTCCTTTACTACACACAGCTAACCTTAAAGTGATATTAAAGTCTTGTTATTTTTTTTGTTTGTTTTCTAAATAATAAACATGTTATACTTGCCTGCTCTGTGTAATGGCTTTGCACAAAGCAGCTTGGATGCTTCTCTTCTTGGGTCCCTCGTGGACACTCCTGGCACCTCCCTCTTTCTGGGTTCCCCCACAGCAAGCAGCTTGCTATGGGGGCAACCAAGCAGGCATGCTCCTGAGCTGCGGCTCTGTGTGTCCATTAGTCCATTGACTCCGCTCCCTCTTCTGATCGGCTCACTGGCTATGTAGACAGTAGTGTGAGCCAATGGCTCCTGGTGCTGCCAAGAGCCAATCAGGAGTGCGAGTCCCCAGACAGCCAAAGGCTCTTGTGGACATCGCTGGTTCGAGAGGGGGCTCAGGTAAGAATTTGGAGGAGCTGCTGCACACAGAAGATTTTTTTACCTTCATGCATAAAATATATGAAGACTAAAAACCTTGCACCTTTACAAACACTTTAACAAAGATTGTGCTGAACTTAGAATGCAGCAGTCAGGAGTAAGAAATGTAAAACATGGTGAGGTGAATTTATCAAAGCTGGTGCAGTCAGAATCTGCAGCATGGCAACCCAGCAGCTTCTATTCTTCATCTTTAAAAATGAAAGCTATGAGCTGATTGGTTGCCATGCACAGCTGTTCCAAATACTGTCTGCTCTAGTTTTGAAAAATTCCCCTAAGGGCTCATTCAGACAGGCACTGAGACAGATCCTGTATGCTGAGCTACTTTTTGCTGCATCTGCATCCACCAGAGAGCTTCACCTATAAAAGTGGGTGCACAGATGTGAATGCAGACACTGTGCGTTTGGATACATGCATCCCTTCCCTGTGCATGTCAAATTTTTGATATTTGACTATTCCATGGCGATTCTGTGTCCCAATTGACTTTGACTGGACTGCCTGCACAGGGATACACAGAACTCAATGCATCCCCATGCCGTACACGGCTATCACACTGGGCATGGACGCATATGCTTCATGTGAATGAGGCCTAATTGTCGTCAAACAGCTGATCACTCAGTTCTCAGTGCTCCCTGAGCAGAGAGCTGGTGGCTGTCAGTCTCTGGCTCTCTGCTCTGCCCCCCTCCCCCCTGGTGTTTACTGAAACACTGGGCTGTGGAGGGGGCAGGAGTGGCCAGCTCAGCCTCTCTGCAGCTTGCTGAGAGCTGGGCTGGTTGCCAGTCCAGGCATGTGAGTGGATCCCAACCATATGGTTGTGATCTTTCCCCAGCCTAGACCGACTCTGTGACATAACCTGACAGCAAACTTAAGACCGCTGTCAGCTGAAACTGGGTCACATGAGTGCACAACAGTCTGCACTGCTGTGATCAACAGGTGAAGTACAACCAAACAGGCTTTGGAGTCTCCTTTAATAAATCCATTGCATAACCTGTCTCTCTGCTCCTATTTGGCATTACTTGCAACAATTGATAATTGTCCCCATTTATATTGTGAGCTTTAGATCGTGGCTCTTTCTCCCTGAAGCTGGAAGGTCCTTCAGAAACCCTCTTTCCTAGTACAGAGGGACTCCACCATACCCCTCTCATAGTCCAGGGCCTCCTGACACCCCCTCTCCTAATCTGGGACCTCCGGGCAACCCCTCACCTAGTCCAGTATCTCCCTTGTACCCCCCCCCCCCATCCAGGGGTCTTTGCCACACCAACCACCATTTCCTAGTCAATGGTCTCCTCTGCACCAACCCCCCTAGTCCAGGGTCTCCTTTGCACTCCTCTCCTAGTCCAAGGGCTCCTTTACAGCCTGTCCAAAGTTATGAGCCTTCTCTGCACCCTGCTCTCTGAATCCAGGTCTTTTTATCAACCCCACTTTTCAAGTCCAGGGCCTGCTCTACACACCCCCAGTCAAGGGTCTCTGGTGTTCTCCCCTCCTAATCCAGGGCCTCCTGTGTACCCCCCTCCTAGTCCAAGGTCTCCTCTGTTCACCCCCCACTCTAGCACTTCCTCTGCATCCCCCAGTCCAGGGCCTCCTCTGTGCCCCCCCAAGTCCAGGGTCTCCTCCGCACTCCCCAGCCCATGCCCTCCTCCGCACCTCCGATCAGCCCAGGGCCTCCACTGAACCCACCAGTCCAGGGCCTCCTCTACATCCCCCTCAGCCCAGGGCCTTCATTGCCCCCTCCAGTCCAGGGCCTCCTCTGCACCCCCCCCCAGCCAGGGCCTCCTCTGACCACCCCCCAGTCCAGGGCCTCCTCTGCACCCCACCATCCAGTCCGGAGCCTTCTTTGAAGCCTCCCCTTCTCTGGGATGCCTCATGCAGAAAAGACATAGGCTGTTTGGGCACTGGGCAGGACTAGGAGCCCTGCCTGTCCATTACACTCGATCAGGCAGCAGTGACGCCATGAGAGCAGTGGTTCCCTGGCGGTGCCTCTCTAGATGCGTCAACCCCCAACCCCCCCCCCCCCCCCACACACACACAGTTTCAGCCCTGACTGCACAGCTGACAATTTTATGCCTTGCTCCTTCAATTTTTCTTTCAAAGGATGTTGGTTTCCAATAGGGCCACCCACTGGCCAAATTTTGAATTTAACTCAGTGCATGGTTAGATTTAGACATAGAGATTATCCCAAATGAGATTCCTTTTAATAAATGGCTTCTTAAAAAAAGTTTTAATGTACAGTTACCAACAGAAAATGCTGCTGGTCAGGATGCGCTGCATGTGGAAACGCATTGTACTATGTGGTTTCTGTGTGGCTGCAATTTTAGACAAGGTTCAGGGACCTTTTCACTGCAGTTACCGCAGATTTTGCAGCCCATTTAAATGAATGGGTTGCTGTGCCCTTGCAAAGGCACCTGTAGAGAACCCGCATAAGTGTGAACCTTATGTAAACCTTTTGGTGAAGCAAACTGTTCACTGCTATAGATATGATACACCTAAGACTAAACTCAACCTCCAGGTAGTATGTTGACCTTCACACCAAGACATTTCACTGGTTCAGCTGATAAAAAGTTGCATACTGAGGATTGTTATTGTAAAGTTCATTAATGAATTCCTGGAGCAATTCAGATGTTTTCTGCCAAAAAACCCTGAATGTCATTAATGAAATGGTATCAGCCCAAATGTGTGGGACTATTCCAGTGTAGTACAGATCTTTTAATCTGCTATTAATGACTTTTTGTATAATGTACATGTTAGAAGATACCTGGGTGTAGAGTAACCAATCAAACTTTTTAGCTTCATATGTGTTCTGTGTTCGTAACTTAGAAATGATAAAAGCCGGAGACAAGCATGCCGTTATTTTTGGAAGGAGGTATAAACATTAACCGTCTACATTACCATTTATTGGCTGAGTAGATTAAAACTACCAAGATTAAAACAAACTATATGGCAGGATTAATCTACTCAATTTTCTCATAGGAAATATCACTTTACATTACATTCTCCTACAACAAAATGCAGCAGACATGTTAATCCCTTCTTGGAACATTTGCCCCTTCTTATCATATGCATTATGTAAAAGTTACCTCACCACGCTTGAAGCTTGTACTGCATATAATGAGAATAATGTATACATATTTATTTTTTAGCTTTAGATAGAGTGAAGAAAAATCAGAACACCAGTCAGACTTTTATTGCTACAACCCCTTGTGGCAGCAGCTACTAAAAAAAACTATTACAGCAATCTAATGAACCAAAAGAAACCAGCGCTTCTATGTATTAAATGTCCATCAAATATACTGTAGGTATTGTATGCATAAAACCTGTAAATAAACACAGCAAATTATATTGTAAATATATATAGTGTCCATTAATCTTACGCCAAACTGAAACTTTTTCTTAAACTCCGAAGTGGCAATCACCATATGCACCACCACTCAGTGGAATCACACTTACCAACTATTATGATCCCCAAATCATAGGAAGGCCATAATACTCATGTAATGTAGGTAGGACTCCAGGCAAGATCAATATAACTTCCAAATAGTAGGACAGATTATAATGTCAAAGCTGTTACATCTTCACATTAGGAAACTAAAGCCCTGTGCACACAAGCCAAATATCAACATTCGGCCCGTGTCTATGCCAGCCTATCCGACAGAAACCCGCCTTTTGGGCCGGCTCCCGATCAACTCTCTCAGCTAATGGCCAATGGCTGAGAGCACTGACCAGAGAGTTCTGGCGGGGGGGCCATCCCCCTGTCAGAACACAACAGTTCAGCGGGGCAGATCATTAGTACAGTGGCTCTGACCGGAGTGCACAGTTCAGCCATCAGAAAAAATACTCATAGTGTGTACCAGGCTTAAAACATTTGTAATTTGGAGGAGTACTCTAAAAGATTAATATGCTTCTCATAGAGTAATAAGTAAAATAATACAATGGTATTACTCCATGAGAAACAATTTTCTCTTTTGGGGTACTCCTCCAAACTTTTTGATATATGACGGATGACTTAGTTTCCTGATGTGAAGTTGTAACTATTTTGACGTTATAATCGGTGCTACCATTTGGAAGCTATATTACATAGCTAATCTGGTTGAAAAAAGTCTATCCAGTTCAACCACAAAAGAAAAAAGTTGAAGTAGCCTGGAATCCTATCCATAATAATATACGGTACATGCATATTATGAACATCCTATGATTTGGGAGTCATAATAATTGTGATTCCTTTTAGTGGTAGTACACAAGGTGATTAACATGTTAGAGTTTAAGAAGTTATTTCACAATTTGACATCAGATTAATAGACACTATATATATTTACAATATATTTTGCTGTGTTTATTTACAAGTTTTATAAATGCAACACCTATATTTGATGGACATTTAACATATGGAAGCGCTGCTTTATTTTGGTTTGTTAGGCTTTTATTGCTGTTTGTGTCCCCATTAGAGAGATTCACCTTCTCTATTTGTCTTGGTGGCCGTTATCACCAAAAGTGTATTTATTTTACCTTTTATTTTTTATTTTTACACTGTTCTTTAAAAAAAAAAAGTGTCACTTTTATTCCTATTACAAGGAATGTAAGCATCCATTGAAATAGAAAAAAAGCATGACAAGACCTTTTAAATATGAGATTTGGGGTCAAAAAGAAATCAGATCTCATATTTACACTAAAATGCAATAAAACAAAAAACAAAATGTAATAAAAAAATAAAAAAATGTCCCTTTACGAGCTCTGTGGGAAAGCAACGTTTTTACGTCACTTCCGCCCTGCAGTGGTATGGAGACAGGTGGGGGTCATCATTCCTCACTTGTCTCCATACCCAGCATGAGAAAGGATATGATCGCCTCCACTTCTGCGGACGGCTCCGGTAAGTGGCGGAGGGCATTGAAGCACGATGGGAGGGGGGCCCCTCTCCTGCCGCCGATAAAAGTGATCTTGCAGTGAATCTGGCACAGAGATCAATATTATCGGAAAGCAGAATGCTGGCCCAAGAAGAGGATATTGGGGTTATGACAGCTAGCTGCTGCCATACCAATGATATTCCTCTTCAAATTTAGGACATATATCGGTGTGCCGCGGTCCCTAAGTGGTTAATCCAAAATGAAAAAATAAAAGTTGTGACTGCAGTTCTAACAATCAAAAAGAAGTCTGGGAGGATTCCATGAGCAAGACCATTTTTATGTCTACTTCGGTTATATTGCTTACAACAAAGTATTGATAGAGCAAGTCCAGGGCCAGACAATAAAAATGGTGCAAGGTGAGGGATAACACATATCAGGAGAAACTTCAGGAACTATATATGTACAGTTTTCAGGAGCGTCTAGCCCTCTAGCGCCTCATTCCAGCATCCTAGTTTTGGCTATGGCATTCTTCTCTGTCTGTCCACCTGAAAGGGTGGAGACCAAATCTGTTAAAAGCCAGCCAAGCTTGCTAGCCTCATGCAAGTCAAAGGCAGGCACAGTCCAGAGAATAGTCGATATCTGAACTGAAGTTGCCAATGAGGTAATCTAATCTAGCAGGACAAACAAACAGGTAGGTTTATCAGATATTACACACTCTATCACAAGATTTGTGATATATAGGTTTGTTTGGTTTTCTCAGTTCACGCATGCCCTGGCATGATAGCCAGGCACTATAGCAGTGTGTATAATCCCTGCAGGCAACAGAGTACCGGTAGGCCTGCTTGCCTTATGGGAAAGGGGGCTTCTATAGATGAAAAACACAGAATCTAGCTATAGTGTCTGTCTGACCACCTGCACTAGGGGGTAAGTGTGACATTATCACAAGCCTTTAACAAGAACATTTTTTTAAGGCTTGTTTATTTGCTGAAGCAATATGAACTGACACGCCAACTCCAGGAACTGTCTGTGTCTCACCTCCAGCAGTAATGCAGGAGCCAGAGCCCTAGGGTACCCCTCTGGAGCATTTTTCTGGTTAACCCATACTTTAAAAATATTTGTATGCTATACTTTAAGCTTAAGCCATGCTCTTCTGGTTCTGAAGCACAAAAGATTAACCTGATTTTTGCATGGTTGCAGGGGGACCCCCAGTCTTGGGCTTTTAGTCTCCCCGCAGAAAAACAGGAGTTATTCACGCTAGTCTAATGATGGCATTTAAAAGAGGAAAGGATTAAACAAAAAAAAAAAGCAGCCTGCGTAAATTTGTTGCTTACAAATAAAATACACTGTGTAAAATCCATATGCAGTGCTCCCCACAGATTACCCAGCCAGAGGGTCAGTTGAAGCTTTTTTCAAGGCCCTAGATTTATTCTATGATGATCCTGACCCTGCCCACTCAACAGAAACTACCTTTAGATCATTACATCAGGGTAAAAGCACCGCTTAACAATACTGTTCTGTTTTCTGCCGCTGAGCACCTGACTCAGGGTGACTCAACTCTAAGAAGACAGTTCAGTACACTATTCTCAACCAAAGTCATTGAATGGAGGCACGAAAATAGCCATCCGTATAGACAGATATTTACGGGAAAGGCGTGCAGAGAGGTTTCTTTCTTTTCCCCCTAGTACACTGCCTATTGCTTCTTCATTAGACCTTCCTGAGCCCTCTCAACCTCCCCAGGAGAAGGAGCCCATGCTACCCATTTATCCTCTGTTGAAAAGCCTAGGAGACGATCCTAAGGACTCTGCTTATATTGCAGCAACCACGGCTACTTTGTCACCCACTGCCCTAATAAGCTGGGAAATGGCAAGAGTCTAGTGCGGCTTGGGTCTGCTTTGTTAGACACAGCAGGGCCAGGTTCCTTCTGAGATAAACTATTTGTTCCCGCACAACTTAGTTCTGCCAAGTTTTCACATCGCCTCTCAGCTTTCATTGATTCTGGTGCAGCTAGCAATTTCATTGATAGGGACCTAGCACACCGGCCATCTACAGATTCCCTTGACTAATGCACAGACCCTTTTCAGTCTTAGCTATTGATAACTCTCCTTTGTCCATGGGCCTAGTCACAATATGCACTATACCTATTACCATTTGGGGATTTCATAGAAAGACAATTAGCTTCTACTTGATAACATCTCTTGCCTATCCCCTTATTTTAGGTTATCCTTGGCTTTAGGGCCAAAACAACGAATTGATTAATCGACAACTAATCAATTATGATAATAGTTGTCAACCATTTTCATATTTAATTAGTTGGTCAGCCAATTAGTTGGCCTTCATACAGAATGTACTAATTGTTTACATATCAGGAAATACAGTGCAGCACACATACAGCTTAGTCCCCCATCCATACATGTTAGAAGATACAGTGCAGCACACATGCAGCTCAGTACACCATCCATACAACTCAGCAAGTGCCTGAGAACTTGTGAATGTGTGAGGAGCAATGCCTCAAGGACATGTAGTCCTGGGTAAGTGGTTCTAAAGGCAGAAGTTTTTTTACCTTGCTATAGGGGTACTTTTTACTATACTTTGCAACTTGCTATTAGGGCACTCTGAAGGAAGGAGGAGCCAGAACCATTGGTGGGGGACCCCAGAAGAGGAGAATCGGGGCTGCTCTGTGCAAAACCATTACACAGAGCAGGTAAGTAGAACATTTGTTGTTTAAAAAAATTTTTTTAACCGGTTCCCGACCAGCACACGACGATGTACGTCGACAGAATGGCACGGGCAGGCATATTGGTGTACAGGTACGTCCAATCTTCAATGCTGCCCTGCCCACGCTGGTCGGGACCCCGTGAGTCCGGTCGCAGGACCCGCGGACTCGATCGCCGCGGGCATACCCGCGATCGTCTCACGGGGCGCCTGAATGGAGGAAATGCCATGTAAACAGCATTTCTCCATTCTGCCTAGCAACTAGTGACGCTGATCTCTGCTCCATGTGATTGGAGCAGAGATCAGTGTTCACTAAATGAAAGCCCAACCCCCCCACAGTTAGTAACACACCCCTAGGAACACTTAACCCCTACACTGCCACCCACTGGTTAACCCCTTCACTGCCAGTGTCATTTACACAGGAATCACTGCATTTATATAGCAGTGATTACTGTATAAATGACAATGGTCCCAAAAATGTATCAAAAATGTCCGATGGGTCCCCCACAATGTCGCAGTCACAATAAAAATCGCTGATCGCCGCCATTACTAGTAAAAAAAAAAAATAATAAAAAATTATTAATAAAAATGCTATAAAACTATCCCTATTTTGTAAACGCTATAACTTTTGCGCAAACCAATCAATAATCACTTATTGCGATTTTTTTTACCAAAAATATGTAGAAGAATACGTATCGGCCTAAACTGATGGGAAACATTTTTTTTTATATATTTTTGGGGGATATTTATTATAACAAAAAGTAAAAATAATGCGTTTTTTTCAAAATTGTCGCTCTATTTTTGTTTATAGCACAAAAAATAAAAACCGCAGGGGTGATAAAATACCACCAAAAGAAAGCTCTATTTGTGGGAAAAAAAAGGACGTCAATTTTGTTTGGGAGCCACGTCGCGCGACCGCGCAATTGTCAGTTAAAGCGACGCAGTGCCGAATCGCAAAAAGTGGTCTGGTCTTTGACCAGCAAAATGGTCCGGTCTGTAAGTGGTTAAACACTGTATAGGAAAGATCGGCATCTGAACCCAGAGAAAGTGGAGGCTGATAGACTGGAGTTAATAGAGGGCATTACAATTACATTTAAAGTAAACTTTTACCAAACAATTGTTCATTATATTTAAAATGAATATATCCATGAAAACAAAGTATCAGCTTTAGTAGTGCCCATATATCCTACTTCTGGGTGTATATATATATATATATATATATATATATATTGTGGCAGCACGCAGGTAAAGTCACCTGGTTGTATCCAGGATGGGAAATATGTGTGCCCTAGATTCAGGCTTTATGCAGACTTGTACAACTAGAGGGGAAGAGTTAATGAGCCCAGCTGAAGTAAGTGGGCTCATTAAGACCTCTACAAAAAACCCCAGCATGCTTAGGGAGATGCTCCATCCTGGAACCAGTTTTGTGTTGTATAGACTGGGGAGTGTGACACCTGTTCTGTGCGGTGAGTTAACGCCTGTGTGGCAAACCTCTACAACAGAGACAGGGACTGGTGCAGCACAAGGCTGCACTCAGTTGTTAGAGAGGGAATCCATGTGTGTAATTAGAGGTCAAGCTGACCAGGATTTATTTTCATGTTTTATTTTTGTTTGGCTGTTATATGTTTCACTGCATGTAGCATAAATAAACCTCATCTTTTGTTTTTTGCACCTACAACGCTGTCTGCTGTGCCTGATTTTGTGTTGTGAACCGATCCAGGGGGTCACACACACCCGCTGCCGAGCTAACCCCTCACAGTTGGTGGAGAATTTTGGCAGTTTTTTTTCATTTTTTTTAAGGCCAGCATGGAGGAGATACTGAGACAGCTGGCTCTAACAAATGCAAATCAGCAGCAAACAAATGCGGGTTTACAAAAGAGCCTTGCAGCTCAACAACAGAGCCTTGCAGCCCAGCAGAAAGCTCACCTGCAGAGTCTGGAAGCTCAGCAACAAGCCCAGCAGCAATCTGAAGCCCGCTTCATAGACCTGTTGCAGAAGCAAGAGCAGAATTTTCAACAGAAAATAGAGACATTAATAGAGCAACGTCCGCAGACCAATGAAGCAAGTGGTTACAATAATACCGCATCCTTTGGTGTGAGCCATTTATTGACAAAAATGACTGGAGAGGATGATCTGGAGGTGTTTTTGACCACATTTGAAAGGACTGCTGTAAGGGAAAAGTGGCCTAAGGAGCAATGGGCTGGACTG
Source organism: Lithobates pipiens (assembly GCF_037356315.1). NCBI lineage: Eukaryota > Metazoa > Chordata > Amphibia > Anura > Ranidae > Lithobates > Lithobates pipiens. The sequence continues at coordinate 128,500,382 of NW_027507787.1, read as the reverse complement.
GTGGCCCCTCTGTTAACTGGGGAATCGCAGAAAGCTTATTATGACCTAGAGCCTGACCAAGCAAAAGACTATGTGGTGCTAAAAACAGAAATATTGGCACGGCTGGGTGTTACCCTGGCCGTCCGGGCTCAGCGTGTGCATAATTGGACTTTTCAGGTTGGAAAACCCCCCAGGTCTCAAATGTATGATCTCATTCACCTGAGCAGGAAGTGGCTGCAGCCAGAGACTTTAACCGCACCAAACATTGTGGAACGTGTTGTTATGGATCGTTTCCTGAGAGCTCTTCCTACTGCCATCCAAAAATGGGTAAGCCATGGAGACCCAGAAAATGCAGATAAACTTGTGGATCTGGTTGAGAGGTACTTGGCTACAGAGAACCTGACCACCTCTTCCAGGGACTCACGGACTTTCCACCCTAAGACCAGATCATCCCCAGTGGCGGGTAAGATGACTCCAAGGGGTGAGGGTGGAGAGAGTGAGAGGGTGGGAGTTCTACCTAAGGTCTGGCGGGAGCAGCCCGGGAAGCCCATGCTGCAAGAGGCAGCGAAAAAGATTATTTGCTACCGCTGCCGGCAAGAGGGACATATTGCAGCAAATTGCCCAGTTGTTGATGAGCCTATGCAATGTGACTTTATAAGGGAGAGACGTCAGTCGCTGTTTGCAACAGTTGCATGCACTGCCATTCGGGGACCTGAGAAACATTTATGTAAAATGTGTATTAATGCTGGATTCAGGTAGCCTGGTAACATTGATAAAAGCTGAATTAGTTACTACAGAGGTCTCTGGGAAGAACAAGGTGGCTGTTATTTGTGTGCATGGGGACACCCAAGAGTATCCTGTAACTTCAGTGTTTTTTGAGACCCCCAAAGGTAACCTCTCTCATCAGGTGGGGTTAGTGTCTCACTTACCACATGATGCTATTGTGGGAAGGGATTTTCCAAAATTCTGGGAACTCTGGGATTTTCCTGAGCCCCCCACTGGTGCCCCTATAGACCAGGAAGATGACCAGAATTCCTCTGGGAGTGGTGAGGACTCTCCTGAAATTCCCTTGTCGGTATTGGCGGGGGAAACTCGGGAGGAGCCAACATCCTCAGATGAAAACATGCCGTCTGTGGAGTTTTCGGATCTTGAGGTTCACAGGGAAAATTTTGCCACAGAACAGTTAAAAGACCCTACCCTAATAAAGGCACGGGAAAATGTGGTGAAAATAGATGGTGAGTTAGTGAACCCAGATAAGACTTTCACTTATCCGTACTTCACTATGGAAAGGGACCTGCTGTATCGAGTGGCTCAAAGGGCAGAAGAAACCATTGAGCAACTTGTGGTGCCCAAACCTTACAGGAAGTTGGTGTTAGAATTGGCCCATGGGCACATTCTGGGAGGTCATCTGGGGACCGAGAAAACCAGAGAGAGGATATTTCAGAGATTCTATTGGCCTGGGGTCATGAAGGAAATAGAAAATTATTGTTCCTCCTGCCCTGTGTGTCAGGAGTTGGCACCTATGCCACATTTCCGTAAACCGCTGGTACCTCTTCCTATCATTGAGGTCCCCTTTGAGAGGATCGCAATGGATTTGGTAGGTCCGATAATGAAGTCCGCTAGGGGGCATCAGTACATTTTGGTTATATTGGACTATGCCATCTGTTATCCGGAAGCAATTCCTCTTCGAAATACCTCGGCCAAAACCATAGCCAAAGAGCTATCTCTGGTTTTTAGCCGCGTGGGTATTTGTAAGGAACTGCTTACGGACCAGGGTACACCCTTTATGTCCCGGGTTATGAAAGAACTATGCAAGTTGTTCAAAGTAAAACAATTGCGTACATCTGTGTATCACCCCCAAACAGATGGGTTGGTTGAAAGATTCAACAAAACCCTAAAACAAATGTTAAAGAAGATGGTGGATAAAGATGGAAAGAATTGGGACTGTCTAATACCCTATCTGATGTTTGCCATTAGGGAGGTACCCCAATCCTCTTTGGGTTTCTCACCCTTCGAGTTGCTCTATGGGAGACACCCAAGAGGGCTGCTGGATATCGCCAAGGAAACTTGGGAAAATTAGAGTTCTCCTCACAGGAGTGTGATTGAGCATGTCGCCCTGATGCAAGATAGAATTGCACAGGTAATGCCAATCGTAAAGGAACATTTGACCCAAGCGCAGTTAGCACAGCAGAGAGTGTACAACCGTGGGGCCAAGACCCGTACTTTTTCCCCGGGGGATAGGGTCTTGGTGCTAGTCCCTACTGTTGAAAGCAAATTTCTGGCCAAATGGCAAGGTCCATACGAAGTAATTGAAAAAATGAGTGAGGTGAACTACAGGGTTAGACAGCCAGGAAGGCGAAAGCCGGAGCAGATCTATCACGTCAATCTGCTGAAAGCCTGGAGGGATAGGGAATCCCTAGTCGCAGAGACTTTGTCACAAGCACAGCCTGATTGCTTAGTTCCTGAGGTTGGAATAGCAGTCACCTTATCGAAAGCCCAACAACAGGAGGTTAAAGAGTTTGTACTTCGTAACAAAGAGATTTTCTCTGAGCTGCCAGGACAAACATCTGGCGTAGAGCATGACATTATCACCCCGCCAGGAGAAAGGGTAAAACTAAAACCTTATAGAATACCAGAGGCCCGACAGGAGGCAATACGTGGGGAGGTTCAAAGGATGCTGGAATTGGGTGTGATAGAGGAGTCCCAGAGTGACTGGTCCAGTCCTATCGTACTAGTGCCCAAACCTGATGGGAGCTGGCGGTTTTGTAACGATTTTCGACAATTGAATAAAGTTACAAAATTTGACACCTACCCCATGCCGCGTATAGATGAGTTGATTGACCGGCTGGGAACAGCCCGATATATGACAACTCTTGATCTCACCAAAGGGTATTGGCAAATTCCCCTGGCCGAGTCGGCCAAGGAGAAAACTGCGTTTGTAACCCCAGATGGGGCATTCCAATATAAGAGAATGCCGTTTGGGTTACAGAATGCACCGGCAACATTCCAGCGGAAAATGGATAAGATTCTGAGGCCCCATCAGAAATATGCTGCAGCTTACCTGGATGATGTGATTATCCATAGCACAGACTGGGTCTCACATTTGCCAAAAGTACAAGCAGTCCTAGACTCTATCCGGGAAGCTGGGTTTACGGTCAATCCAAAGAAGTGTACCATTGGACAGGAGGAGGCCAAATATCTTGGGTACACTATTGGGAGGGGGGTGATAAAACCCCAAGTCAATAAAGTCGAGGCCATACAGAGTTGGCCACGTCCCAACAGCAAGAAACAGGTACGAGCCTTTCTGGGAATCGCTGGCTATTATCGACGATTCATTCCCCATTTTGCTTCTCAGGCTGTGCCCCTCACCAACCTGACAAAAGGGAAAGAGTCTGTTATGGTTAAATGGTCCCCAGAGGCTGAAGAAGCATTTCAGTCCTTAAAAACAGCCTTATGTAGCCAGCCAGTGTTGTACTCACCAGACTTCTCTAAGGACTTTGTTGTACAAACTGATGCATCAGACGTTGGGTTAGGAGCAGTGTTATCCCAGGTCTGGAACGGGGAAGAGCACCCAGTCATTTACCTCAGCAGGAAGTTGAAGTCCCATGAGGTAAATTACGCCACGATTGAGAAGGAATGTTTAGCAGTGAAGTGGGCTCTAGATTCCCTTCGGTACTATCTGCTAGGTAGGCACTTTGACCTGGTGACTGATCACGCTCCTTTAAAGTGGATGGCTCAGAAAAAGGAGACCAATAGAAGGGTAAATAGGTGGTTCCTGGCCCTACAAGAATTTAACTTTACAGTTAAGCATCGCCCTGGTGTTAAAATGGGGAATGTGGATGCTTTGTCTCGGATACATGCGTGTCTGACTGCTTGTGTTACAACCCCAAGGTTGAAACAAGAGGGGGGGTATGTGGCAGCACGCAGGTAAAGTCACCTGGTTGTATCCAGGATGGGAAATATGTGTGCCCTAGATTCAGGCTTTATGCAGACTTGTACAACTAGAGGGGAAGAGTTAATGAGCCCAGCTGAAGTAAGTGGGCTCATTAAGACCTTTACAAAAAACCCCAGCATGCTTAGGGAGATGCTCCATCCTGGAACCAGTTTTGTGTTGTATAGACTGGGGAGAGTGACACCTGTTCTGTGCGGTGAGTTAACGCCTGTGTGGCAAACCTCTACAACAGAGACAGGGACTGGTGCAGCACAAGGCTGCACTCAGTTGTTAGAGAGGGAATCCATGTGTGTAATTAGAGGTCAAGCTGACCAGGATTTATTTTCATGTTTTATTTTTGTTTGGCTGTTATATGTTTCACTGCATGTAGCATAAATAAACCGCATCTTTTGTTTTTTTGCACCTACAACGCTGTCTGCTGTGCCTGATTTTGTGTTGTGAACCCATCCAGGGGGTCACACACACCCCCTGCCAAGCTAACCCCTCACAATATATATATATATATATATATATATATATATATATATATATATATATATATATATATATATAGGATTTTTATATACAGCTTACCTGTAAAATCCTTTTCTTGAGAGTACATCACGGGACACAGGAGCTTCATTACATAGTGGGTTATATAGGCACCTCTGGTGATTGGACACTGGTTGACCCCAATTAAGGAGAATTCCTCCTCTATATAACCCCTCCCATATGGAAGGCACCTCAGTTTTATAGCAAAGCAATAAGAAACCATGTAAAACCCAAGAGGGGCGGGAGCCCTGTGTCCCGTGATGTACTCTCAAGAAAAGGATTTTACAGGTAAGCTGTATATAAAAATCCCATTTTCTTGATCATACATCACGGGACACAGGAGCTTCATTACATAGTGGGATGTCCCAAAGCAATGCTCAGATTGAGGGGAGGGAGACACAGATCATAATTATAGACCGCCAGGGATCGGAGGACCTAAACTGCAGCCTGCAGTACACTGCGCCCGAAGGCAATATCCTCTTGCCCTCTGACATCCACCTGATAGAATCTGGTGAATGTGTGGACTGATGACCAAGTTGCAGCCTTACAGATCTGAGCCAGGGAGGCCTGGTGATGCACTGCCCAAGAAGCACCTACAGCCCTGGTTGAGTGCGCTTTCACTTGAAAAGGAGGAATCTTCCCCTTTACACTATAGGCCTGAGAAATAACCTGTCTAATCCACCTTGAGAGAGTGGATTTTGACGCCGCCTGGCCCTTCCTAGGGCCTTCTGGCAAAACAAACAAGCAATCAGTTTTTCTTATCTGAGCAGTTGCTTGAAGATATATACTGATTGCTCTAACCCCATCCAAAGTGTGCAAAGATTCTTCTTCTGCAGACTGTGGGTACGGGAAAAAGGATGGTAGGATTACGTCTTGATTCAGATGAAATCCCAAAACCACCTTAGGTAGAAAGGACCTGTTGGGACGCATGACCACCTGGTCCTTATGAATAATTAGATACGGCTCCTTGCTGGAAAGAGGTGCTAGCTCTGATACTCTTCTAGCCGTAGATATGGCTACCAAAAAGACCAATTTTTTAGTCAGGAGAACTAATGAAGCCAGATGCAAAGGTTCAAATGGTTGCCCCTGCAAAGCCGAGAGAACCAAATTCAGATCCCATGGGCATACCGGAGGTTTGACTGGCGGTCTTATCCGCATGGCCCCCTGGATGAAAGCCGGCACCAGGGAATGTGATGCAAGTGGCTTCTGAAAAAACACTGACAGGGCCGAAATCTGCACCTTGATAGTGCTTATGGCCAAATTCATTTCTAGGCCTGACTGGAGAAAGGCCAAGATCCTGCTAATGACATACTTTCTAGGATGCCATTTCCTGAGTTCACACCAGGAAACATATGCCCTCCAGATTTTGCAATAAATAAGCCTGGAGGCCGGCTTTCTGGCATTGAACAGAGTAGAAAGGACTGGCCCCGAAAGGCCATGGTCTCTCAGAATGTGGGTCTCAGCAGCCAAACCGTCAAATTCAGACTGTCTAAAGCATAATGGTAAATTGGACCCTCTGAGAGCAGATCTGGCCGGAGAGGGAGGATCCATGGCCTGCCTACTGCCAGCTTCATGATCTCTGCGTACCACGGTCGCCTGGGCCAAGCCGGGGCCACCAAAAAGACCGACTTTGTCTCCCTCTTGATTCTTCCCAGGAACCGCGACAGAAGCGGGCTCGGGGGGAAGGCATAGATCAGATTGTACTAAATCCCAGGGAACTGTCAGAGCATCTGACCCCTGAGCAAGTGTATCTCTTGTCCTTGACACAAAATTGTCCAGTTTCCTGTTGAACCTGGATGCAAACAGATATACGTCTGGAGTACCCCACCTGTGACATATGTTCTGAAACATGTCGGGTGCAGAGCCCATTCTCCTGGGCACAACTGCTGGCGGCTCAGAAAATCCGCCTGCCAATTTTCCACTCCTGGAATGAAGACTGCAGAAAGACACGGAACATGCTTTTCTGCCCAGACAAGTATGCGATTCACCTCTTTTTGGGCAACCAGACTCCTGGTACCGCCCTGGTGATTGATATAAGCCACTGCTGTGGCATTGTCGGACTGAACCCGAACGGGGAGACCTCGTAGTCTGTAAGACCACTTTATGAGAGCCATATAAACTGCCCGGATCTCCAAGACATTTATGGGCAATAGCTTCTCGATCGCAGACCATTTCCCCTGCGAGCACGTCTCCTCCAACACTGCTCCCCAGCCTGTCTGGCTGGCATCTGTCGTGATAATCTTCCATGAAAGAGGAAGAAAAGTTTTGCCCTTCAGCAAATTCTTGGTTTGTAACCACCAGATGAGACTCCTGCACTATCGAATGGGGGAAGATCTTCAGCCCAGAATTCGGCGCACCAGATCCCCAATTGCCAAGGCCTTTGGCCTTGGAAGAAACACCTTCCCCTGAGCAGTGTCGATGATCATACCCAGGTATTCCAACCTGGTGGCAGGCTGTAGGGACGACTTTTCTAGGTTTATGATCCAACCTAGGCGTTCCAGGTGTTCTAGCGTTCTGGTGACGCTGTGGTTCAGGAACGCTGCCGTTTTCTCCATGAGAAGCAAATCGTCTAGATAAGCCATGACGGCTATACCCTGAGCTCTTAGGTTTGCCAAGAGAGGGTCCAGAATCTTTGTGAAGACTCGAGGGGCCGTAGCAACCCCGAACGGCAAGGCCACAAATTGAAAATGGCACCGCTCTACCGCGAACCTTAGACATTTTTGGTGTGCAGGAAAAATTGGCACATGGAGATATGCATCCTTGATGTCTATTGATGCCATAAACTCTCCCCCTTGCAGGGAGGAGACCACAGTGCGGATTGACTGCATTCGGAAGGACCGGATGCGTAAAACCTGGTTCAGATCCTTCAGATCTAGGATAGGTCTGACACTTCCATTTGGCTTTGGAACGGTGAAGACATTTGAGTAAAACCCTGAACCCTGTTCTTTTGGGTCCACTTCTACTATCACCCCATGGGATAGTAAGTGATCCAAGGCCAGAAATGGCGGTTTTACCTTTACTGGATCCCTGGGGATCCTTGACCTTAGAAAGCGAGAAGGTGGAATCTCTTGAAACTCTAGCCTGTAGCCCAGAGATACCGAAGAGATCACCCACTTGTCCCGGATCTCTTCCCGCCAGGCTCCTGCAAACTGCAGGAGCCTTCCCCCCACTCGGCCGAGCGGGGGCGCCCCTTCACAAGGAAGCTTTTGGGCTCTGCTTGGCAGGCTTCCCCCCCCCCCCCCCCAAGTCTTTTTCTGTCCCTGGGCTCGGCCCTGAGCCTTTCCTGTAGAGGAGGGTTGAGAAGGCCGTCGCCACTGCTTAGAGCTTGATGCTCCGGGAGAGAGAGAGAGAGCATGCCTGAATGAAGGACGCTTGCTCCTTTTGACTGGAAGGAAAGTAGATTTACCCCCTGAAATTTTTTGGACGAATTTGTCTAATTCTTCTCCAAACAAACGTTCCCCTTTAAACGGGAACCCAATCAAATGCTTCTTGCATGACAGCTCAGCTGCCCAATTCTTTAGCCATAGGGCCCTTCGCATGTGTACCAACATGAGGGACAAACGTGATGTTTGTTGGACAGAATCCAAAATCGCATCAATCATGAAACACAGAATATGAGGCATTTCTGCATACTTCTCTACTTCCTCACTGGGAAGGAGCCCAAGCATCTGCTTAACCTGTTCCTTGAGGAACTGGCACAACCCCACGGCTGCGACTGTAGGTTGCACTACAGCGCTAGTCATGGAAAAGGAGGCTTTTAATAAGGTTTCCAGCTTCTTATCAGTTGGATCTTTAAATACCTGCACATTATCCAAGGGACAAGTCAGGATTTTATTCACGCAAGAAACAGCCGCATCAACAGATGGGACCCCCCACTTCTTGGTGAAACTCTCCTCCAGAGGGTAATGCATAGAAAACCTTTTAGGAGGAGCAAACAGTTTATCGGTATGTCCCCAATCCTCATACAACAATTCATCCATTAAGGGATGAATTGGAAAGGAATAGGCAGTCTGTGGGGCTTTCCCCGACTCCCAGGGAAGAAACAGAGGACGTAGCGACTTCAGCAGCAGGCATTCTGAATGTGGTACACACCAATTCAGTATAATACTGCACCTGTTTTCTGAGCGCCTGGGAAGAGGGGACTCTCTCCTCTTCCTCTGATTCATCCGACTGCTCATGATCCCTGTCCCAAGACAGGGATCTCTCCTCATTTTCAGAAGAATCATCTGAGAGAGGAATTTCATCAGAGGGAGGGGATCTACCCCTTTTCCTGCTATCTTTCAGGGAAGCAGAAATAAAATTCATTATTCTCCCTTCAAAACCCTCCAATGTAGCCCTAAGGGAGTCCTCAGTGACATAAACCGGGGCTGGGACATTAGGAGAGGCTGCAAAACCTGACATGGGCACTGACTCGTCTTGAGAGGCTGGCTCCAGTCTTGCAGGGGGGGATGGTAACTTACAGGCACTTTTAGAACCCCTGGACCTAGGCGGTGATTTACCAGTGCCTTTGCTACCTCCCCCTGAGACCCTCTTACGAGGAGACATAGTCCTAAGCTACAAAGCAGAGGTACTAGTACAAGTGCAATCACTGTTGTGCTTAAAGTCTTACAATAAATATATATGCTTAAACTGCACAACCTGATGCTGAGTAGGTGTCTAAGGTTTGCCTGGATCCAATCCCCACGGATGCTTACTGCCCACAGCTCCTGTGTCTCCACTTACAGCCCCCTGACGCTCTGGGCTTTTTAAATCTGCCGCCTGGCGCCTGCGCAGTACAGCGCCGTGCACACTGACGTGCACGGCTCACAACCACACTCCCCCCTCCTCCATTAGGCCGGGAACGTGCCCGGCGCGCGTGCACGAGGACCGCAGGATCCAGGGGGGAAAGGAGAACTCCACCGGAGCTGCGTGGGACCCCTGTGTTACCTTGTTGTGGCAGGGACTGCAGTTGAGATGTGAGACAGCTGGAGAACCAGGCTTCACTGAGCGTGTGTACTGAAAGGCATGTAAGTATGCATCAGGCTGCTCTTACTCCCTCTAGTGGTGGAAACCAGGTAAGACATACAACTACTCACAATGAAGAAATCCATCATATAATTATATATATAGGATTAACTTCCCTTCCCTGTCCTCGCCGCAGGAATTGCTGAAACAGACAAATTCCAGCCTTCACCCATCATGACGGGCAGTGTTAGCCAACCTTCAGGTTTATCTGGGGCTCTTTCTTGGAAGAGCCTCCTACCTGGACCATGTAAAAGACTCTGCCAGAAACTTTCGTGCACTCTGTATAAACAGTACACCAAGTCTGGTTTTCCCAGAGCCCAGACTTCCAATAGGAGAGGACTTACAGGCCAAACCTTGTTTTTTCGGCTGACGAGGCCCGGGTACCATACCATCTTGGGAGTCAAATATCGGCCCGAGGTATGGATCCGGTTTGTTGTAGCCCTTAGGCCCCCGCAGGGACCTGCACAGAGCTAACGTTTTACGTGACCAACCACCATAGACACTGGCGAAAAAACTGAGGTGCCTCCCATATGGGAGGGGTTATATAGGGGAGGCATTCTCCTTAATTGGGGTCAACCAGTGTCCAATCACCAGAGGTGCCTATATAACCCACTATGTAATAAAGCTCCTGTGTCCCGTGATGTATGATCAAGAAATATTAAAATCAGGGGAAAATTGCGGGTGCGTGTTATACGCCGATCCTCCACCATTTTGGAGCCTCTGGGCGACTTTCAGCCGCCTTCGGCCCTTCTCGGCTGCGTCCCAAATCCGGCGAGAACGGCCGAGAGCGCCCGAAAGCCGACAAGAAGGGCCGAAGGTGGCCGAAAGCCAACGAGAATGGGCGATAACTACCGAGCGCAGCCGAGATACACAGGACATCTCGGCAGCACCATTTTTAAAAATAAAAAATAAAAATAAAACTGACAAGGCTGAAAATTACACTGACAAGGGGGCAAGGCTGCAATGATGGACAAGGCTGCATAGGTGGACAAGGCTGCATGACAAAGCTGCATATGACACTGACAAGGGTGCAATGATGGACAAGGCAGCAAATGACACTGACAAGGCTTCAGATGGACACTGATAAGGCTGCATTGATGGGCATTTAAATGTAAGTTTTTTTTCCTTAAACTTCCCTCCTAAAAAAAATTTTCTTTAAAATTCCCTCCTAAACTTGGGGTGCGTATTATACGCCGATAAATACGGCATATATATATATATATATATATATATATATATATATATACACACACACACACACTGTATATATATATGATACAGTTCCTTTGCGAAAGTATTCGGCCCCCTTGAACTTTTCAACCTTTTGCCACATTTCAGGCTTCAAACATAAAGATATAAAATTTTAATTTTTTGTGAAGAATCACCAACAAGTGGGACACAATTGGGAAGTGGAACGAAATCTATTGGATATTTTAAACTTTTTTAGCAAATAAAAAACTGAAAAGTGGTGCGTGCAAAATTATTCGGCCCCTTTACTTTCAGTGCAGCAAACTCACTCCAGAAGTTCAGCAAGGATCTCTGAATGATCCAATGTTGTCCTAAATGACTGATGGTGATAAATAGAATCCACCTGTGTGTAATCAAGTCTCTGTATAAATGCACCTGCTCTGTGATAGTTTCAGGGTTCTGTTAAACGCGCAGAGAACATCATGAAGACCAAGGAACACACCAGGCAGGTCTGTAATACTGTTGTGGAGAAGTTTAAAGCCGGATTTGGATACAAAAAGATTTCCCAAGCTTTAAACATCCCAAGGAGCACTGTGCAAGCGATCATTTTGAAATGGAAGGAGTATCAGACCACTGCAAATCTACCAAGACCTGGCCGTCCCTCTAAACTTTCAGCTCAGACAAGAAGAAGACTGATCAGAGATGCAGCCAAGAGGCCCATGATCACTCTGGATGAACTGCAGAGAACTACAGCTGAGGTGGGAGAGTCTGTCCATAGGACAACAATCAGTCGTACACGGCACAAATCTGGCCTTTATGGAAGAGTGGCAAGAAGAAAGCCATTTCTCAAAGATATCCATAAAAAGTCTCGTCTAAAGTTTGCCACAAGCCACCTGGGAGACACACCAAAGATGTGGAAGAAGGTGCTCTGGTCAGATGAAACCAAAATCGAACTTTTTTCCCACAATGCAAAACGATATGTTTGGCGTAAAAGCAACACAGCTCATCACCCTCAACACACCATCCCCACTGTCAAACATGGTGGTGGCAGCATCATGGTTTGGGCCTGCTTTTCTTCAGCAGGGACAGGGAAGATGGTTAAAATTGAGGGGAAGATGGATGCAGTCAAATACAGGACCTTTCTGGATGAAAACCTGTTGGAGTCTGCAAAAGACCTGAAACTGGGACGGAGATTTATCTTCCAACAAGACAATGATCCCAAACATACAGCAAAATCTACAAAGGAATGGTTCACAAATAAACGTGTCCAGGTGTTAGAATGGCCAAGTCAAAGTCCAGACCTGAATCCAATCGAGAATCTGTGGAAAGAGCTGAAAACTGCTGTTCACAAACGCTCTCCATCCAACCTCACTGAGCTCGAGCTGTTTTGCAAGGAAGAATGGGCAAGAATTTCAGTCTCTCGATGTGCAAAACTGATAGAGACATACCCCAAGCGACTTGCAGCTGTAATCGCAGCTAAAGGTGGCTCTACAAAGTATTAACGCAAGGGGGCCGAATAATTTTGCACGCACCACTTTTCATTTTTTTATTAGTTAAAAAAATTTCAAAAAGCCAATAGATTTCGTTTCACTTCACAATTGTGTCCCACTTGTTGGTGATTCTTCCCAAAAAATAAAAATGTTATATCTTTATGTTTGAAGCCTGAAATGTGGCAAAAGGTTGAAAAGTTCAAGGGGGCCGAATACTTTCGCAAGGCACTGTATATGTAATATATATTCTTACTTTCACAGTATACATGAATCCCTTATAGTAGCGATTATCTGCTCTTTTTGTGCTATAAAGGGCTAATTTTAGTTTTTTTTAACCCTATTATGGCAGGTGATACAAAAAAAACATGCTGCTGCTCTTAAACGTCTTAGACCTGGTTCACATCAATGAGTTTTTTTGGTGCTTTTGCAGAAATGCACTACTGTTCATTTAACATGGTTTCCTATGGGACACGTTAATTACTTTTTTTCCAACGCAAAACTGCTTTTTTTTCGGTTCAATAGACTTCAATGGAGAAGCTGCAGAAAAAGCTTGTAGTGTGTTTTTGCCACAATTTGAGTTTTTTAATCTGCACAACATTGGCCAAAAAAAACATGAAAAAATGTAAAATGCAAATCTCAGCAAAATCGTGTGTGAAAATGCAAAACGCACAGCAAAAAGTACTTCAGAAATGGATCAAAAGCAAACTGCATAGGTATGAACTGAGCCGTATCCTGGCCATACACATATCGACTTTCGAAAAGAGAATATTCATATGAAAAATCTTTGTACATTCGCTGAATGAAAGAATGTCATTTGAAAATTTCACTTGCTTTTAGCATTCACTTTTAAAATGAATGTAGTTTCTGAACGAAAGCCACATTTACTGTCTGAAAATTCCTTTGACCAAGAAGTTTTCTATTCTTCTCCTTCTTGTTTTTCTGTCACTGTGGTCGAAAACGAATGTCAATTTGACCCAATAACGGGTTTAAATTATAAAATCGAACAAACTTTCCTCAAATTATTATTTTTTTTTTTGAAGGAAGACATTGTTTTTATATGGCCAGCATAAGTGACAGCAGGTGCAGGGAGCCATTATCAAGCCACCTGCCTATGACAAGGGAGTCTGTCATACATAACATTTTACAGTTCTGTCTAAAAAATCAGCAAAAGTCTTTTTTTTCTTTAAATGAAAACTTTGATCTTTGAGTTGGATGATATTTACCAGATTCAACCTCTAAAGTATACCTTTTCTATATGTTATTCTCAGAGTGGATTAGAGATGTTGCTTCCTAACCATATAGTTGGTTAGTTATATTTACCACTGCATATAGTTATTTAAGAATAAATTGCCTATTTTTTAAACCTTACATATTAACTTAATTATACTAAATGGGATAAAGTCCTAGGAACAATGAACATGGAGGAAAAATAGGTGTGCTTTATTTAGGAGCATATTAAATAAGGGTATTAGCCAGTGAATCCCAAAGGGTAATACATTTAAAAGAGCTAATAAAAGCCCGGGGGGGGGGGGGGCCTAACGACAATGTAAAAATTCATATAAAAGCAAAAGAGAAGGCCTTCAAAAAATACAAGGCTGAGGGATCATCATCAGCATTTCAACTGTACAAAGAATGCAATAAGAAATGTAATGGTGTAATCAGGAAGGCTGAGATAGAACACAAAAGGCACATAGTGGAGGAGAGTAAGAAAAATCCCAAGAAATTCTTTAAGTACATAAATTGTAAAAGAGTGAGGAGAGGTCATATTGGCCCTATAACGAATGATGGAGTCTGGTTACAAAGGATGGTGAGATGGCGAAGGTTTGTAATGTTTCTCCTCATGACACATCACAGGAAGCACCCCCATGGTTACAGAGGATAAAATCAGAAACGGACTTGAAAAACTTAACATAAATAAGTCACTGTGAGGTCTGGCTTAGCCCTTCCTTCTCTGGGCTGGCTGCTCAGCTGTCGTCTAATTGCCAGCTCTCATCTCTCTCCACAGTTACCAGCTGTTTCTTATCCAGCTCGTCTGACCTGCCTACTTAAAGCTGTCCAGCTCACTTCATATCTGCCTTCGCCTTGGTCACATCACAAGAAACCATCTCCTGCGGTTCTGTTTAAAGACTGGATTGCTGACATCCCTTCTGGCTCCTTATCCTGCTTGCTGTTGCTCTATTGGATCCCTGACTTCTGGCGTGGCTGATTGCCCGATCTGGTTATTGAACTCTGGACTGGCTGACTACTCGATCCGGTTACTGGACTCTGGCTATGCTTTGACTACGCTTTCTCTATTTACCTTTTTATTTTTATTATAAACAAGTGTGATTTAATTGTACTTCTGTCTTGGTCTGATTCATGGTTTCTGACAGTCACTAGGACCAGATGGCTTACACCCGAGGGTCCTTAAGGAACTCAGACAAGTACCGGTAATTGCCAGACCGTTGTTCCTAATTTTTTACTAACAGTCTACTGACTGGTATGGTACCAGCTGATTGGAGAAAAGCCAATGTAGCACCATTCTTTAAAAAAGGACCAAGATATGTGCCTGGGAACTACAGACCAGTTAGCCTAACAAGTTTGCAAGCTCTTGGAGGGGATGATAAGGGACTATATACAACATTTTAGTAATCTTGTAATAAGCCCACTCTTGTCTCTCCGGTAGCCTAGCTGACCCCAATTAAACACTGTGTGCTTAATCTCTGACATGTTTTGTCTAAGTCAGTTTGACTAAACATGTCAGGAATTGAGCACACATCATTTAATTAGGGTCAGCTAGGCTACCGGAGAGATGAGAGGGGGTTTCAATCAGCTATTATCTAGAATTAAGAGAGTGCATAGCTGATACCCTATCAGCCGTTGTTTGTGCTGACAGTAGTTGTAACCAGTAGCGTCGCTAGGGGGGTGGCTTTTGGCCTGTAGCCCCGAATCTGGGGCCCATAGCCTCAAGTCTCTGCAGGGGTCCTCAAGGGGAGGGGAGGCTCTCTGGGGACCCTGATGTAACTGGGGGGCTCTGGGGGATCCTGATGCAGGGGGGAGGCTCTCTGGGGACCCGGATTTAAAGGGAGGCTCTCTGGGGACCCTGATGCAAGTGTTTTTTTTTTGGGAACCCTGATGTAAGAGGGGGGCTACACACACACACACACATTATATACATGTGTATGCCCAAGCGTATGACTTTCTTTACCACGCTGCTATGGGCTTTAGCCCCAGATCTTTTCTTTTTAGAGCTAGCAACGCCCCTGGTTGTAACTATCCAAGTTTTTGAACCTATGCTATACAGTATATGCGATTTTAAAACTTTATTTAGATCAATAAATCACTATTCGGATTCACGCTATGGGGCTGCAATCTGTTTTATGAAATCACAGCATCATCATTGGGATTTCTGTGTGAGGATGATCGGGCGGTGGATATTACAGATGGAAACATCAGTGGGACGAGCCAATCATTCCCTGATGTCCAGGTACACCTAACCCAGAATCTTCCAGCAGCGTTACTAACAGCCCACGAGGAGGATTGATGAGACTATCCCTTCATGCTCTTCACTTGCTGAGGTCTGGTAAGTGTACACTTCATAGAGAGGGACTGGTGTACAGAGTGATAGCGGGTGCCAGAGAGTTTATTGCACAGCGGAGCACCATTCATTTGATCCCCCTTGTGGAACTGTTTATTTACTTATTTATCACCAGCACTGCATTTATTTGCATGTTACATCAATTAAGGGAAGATTTAGGAGCGCTGTTCTTGTTTGTCATATATATTGCTTGAGGATCTTCAGTTGAAGGTTTTTACCAACAGACTGGTTACAATTTTATTTCTATATTCATTTTATTGATATGTGTTTAATAAGTGCTTATTTTAACTGTGTCCTCAAGCGCTTGGTGGTGTGGGCACCCGTATACACTGTCTTTTATAGTGTGTGTGTGTGTGTGTGTGTGTGTGTGTGTGTGTGTGTGTGTGTGTGTGTGTGTGTGTGTGTGTGTGTGTGTGTGTGTGTATATATATATATACATACATACATACACATATATATATATATATATATCTATCTATCTATCTATCTATATCTATACATATCTATCTATCTATCTATATCTATACATATCTATCTATCTATCTATATCTATACATATCTATCTATCTATCTATAGAGATATATATATACACACACACATATATATATATATATACACATACATACACACACACACATATATATATATATACATTATATATATATATATATATATATATATATATATATATATATATATATATATATATACATACACACACACACACTCTGCATTCAGTATAGCCTATATATACAGTGCATTCGGTGGGGTATAGTTTCTAATAAACTTCAGGCGGTGTACACAGTATATAATACAGGGTGTACAGTTTCTAATACACTTCTGCTGGAGTACACAGTATATAATACAGTCCAGCCATAGTCGGTGATACCCTGCAATACCCAGCCATACCCGGTGATACTCTGCAATACCCAGCCATACTCGCCTATGCTCAGCCATACTCTGTGATACCCTGCAATACCCAGCCATACTCGGTGATAACCTGCAATACTCGGTGATACCCAGCCATACTCGGCCATGCTTGGCTGTACTCAGCCTATGTATGTTGCCAGGCTGTGGAAGTCTCACACATGTGGTATCGCCATACTCAGGAGGAGTAGGAGAATCAATTTTTGTCATTTTTGGTATGCACATGCTATGTGTTAGAAATATTGTATAAATTATGTATAATTAACTTTGTGTTTAAAAAAAAAAAATGCATTTTAAACTACTTCCCGCTCGCCAGCCATCATGTGACGTCCTTGAATATCTGAATGATGCCTGCAGCTACAGACATCATTCAGATATCAGCTTTTTCAGCCGGCGATTCCCTACACCATAAGAATGATCATAGTGGCTGTTCCACTGCTTGATCATTCTTACAGGAGGCGAGAGCGGACTCCCCCCCCCCTCTCCTGCCGCCCTCCGGTGCTTCTACCGTCTCGCCAATACGATCAAAGCCAGAATCGTTTTTTTATTTTTTTTATTTCAGGCTTCCCAGTCTAGATGTGAGATGTGGGGTCTTATTGACCCCATATCTCACTGTAAACAGGACCTGTCATGCCATATTTCTATTACAAGGGATGTTTACATTCCTTATAATAGGAATAAAAGTGATCAAAAAATGTATTTTTGGGGAAAAAAAGTGTCAAACTAAAATAAAAAAAATATATATATATATTTATTGTTAATTTTAACCACTTAACAACCAGCGCTCACCGATGTACGTCCTATTTTTGAAGAGGGATATCTCGGTAATGGCAGCAGCTGCTGCCACAACCGAGGTATCCATCTCTTCAGGCGCCGGTCGTGTGTGTGATAACGGTGGTCTCAACAGCAGGTTCGCCCTGAGATCACCATTATCAGTGGCGGTAGAGGTGCTACCCCCCTCCTGGTGCTCTCCCGCACCCTCCGCCGCTTACCGGAGCCGTCGTAGCGGCGGAGGCGATCGGGTCCTATGGATGGCTGGGTATGGAGACGAGTGAGGCTAAGATGGCCCCCACTCATCTCTATACCATAGGAGGGCGGAAGCGACGTCCGTTTAAATGCCCATCAATGCAGCCTTATCAGTGTCCATCTGAAGCCTTGTCAGCGTCATTTGCAGCCTTGTCATTGCAGCCTGTCCTCATTGCAGCCTTGTCATTGCAGCCTTGTCATGCAGCCTGTCCTCATTGCAGCCTTGTCATGCAGTCTGTTCTCATTGCAGCCTTGTCATACAGCTTGTCCGTCGTTGTAAGCCTCAGTGCATTAGTGATGTCTGCTTATTTTTTTTTAAAATGGCGCCGCCGAGATGCCCTGTGTATCTCGGCGGCGCCCGGAAGTTCTCGGGCGGCTTTAGGCCACCTCGGACCTTCGACGGTTTTCGGCCTCCTCGGCCCTTTTCGGCAGCTTTCGGCTGCCTTGGACCTTCTCGGCGGCTTTCGGCCGCTCTCGGACCTTCTCGGCGGCTTTCGCCGAGAAGGGCCGAGGTGGCCGAAAGCCGCCGAGAAGGTCAGAGAGCGGCCAAAAGCCGCCGAGAAGGGCCGAAGGCGGCTGAAAGCCACCCAGAGCCCAAAAAATCGTACGGAAATCGTGGAGTATCGGCGTATAACACGCACCTGCGATTTTCCCCTGATTTTAAGGGGAAAAAGTGCGTGCTATACGCAGATAAATACGGTAAGTCCAAATATGAGATCTGTCATGCTTTTTCTATTACAAGGGATGTTTACATTCCTTGTAATAGAAATAAAAGTGATCCATTAATATTTTTTTTTTTTAAGTGTAAAATTAAATAAAATCAAGTAAAATAAATAAGAAATTTTTTTTTTTTAAACCCCCCCCCCCCCCCGTTGAGCTCGCGCAAAGAAGCGAACTCGTATACGTGAGCAGCGCCCACATATGAAAACGGTGGTCAAACCACACATGTGAGGTATCGCCGCGATCGGTAGAGCGAGAGCGATAATTCTAGCCCTAGACCTCCTCTGTATCGCAAAACATGCAACCTGTAGAATTTTTTAAATGTCGCTTATGGAGATTTTTGAGGGTAAAAGTTTGACACCATTCCACGAGCGGGCGCAATTTTGAAGCATGACATGTTGGGTATCAATTTACTCGGCGTAACATTATCTTTCATGATATAAAAAAAATTGGGCTAATTTTATTGTTGTCTTATTTTTTTATTCAAAAAAGTTAATTTTTTCCAAAAAAAGTGTGCTTGTAAGACCGCTGCTCAAATACGGTGTGAAAAAAAGTATTGCAATGACCTCTAGGGTGTTAGAACAAAATATAATGTTTGGGGGTTCTAAGTAATTTTCTAGCAACAGTTTTAAACATGTAAACACCAAATCTGAAAAAGAGGCCTGGTCCTTAAGTGGTTAAAGCGCCCCTGTCCCCTTGAGCTTGCATGCAGAAGCGAACGCATACGTAAGTCCCGCCCACATATGAAAACTGTGTTCAAACCACACATGTGAGGTATCATTGCGAACGTTACAGTGAGAGCAATAATTTTGGCCCTAGACCTCCTCTGTAACATGTAACCAGTAAAAAAATTAAAGCGTCGCCTATGGGGATTTTTAAGTAGCGACGTTTGGCGCCATTCCACGAGCGTGTGCAATTTTGAAGGGTGACACGTTAGGTATCTATTTACTCAGCGTAACTTCATCTTTCACATTATGCAAAAACATTGGGCTAACTTTAGTGTATTTTTTTTTAAAGCACAAAACAGTTTTTTTTCCCCAAAAAAACACGTTAGAAAAATTGCTGCGCAAATACCGTGTGAGATAAAAAGTTGGAACGACCAGCATTATATAGTAGAAAGTGCTAATGCGCTTCACCTCACTCAAAAAATTTCAATAAAAAAAGTGTGTAATAATAAATCTAAATATACTTAAAAAAGCTATTTTTTGTATATGTGTGAAAAAAATTAACAAATGTACTAGAAAAGTGGAAGCAGCCAAGCAATAAATAGTAATCTCAATACTACATTGAAAAATAAGTGTTAATAATGAATGCGGCGCTGCCAGCAAACTATACTAAAATATTACAACAACACTAAGCAAATAACAAGTGAAAAAAGTGAATCCACCTCACAAAGTGTTCCAATGTGCAATAAGGGCAATATACTAGAAACACTAAAAATAGTGCGTGTATAAAACAATTATGAAAAAATAAATAAATAAATAATCAAAAAATGATAAAACATGGCTGAAATAAAATAAAATGTGCACATAAATACAATAAACAATATAACGTGCCGACTTATTTTTATTTTTTTTTATTTTATGGACTTATAATAAGTCGGCACGTTATATTGTTTATTGTATTTATGTGCACATTTTATTTTATTTCAGCCATGTTTTATCATTTTTTGATTATTTATTTATTTATTTTTTCATGATTGTTTTATACACGCACTATTTTTAGTGTTTCTAGTATATTGCCCTTATTGCACATTGGAACACTTTGTGAGGTGGATTCACTTTTTTCACTTGTTATTTGCTTAGTGTTTTTGTAATATTTTAGTATAGTTTGCTGGCAGCGCCGCATTCATTATTAACACTTATGGAACGACCAGCATTGTGTTCTCTAGGGTCTTTGCTAAAAAAAAAAACATATAATGTTTTTGGGTTCTATGTAATTTTCTAGCAAATAAATGATGATTTTTACATGTAGGAGAGAAATGTCAGAATTGGCCTGGGTGCTCCAGAACGCCTGATGGTGCTCCCTGCATGTTGGGCTTCTGTATGTGGCCACACTGTGTAAAAGTCTCACACATGTGATATTGCCATACTCGGGAGTAATAGCATAATGTGTTTTGGGGTGTAATTTGTGGTATGCATATGCTGTGTGTGAAAAATAACCTGATCATATGACAATTTTGTGAAAAATAAAAAAAAAGGAAAAAAAATCTTGATTTTGCAAAGAATTGTGGGAAAAAAATGACAACTTCAAAAAACTCATCATGCCTCTTACTATACTAAATACCTTGGAATGTCTTCTTTCCAAAAAGAAGTCATTTGGGGGGTATTTGTACTTTTCTGTCATGTTAAGGTCTCAAGAAATGAGAGAGAAGGTCAGTACTTCAGGTGTGATACATTTTCAGATATTGGCACCATAGCTTGTGAACTCTATAAAACTTTCACAAAGACCAAATAATATCCACCAATTTGTACTTATTTTTTACAAAGATATGTAGTAGTATACATTTTGGGCAACATTTATGAAGAAAAATTACTAATCTGCTAAATGTTATAACAAAAACAAAGAAAAATTCATTTTTTTTACAGAATTTTCGGCCTTTTTTCTTTTATAGCACAAAAAATAAAAAACCCAGTGGTGATTAAATACCACCAAAAGAAAATTCTATTTGTGTGAAGAAAAGGACAAAAATTTGTAATTGTCATTCAAAATGTGAGAGCACCGAAAGCTGAAA
Source organism: Lithobates pipiens (assembly GCF_037356315.1). Classification (NCBI taxonomy): domain Eukaryota; kingdom Metazoa; phylum Chordata; class Amphibia; order Anura; family Ranidae; genus Lithobates; species Lithobates pipiens. Next base: position 128,479,253 of record NW_027507787.1, on the reverse strand, counting down.
ATGTGTCTGTTTATTAAGGGGGTTTAAGTGCCCAGTGATCAAGTGGTTAAGCATTATTAAAATCACTGCTCCTGAAAAAATGGCAGTTTTAAAACCCTTTTCCCCTAGATGGGATCACACAAAAATGAGGCACAGCAAACAGTGAAGGTGAAAAATCAAAGGTGAAGTTTATTTACACTATTTACAATGGTCCAAAAACAGCAAAACAAAAAGAAACCTGAAAATAAATCCTTGCCAACTTGGCCACTTACTACACACAGGTTTCCCTGGCTAACAGCTAGGTGCAGCCTTGTGCTGTCCCCATCACCTATCTCCCTGTTTCAGAGGCTTGTCACACAGGTGTTGTCTCACTGCACAGACAGGTATCACACTCCCCAGTCTAAACAGGCAAAAAACTGGTCCAGGATGGAGCAACTCCCTTTGCATGCTGGGAGTTTTTGTATAGGCCTTAATGAGCCAACTTAATTCAGCTGGGTCCATTACCTTCTCATTGGCCTACCTTTACATAGTCTATTACTTCTTCAATCCATCATGAATGCTGCTGCCAGACTCATCCACCTTATCAATCGTTCTGTGTCTGCTACCCCTCTTTGTCAATCCCTCCACTGGCTTCTGCTCACCCAACAAATTAAGTTCAAAATTCGACATTACTAGCCTAGTCTCTAAATGCCAACCTACTAGTTCTCTTCGTACCTCTCAAGACCTCCTGCTCTCTAGCTCCCTCGTCACCTCCTCCCATGCTCACCTCCAGGACTTTTCCAAAGTCTCTCCAATCCTATGGAATGCCCTACCCCAATCTGTCCGCTTATCTCCTACTTTATTAGCATTTAGACGATCCCTGTAAAACCTCCTCTTCAGAGAAGCCTAACCTAACAACTGTTTTTGCATTTTCTCCATCGGCTCATCCACCACAGTTATTAACTTTTGTTTCCACTTGACCCTCCCTTCTAGATTGTAAGCTCTAACAAGAAGGGCCCTCTGATCCCTCCTGAGAACATGCAAACTCCAGGCAGATGGTGTCGTGGTTGGGATTTGAACCATTGACCCTATTGCTGCTAGGTGAGAGTGCTAACCACTACACCACTGCACTAGAGTTTACAAATATATATATAGCTGCAACAAAAAAACTATCAAATATCTCTATAGTGGAGAAAAAAATTGTACAATTATGTTGCGCTTATATGGTGAGGAATCCCATGTAAACCAATGAAAAAGACACAGAAAAAATGCACTATTGAAATGAAACAAATTCTGAATAGACAAACAGTGAATACAAATCTGTGTGTGAAAAGTCTGTATGACAAACTCTTCATAACGACAAAAATAATAATAGCAATTGAGTTTGTAAATAAAGCTGTGAAAAAACAATAATCCCCAAAAAATAAGTGATTGATAAAGTCCAAAATCCTCAAGACTCGAGACAGGTACCATAAGAATGTAGCAGGTACCATAAGGATGTAGCCCTTTGATACTGTTACCTTAGGCACTTTTATGCCTAGTACACATGATAAGAATATCGGACAATTAATCGTCCTTTTTTTTTTTTTTTTTGCATGTTAGTCTCATATCAGAAACCAATAGGTTACTAAAGTTACGAAAATTCTTGTACGACAGAATACAACTTTGGAAGTGATATAATGTATTGTATTTTTTATTTTTCGAGCATGCATGGTCTTATTTTTTTGTATAAATACTATACCAAGTACACAAAAAGTTGTTCATTCTGTTATCATGCTAGAAACAATTTCCGTGCTTGCCCTTTCAGATATTTTTGCATGAACTGCTCTTAAAAGCTAACGATCACGCCAAAAGTGGTATTTTTTGTCCGATGTTCTCATTGTGTGTACTAGGCATTAGTCTTTTTTCTGCCATCACTCTTCTTCTATGTTTCTAGGTTTCTAATGTTTAGACTAACAACATCCTGTGTGCTTCCATGAAGCATTGATGTGGACTATGTGAAATCTTATGTTTCTTCACTAATAACGGGACAGTTGATTATAAAACTCTTTTTGAAAATAATAATCATTTGCAGTAGTTGTAAGCACTCAATTCATAACCTCTAGAAGACTTGATTGTTGCATTCAAAGTTCCAAATATTACTTGTTTTAACTGAGAAGGAAGCAGTCATGTATGACACTAATATCCAGACAAATACTGATGCAGTTGCTGTGAGTAGACAGGACGTTTTTAAAGGATACAGAGCAGATGTTAAGATCTCAGATGCATGATACATGGGCATGATTCACTTAGATTGTTCTCCTTTTTATTTTATTTCAGAACATCAACGATTCTATTTTTGCTACACAAAGCATACCATTTGGTTTAATTTCCTTTCCTGACATTTAACTATTTACAGCTCTAGATGATTCAACACTCAGTTCTAACCTCGGAGCGGGCAGTGACTCTTGATGATGGCTTTACTCGCTTTTAAAAAGTTGCCCTCAAGTGGAAAGTAATAGTTACAGCACCCCTTACAGATACAGTAACTGTGTTGTTTGTAGCAGGACATCACTTTAGGCACAGTTGCCTATTTTAAGTTTACATTTCAATTTTGTATTTTAAAAGCAAAAAAGAAGAAAGCTACATATGCAGCAATGTATATTTAATTACATAAAATAAACATTTGTATTGCTTTATACCGATCAACAGTTCTCAGCACAGTGCAATCGCTTTAGAACTCAGGTTAAAATGGACATTTCAGTTTAGTATTTTGGAAAAAAAAATCAAATAAATAAATAAAAATCTTGTTGTCTTGATGTCTCACACTATGACACAACATTTTTTTTTTAAAGTGCCTTTATCATTGCAAGCAGTCCTCAAGTTCCAGTTCTGACTTTGCCTAGGCTAGAGTGATGTCATCGTATTATTCTGCTTCCAGGCATACAAAACAATTTGTATTCATAATTACTTCATGTATTGCCTTTCATTTAATCTGCCATTCACCAGCAGTATTCTTATTCTCTGATTATCCATTTTGGTTATGTGATTAGCAATTGGGGATGAGTAAATCTGCCCAGGTTTGACTCATGGGGGTTTATTGAAAATGACACGAATCCATAAAATCAGAACTTGGCAGCAAAGCCCAATGAGGTCTGTGGGGGTTAAATTACGATTCTAATTTCTGACCATTTTTAAGGGTAATAGACAAGCTATTTTTTTTAAAAAGGGGCATAGAGAGCTGGGCACTGCCATTTAACAAAGTGAATACATGTTTAAAGAAATACTGTAGAGGGGGGAGAAGGTCGTTTAATTATGACTTCAAAGACAACATGTGAAAACACCAGTCCTTTAAATTATATGCTTTTTGACGGACTAAGTCCAATGGTCTTCCCAACGGACTTTTGGCGGAGTTCCGACTGACTTTCCAAAGGAACGGACTTGGCCACACACAAGCACACCGAAGTCCGAAGCACTCAAACGTGATGACGTACGACCGGACTAGAAAAAGGAAGTTCATATCCAGTGGCCAATACCTGCCCTAGCGTTGGTTTTTGTCTGTCGGACTAGCATACAGACGAACAGATTTTTCGACCGGACTCAAGTCCGTCGGAAAGATTTGAAACGTTTTATTTCTAGGAACTGCATATTCCAGATGAGGTCTTACTAATGATTTGTACAGGAGCAAAATTATGTCTCTCTCTGTACTCTATACCTCTTTTAACCAATTTAGCCCTGGAAGGATTTACCCCCTTAATGACCAGACCATTTTTTGAGATACGGTACTGCGTCTTTTGGTGGTATTTGATCACCTCTGCGGTTTTTATTTTTTGCACAAAATAAAAAAGGGCGACAATTTTGAAAAAAAAAACTATATTTTTAACTTTTTGCTATAATGAATATCCCCAAATTTTTTTTATAAAAAATGATTTATCAGTTTAGGCCAATATATATTCTTCTACATATTTTTGGTTAAAAAATAAATAAATTGCAAAAGTTATAACATCTACAAAATAGGGGATATATTTATGGCATTTTTTTTTATTTTTTTTTTTTACGAGTAATGGCAGTGATCAACGATTTTTAGCAGGACTACGACATTGCAGCGGACATTTTTGACACTTTTTTGAGACTAGTGACATTTATACAGTGATTAGTGCTATAGAAATGCACTGATTACTGTATAAATGACACTGGCAGGGAAGATGTTAACACTAGGGGGCGATCAAGGGGTTAAATATGTTCCCTGGGAGTTGTTTCTAACTGTGGGGGGAGTGGACTGACTGGGAGAAGAGAGAAATCGCTGTTCCTAATCTCTAGGAACAGACTATCACTCTGTACTCCCCTGTCAGAGCAGGGATCTGTTTGTTTACATTAACAGATCTCCGTTCTGGCTCTCTGGGGAGCGATCACTGGCGGCCTGCGTAAATTGCGGCCGCCGACCACGTGCATCCACTCTGGCACTGTGGCCGTGTCCACTGTATCTATTGCACGAAGCAATGTACGGTGATTCACGCAATAGAGCCGACCTGCCGCTGTATAACTGTGGCGGCTGGTTGGGAAGTGGTTAATACAGGAAGCTATTTTGCTAGCTTTAGAAAGCTTGGCATTAGCATGCTATTATTAAAGTATAATGCCCCGTACACACGGTCGGACACTCCGACCACAAAATCAGTTTGATTTTTTCCAATGGATTTTGTCCGAAACTTGTGTTGCATACACACGGTCGGACAAAGTTGTCAGAAAATCTGGTCTTTGGAACGAGGTGGTGTTTGTTGAATACAACGGGACTATGTAGAGGCTAGTAGCCAATAGCTTTGGTCTCGTAATTTAATCTGAGCATCTGTGGCACTTTGTCGGAAATTCTCTACAAACGATTGGAAAAGTCTGAACAGATTTTTGATTCAGCTCTCAAACTTTTTCCGTCTGGATTTCCGATGGAAAAAATAGGATTTTTTCTCACTGTAAAATCCTTTTCTCTGTAATTCACCGACTGACATAGCTCCTCTCTTTAGCCATTGGGTTGTTACGCCACCTTTAGGAGAGGACTAGGCATAACATGTTAACATGTGATGGAAAAACTCAGAACTTCTAGTTCCGCCCAAGGGGCGGTCCCTTAGGTAACAACCCCTCAGCCTGCCATGCAGCTTCAGTAAGTCAACAAGCAGTATAACGTAAAGAAAAATAGGATGGGCGGGTGCTGTGTCAGTCGGTGAATTACAGGGAAAAGGATTTTACGGTGAGTACAAAAAATCCTATTTTCTCTTATATTCACCGACTGACACAGCTTTTCTCTTTAGCCATTGGGACGTCCCCAAGCAGTGCCAAAATGAGGGGTGGGAAAACAGCATAAAACTTAATCCACCATGGAATGTGGGAACTAGTATAACTTTACCCACAAAAAAACGACAGTGTGTGGGATAACCAAGCTTTTTTACCCACAAAAAAACAGGGTGCTCCTCAACAGAGAGATACTACCCTCAAACTGCACCAGAACTGCGGTAACAAATGCAACAGTGCATTAACTTAAAAGTACTGCGTTTTTACCCAAAAACACAGAAAAAAAATTGTATGTGCAATTGCAATTATACAGACGCCTGCAAAACTTTGCAGCCAAAACAGGCATCAGCCGATGCACTGACATCTACCTTGTAGAATTTTGTAAAAAACAGACGACCAAGTCACCGTTTTATACACTTGAGCAACAGTTGCTCGATGTCGGAAGGCCCAAGACGTTCCGATTTTCCTTGTAGAGTGGGCCGTGACTGGAAAGGGGGGCACCTGCCCCTTCAAGACGTAGGCCTGTACAACAATCTGTCTGATCCACCTGGAAATGGTGGCCGACGAGACCGCCATGCCTTGTTTCAGTGGCTGGTCCAAAAAAAAACAAGGAGTCTGACTTCCGGAAGGGAGCCGTGGCAGGCAAATACACCCTCAGGGCCCGAACCATGTGCAGGGAATGGAGGGCCACCTCCTTAGGATGTGTCGGCTTTGGACACAGAGATGGTAACACAATGTCTCCATTGATGTGAAACGCCGAAACCACCTTTGGCAGAAAAGAAGGTTGCAGACGCAACACCGCCTTATCCTTCTGGATAACCAGATAGGGCGATTTGCAGGACAAGGCCGCCAGTTCCGAGACCCTACTGGCCGATGTAATGGCCACTAGAAAGACCACTTTCTGGGAAAGAGTCAACAGAGGGATCTCTCTGATATTCTCAAATGGCGTTTTTTGAAGCGACGATAACACCAGATTCAGATCCCATGGGGGTAATGGTGGACGCACCAGATGAACTACATGTCGGACCCCTTGAACAAAGGTGCTCACTAGAGAGTGAGACGCCAGGGGTCACTGAAAAAAAGACAACCAAAGCTGACATTTGTCCTTTGATGGTGCTCAAAGCCAACTTCTGGTCTACTCCTTGCTGAAGAAACAGCAGGACCCTGTATATAGAAAAGAAGCGCGGATGCCATCCTTTCTCCTCACACATGTAGATGTAGTCCATCCAGGTATGATGATATATCTTCAAAGAAGAAGATTTCCGTGCTCTCAGCATAGTTGGGATCACCGAGTCCGAAAGACCCCAGTTCCTCAACACCTGGCTCTCAATAGCCATGCCGTTAAAACCAGCGGTGGTAAAGCTGGATGGAGAATCGGACCTTGAAACAGAAGGTCTTCTCGTAACGGCAGTTGCCAAGGAGAGTCTGCCACCAGGCGCACTAGGTCTGTGTACCAGGGACGCTGAGGCCAATCTGGGGCAATCCGTTTTACTGGGATCCCCTCAGCCTCCACTCTGCAGAGCAGACGTGGTAACAGCTTCAGCGGAGGAAAGGTATAGATCAGCTGGTACTGATCCCACAGAGCCACCAGCGCATCTGACACGTCTGCCCACGGATCTCTTGTCCTAGACACGAATCTCGGCACCTTCCGATTGAGACGGGAGGCCAGAAGATCCACGTCTGGTGTGCCCCACTGAAGGCACAGTAGCCTGAACACCTCTGGATACAACACCCATTCTCCTGGGTCCAGCATCTGGCGACTTAGATAGTCCGCCTGCCAGTTCTCCACTCCCAGGATGCAAATGGCCGACAGGGCCGGTACATGTCGCTCTGCCCACCAAAGTATGTGAGTGACCTCCCGTGCGGCGGCCAAGCTTCTTGTTCCTCCTTGGTGATTGACGTATGCCACAGCCGAGTCGTTGTCTGACTGGATCCTGATCAGACACCCTCGCAGTCTTATCGACCATGTGGAGAGGCATAGCCTGATCATTCTCAGTTTGAGCAGATTGATCAACAACTTGGATTCCTCCACCGACCAGAGACCCTGGGTCGACTGAACTCCCATTACTCCACCCCAGCCTGATAGGCTGGCATCCATTGTGATCACTGTCTATTTCAGAGGTAGAAACGACTTCCCGGACCGAAGTGCCGGGGATCTCAGCCACCAGAGCAGGGAATCCCTGACTAACTGACTCACCCGAATCTGCTGATCCAGGGACAACGGAGATTTGTCCCATTTTGTCAAAATCTCCTTCTGCAGGACTCTGGTGTGAAACTGGGCATACGGTACTGCCTCGAAAGAGGCCACCATGAGTCCCAGGACTCGCATGCAGAAGTGTAGCGATGACCACCTGCCATTCATTAGCAGTTTTACCGCAGCTCTGAGAGTCTGCAGCTTGTCTGAAGGGAGAAAACACTCTCGCCTCCATGGAGTACAGCAGTAAACCTAGGTACTCCAAATGCCGAGTCGGTATGATCACTGACTTTATTAGGTTCAACAGCCACCCAAATTCCTGCAGGGTCTGCATGGTGACACATCCTTCTCTAATTCTGAGGCGGAAGATGCTCTCATGAGGAGATCGTCTAGGTATCCCATGATCGCGATCCCGCCTTTCCGCAGCAATGCCAAAACAGGAGCCAATACCTTGGTAAAGACTCGGGGGGCTGATGCCAAACCAAAAGGGAGAGCCACAAACTGGTAGTGGGCTTCCCCGACTGCAAAACGCAGAAACTTCTGATGCCGGAGGCATATGGGTATGTGCAGGTACGCATCCTGGATGTCTAAGGACGCCAGGGAGTCCCCTCGATGGAGTGCAGTGACTACTGAGCGAACTGATTCCATTCTGATCCTCTGTACTTTCACAAAGTAATTGAGGATTTTAGATCCAAGATTGGACGTATCCCTTCCTTCTTGGGGACTACAAACAGGTTTGAGTAGAACCCCTGGAAACGTTCCAAGTCCGGAACAGGTACTATCACCCCACGGCTCAGCAGGTCCCTTACCGCCCCCAAAAGGGCCTCCCGGCGAGCTGGGAGTACGGGTATGCTGGAGGGGAAGAATCTGTTTTGCGGCCAAGAGAATGTCTGTCTTGTAGCTGGAGGAAATCAGATCGCAGACCCATTGGTCGGACAGCCGAGAGGTCCACCAGGCTGCAAACTCCCGAAGGTGACCGCCCACCCAGGTGGGGGCAAACCTTCATGCGGTAGCACTTTTGCTTGCAGGCTTGTTAGGTTTGCGGTTCCAGGGATGCTTTGGTCCTTTAGAGGTCGCCCTGTCGGGCTGGGGACGCTTGGTCGAAGCTCTGGGCAGACGGAAAAGTCGTTTGTGAGCGGAGAAAGAGAGCCCTTGCCTACAGTGTGGCTCTTTAGCCTTCCTGGCCTGTGGGAGTAGAGTACTCTTACCACCAGTGGCATTTTTAATAATGTCATCCAACGAGGCTCCAAAGAGCCGGTCACCAAGGAAGGGAAGATCCATCAGGGCTTTCTTGGATGCCTGGTCAGCAGACCAGCATTTTAACCAAATCAGGCACCTCAGCACCACAGCTGACACTGAAGCCCTGGGTATCAGAGGGAGAGTATCCAGGGCCGCGTCTGCTAGTTCCATGCAGACAGGGGAGGCCTGTTGCTCTCCCAATTTGCAGTGCCAAACTTTTGCCCACTCAGTCAGTGTCTGAGACACCAGTGTGGATGCCAGTACAGGTCGCACGGCTGACCCCACAACCGTAAACAAGGAACGAGCCACCGCCTCGGCCTTCCTATCCGTGGGATCCTTGAATGCAGGAGTCCCCTCAACCGGGATCGTGGTTACTTTATTTAATGACTGGAGGAGCCGACCATTTCTTGAGAAGGCTTTCCTCAAAGGGGTAATGCACCGCCATGTATTTGGGGACCGAAAAGGTCCGTTGCGGTCGACCCCATTCCTTGTAAATGAACTTATCAAAATAAGTCAGATACGGAAACACCTTAGGTTAACGTGCTGGCTTGCGGGACCCAAAGGGGACCGGTTCATCAGCAGAGGGATCCGCTGGCTCCTGAATCTTCAGGTTATCACGCACAGCTGTGATAAGTGCTCCAACTAGCACTTTATCACGCACTGACCCGGACAGGGACTCATCCTCACTGTCCGAACGGTCCTGGTCAGCGTCATCTGACAAGACAGAGCAGGGGTCACCGGCCTCAGCAGGACCTGAGTCAGCATCAGAGCTCTCCCCAGAGGACGGGGGGGCAGGGGCCACTTTTTAGCACCTTTCTTCCTATGTACCGCCTCTATCTTGGCAACAAACGAATTGAGGACCGCCATAAGAACATGCGGCAGGCACAGCGCTGCACCAACACAGGGGCATAACTACACAAGCATCCAGCGGGACTAAGCTTCAGGAAACAGGCACCCAGCACAGCTAAAACCCCCAGGTAAGAGCCCAGACACACACCGCTCAGCACATGTACAGCCCCCCGTGAGGGGGGGAAAAGGAGGGAGTTAGTGACCGGGGAGAGAAGAGAGGGGGGTGAGGGGGGCCCCCCGAATCGACCTCCCAGGGAATGCTCAGCTGCTCCACTCTACCAGGCAGGGAGAGCTGTACTTACCAGTCCTGAAGCTGGGAGACATTCCACGGTAGTCAGCTCCTGATCAGTACAGGGAAGACTACTGGCCTCGGCATACTGTGACGCAGACATCAGTATCCCAGTCATATGTACGCCCCGGGGCATAAAGCTCACGACCACCTCTGGAGCTGAGGTATGTTGTGGCCTGCCAAGCCTTAGCTGCGACCTGCACACACTTGCTGGCCGGACTGGGGAGACTACAAGCATAAGTGAACCAGCCTGTCACCCAGCCGGCTGTTGATAGAAGATCACAGGATCATTCATCTTGCGCAAAAAGTCAAGCTTCTGCATCAAAAAACCCACGGACCTATGGGCCCACAGGGTTCGTAGGTCTATCTCCTTCACTAGGCAAGAAAAAACTGAGTTCTGCCTGAGCAGGCTGTGGGGTTGTAGCCTGGAGACCGCCCCATGGGCGGAACTAAAAGTTCTGAAGTGTGTGGGCATGGCCTGGACCAGCATGGCGTGAGGAGCATTGAGTGAGAGCTCCGCTGGATCTTTATCCATTTACTCTTATCCTGAGGCAGTTGCTGCTGCTAATTTGTACCGACACGGGCTACCGATCCTCCTGTGCCTACAGGGGACATGTCCCTGTCTAAAGCGAAGCTGGAAGCCACGGCTAAGCTAGTCAAATACCGCCACGCGGGAAAGGACAGCATGGCTGCGGATGGCGCCAGTCCCCCCTCCTCCTCCACGCCCAACCCAGATGCTAGAGGCTATCCTGGACTGTAAAAGCGCACTGATGGGTAAAATTGAGGAGGTAAAGGTGGATGTGTCCCTTCTCCGGCAAGATATGCAGAAGCTGAGGGAGAGGGTTACCGAAAAGGAGACCCGTATCAGCCACGTGGAAGACGAGCTGCTGCTGCTTCAGACTACCGCTGAGCGCCTACAACATTAGCTATCCACGGTCCTGGCGAAACAGGACGATATGGAAAACCGCTTGCGGAGGTGTAACTTGCGCTTTGTTGGCTTGCCTGAGGGAGAGGAGGGGAACGACCCGCCCACATTTTTGGAACAACTGCTGATTACCTCCTTTGGCCGCGCTGAGTTTTCATCATCTTTCGTGGTGGAGAGGGCCCATCGCCTGCCCGCCAGACCCCCCCCCCGCAGGGGGCACCCCCTAGAACATTCATCGCTAAACTGTTGAATTTCCGGGACCGGGATGCAGTCCTGCGGCTGGTGAGATTAAAAGGAAATATCCCTTATCAAAATACTGAAATCAAGGTTTTCCCGGACTTCTCGGCAGAGGTCCAAAGGAAAAGGGTGCTCTTCACAGAAGCCAAGCGACAATTGCGGATACGCCACTACTCGTATGCTATGCTCTTCGCGGCCAGGCTTCGTGTGCCGGGGGAGGACAGGGCTCACTTTTTTGATACCCCAGAGGTGGTGTTTGCATGGCTGGAGAGCAGAGCAGCGCCCGTGCGGGATGCAGCTTAGGACCTCGCAGAACCGCCGAGAAATGTAGCTGGATGCCTGACGGGGACCCGGGGAGGTACTGTACTCTTAATCTTGTTCCCTGGGCCAGGGCGGTGGACCATCCTTTGGAAAAGTACTGTACATTATCCACCTTGAACCGCTTGCCATGAGTGCTGTTCAAGCCCGTACTGGATTTACTTCCTGATGTTGGATTTTATGCTTGCCCCCCCGTCCCCGTCCCGCATCCCTTCTGAGGGCCCCTTGGCCCCCAACCTTGGGGTTCCCGTGATAATCTCCTCTCATCCTCTCCTACCCCTCTCCCCCCACCTACTTTGGAATCCAGACTGGCCGCCCCCTTCCATGCTTGAATTGGCCCATGTCGCTGTTATTGCCACTAAGACATATGCATGTATGCCCCACACTCTCTGATATTGCAGCGGGCTCGGACCCAACAAGGGCATCCCGGGTAGGTACAGGACATTGGCCTCAATGCTGTATCCCACCTCTATTTGACTCTCAATGGTTGTACCCGGGGGCCACACTCCCGTTTGTTTGTTTCTCAGAGAATAATCGCCACACTAGTTCTGTTCTACAGTGGGACCCTAGACTGGTCCCGCAAGAATTGTAGTTTTCGTTTTTCTAAGCAAGATTGGTTTCCCTGGGTCGGTCGGCGCTGGCTCACCTCCTCAGCTATTTAGCTGGGGTGGGACCACGCCAGACGGCCTGGTGTATGTTCTACAGTATGCTTTTTAGTTCATGGTAGGACTGTTGTTTTAAAATGCTGGTGTTTGTTGTGTCAGACTACGGGAGGCATATGCTGGGTTAATCACTTGTGCTGGAGAGGGATGTGTCTTCTGTTCATGTTTTTTTATGATGTGGGAGGAGGGAGGAGGAAATGGGTATCTGCTTAATATAGATCTCTGTTTATATTGCCATGGGTAGTTTGAAATGCCTTACCTGGAATGTTAGAGGGATTACGGCAAAACAGAAACGTAGCGCAGTCCTGACTTATCTTAAAGCTCAAAGAGCGGATATAATAGTATTGGTGGAGACACATCTAACTGGCCAACTTATGCTAACGCTTAAGAAACCCTGGGTGGGCTGGGTGTATCAGGCCCCGTTTTCTGCCAATTCCAGGGGGTGGCGTTCCTGGTGTCCAAATCAGTACAGTTTTTACTCCTGTTGCTCAAATCGGACCCCCAGGGAAGGTATCTCTTCCTGCATGCCAACATCAATGGCCAAGACATCCTTCTCCTGGCTGTCTATGTACCCCCCCCCTTTTCAGTTTACCGTCCTAAATGAGGGTCTGACGTTTATGTCCCAATTCCCCACAGTTCCCGCGGTGTGGATGGGGGACTTCAACAATGTTGCACATAGGGACCTAGATAGACTTACACTGACCCCTCCATCCACACAGAACCCTGGGCTCACTAGGTTTGATAATTTTTTCCTAGATCTTGCTGTAGTGGACTCTTGGAGGCATAGATTCCCCACGGACAGGCAATACTCCGGTTTTTCGGCGTCGCATTCCACTATGTCCCGGATCGACTTTATATTTATCTCCCGCTTCCTTCTCCCTAATTTATGTGAGGTTGGATTTAATCCACGCGTACTATCCAACCATGCCTCGTATTGGGTTGAACTTCGATTCAAGGGCCCACCTGCTTCCTACACATGGAAGCTCAACCCCTTCTGGCTAGGAGTGACCCCTGGTCTGGAGGAGGCAGGCTCGGAGTGGGAAATATTTTTTCACAGGAACCATGACACAGCCTCCTTTGCGATAGTATGGGACCCGTTTAAGGCCCACGCCAGACTATACCTAGCCCAACAGATCTCCCAACACCGAAAGACGTCCACTAGGGCACTGTTCCAAGCGGAGCGTCAACTGACTGTCGCTGAACAAGACTGTGTCAGGAATCCGTCCCTTGATACAGCTGACTGTCTCAGACTGCAATCTAGGGTGGTCAACGGCCTACATTTTGAAAAAGCAGAAAGAAACATTTTCTATGTTAAACAGAGGACATACGAATGTAGAGAACGAGCTGCCCGCCTATTGGCCTACCTGGCTCATATGGATCAAAAGCCCCCGACAGTGGTCTCCTTACACAGCTCTAATGGGGAATTAATTTCTGACCCCGATGCGGTGGCTGAGGAGTTCAGGACATTTTTTGCCTCTCTGTATTCCTCGATAGCCACCGATGCCAGGGACGAAACTGACAAGCTTCTAAAAAACTTAGATTTGCCCACACTCACAACGGCCCAGGTGGCACTACTAGAGGCCCCCATCACAACCGACCACATTGCAGAGGCTATGTCCCAGCTAAATCCGTCAAAGGCCCCCGGTTCAGATGGGCTCCCTCTAGAATTTTATACCAAATATGCTGACACCCTGACACCTAGACTACAAGAGCTTTTCCACCACATATTTGAATCAGAAACCTATTGTCCTTATCCCCAAACCTGGAAAGAATTTGGAACTCCCTGAGTCTTACAGACCCATCTCCCGACTCCAGCTAGACATCAAGATCCTGGCTATCCGCTTAAACGCGGTTATTCTCAACCTCATCCACCCCGACCAGACGGGGTTCATGCCTTCCAAAAACACGGCCTACAATTTAAGGAGGCTCCACATGAATTTACATGCACAGCAGGACCTGATGGGATCTAGAGCGGTGGTATCTCTAGACGTGGCCAAAGCGTTTGATTCAGTGGAATGGCAGTACTTATGGGGCTGCCTACAATGCTTTGGCTTCGGGCCCCGCTTTATTAAGTGGATTCACCTTCTGTACAGTGGCCCCTGTGCCAGGATCTTGGTTAATGGGAGGGTGTCGGCCTCTTTCCCCCTTTCAAGGGGCACCAAGCAGGGCTGCCCCCTGTCACCGTTGTTGTATGCCATAGCTGTAGAACCACTTGCCACAGCTCTCAGGGGGCACCCGGGTATTAGTGGGCTGAAATGTGGAAACCTGGAGGAGAGGATCAGCCTGTATGCGGACGATATGTTGCTGTATCTGGCGGATACAGGCCCCTCCCTCCGGGCAGCTCTCGAGACGATCCAGACATTTGGAGAGTACTACGGGCCCAAATATAACTGGGAGAAATCCCAGATACTGCCCATGGATATAGGTGCTCCCTCAGAGAACCAGGTTAGTACTTAGGCATCACAATTACTCGATCCCCAGAGGACTACGTCAAATCGAATGTAGATCCCCTGATAACAACTATGAAAGCCAAGATTCGGACATGGGCCAAACTTCCATTGGGAGTCATGGGCCGCATACATTTGGTAAAAATGATTATTCTCCCCGGATTTTTGTACGTATTCTGGCATGCCCCCGTATACTTACCTCTTAGGCTGTTTAAGTCTATCGAGGCCCTGCTCAACTCCTTTGTATGGGGCTCACATCGCCACAAGCTTTCTTGGCAGACACTGAAAGGCCCTGGGGATCTGGGAGGAGCAGCCTTGCCGGATTTTGCCCTGTACTATCTGGTAGCTCAAGTATCCCACCTCTACCACCAGGTCAAGGACAAGGACAAGGACAGATACCTGACACTTTTATGCCCCCGGCGAGGCCCCACACTCACCCATCCATTTCAATTAATATTTAGGGACCATGCCCCAACGGGGCTCCAGGGCAACCGTAAGGGGCTGCTATACAATCATTGTAAAATTTGGGAGGTAATTAGGAAACAGCTGAAGCTTCCTGTGACCCATTCACATACACCACTCTGGGATAACCCCGGATTACATGAATTGCGGCTGCTCCCCGATTACTCAGTATGGCTCCTGTACGGGATTGAATACCTCTCGGACATATATCGAGGACAGGTGCTGAAATCATTTCAGGAGCTAAAGGAAGAGTTTGCCCTCCCAAACGCAATGCACTATCGCTACCTCCAGCTTCGACATGCTCTCCAGGTTCAATTCACGCATACCTCGCCCAGCATAGAGAATCTTGCCGTAGTGGATATACTACTGGGACAGGATCCACGTAAACTGATTTCCAGCCTCTATACCCTATTAATCAGACCCCCAGCGATAGCTCTGGCATCGGATCTCAGGGGGCGTTGGGTCGGGGACGTGGGGAGCTGGAGGACTATGAATGGGAGGACGCTCTGGAGAATGGCAAAAAGGCTTTGACTAAACTCTCAGACCGCTTTACACAACTGTACATTCTGCATAGAACCTACCTGACACCAAAACATATAGCCAAATATAAACCCAACTACAACCCCCTCTGTCCCAGGTGTGGCAGCCCCCAAAGCACTTTTCATATCCTGTGGTCCTGTCCGATGATCCAACACTACTGGTCCCACATAATACAATTCATCCACAATGAAATGGGTTCACCCTTGACAAAGTGCCCTAAACAATGTCTACTGGGAATTTTCTAAAAACGCCTTCCAGAGTGTTTGCGGAGCCTTACCATAGACTTGAATGAGAGGCGTTGAAAGGCTTCAAATGTCTTCTGACTTGCCGTGACACTAACACTTATGTGAACAGCACAATGTGCTGTCTATTATATATTGTGCATAGCCATTTAAAGGGTGTTTTTAAAGCCTGTCAAATAGCTCTTAAACACCTGCTCTTAGGTGTCCAGGTGTTTTATTCCCCTTTATTTTGTCCAAATGTTTCTTGCCCATTTCAATTTCGAGCCTTTGTGAATCATTTGAAGCGTTGTTAATACCATCCCCATTAAATACTTGAGATCCCCCATTTTCCTTTGTATACACAGAGCTGAAGATGGTATTTAATATTTGCCTTCTCTTTGTTCCCAGTTACCAACTCAAAATTATTTTGTAAAGCGACTACATGATCAGATCTGACCTTTTTACTGTTAAAATATTTAAAGAATTTTGGGATGTGTCCTACTCTCTTGCTTTTTACATATTCTGTTTTATTCTTTTGTATTCTTTTGTAACTTTTAAACGATGATAGTATTCCTTCATTTTTATATATTTTTTAATTCTCTTATTATTATTTATATCTATTTTAACTTTGAAGGGAAAATGGGGAAAACTGTTTCTAGACCCCACCTTCAAGTGGAGGGCCACCCTGAAAAAAGAAATATTAAAAATTAAAAAAAAATCTAAAAAAAAAAAATGAAAAAATATTTTTTTTTTTACTTACCAGAAATGCCTGTTGCTAGGCACATAATCCTAATCTTCCTCTTCCTCCTCCGCGGAGATCTTCTTTCTTCTCTCCTCGTCGCATTGTCTTCTGGGTAATGGGTCGCGCTGTGTTCTGGGAACTGTGTGTTTCAGAACACAGCGCGTCCCATTCACAAAGCACTGCGCGACTCACCCATGCGCAGTAGGAAACAGGCAGTGAAGCCGTAAGGCTCCACTGCCTGTTTCCCTTAGAAGGAATGGCGGCGCCGGGACCCGAGAGCCGAGGGACGGGTCGGCCTCGGGCGGCCGACATCGCGGGCGCCCTGGACAGGTAAGTGTGCTTATTAAGTCAGCAGCTGCAGTGTTTGCAGCTGCTGACTTTTAATTTTTTTTTTTTTTAAATGGCCCTCCTCTTTAAGGGATTGTGGCAGCGGAGTTTCAAGTATCCCCTTAACTTAGAAAATGCAGGAAGGTGTGCTATTGGTCACCTTCCCCTGTATAAGTCAGGTGACCTAGTATCCAGGCATTTTGGAAAAAAACTGGAAGAATTTGAAATAAAAATGGGGTTCCGAGCCTCTGAGGTTCAGTGGCCCCAGTCAGCACAAGCTATGGTGTTTCCTCCCTCCCTATCCGTCGTGGCTAATTATTATGTGGCAGTATCACCTTTGTTAAGGGGGACAGTTTTTTTGAGCCTACGTTTTTTACTAAGTCTCTTAAAGTTTACATTATCTGAGTGATTTCTGGTTGAAGAATGTTTTGATGTTGTGGGTAATTTTACCCCCAACTGTATGTATTCTAGCTTGAACCGTATTGGCTGAGCTGATGGCAGGTGTTGAATAAATAGCTGTAAAATTTATTTTAATTTATTGTTAAAGCCAATAATAATAATAATAAAGGCTGCGGCCAACTTTATCCAACAATAAAGGTGTGTAGTGTTTTCCATTCTGTTTTAAATTCTGCTGTCTGCTGTCCCATGGTAGTGAGACATATAAGTTTTATAAGTTTTATTGTTAGCCTTTTAAACTTATTGGCCATGGGAATATATTGTGCAGTGTGTTCGCGTACAATCAATTGGAAGCATTCCCATTTCTGTTCTGAGTTTACAGCCAACATAAAATGATGTTATGGTTGCTGGTCCCCCCAATGTTCCTTTATATGAACATTATTAATATTGCATGGTTTGAGATTAGCAGGTCCAGCAGAATATCATCTCTAGTTGGGGCCTCTATGAACTGTACCATAAATTTGTAAATATTGTGGGTGTGTAAATGATATTTTAACATTTACATTTAACTTGGCTTAAATACAACAGCAGCACCCCAATCTTATTTATTTCAACTTGAAAAAAAGTCCATCTAGTTCAACCAAAATAACAAAAAATGAATAAAAAATAGCTAGAATAGATGGTTTTGGCTGTGACATCTATTTTTTTTTTTATCCAGCGGTGATAGGCCTGATTTGAACAGTGGAAGTATAAGCCACGACAGATCTAAAAAATATGAGAATTTTTCCTTTTATACTGCTAAAGACCAAAATTTTGTACTGAATGGCTAGTGGCACAACAGTTTAATAGTATAGTTTGTGAGACTTTTTTTTTCACAGTAATACACTGGGGTTGATTTAGTAAAAGCAAATAAACTTTGCACAAGTGCAGTTGCTCCAGTGCTTAGTAAATGAGGGGAAGCTCTGCTGATTTCCATAATCCAATTCAAAAATGCTGTTTTTTTCCCCCCTTGCATATGATTGGGTTTTCTTTGTAAATTGAAGCTTTACCTGATTTACAAAGCCTGGGGGTAACTGCACTTGCAGAGTACATAGTCTAATTGTATTTAGTAAATCAACCCCAAGTTAAAAAAACAACATGCAAACATAATTAAAAACCACAACCCTACATTCCCCATACCCATCCCCGTATCTGAAATGATTCTGAAATATTTAAAATATAGGCTTCAGGTCTGTGTTTGGTAGAAATTGGCTAGCTTTTGGACAGCAAACAAGCACTTGAAAAGGCAGAATATCGAAAAAGACAAGTGGCTGGACAATATGCAAGTAGCTTTGTTAGGCCCCAATGTAAAAGGGAAAGACAAGACAGGTCATATCCTAAAATAGAAATTAGAGTGTGTTATCTGAAAAACAATAGGCACAGATATTGTACAATGGCAATACAGTGCAGTTGTCAGATGGCAACAAGTGTCAGCTATCATCTGGAACTACACAAAAAAATACACTATACCCCCAAGTTCAATGATCTAAACCCCACTTTGTCCAAGCTCTTTGCACTTCAACCCTTACCTTATATACAGTCATCTAGTGGGAATTTCACCAGCCAATTGTACTTTATTCCTAATTCAGTTAATTATAGTTAGGGCACTTGTGGCATAGTTGCAGGAGAAAACCCTATGGTTATAGGCTGCTCGTCCTTCCACAACACAGAGGGAAGTGCAGGCAGCAGCAATTAGGGGGGGGGAGAAATTCTACAGCTAGGGAAGAAGGGTAAGCAACAGCAAAACATTAGCTGCTTACCCTTCCTCAAAACTTCCTTCAATGATCAAATATATGGCAGACGGTGTGTGGAAAGTTGTCAGGGCTAACTTAGCCCTTCCTCCTCTGGGCTGGCCGCTCAGCTGTCGGCTAATTGCCAGCTCTCTTCTCTTTCTACAGTTACCAGCTGTTCCCGATTATGCTCGTCTGACCTGCCTATTTAAAGTCTTCCTGCTCACTTTTTCATTTGCTTTCGCGTTGGTCACATCACAGGGAACCATCTCCTGCTGTTTGTTTCAGACTGGCTTGCTGACATCCCACCTGGCTTCTTATCCTGCTTGCGGTTGCTCTCCTTGGATCCCTGACTTCCGGCCTGGCTGATTACCCGATCTGGTTAATGAACTTTGGACTGGCTGACTACCCGATCTGGCTACAGGACTCTGGCTATGCTTGACTACGCTTTTTTCAATTTTCCTTTTAATTTTTATTAATAAACAAGTGTGATTTGATTGTACTTCTATCTCAGTCTGTTTCATAGTTTCTGGCAGTACGCGAAGGCCATGAATTCAGAAGTCAATCCACTTGTTGGTAATATTTTTTCCAGATTGGATGAGCAAGATCACCGCATGGAGCAGTTTGCCTTGGTGTTACAAATGCTCCTGAATCGCACGGCTCACCTGGAATCCCCCACGGTGGCTGCTACCGTACAACCTGAGTCGCAGGCCGTCCTTGCTGCTGCGCCAGTCTCTGTGCAGGCACCCGCCTCGAGTATTACCTCTATAAGAGGGATGTCTGGTTCTGCTACGCTTCCCCAGTGATTTGGGGGCGGTCCAGTTCAATGCAGAGCGTTTCTCAATCAGGTTGAGATATACTTTGAGATGCTGCCCCAGGTGTTTCCCACGGACAGAAGCAAAGTAGGTTTTGTGATATCTTTGCTTTCTGAGAGGGCCTTGGCCTGGGCTAACCCTATATGGGAGACGCAAAAACCTGTTGTCTTGAGTTACCCTGAGTTTGTGGCCTCCTTTAAAAGGGTATTTGATGTTCCCACACGCTCCGCTTCTGCTTCCAAGTGCCTCATGTCCATCAAACAGAGTACGAGAACTGTTGCCGACTATGCCATTGAATTCCGTACTCTGGCAGCAGAGGTTGCTTGGAACAATGAGGCCCTCGTGGCTGCTTTTTCTCATGGTCTCTCGGATTCCATCAAGGATGAGATAGCAGCCCAAGATATACCCACTGAGCTGAAGAGCTTGATCTCGTTTGCCATCCTCATTGACTCCAGACTCAGAGAAAGACTTTCTCTTAAGGAGCGCTTGCGTAAGCCTCCTGTACGTTTGCCTCCCAGCTTTGTAGTCCCACCCATGCCTCCCTCACCTCCCATGCCTCCTGGTACCGAGTTGGTCAGTGAAGATGAACCCATGCACTTGGGCTTCACGCATCTCTCTGCGGATGAGAGAGCCTTTAGGAGGAGGGAGAGATTGTGCCTTTATTGTGGCCAGGCAGGTCACTTTTTGAAGTCTTGTCCTACCCGTCCAGGGAACGCCCGAACCTTGAGGTCCTCCTTAGGTGGCATTGTTTCGTCCCCAGTTATCCAGAAGGATAAGCCCCTGGTTTTGGTCACCCTTTCTTGGGCTGAGTGTCCATCGAGATACAGGCTCTAATCGACTCTGGGGCTGCAGGCCTGTTCATTGATGCTGCATTCGTTTCGCAGCACTCGATTCCGCTGCAGCTGCATGTCACTCCACTTGCCATTGAGGCTTTTGACGGGAGACCTTTACAGCCTGCCCATGTGACTCATGAGACGGTTCCATTGTCCAGGGGCTCTTCACCATGAGATAATCCAATTCCAAGTTATTTCCTCACCCAGATTTCGGCTGGTTATTGGTTATCCTTGGTTACAGAGGCACAACCCCTCTTTTTATTGGCTCCGTGCTGAGGTTCTCTTCTGGTCACCACAATGCAGTGAGACATGCTTCCTGAAGGTATCCAAGGTTCCGTGCACCGCTCCACTCCCCTCCTTGCCGGAGGAGTACCGTGATTTTGATGTTTTTGATAAAGGTCAAGCTAGTAGTTTGCCTCCACACTGGCCTTATGATTGTGTAATTGACCTTCAACCTGGTGCCATACCTCCTCGTGGCCAGGTTTACCCTTTGTCGGTCTTGGAGGAGAAGGCCATGGAGGAGTATGTTGCTGATGCACTTTCTCGAGGTTTCATCCACAAGTCCTCGTCTCTTGCTGGTGCTGGTTTCTTCTTTGTGAAAAAGAAGAGCGGTGAACTGAGACCTTGTAGAGATTATAGAGGTCTCAATCGTGTCACGATTAAGAATGCCTACCCGAATCCATTGATTACAGGGTTATTTGACCACCTCAAGGGAGCAACAGTTTTCACAAAGCTTGACCTGAGAGGGGCATACAATCTCGTGCGCATTAAGGAGAGCGATGAGTGGAAAACTGCGTTTAATACCAGAACAGGCCATTATGAATACCTGGTAATGCCTTTTGGCCTTTGTAACGCCCCAGCAGTTTTCCAGGAATTTATTAACGATGTCCTCCGAGATTTGTTGCAATTGTGTGTGGTGGTTTATCGATATCCTCATATTTTCCAAGTCCTTGGAGAGCCACCACACAGATGTCTGTCATGTACTTCAGAAACTAAGAGAGAACTACTATCGGAAGTTTATTCGTAACTTCTCGTCTTTGGTTAAGCCTCTGACTGATATGACCAGAAAGGACGGTAACCCACAGAGTTGGTCTCCAGAGTCCATTAAGGCCTTTGAGACTCTCAAGGCTGCCTTTGTTTCTGCTCCTGTGTTAGCACATCCTGATCCTACGTTGCCTTTTATCCTAGAAGTTGATGCTTCTGAGACAGCAGTTGGCGCCCTTCTGTCTCAACGTTCTAACTCTGAGAGCGCTATGCATCCGTGTGGCTACTTTTCCAAGAAATTGTCACCTGCTGAGTGCAATTATGAGATTGGTGACAGAGAGCTATTGCCGATTATTTTAGCCCTGAAAGAATGGAGACATCTCCTTGAAGGTACCACTGTGTCCGTCCTTATTCTTACTGACCATAAGAATCTTACATTCTTGTCTGAGGCTAAGCGACTCTCTCCCAGAAGGGCGCGATGGGCTCTTTTCTTGTCCATCTTTAATTACATTGTCTCATTCTTACCCGGTACTAAGAATGTAAGGGCTGATGCCTTGTCAGTTCCGGTTCCTATGATTCCTCCTGATAGTATCTTGGCTACGGTTCACACCAGTCTTACTTCTACTTTGGGTGACAAAATTCTTGCTGCTCAGGTCCATGCTCCTCTTGACAAACCTTGTGACCGCTGCTTTGTCCCAGAGAGTCTCCGTACTGCAGTGCTCCGGACTTACCATTCTCCCAAGGCAGCTGGCCATCCTGGGAAGAATCAACTCATTTGGGCCATCTCCCAACAATTCTGGTGGCCTAGTCTACGGACTGATGTTACTGCCTTCGTAGCTGCCTGTCCTGTGTGTGCTCAAAGTTAGGCCGCGTACACACGGGCGGACTGTTCGCCCAACTTTGTCCGCTGAACAGTGTTTGGGCGGACAGTCCGCTCGTGTGTGGGCTTTCAGCGGACAGTTTGACGAACAAGGTTTTTCGGAAATTCCGTAAAACTGTCCGCTGAAACCTTGTTTCAGCGAACAGTCCGCTCGTGTGTAGGCTTGTTCGTCAAACAAAGTTGCGCGCATGCTCAGAAAGGATTTTCACGCCGAAAGTTATAATGCAGTGTATAGGACGTCGTATTTTTCGTCCCGTCGTACGTGCCGTTCACGTCATCGCGCACGGTTTCAGCAAACTGTTCGTTCGTCGTGTGTGGCCATGTCCGTCCATGCTAATTTTGAGCGGACTGTTTGCCGAAACTGTTTGACGGACAAAGTTGGGTGAACAGTCCGCCCGTGTGTACGCGGCCTAAGACTCCACGACACCTTCCAGTGGGCCTCCTACAACCCATACTCAATGGAGAGAGGCCCTGGACTCACCTGTCTATGGATTTCATTGTGGAATTGCCCAACTCCCAAGGCAACACTGTTATCCTTATGGTGGTTGAGCGGTTCCGCAGAGTATTCCTGCATTAGAGGAGCATCTCCGTGGTCTTTGTTCCACTTGGGTACAAGCCCAGGAGGCTTTGCGTCATGCTAATGATAGGTACAGACTCCATGCTGACCGCAGACGCCTGCCTGCGCCTTCCTACCAGGTTGGGGACAGGGTCTGGCTGTCATCTTGCAACCTCCGGCTTCGTGTTCCCTCACTGAAGTTTGCACCTCGGTTTATTGGGCCGTTCCGTATCCTTCGCAGGATTAACCCAGTAGTTTACGCGTTGGACCTTCCTCCTAGTATGCGCATCTCTAATGTGTTTCATGTCTCCTTATTGAAACTGTTGGTCTGTAACTGATTTACCAACTCGGTGCCACATCGTCACCCTATTCTGGTTGAGAAGCATGAGGAGTATGAGGTACAATCCATTGTTGACTCCCGTAGGTTCCGTGGGCGCATACAGTACCTGGTGCATTGGAAGGGGTACAGTCCGGAGGAACGCTCCTGGGTTTCATCCTCTGACGTACATGCCCCTGTTCTCCTCCACGAGTTCCATAGATGGTTTCCCCTCAAGCCCGGTGGCCCTCTGAGGGAGAGGGGTCATGGGGGGGGGGGGGGTACTGTCAGGGCTGGCTTAGCCCTTCCTCCTCTGGGCTGGCCGCTCAGCTGTCGGCTAATTGCCAGCTCTCTTCTCTTTCCACAGTTACCAGCTGTTCCTGATGATGCTTGTCTGATCTGCCTATTTAAAGTCTTCCTGCTCACTTTTTCATTTGCCTTCACGTTGGTCACATCACAGGGAACCATCTCCTACTGTTTGTTTCAAGACTGGCTTGCTGACATCCCACCTGGCTTCTTATCCTGCTTGCGGTTACTCTCCTTGGATCCCTGACTTCTGGCCTGGCTGATTACTGAACTTTGGACTGGCTGACTACCCGATCTGGCTGCAGGACTCTGGCTATGCTTGACTAAGCTTTTTTCTATTTTCCTTTTTATTTTTATTAATAAAAAAGTGTGATTTGATTGTACTTCTGTCTCAGTCTGTTTCATGGTTTCTGACAAAAGTATGCCCTATAAAATTTTTAACATTTTATAATTTATAGCATACTTGTAATGCTTTTTGTAGAAATGTTTGTTTCTCCTACTAAGGCATTGGCTTGTCAAGGAAACACAGACAAGGATAGTAATGCATAATGGGTACTACCTTAGGCTAGAAGGAAGTTTTAAGCCTCAACGTTACCACGTCCCTTATGCAAAACCAGAAAGGTTTCCTTGCAAGACATCACAACCAGCTCAGACACTCACCTGACAGAGGTGTTGGCTACACACCAACCTTGTAGGTTACAACCTCCTTGTAGGTGAGAATAGAGAAAGTAAGGTCTCTGGGCAGCACAGTGGTGTACCGATTAGCACTTTTCCCTAGCAGCAAATCCCAACCACAGCACTACCTGTCTGGAGTTTGCATGTTCTCCCTGTGTCTGCGTGGGTTTCCTTCTTCCTCACACACTCCAAAGACATGCTGGTAGGTAAATTGGCCCTAGTATGTGTAGGTATGAATGTGAGTTAGGGACCTTAGATTGTAAGCTCCTTGAGGGCAGGGACTGATGTGAATGTGCAACGTACCATATATGTAAAAGTGCTGCACAAATTGATGGTGCTATATAAGTATGTAAATAAATAAATAATGAGATCAAACGGCAGTTTCTGAAGTGCAGATAGAACCAGATTCAAATCTCATGGAGTCACAGGAAAACAAACATGAGGAGCTCTACAAAGGTCTCAATCAAAGAGTAAGAGGTCAATGTTCTCTGAAACAAACTAGAAAGGGCAATAACCCTGCATTTGATAGTGCTGAGAGCCAAATACTGGTGCAGACCTAGGCATTTTCCTACTCGCCATCACTGCTTTGTTATGTTTTTTTGCCATGTATGTCCCATTGAGGAGATTTCACTTCCTGTCCCATAGTCAAAAAAGAAAGTTACAGCAAATCCATCCAAAGTGAGGGAATCCCTGGTTGCCCAATTAGTGATGTAGGGAAAGGCCTCTTTTTGAATGTATACAGTGCCTTGAAAAAGTATTCACACCCCCTTGAAATTTTCCACATTTTGTCATGTCATGTTACGAACTTGGGGGCTAAGAATATGCATACATCATACATACTAGGGGGAGTACAACTGGAGGGATCCATAGTAGAGAAGGATCTGGGGGTTTTGGTAGATTATAAGCTAAATAATAGCATGCAATGCCAAGCTGCGGTTTCGAAAGCGAGCAAAGTCCTTTCTTGTATTGAGAGTATGGACTCCAGAGAGAGAGAGATCTCATTTTGCCCATGAACAAATCATTAGTAAGGCATTATATGGAATATGCAGTTCAGTTTTGGGCACCAGTTCTCAAAAAGAATATTGGGGAACTGCAGAAAATGCAGAGACGGGCAACCAAACTGATAAATACATAAGGGGTGCATATAATGAACTTGGTGTTGAGAGTTGAGTTATTCGCTTTAAGGTCATCACAGAGGACAAGGGGCACTCTTTACGCCTAGAGGAAAAGAGATTTCATCTCCAAATAGGTTTCTTCAAAGAGCTGTGGAATAGACTCCCTCCTGAGGTGGTTCTTGCTTTAACCACTTCCCAACCAGCGCACGACGATGTACGTCGACAGAATGGCACGGGCAGGCATATTGGCGTACAGGTACGTCCAATATTCAATGCCGCCCTGCCATCGGGTGCGCGCCGCCGGCGGCGCGTTCCCGCGCTGGTCGGGACCCCCGCGAGTCCGGTCGCGGGACCCGCGGACTCGATCGCCGCGGGCATCCCCGCGATCGTCTCACGGAGCGGCCGAATGGAGGAAATGCCGAGTAAACAGCATTTCTCCATTCTGCCTAGCAACTAGTGACGCTGATCTCTGCTCCATGTGATTGGAGCAGAGATCAGTGTTCACTAAATGAAAGCCCAGTTAGTAACACACCCCTAGGAACACTTAACCCCTACACTGCCACCCACTGGTTAACCCCTTCACTGCCAGTGTCATTTACACAGGAATCACTGCATTTATATAGCAGTGATTACTGTATAAATGACAATGGTCCCAAAAATGTGTCAAAAATGTCCGATGGGTCCCCCACAATGTCGCAGTCACAATAAAAATCGCTGATCGCCGCCATTACTAGTAAAAAAAAAATAATAAAAAATTATTAATAAAAATGCTATAAAACTATCCCTATTTTGTAAACGCTATAACTTTTGCGCAAACCAATCAATAATCGCTTATTGCGATTTTTTTTACCAAAAATATGTAGAAGAATACGTATCGGCCTAAACTGAGGGAAAAAAAATGTTTTTTTTATATATTTTTGGGGGATATTTATTATAACAAAAAGTAAAAAATAATGCGTTTTTTTCAAAATTGTCGCTCTATTTTTGTTTATAGCGCAAAAAATAAAAAACGCAGGGGTGATCAAATACCACCAAAAGAAAGCTCTATTTGTGGGGAAAAAAAGGACATCAATTTTGTTTGGGAGCCACGTCGCACGACCGCGCAATTGTCAGTTAAAGCGACGCAGTGCCGAATCGCAAAAAGTGGTCTGGTCTTTGACCAGCAAATTGGTCCGGTCTGAAAGTGGTTAAGAAAGGCATGGATTCTTTCTTTAATGTACGTAATATAACTGGGTACTAACATATATAGGTAAAGTTGATCCAGGGATTGCCTCTTGGGGGATGAGGAAGGAACTTTTTCCTCTGCTGTAGGAAATTGGAACATGCTTTGCTGGGGTTTTTCGCCTTCCTCTGGATCAACTGTGGGTGAAGAAATGTGTATATGGGATTGTATGAATTATCTTCTTTTTTTATTGGTTGAACTAGATGGACTTGTGTTGTCTTTTTTCAACCTGACTAATTATGTAACTATGTTACAACCAAAAACGTAAATGTATTTTATTGGGATTTTAAGTGATAGACCAACACAAAATGGCACGTAATTCTGAAAATTGAGGAAAATGATAAATGATTTTCAAGTTTTTTTTACAAAAATATATCTGAAGTGTGTGGTGTGCATTTGTATTCACCTCCCTTTTCTCTGATACCCCTAACTAAAATCTAGTAGAACCAATTGCCTTCAGAAGTCACCTAATTAGTAAATAGTGTTGTAATTTGCTCTCAGTATAAATACAAGCTTTGATCATCTCACGGAACACTGTTCAATCCATCATCCGAAAATGGAAAGAGTATGGTACAACTACAAACCTACCAAGACATGGCCAGCCACCTAAACTGACAAGCAGGGCAAGGAGACCATTAAACAGAGCAGCAGCCAAGAGGCCCATGGCAACTCTGGAGGAGCTGCAGATATCCACAGCTCAGGTGGGAGAATCTACCCACAGAACAACTATTTGTAGTTCACTCCACAAATCTGACCTTTCTGGAAGAGTGAGAAGAAGAAAGCCATTGTTGAAAGAAAGCCATAAGAAGTCCCGTTCAGTTTTTGAGAAGCCGTGTCGGGGACACAGCAAACATGTGGAAGAAGGTGCTCTGGTCAGATAAGACCAAAATTTTACTTTTTTGGCCTAAAAGCAAAACGCTATGTGTGGTGGAAAACTGACACTACACAACCCTGAACACACCATCCCCACTGTGAAACATGGTGGTGGCAGCATCATGCAGGGGGGGGATGCTTTTCTTCAGCAGGGACAGGAAAGCTGGTCAGAGTTGATGGATGGAGCCAAATACAGGGCAATCTTACAAGAAATACTTTAAGAGTCTGCAAAAGACTTGAAACTGGGGTGAAGGTTCACCTTCCAGCAGGACAACGACCATAAACATACAGCCAGAGCTACAATGGACTGGTTTAGATCAAAGCATATTCATCATGTGTTCGAAGGGCCCAGTAAAAGTCTAGACCTAAATCCAATTGAGTATCTGTTGCAAGACTTGAAAATTGATATTCACGGACACTCTCAATCTAATATGACAGTGCTTGAGCTATTTAGCAAAGAAGAATGGGCACACTCTCTAGATGTGCAAAGCTGGGAGAGACATACCCAAAAGACTTGCAGCTGTAGCTGCAGAGGAAGGTGGTTCTACAAAGTATTGACTCAGGGGGGCTGAATACAAATGCATGCCACAATTCTCAGATATATGTAAAAATAAATAAATAAATGAAAACCATTTATCATTTTCCTTCAACTTCACAATTATGTGCCACTTTGTGTTGGTCTATCACATAAGATCCCAATAAAATAAATATACGTTTTTTGGTTGCAACATGACAAAATGTGGAAAATTTCAAGGGGTATGAATACTTTTTCAAGGCACTGTATATATCTCGCAGACCTATCCAACCTCACTGCAACTGTCTTCTGTCTCCCTCCACGAGACTGGACTGGACTGCTCGGAGAGGGCGGCAGGAGTGAGAGGGAGCCTCCAATTGGCTGCTGCCTGAGAGATAACCCTGCCCACCCATGTCAAGCAGAGGAGAAGCAATAACAATCCACATATAGGTGAGGGGGAGCACTGGCTGGCTGGAGTCTGCGAGTAGAACTCCAGAGTAGAGTAGAGACAGGGGGCTTCATACCTCCCCAGACCACAGCCCAGGAATAAAGTGCTCACCAGGCTACTTTTAGATCTTCTCCCTGCATTCATTACTAACCATGAACCTCCTAGTGATTGCCAGAGGGGACACAAATATTCATAACCGAAGGTCATTATTGCCCCCATGACTATTGCCCTAAGAGACAGTAGCAGCATCAGCCCTGAACTTAGAGTGGAGCCAAGTGAAAAGGCTATAGATTGGCCTGGGTATAACTACTAACAAGCAAACTGCAAACTAAATGTAATAGTTACCCTGCATATGATATGATATTCTCCGGAGGAAAAAACCTGCTCTATTCTGATTACCTCTTCTTGATGTTGCATATGAAGGGGTTCATACTTTGCAATAGTGCGAACCTTTTGAAAGTGGCCATTCCCTCTCTGGGTGTACTATATGGTTTCCTATAACCTATGTTTTCTCGGTTTATTTTCTTATTGGGTTCTTCCTTCCAGATTTTCCTTTCTTCCAAAATATTATTATTAGATGTTACCCCCATTCTTTTATGCTTATTGTTCAATATCATATTCCAATCTCCATTATTCTCCTCATCTCTCTCCATGAAGGATTCCTTAGAATCTGGAACCATTTTCACTTTATCCTCTAGCCATTTATAAATCTGTTGATTTTTGTAATCCATTACATCCCTATATGGTACACTTAGAGAGGGAGCGACTACTTTAAATAGGTTTGCACCACTGCAAAATATTAACTCCCCCCAGATACGACACCAAGGAGAGGTCATCAGAATAGAGCAGATTTTGTCTCCAGGAAATGTTAAGAGATATCTACCAGGAATTATGGTTAGCAGGAATATGTACAAAACAGGGAGATAAGAGGAAAATGATGACCCACATGAGATGGCTGGAGAGGCAGAGAATGGATGTAACACCCAGAAAAAAAGTTTGGGGAGAAGGGTTGGGAAACAGAGGCGGGAAGAAGAAAAACGGGAGATCTAGGTCTAGGAATATTCAAACTCAGTGTAGAGGAATTGAGAATCTTGGACCTGGTTTTAAAGTTTGCACCTGATAAAAATATAGAGGAATTCAAAGTTTATATGGATGTACAGAAATTTGTGAAGAACTGAATAAAAAAAAATATTATGCACGAAAGGAGATACAGCATACGATGAGGAAAGGACACAGACTGAGATTTAAGAATTAACTCTATATTTAACCCCATTTTACTAAGTAATGAGTTTCTTGAAGTAGTCAAGCAAATGTTAAAGAATGATATTAAAAATATGGAGGAAAATCAAAAGGAATATGGGAAGCTATAAAGAAAACTGAGAATAGAAAAAAGGCTGTAATGTAAAAGTAGTAGTAATTCACCCAGCGAACAAAAAGGATTGGTTATAGTGAAAAAAGATGGATTATGAAGAGGAAATTAAGAGATTCTTGGAAATAGAAAGCACATATAAGAAATGATTGAAGTAGTAGGGGGAGCTGCTGCATAGAGATGTCTTTTAAACTTCATGCATAGAATGCATGAAGGTAAAAATCCTTGAGCCTTTGGAACCACTTTAAGTTAAGGGGTCATATACACTGTGCAAAAAAATTAAAGAGGAAGTAAACTTCCTCTGCTAACAATTACCTATAGGTAAGCCTATAATAAGGCTTACCTATAGGTAGTGTAAATATCTCTTAAACGTGTACCGTTTAAGAGATATTTACAATACATGCAGCCAGTGACATCACTGGCGCATGTGCTCTGAAGGAACAGCCACGGGTGCTAGTCCTTCGGAGCCCTGTGCCGTGAACGGCAATGCATACTAGCACATTATGTTATGCTGCCTGTAACATCGTTAGCATGATCGGTTTGGTGGTGGGTCAGTGATGGCCTGAGGAGGCTTATCCATGAGGGATGCATAGACCTCTACAGGCTAGGCAATGACACTGACTGCCATTAGGTATTGGGATGAAATCCTTGGACCCATTGTAAAACCCTATGCTGGTGTATTGGGTCATGGGTAACTAGTGGTGCACAAAAATGCCCGGCCTCATGTGGTGAGAGTATGCAGCCAGTTCCTGGAGGATGATGGAATTCATACCACTGAATGGCCCCCATGCTTGCCTGACCTAAATCCAACAGAACACCTTTGGGACATTATTTTTCGGTCCATCCGACGCCACCAGGTTGCACCTCAATCTGTTCAGGAGCTCAGTAATGCCCTGTTTCAGATCTGGGAGGAAATACGCCCAGGACATCATAAGCCGTCTCATTAGGAGCATGCCGGCAATGTCAGGCATGCATACAAGTACTGGGGGGCCATACAAACTACTGAGTAGCATTTCGAGTTGCTGCAATGAGATTTCAGCAAAATGGACTAGCCCACAACATCATTTTTTCACTTTGATTTTTGGGGTGTCTTTGAATTCAGCCCTCTATAGGTTGATAATTTTCATTTCCATCAAACGATATGGCATCCTTTCATTCCTAGCACATTACCCAGTCCATATCAATATAGATATCCAGCATGATATTTTTCCCCAGAGACCTGATTGGTTTTCAAAATGTTCCTTTCATTTTTTTTTATCAGTGTATGTCTGGTGAGTGAGAGCCACATTGGGGGAGCACAAGTTTTAATCATTATTAGCAATGGAATCAAACTTTGTTTTGGACTGCATTATATCGGGACTTTTAATACATATATTTATGTTTGGAGGGTAATTGCTGATAAATTTATACATGGTGGCTTGTAAAAAAAAAAAAAAAAAAAAAAAAAAAAAAAGGAGGGAGGGGTTTTATAGTTTTGATATAATGCATTTATGGCTCGGTTTAAGTGAATGTACCCAATGGGAATTACACTGTGAACGGCACAGAGGCATATTTGTTTATATATATATATATATATATATATATATAGTGACATTGGGGTGCTTAGCTCAAGTGGTTAGATGCATTTTTTGTGCAGTGAGTCCACTTTTCTAGTTAAGGGCCTGGTAGCCCACGTTTATTAAAGGGAAAAACAAAACAGTCCATCCAGGAATCCCACGCAGGGGTTTAACTTCATTCAGCACACATAAATGAAAACATACCAAGCCACCTGGCTCTCTCGTCAGCAGTTCCTCTGCTTGCTCCCAACAGACTTATCGATTCTTTCCAGCCCCTGGACTCGCTGGCTTCCGTAGTCTTCCCGACTCTTAAGGCAAGCAAGCCTTTCCCAGTCCCTGAGCAAAGAATCCCCCTTACACAGGCTACAGTCTCCCACAGGGCAGACCACTCTCCAAACACTCCAAGCTGCTCACACTCCACCAACCTCCACACTCTACTCTCACCAGCCCCTCGTTATGTGGGCTGTGTGCAGCTGGGCACACACCCTGCTTGCTATCCTCAAGACCCGGACACAGGGTTGGAGATCCCGTTCCACCCATGACTCTTAGGGATCTCCAAACTACAGAATCCCATCCAGAACTAGGAAAACCTGGAGAAAACTGACAGAGCAGTTTTCTCCATTTAAACTCTACACTCTGTAGTCTTGCAGTCCGCAGATATGCAAACTCTGTGTCTCCTTTACCTCCATTTACATAGGGACAGAGCCTCGCGCTGCTACAATATATATATATATTTATTTTTTTATGTCTGCGGGAGGTGTATCATAGTGCATTACACACAATTGTTTTGTTTTTTTTCCACTTTCTAGTGCATCACATTTATGTTTATTCACTACATATCCAAGAGGATATAAAAGGTGTTCAGCAGCTGGCAGAATTGGGCAGCTATAGTATGGGAGCATCAGATTTAGTTTATCAAATATTGATTGTTGTGCTCCCATCCTCAAAGATGCATGGAGGAAATTAGGACCCCCTACAACAGTTTCAACAAGATTGATAGCAATTAAAGTCTCCTAACCATGTTTGAATACATGGTATAAGATACTTTATAGAGGGATCCATTATAAAGGAGGGCTTTAAAAAAAGTGATGCACTGTTTTAATGCATGTATATTTAAATAAAAGTTGGTACTTTTACTGGATATTTCGTAATACTTTGAGACCTCAAAAGTCCATATATATCATATATCCATTAGTGTCTAAACCACTGGAGACAAAAGTGAGTACACCCCTAGGTGAAAATGTTCAAATTTGGCTTACATGGTCTCAGGTGTGAATGGGGAGCAGAGGTGTGTTAAGTTTGGTGTTATCACTCTCACTCTCTTATACTGGTCACTGGAAGTTCAACATGGCACCTCGTGGCAAAGAACACTCTGAGGATCTGAAAAAAAAAAACAGGATTTTTAAAACAGCTTACCTGTAAAATCCTTTTCTTTGATGTACATCAGGGGACAAAGAGCCATAGTACTTACTATGTGGGTTATAGGGCCACTGATAGGTGATGGACACTGGCACACCATAAGGCAAGAAGTGTACTCCCTATATAACCCCTCCCACTACTGGAAGTCTTCAGTTTTGTAGCCAAGCAATACAAGTGTATACCAAGAAAGGAGAGACCTCTGTGTCCCCCGATGTGCATCAAAGAAAAGGATTTTACAAGTAAGCTGCTTTAAAAATCCTGTTTTCTTTTCTTACATCAGGGGACACAGAGCCATAGTACTTACTATGTGGGATGTCCCATAGCAATGGCAAATGAAGTGAGGTAGACACAACAAAAAAAGGAGGCCAGAGGACTCATACTGCAGCCTGCAGTACACTGCGCCCAAAGGCAATATCCTCATGGCCTTTAACATTGATTTGATAAAATCTGGTAAACGTATGAACTGAAGACCAAGTTGCAGCCTTACAGATCTGAGCCATAGAGGCCTGATGAAGCACTGCCCAAGAGGCACTAATCACCCTGGTTGAGTGTGCTTTAACATGAAAAGGAGGAATTTTGTGCTTTAAGCCATAAGCCTGAATAATGGCTTGACAAATCCATTTGGAAATAGTAGATTTTGAAGGTGCCGGTCTCTTTTGGACATTCTGGCAGCACAAATAAAACATCTGTTTTGCAAACCTGAGCGGTCGCCTTTAAATAGACTCTGATCGCTTTTACTACATCAAGGGAATGTAGTGCCTTTTCTTCCACAGATTGAGGCTCTGGGAAGAAAGAAGGAAGAACAATATCGTTTAAATGAAAACCAGTCACCACCTTTGGTAGGAAATCAGGATGAGGACGTAAAACCACCTTATCCTTATGCATGATCAAATATTACTCTTTACAAGACAGAGCCGCTAGTTTCGAAACTCTTCTAGCAGAAGAAACAGCAACCAGAAAGATTATCTTTCAAGTCAAAAAAACCAAGGAGAATTTCTCGTAAAGGCTCAAACGGCTGATTCTGCAAAGCCGATAAGACCAAATTTAAATCCCATGGATTTAGAGGTGCCTTGATAGGGGGTTTAATCCGTATTACCCCCTGAAGAAAGCTACGCACACAGAGAGGGGGAAGGCTGAGATCTGGCCCTTGATAGTACAAGGCCAGCTTCATTTCTAATCCCATTTGCAGGAAATCAAAGGATCCTCCCTATGACATATCTCCTGGGGTGCCAATCCCTGGATCTACACCAAGAAACATATGCTTTCCAGACTCTATAGTAAATGATTCTGGAGGCCAGCTTCCTGGCATTAATCAAGGTGGACACTACCGAAGGAGACAACCCACAATCCTTTAGAATGTTGGTCTCAATAGCCAAACCGTTACATTTAAGGTAGGATGGAATACCGGACGATGTGCGAGATGGTCTGGTCATAATGGCAGAGTCCAAGAGACACCTACCACCATCTTTATGATCTTGGCAAACCAAGATCTTCTGGGCCACTAGAATTACCTCCTTCTTGTTCCTGCGAAGAAGACAGGGAAGTAGCAGAACTGGAGGAAACGCATAGATCAGTGAAAACTGATCCCATGTGAAGACTAATGCGTCTGTTCCGCATGCTAGCTGATCCCTCGTTCTCGACACAAAGTTGTCGACTTTGTTGTTGAATCTGGACTCGAACAGGTCCACGTCCGGAATACCCAATTTTTGACATATCGCTAGGAAGATGTCAGGGTGAAAAGACGATTCCCCCGGAAAAAAATGTTGGCGACTCAAGTAGTCCGCCTGACAATTCTCTATTCCTGGAATGAATATTGCCGATATGCAAGGAATGTTGTGTTCAGCCCAAGCTAGAACATTATTCACCTCTTTTTGGGCTGCACGACTTCTCGTGTTCCCCTGATGATTGATGTAAACCGCAGCCATGGCATTGTTGGACTGAATCCTGACAGGACAATCCCATAGTCTGATCGTCCAAAACTCTAGGGCCAGACGTACTGCCCGAATCTCCAAAATGTTGCTAGGCAAGGTCCTTTCTAACTTGGACCATCTCCCCTGGACAGAATCTTCTTCCAGGACTGCTCCCCAGCCTAGAAGGCTGGCATCTGTTGTCACCACTTTACAGGAAACTGGTAGAAAAGATTTTCCCTTTTGGAAGTTGCTGAATATCAACCACCAATTTAGGCTCTGACGTACATTGAGAGCCAAGCGTATTAGAAAATCCAAGGGCTGAATTTTTTTGTTCCAGGCCGACAGGATGGTGCTTTGAAGCAGTCTTGAGTGAAACTGCGCATAAGGGACGGTCTCAAAGGAGGCCACCATTTTCCCCCAACAATCTCATGCACAGTTGATTGGAAGTATTTTTCTTTGCTTTGATAAGTTGAATTAGTCCTATAATGGAACTGATTCTTGCCTGGGGTAAGAATACCTTCTTCCGTATGGTATCTATGACCAGCCCCAGGTACTGTAATCTCCTTGATGGTTTTAGGGATTTTTCTAGGTTGAGTATCCAACCTAGAGATTCCAGGTAGTTTACAGCTGTGACCAGACTCTGGTTTAGACCTGAGACTGAATGATTTATTAAAAGTAGATTGTCAAAATAGGCTAGGACCGTTATGCCTTGAGCCCTTAATCTGGCTAAGGGAGGTGTCAGAATCTTTGCGAACACCCGTGGTGCTGTGGCTAGACCGAATGGCAGGGCCACAAACTGAAAAAGAAGATTTTCTATTTCGAATCACAGAAATTTCTGGTGAGCGGGAAATATTGGCATGTGGAGATATGCATCCTTGATATCGATTGAAGCCAAAAACTCCCCTCCTTGCAGGATGGACACAACCCATTGGATTGACTCCATGCGAAAGGATCGGATGTTTAAGTGCTGATTCAGATCTTTGAGATCTAGAATGGGTCTTACCTCTCCGTTTGGTTTTGGAACCGTCAAAAGGTTTGAAAAAAACCTGTGCCCTGTTCCACTAAGGGAACCTCCGATATCACCAACTGGGATAATAAATGATCCAGATCTAGAAAGAGAGACTTCTTTTTCTCTGGATCCTTGGGAACATTTGACCTTATAAAATGAGGAGACAGAAACTCTAAGAACTCTAGTTTGTAACCTAGAGGAACTGCAGAGGCCACCCATCTGTCTTGACATTGTTCTTGCCAGATCTTTGAGAATTGCAGGAGCCTTCCCCCCACCCAAGCGAGCGGGGGTGCCCCTTCATAAGGAGGCTTTAGCATTCTGCTTTGTGGG
Source organism: Lithobates pipiens (assembly GCF_037356315.1). Taxonomy (NCBI): domain Eukaryota; kingdom Metazoa; phylum Chordata; class Amphibia; order Anura; family Ranidae; genus Lithobates; species Lithobates pipiens. The sequence goes on along the minus strand of NW_027507787.1, from coordinate 128,443,289 downwards.
CTTTCTGCCCCAAGATCTCTTCTGACCCTGGTGCTGCCCTTGGGGTCTTCCCCTGCACCTGACGGTTTCTGTCAAGACTGCCTAGAGGCTGATGCCTCTGGCACAGGTGAGGAGCATGCTTAAAGAAGAAATGTTTGAACTTCTTTTTTACTGGTAAAAGAGAGCTTTTCCCATTAGAGATCCTTTGGATGTATTTATCCAGACCGTCTCCAAATAGCTGTTCATCATGAAAGGGGAAAGCTTTTTACACAGTGCTTCGGCTGACCAATTTTTTCAGTCATAGAACTCTGCGAGAATGCACTAGTCCAAGCATAAGCCGTGAGGCTTGAATAATAGAATCTTTCATAGCATCTACTGATACACCAGCCCACTGCTGGGCCTGCTGATCAGGCACACTTTTAAGTATCTCCACAAACTGCCCCTTAATGGAGTGAGATACACCAATTCCCGCAACAACCGGCAGTGCTACTGAACTTGCTAAAGACATATTGCTTTTAGAAAGAAGTTCCAACTTTTTATCTGTTGGATCCTTTAACATCAGCACATTTTCCACCGGACATGTGAGATGCTTGTTCACGGAGGCGATTGCAGCATCAATTGCTGGAACCCCCATTTTTTTTATAGAAATCCTCTTCCATAAGATAAATTGTGGAGAATTTCTTAGGAGGATAATATTGTTTATCCTGATGTTCCCATTCAGAATACATAAGCTTTTTTAGCCATGTATGAATAGGAAAAGCATCCCCAGATGGGGGAGGATTTAATGATCCCAAATTAGAGGTGGGTTACTCAAGAACCTGTGCTGCAGGCAGCAAAAAGTTTGAGCAAACCAATTTAGTAAGAAAGTGCACAAGCAACCTGTCTTGTGATACTACACCTTCTACATTAGGATCCTCGGAAGAGGATAAATAAGTATCTTCCAAATCTTTGGGAAGATCTACCTGATCCCCAGCCTCCTGCACCTCAATAAAAGAGGGTCCTGAGCACTAGATGGGGATCTGCTATGTTTGGCCCCACCATGGAGAGATATCATAGCATCAATCTTCTTTTCCAAATTACAAATGGTAGAAGAAAAAAAAAACATCTTGTGTGATATACAGGGACTGAAGTGTCTAGTGCAGCTGCAACAACAGTTTCCCCTGACGGCTCAATCTGACCAGCCGCATCACTCTCAGAGGAGGGTGACATTTTTTTGGAAATGGATTTAGTTTGTTGTGAAACCATTGACCCTTTAGAACCCTTAGAGGAGTTCCTGGTCCCTTTACCAATCATAGCCTGAAGCACAAAGCAGATGCACTACCAGCAAAAGAATGTACACTGCTAGGTTATAGTCCAGCGCAATAAGCTGCTATTAATACCTAGCCTGGTAAAGTATAATGTTTCAAAGGGAATGCCTGTGTCACCAAATATGAAGCAAGCCAACTCCCTGCTCACGTGTCCCTCCACAGCCAGCAGCAGCTACACACACAGTGCCTTAACAACTTCTTCCACATGTGGCCGGCGTCTGACGCTGTTAGCCACGCCCCCCACGCTAATTGCAGCCCCCCTTTGGGCTTCAGGTGCCTTACGAACAGCTGATATGGCGACGGGGGGGGGGGGGGGGAGTAAATCTAAAAATGTCTTTTGGCATACAAGTGGGGAAAAAAAAGAATATTGGGGGTGTAGGAGAACCAGACCCCCCTTTCTTACCAGAGGAGAGGAGAAATAAAGGCTTCTGACACACTGCTGTTTCCAGCATCAGGCGGTGAGTGCTCAATACAGTCCCCAGTGGTGACACACAGGCATGATAACATTATAATAACATTATACCTGCAGGGTTATCGGAGATAAACCCAATCTTCACGATGGGCTCTGAAACCTTCAGGAATAGGGGAACCTAGAGGTTACCCACAATCCTGGACCTGCAACAGCACCCTGCCAGTAAAACTTTATGGCCGTACTACCAAAAAGTACTGGATCCCAGGGTCCAGCTCTTTAAAAAGAGAAGCATTCGCAAGCAAAACCTTGTTTCTTTGGACACGAGGCCCGGGTACCATTCCTTTAGCCCATGAAAGGACATCTGAACAGATCCGGTCAGCATGGCTAGCCCCAGCAAGGATTGCTTCCAGTGGAGCTCAACACAGCACATCTTTATTCGTGACCAACACCTTAGACAATGGCAAAAAACTGAGGACTCCCAGTAGTAGGAGGGGTTATATAGGGAGTACACTTCTTGCCTTAGGGCGTGCCAGTGTCCATCACCTATCAGTGGCCCTATAACCCACATAGTAAGTACTATGGCTCTGTGTCCCCTGATGTAATAAAAGAAAATAGGATTTTTATAACAGCATACCTGTAAAATCCTTTTCTTTTGAAGTACATCACAGGACACAGAGCCATAGTACTTACTATGTGGGTTATAGTTCACCTTCAGGTGCTGGACACTGGCATACCATAAACAGGAAGTTGCCTCCCTGTATAACCCCTCCCATACCAGAAGCATGTAGCAAAGCAATGCACGTGTATACTAGAAAGAGGGGCGGGACCTCTGTGACACGTGATGTACTTCGAAAGAAAAGGATTTTATGGGTAAGCTGTTATGAAAATCCTATTTTCTTTAATTGTACATCACAGGACACAGAGACATAGTAATTACTATGTGGGATGTCCCAGAGCAATGCCAACTGAGGGGAGGGAGAGACAACAAAAGTAGGGCACCATGAGATCAGGGGACTTATACTGCTGTCTGCAGTACACTGCGCCCAAAGGCGACATCCTTATGTCTTTTTACATCCACCTGATTGAATCTGGTAAATGCATGGACTAAAGACCAAGTTGCGGCCTTTCAGATTTGAGCCATGGAGGCTTGGTGATGCACTGCCTACAAAGCACTAACAGCCCTAGAGGAGTGCGTTTTGATTTGAGAGGGTAGAAACTACCTCTTTAAACCATAAGTTAGAACGATTACTTGTCGAATCCATTTAGAATAGTAGATTTCCACGCTGCCTGTCCTCTTTTAGGACCTTCAGGCAATACAAACAAAACATCAGTTTTCCGAATCTGAGCAGTCGTCTTTAAGTAGACTACTCTCACCACATCAAAAGAATGTAGTGATTTTCCATCCATAGAACAGGGTTCTGGAAAAAATAAACATAGAACAATATCCTGGTTTAGATAAAAACCTGATACTACCTTCAGAAAAAAGTTAGGATGAGGACGCAATACTACCTTATCCTTTTGAACAATAATATGGCTCTTTACAAGAAAAAGCAGCCAATTCTGCTACCCTTCTAGCAGCAGATATGATTACCAGAAAGAATAGGTTCCTTGTCAAAAGAGGACCAAGGGAATATGTCGTATCGGTCCAAAAATAGGCTGCTTTGTACTGCCGCCAAAAACTAAATTCAAGTCCCAAGGGTTCAGCAGTGACCGGGGATTAAGCTGTGTTGCCCCCTGAATAAAGGTACAAATCAAAGAAAGCGAAGCAAGTGGTCGTTGAAATAATACTGATAAGGTCGAGACCTGTCCTTAGAAAGCACTCAAGGCCACCTTTAGTTCTCACCCCATCTGCAGAAAGTCAAGGATTCTACCTTTGACCCATTTCCTGGGGTGCAACCCCTGGTTTCACACCAGGAGACATGCTTCCCAGACTCCATAATATAGAATTATGAAGGCCGGCTCCCCTGCATTAACCAAGATAGAAACCACTGAACCTGACAGCCCACGTTTCTTCAGAGTGTGGATCTCAATAGCCAAACCGTTAAATTTAGCGTTTGTAAAGTAGGAAGGAATACCGGACCTTGCGAAAGAAGGTCTGGCTGTGGCGGTAGGGTCCATGGATCCCCCACTGTCATCTTTACAATCCCTGCATACCAAGAATCACTGACTTTCGATCCTGCTTGATCCTGTGAAGAAGTCGTGGACACAGGCAGAATAGGAGGGAATGCATAAATCATTCTCTGGCATTCACAGAGGAGATCTTTCTCCTCTGTGTTCCTGTTTATGAAGCAGAGTAGATCGCTTCCCCTTTGGAGGAATGAAGCGATCTACAAACGCTTCGAACTGTGGAGAATGGCCCCTGATACTGGAATCTCGTGAGACTTTACGAGATTACAGTATCAGAAATTCACCGAAACACCAAGATGATGTAAGTTTATTAAGCAGTGATAAATTATCACCACTCAATACACTGATGGCGTGGTTAATGTTAAAAAAAATATATATATATATATATATACATACATACATGCACACATAAATATGACAGGGGGACATGGTTAGTGTTGGGGGTCTGAAGGAGGTATAAGGAAGTTAAAAATCTTCCTCTTTCCCCCTCAGATGCCCCAAGCTTCTCTCGTCACTCCCCGATTCACCACGCCATCAGAGCTGGTGAATCGGGGAATGTGAATTCTGACACAGATCGCCAGTGAAGCGGTGAGATCGCAGCTTCATAAACTGGCCGTTACTGTGTCAGTCAATGAGGATTCTCAGTATGCAGAAGATCATCGGCGGGAATCTCTGTTTCATAAACCATTTATGGACTGTGATCAGCGGAGATCTGGAAGAAAACCTGCCGCATTTTGACCCACACTGGGATGCGATTAAAGTCGCTAAAAATTTTTTTTTAAAACCTATCGTGGCTGAGGGAAAAACAATTTTTTTTTAGTAAAATAAACAGGGGCTGCAGTGTTTAAAACAGTTGCAAAAATGTCATGGCCCCGATGCTCACTCTGACCAGCCACTCCCTCTCAGGGGAGGATGCCATTTGTAGAGATGAGTAGGTTTTTCCAGAGCTTGAGGGAGACCCTTTTAGCTCTTTTTTTTTGTGTGTTTCAATCCCCCCTTCTGACCTTAGCCCGAGCAGAGGTACTATCAGGAGAAATCGCATCTACTGCTTGAGCAATAGTCCAGCCACTGCCGCTGCTATTAATACTCGGCCTGATGCAAATAGTAAATGTGTCAAATAGGAAATGCCTGCGTCACCAAAACCTTTCATGCTCCTCTTTACTCTTATGTCTCTCCGACAATTTTGCAGCCAGCACAAATGGAGTTGTTTTTTAAAACACACTCCCGCATTGGAGAATGCCAACACCACGCTCAGCTCTGCCCCTACCTCGCATCGCCACTCCCTTCTTTCTCTTTAAAAAAAAAAGTTTTCCTGCGTAAGCACAGGCCTCGATCTGACGGGGCCGGCTTGTGAGTGAGGGAGGGATGGCGTGGAGGAGACCTGGAAGCTGTCGCCGAGTAGGGGCGGTGAAAGAAAATGGCATTGCGATAGTTTTTCATTCTCCCTTATACTCAGGCTCATGAAGAGGGGAAGAGTTCAGCCCAGGTGGGGGTGTCTGGAAGAAGCAAAACCCCCCAAACTTACCGGAGGTCTGCCTGCTAGCCGGAGGAAAAGAAGTCTGCTGCTTCTGTGACACAGCATTATCTCTGAGTAAAGCACGAGAAGGTACGTGCTCCATACAGCCCCCAGTGGTAACACTTAGGCATGACAACATTTACTTTAAAGGAGACATTTCATAACAAAATTTAAAAATTCCTTAGAAAACTCCACTTACCTTTCCCACCGCAGGGTTTTCTGTGGTAAAACCAACAGACCCAATCTTCACCCTTAACAATGGGTTCCTTTAACAAACAAAGAGGAACCAGGGACCCTCGGGGAACCCACAATCCTGGACCTGTAATAGCACCCCACCAGTAAAACTTTATGGCCTTTATACCAAAAGCACTGGATCCGGGGTCCAGCTCTCTAAAAAACAAAAACAAAAAAAAAGCATTTACAAGCAAAACCTAATTTCTTCAGATACGAGGCCCAGGTACCATTCAATGTGGCCTAAAAGACACTTTGAATGGATCTGGCTGCATAGCTAACCCCAGCAAGGATTGCTCCAGTGGAGCTCAGCACATCTTCACTCGTGACCAACACCTTAGACACTGGTGAAAAAATTAGATACTCCTGGTATGGGAGGGGATATATAGGGAGGCAACTTCCTGTTCAGGTTGTGCCAGTGTTCAGCACCTGAAGGTGGACCATAAGCCACATAGTAATTACTATGGCTCTGTGTCCCGTGATGTATGATTAAAAAAAATATAATAAAATATTTACAAAAATGTGAGGGGGTGTGTGCTCACTTCTGTGAGATACTGTATATTATATATATATATATATATATATATATATATATATATATATATATAATTTTTTTTTTTTTAATGATCTTTATCCTGGTGATCAAAGGATGGAAAATCACACATTTTCCCCAGGACCAGTTGAAGAGAAATGTAGAGGATGAAGGAATTTTTTTTTCCCCCAAAACTGGGCTTCAAATAATATGTGAACCTTCACCTTGTAAAACAACCCCATTCATTTTAAAGTAGAGATGAAAGACAAAACATTTGTTTATACATATACTGTAAAAACATTATAAACACCACCTGTTTTTCCCTTCATTACAGTATAAGTGATCACATACTCTGAGCTGCATAAGGAGCTCAGAGAGCTGGGGGAGAAGAAACAGCAGAACATTGATCTTAACAGTGAATGGCTGTGAAGGAGGGTTGTGCATCAGCACAAGTATGATTACTAGAGGAGAGCACACCAAGGTTTCAGCACAGCCAGAAAACGGACCACACTGTGCTCTCCTGCCTCCTGTGGTCAGTTTTTAATAGGAAAGCAGAGGGATTGGCAGGAGCACCAGGTATTTCACACAAAGGAAGCAATGCCATGAGAACAGGATACTTTTTCATACAAATGCATGGCACATATCAGGAATATGAAATGTTGGGTTTACTTATTCTTAAATTGTTTTTCATTGCCATGTTTGGATGTAGCTAAAATGATTTTCAATCATCTACTGACAGTAACATTAGTGAAAACGGCAGTTTATTTTATTTGATAGTTAATGTAAACACAGCTCAAACAGCAGTGCGACAATATAAAAATAGGTCAGATTCATTGCACATTACATGACTTATTTTAGTTAAGCTTTGCATAAAAGTATAAATTAGAAATATTGCCATCTCATACACAAACGGTGATAACCATAATAAATGTGTATAACGTAAAAGACACCAAATGGCAGGTAAAAAAGATGGACAGGAAGTGTGTCTGTACTGCTTATAGCAACGATATTGCCTGCTTGGGAAATTACACAATGTCCAAATCAATTCTCAGCAGTTTCTATGTCAGTGTCCAATAAAGTTTGAATCTTACTGTGGGCATACAGTGCAGGATTTCCACACTTATAGCAAAGATAGATTGTGCTTTCTGTCACTCGGAAAGGAATATGCTTCTAATGATTTTGAAGTGTCTCATAGTGGGTGTATGTATATGTATACACACACATAGATCATCAGTATATTATTTGTTTTACCACTGACCCCAAATGAAGATCTAATGATCCCTGCCTCCTCTCAATTTATGTTGATTTCCATGATTTACAGTGCCTTGCAAAAGTATTCACCCCCTTGGCTTTTTACCTATTTTGCAACATTACAGCCTATTTAGATCAATGTTTTTTTAATCTGAATTATATGTGATTGATCAGAACACAATAGTCTAAGTTAGTGAAGTAAAATTTGAAAAATATATACATAAAACTATGTTTCATAAATAAAAAACTGATAATTGGCATGTGCATATGTATTCACCCCTTTGGTATGAAGCCCATAAAAAGCTCTGGTGCAACTGATTAACTTCAGAAGTCACATTAGTGAAATGATGTCCATCTGTGTGCAATCTACGTGTCACATGATCTGTCATTACATATACACACCTTTTTTGAAAGGCCCCAGAAGCTGCAAGACCTAAGCAAGAGGCACCACTAACCAAACACTGCCATGAAGACCAAGGAACTCTCCAAACAAGCAAGGGACAATGTTGTTGAGAAATACAAGTCAGGGTTAGGTTATAAAAAAATATCCAAATATTTGATGATCCCTAGCAGCACCATCAAATCTATCATAACCAAATGGAAAGAACATGGCACAACAGCAAACCTGCCAGTAGATGGACACGCACCAAAACTCAGGGACCGGGCAAGGAGGGCATTAATCAGAGAGGCAGCACAGAGACATAAGGTAACCCTGGAGGAGCTGCAGAGTTCCACAGCAGAGGCTGGAGTATCTGTACATAGGACAATAAGCCGTATGCTCCATAGAGTTGGGCTTTATGGCAGAGTGGCCAGAAGAAAGCCATTACTTTCAGCAAAAAACAAAATGGCACGTTTTGAGTTTGCGAAAAGGCTTGTGGGAGACTCTTAAAATGTATGGAGGAAGGTGCTCTGGTCTGATGAGACTAAAATTTTACTTTTTGGCCATCAAAGAAAACGCTATGTCTGGCGCAAATCTAACACATCACATCGCCCAAAGAACACCATCCATGGTGATGGCAGCATCATACTGTGGGGATATTTTTAAGCAGTCGGGACTGGTCAGAGTTGAGGGAAAGATGGATGGTGCTAAATTACAGGGATATTCTTGAGCAAAACCTGCACTGCTCTGTGTGTGATTTGAGGCTAGGACAGAGATTCACCTTCCAGCAGGATAATTACCCCAAACACACTGCTAAAGCAACACTTGAATGGTTTAAGGGGAAACATGTACATGCGTTGGAATGGCCTTGTCAAAGCTCTGACCTCAATCCCATAGAAAATCTGTGGTCAGACTTATTGCTGTTCACAAGCACAAATCATCCAACTTGAAGGAGTAGCAGCAGTTTTGCAAGGAGGAATGGGCAAAAATCCCAGCGGTAAGATGTGGCAAGCTCATAGAGACTTACCCAAATCGACTTGGAGCTGCGATAGCCGCAAAAGGTGGCTCTACAAAGTATTGACTTTAGGGGGGTGAATAGTTATGCACATTGACTTTTTCTGTTATTTTGTCCTATTTGTTGTTTGCTTCACAATTAAAACAAACAAAAAATCTTCAAAGTTGTGGGAAGGTTCTGTAAATTAAATGATACAAATCCTCAAACAATCCATGTTAATTCCAGGCTGTGAGGCAACAAAACACGAAAAATGTCAAGAGGGGTGAATACTTTTGCAAGGCACTGTATATTAATTCCAGCATATCAAGATACTAAGGCCAAGTTGCTAAAAATATTGCTCTCTTTCATATTATGCACTGCAAATTTTTTTAAAACAAACTTAAAAAAAAAGCAAGAAAAAAAAAAAAAGCATTGCCTTTACAACCCTTGATAGAGAGAATTACACAAAGAACCCCAACCCCTTCTCCCAGAAAATATATATTTCTGCTACAGTGCAGCTTGTTGGCTAAATCTGAAATTGCTCCTACTCCAGCTAAACTCAATAAGGCTTCCATTAGTGTTTTATGTCCTAAAGATACAAAAGGGGCAATGACATATGGACAATCAAACAAGCTGCGCTTTAACAGAAATGTTTACAACACGATCACATAACCCACACTCCCAATCATGGATGAAAGAGTGTGGTGGAACTAGCTTACTCCCATTGCTCTTTTAACATTGCCCAAACTTGAATCTGTCCATTTTATGAAAGAGAAAAAAAAAGGGAAGGATGAGCAGGATCCATCAGCTCCTTAAAATTTGAATAAAGTGGACCTCTGCATGTATACATTCTTGATGATCCACAATATTCAGCAACAATATACATTATAAAAAAGAAACCTCTAACTTTTCTCATTACAAAGCAGTCCCTGAGCTCCAGTCTAGTTAATTCCCAAGGCTGAGAAGATACCACCAGTCTGCAGCAGCCAGGGGGAAGCATTTCATCAGTCTTTTCAATCCCAGCAAACACACAGCAACATTACAATTTTGTAGAAGGTAACTAAAAGGCTTCAGTAGGGGGCCGATCTGTCAGATGTGTGTGAACACAGCCAAGAACTACTCAGGGCACAAGGATTTATATGATTGCGTTATCCCAAAAAGTGAGCATCTCAGGGTTCAGGAAGTACTGCAGATCCTCAATCTGGATAATGTCTCAAAGATGGCACCTATCCTACTGGTCAGAAAACGTAGACATAGTAAGGAGAATCAATGTTATAGATGTGAGAGATAATAATAAATACAAGTAGGAGTTGTATATATCTTGCAAGTTATATGTATTTAAAATATATCTGATGCTAGGTCCACTTTAAGAAAAGTACTCTGTAAAAAAAAGTACCTCCTATAGTAGTAACTCAGCTGCTGTCTTTAAAGCTGAACTCTGGACACATTTTTTCCCCATGCAGTAGGGCTGTGCCTGCATTGCATGGGTTAACTGCTGTTTTTTTTTTTCTAAGGGAGAGGAAAGCCAAGGTATGCTTATCTAATCCTTCAATCTTCTCAGCTCAAAACAAGTCTGGCACCCCCGCATTCCAGCGGTCTTGAATAATGCCCTGTTCTTGGTGTCATCATCCCCAGAGCAGGATCCAAAGATCAGGAAAAGTCCACTGCTGGACCGTGGGGGAGTGCAGTTTTTCAGAGGATGGAAGGATGGAGAAAGCATAAGATTTTCTGCTCACCCCAGGTAAAAAAAAAAAAAGAAGTTGACCCATAGAGTTCAGGCACAGCCCCACTGTATGGTTAAAAAAATAAAAAAAATTGCCCGGGGATGGGCTTTAAGGAATAATGATACATACATGAGTTGTAACATGACAAAGCTGTGTCTTAGTAAAATGTAGGAACAGGATTCAAATTGGTTGTCAAACTGAGAAGTAATACTTGTAGAGATACCAATGGTGGCAAGATGTTCTGCAGTTTGGAAAATAAATTTTTTATGATATAATCCTCAAAAGAACAGTCAATTGGACAACTGGTTAGTTAGAAAATAATGATTTCATTTCAGCATCACCAAATTACTGTGACTGTACAGAAGTGAAAATCTATGAGTAATGGGTGTGTACAGGGAAGGAAGTTTCAGCATAGCTTCCAAAGGCTGGTCATGGTTTTGGAAAAGGCTGGGTCACTGTGTAGCCACAGGCTGTCATATGGGTCCTGCCTGTGAAGGTGTTTTTTGGCTTCTCTCTGCGGACAGTCTCTTCAAACGTTCTGTATAGAAACCATTGAAGTCCAACCTGTGAAATAAAGAAGGCATTACAATCCAGTCATCTAGGCAACATTGCTTATATCATATCGAATTGTCAGTAATGCATGTTCCTTCACCAATATGTTATGGCATAATTATAAAAATTTAGAGAAAAGATGTGAATTTGTAGGGTAAAAAAAGTATTTATACCCCTTGAAATTTTCCACATTTTGTCATGTTACAACCAAAAACGTAAATGTATTTTATTGGGATAGACCAACACAAAGTGGCACATAATTGTGAAGTGGTAGGAAAATGATAACTGGTCTTCAATTTTTTTTACAAATAAATATCTGAGAAGTGTGGCATGCATTTGTATTCAGCCCCTTTTACTCTGATACCTCTAACTAAAATCTAGTGGAACCAATTGACTTCAGAAGTCTCCTAATTAGTTAATACCACTTGTGTGTAATTTAATCCCAGTATAAATACAGCTATTCTGTGAAGCCATCATAAAGCCCAAAGGAACACACCAGACAGGTCAGGGAGAAAGTTGTGGACAAGTTTAAAAGCTGTGTTAGGTAAAAAAAAAAATCCCATGCTTTGAAAATCTCACGGAGCACTGTTCAATCCATCATCCGAAAATGGAAAGCATATAACACAGCTGCAAACCTACCAAGACATGACTGTTCATCTAAACTGACAGGTTGGGCAAGACAGCATTAATCAGAGAAGCGGCCAAGAGGCCCATGGTAATTCTGGAGGAGCTGCAGAGAGCCACAGGTCAGGTGGGAGAATCTGTCCACAAGACAACTATTAGTCGTGCATTCCACAAATCTTGCCTTGATGGAAGAGTGGCAAAAAGAAAGCCATTGTTGAAAGAAAGTCATAGGAAGTCTCGTTTGCAGTTTGCGAGAAGCCATGTGGGGGACACAGCAAACATGTGGAAGAAGGTGCTCTGATCAGACAAGACCAAAATTTTACTTTTTGGTCTAAAATCAAAACGCTATGTGTGGGGGGAAAACTAACACTGCACATCACCCTGAACACACCATCCCCACTGTAAAACATGGTGGTGGCAGCATCATGTTGTGGGGATGCTTTTCTTCAGCAGGGACAGGAAAGCTGGTCAGAATTGATGGGAAGATGGATGGAGCCAAATACAGGGCAATCTTAGAAGAAAACCTGTTTGAGTCCACAAAAGGTTTTGACTTAGAGACTGGGGAGAAAGTTCAACTTCCAGCAGGATAACGACCCTAAACATACAGCCAGAGCTACAATGGAATGGTTTAGATCAAAGCATATTCATGTGTTAGAATACTCAGTCAAAGTCCAGACCTAAATCCAATTGAGAATCAGTGGCAAGACTTGAAAATTGCCATTCATGGACGCTCTCCATCAAATCTGACAGAGCTTGAGCTATTTTGCAAAGAAAAATGGGCAAAAATGTCACTCTCTAGATGTTAAAAGCTGGTAGAGACATGCCAACAAGACTTTCAGCTGTAATTGCAGCCAAAGGTGGTTCAAAAAGTATTGACTCGGGGGGGTTGAATACAAATGCACACTACACTTTTCAGAAATGTATTTGAAAAAAAAAAAACATTTATCATTTTCCTTCCACTTCGCATTGGCCTATTACATAAAATTCCAATAAAATATTGTTTTTGGTTGCAACATGACAAAATGTGGAAGATTTCAAGGGGTATGAATACTTTTTAAGGCACTGTACACCATTATCCTTAAGTCTCTTTTATACCGATCTAATAAAGAAGTCCCACAAAAAAATTTATGCCGAAGAAATCCACCTCCGTTTTGGCCAGGATGTAAAACGGATAAAACCACCTGTCATTTTTTTTATTGCTGCTTTTGTCCTTGATAGTTAAATTTGCTGTACTTTCTTGTCTTTGTAATCATTGCTTTTGGGACAAAAGGATGAGGTGAAAGTTGCAGGATTAGAAACAAACAAAAGAAAATTCCTAATGAAGGTTCTATCACTTTCCTAGTCTGATAAAAATATATTTGTCCATAAAAAAAAAATGTTATTAAAGTTTAATAAAAACAAAACAGCACAGAATTTAGTAAATGGGATAAACATTTGTAGATGAATAAGCTTGGTAGCCAACAAGGTTAAAACATTCGTCCATATACAAAGAACAAAAATAACATATGGTAAATCAAACATAAGTGACAAAGACCATAAAGTACGATATGATAAGTATACAGATCGGTTTATATATTTTTGGGCACAGGCACAATTTTAGATTTTTCAGGTATTTACCAAAACATAATCAAGCTAAAAGTTAAATTATATAATCCATTAGGATATGGGCTGAATAATCCATTAAGATATGGGTTAAAAGTGCACACTCTCATGTTTAATTTGAGGGTATGGAAGGGTTTAGGAATTACAGCTCTTAAAAATAGCCATCTCTCCTTTTTCAAGGAACCAAAAGTAATTGAACAATTGAAACAAAAGCTATTTCATGGCCAGCTGTCGGCTACTCCTTCATTATTTCTTCATCAATTAAGCAGGTAAAAGGTCTGGAGTTGATTCAAAGTGTGGTATTATGCATTTGTAATCTATTGCTGTGAACCTACATCATGCGTTCACAGGAGCTGTCCATGCAAGTGAAACAGGCCATTGTAAGGCTTCAAAAACAAAAAACAAATCCATCAGAGAGATAGCAGCAACATTGGAAGACAACAGTGGTGGATGATTGCAGGATCCTCTTTATGCCAAAGAAAAACCCATTCACAACACCCAGACAAGTGAAGGGCACTCTCCAGGAGGTGGGCATATCATTGTCAAAGTCTACAATCAAGAGAAGACTTCACAAGATCATATATATATGGTTCACCACAAGGTGCAAACCATTCATAAACCTGAATAATAGAAAAGCCAGATTAGACTTTGCCAAAAAACATCTAAAAAAGCCAGACCGGTTCTGGAAAAGCATTCTTTGGACGGATGAATCCAAGGTTAATCTTTACCTGAATGACGGTAAGAAAAAGGTGTGGAGAAGGCTTGGAACATGATCCAAAGCACACAACGTCATCTGCAAAACATGCTGGAGGCAGTGTGACAGCATAGGCATGCATGGCTTCCAGTGGCACTGGGTCATTATTGTTTATTGATGATGTGACAGAAGAAAGAAGCAGCCGGATGAATTGCGCAGTGTTTAGAGATATACTGTCAGCCCAGATTCAGCCAAATGCAGCAAAGCTCCAAAACATACTGCAAAAGCAACCCAGCAGCTTTTGAAGGAAAAGAAGTAGCATATTCTGCAATGGCCCAGTCAATCACCTGATCTCAAACCAACTGAGCATGCATTTCACTTGCTGAAGGAAAAACTAAAGGCAGAAAGAAAGAACTGAAGACAGCTGCAGTTAGAGCATAGAAAAGCATCAGAAAGGAGGAAACCTAGTCTTTGGTAATGTCCATGGGGTTTCAGACTTCAGGCAGTCATTGCCAGTAAAGGATTCTCAACAAAATATAAAAAAATTAACATTTTATTTATGATTATATTAATTTGTCCAATTACAGGTGAGCCGCTGAAAATGGGGGGGGGGCTGTGTATAAAAATGGTTGCCATTCCTAAAATTTGTACTTGATATTTAGGTTCAACCCCTTAAATTAAAGCTGAAAGTCTGCACTTCAAATTAATTTGGGCTGTTTCATTTTAATTTTATTCTGGTGACATACAGAGCCAAAAGTATGAAAATTGTGCCTGTGTCCAAATATATATAGACCTCACTGCATATTTAGTATCCCAAGGAACGGGCACCAGGACGGCAGGCATAAAGCCCCAGTCCAACCGTAGTAGTCATTTAGTGGATATATCCCATAAAAAAAAAAAAAACAGAAGAAGAAAAAAATAAGAACTAGATGATTTAGTAAAGATATACCAAAGTGTTTTGAATTTATCAAAATTGTCAGCGTCGAGCGCTATTGTTTCTCACATAACATCATCTACCCAAAGAGAAAGTGGAGGGGAAGCTGCCAATTTCCAAAAAAGCGGTATAACTTGTCTAGCCACCAAAAGAAAAAAAATACAAAAAAAAAAAGCCTTTTATGTAAGGTTTGATTCTAGCTTCCATTAGCACCCAACAGTAAAGGCACCTAATCCCAATTGAAATATTTTTCATTTTTTTTTCTGGGAAGCCAGATTGTATGGATAGTAAAGCTATTTTCCAGGGAGGGTCGCATGGATTAGTCTTACATCTTATAGATTTCAATAATAGTCTGCCAAAAGGCACATATTTTGGAACACTCCCACCAGATGTAGATATATGTACCCCTCTCTGGACCACACCTCCAGCACACGCTAGAAGTAGAAGGGAAAGGCTTATGAAGTTTGATGAGGTCTCTATAACCAAGGTAATAAGATTTTGAAATGGTTTTCCTGATACTAGCAGGAAATGGAAGATTTATGTGTAAATAATAGCCTTTGGTGGAGATCTCATGTCCCAGGTCCGCAGACCAGGATTTAACAAAATTTTTTTTTTATTATTATTACCATTTGAGAAATTTCTCTAGGAATCAAGAAAATTCATGTTCCAATGACCACTGTATGGAGGACAGGAAGTCATAGAAGGTCACATGAACGGGAACACAGACAGCAATAAAAACCCAACAGAAGGTCTACCTGCTTCCAACTACATCCAAAAGCAAAAAGGTGTTGACTGGGAAAACTGGCATAACATATACAAATAATGAACAAGCCACTCTGCAATTTAAAACTCAACCCTGGGAATAACAAAAACTACCCATGCAGTGGGGCCCGACCGAACTGCATAGGTTAAATGCTCATCAGTTCTAGGGGATGAAGAATAATGTCTCTCATCTTATCTTACTCTAGCAGGCTTTCTCCCATCTGTGCAAACTGGCACACCAAAGCCTCTATAATGCATTCTGGGCTGTGGTCACACAATGGCATTTTTAAGTACAATGCATAGCCAACAGAACTGTATGTAAGGACAGACGAGGGGCCATTCACAAGTCACAGCAGAGAAGAGCACCATAGCAAGGAGTAAAGTAAGTATTACACCTGATTTCTCATCCCCTAGAGTTAAAGCGGTTCCTTAATCTAGATAAAGAAAATTAAAAGTCACAAAATCCTTCAAAATCTATACATAGTTACAAAGTTGGTAAGGTTGATAAAGACCAGTCCATCCAGGTCAACGTGTGTAGATATTCATGTTCATAATCATTTTCTGTATCCCCATATACTGTGCTCCCTAAGATACATGTCTAAGAGTTTTTTATTAAACTATTAATACCTCTTGCTTACACCACCAATTGTGGAAGTGAATTCCATATCTTTACTGTAGCTGCTGACTTCATAAAAAAGGACACTTGCTTACCTATCCAGGGATCCATCACCATTCTCCACTGGGCTAGTTCTTCACTGGTCCTCGGGTCCCTCACGCCAACATCTTTAGTGTGGAAAGCTGGCTGTGACAGCTTGCAGCTTCACAGCCGGCTTCCTACTGCACATGGTGAATGGTCCTGCAGCCTTCTGGGACCTTTGATGCGTCTCAGAAAGCTTTGGATGAAGAGGGGGGGAGGCCAAACCTCCACGCAGATCACCTAGAACTGAGCGGAAGTGGGCACCTGTCAAAACTATGTACCCCCCCCCCCCCCAAAAAAATATAAGCCAAATGTGGTAGAGGAGGGAGGAGGAGGACTTGAAAGCAGAGCTTGGGTTGAAGTTCCACTTTAACAAGCATTTAACCTAGCGGTGCCGATGGGGGCCACAGGAGCACTTGCTATAATGTTCTAGTTTTGCAAAAAAAAAAATATTTTATTTTTTCACTTTTCCCCCCAAAAATATGACTCTTAAGCCGGCCATACATGGATCAAAATTTCAATCTATGTATGGGCTAGCTGATTTTACACAAGTTTATCTATCTAATGATTAGTGCCACCAGAACACAATAGTGTTGCAGGAGGGATTCCCCCCCATCAACACTGCCTGTGTTGATAGAGGTATCTAGCAATTTACTCTCCTTCCATTCGTCGTGGAAGGAAAGAAAATGATATAATCTATAGCCTGCCTTACATCAATAGCAAAAGCATTTTCTTAAACATTTGAACTGTGATAATCCCCTCACCTGTATATAATGTTGATCATGCTGTGCTCACAGTCATTGGTACTGTACATGCTTAGTTTATCAAGGAGGTCCATGAGATGTGTGGAAAAGTTGCTGTCAAAATTGTTGATGGTGGATTCAAAGCCAGTTGAAGAATGAAAAGCATCAACATGCTCTGCCAGAAACTGAAAAAGAAAGAAAAACCCCTGTGTTCCTACTGCAGCACTGTCTGGGGTTTACCAACTCAGATATGTAATCAAGACTTTCCAAATGGACATGCAGGGACGAAAAATGCATTGTGGGTATGAGAAGGGGGAAGAGTGATATAAGAGTGATTGTGTTATTATTTTTGTTTAGCTATAGGATTGTGTCTAAATGTGCAGAAATTGCTGGCTTCACATAGATCACCTTAGACGTTAGTTTCTTCTTCACAGCTTCTTCTGTTTTCTCATTCTGTGTGGGTGGTCCCATCATGGTTCCACGTTCCAGTGTTAGACGCTCCATCTCTGTCTGCACCTGCATGCTCTGTGTAAACCGCTAAAAAAAAGAAAAAAAATATATTCCCAATGAACAGTTGCTGTATTTGAAAAAAGGATAACAAATATAATATAAGAATTGTACATACGTAGTATGAGGTGTGACAATTTAAATTACAAGAATGCTGGCGGAGTAGCGCTATGGTGGTGAGTCACACAGCCATTTACACTATTAACTTATACTCGCCTGGGTCGAAGACCAATTGTCTCAGTCTTTACGGAGTAGTAGAAGAAAGAAAAAAAATTGCGCTGTTGGTGAAAAATGAGTGAAAGGAATCTGGAGCAGCGGGTTGACAGCAAATTTTGCGTGAAAATTGGCAAAAATGCGAGTGAAACTTTAGCTCTGTTACAACAGGTTTATGATGAACATTCCATGAATAAATCAAGTGTTTTTGATTGAGAGGGGATATGATTTCAATGTACAAATACCGTACTAGTGACCTCACAATAGGGATAACATTTTTCCGCACAAGGGAATTTAAAAAGACATGTGGCCATTTACTAAAATTAGAAGAGAAGCGGTTTAACCTTAAACTGCGTAGAGGGTTCTTTACTGTAAAAGCGGTAAGGATGTGGAATTCTCTTCCACAAGTGGTGGTTTCAGCAGGGAGCATCAATAATTTCAAAAAACTATTAGATGGGCACCTAAACAACCACAACATACAGGGATATACAATGTTCTATTAACATAAAAACACACCCAGGTTGGACTTTTTTCAACCTCACCAACTATGTAACTATGTTTTCTCCAAAGTCCTGCTGGCTGAAAAAACAACAAAATGAGCCACACAGTCTCTTGTGTATCTCGGGGTCCAGTTCGACACGGCCTGAAGCCCTAAAAAAATTATAGTGTTTCAGAGCAGGATCTCTTTGGCCCTGTCGTTCTCTCATCTTTGGGCACCCCAGTGCCTGATGATTGTTGACACAATGGTTTCCACTGCTGCGATGGTCAAATGGGCCCTATGGAGAATGCATCCCTTTCAGAAAGGGCTCCTTCATCAGTGGAGGTCGAGAAGCAAAAATCTAATTATTCACATCTCACTGTCAATGAAGAGGAGCCCTCTGTGGTGGCTACTGAAAAAGAACCTGCTCAATTGTTACTCAATTGCCCCCATCAATTGGATTACAATCACAGCCAATGCCAGCAGCAAGGGCTGGGGTGCTCATTGCCTCACAAAAGTCGCTCAGGGCCAGTGGAGCTTCCCCTCTCATGTCAAATGTCCTGGAGCTTTGTGCAGCCTTCTGCGCCCTTCTTCCCTTCCGCTACCTATAGAAGCATCAGTACTTTTGAGGCTGGACAATACCACTGCAGTCTCTTACTTAAAGAGGCAGAGGGTGCTCAGAGTCTGAGCCTTCTACAAGAAATAGAGCCAATTATGTCATGGGCCCAGAGGAATCTTTCAATCGCTATCTGGATTGTGCAAGCCATCCATCAGGCAAGTAGGAATAAGAGCTTGGTACTCCCAGAGCTGATGACTGCGCATTTGACAAGAACTGTGTCAACATCCTGAGTGGCTTCTCACCATGTGACTCCCAAAGTAATATGCAGGGCAGCCTCTTGATCATCCATTCACACATTTATGCCTCACTATTGTGTCAAGCCCGCATCTTTATCTTCTGTTTTTTTGGCCTGAAAATGCTGTCCATTAATAGTTTAAATGAAAACACTCTTTTGCTTGTTCTTTTGTTCAGGACTCCCACCCAAGTTGTTTGTGTGGCTAGTTAGTTCTCAAAAGTATGTTGCCATAAAGTCTGTCAGAAAAATTTAAAATTTCCTATCAAGTACTTACCATAATTTTCCTTTCCTGATGGAGTCATGGCAGCATGAGTTCCCTGGCAGTGTCAGGAGTAGGTTAGTTACAAATAGGTCCATGTCCGGAACACCCCATCTCTGACATACTGCTAGGAAAATGTCAGGGGGAAGAGTCCATTCTCCCGGAAAAAAATTGTTGGTGACTCATGTCGTCTGTCTGCCAACTCTCTATTCCTGGAATGAAAGTTGCCGACAGGAAAGGAAAGTTGTGTTCTGCCCAAGCTAGAACAATATTCACCTCTTTTTGGGCTGCACGACTTCTTGTGCCCCCCTGGTGATTGACGTAAGCCACAGCCGTGGCCTTGTCGGACTGAATCCTGACAGTCCCGTAGTTTGAGCGTCCCAGATTCTAGGGCCAGACATACTGCTGAATTTTCCAAAATGTTAATAGGCAAGGTCCTCTAACCTGGACCATCTCCCCTGGACAGAATCTTCTTCCCGGGCTGCTCCCCAGCCTAGAAGGCTGGCAACTGTTAGCACTTTCCAGAATACAGGTAGAAAATATTTTCCCTTTTGCTGGATAACAACCACCACTTTAGGCTCTGACTTACGTCGGGAGCCAAGCGTATTTGGGAAAAAACTAAGGACTGAATCCTTTAATTCCAGGCCGACAGGATGGTGTTTTGAAGTAGTCCTGAGTGAAAACTTGCGCGTAAGGGACGGCTCAGAAGGAGGCCACCATTTGCCTCAACAATCTCCTGTCCAGCCGAATGGAAGGATTTTTCTTTGTTTTGATAAGTTGAATTAGTTCTACAATGGAACAGATTCTCGTCTGGTGTAAGAATACCTTCTTCTGTACGCTATCCATAACCAGCCCCAAGTACTGTAACCTCCTTGATGGTTTTAAGGAGGATTTTTCTAGGTTGAGTATCCAACCCAGAGATTCTGCGATCAGACTCTGGTTTAGACCTGAGACTGAATGATCTATTAAAGGTAGATCGTCTAAATAGGCTAGAACCATTATGCCTTGAGCCCTTAATCTGGCTAAAGGAGGTGCCAGAATCTTTCAGAACACCCATGGTGCTGTGGCTAAACCGAATGGCAGGGCCACAACTGAAATGATGATTTTATATTTCAAAGTGCAGGAATTTCTGGTGAGCGGGAAAATTTGGCACATGGAGATATGCATCTTTGATATCGATTAAAGCCAAAAACTCCCCTATTTTGCAGGATGGACACAACCGATCAGATTGTGTGAAAGGGTCGGTTGTTTAAGTGCCGATTCAGATCTTTGAGATCTAGAATGGGTCTTAGCTCTCCGTTTGGTTCTGGAACCGTGAAAAGTTTGAATCCAACCCAGCCCAACCCAATCATTCTGCTTTGTGGGCTTTCTGCCCCAAGATCTCTTCTGACCCTGGTGCTGCCCTTGGGGACTTCCCCTTGAACCTGACGGTTGAGGTTGTCGAGACTGCATAGAGGCTGATGCCCCTGGCACAGAAGAGGCAGCACGATTAAAGGAGAAATATTTGAACTTCTTTACTGGTAAAAGAAAGCTTTTCCCATTAGAGATCCTTTGGATCATCTCTAAATAGCCGTTCACCATGAAAGGGAAAACTGGCTGAGAGCTTTTTACACGGTGCTTCGGCTGACCAATTTTTCAACCACAGAACTCTGTGAGAATGCACTAGTCCAAGAATAAGCCATGAGGCTTAAATTATAGAGTCTTTCATAGCATCTACTGTGAAACATAGTGCGTCTGATACACCAGCCCATTGCTGGGCCTGCTGATCTGGCAGAATTTTAAGTATCTCCACAAACTGTTCCTTAATGGACTGAGATACACCAATTGCAGCAAGAACTGGCTGCGCTACTGAATCTTGCTAAAGACATTGTTTTTAGAAAGAAGTTCCGACTTTTTATCTGTAGGATCCTTTAACATCAGTGCATTATCCACGGACATGTCAGATTCTTGCTCACTGAGGCGATTGCAGCATCAATTGCTGGAACCCTCCCATAGGATAAAGTGTGGATAATTTCTTGGGAGGATAATATTGTTTATCCGGATGTTCCCATTCAGAATACATAAGCTTTTTTAGCCATGAATTAATAGGAAAAAACATCCCCAGATGGGGGAGGTTCTAATGAACCCAATTAGAGGTGGGTTCCTCAAGAGCCTGTGCTGCAGGCAGCAAAAAGTTTAAGTAAGGGAGTACACAAGCAACCTGTCTTGTGATGCTACTCCTTCCATATTAGGATCCTCAGAAGAGATTAAATAAGTATCTTCCAAATATTTGTGAAGATCTACCTCATCCCCAGCCTCATGCACCTCAATAAGAGGGTCCTGAACACTAGATGGGGATCCGCTATGTTTAACCCCACTATGGAGAGACATCATAGCATCAATCTTCTTTCCAAATTACAAATGGTAGATGAAAAAATCTCTTGTATGATATATACAGGGATTGAAGTGTCTAGCGCAGCTGCAACACCAGTTCCCCCTGACGGCTCAATCTGACCAGCCGCATCCCTCTCAGAGGAGGATGACATTCTTTTCGAAATGGATTTAGTTTATAGAGAAAACCATTGACCCCTTTAGAACCCTTAGAGGAGTTCCTGGTCCCATTACCACTCATAGCCTGAAGCATAAAGTAGAGGCACTACCAGCAAAAGAATGTACACGGCTAGGCTATAGTCCAGCGCCATTAGCTGCTATTAATCCTAGCCTGGCAAAGTATAATGTGTCAAAGGGAAATGCCTGTGTCACTAAAGTGTTTTACGGCGCCAGCGACGGCTCAGGCGTCCTGTAAAAACAGCAGACATGGCGGGGTGGGGGGGGGGGATGTGAATCCTCCGCTGAGCGGCCGCACGTTCTGTCCCCTTTTTTTTTCCAAAAAAAGGAAACTGCTTTTGGTATATCGATGCCCCGAAGCGGAAAAGGACCAATATTGGGGCCGAGGGGAGGAGAACCAGATCCCCCTTTCTTACTGGAGGATCTGTTGTGGCTAAAGGAGAGGAAAAAACTAAAGGCTTCTGTGCAGTTTCCAGCGTCAGGTCGGTGAGTGCTCAATACAGCCCCCAGTAGTATATGTGTCATAGGCATTACAACGTTATACATAGAAGGAGAAATTCCTGAGAAAATCTCCCTTACCTTTTCCCTGCAGCAGGGTTATCTGAGATAAAAACCCAATCTTCACCCTTCACCGTGGGCTCTGAGGCCTTTAGGAAACCTTCAGGAACAGGGGAACCTCAGGTTAACCACAATCCTGGACCTGAGACAGCACCCTGCCAGTAAAAACCTTATGGCCTTACTACCAAAAAGCACTGGATACCAGGGTCCAGCTCTCTAAAAGAGAAGCGTTCACAAACAAAACCTTGTTTCTTCGGACACGAGGCCCGGGTACCATCTATTTAGCCCATGAAAGGACATCAGAACGGATCCGGTCAGCATGGCTAGCCCCAGCAGGGAAGCTTCCAGTGTAGCTCAGCACAGCACATCTTTACTTGTGACCAACACCTTAGACACTGGCGAAAAAACTAAAGACTCCCAGTAGTGGGAAGGGTTATATAGGGAGTACACTTCTTGCCTTAGGGTATGCCAGTGTCCATCACCTATCAGGTGGCCTTAAACCACATAGTAAGTACTATGGCTCTGTGTCCCGATGTAAAAAAAGAAATTAAAGCACTCCAGCAGTATAATGCATACACCAAGAACTGCCTGTATTTCAAAAACGTTCGCAAGCATTCAATGCTGCTCCAATCTTCTATGCACATTTTAACAGGCACTATCAAAAGTTGGAATCTCCCACTTTTATATTGGCCAGTAGAAAAGCTTTGGAAATGAGAGAGGGGCAGTTTGGCCTTCAACACTACCAGAACTGTTGCTGACGTGGCATATGAAGGCATATACTTCCTAATTGTATACAGAAAAATTTACATTTTTGTGAAAAAAAACCCAAAGTGTTAAATTTTTTTCTTAGTATTATTCTACACGTTTCCTTTCTTTATAGTACATCATGGGACACAGAGCCTTAAGTAATTACTTAATGGATTATGGGCCACCTTCAGGTGTTGACACTGGTAAACCCAATCAAAAGGAAGATTACTCCCTATATAACCCCTCCTCCTTCCAGGAGCACATCAGTTTTTTTGGCCAGTGTCTAAGATGTTGGTCATGAGTGAAGAAGTGCTCTGAGGAGCTCCAGGAGGGATCCATGCTGAATTTAAATTCCATAAGTTCCACTGAGGCCTAAGATAGATAGTACCTGGGACCTCGTATCCGAAGCATGAGGTTTTGCCTGCAATGCCTCTCTTTGTAAGGTTGCACCCCAGGAACCCAGGGCTTAGGTCTTGTTACATTACCTCAAGCTTCCTGATGGGGTGCTTGTACATGGCCCAAGGCAGTTGGACCCCTGTTTTTACAGACCCAGTCCTTGAATCTTTGCTAAATGTTGCCCGCCGTGATGGGTGAAAGTGGGATTTTCTGTTAATTCAGCAAAACCCTGCGGTGAGGACAAGGTAAGGGAAGAAAACTTAGATATTAAAAACATCAATGCTTTTTCTTTCATTTAAGGAAAAAAATTTGTCATGCCTTAAAATCTCCACTAGATGGAGTCTATGCACATACTTTACCCAGTTGTCTCACTGCTCACTGTTTGCTCAGTTCCGTGTCTGGATGCACAGTGTGTAGAAGGAGATTTTGATGGGAGCAGAGGGTTAGGGGGACAGCTGCACCCGCCTTACATTACACACCCCCCCCCCCCCCCCCCCCCGCGGGGACACGGAATCCACGAGGATGCACAGCAGGCTAATAACAGATGAATACAGCTGTGTCAGTCTCTCCTCTGCTAATGAGGAGGAAACAAGCTGCCTGCACACAGGGACACACGAGCTGTGGGACACGTATGGGTTGCCAAACTGGCATTCCTGATACAGGAAGGACACTTTTTCCAGCACTAGGCTGAACTTTATAGCAGCTTTAAAAGTCATGACTATTTTCAGCGATTTAATGCAATTTGTACAGAATCTCTGTTTTTGTACTTAAGACTATGCCTGCCAAAAAAGACACCACAAAAGCCAAAAGAGTAAAAGGTTTCACCCCCAGGCATTGGGATTTCCAGCTGTATTTCCATGCTGTCATCCTTGCCTGAATTACCAATTATGGCAACTTAGGGTGAGCCATTTGATCAAATTAGCGGATTTAATCGCATCCTCCATTTAAATGGATAGGAAGCATACTAGGTTGACCCTCCCCGCTTAAGCTTTGCAAGGGGAACAGTGGGCACATGATGAGATTTTACCCTCAATAGATCAGGAAGAGAAACAAACCGATGATTCTTCTGCAGAGGAAACAATGGTAGATGAACCTTTTTCAGCTTTTCAATCTGAAAAATTGCTGATACAATCTCTTACAAAAATGGTTCGCTCCACTTCCATTCTGCCTCTAGCAGAGTCTCATGAAGACTTGGCTTCTTCCTTAAGTTCCTTAAAACCTTCCGATCCTTTGCATGAGTTTCCTGCACATGCATTATTGAACAGCTTATTTTTACAGAATGGGATAAACCGAAAAAAAACATTTTCTCCCTCCTAAGAGGTTTTCAATTCTCTATCCTCTGGAGGAGAAATTCTACAAAAGATGAAAAGTACCAGCAATTGACACTGCGATTTCCAATGTGAATAATAACTTAAAGCGGTTCTTCACCCTAAAGGGGAAGTTCCGCTAGTATTATCCCTCCCCCCCCTCCGGTGCCACAATCGGCACCTTTCGGGGGGAGGGGGGTGCAGTTACTTGGATGTATCTGCACCCACTTCCGGCCAGACCGCCACATGGCTCCGCCCACCCCAGCATGGCTCCGCCCCCCCCCCCCGTTGTGTTCTGGGAAACACACAGTTCCCAGAGACACAGCGGGGGACCATAAGAGAAGCGCAGCGCAACTCGCGCATGCGCAGTAGGGAACCGGGCAGTGAAGCCCTCATGCTTCACTTCCCGATTCCCTGACAGAGGATGGTGGCGGTGGCTGCAGCGAGACGAGCGATCACTCGTTATCTGCCGCCGACATCGCTGGAACCTGGGACAGGTAAGTGTGATATTATTAAAAGTCAGCAGCTGCAATATTAGTAGCTGCTGGCTTTTAATATTTTTTTTTTTAGGTGCAGCTCCTCTTTAACTTGTCCTGTAGACAATGTACAGATGCTTAAAGATAGAACAGATTAGAAGTAGGAATCCCTTATAAAATCATCTTTTTCCATAGCAGGTGCTGTCACTCAGCCCACGTCTGCCAATCCCTAAAGGTCCAATTTAAACAGGCCCTTAGAGAGCTTCCTATACAACAAGCTCGGGATTTGGCTGAACTGCCTAAGGCATTATGTTTTGCCATAGATGCCATTAAAGACTCTATTCACCAGGCATCCCACCTTACGCTTATGCTTGTACATATGTGCAGAATCCTGTGGTTGAAAAATTGGTCAGCTGAAACACTATGTAACTCTTAACTGGGTTCACCTTTATTGTTTGGAGAAGACTTGGATAAATATATCAAGACAATTTCTGCTGGGAAAAGTACTTTTAAACGCCTTTCATTTAAAAGGGCTCTTTTCCCTGCGCCAGTGGCTTCCGCCTCTAGGCAGTGCTGACGGCCTCCGCACTCTAGAGGAAAACCTCAGGGTCAGACCCAGGCTCAAAAGAAGCCCTGGGGTAGGAAATCTGCAAAACAGAATCCTAAAGCCTCATCATGAAGAGGCAACCCCCCTCCCCAAGGTGGGGGGAAGACTTCTGCAATTTTAAAAAGTCTGGAAAAAGGAAATTCAGGACAGATGGGTCATCTCCACGATAACGCCGGGGTACAAGCTGGAATTTCGGGACTTTCCACCGTCTTGTTTCCTGAGAACAAGCGTTCCAAAAGATCCAGAGAAAAAACAAACAAACAATCTCTGTTTCAGACACTAGACTGATTAATATCTCAAGGGGTGATCATACAGATAACCACAAAAGAGCAAGGTCTGGGGTTTTATTCAAATCTTTTCATGGTACCAAAACCAAATGGAGATGTCAGACCCATTCTAGAGCTAAGAAAGCAAAATCAATTCCTGAAGATCCACTCCTTTCGCATGGAGACAATCAGGTCGGTAGTTTCTATCCTTCTGGGAAGAGAACTTCTGGCGTCAATCGACATCAGGGATGCATATCTACATGTCCCTATATTTCCTGCTCATCAAAAGTTTCTGTGGTTCGAGTTAGAATAGCAGCATTTCCAATTTGTAGCTCTACCCTCCGAGCTAGCCACAGCACCTTGGGTGTTCAAAGTACTGGCCCCACCTCTAGCCAGGTTAAGGGCACAGGTCATAACAGTTGTAGCATACCTAGACGATCTATTACTTCTAGATCAATCTGTGACTAGTTTGGAGCAAAGTGTACGCACTACAACCAACTATCTGAAAATTCTCAGCCTAGAGAAATCTTCCTTAATACTGCTAAAAAGGCGGGAGTACTTGGGTCTGATCTGCATGAGGTTGCTAGGAACCATAGTGGCTTCATTCGAAGCAGTTCCCTATGTCCAGTTCCATTCAAGACTGTTGCAGAACAGTATCCTGTTTGGAACAAAACAGTTCAAGCTTTAGACTTACTAATGCGGCTGTCCCCAAGAGTGGCCCAAAGCCTTACTTGGTGGTCATTAACCCAGAATCTGCTGAAAAGGAAAATCCTTCAGACCAGTCATCTGGAAAGTGGTGAAGACGGATGCCAGTACTAGAAAAGACAACTGTCCAAGGACAGTGGTCAAGAACCGAAAGAATCTTGCCCATCAATATCCTAGAGATTCGGGCAGTAAGTCTGGCTCTAAAGGCCTGGACTTTCAGGTTACAGGATTGTCCTGTCAGGATTCAATCTGAAAATGCCACAGCTGTGGCTTATATCAGTCACCAAGGGGGCAACAAAAGTCTCAGCACAGAGAGAGGTGAACCATATTCTAACTGGGCAGAAAGGAATGTTCCATGCCTTTCTGCAATCTTCAGTCCAGGAGTAGAGAATTAGCGGGCGGACTATTTAAGTTGCCAGCAGTTATTCCCAGGGGGAATGATCTCGTCACCCTGACATATTTTGGGCTGTTTGTCAAAGATGGGGGACTCCGGACATCGATTGCCTAGCATCCAAGTTCAACATTAAGTTGGTCAACTTTGTGGCCAGAACAAGGGATCCACTCTCATGCGAAACTGATGCGTTAGTTAGTGACCCCATGGGATCAGTTCTCACTGATCTATGCATTCCCCTCTATTCAATTGCTACCTCTACTTCTTTGCAGGATCAAGCTGGAAAGAAAGCCGATAATTCTGGTGGCACCAGCATGGCCCGGATGGTCACGGTATGCAGAAATCGTAAAGATGGCAGTGGAGGGCCCATGGTGCGTCTCACTACAACCAGATCTGCTCTCTCCGGGACCCGATATTCCATGCTTCCTTATGGTCTCTAAATTTAACGGCTTGGCTATTGAAACCCACATTCTAAAGAAACGTGGGCTTTCCGGGTCAGTTATCTCTACCCTGATTAATGCTAGGAAGCCAGCTGCAGAACTATATAATACAGAGTCTAGAAGGCTTATGTTTCCTGGTGTGAATCCAAGGGTTGGCACCCTCAGAGATATATCATAGGCAGAATTCTTGCCTTTCTACAATTAGGGATAGAAATGAAATGGGCCTTAAGTACATTGTCTTGATGTGGTGAGAGCAGTGAAAATCAATTTAAAGAAAACTGCTCAGGTTCATAAGAATGATGTCTTATTTATTTTTCCGGAGGGTCCTAAGAAAGAACAGTCAGCATCCAATTCCACTGTCGCTAAGTGGATTCGGAAGTGATAATTCAAACTTATTATTTAAGGGGTATGATTCCCCCGTTTCAAGTTAAGGTGCATTCTACCAGGTCGGCAGTGCGTCATCAGGCCTCCATGGCTCAGATCTGTAAGCCCGCAACTTGGTCTTCAGTGCATACATTCACAAAGTTTTATCATCAGGTGGATGTAAAGAGGTATGAGGATATTGTCTTCAGGCTCAGTGTGCTGCAAGCAGCAATATAGATCATCAAGTCTGGGTGTACCCTGGGGGGAGGAGCCTGTAATGGTGTGTGTCTGTATCTAACGTCCAGGAGCTCCATGGCCCCCACCGCATGGACAACGCCGCCGATAGCGGCTCCCCGATGATCTCCTCCTTCTGACCCATCCCCCTGGCTGCCTCTCTCTGCAAGGATCTTCCCTACCTCCTCCTTCGTGCCTTCCCCTCGGACCGGGACGCACGACAACGGGCTGAGCGGCACCCTCGTTGGTGACTGCGACCCCCCAGTGCGGCTTTGGTGACCCCCTCGTAGGAGCGCTCGTTCACCGGCGCCGGTCTATTTGCTCTGCGGGCAGCGCAAGGCTCCGCTCGGAAATGTTCGGTAAGCCTCGGATAGGTATGCTTAGAGCTCCGGACGCCATCTACTGGACAAAGTAAGATACTGCCCATAGTATACATAAGAATGTATTGTGCTTAGGAAAAAAAAAAAAAAGGGTTTGTGTTTGCTGAATCTTGGATAGATCCCAATAATGAAGATAAAGTCTTACTCTAAAAAATTACGGGGTAAGTGGATATACTAATATAAAATATTGAAAGT
Organism: Lithobates pipiens; assembly: GCF_037356315.1. Taxonomy (NCBI): domain Eukaryota; kingdom Metazoa; phylum Chordata; class Amphibia; order Anura; family Ranidae; genus Lithobates; species Lithobates pipiens. The sequence continues at coordinate 128,414,306 of NW_027507787.1, read as the reverse complement.
ACACCGTATTGTATTTTCTGTCAAATATTGGGACTAAGTGGTAAAGCAGCAAGATCAACATTTGCAAATAACAAGGAATATACTTTTTCTGTGGCGTAAAAGTTTTGGCAAGTAAATGTATTGGCAAGTAATTAAAGCGGTAAAGTAAAAGTAAGCGAGTTACCTCAATAAAAGGAAAGTTGGTATACTATGTGATCCTACTTCATTAAAAATGAAATAGAAACTATTGAGTGGAAAAACGAATATGAAGAGGTTGGAATGAGGGTTTATTTGGGCCATACCGAAGGTAACGCAAAAACACAGTGATAATAAGAAATTTTAAAACTATAACGCAGTAGATAAGGAAGATAAGGAAGATCGCTGACACCCGTGGACATTAAATAAAATACAAAAAAAAAAAAAAGGGGCAAGAACGGGGAAGAGGCACATCTAATAATAGCAATAGAGGCGATTAATTAAAGCTGTGCTAGATGAAGGGAAAAACAGCAAAAGCAGGGGTAACCCCGAAATCCCCACGTCGGAGCTTAGTCGCCAGCCCAGGTGCTATGAACAAATATGTTACACAGACGGCAATCACAGAGAAACAACAGGCAGAAAAACCTCAATCCCAACACATAAAAATCCAACAGACAGAAAGTACCGAAAAAAGGGAAAGAGAAAAGAGCAGAAAAGAGAAAAGAAAACTTCAAACACAAAATTCACATGACATGGATGTATTACTTGACGTTCCACCAGAGGAAGGAACAGGCTCAATAACTGAACCAGATCAAAGTATTGAATTTTCAACATCCCAACAGACACAACTAGAAAATCCTCAAGTATTGCCCACTAAAAATGAGATAATCTCTATGTTTGCAGCTCTGGAAAATACCATGAAAGTAGAAATGGAAAGATTACATCAGAACCTAGGACATATACTTGAAAGGATGGTAAAGGTGGAAGAAAAAGTGGAAAAAGACACGAACATAATAAAGAATTTGGAAGCAGAAATACAAAGTTTAAAAATGACACAACAAGAACAAGCATATCAGATCGAAAATCAAGAAAATAGACACAGAAGAAAAAATCTAAGAATACGAGGGGTCCCAGACGCACAACAACGAGAAGATTTAACGGTTATAATTAAGAAGATTTGCATTCCTTTAATAAACAAAGAAAGGAGTAATGAGATAAAAATAGAAACGGTTCATAGAGTAAGGAAACCTAAAGGTCTCCCACAAGAAACGCCACGAGACATTATAGTGCGATTCCAAAACGAAGAAGATAAATATCAAATATGGAAGAATATTAGATCAAAAGCACCATTAACATATGAAGGAAATGTTATTCAGATATTTCAAGACATCTCCCTGGAAACTTTGAAGAGGAGAAGAGCCCTTAAACCGTTACTGACAATCCTGGTTGAGAATGAAGTGCAATATAATTGGGGCTTTCCTGCAAGTTTAATAGGGAGAAAGGATAGCCGCACAGCAAGATTAAGATTTTTAGAAGAAACCGCAGAATTTTGTGGAAAATTGGGGATCCCAGTTCCGGGGGGAGGGGACGAGGTGAGGGGAGGGAGCAGAGATGAAAATTAGTCCCTCCTCTTCTCACGAGGAGATGGGGGGTGACGTGAAGGATAAAGTTACAAACTAGTGAGGGGGGGAGTTATACTCCCAGTAGGGTGGGACGTTTTTCTTTCTGGGTGAGGAGGGGGGGGGGGGTGCGGTGGGGGTAGGGGAGCCCCTTGTACGTGGATTAACCACCCCGCCAATGAAAGACGGGATGGGCGATCGCACCTTTGAGCAGAATTCCACCCTAGGGCCAAGGGATAACTGGAACGAGGAAGTTCCAGATAAAAGGTCCCGGACCAGTTGGTCAAATATACATCTAATGGGGGGATGGGGTGGGGGACGGGATGGGAGGGTAAAGGGGAAATGGGAGGTGGGTGGAGGGAGGGGGGGGGAAGGTTAAATCTGTTGACAAGAAACCATTGCTCCTACTAAAAAAGGTTAGAAAAAATTTTAAACACGTATAATGCCGGAAATTAAAATAGTAACATACAATGTCAGAGGAATGAATTCTCCAAAAAAAAGGTATAAAATACTAAGGGAGCTGGAGGGCTATTCAGCAGACATTGTGTTTTTACAAGAAACACATTTGGCTCTTGATCTAAGTCTCAGATTAAACACACAGAATTATCCAATGTGGTATTATGCAGACACCCCAATCAGGGGCTCTAGGGGAGTGGCAATTGGGATCTCTAAAAATGTCAAATGGAAAGTAGAAGAAATAAAAACGGATCCACAGGGGAGGTACTTATTCGTAAAAGGATTAATAGAAAGAGACAGATACACACTAGTAAATATATACTGTCCCAATAAAGGCCCAAAGAAATATCTAAACAAAATGCTGAATATTTTAGAAACATGCAAACAAGGCCATATAATTTTTGGAGGGGACCTAAACTTCGCCATGGACCCATATATAGATAGCACTTCACTGGGTATGGTACACGAAATCAAACAACATAGAACCTTGAAAAAGAAGATGTTGCAGCACCAATTAATGGACACTTGGCGAATATTTAATTTAAGGAAAAAGGATTACACATATTATTCCACAGTACACGATATGTATGTTAGGTTGGACTATATATTTGTAGACCACGAACTACTAGAAAATATATTAGAAGTTAAAATAGGACCTATAACCCTCTCGGATCATGCACCTGTAATAATAAAATTAAAAGATCTAGGAAGAGAACATAGTACACGGTTATGGAGACTAAACGAGTCCCTTCTGGAAGACGTGGAAACTGAAAACATTATTAAATATGAAATTGAACAATACTTTCTAGCCAATGACTCAGAGGAGATCCCAAGGGCTACACTCTGGGAGGCCCATAAAGCCCTAATCAGGGGGAAATTAATATCTATAGGATCCTGGGTAAAAAAAGAGAGTGAAAAGAAGCTAAACGAGTTAAAAAAAGAACTTCACTTATTAGAACAGAAACACAAGGGTCAACTTGATAAAAACATTTATAAAGAAATAATACATAAACGTACGCAACTAAACAATAGATTGGAGCAAGAAGCAAGAAAAATCTATAAGCACGTAGCTAAAGAAAGATACATGTGGGGTAATAAACCTGGGAAACAATTGGCCAGAATAGTAAAGGACAAAAAATCTATGAATTATATAGAAAAAATCAAAAACGCAAATGGTGAAATAAAATATAGAACATCAGAAATCGCTAACGCGTTTAAAACATATTATAGCGCCCTATACTCAATCAGGAACAAGGAGACTGAAAGTCAGAAGGAGACCAGGAAAATTAAAATACAAGAATACCTGAGGGAAGCAGATCTACCAAAGATAACCCCTGAAGTGTCTAATAGCCTAGAAGCCCCAATCACGCCAGAGGAAATTGAGTTTGCAATAAAGGACACGCCCAACGGGAAAAGCCCAGGACCAGATGGTTTTACCATCAGGTATTATAAAAAATTCAAACAGCTGTTGGTCCCACAGTTATGTAAACTCTGGAACAAATGGGCAGAGGAGGAGCTTCCGAGGAAAGAATCACTCCTAGCTAATATCACATTAATTCCAAAACCAGGTAAAGATCCTTCGAGTTGCTCTAATTACCGTCCAATTGCACTCTTGAATACAGATATTAAACTGTATGCAAAAGTGTTGGCAACGAGGATAAAAAATCTACTCCCAGAATTGATCAATGAAGACCAAGCAGGATTTGTACCAGGGAGGGAGGGTCGTGATAACAGCTTGCGAACGCTGTTATTAATGGGGAAAGATAAGGAAATCTATCCTCCAATGATTTTGGTCTCGATCGACGCAGAAAAAGCTTTTGACCGAGTCGATTGGAGCTTTATAATGGAAACATTACAGTCAACGGGACTAGGCCCAAAAATGTTAAAATGGGTAAACAATCTATATACGTATCCATCAGCCAGAGTGGGGGTAAATGGGAGTATGTCGTCCGCGTTTGATATGCAGAATGGTACAAGACAGGGGTGTCCCCTTTCGCCATTGCTATATGTGTTAGCTCTGGAACCCTTACTAGCAAAAATTCGCAACAACGCAGATATCGAAGGAATAAGATTGGGGGGGAGGAACATAAAGTGGCGGCATACGCGGACGACATACTCCTATACTTGACCAACCCCCAAACATCTCTATCAGGTATGATGAAGGAGATCAGAGACTACGGGGCCCTATCCAATTTCAAAATAAACCCAATTAAAACCGTTATCCTGAATATCGGATTAGATTTATACGAAGAAGAAAAGATACGGCATAAATTCCCTTTTACATGGGAAAAAAAAGAAATAACATATTTAGGGATCAAAATAACAAAAACAATCCGGGGGCTATATCAAGCTAATTACATCCCGTTGATAAACGAAGTCAAAGCGCTATTAACGAACATGAACAAAGGAAAAATATCCTGGATGGGAAGGATTAATGTGCTGAAGATGGTGGTATTACCAAAAATTGTATACAAAATGCAAATGCTTCCGATAAACATCCCAATAGGTTTTTTAAATATATTAAGAACGTTATTTTCAAAATTTATTTGGCTAAACAAAAAACCCAGGATAAAATTTAATTTATTAACCAGGAAAAAAAATAGGGGAAGAATGGCACTACCAGACATTCACAGATATTACTTAGCAATCATTTACACGAGATTGGTAGAATGGACAAATCAAAACACGAAAAAAAAATGGGCAAAAATGGAGGAGATATTGACCGGGTCACAATTAAAAAAATATATATGGATTCCACCAAAATTTAGAGCAATTAGTAGTAGGACGCACGATATCACTTTAACGGCACTAAAAAAATGGGACACAACACAGCGTAAAAACAAATGGCAATATAATTCACCATTAATCCCCCTGGAGGGAACAAGTTTTTTTATACCAGGTCATGACACATCACTAGGGAATCGATTGAGGGATTTACAATTAAAAGACATCATAAGGGAGGGGAAGTTAATGTCAAAACAAGATTTAATGACGAACCATAATTGGCAAATATTGAAGGACTGGGAATACCTCCAGATTCAGCACTTCTTTAATTCCATCCCAAAACCGATAAGAAATGAAAAAAGGTTAACAGCAATGGAAAAATTATGTACAAAGAAAAGAGCAGTTAAACATTGTGTCTCACAGCTATACGACTGGTTATCGGAAATAGAAGGCCAAGGACAAATCCCATCCATAACTAAATGGGAGAGGGACTTGGGTTATGAAGTTGATGAGACCCAAATGATTAACTCAGTATATCACCCTGTATCTGATATTAGATCAATTGAAGTAAATTATAAATGCCTAATGAGATGGCACTTAACACCAGATAAATTACATAGTATGGAACCATCCAACTCCAAGTTATGCTGGAGAGAATGTGGGATACCGGGAACGATATTCCACTTCTGGTGGGAATGCCCAGTAATAAATCAATATTGGAGTAAAATTACAGTATATATAGAGAAAATAACAGGGCAAAAAATACCTTTAACCCCAGGGGTATGTCTGTTTTTAGGGGTAGATGTAAAAACGAGTAAGCTCCTTAAAAGAAGTATACAAAACTCATTAACACCCGTTTTACTCAATGCCGCAAAAGCTTTAATACCAAGAAATTGGTTACAGGTGAAACAACCCCTAATCAGGGACTGGATCCAAAGAATAGAATATATCAATAATATGGAATACCTAAGAAAAATGGAGGAAAATAACATGACAAAATACCGCAAAATGTGGGAAAAGTGGAGAATATTTAAAAAGACGAAGCATTATACTCAAGCATTATTGGAATAAAGAGTAGTGGGTATGGGGAAGGTCAACAGATGGGGAGAAGATGGAAGGGTGGGCGGGAAAAAACTAAATAAAACAAGGAGTCAAAGAGTTAAAGAGTTAAGGTAACAAGAATAAGAAGGCAATAACAACTAAGTAGAGGTAAATTTTATTGTTGGTTCTTCTTTTTTTTTCCTCTCGATTTCCCCCTTTTTTTTTTTTCTTCTCTATGTGGATGGTTCTTTCTTTTTTTAATATAAAATATTAAACTGAATTATGCTAATAAAGGAAAAATTTAATTATAAATAAAAAAAAAAAAGAAAAAGGGAGATCGAGAAAAGAAAGTGAAATTTTTGCCACAATGATGTTAAGAACACAGGATAAGATTCAGACAGTCAATCTGATTAGAATCCATAAAAAACAAACCTTACTGAGTGGTAAAAGAAAGAAAAAAAAAAAAAGTCTGGGTGTACCCTGTGGGTTGTTTTCTCCCACCCCTCATGTGGCATTGCTATGGGACATCACATATCCCATCCCATTATGTACGATAAAGAAGATAGGATTTTAATTAGAGCTTAACTGTAAAATCCTTTTCTTGGAGTACATCATGGGACACAGAGGTCCCGCCCTCTTTTGGGATACAAGTATATTGCTTTGCTACAAAAACTGATGTGCTGCTGGAAGGAGGAGGGGTTATATAGGGCAGGGCTCGACAAACCCCGGGCGCCAGGTCGCATTCACCACTAGAATTAGCGACCTGGTGCAGCATAGCTGGGGTATCTCCGTTTGACACCGCCTCCCACTCCCCCTCCGGTGTGATCGCGTTGGGCCATGCCGGTAATTGAGGCCGCGGCTTTGCGGCCTTCTGCAGTCCTATGGCTCCTGCTTGCATATGGCGCCCTCTTGTGGTGGCCGTTGATATGACAAGACAACCACCTATGCTAATGGTGCTTCCCCTGCTTGTTTTCCTTCCCATCTCCTTCCCTTTACTCAGAACCCCCAAACATTATATATATTTTTTTATTCTAACACCCTAGACAATAAAATGGCAGTCATTGCAATACTTTCTGTTACACCGTATTTGCACAGCGGTCTTACAAGTGCACTTTTTTGTAGAAAAAAAGAAATTTTTTAATTAAAAATTAAAACAGTAAAGTTAGCCCAATTTTTTTTTATATTGTGAAAGATAATGTTACGCCGAGTAAATTGATACCCAACACGTCACGCTTCAAAATTGTGCCCGCTTGTGGAATGGCAACAAACTTTAAAATCTCCATAGTCCACATTTAAAAAAATTCTACAGGTTGCATGTTTTGAGTTGCAGAGGTGGTCTAGGGCTAGAATTATTGCTCTCGCTCTACCAATCGCGGCGATACCTCACATGTGTGGTTTGAACACCGTTTTCATATGCAGGCACTACTCAAGTATGCATTTGCTTCTGTATGCGAGCTCGGTGGGACGGGGCGATTTGACGTCGCTTCCGCCCTGCAATGACTTGGAGATGGGGCCATCTTCCCCTCACTGTCAGGCCAGGGAGAGGTCCGGATCGTCTCCACCGTTACCGCCAGCCACGGTAAGCGGTGAAGGGCACCGGAGCGCGCGCGGGGGGGGGGTGTTTTGTCGCTTGTTAAAAAAATAAAAAAATCTGGCTCCTAATTTTTTTAGCTGGCTCCTAGATTCCAAGCAAATTTGTCAAGCCCTGATATAGGGCGTAAACTTCCTTTGATTGGGTTTACCAGTGTCAACACCAGAAGGTGGCCCATAACCCATTAAGTAATTACTCAAGGCTCCCATGATGTACCCCAAGAAAAGGATTTTACAGGTAAGCTGCAATAAAAATCAAATTTTCCTTTTGTTTACAATCTAAAATCATTAACATTACTAAGACTTCTGGGCAGCTTCACATTTCCCGTACAACCTATTTTTTGTTATACATGTTATGCTATAAAACTGTATGTACTTGCCAATAAAATATGAATTCTCCTTATTGCCTAACCTAAGTTTTCACATAGAGATGATAGGATGTTGTACAGCACATCAATAGAAATACCAAGGCCAATAATGAGCAAATGAATGTCTGGAATGTACCTGCATGCAGTTCGTAAACATCACGCACACAGACATAAGTTTTGAGAAGATTTTGAGTAATTCTGGGTTGGTAAGCATGCAGTCCTTCAGACAGTTATCAAGGAAGCTTGTGTGGTGGCTTAAGACATCATCTATATTAGAGGCCTGTTGGTTAGAAAAAAAATATATGTAAGCAAAATACCTTTAAAGTCGTTCTAAAGGCAGAAGGTTTTTTTTGTTTTTGTTTTTTTACCTGAATGCATTCTCTTATACTTACCTGGGCCCTGATACTTACCTGAGCCCAATCTTGATCTAGCAATGTACATGAGAGCAGAAGCTCTCTTTGCTCTTTCCCTCCTCATTGGCTCAGAGACAGCAGCGGGAGCCATTGGTCCCTGCTGCTGTCAATCACAGCCAGTGGGCGGGGTGTGGCTGGCTCGGGTGTTAGCATGCAGGAGTGTCCCCATAGCAAGCAGAGTGCCTGCAGAAGAGGAGGCTTGGGGCTGCAAAGAGTAGGTAAGTATGACATGTTTGTTTTAATGTTAAAAAAAAAAAAAATAGGAGCATTTATAAATCACTTTCAAAAAAGTCTTTACACCTTTGTGAAATGAATGTGCCCATTATTGTTTCAAAGCGCACTTATCCTTTAACATGGAGACAGAAAGTATGTATGTACATTGTGCATTTTTTATTTTATTTTTTTACATTTATTTATTACAGGTGCTTACTGTGTATTGCGATAATAAAAATGAAAAGGCGCTAAATCCATATACAATAAAGATAGCGTACACATAAAATATAGAAATTATAATGCGTAAAAATAAAACTTCAAACATCTCTCTCTCTCTCTATTATATTATATTATATTGCGGAGTCCCTCAAGGATCACCCTTGTCACCAGTCCTCTTCAACATTTACATCCGCCCACTTCTCCAAATTATCAGATGTTCAGACCTCTGCTTCCACTCATACGCTGATGACACGCAACTTTATTTCCGTATCACTGGACAAAGAGACCATCACCAACAACTAGAAAATTGCCTCAATTTAATAGAAGACTGGATGACCACCAACTCCCTCAAACTCAACGAATCAAAGACAGAGCTTCTTATCCTACACCCAAACCATAATTCCGTAACCAAAACCTCCTGGACACCACCCGCCATCTTTGGGCAGACCATCTCCCCAAAGACCAAGGCCAAGAGTCTCGGGGTCATTTTGGACTCACAAATGTCAATGGATGCTCAAATAGGAGCAGTAGTCAGTGGTTCTCACCATCTACCCCTTTTACGCAGACTCATCCCTTTTATCCCAATGAATGACAAAGCAGTTGTAGTTGGAACAGTCATTAATTCACGACTGGACTACGCAAACTCGCTTTACATAGGATTACCACAATATCAACTTGCACGATTACAACTTATCCAAAACACGGAGGCAAGGCTGATAACCGGAAAAAAAGCCTGGGAATCCATCTCTCCTTTGCTGAGGAACCTACATTGGCTAACCATAAAGAATCGGATCACATTCAAGACCCTCTGCCTCACCCACGTATGCGTTCAAAGAGACGCTCCTCAATACCTAATTGAGAAAATAAATCATTACACACCAAACCGCAGTCTTCAATCAGCCAACAAAAACCTCCTCCTCGTGCCCAAATCCCGGTACAAATCAAAGGGGGATCGGAGATTTGCTGTCCAAGGACCTTGGCTATTGAACACTCTACCAACCAACATCTGCCTGGAAGAAAACCACCTGACCTTTAGGAAAAAACTCAAGACCTTCCTCTTCTAGATGATGGACAACCAAGCTCTTCACAGCGCCTTGAAGCGATTCAGTTCGCGTTGTGCGCTATACAAATATTTCATTCATTCAAAAACTGTGAGCTGTACCTGTGTGCACATCCGTGTGATAAGACAAGTCTGTCTGGTCTTATGTTTTTTTTGCTGTTTTGCTGAATCAAAGCCACTTTTATTTTAGTGGACTGCCTCTGAGCCAGCTCTTCACTCCTCTGATTGCCTACAATATTATATTATATATATGGGCTCTCTATCTCTCTCGCTCTCTTTTTTCTAGCACCACCATTCATATTTTATATACTTTAATGTATTGGACTATTACTTTATCACAAAGATTTTTTGACTCATAAGTAATTTTTTTTTACGTGCTTGAAGTTTTACTATTATAATTTTATTTTTATACGTTGGCAATATTTATTGTATATGTATTTAGCGCCTTTTGTTATTTTTATTATCGTTGTATGTGGGGGCACTAGTAGGAAGGTCACTGCCTTTAAAGAATTTACAATCTAAGGTCCACGTTCATGCATACACATACTAAAGCCAATTTAGACAGAAGTCAATTAACCTACCAGCTTGTCTTTGGAGTGTGGGAGAAAGCCGGAGTACCCGGAGGAAACACATGCAAACACAGGAATAACATGTCTTTAAAAGATCCATGAAAAGATGCATCCTGTTCACTGATACATTAAATAAATGGAAGATGATATCCTAAACCAGTGTTTCTCAACCGGGGTTCCCGCGGGAACGAGAGGTCCCCAGGGGTTCCGAGTTTTACCTGTCAATCGCAAGCCGCTGACTGGTAGATTGGATTGCCACTGCTTACACTCCCCTATCACGTCTGTATTCAGAGCAGTGCTGGTAAACAATGGATGTCTCTGCTCTTCCCGGCGTGGGTTTCCTTCCACAATCCAAAGACATGCAGATAGATTAATTGGCTTCTGTCCAAAATTGGCCCTAGCATATGAATGGGGACCTTGGATTGTGGGCTCCTTGAGGGCAGGGAACGACATGAGTGTGCAATATACAGGGATAGGGACAATTGTAGACACTCACTCGGGTTGAACTAGATGGACTGGTGTCTTTATTCAATCTAACTAACTATGAAACTATGAAACATTAAACAGGTACATTTTAAAGTGGAAGCAAACCCATTACATTAACAGTTTCAAAAAACTGTTACATTCCCGGCATGCCAGGAATGTAACTGTCACATTGGTTGTGCTCTCAACCAAACTGTTAAACCATCCAATGGCTGGTATCATAACCGATCACATGTGCAACAACATGGCAGTTGAATATTAAACAGAGGTCAAGGTGGCAGCTTCCTTGGCTGAAAATTATAGGAGGATTTACTTCCACTTTAATATTTATTCTATTATTTAATTCTATTTTTAAAAATAATTATTATATGTACAGTTCACGGATCACACCGATATTCTGTAAACTGTCGATATGAAAATTATTCAGGGGTTCCCCAAGATTTTAGACTTTTTGCCAGGAGTTCCTTGAAGGTAAAAAGGTTGAGAAACACTGTCCTAAACATACCCGGCTTTCTAATTCTTGTAGTATTGTATCTTGTATTTGATGTTAACGGAGCAAAATAAGGGAAGTCTCTTAGAATGCTACATTCTATATGTAATTGAGCAATTTAACAATAAATCATTACTCCACCTAGTGGTCAGTTTAGAGTTCCAACCAGAGTTGAAACTGGCTATAGGACAGCACTTTGCACCCTCGCTTACTTACACAAACTTTAAAAGGGTAACTCCACTTTCATGGGGGAAAAAAATATAGTACATATAATTGCGACACTAATATTGCAATTGAAGGCTATTAAAAATGACCTTTCCGTTTCAATCTGCAGCTCTGTCATTTTCTCAGAATTTATTGAAATATGGCTACCTGGAGTTGTTCTGTACACAGAGTGTACTGACCACTCCCCAGAAACATAATTTCCTGCTTGTGTGATTGGCTCACCAATTTTCCCAGAAATCTGCACTAAGATACAAGTCAGATTTCAGGCATCCCCTGCAACAAAAATGTCCTTTTTGGAGAGATACTTTCACTAGGAACCTGTCTAAAGGGATGCAGGCCCAGCGGATTTCCTCATTAGTGCCCTGCAGCTGCCACACCCAACAGTTAATTATGAAACCCCTCCCATCAGACTCACTCAGAACAGAGGCACAGACACACACAAATTTCTTCAGAATAACAAAAAGGTAGAAATCTGCAACAAAGTTTGTTATACTCCTTGCAATGTACATAGATCACCCAGAGGGGAAATGTTTTCTTCTCAACAAAAGTGGAGTTTCACTTTAAGCACTTGCTTTATAGAATTTCTAGTGTGTTTTCAGCAAGTTGCAAGCAGTGCTAATTCAGCGATTAACAAATTGGATTTTTTTTTTTTATAGATTTTAGAAGCAAACATAATAAGAATTAAAAAAAAAATCTTTACAGTTTTATAAGTGATCATATTTGCAAATTTTAGTCTGCCATTTATCACGGCAACAGGATTATGTATTTGGGACAAGGCATGGGAAAGTTTTATTTATAAATTAGTTTAACCGGTTCCCGACCGGGGCACGCCGATATAAGTCCCTTTAAATTTGCCGCCGTGCTATCACGTGCGCGTTGCCGGTGGCCAGAACCTCCCTGACTTGATCACCGCGGAGATACCCGCGATCGTCTCACTGGGAGGAAGAACGGGGAGGTGCTAATGTAAACAAGCATCTCCCGCTCTGCCTAATGACAGTGTCACTGATCACAGCTCCCTGTGACCGGGAGCAGAGATCAGTGATGTGTCACACATAGCCACGCCCCCCCCCACAGTTAGAAACATGCCCCAGGACACACTTAACCCTTACTCTGGCCCCTAGTGGTTAACCCCTTCACTGTCAGTGTCATTTACACAGGAATCAGTGCATTTGTATAGCACTGATTGCTGTATAAATGACAATGGTCCCAAAAATGTATCAAAAATGTCCGATGCGCCCACCATGTCGCAGTCACGATAAAAATTACTGATCGACGTCATTACTAATAAAAAAAAATTATTAATAAAAATGCCATAAAACTATCCCCTATTTTGTAAACGCTATAACTTTTGCGTAAACCAATCGATAAACGCTTATTGCATTTTTTTTACTAAAAATATGCAGAAGAATACGTATCGGCCTAAACTGAGGAAAAAATTTATATATATATATATATATATATATATATATATATATATATATATTTTTTTTTTTTTTGGGGGGGGGGGATATTTATTACAGGAAAATGTAAAAAATAATGCGTTTTTTTTTTCAGAACTGTCGCTCTTTTTTTGTTTATAGCGCAACAAATAAAAACCACAGGGGTGATCAAATACCACCAAAAGACAGATCTATTTGTGGGGAAAAAAGGACGTCAGTTTTGTTTGGGAGCCACGTCGCAGGACTGCGCAATTGTCAGTTTAAGTGATGCAGTGCCGAATCGCAAAAAGTGCTCTGGTCAGGAAGGGGGTAAAATCTTCCGGGGCTGAAACGGTTAAAATCATTGTATTAACAAAAACAATGAAATTAAATCAAAAAAAAAAAAAAAAAAAAATTTATTTTAGAAGAGCTGTATAAAAAGTGCAAAGCACATGAGGTTTTTTAACTTGCACTGCACCATGCTGCAATGTGCTCTTCTGAGGAAGAGAGCATGTCTCCCGAAATGCGTTAGTTTTCTACTACAGTGACTTGACATCTCCGATGCTGGAATTGGGGATAACATAATGTAAGTACAAAAAATATATATATATATATATTATATATATATATATATATATATATATATATATATATATATATATATATATATATATATATATATATACACACACATACACATATACATACATACATACATACACACACACACACACACACACACACACACACACACACACACACACAAATATGTATGCATACTGCATATGTATGCAGTATTTAAATTGCAGCTTAAAGAGACTCAAATTCCAGACAAAGCTCAGCCACGTCTAGGTAGTTTCTAAGCATGCTGCTAGCCCCTACACCTTACACATTACTACCGTTTGCTCATCTCTATAATGCGCTCCATGACTGGCCAGTAGGAATGTACAGTAGGCAGGAAGAATTGGGTAAGCTGCAGCACTCTGAGAAAATGCTGAAGCTTTGCCTGTCAGCCTGGCGTTTAGCTATAAAATGACAGTATTGGAGACTGCTGCAGACATGTGAAGACAACTCCAACAACTATGATAGACAGACTGGGATCTTGGTTGTCAAAAACTGACACTAGGTCTTGACAGCTACAAGCCTAGGTGTGTGTATAGCTGGGAATGACTTTAGGACATAAGGTAGGTCCTAAGTCCTTAACGAGTTAAATATATAATCAATACTCCCAAACGAATGGGTGCTTTAAGGGCTTCAGAAAATGTTTAATGTATGCCTCTTTAGACTTGGTTCACACAGATGCGATTTCAGTTGCAAACTTAGGTTTCACTGAATTGCATGACAATGAAAATAACATTGCTTCCAATAGTGCCTGTTCACATCAATCAGGCACAGCTATAATACGATTTGGCCTCATATGCAAACCACATCCAAAACGAAACCAAAGTCGCATCAAAGTCGTACTACATATTTGCACCGCAAATCGTGTCAAAATTGCATTGTAGTGTAATCCGAGCCTTACTGTTACTTACTGATTTGAGGTTTTTCTCAAGAATATGCCAAGTTGGCTCCATCACTTCAAACATCATGTAATACTGGATATTCTGTACAAAATTTAACATCCTCTGGCGGAGTGTAAATGCCCCTGCAAACCTGGTAATAAAAAATATTAAAAAGGAAACCTTCGTTTTTAAAATACTAAGAAAGGACTTGCCATTAAGTGATCTTTTCTTTGTCTGCATTTGTTAATAAAAGGAAAAGTGAGACAGAGAATGTGACGTGCATTTAATGGACTGTTTATATAATCATATGAGGGGTCACAAGAGAGCGACACTGAGAAAAGACAGATTAAAGCAAAACCTGTTCTTTTTTATGTTGTAAATGATCTTGCCAATAAAGCCAGCCAGTTAAAAGCAGATTTATACATAGTGGACATGAATCTGATTCATTGGATGATGAGGATTGATAACCTCTCTTTCAGTAATATTGTTCCCTCTCTTTATGAATATGCCAGTTGGTTTGTATAGCAGTATGATACAGGAGTGGTTAAGACAGCTGTATACAAAATAGTACACCATTCATTTCTGCTAAATACGTTATTTTATATTCGGGTGCTTAAATTTGCACATGTGATGATTTTAGGGTACAGTGTCTTCTTTTTTTGAACTGTTACCCAACAGCACACACCAACTGTCTGACAGCAGAACTGTGAAAGAAAATTTGCTAGCAGGTAGCTTTTTGGTAGAAGAGTATTTGGACTCAATTCACATTATCAATAACTTTGCCATTAGTCAAGATAAAGTAAAACATAATTTTTCAGGTCATACACTGTTTTTCTTTTGTTGATATTGTCCGGTTCTAATTTTTATTCAATACGCAAAAAGAAGACAAAAGAAAAAAACAAAACAAAAAAAATGTACACGTAAATTAAACTGAAAGTTTAAATGGTTGAAGAATACTCATACCAGGATTAAATCTTTAGCATTACATGTAACACACAGTACACAGAATACGTTTTTTCTTTCTTTATCACAATCAAAGTTTATTGAAAGTATACAAGTGACGAATAAGAATCATCAATTTATGCGTATAGAACAGAATAAGTTATAATTACTACTTTCAGATCTCCAACCTCAACTTACTATGTATGTATTTGAGAGGGGTAGCATTCAGTTTTCACCTAAAACCAGTTCAGTGAACATTCAGCCATCTGGGAAATTATTTACTTCGCAAATATAATCTCTACTCCTTTAGTAAATAAACCTCATGGTATTTTTTTCTATGTACATTTCCAACATTATTTCTACTTTAACATTTTAATCTACAGTCATAGTCTTACCATTTAGCAGAATGTAGGGAAAACTGCTTAGCGGTCTTGTTGCTGATCCAAACATTGCACAACAGCCTCTCCACGTGTTTGCAGTAGAATAAATGGCGAAAAAGCATCTGGTAACGTGTCAGAGCCTTTCTGAAGATGAAAGAAATAAAAAATAAAAAAAGATACAAAACAGAAAAACTTTACAAGCATTTATTTTGTTTTCATCATAGAAAAATGCAAGCGGGATATATAGAATATAGAATATCGGTTGGTGTAGTAAAGTTGTATCTTACCTGTTTATTATTAATGAAAGAGGCCACTTGACAATGTAATCAAAGGAAAAGGCCTCCAGCCCACTAAGTGCCAGCTCAGTGGGATCTGCATTAATCAAGGCTTTCTCTTGCCGGGTTTCAATTGCAAGGACACGAAGAAGCTGGGTGATGAGATCATGGGGCATCAGCTCAATCTAAAAACAGAAAAACACATGCCATTCTTCACTTCTATTACTATTAAGTAGGAATGATAAGTTATGTTACCAATACCCAAGAGCTTTTGAACAAGTATATTAAAAAGGTAAGACCCGTGGCTTTGTCACTGGGCACGCCCTGGATAGACACACTTAGTTGTGTATTATTGGTGAGGTGCTGACCTCTTCTCAAACAGAGGTAAATACTTAAGTTTGCTGTAGATGAATAGAAATTCAGCCAGTTCAGCAGGGACTGGATGAATTTGGATGCATCTATGGCAGGTAGATTGATCTCTCAATCAACTTTTGTACAACCAGCCTGTTTTTGCTTGATCAGTGCTGATTGGTGTATTCTGATGGTATGGAACTCTCCCCACTGTCAGAATACAATAGCTCCATTGGAGTGATTCACCCATCCACCTTGAATGTGTGGATGGGGGAATAGATTCATTTTTTCGTTCAATCAGAAGATGAATCATGTATGGCCTGCCTTAGCTTTGCAAAATTCTCCAAACTATGCGAGTCATGCATTGCCACATTGCTACACAATATCAGATAATTTGTATCACGGAACAATTTAATTCTGTGCATGTGTACCTATAGTCAACTTTAAAGTGTACTTGTTCTTTGCTCATTCAAGCAAAGCAACATGTTCACGTAAACAATACTCTGTACTTAACCACTTATATTCACTGCTCTATTGCTGCTTTCACTCACGGGAGCAAGAAGAGGCCAGCATGAGTGTGAGAAAAGTACAGTATGGGTTCCCTAAAGCCCAGTTCTAGTTAACATGTTTTTTGGATAGTGTGTGTAGGGGAGGGGTATTAGATCCTCTGTCAGGTTCCCTTCATTACTTGTGCTGGTGATGGTGGTCACACAAAAAACAAAAACATTTTTTTTTAATGGAGTGGAGCATTGTTATAGCAAAGTTTATAACCCGAATGTATTTTTTTTGCCTTCCTGTCAGATCCGTCCCCAGCACTTGTTTCTTATTGTGGTGAAAAAAAAGGAAGTGTAGCTATCTCTAATGAGGTCATCAAGAGCAAAAACTAACAGAACTTCCAATACTTTGCTACAAAAGAAAATTTGTGCAGGAGTTGGGCTTTAATATTTTAAAGTCATGTAGTGTGACAATAGCCCAAACTTCTGCCCGAACCCGATATGAAGCACTGAATTAGTTGTCTTTTGGTACCTTTAGGTCATCTTTGAAAGGGTCAGTGTTGGCAGTACTCATTCGTAAAGCCAACTCCAATAGAGCCTCCAGCCTAGTTGGTATTATGTCTTCCACAGTTTTCCTTAACTCCTCCTCGGTCAGGTCCATGAAGTGCACAAAGAAGTCTCCTTGGTCCATGAGGAAGTAATGTTTAATGGACCTGATAGGAAAAGAATGTAATGAATTAGAAGTATATTATAGGATGGTCAGCTTTTCTGACTGAACTTCAACAGAACTTTTAACTATATTGCAACATGACTTTATATAGCAATTAGTCCAAAAAACATCTTGTAACTATCTCCTCTTTGTATAGGTTAAACTTTATTTTCACCGTTTGAACATCATCATATTGAGATTAATTATAGTCCGAGTGCTAGTGATTCTTCATCCTTCTCGATTGCGTTTATTAAATGGAGGAATCTGGGTTTTTTTTCTTAAAGAAACTAACCCTGTATAGCCAGTATAGGTAGAAATTACTGGCAGAGGTAAAAACAGCTCAAAAGGTCCAGCATACCAATATAAAGTGCTAATAAAATACAAGATGTAAATCTAAAAACTGATTTGAGTCTGAATATTCTTCATATATTGTCCTACCGGAGATGTGCCACCAGCTCCTTCTCTTCCATTAAGAAGTCTAGCAGTACTTTGCTAGCATAGCTATATGCCTTTTCAATCTGCTCCACATAGGCACGTTCTTTCAGCGTGTAGACAATCTCCTTGGCATCTGGGCACGTGACATCATGGCCACACTCTCTCACCACATTTAGGTATTTTCCTGGATGATAAAATCCACAGAGAATATATCACAATCTAAGAGCTGATTCAGAAAGCAATTTGTTAAATGTGGGTTAGAAAGTGAAATCCAACAAATCACTGGTGGTAACAGGCAACACTTTCACAATAAAGCATCAAAAACATGCTTAGATTTAGCCACATTCCTGTATTCATTCTTCTTACCTGTACTAAGAATCTTGTCTGCCACCTTCTGCAGGAAAGACGGGATCTGTTGTTGTACAATAGTATAGCGCTGATCCCAGTACTTGTCATTATAATCCTCCTGGATTTTCTCTTTCTGCAGCTCATGCTCCTCTACCATAAACTCACTATGTCAAACACAAAGATTAGCAAAATATTGTGAATACAATAGGACTGATAGACAAAACCAGAAATGTCTCTAAACATTCATGAATAATAAAGCATTAGTAAAGTCCAAAAATAAAATAAAAAAATGGGGCCCCCAGGCTGTTTAAGTCGTAATGTGCTCGTATGAACTGCAACAAACTTACCTTAAAACAAAGCCCTCCAGTGGGGTGCTGTCGCTGTTTTCATCTTTACCCCGTTTTCCTTGCAGGTTCATGGGCTCCGACCGTTTTTATAACCAAGCCACAATGACCTCACGCCTTTGGTTGTGGCACAGCGCTCTCAATAAATGGCATGCTCTCCATTCAGCGTGCAGTGCGCATGAGCTAGTGACGTCACCAGCCTCTACAAACGTGAATATCTTCAAAAATGGTACACATTTAGGAGATATTCACCATACCTACAGGTAAGCTTTATTATAGGCTTACTTGTAGGTACAAGTCATAAAATTGACTTTACTACTGCTTTAAAACAGAAAAAAAAAAAGTAGAAAGGTCCTTTAGCCCTGCCAGATTATCTATAAGCAGAGCCCATCTCTTCAGTTGGGTGGAGGGAGATAGGTAACTAATACATTTTCATGTGTATCTCTTGCCTCTCATAGCTAAAACACACTTCCTATACAACATAACTAGTGTTTGGATAAGCAAAATTTGGATCACAATAGACATTGGGGAATTTTTATAAAGCAGTGAATCTGACACTGACCAAACATTCACTGCAGATAAAGCTTCCTGGTTCATGTGAATGTTTGGTAAAAGTCACATTCAGCACTTAATAAATATGCCCCACAGTGCTAATTTAGAATTGCTTATTAACAATCTCAACTTAGACCATATGAATCGTTTATACCTACTTCTGCTAAGCCCTACATGTTCTCACCCCAGTCTGCCATTGAACAGCTTCCTTAAACAAGTAACACTAATTCAGACACTTTACTAATCATGGAATAATAACATTCATCACACCACTTATAGCAGTCTGTTAAATCTTTCTTCTTTGGCAGCTTAATGATCATAGCACAATAAAATTGTAGGTGGTTGATAAAAGTCGTGCAATTACTTTGGGAATCACATATGCTAAAGGATAAAATATGACCATGATCACAGTCTCATACAAAATAAAAAAAATAAACACCTACACCTACACAATGCGGGTTGCAGGACACAGAGATTATCGGTTCACATCTGGACCTACTCATTATCTTACATGTACCTTATCCCTATGCTGGATTACTGTTTGAGTTATTATCTTTTCAGTTATGTTCATACTGATGTTGTTTCAAAAATGACAATAAAATTTTTTTGAAAGTAAAAAAATGAAAACATTTCTTACCTGTAAGGGTCATTGATGATTCCTCTATAAATCCACCTCTCCAAGATTTCAAAGTATGGAGTGCTGGCTGCCTTAGTCAAATACAGGCAAAGCTCCTGGGCCTGGGTATCACCTGTATAGCCAAAGGTTCTATCATGCAGCAAACTGAGTGTGGCACCACCTAGACACTCTCCTTTATCCAATGAAGTGGCTGACAGAAAAACAAACACATTCAAACAATAAAGGTGATATAAACTAAAAGGGAGCAAGTAAACAACTGGTGCACTTTTTATTCAGCAAAGGATATGCAGCAAGTTGAGCAGATGACCCCAGCATCTAAAACAGTGATTTCTATTTCTTAAAGAGGAGCTACAGTCCACTACCATAGTTTTCAATAAAAACATCCTTGGTATTGTTAAGCAGCACTCTAACCACTTAGGATATTCTTTTACATTTTAATTAATTCCTTACTTGTCAAATTTACAGCAAAGTCTGGTGGCAGTCATTTCAAACATAAACACCTGAAGCCACCGTTTGTTCCCTTTCTGGATTTTGTGCAGTTAGCTACCCAGCATGTACATCCAGGCCCTGTGCTTGCGCAGTACGCACACTGGTTGCTGATAAGTTGCCATAACAATGGCAGCTTTGGCAGAAGTTCCCGCCCTGTTATGGCAACTTAACAACAGGGAACTCCTCCTATAATCACATCATATCACAAGCTGAGGATGCCCAAAGACTCCTGAAATAGGTGACGATGATATTCTAGGAGTCTACAGGGCCAAGAATGTGACATCAATTGCCTAGGTGGCTGCAAGCAGAAGTGGCGGTAAAATTGAAAGAAAAAATAAAAGTGATTAATAAAAACAACATGCATACAATTAAGGACTGGTCAGAGGCATGTTTTCTATTGAAGTAAGGCTCATTTTGAGAAGCAGGGGGCGGTGGTTGAGAACCAACATGCAATCTTATATTACATTTGTCTCATTGTCAATGAGATTTTATTGCTGTACAATAAGACTACTGTACTTTTATTAAAAATGAAAAATATACTCTATATTCCAACTTTTTTTTTAATATAATTTTCACTTTGACACTTTTTATTATTATTTAACTAATTTAGCCACATTGGTTTATGATAAAATGTAAAGAGTTATTGGTCATTTATTTTCATTCAGATAGCACTCTAGGCTGACCATATGCATTCAAATCTATTGAAACATCCTGCACATGTCCATTTTCAATATGATCATTGAGGCTGACAAATTAAAACATGGCTTAGACATTTCTCTTCCTAAACATCTATTTGAGGAAAGGGCAGAAATCTGTAGCAGTTTTCAATATGGAAAACTGCCACATTCCCTCTGTTAATTAGGTGCACACCAGCGCTAGTTTCTATTTCACTCTGAAATAGAAACGAATGCAGGTGGCACAGATATACCCGAGACAGTTCTATCTGCTTAGTTAATGTGGTGCACGCAAGGCATGACATTTAGTTCACTTATGAAGCTTGGTTAATTTCCTGGTATGAAACTTTTATTGGCCTGTGGAAATAAAATACCCAAAGAATGATGCAAAAAAAGAAATAAATAAAAATCTGCATCAGATGCAGATTTGTTTCCAGCATGTCTTATTCCCAACAGGTGTGACTTTGTCATATGGAATGTGAGCTGTCAGCAGACAGTACTTCATATTCCTATTGCACACATTCTTGGATGAGCACTTGAGTTTGAGTGCTGTAGCAACAACCAGCTAAATACTGGTTCAAGTCACAGTGAAGATATTTGCCAGCACACCATGGAACGACATAGATAGCATCCAAACGGGTGATTTATTGTATGATCACAACACAAGGATAGTGCAACGTTTCGGAACAACGCAGGACCCCTTCGTCAGGCCTGACAAAGGGGTCCTGCGTGGCTCCGAAACGTTGCACTATCCTTGTGTGGTGATCATGCAATAAATAACCCGTTTGGACGCTATTTATGTCGTTCCATCCATGGTGTGCTGGCAAATATCTTCACTGTCAGCAGACAGGTCACATCCCTCTCTCTGCCTATGCAGTGATTACATTATACAAGCAGAGCCTGAGGATTGGTTAACCTCCCCCTCCTCCTCGTGCTCTGAACTGAGCAGGGGGTATGGACGGGCAGACAGATCAGATTATGCAGCTCCAGCTCTCCGTTCTCTGTGCCGCATTTGTCACAGCAGAACAGAGAACTTGAGCAATTTTGTTAATTAAGAGCAGGATCTACTCCATTTTTATGTATGCTTGCTCAACTCTTTGCCATTTCCCCCAAAATGTACAT
Organism: Lithobates pipiens; assembly: GCF_037356315.1. Taxonomy (NCBI): domain Eukaryota; kingdom Metazoa; phylum Chordata; class Amphibia; order Anura; family Ranidae; genus Lithobates; species Lithobates pipiens. The sequence continues at coordinate 128,392,209 of NW_027507787.1, read as the reverse complement.
AATGCCCATAAGCAAAGATAAAGTTAAAACAAGAAAGAGCTTTATTATGTCCAAATGGCATTTTCTGATGTGAACCCAACACATACTATAGGGTGCTTACAAAGGACAAGGCACGCTCTTATTTCTTTATGTAATGAGAGCTACAGAGGTTCTTACGGTTTTAAAAACTTACCAAGAGACGCCAATACTTCCATTGTCCTGAGAGTAGGTTGGATATAAAACCATAGTTTCTGCAAGGAGAGCAGGCCCTGGCGTTGCAAGTGCTCCAGCTGAGTAATAAGTATCATGTATTCCTTCACTAACGTCCGCATTGCAGCACTTAGAGCATGGTTAACCTGACCATATTCAAAAGAAGATTTTTCTTCAATGAATCTGTGGGAAGTAGCAGAGATGTGGACTGTAGTAGTGGTGCAATAGCTAACAGCACATGCAGAGTTGACAAAATAAAATTCTAAAATGTAGAATTCAGACATCAATAAATCCACCACAAGGCCTCATTCGCATGGATGATGGGGTCCATGCACCATAAATTAGCCATTTGTTTATGCGGCTGGAGCTGCCAGGTGCTGTGTACAGGCACCCTATGCAAATCTATGGGGAGGCAGAGGCTGTACAGACACAGTCGCTCGTCCTAATGTGACAGTCGCACGGGTGCCAGTGGGTGGCTCTGAACTCAGTGTGCGTACGACAGCTGCATCCCCATAGACTTATATGGTCGGCCTGCACACAGCACCTGACAGCTCCAGCCGCATAAACAAGTGGACAATTCACAGTGTATGAGCCTCAGTGCTCACATCAAAGAGGCCCAATAGTGATCAGAAGCCTTTCTGAACAATTCAATCTAATCATTTAATTATATGTCCATTATGACAAAGAAAACCTGAAAAATTAGTTGTCCTTTGTGTTGGCACATTAAATATTGATGATTCATTCACCACAGAATAATTTATTAGCTAATTTGAGTGAATAACGTTCATTAAAGAGGAGTTCCCCTTATGCCCCGTACACACGACCGGACTTTTCAACATCAAAAGTCTGACGGAATGATTCCGGCAGACTATTCGATCGTGTGTGGGCTGCAACTGACTTTTGATTCACAAAAGTCTGACAGAATTTAGAAATGGAACATGCTTCAAATTTTTCCGCCAGAACTCCGCCGATCCAGTTCCTATCGAAAAATCCGCTCGTCTGTATGCTAGTCCGACGGACAAACAGCGATGCTAGGGCAGCTTTTGGCTACTGGCTATGAACTTCCTTATTCTAGTCCAATCGTACGTCATCACGGTCAAATCCGTCGGAGTTTGGTGTGATTGTGTGTGGCCAAGTCCGCTCATTCGGAAAGTCCGTCAGAACTCTGTCAGAACTCCGTCGAAAGTCTGTCGGACATAAGTCTGGTCGTGTGTACGCGGCATTACAAATACTGCAGCTGCTGACTTTTAATAATCGGACACTTACCTGTCCCAGGGTCCGGCGATGTGGGGGAAGGAAGCCCCGCTCATTCCCCCCTCCGCTCGGCGGCGCCGGCATTCTAACTGTGGGCACAGTTAGACTTGGAAGCCACAGCCGGGCACCCACTGCGAATGCACGAGCGGCGCCGCATGCCGTGATTGGCCGCACAGTCATCTGGGACCTGTCACGTGTCCCAGATGACTGACAGGAGGGAGGGGGCAGAGCTGAGCCCTTCCTGCGCTGAGGAGAAGTGATGTCACCAGCCCAGACACTGAAGGAGGCAGACTATAAGGGACCCCCTAGCAACAGGCATTTAGAGGTGAGTTAAAAAAATAATTTTTTTTTCCAAATGTTTTTTTTTTGTTTTGTTTTTAGGAATTTTCATGATTTTTTTTTTCTGTGGAACACCACTTTAAGTGCAAGTTCCACTTATCCTCTTCCTCCACACTCCTATACCATTATTAAGAGGTTTTTTTTTTTTGGGAGTGGGTATATATTCCTGACAGGTACCCACCCCTATGTTTACCCCTCCTCTTTCCCTGTCCGCAACCCCCTGGGACACATCAAAGGGCCCAGAAGACTGCAGGACCAGTCAGAAATCGCAGCACGCCTCGTGCATACGCAGTGGGTAGCCGGCTGTGAAACAGCTGGCTTACCAGAGTCAAGATGGTGCCAGAGACCCAAAGACCGGTGCCCAGGTGATGACAGCACTGGATTCCTGGGCTGATGGGTGTCTGTTTATCAAAAGTCAGTAGCTACAGTATTTGTGGCTGCTGACAAATGCAAAAAAGATATTTTCTGTACAGCAACATAATGTTTAAACCTGAGCTCCAGGAAAACATTTAAATAGACAGAAAACATACATATGGCAGCTCATCTAGCAAAGGAGGGGACTGTCCGTTTCCCTTTCACTTACAGATTACTTCTTCACTGCCACCCTGGACAGTGAATGAAAAAGCAAGCACACATTAGCTTTTCTCTTCACCACTTTGCTCTCTCCTCCTATCACCGTGTGCCTCGCAGCAAATCTGATAGCTTAGCTGTACAAACTGCACAGTAGACTGGAAGAGGCTGCTACTGCTACACCACCTGCACTTAAAAATGATTTATTGGCACAATAAAAAGATTACAGAGCTGCATTAATTTATGTCTAACATTTGCCTGAAGTTCAATCTCGACAGCAAACTCAATATGGATATTTTTAACCTGATTTATAAGTATTAACATACCTTAATGTACTACTAGGCATGCATTCTAACCTTTTCATTTTATCATTTCTAAGCACAAATCCTACAAATCCCCACTATTTTTTGCATTGGCTTGTACGAGAATGATTTAGTACCTGGTCACAGTGGAATAGCTGGCAGCTGCTGGCAGAATTCTGTTCACCAATTCCCTTACAGACATGTCCAGGTTTGGATCTACTAAAAAAGAGCGTGTCTGACGTCCCACCAGTGGTTGTGCAGTAATATATCTCCCATCAACTCCAATCAGGATGTAAAGCAGGTCTTCTACGATAACTGCCTCTTGAGTGGGGAGGGGAAGTGTCCCTATGCATTGAAAGAGAGCCAAGGATTACGGTAACTATTCTTTAACAAACAAGAAGTGAGTTTGTGGGCTATGTCGGCATAAGAGATGATGATTTCTCATCTTCCACACTTCAAAAACAATCACAATCACTGGCAACAGGTTGTGAACCCAGAATAGAACACATCACACAAAATACTGTTTGGTGGACTAAGACATATTGGACTCTACCTCTTTCACCTTCTATCAAGAGTTTCCATATTGGTTAGCAGGATATTCCACATTGGTTTCAATAGAACTTCACGAGTAATGTCTGCTGAACTGCATTCTCCAATTATGAAATAGAAGATACAGGAAAAAACTCACAAGAGAAGCAAAAGTGCAATTACGTAACACATACAAACATACCTATTGGCACCGTGACATCTGTACTTATATTGGAGAGAGAAGGAAAGTCTCCTATCAGTGCTGGCCTCTCGTAAACCCAAGATGGGAACACAGGGATTGGCTGCCCCACATTCTTCTTGTTCAGCTTGTCTCTAAGATGTTTCCGTAGAACTTCCACTGGCTGATGAACAGACAAAAGGAGCAAAGACAAAAAGTTAAACACCACCATTTAAATTGGACAACATTTGTGGCATTCAACAATACTACAAAATCATATGAAATACAATATTTCACCTGTGGGCCACCTGTGGTTGAAGCAGTTACATTCCCTAGTTGCCTCCGTAGTTCCTCTAACTCCTGCATGGAGATCTTGGATGTGCTGGGAGGGATAGGAACAGTGCTAGAAGCTGCACTACTGGTAGTCAGCTCAGCTCTGTCTTTAGCATTCTGTTGCAGATACTGAAGTGTCTATAAATAAAACAATAATGAAGGCAAGTGTTACTTTCTTATATAATGTATAAAAACAGAATTTCTGCCACAGATACGTCACGCATCTGAGGCATCATGAAGCCGCTATTGGAATCCAAGTATTATAACATACAACTTAAAATGCTGAACAGTTTGTAAGCATCAATTACCACAAAGTAGTACAGCAAATGGCAAATATGAGGTTAGGTCTATTGCTGTACTTGTAGTGTGTCAAAAATAAGTACAGAACATCTCATGAGCAGGATAGGGCAAATGGGAAGGTTGCACCACCACCATTTAAGGTTGAATATCGTTTTTATAGATTTTTTTTTCAAGAAAACAACAATATAAGAAGACCAGTAATCTGGTGGGGGGGGACAGAATAAAGAAAAGGGAAAGGGGGTTGGGATGGGGAAGGCAATCCGCACCTTTCTCCCATAGCGCAAGATAGCATAACATCAGATATACATAAGATCTTAAAACAGTTTTTCATAGGAAAGCATCTCTCCGTGCAGTGTCATCTCTCTCCGGACACCGTCCGGAACTTATAACATACAATCAAATGGGAGGATGTGGGGAGAGGGATATAGCAGGGTATGGGAGAACCCAGCGGGGGGGGGGGGGGGGAGAGAACCAGCATCGTAGGACTTATAATGTCCATGTTGCCTAGTCCTCATACAGAAATTCTGTTGAGGAGGAGGTCCGACGAGAAGCGGTGAAGCCAAAGGGACCATAGCATTTTGATTTTTTCCCAGGTATCATCTATCTTTGCCTGAAATTCCTCCATGAGCATCGTCTCATTAAGGATGTCTATCCATCTAGTGATAGAGGGAATGGTGTCCGTTTTCCAGTACAGAGAGACGACATGACGAGCAGCGGATAGGAAGAATCTGAGAACATTCTTCTTGCGAGACTGGACTGGTCCTGGGAGGATGGATAGAAGAGCCACTAAAGGGGACGGGGTTAAAGAGGCATGATATACATCATTGTAAATACTGAAAACTTTGTCCCAGAAAGGGCGGTCCCTTTCACACTCCCACCACACATGACTATACAAAACCCTTTTCTCTGTGACAGCGCCAACATATATCCGAAGTAGCTGGATACATCCTGTGTACCATGACTGGATCTCTGTACCACCATGATAATAATTTGAAATTATTTTCCTGTGTGAATCCTAATCTGGACAATTTAAGTGTAAGTGTGAATGATGTGGACCATTGCTCTGGGGACATCTCTATGCCAAGGTCCCTTGACCACTTTTGCGTGTAGTTAGGCAGAGAATCGCATGTGTGGGTCTGTATGTCTCTATATATCAAAGCCAGAGTGTATCTGGGGATCTGAGAGAGACTACACATATCCTCGTCTGTGGACCTGTCCTGAAAGATGCCAGTGTCCTGCTGTGTTGATTCAGGGAAATTAAGGAGAGCCAGTCAGTCTGAATGGATGACTGACTATCTGGTGGTAGTTGGAATTGTCCTGTGGTGGGGTGAAGGAACTGCCTGGCTGTAGGCCATTGTTCCCGTGTGTATGAACCACATTGTCCTCTGGAGATATATGTCGGGAGTGATGGGTTGTCAAATAGAGAGGCCAGAGGGCTAGGGTCAGTGGATAGGGCCAGTTTGTTATGTTTGCTATACCATAAGGCGAGCGCTGCAGTTGTCATGGGAGAAGCCCTGGTTATTGTGCGAAATTTAACGTTATATCTCCAAAGAAGGGCCCGAAGGTCTACCTGTGCCATGTTTTGCTCTATGATTGTGGATGGCTTGGTTAGGGTTCTCGGGAACCCAACCACCACCATATTGTGGCAAGTCTTGACATACAACAAAACATGTAAAAGTATCCACTCCAAATATTGTCCACGCCACACCATAAGCCCAAAAAAAGAGGTGAACAAATCCAAAGAAAAGGTGGTTACTCATAAACAAGACTCACCACACATAACATTTTTTTGAAAGTCATCTCAGTGAAATATCCCACTCAGTGCATCCCTGGAGACATTTCTTTTTTAAATGGCCTACCTCATGTTGGCAAGACATACCATGGGCAAAATGTATTATCTGATCCCTGCAGGTTTTATAAGTTGCCCACTTACAAAGAAATGAAAGGTCTATAATTTTTATCATAGGTATATTTTAAAATGATAGAGACAGAATATCAACCAAAACTCCAGAAAAAAAAAAACCATAATACAAATGTTATTAATTGAGTGCAGTTCAGTGAATAAAATAAGTATTTGATCCCCAAGCAAAACATGACTTAGTACTTGGTGGGAAAACCCTTGATGGCAAGCACAAAGGTAAGATGGTAGTTCGTTACAAGGCTTGCACACATCTCAGGAGGGATTTTGGTCCACTATTCTTTACAGATCTTTTCTAAATCCTTAAGGTTTCTTGGCTGTCACTTGGGAATTTGAAGTTTCAGCTCCCTCCATAGATTTTCTATAAGATTAGGGTGCCATGATCTTAACCACTTCAATACAGGGCACTTATACACCTTCCTGCCCAGACCAATTTTCAGCTTTCAGCGTTCTCACATTTTGAATGACAATTGCGCAAATATATATATAAAGTTTTCTTCTTCACTGATGAGGCTGCACTGACGAGCACTGATGAGGCTGCACCGATAGGCGGCACTGATAAGCAGCACCGACGGCCATTGATAGTGGCCATCAGTGCCACCTCATAGACGGCACTGATCAGAGGTGCTGGTAGGCATGCTCTTTATCTAGATTAGAGATGCGGTGTGTCAGACTGACAGACCACCGTTCGCCGCACGCGCGATCGTGGCTTATCCTGCTGGATTTCATAAGACACCCAGTCAGGATAACTGAACCACTTCCTGGTCGTTATTCTGCTATAGGCTGGGCAGAAAGTGGCTATTGTGCTTCTTCTTGAGTCTCTCCTTTGATTCGGCAGTATGTTTTGGGTCATTGTCATGCTGGAAGACCAACTAACGATCCATCTTCAGTGCTCTGGCTGAGGGAAGAAGGTTCCCATTCAAGATATTACAATACATGGCCCTGTCCAATGGCCCCTCAATGCAGCAAAGTCCGCCTTTACCTTTAGCAGAGAAACCGCCCTAAAGCATAATGTTTCCACCTCCATGCTCGACTGTAGGGATGGTGTTCTTAGGGTCATAGTCAGCATTTTTCTTCCTCCAAACACGGCGAGTCGAGTTAAAGTGATTGTAAAGTCTTGTTTAAAAAATAAATATCAAACATGTTATAGTTACCTGCTCTGTGCAGTTAATTTTGCATAGAGCAGCCTGGATTCTCCTTTTCTCGTGGGTCCCTCTTTGCTGCTCCTGGCCCGTCCCTCCTATGGAGTGCCCCCTCAGCCAGCAGCTTCCTATGGAGGCACCTCGAACCATGTCACAGCTCCGTGTTTATTCAGACATGGAGCTCCGAACCGGCCACGCCCCCTTCTTTTCCCTGATTGGCTGACTGAATGTGATTAACAGCCGCGGGAGCCAATGGTGCCACTGCTGTGTCTCAGCCAATCAGGAGGAGTGTTCCCAGACAGCTTAGACATTTGTGGACATCGCTGGAGAAAAAGGGGGCCCAGGTAAATAATTAGGGGTGCAAGCCTTCTGCCTTTACAACTCCTTTAATGACAACGAACTCAATTTTGGTCTCATCTGACCACAACACTTTTTCCCAATCCTTCTCTGAATCATTTAGATATTCATTGGCAAACTTCAGACAGGCCTGTACATGTGCCCTCTTGAGGAAGAGGACCTTGAGGCACTGCAGGATTTCAATCCATGGTGGCGTACCGTTACCAATGGTTTGTTTGGTAACTGTGGTCCCAACTGCCTTGAGATCATTTACAAGATCCTCCTGTGTAGTTCTGGGCTGATCCCTCACTTTTCTCATGATCATCATTACCCAATGAGGCGAAATCTTGCATGGAGCTTCAGAGCGAGGGCAATTGATGGTTATTTTGTATTTCTTCCATCTGCGAATAATCACTCCAACAGTTGTCTCCTTCTCACCAATTTTCTCGCTGGTGGTCTTGTAGCCCATTCCAGCCTTGTGCAGGTCTACAATCTTGTCCCTGATGTCCTTTGACAACTCTTTGGTCTTGTCCATGATGGTGAGGTTTGAATGGAAGAAAGATTCTGTGGACAGGAGCCTTTTATACACATAACAAGTTGTCATTAGGAGCACCTTCTTAAATTGACAGGACTAATCTGTGTACCACATGAGCACATACTGTAGCCAGTCTGTAGGAGCCAGAATTATTGTCGGTTGGTTGGTAGGGGATCAAATACTTATTTTACTCACTGAACTGCAACCCAATTTATAACATTTGTATCATGTATTTTTTTCTGGATTTTGTATCAAATCTCTTTTTATTTAATTTTAAGAAAAACATGTTTAAAATTATCCAACTAATGTCATTCATTAAAACATACATTTCTTATTTTTTTATATATCAACAAAGGGTTCTCAATTTTATCTATTAATTTTCTTTGTTAACTTTCCCCTTACCCTTACCTACTTTTTGTTCATTCTCACCCCATTCACTCTCATCTCATTCACAAAAAGAAAAAAAAATATTCCACCCTTCCTTCCCCCCCCCCTCTACTTCCGTGCCCCCTATAATCCCCTATGGGCCAGTAGTTCCCCTTCTATTTATAGATATTCTATCATACTTCTTGAGGACCGAAATTCTTCTAATTTCTGCCTTATTACTGGTGTTTGATTTTTTTTATTTTTTTATATATCCTTTTATCTGTTTTTCCATGTATTGTATTTCGTTCATTTCACATATCCATTCTGTCACTGTTGGGCTGCTTGTTTCTTTACATTTTTGTGCTATTACTGTTCTAGCTGACGTTGTCATATGTTGCATTATATCTGTTTTCATACCATTTATTGAGTTTGCCCTGAGAGAAAATAACGCAATATTTATATATATGGACACATATCTACTCCAATCAATTTCTGATATATCTCAAAAATCTTATTCCAAAAACGTAACCTTATTGCATCCATACCCAATATGATCCATAGTCCCCCTCCCTACCTTACATCTCCAACAGTGCTCTATATTCCATTTAATTGTATTCAACGCTACTGGGCACCAGTACCATCTCATTGCAATCTTGTAATTTCTCTCTTGATATTTAAGCGCTGTAGATGTTTTATGTATTATTCAAAAAAAAATAAAAAATTCCCACTCTTCCTCTGATATTAGATTTCCTGTTTCTTCCTCCCATTTTTTCAATCCTATTAATTCCCTAATATTTCCAGAGGGGAGTAATAGATCATATATCTTAGATAATTTTTTGTTTGTTCACTATTATTTGTTCAAATTTGGTTGTTTGTCTATTTAATAAAGTTTTATTCGCTTCAATAAATGTACTTAATTGATGGTATTGTAGCCATTTTTTTTTATATTCGGTTCCCAAATCTTGAAGCTTTGGCATTTTTCCATCCACTAGGATCTGTACCGCCCTTACATTCTCCGATTTATTTCATTTTAAATATTTTGTGCTTTCTAAAGCTGGTGTAAATTCTGGATTGAACAGTGGGGTCATAGGTCCGATCCTAGTGGAAAGTTTTCCTTTTTTTTAATACGGCATCCCATATTTTTAAATGTAGCTCTTACAAAAATCATCACTTCTTTTTGGTCTTAACTCTTAGAATCTAAGTTGTATCCCTATAATATCCTCCTCTAAACTAACCCATTGTTTATTTTCCGTATTATGGTGCCACTCAATTATTCTAATTAATGATGCTGCTTGTAAATATTTTAAAGTCGGGTAGTGCTAATCCTCCATTTTCTTTGGTTCTAATTAAAGTTTCTCTTTTTATTCAATGTTTTTTTGGGCCCAAATGAAGCATCCTATTGCTTTTCTTAACTCCATCATTAGTTTCCTTGGTGGCACTATAGGTATCGTTTGAAAAATATACATTTTTGGCAGTATCTCCATTTTCACTATATTTATTCTTTCCATCCATGAGTGTTATTTTATCATATTTTTGCAGTTGTTTAATTACTTTTCGGATTGTCGCATTGTAATTCAATTCTTGTAACTGCTTCAAATTCTTCAGGATATATATTCCCAGATATTTAATTGCTTCTTGTTTCCATTTAAACTGAAAATATTTTTGTAAAAGTGTCTGTATGTTTTTTTTTAACGTAACATCCATCATCTCAGATTTATCATAATTTACTTTAAAGTTACTTAAATCCCCGAATCGTTTAAATTCTTTTATTAAATTTGGAATTGTTATAATAGGTTTAGTTATATATATTAATAAATCATCTGCGTATACAGCTGTCTTATATTCTTTATCTTTAACTTTTATCCCTTGGATGTCTTTATTTTTTCTTATTGCAGTGATAAGGTGTTCCATTACTATTATATATAACAATGGGGATAGGGGCCTCCCTGTCGAGTTCCGTTTGATATCTTTATATACTCTGATAATATTCCATGTATTCTTACTTTGGCTCTTGAATTAGTGTACAATGTGACAATTCTTCCCACAATTTAGGACCCATTCCTATCTGGATTAATGCTTCCTCTAAGAAACGCCATCCCACCCTATCAAATGCTTTCTCAGCATCTATAGCTAAAAGACAAGCTGGGATGGCAGCTCTCTGAGCATGCTCCACTAATGTACAAGTTTTAATGATATTATCCCTAGTTTCTCGCCCTATTGTGAAGCCCGTCTAATCTAGTTTTATATATAGTTACATAGTTAGTCAGGTTGAAAAAAAAGACACAAGTCCATCCAGTTCAACCACAAATAAATAAAAATAATAATAAAAAAAAAATTATATATATATATATATATATATATATATATATATATATATATTTATTTATTATCATACCAGCCCACATACCCAATTCTATACCCACAGTTGATCCAGAGGAAGGCAAAAAAAACCAGCAGAGCATGATCCAATTTGCTAAAGCAGGGGAAAAAAATTCCTTCCTGATCCCCCGAGAGGCAATCGGATTTTCCCCGGATCAACTTTCCCTATAAATGTCAGTACCCAGTTATATTATGTACACTTAGGAAATAATCCAGGCCTTTCTTATGCCCGGGTAGGATCAGTGTTAATCTGTTAGAAATAATTTTTGAATATACTCTTATATCTATATTAGTCAAGGAAATTGGTTGATAATTCTTACATAATGTGTGATCTTTCTCTGGTTTTAGAATTAGTATAATGTGCGTTTCTGTACTTTGTGGTACAAAAGTTTGTGTTTTAGATATAGATGTTTTTTTAAGAATAGGTAGAATTAAATCTTGGAATGCTTTATAAAATCTGGCAGTGTAGCCACCCGGTCCTGGGCTTTTCCCCAAGGCCATTTCAGAGATAGCTTGTTGGATCTCTTCTATTGAGATTTCTTCTTCCAGGTCCTCTATTATTTCTCTAGGGAACCTGGGTATAGCTGTTTCCTTTATATATTTTCTAATCTCTTCCCTCTTTTCCTTCTCCTTATATTCTTGTTGTATATCTATGTTGTATAATTTAGAGTAATGGGTATGAAAAGTTTTAGATATTTCTATTGGGTCATAGGTCATAACCCAGTTTATTTTTAAGATTTTTGCTATAGAGGTCATGGGTTGCTGTATTTTTAGTTTTTTTGGCTAAAATCTTCCCAGTTTTATTTCCATATTGGATACCACTGTACTCTGTTTTATCCCTTATCCGAAGGAACTCTTCGTCAAGCATAGATTGTAACTCAATTTGTTTGTCTTTTAAAGTTATTCATATGAATTCATACTCTGTTTATGTTTATTTTCTAAGTTCTCAATTTCTGACATCAGTTGAGATTTCTTTTGTTCTTTTTCCCCTTTTTATTTTTGATCCATGCTTGACGAATAGTACCCGCAGCACACATTTAACTGTCCAAAAAGAGAAAAAAAAATTAATAGAATAAGCGTCAGGTGGAAACTTGATGGGTAGCAGATCTGAACAAGCGGCCCCGAGTTCCCCCTCAGTAGGGACCTTACTTTTAAGACAGATTTATTGAAGTCAATAGATATAGGGAAGAGAGAAAGGAGTGGTGTGTGGGTGGAGTGCGGGTTGAGTATAGTAAGGGGCGTAAGTGAAAAGGGTGTTTTTTTTTCTGGATTTTTGGTTGATATTCTGTCTCTATCATTTAAAATACACCTATGATAATTATAGACCCTTCATTTCTTTGTAAGTGGGCAAACTTCTGCATCTCCATGATCTGTCAAACAAAATCTGCATCGGATCAAATAATTATATTCCCCACTGTAAACCCTATGGGGTTGCTTTACCAAAACTGGAGAGTACAAAATCTGGTGCAGCTCTGCACAGAAACCAATCGGCTTCCTGGGTTTTTTGTCAAACCAGTTGTAAATGGTAGCCAATCAGCTTCTACCTTCAGCTTGTTCAGTTAAAAAAACTGAAGTTAGCAGCTGATTGGCTACCATTTACAACTGCACCAGATTGTGCACTCTCCAGTTTTACTAAATTAACTCTATTATTAAGTGTTCTTGCATAGTAAGACCACTTACTGTTATCTTACATATTTATTATTAGTGGGACTGCTTTAGCAGTCCCACTATTGTTATTCGTTTTTTTATTAATCATCATCATCATCTTTTTATCACTATTCCGTACGTTTTTTTGGCTCTGCGTAACTTCTGCATACTTTCAGCTATTAAAGCCATTCAACTTTTAAAATGTTCCGCTCTTTCAGCTGATGTGTGCTCTTCTTCAGCTTTTTTTCTACTATTTACAATTTTTAAAATATTAAGCTTTTTAACACTTTTTTTTTTAACATTGAAGTCAATGAGAGCATGCTTAAAATCCGTAGAATCTTCTTCCGCTGCCAAAAGTTTCAGCTCCTTCAAACTTTCACCTACAGACGCCAAACAAACTTTAGAATGTTCACAAAATATTCAGCTATCTGGCTATATATTTTCAGTTTGATATCTTTTACAGTTTTTGTGAAAAAGCTGTTTAAGTTTAGCGATCATTTCAGAAAATGTCATTAAATTTAGGGCATCCAGGCTTTTGCTGTCTGTTTTGTTTCCATGGTTACCAAAGCTTCTTATACACAGTGATGGGCAGTGGGGGGAGAGCAAAGACACCCCATGTACTGATTTATAATATAGGAATATGATAGGGCAGTTTTGATGGGGCAGTTTTGATGCTATTCAGCATTCCCACGCATTTTCTCAAGGAAATGCATTTTCTAGTTATTCAGTGTTCTTGCATAGCAACACCACTTACTGTTATCTCACATTTATATTATTATTGCCAAATTTACCACCCTAACTCCTCCCACAGCTTTTACACTACAGAGACAGTAATATACCAAAACGTGCAGATTGTTCCCGATTGGTGTGCTATTACTTTGTGGAACGTTTCACCAAATGGTTCACGAAATATTGTTGTTTTTGCTGCGAAATTTGTCCTATAGGAATGAATGGCAAAATGTTCAAAACTAGAGTGGGAGGTGACAAAAGCGTACAACCCCATGATCAGCCAAAACATTACGACCCCCCCATGATCAGCCAAAACATTATGACCACCACATGATCAGCCAAAACAGTGTGTCCACAACATGATCAGCCAAATAATTTATGATTGTCATGGTTATGCAATAGAGTTGGTCTGCTTACCTGTTTCCATGTGTTCATCTCTAGAGACCAGCCGACCCTCACCTGACTGCTTTTGTAATACATCCTCTGGCATGACTCCACCCTAGCTCCTATCAGAGAACTCTATATTAACCTGTGCACTGCAGGCCATCCCTGCTGATCAACCATTATGTATTCCTTTGTGTGTTTGGCTTCCTGTTACCTGCCGTGTGCTCTTCTGTTGTTCCGTTACCGACTTTGGCGTATCTTTGACTATCCCTGTTTGCTTGTGATCCTGACCTTTTGGCGTGTCCCTGACTATTCCTGTCTGCTTGTGGCCCCGACCTTGGCTTTGTCCCTCACCATCCCTATCCTCCTGTTGCCTACTGTGGGTGAGCTGGGGGACCCTGGGGGTCGCGACCTGGAGCCAGTTGCAGCCAAGTCCACCCTCACCACTCGAGGCTCTGGTGAACACCTGCTGGCTCTTAGACTCCGCGCCCCAGGGAATCTTACGCTCTAACCCCGGTGGGACCTGTCTCCCGTCCGCAGCAGTCAGCCGTAGGGTCCACAACCTTGCGGTGCACTCCTGATTCCTACGGTGTGCATCTGTCACCTCGCCTCAAGGTGACCTGACAATGATCACCCCATGAAAAAAAAAAATTTTAAAAAACGTTTGACATTTTTTTTTTTTTTTTATTACTTTTGAAAATTATTTCTGAAAAAAAAACATTTTTGAAAAAAAAAAAAACAATAAAAAAATGGATTACAAAAATAAAAAAAATTTTTTTAAATAATAAAAAAAATTATAAAAAAAATTATTTAAAAAAAGAAAATGTTCAGCTTTTTCAGCTAACGATGGGACTTCTTCAACTTCTTCACAGTTACTCCAGCCACTTCAACCACACAACAGTTACTCAAGCCACTCCACCCAGTTACTCCGCCCACTCCAGTAGGTGTAGGCAAGAACACTTCACACAATTTCCCCAGAAACTGTAGCTTTTCTAGTTATTATGGTAAAATTTACCACCCTAACTCCTCCCACAGCTTTTACACTAAATAGACAGTGATATAACGAAACATGCATATTGTTCCCAATTGGTGTGCTATTACTTTGTGGAACGTTTCGCCAAATGGTTCACGAAATATTGTCGTTTTTGCGGCGCAATTTGTCCCATAGGAATGAATGGTGAAATGTTCAAAACTAGAATGGGAGGTGACAAAAGCGGACAACCCCATGATCAGCCAAAACATTATGACCCCCCCCCCCATGATCAGCCAAATAATTTATGACCACCCCATGATCTGCCAAAACATTATGACCCCCCCCTCTCCCATGATCAGCCAAAACATTATGACCCCCCATGATCAGTCAAAACATTATGACCCCCCATGATCAGCCAAAACATTATGACCCCCCCCACGATCTGCCAAATAATTTATGACCACCCCATGATCTGCCAAAACAATATGACCCCCCTCCCCCATGATCAGCCAAAACATTATGACCCCCCCCATGATCTGCCAAATCATTATGACTCCCATGATCTGCCAACCCATTATGTCCCCCCTATGATCTGCCAACACATTATGTCCCCCCCCCATGATCAGCCAAAACATTATGACCAGCCAAAACTTGATGACTCCCCACGATCAGCCAAATAATTTATGACCACCCCATTATTAGCCAAAACATTATGACCACCCCATCAAAAAATAAATAAAAAAATAATCATTTTTGAAAAAAAAACATTTGAAAACAAAAATCATTTTTGAAAAAAAAAAATCATTTTTGAAAAAAAAAGTTCAGCTCAGCTAATGTGGGAATTCAACTTTTTTAGTACTATTTATACTTTTTTAAATATTAAGCTTTTTAACACTTTTCACAGTTACTCCAGCCACTCCACCCAGTTACTCCGCACACTTCAGTAGGTGGAGGCAAGAACACTTCACACAATTTTGTAGCTTTTCTAGTTTGAAGTTGTGTCTGTTTTGTCTATTACTACTACTATACATTGTGACTTATGGCGTTTTTCTTGTTCTGGTGGAACTCTCGTCTAAATAAAAAATGTTTGAAAATAAAAATGATTTGCACCATCTTTTCTCTGTGGTTGATATTATTGTGCAAATGTATGTTTTGAAGCAGAAGCTAGACCCCGCTAAAGATTCATTGGAACTACGCACACATGGAAAGCAGAATGGTGTAAACAGCATTAAAATAATGAAAAAATAGTAGTGAACAGCGCACCCTATTAATCAATCAATACAACATAAACAATAAAGTGCAAAGAGTGCAATAACACTAACGACCACTAGAGGTCCCCAGTGGATTGGTTATGCAAATGTATAATACAATTACATGAATATACTATAAAGTGCTAATACAATAGCCCCTGTAAAACGCCTCCCCTGCAGCCCCAGCGTGAAAGCACTCTGTGTGGTGCACTTGCAGAACGTTAGAAAAAGTCCTGCAAGCAGCATCATTTGGGTGGTGTGGGACGCTCCTCCGCCACCCCTGCCATTGCAATCACTAGCCACCTGAAAAGCGCTTTGGCAGTGGCACCATGCAGGTGCTTTTAACCCTTTATTCGGCCGCTAGTGGGGATTAAAAGCCACTCCACTCAGTTACTCCGCACACTCCAGTAGGTGGAGGCAACAACACTTCACACAATTTTCCCAGAAATTGTAGCTTTTCTAGTTTGAAGTTGTGTCTGTTTTGTCTATTACTACTACTATACATTGTGACTTATGCCGTTTTTCTTGTTCTGGTGGAACTCTCGTTTAAATAAAGAATTGTAGACTTTTCTAGTTATTATTATTCTTATTATAGCCAAATTTACCACCCTAACTCCTCCCACAGCTTTTACACTAAATAGACAGTAATATACCGAAACGTGCGGATTGTTCCCGATTGGTGTACCATTACTTTGTGGAACGTTTCGCCAAATGGTTCACAAAATATCATCGTTTTTGCTGCGAAACTTGTCCCATGAATGAATGGTGAAATGTTCAAAACTAGAGTGGGATCAGCCAAAACATTATGACCACCCCATGAAAAAAAAAAAAAAACATTTTTGAAAAAAAAAAAAAAAACATTGAAATCACTAGCCACCTGAAAAGCGCTTCAGCAGCAGCACTATGCAGGTGCTTTTAACCCTTTATTCGGCCGCTAGTGGGGATTAAAAGAGCCCCGCTAGTGGCCGAAAAGCGCTGCTAAAATTAGCGGCTCTTTACCACTAATGCCCCTCCGATCCAGTGTGAAAGTAGCCTAAGAATTGCCACCTAATGTTTCCAGTGGGTGACAAATATAAAGTGCATTGTCTAAAAAAAAAACTTAATAAAGATGTTAAAAAGTGAAAAGTCAAAAAGACTTTCATCATATGGTTTCCAGTGGTGCATATGATCTCATAGATCCAACAATCAAGTGACTCAAAGTCTTCTCCTCCAAAACCGGTCACACAGCCTACTCACCAGATTTACATGACCCCCATTACAGGAGTCATAAACAGCAGATGGGTACAAGGTTACTCTCGATGCTCATCTCAGTAGCTCAACAGTGAAGCCTCCAACATCAAATTGGGACAACAGTCACCAGATCTCCAGACAATAAGGTAATATAAAGAAGGAACAATAAAATAATGCCTTGGCTTACCTCCTTGTCTTCTGTGAGCTTGGAAAGTAGGTACACCAACGGGTCCAGATTACGGGCATTCTTAGATTTTAACTCTTCATATTTCTTAAGGAAGTCTTCTGGTGTTCTTGAAAACTCAGCTATTTTCACCTACATATTATATGTTGTATTAATCCAAAATGTAAAGAAGGATTTCAAAATTTTCTTGCAAAAAAAATGTTGAGTACTCTATGTAGTACTTTTTTATGTTCAGTAATGCATTTTTATAACCTTAAAGTGATTGTAAAATCTCATGTTTTTTTTAGTTAAAAATAACAAACATGTTATAGTTACCTGCTCTGTGCAGTGGTTTTGCACAGAGAAGCCCAGACCCTTCTCTTCTCAGGTCGCTCTATGGTGCTCCTGGTCCCTCCCTCTTGTTGCGTGCCCCCACAGCAAGCAGCTTGCTATGGGGGCACCCGAGCCGAGCCACTGCTCCCTGTGTCCAATCATATACTGAGCCGTGGTCTGGACCTGTCCCCTTTATCTCCTAATTGACCAACTGACTTTGATTGACAGCAGCAGGAGCCAATTGTGAGGGGAGTCCCAGGCTGCCAAGACACTCCTGCAACATCGCTGAATCCAGAGGGACCTCAAGTAAGTATTAGAGGGGCTGAGTGGGGCTGCTGCACACAGTTTCATACAGTGGTTCTCAACTCCTGTCCTCAGGACCCACTAACAGGCCAGATTTTAAGTATTAGCTTGGGAGATGCAGACTAGAATACAGCAGCAAATGATATCACCTGTGATGTATTTCAGTAATCTTAGAATGCATTAAAGTTAAAAACCTTCTGCCTTTACCTTGACTTTTATTCCCAGGTGGATCATAAAAAAGTGTGAAAAAGTTAGGATTTTAGCACCTGGTCACACTACAAAAACTTATTTCAGATCCATTCCAGATGCTTTTCTGAATGCACATTTTTAAATGCGTTTTTCATGCATTTCCAGATGCTTTTTTTTTTTCACTGTACTGGGGTCCGGTGCATTTTTGATGCTTTTTACCACTTTCCAGTAAAGTTCTGTGCAGGAAAAAGGCAGCATGTTGTGCTTTTTTTTCTGGAACTGAATTGCACTGCACTCGTGTGAACTATGCCATTGCAACCCATATAGCCTACTTTTCATGCATTTTTGATGCATATGTAAAGCACTGCACTGCATGTGTTGGGATGGTTCTCTCAAACTACACTACTAAAGCATTTGTGCTTTTCTCAAGGGTCATATGATTACATTTGGTCAATTATTTACCCAATGGGTTTCGATATCATATGATGCCCTAAAGTCCAGCATATTATCTATGGTATGGAATCCCCTACTTTTTTCTGTATTGTGACTCTTGCTATTAAAGTAAGAAGCAATAGGAACATTATCGTTCTCATATAGTAGGGTCCTAAAAGAGTTTTAATACCAAGCTTAGTACTCTCCAATAGGGATGAGCCCAGGCGTGTTCGCATGGTCCACGTGCTGAGCCCGCCAGGAAGTCGGCACAGTGCTGCGCTAATCACAGGCAATGCCCCGATGTGTGGCTGCAGAGACTGGGCAATGTCTCACTGTCTGTGATTAGCGCAGCCCTGCGCCGACTTCCTGGCAGGCTCAGCATGTGGACCATGCAAACACGTATGAGCTCATCCCTACTCTCCAATAGCCAAAATCAACAGCTTTAAGACACCCATTTAAAAAAAGACTCTAGTCAGAGGGAAAAATAGTTGAAGGCATAAATTGCAATCAGGTATAGAGGGCACCTACAGCATGCTCCAACCCCCCCATCATGGCCAAATGTCAGGCCTCTTGACAGGCAAAGGTTGAAGGCCACTAATCCTGGGGGAAGGCGATATAAAATATTTAACCCTTTTCACGCAGGGACTTTTTGTTTTGTTTTTGCACACACGTTTATCACATCAAACAACCCCTACCTGCCCAGGCCACTTCAGGTTTCATCGCTGTCACACTTTAAATGCAATGCTGTATCCAAAAAAAATGTTTAAATTTTTTGGGGAGACCGATAAGTTTTATATTTTTTTCTGAACAGATTAAAAGAGTTTTGAAAAAAAAAAAAAGTTTTTCTTAGTTTCACTGATGAGTACGGACGAGCTGGCACTGATGATCTGAAAGATACCAATATGCAGCACCAATGGGCACTGATATGCAGCCTTTATGGGCACCAATAGATGGCACTGACAGGCATAGCTGATGAGGCTGCACTGATAATCAGTACACTTATCAGTGCAGACCATCCCCGTCAGGAGAGCCGCTTGTCAATTCTCTTCTACTCATGCACTGTCAGCACAAGTAGAAGAATGCAGATAACCGGAACTTCCTATTTACACTGATTGGACACAGCTGATCACGTAGTAAAGAGCCCATGTCATAGGCTCTTTACCATGATCAAAGATGCCATGTGTCCGAGCGACACACTGCACCACCGATCGCCGCACACAAGCAGCTTGTTCTGAAGGACATCCAATCAGAAACAATGGAACCCCAGCCGTCATTCTGCTATAGGCCGGGTGGGAAAGTGTTAAAAAAAAATGTTTTGCCTTTAGCTATGTTTTAACGTGACTATTTGTTTCATGTTTTGAAGAACTCTATATTTTTGGGAGGTGGTTTCCCATGTTAAATCAATATGGGATGAACCGAGTAGAGGTCGACCGATATATCAGCCGATATTTGCCGTTTTTTAATTAATCAGCATCGGCCGATTGTGCTGATAAAAAGGCCAATTTAGAACTACAGCGACTTGTTAATGACTTCTATAATAGAAGTCAATGTAAGTTGCCTGAGTCTTCATAGAAACGACTTTCCTCCTCTCTGGGCAGTCTGCCAAGAAAAGAGCAAAAAGATACAATGTTTACACTTGAATGAATGAACTCATCTCAGTGCCTAGAAGTTCTCAGTTTAACCATTTAAAGACTAAATCTTTTCTGACACTTGTTGCTTACAAGTAAAAGTCCTGTATTTTCTGCCAGAAAATCACTTGGACCCCCCAAAAATTATATAAATTTTTTTAGCAGAGATCCTAAGGAATAAAATAGCGGTTGTTGCAATATTTTATGTCACACGGCATTTGCACAGAGGTCTTTCAAATGCATTTTTTTGGGGGGAAAAAATACACTATTTAAAAAAATAAAAACAGTAAAGTTAGCCCATTTTTTTTTTGTCCAAAAGTTTTGACTACCTGTTTTTATTTTTTATCTAAATCATACATACAAGTAAACTGATTGGATTTTTGTTTTGTTTAAGAAATGTAAGAAATTTTCTGTATCACTTATGAAGGCTGTTTTCACACTGAAGCGGGCAGGTGTTGATGGTAAAACGCTGCAAGTTTTAGCGGCGCTTTACCATCATTTTAGCGGTGCTATTTGGATGCTAATGGGGCACATATAACCCAGCTAGTGGCCGAGGAAGAGGTTAAATGCGCCCGGGAAGCACCGCTGCCAAATCGCATTGCATGCGCTTCGGCAGTGGTGCCCATTAATATCAATGGGCAGGAGTGGTGGAGGAGCGGTATACACCACTCCAAACGTGCTGCTTGCAGGACTTTCTTTTTAAGATTCTGCCAGCGCATCGCCTCCATGTGAAAGCACTCTGTCTTTCACACAGACTGCAGGGGAGCCATTTTGCAGGCACTTTACAGGCGCTATTTTTAGCCCAAAAGCACCTGAAAAACGCCCCAGTGGGAAAGGTGTGTTAGATTTTATGAGATGAAGGGGGATTAAAAAAAAAATCGGCCTAACATATCGGCCCAAAAAAATCTGCATCATATATCGGCCGCCATGATTTCTAAATATCTAAAAACCCATATCGGTCAACCTCTAGAACTGAGCATATGATTACCTTGGCACTGTGGGCAGACACGCTTGTGGTGACATATGGGGTGCGATTCTTCTGCAGAAGGTCAATGTAAAGCTCCGCTCCCTCAGTTCCATGGACACGGAGCAGGCTGATCAGCTCATTCACATCGTGATGTATTCGGAATTCACTCATTGTGAAACATCTGCTGGTTTAGCAATGAAAGCACATACTTTAGAACAGACAAGAATTATCATGGTTCATCCACATAATATAGGAATAAAATACACTCTGCTGTATTTCCATTCATTCTAAAATGATTACTTGTTATTTTTCCTGCTTTCCTGTTTTTAGGTAAAGCTGAACTCCAGTTTATTGCCCCTCTGTATTTATTGATGGTTCCCCAAATATATATTTAAATGCAAGCTGTGTACAGTAAGTGCCTGAATCTGACCTGAAGTTTCCTATCAGTTTTATCTAGATGTTTGCCTAGAATTCAGCTTTTAAAATAAAAAAGCGTAAGAATAATAATTCTGGAAAGGATCAGCGATAGTCATCAAAAGAGGCCTTCAGCTTCAGTCCAAAGTTGCCCATACTCTATACAATCTTCATTAGATCTACCATCAACAATGTAGGGCAAGGGCCTAGTGTATAGTGAATATAGCTCTGGAATTATACTGAGCTGAACTGCTGTTGTGTAATTTTCTATTTTTGAGTAAGGAGTCTGAGCGTCCCACATAAACCCAAGATACCCGCTAGCCCTTATGGTCAGATAACCAGCCCAGGCCTGGTAGAAGCACGCATAAAAATAAATAGAAAAAAAGGGTCATCTCTTAAGGTTAAGAAGAAAATGTACGACAAGGCAAACATCAAAACCTCTTTGAAATGGCAACAACGTTTTGAAAATTATTTTGTCGTAACTGTCAATTCACACCAAGATAAGCGGATTTATTTTTAAAAAAGTAATGGTTATTTTTGCCATCCAAAGAGATTTAACCCCTTCTGGCCAGCCCAACAAATATATTTGTTTATCTGACCTGTAAGGAGTGTCAAAAACACACGTGATTAAAGTCCAAATATGTATTTTATTATTCCATGAAAAGCAAAAGTAGAACCACAAGAAGCAACATGTTTTGAGGTCAAACAATCCCCCTTCATCAAGGCTAGAAAAAGACACCAGAAGGCCAAACAAATTATTGTTTGCAGCCCTAATAAAAGGGGATTATTTGAACCCTGAAATACTTGTGATTCTCATGGTTATCATTTTGCATTTGCAAATTAATAAAACACATATTTGGCCTCTTATGTGTGTTTGCCACTCATTCCGGTTGGAATACACATAGATTACTCCATCCTGGACACCACCTTGATTGAGAAGACCTCTGTGGTGGACAGCTGATGCACCAAGGCTGTTTTAAGCTCTACTACAGACTTTCAATTATCTACAAGATAACTTGTGTGTAGCACATCACACCTCCCCTCAACTGAACTACACATCTAAACTCACCGGCCACTTTATTACCAGGTCGGGCCCCCCTTTGCCTTCAGGACTGCCTTAATTCTTCATGGCATAGACTCAACAAGGTGTTGGAAACATTCCTCAGAGATTTTGGTCCATATTGACATGACACATCCACATCCATAATGCCAATCTTCCATTCCTCCACATCCCATAGGGGCTCTATTGGATTGAGATCTGGTGACTGTGGAGGCCATTGGAGTACAGTGACCTCAGTGTCATGTTCAAGAAACCAGTGGTAAGATGATTTGGGCTTTGAGACATGGTGCATCATGTTGATGGAAGTAGCAATCAGAAGATGGGTACACTGTAGTCAAAGGGATGGACATGGTCAGCATGGCGTGGCATTTAAACAATGCTCAATTGGCACTAAGGGACCAAAAGTGTGCCAGGAAAATATCCCCCACAAACATCACCACCACCACCAGCCTGTACTGTTGATGCAAGGCAGGATGGATCTATGCTTCCATATTGTTTACGCCAAATTCTGACCATACCATCTGAATGTCGCAGCTGAAATTAAGATTTATCAGACCAGGCAACATTTTTTCCAATCTTCTATTGTCCAATTTTTGTGAGCCTGTGCAAATTGTTTTCCTCAGTTTCCTGTCCTTAGCTGACAGGAGTGGCACCCGGTGTGGTCTTCTGCTGCTGTAGCTCATCTGCTTCAAGGTTCAATGTGTTGTGCATTCAGAGATGGTATTCTGCATACCTTGGTGGATATTTAAATTACTGTTGCCTTTCTATCATCTCAAACCAGTCTCCCTATTCTCCTCTAACATCAACAAGGCACTTTCGTCCACACAACTGCCGTTCACTGAATATTATCTCTTTTTTGGACCAATCCCTAGAAATAGTTATGTGTGAAAACCCCAGTAGATCTGCAGTTTGTAAAAAACTAAGACCAGCCTGTCTGGCACCAACAACCATGCCACGTTAAAAGTCACTTAAATCCCCTTTCTTCCCTAATCTGATGCTCAGTTTGAACTTCAGCAAGTTGTCTTCACCGCGTCTAGATGCCTAAATGCACCGAGTTGCTGCCATGTGATTGGCTGATTATCAATTTGTGTTACCAAGCAATTCAACAAGGGTACCGAATAAAGAGGCCAGTGAGTGCATGTGGCGGTAGGCTTCAGTGGAGGTGCTACCACATGTGTCTGTGCAGGCAGGTTTGCTGTTTTTTTGCTAGAGGTGTGTTCAATCACATACCCCCAGTACTGTGACCGAGCTGTCATCGGCAATTTCTCCATACCATTCACAATCAGTTGCCGAAAGAACATTCTCTTGATCAATGTGACAGCCATGAGCGAGACACAGCAGTGATGTGGGACCCATCTATAGCCTCCTGGGACATGTGATATGTCCCGAAAATCTGCAGTCCATGTGGATGGCATTCTTACATAGGTGATAATTGAGGAAGTGTGAGTGGGTACCTGTCAAATAAAGATACCAGCTCCACAACAAAGAAATAACACTTCAAATGTATTTGGGGCAAGAGAAGGATGAGCGGTACTCTCACTTTTGAGTAAAGGTCCGCTTTAAAGCCCAACTCCGGGCACTGCTTGTTTTGTCTATGGGGTGAAGAGAAAACTTAAACTTAGCCAACCCTGCATTCCACTGGAAAACTGCACTCCCCCTCAGTCCCGTGGTGGACTCTTCCTGGTCTATGGAGCCTTCTCTGGGCATGATGTCATCAGGAATAGTCCACAATTCAAGACTGCTGGAGCGTGGGGGGTGCCGGACCGGTCTTGTGCAGAGAGTAGGAATGAGCTCAGGCGTGTTTGCATGGTCCACGTGCCTGCCAGGAAGTCGGCGCAGCGCTAATGGCAGGCAGTGAGACATTTGTACGATATTTTTTATTTATTTATTGTTTTTAAGGTTGAACTGGATGGACTTGTGTCTTTTTTCAACCTGACTAACTATGTAACTATTTCCCGATGCGCGGCTGCAGAGATCGGGGCAATGTCTCACTGTCTGTGATTAGCACAGCACTGCGCCGACTTCCTGGTGGGCGTTGCACATGGAGCATTAGAACATGCCTGAGCTCATCCCTAGTGGAGAGGATCACAGGATTAGGGGAGTATATCTCCTGTCTCCTCTCCCCTAGACAAAAATGAGCAAACAGTTACCCATGCAGTGTGGGCACAGCCTATTTATTTTTTTTGCCAGGAGAAGAGCTTTAAAATTTCCACGAGCAGGGAGAAGCCAAGAATGACAGTCACACGGCTGTAAATAAACACATTTCTCCTTGAGCCCCAGCTGTTTTCAGGCACATCTGAAGGGAATCTCACGTTAGTCTATGGGCAGGCAGATGAAAACATGCGTTTACCTAGGAGTCCGTCTAGGTCGCAAAAAAACAAAACAGAAAAGGTTTGCGTCCTTTTCACTTTTTCTGGACACTAATGTGATGGATCAGATGTGAACGGGTATACGTCCCTTTCCATCCGCCTGCCCATAGACCTAATATGGGTTTGTTAAAGGGTTTGGGGGTGGCACAGTGGTGTAGTGGTTAGAACTCTCACCTAGCAGTAAAAAGGGTCTCTGGTTCAAATCCCAATCACACCACTACCTGCCTGGAGTTTGCATGTTCTACCTGTACCTGCATGGGTTTCCTCCCACACTCCAAAGACCTGCAGGTAGGTTAATTGGCTTCTGTGCAAAATTGGCCCTAGTATATGAATGGGGACCTTGGATTGTGGGCTCCCTGAGGGCAGGGACCGATGTGAGTGTGCAATGTACAGGGATAGGGACAATTGTAGACACTCACTCAGGTTGAACTAACTAAGTAAGGAACTAAACTGTATCTGAGCACCACAAACTGAAAACACTATTTTATTCATTTTTATTATTCAAAGCAATCTCCCCTATTCATATCCCCATGCTTGACTTTGTTGATAAATCACTTTGAAAAAACAGAAAATGCTTTTCTGGCTGTGGCCATCTTCCTGGAATCCATCTGCCCTTAGCTCAGGCATGCAGGAGGGTGTTGTTACCTGAGAAAGCCCCTCCTCCTCTCCTGGGATGAATCCACCAATCACAGTGACCCCATGATTGCTGATCCTTCCCCCGCCGGCCGTTCAGAACTTTTTAAAAAGGGATACCGGAGCGAGCAGAAGGATAAAAAACTGAACACACAACTGACATCAGCTCCGCTCTGATTCTGCAGGGATCTCTTCATAGATAAACGGATCGCCTATCCGAAGGGATCGAACGCTTTGTGAAGTGACCCCACAGGATCCACATCTGAGCTTCTCTGATACTGATCAGTGATTGATCCAATGATCTGCACACCACTCATTGTAATGTCAGGACTATGGCTCAATACTTCCAAACCATTACCCCTGAACTGCCCCACAATCACCAGCACTGACTATACAACGTGTGAAGGATTGTATCAGCCTGTGAGATGTCAATGGTGACCCGGGTGGATGGAGAGGAGCATGCCCGCCTCACCTGTCATTGGAGAGGAATGGCTGGGCGCGCTGTCATCGGCTTCCCCTTGCCGGAGGGGCTGTACACCGGATACGCTTAGGAACAAATTACCGGACACCAAATCATATGGTACCGGGTGGAGTCTCCATGACAACAAGCAGCGGGTGTCGAGCGCGGGGCTCCGTAGGGAGTCGTGAAACGCAGCGAATGCCGGAAGTCGGAAGTCTGGGCGAGGCATGGAGCGCACTTTCCCGCCCCTAGCGGAAGGCCGCAGCGTGACTAGAGGAGCATCGGGTGTGTTACAGAAAGGTGCCGCGATGTGATCTCCAGAAACATGGCGGCCTCCATCGTCCGGTCCCCCATCTAATAGCGGGCTCTGTAGAGTGGAAGTGAGAGTAGAGAGACGTATCGATGGAAGGATTGTAGAAGAGATCGGTGACAAATGATTCCACCCGAACTGCTGGCCGTCCTGTCCGGCCCGGCTGTGCTCAGTCTGCCAAAGCCGCTGCCGGTGCAGAAAAGTCCCGGGAGAGCGGGCACCTTCACCCCCCGTACAGTGCACTTCCCCCGGGACCATCCATTCTTCGAGGTGTGGGCACCACACAGGAGCTGATCTGTAGAGGGGAGGTCTGGGCGGACGATCAATACATCAGCAATACCTATTATTATTATATTGATATAAGAGTTCAGGTTCAAGCCCCACCTAACCAAGTTACTATGAGCAACCGTATGTCCACTTGGATGGTGGGGCTTGCACCTGGACTCCAGACAGGAGCCGATCTGTAGAGGAGAGTTCTGGGTGGACGATCAATACGTCAGCAATACTTATTATTATTATTATTCTATTGATATAAGAGTTCAGGTTCAAGCCCCACCATCCAAGTGGACATAGCGTTAGAATACAAAATAGCCAAGTGAGGTCATGCCCGAAGTGTGGCGAGCCCACGAGGGGACCTGTTACTATGAGCAACCGTATGTCCACTTGGATGGTGGGGCTTGCACCTGGACTCCGGCAGGCGCCGTTCTTCTTCGGAGTCTCCTTCTCATCCGTACTGCGCAATTGCTGCGCCTGCACAGTACGGAGCAGACACTATTTGATACACGTACACTTTTTGACAGAACACCGGTTCCTATCCCATACGGAGTGATACCAACTGCACTCCACCTCTTATCCCAGGTACCGATTCCAGAGTGGTGCCAGTGGCAGAAAAGAGATCTTCAGGTCAGTGCATAATAGTATAGGGCTGCTTTCACGCCGATGTGCAGTGTACCTGCAGCTTTCTTGCGGGTTTGCTGAGCTTAGCCTAGAGCTGGGTGATTTTTCTCCCCCCAAAAAAAATCTGTAATTAAAAAAAAAAAAAAAAAACCCTCGATTTCATGATTCTAGTCAAGGTTTTTTTATGGACACCGCGCTGGTCCAGAGGAGTTTTTAGGCAAAGGCGCAGCGTCCGGCCTCACGGACTAGGCCGAAGCCGCTCCCTCGCCTAAAAACTCCTGCCTGCAGCTCCTCAGGACCAGCGTGGTGTCAGCACCGGTCCTGGTGGAAAAAATAAATAGTTTTGCTGAAAATTTGAATTCATTTGACCTCTCAACTCGTTTTAAGATTCAAATCGATTTTTTATTTTTTTTTCCCCAGCTCTAGATTAGCCATAGACTTTTATTACATTCTGTGGGTTTGATGCACTTTCTGAATGCAGTGGTTTTGGTGGGCTTTCAGATAATGCACTACATCTGCAGGATATAATAGAAGGCTATGGCAAAGCGTACTGCACTCGCATTGGTAAACTGCAGCACATCAGTGTGAAAGCATCCTTGTATTGGGCTCAGAACAGTAAGGGCTCATTGATAATTTTCAGTTTGAGGGGCAGTAAAATCCGATAGTTAAGACCTATTTTTTTTTTTTTTATCACTCCTGCCCCAACTGCACCCCCTTTAGCTGCAGTGGCCAAGGATGTATACGTGTCGCAGTCACAGCAAGAGTTATACTCCCTGTCGTGGTTGTAGCACCTGCCAAACATGATTCATTCAAGTGAATGAGGCCTCTCTGCAAGTGCCCTGCAACCTTGAGAGTACAGCAAACCAGAGGTTAAAGCACACTGCTTTGTGTTGCTTTCTCACCACCTGCTTTAAGCCCTTGGATCCCACAGAAGCTTGCAGTTGCAGGGCACTTGCAGAGTGGTCCTATTTACTTGAATGGGTCATGATTGGCAGGTGGTAGCGCCCACCAAAAGCAACAGGGGGCTTAAAGCGGAGGTTCAGAACCCACCCCTCTGGTGTGACATTTGACACCTTTCGGGGGAGGGGGAGCAGATACATCACACGGCTCCCAGAGACAGCACGGACCATTCTCATTGCGCTGTGTGACTCGCGCACGCGCAGTAGGGAACTGGGAAGTGAAGCCACAACACTTCACTTCCTGATTCCCTCACCGAGAATGGCGCCAGCAGCAGCCAAGAGCCGAGCGATTGCTCGGCTTCGGCTTCTCACTTCGCTGGACTCAAGGAAAGGTGAGTGTCCATTTATTAAAAGTCAGCACCTGCAGTATTTGTAGCTGCTAGCTTTTAATATATATATATTTTTTTTAGGTGGACTCCCTCTTTAATGCCAGCTGTGGCATTTGCACACCCGTGGCTGCTGCCTCAGCAGCTAAAGGGGTAAGGATTGGGGGCAGTAAAACACTGACTCAACCTAAGGGTTTTACCACCCCACAACTTTGTGTGAATGAGCCACTGCCGAATTTAACTAAGGGCTCATTCACAAGTGCAGCAGGCACCGTCGCCTCTCTGAAAAGCGATCGGAGTGTGTTTTGGGAAGCGATATGTTGCCTCCTCACCACTAGATTTAAACCGATGATTTCCATGCAATGCAGGCGATTGCGACACGGTAGTACAGCAATTAGAGGTTTAAATCAGATGTGAGGAGGTGACACGCATTGACATCATGCCCGGGGATCTCTGACTTCTCAGAGGTTGTTTAAGTAGCCCTCCTCCTCTTTTTAAGGTTGCCTACCCCTGCTGTACAAAAATCACCTTCAGTGTTGTCAGCCCTACCAGAGTGCCCATTGCTGAACTACAGAACCCCCCTGCCCCCTTCTCAACGGGCAGCTAAACCTTTATTTAAACATTCCTTCTCCTTCACAAACTTCATCTTCTGTAATCCTAACATATTTCCTGTCCTTGGATGACAATGCTGCATCTCTTTGGATACAGCAAGGCAAGTAAACGTTGCCACGATAGGACAGGAAGTGTGTTATTGGAAGGATCATCAGGCGAAAATAAAGGAATACAAACTTGAAACAAGAAAATTAATGCAGCCACCACATCTATGCTGCAATATATTTACATTTTTATTCCTGTGTTTAGATCTGATTTGAAGTTCATCTCTGAAAGATCCTAGAAATGTAATGAATTGAATTCTCATTTTACTTTATAGGATGGAGATGTTTATCGCCATTTATACCTGGAAGATATATTGACGGGAATCGGAGAGGTAGAGAAAAAGGCCAAGTATGTAGAAAGTTCTTTAATTGAGAAAGTATTCCATATGTTTTGTATATGTCTATCTCATAGTTATTTTGTATGTTTTTATTCATTGCTCAGTAGAGATGGAAAGTCTTGAGATAATCTAGCAGAATGTGATTTCTGTCCCTTGGGGGGGGTTGTTGGTGTCCTGGTGATCCGGTGCCACTACTGGCATGGGGGGTGTCCCATAGCAGTGGTTGCTCTTGGTGTGGTGGGGCCTTTTCTTCCCCTATGGAGTCTCAGGAGCATGTTTCCCCACCTGACCCCCTCTCAGAGGCTGTGGGTCCCAGCCATTCACTGACGCACTGACAAAAGTCCTGGAGTCCTTTCTGTCCCGGGTGGAGGTGACTCTTGGGCGGTGGACTAGCAAAAAGCGTTCCCCGCCTTCCCCTGCTTCATCGGTCAGATCCTGAATCTGATTTGGCCGGCATGGACAGGGCCCATCCTGCGGAGTTTGCGGCTGTGCTCCTGGATTTTTTCAGACAGCGAGGATGATTCCTCTGCCCTGGTAGCTGTGCACGAGAAGGTCCCCGGGTGGATGCACTGAATGCATTTGTGCGGGAAACTTTTTCAAAATTGAAGCTGCGGCTGTGGTGGAGATGCCGGTTCCTTTTGGCACTTACAAGCCATCTCGCACGGTGAAAGTGTTCCCTTCCCCCCCCCCCCCTTCTCAAGAAGTAAATGACACCACCCATGGTGGATCCCTCGGTTTCCTCAACCATGATTCTGGTTGAAGACTCTCCAGCTTTTAAAGATCCGGCTGACAGGAAGACAGAGTCTCTGAATCGTTTGTACTATCACTATTGTGGTTTCGGTGCTTCAGATGGTCTTAGCCGTTGCTCTGGTGTCTCAAACGCTGATGGAGTGGGCGAAGCTGTTGTGCCACGATCTGGAGGGTGATCAGTTTCCTCCTGCCTTGACTGAACTTGCTGGACCTATTGGTCCAGGGGCTGCAGTTTGTCTGCAATGCCTCTTTGAACGCAGCTCCCTTGCGTTCTAAGCTGTCTGTTTTAGCGGTGGTTCTTTGGCATGTATTGTGGCTGAAGTGTTGGGCTGCAGACCAGGTTTCTAAAAAAAAAAAAAAAAAAAAAGCCCTAACTTATCTGCCTTTTCAAAGCGATTGTTTGTGGCCACTCTGGATGATATTAAAGTGGAAGTAAACTCCCCATCTTTGCCTCTGTTTAATCTTCAACTGCTATGGTGCTGCACATGTGATTAGTTACGACACCAGCCATTGGATGGTTTGATAGTTTGGCTGAGAGCACAGCCAATGTGCAGTTAGCATTCCCGGCATGCCTTTTTTTTTTTTTTTTTTTTAAACTGTTTAAATCGATGGGTTTTGTTTCACTTTAAGAGCGTCACAGAGGGAAGAGTATCTTTCTTCCACAATCTAAAAAGGGTAAGGAGCCACATCGCGTGGTCCTTCTTTCTCTGCACACAGATTTTTGTCATCCCTCATGGTCTAATGACAAGGGCTCTAAGTCTTTCAAGCCCCCCTCGGGAGGTTCCAAGCGACCCTGTTCTGGCAAACCGAGAGCGGGTTTCTCCAGAACCCCAGATAAGGCCCCTTTAGCATGAAGGGGCGCCCTCACCCTCATCCCGGGTGGGGGGACGTCTTCGCTGGTTTCCGGGCCCATGGACCTCTCTGATGAACTACATGTGGGTCCACAAAGTGATTCTGTCTGATTACAAGATCGAGTTCCAGACTTGCCCCCCAAGCAGGTTTATTTATTTATTTTTCCAATCTGCATCTGTCTCCGAACCCTCTCTCTTGTTAGCCCTGCTGGACACGGTACAAGACCTGTTGCTTCAGCGGGTGATTGTCCCGGTGTCGGAACCTTTCCAGGGCTTTTATTCAAATCTGTTTACGGTCCCCATAAAAAAGGGTACGGTACATCCAATTCTGGACCTCCAAGGCCCTGAACTGATTTGTGCAGGTTCGGAAGTTCAGAATGGGGTCTATTCGCTCGGTGGTGGCATAACTTCATCAGGGGGACATTCTTCCCTCAATCGACAATAAGGATATGCCTACCTGCACATTCCGATTTGTGCAGGACACCAGCGATTACTCTACTTTGCTGTGGAAGAGGAGCATTATCTTTCGTGAAGACCTTTCGGTCTCTCCTCCGCTCCTCGGGTCTTCACAAAAGTGTTGGCCCTGTTTCTGTCATTGCTGCGCCAGTGAGAAATTGTTGTTCTGGGTGACCTTCTTCTGTGAGCAGAGTCCCCTACTACCCTGAGGGGTGATGTGGAGATCGTTATTTAGACTCTGGCAGATTTTGGGTGGCTGATGAACTACCAGAAGCTTGTGCTAATTCCAGCTCAGAAATTGGATTATCTGGGTCTGACTCTGGATTCCGCTCTGGCCAAAGTGTTCCTTCTGCTGGACAAACTCCAAAAGTTTCAGGCGGTGACTCTTTTACTGCTGTCCAGCAGGTGGGCCTCCCTGCGGACTTGCATGCGGGTGCTGAGCCTGATGGTATCTACAGTTCCATATGAGACCCCTGCAAAAAGAGA
Source organism: Lithobates pipiens (assembly GCF_037356315.1). Taxonomy (NCBI): domain Eukaryota; kingdom Metazoa; phylum Chordata; class Amphibia; order Anura; family Ranidae; genus Lithobates; species Lithobates pipiens. Next base: position 128,360,347 of record NW_027507787.1, on the reverse strand, counting down.
TCCTGTTAAAATGGGACAAATGTCCAGGATCTCTGGACAATCTGATTCGGCTGAGCCATGAAACCAAGGGATCCCTGATCTGGTGGCTACGTTCCCTGGCTCTTCGGCAGGGAAAATCCTTTCTCCCTGTGTACTGGATGGTGGTCACCACCACTGCCAGTCTGTTGGGATGGGGAGGAGTCCTGGGCCTGAGCTCGGCTCATGGTCGCTGGAGGAATCAAGGCTACCTATCAACATCTTGGAACTTTGGGCAATCAGACTCTGTTTGGATCATTGGGCAAATTGGCTTCAGGGGCTCACGCTATAGATCCAGTTGGACAATGCCACGGCAGTGGCCTATTTCAACCACCAGGGAGGATCAAGGAGTGTGTTAGCGGGCCTGGAAGTATCCGGCATTCTATGGTGGGCAGAGCACTCCGTCCCGGCCATCTCCACCATCCACATTCCAGGTGTGGACAGGTGCTGGATCAAGGGGAGTGGTCCCTTCATCAGGATGTTTCAACCAATATGCCTGCGATGAGGCACTCCAGAGGTAGCTCTGTTGGCATCCTGGATCAACAGGTGCAGCGGTTTGTGGCCAGATCTCGGGATCCTCTGGCGGCTGCTCTGGTGGCCCCATGGGACCAGTATTGTCTGATCTACATCTTTCGTCTTAAGCTTCTGCCGCGGCTGTTATGCAGGATCGAGGCCGAAGGAATTCTGGCCATTCTAGTGGCCCCGGCCTGGCATCGTCGGTCCTGCTATGCCTGGTCGCAGACTCCCCCTGGCGGCTGCCTCTCGGAGAGGATCTGATATCCCAAAGGCCGATCTTCCACCCTGCTTTACCGTCGCTAGCTTTAATGGCCTGGCTGTTGAAAGCCAGGTGCTGAAGGATAGAGGCTTACCTGCATTGGTTATTCAGACACTACTCAATGCTAGGAAGTCTACTTCCAGGAAGATATATCATCAGAAGTGGAAAGGTTCATGATGTGAGTCAGTGGATGTTCACCCATATTCCTTTTCGGTGATTTCGACTTTTTTCTTCAACGTGGCGTTCAAAAGAATTTGGCTTTGAGTACTATCAAGAGCCAGGTGTCTGGTTTTCTTTCAGCGTCCCCTGGTTTTTGCATTCCCTGGTGTGTACCATCATTCAGGGGAAACAAGGTTTTGCCTGTAATGCCCTCTCCTTTATTTTTTTTTATTTTTTTTGCATTGTTCTGTTACCACAGAATCCTGCAGCTGGATAAGGCAAGGGAGATTCCTGAGGAATATTTCTAATTCTTGTGGGCTTTCTCCTTTTTTAAAGTAAATGTTTTCTATACCTATAGTCACCAAAGAAAGGCCCTTCCTTTTGCCTTTTGTATGAGGTTGTTGGGGAAGATGGTGGATTCATTCAAAGCAGTTCCCTATGCTCAGTTTCATTTGAGACAGTTTCATGCAAAACAGTATCCTATCGGCCTGGAACAAAAAAATTCAGGCACTAGGTTTTCCAATGCGTTTGTCACCAAAAGTGCACCAGAGCCTCAGTTGGTGGAGGATATCCGAGAATCTGCAGAAGGGGAAATCCTTCTTACTGGTTACCTGGAAGGTGGTAACAACAGATGCCAGCCTGTCGGGTTGAGGAGTAGTCCTGGAAGAAGCGTCTGTCAAAGGGAAATGGTCCAGAACTGAAAAGACCTTGCCCATCAACATTCTAGAGATTCAGCCAGCGCATCTAGCCCTAAAGGCCTGAACGTTCAGGTTGCAGAATTCTCCTCTCAGGATTCAATCCGACAATGCCACAGCAGTGGCTTATATCAATCACCAAGGGGCACCAGAAGTCAGGCAGCCCAGGCAGAGGTAAACCATTTGCTAACCTTGGCAGATGAACATGTGCTGTGCATTTTGGCAATCTTTGTTCCAGGGTTAGAGACCTGGCAGGCAGACTACCTAAGTCGCTAGCAGTTGTTCCCAGGGAAATTGTCCCTTCACCCCAGCATCTTTCTGGCTATATGATAACGATGGGGAATCCTGAATGTAGATCTGTCACAGAGGACCCCCCACCTTTCTGATTACACGTGTATTTCTTTGCTACAAAACTGAGGTACTCCCAGTAAGGGGAGGGGTTATATGGGGAATTGTACTTCCTATTTAGGGTGTGCCAGTGTCCATCACCTAAAGGCGTCTATATAACCCAGACATTAATTTACTGTGGCTCTGTGTCCCGCGATGTACTCCAAGAAAAGGATTTTACAGGTAAGCTGTTATAAAAATCCTATTTTTAAGAATGTTCAAGAAATTCCCCTGCTCACTCACTTCTGCTCGCAGGGTGTCGGAATTGGCGGCGTTATGTCGTACGCCCTACCTGGCTAGCCACAAAGACAAGGTGGTTCGTCGTCCTTCGTTCCTTCCAAAGGTTGTTTCTGATTTCCATTTGAATGAGGACATTGTGTTGCCTTCCCTGTGTCCCAGGCCGCAACATCCACAGGAATTTGCCTTGCACGCCCTGGATGTGGTTTGGGCGATCAGGGTGTATTTGGCTGCTACTGAGTCCTTTCAAAGGTCAGACTCCCTCTTCGTGATCACAGATGGTCCACAAAAAGGGCTGTCTGCTTCCTCTGCAACCATGTCTAGTTGGATCAGACAGACTGTAACTCTCAGGCCTTTTTCTATCAGAGGTCGTATTCCTCCCTTTCTAGGGAAGGCGCACTGAGTGCCTTCTGAACCTTCAGTTGTCAGTGAAGCAAGTTTAGAAGGTGACCACTTGGGCGTCGGTGCACACTTTCACAAAATTTTACAAAGTGGATGTGCTGGCATCTGTGGATGCCTCATTTGGCCATAAGGTTCTGCAGGCTGCAGTGTAGGGGGTCTATCCCTTTTTGAGGGGGTTTCTTGCTATTCAGGTTGGGCTCCAGTTGTTCTTGTTGAGCTCCGGTTATCTGGTTGGCCTGTTATTTCTTGGCTGCCCCACCCCTCTTGTTTGGCATTGCTTTGAGACATCCCTATGGTTCTGAATAAGGAATGAAAGAGAATGAATGAAAGAGAAAATGGGATAATGAATGAAAGAGAAAATGGCATTTTTGACTTACCGTAAAAATCAATTGCTCAGAGTTCTATGGAGTTTTAATGCTATTGACACTTTTCTAGAGCACTGGGCTGACTTTTCATTGGGGTGCAACCTATATGCTAACGATGGTTTGCACTTGAATGGAAGGGGGTCTGCTGTGCTGGGGGAGAGGTTTATGGGAAGGCTGGAGGAGTATTTAAACTGGGTTTGAGGGGGGAGGGTGAACCAGAATTACATTGGGCAGACAGGTCAGTTAGGGGTCAGACATTAATGGAGGGTGGAATGGGGATAGATGGGGGGTGGGATATGGCAGGTGACAATAAATTTCCCATGTTGCAAACAGCCATTGAAAACTATAGGGCAATTTGTACTACTAAAAATAATATGAAAAACACCAGAGCAAAATGTAATAATGCATTAAAGTGTTTGTACACCAATGCCAGAAGTCTGCCAAGCAAAATAGGTGAGTTGGAAGCTGTGGTGCATGAGGAGAGCTATGATGTAATCGGTATTGCTGAAACTTGGCTTCAATCCTCACATGACTGGGCTATTAATATTCCTGGCTATGCACTCTTTCGGAGAGACAGGGTAAAAAGGAAAGGTGGTGGGGTCTGTCTCTATGTGAGAAGTGATCTCAAAGCAAGTGTGAAAAGGGACCTGGTGGATGGAGAGTGTGATGAGTCTGAAGCATTATGGGTGGAACTGCATTTAGATGGGTGTAGTTCAAAGTTAATCATTGGAGTTTGTTATAGACCACCCAATGTTAATGAGGAGGTGGAGACTCAGCTCCTTGCACAGATGGAAAGGGCTGCAAGGGCTGGGACAGTGATAATAATGGGGGATTTTAACTACCCAGAAATTGACTGGAGTAATGGCACTGCTGGGACAGTTAAAGGGCAAAAAATGATAAACCTATTACAGGACAATTTTATGGTCCAGTTTATTGAGGCCCCAACTAGGAATGAAGCTCTGTTGGACCTGGTAATCTCAAACCATGCAGAGCTTATTACTAATGTCCAGATAAAGGAACACCTGGGTAGCAGTGATCATAACATGATTTCCTTTGATGTTAGCGCTAAACAAGAAATACATACGGGTAAGATAAAAACACTTAACTTCAAGAGAGCAAATTTTCCAAGGATGAGGGCTGCTCTCCAGGACTTAGACTGGGAGAGAATATTTGCTTCAATGGGCACAGAACAGAAATGGGAATTCTTCAAAAAGACTGTTTGGGACCTCACTGCAAAGTATATTCCCATGGGCAATAAGTTTAAAAGGCTAAAAACAAAACCTATGTGGCTCACAGCCAAAGTTAAAAAAGCTATAAACTATAAGAGAAGAGCTTTTAAAAAAATATAAAAATGAAGGATCACTAGTGTCATTTAAATGTTACAAAGAATTTAACAGAATATGTAAAAAGGAAATCAAGGATTCAAAAATTCAAAACGAACGACAGATTGCAAAAGATGGTAGGACAAACCCCAAAAAATTCTTCAAATACATTAATAGTAAAAAGGTCAAGTCTGAGCATGTAGGCCCTTTACAAAACAATCTAGAGTGGGTGACTGGGGACAAAGAGAAGGCTAATTTATTAAATACTTTCTTCAGCTCTGTGTACACAAAAGAGCATGGGGGAGCGCATATCCATAATGGGGGTGACAGTGACACAGCCCCAAATGATCCACAATGGCTCAAAAGTGATATGGTCCAGAAATATTTGGACAGAATAAAGGTGGATAAAGCACCTGGCCCTGATGGCATCCACCCACAGATCCTAAAAGAATTGAGCTCTTTAATTTCAGAGCCATTGTATCAAATTTTTAGGGACTCATTAATGACGGGAATAGTCCCACTGGATTGGCGCAGGGGCGAATGTGGTGCCTATATTTAAAAAGGGGTCAAAGTCTTTACCAAGTAACTATAGACCTGTTAGCTTAACTTCTATAGCTGGGAAGATACTGGAGCGTTTAATAAAAGACCACATCGACGAGTTCTTGCTGAACAAAAATACTTTAAGCAACAGACAGCATGGATTCATGAAAGACAGAAGTTGTCAGACAAATCTGATTTCTTTTTATGAGGAGGTAAGTAAAACCTTGGACAGAGGGGTGGCGGTGGACATGGTATACTTGGATTTTGCAAAAGCGTTCGATACAGTTCCCCAAACATGGCTCATGTGTAAGGTAAAGTCTACAGATTTGGAAATATCAGTTTGTAAATGGATAGAAAATTGGCTAAAAGACAGAATTCAGAGAGTCGTGGTTAATGATTCTTACTCTGAATGGTCTAAGGTTATTAGTGGTGTACCCAAAGGTTCAGTGCTGGGACCCTTACTTTTTAACATCTTTATAAATGATATTGGGTCTGGGATCAAAAGTAACATTTCTGTCTTTGCAGATGACACCAAGATATGCAGTGGAATAACGTCCTTACAGGATGTCTCTAATTTACAAGCCAACCTCAATACACTGTCTAATTGGCGACTATGTGGCAGATGAGGTTTAATGTTAATAAATGTAAAGTTATGCACTTGGGGGCTAAGAATATGCATGCATCATACATGCTATGGGGAGTACAACTGGGGGGATCCATAGTGGAGAAGGATCTGGGGGTTTTGGTAGATCATAAGCTCAATAATAGCATGCAATCCCAAGCTGCTGTTTCCAAAGCGAGCAAAGTCCTTTCCTGTATTAAGAGAGGGTGGACTCCAGAGAGAGAGATATCATTTTGCCCCTGTACAAATCATTAGTAAGACCTCACCTGGAATATGCAGTTCAGTTTTGGGCACCAGTTCTCAAAAAGGATATCGGGGAACTGGAGAAAGTGCAGAGAAGGGCAACCAAACTGATAAGAGGCATGAAGGAACTCAGCTATGAGGAAAGATTAGAGGAACTGAATTTATTCACTCTTGAGAAGAGGAGAATAAGGGGGGATATGATCAACATGTTCAAATATATTAGGGGTCCATATAGTGAACTTGGTCTCTGTATGGTCAACCCAGAGGACAAGGGGACACTCTTTACGTCTAGAGGAAAAGAGATTTCATCTTCAAGTACGGAAAGGTTTCTTCACAGTTAGAGCTGTGAAAATGTGGAATAGACTCCCGCCAGAGGTGGTTCTGGCCAGCTCAGTAGATTGCTTTAAGAAAGACCTGGATACTTTCCTGAATGTACATAATATAACTGGGTACTAACATAGGTAAAGTTGATCCAGGGAAAATCCGATTTGCCTCTTGGGGCATCAGGAAGGAATTTTTTTCCCCTGCTGTAGCAAATTGGAGCATGCTCTGCTGGGGGTTTTTTTCGCCTTCCTCTGGATCAATTGTGGGCATAAAATTGGGTATTTGGATTGTACGATTATTTTTTATTTATTTGTTTTTAAGGTTGAACTGGATGAACTTGTGTCTTTTTTCAACCTGACTAACTATGTAACTATGTAACACTGCTTGTTACAAAACTGAAGGCCTACAATTTAAAATCAGCGCTCAGTGGAACTCAACATAAATACAATCAATTAAATAAAAATATCACATTTAATCAAAAGAGAAGCACAGGGGTATAATCATTCATATCCAGCACGACAGTGAGGGATGTACTTATTGCACAGTCAAGTCAAAATCCAAAAGTAGGAATAAAGCAAAAGTAATAGTACACTGTGCCGCCTTCCTTCAGGAAACAAGGGGTTAACTCTCGGCTATAGATCTATTAACAGGTAGCCAAAGCATAGAGGACTCATAGTTCCATGTTGCAGTAACTTGGCAATTCACTTATCGCAGGCTGCTGTCCACTTAAAAAACATATGCGCTGTTTTAATCTCAAGTTGAGATGACTAGGGATCAGACAGCGCTGCGCCAAGACAGTCAGCAGAGTACCTCTATTCACGATGAGCGGCGTCCTATAGTGTATGTCCGGGAGACGTCGGGTTGGCATCCCATGACGCTCGCCCTGTGGTGAAGAGGGGAGAAGCCTGAGTCTCTGGAAAAGGACAACCACTACCGTTCGGAAAATGGAGTTCCCGTTCTGAAGGAAAGGGCGGTCAGTGAAGCTCAATAAGTTGCCGTGACGACCGTGACTGACATGTTTTGCGCACCTGCTCTTGTCAGTCACTGAAGGCCTATAGCAAAGAGGGGGATGTAAACCACCTAGGACTGCCCATGGGCATAGCCAAGTCCTTTTTTCTGCCTATTATCCTACTCCTGTAGGGGGCGGTATAACCCTATGGTTCTGAATAAGGAAGCCTTGTGTCTGTCAATGAACTCAAAGAAATTGATTTTACGGTAAGTCAAAAATAAAAAATAAATTTCTGCCAGGAAATACCTTTATACAGCACACTTCCTTTTTTCTTGTCTGGTAAAAAGCTTAGGCTTATGACATTATGCCCCTCTCTCTCATGAGGTCGTAAGCCTAGGGTTATGAAAGAGCGAGAGCTTGCCAGGAAAGAAGGGGGGTGAGTGATAAGAGGGCCAATGCGAGCTGCAGAGCTGGAGGTGTGCCTCTGTGTGAATCCAGGAAGTCAATAGGCAGCATCCTCAACTGCCAACAGTTAAAATCTCTGCAGCTAGACTCAGTGGAAGGAGATTTCTGCAGCATATTTGGCGAATACAGAATCACAGTATATATAAATGTATATGCAAAGTGGTTGGAGGGAAGTTTCAGAATGACAAATATGTTTTTATTACAAATTATGTGAGCAGACTGTAGTTGCTCTTTGAAAAAATAAAACGAAAGCAGCAATAACATCTAATTTGGTAAGCTGCAATAAATAATAAATATTTTGCTCTTGGGTTTATTACCACTAACTTACAGCGGAAGTAAACCCATCGATCTAACAGTTTGAAAAAACAGTTAGCATTTCCAGCATGCTGGGAATGTAACTGTCACATTGGTTGTACTCTCTACCAAACTGTCAAACTATCCAATGGCTGGTGTCATAACTGATCACATGCAGCTTCATGGCAGTTAAAGATTAAACGGAGGCCAAGATGGCAGCTTCCTTGGCTGAAAACGATAGGAGGGTTTACTTCCACTTTAAAATTTTCCTTTTTACATAGAAGTATTGGCCATTGGTTTGTTCTCCTCCTCATAGGGTTATTCATAGATGCCCTTGGCAAATGTTTTAGTTTTTTGAATAGATGTGGTTGTTCTCCTTTTATGAATACAACATTTCAATATATTTATACTCGGGCAGAACTTGCGATTTTAGGTTTCTGATAAGCCTTTCCAATATGATGTACTGTATGTCCTAACTGACTTTTGTGTTTTTTCTTGCTTTCAGGGTGTCAGAGTTTCAGTGTCAGACGGCAGGTTGCTCTCAGGTCTTTGACACTCTAGAATCATATGAGCATCATTACAACTCCCTGCATCGAAATGTCTGCTCCACCTGTAAACGCTCCTTCCCATCATCTCGACTTTTGGACATTCACATCTTGGAGTGGCACGATTCCTTGTTTGAGATTATGGCAGAGAAAAGCAATATGGCAAGTAGTACCTCATTACTCTTCTTATTGAACTGATGGTGAGATGTTAGCAAGCATGCTATAGTCACTTTATAAGGTATAATAAAGTAGAAGATTTTGAAGGCAGACCTATAGTGTAGCCTGTATATTCATATACTTTGTGAAACCGGAACAGGAACCCTTAAACTTGTGGTGCGCTATTATGCAAATCTTTACTAGCAATTTTGGTCAAGAGCTTGGGGCTCCCCCTCCTATGACCCATCATGATCCCATTAAAACTAACAACTAAAATCTACAGGCATCAGCATCTCCTGGTAAAGTGTAAATCCGTGAATTTGTTTTGGTGTCCTCAATTACGTGCTGCATTTTTGGGTACAGGAACAGCAATAAAAGTAACAAACCCCAGACGGCTGGCTTATAACTATGAGCAATAACCACTTAGCGACCGCCCACCGTAGATTTACTGCGGCAGGGTGGCCGCTCTGTGCCAGATCACATACCTGGTACATGATCTGAAAGCTCCAGGTCTGAGGCACGTGCACCCCGCTGGCAAACCACTCCCGCTGTGATTTGGCACAGCGGAAGCCAATCAGCAGGTCCCGCAGATGCGATGTCAGCTGGGACCTGCTGATCATTCAGGAGAAAGGAAGGCCACCATTCTGTGAGAGGGGTAAGCAGGAACACTGATCTTTACATTCCCCCAGCCAAAGCAGAGTTGGCAATCGCTCCCAAAGGATTTAACTCTTTGATCACCCCTGATGTTAACCCATTCTTTGCCACTGTCAATATACATGTATTGGGATTTTTTTTAAACAAAAATATGTACTGTATCAGCCTTAATTGATAAGGAAATTGGATTTTTTAAACTTTTTTTTTTTTCTTTTTTTTATTGGGAATGTTTTAGAGCAGAATGTGAAAAAATATTGTGTGGTGTGTTTGTTTTTTGTTTCGATTTCATTTCTTTGTATATAGCGTGCAAAATAAAAACTATAGTGGTGATCAAATACCACCAAAAGAAAGCTCTATTTGTCTGAAAAAAGGACATCAATTTTATTTGGGTACACGCTGGCGCAATTGTCAGTTAATGTAATGCAGTGCCGTTTCACAAAAAATGGCCTGGCCTGGGTAAACCTTCCGGAGCTGAAGTGGTTAAACATTTTACACCAGATTTTTCAGTTCCAATATACAGTAACTTCAGCTTAAAACGAAACATCACCCTAAAAGAGAAGTTTCGGTTTATGTCCTCCTCCCCCCTACTCTAACTATTTTTGGGGGGAGCGGGTACCTAGTTTTGGTAGCTACCTGCTCCCACTACTGGACAGATTGCCTGGGCCAGTGGTCTTTAAACCGCAGCCCTTTGCTGCCTTTTATCCGGCCCTTGGGTCATTATTCCCCCCACTGTCGATAACAGTGGGGTATGGCTCCTGCCTCTGACAACAGAAAAAAAAATAGGATATGCCCCTAGGGACTTTTATAGGTGGGGTTAATAAGCGTAGTCAAGTACAAAAGTGTAAAAATATATAAAGATACAATTTTTATTAGTCCATCAGAAAACATACAGAAGTATTGAAAAAAATATACAGGCAAGAAAATTTTGCAATATAATATGCAGAGACCCTTGCAGGATGTATATGAAAAAGACCCCAGACTTTAAGAGGAAAAAATCAGGGCATTAACCAATATACTCCTAATATCCAACATGTTTCGGATTAGTCATTCTATGTGAAATTCCTTCTTCAGGGATCTCAAGAGATAACTGCAATATCTATCAAACACGAAAAATAATATTAATTACATGGAATAAAGAAATTACATGCAGCGCAAAGAATTTTGTTTAGACAGAGGGTGTAGGACAAACTTTGAATACGCTTGCTGTGCGTTTCAGGAAGCAAACCGTATAATGATTTAAAAACAGGCGAATTGCCAGGATCCCAACTCCAGATAGTGCTTAGGATTTTATTTTCCAAAGGACAGAAATAGCTTATTTCACAATGTTTAAAAAAAAAAAGGCTCAGGCTCAATAGGCAATAGACAACTGAGCACCATTCCTCCCACCGACACCAAAGTTGGGACACTACCCCCCCCCCCCCCCCCATACCAAAGAGGGGACACTCTTTACTTGCACTGACAGCAAGATATTTTTACTCCCTCTGGCCACCCCCCCCCCCTAATTTTTGAGGGACAATAAACTGGTCCCTTTGTTTAAATAGTTTAGAGACCCCAGGCCTAGGCGATTCCACAAGAAGTTCAGCACCCTACCCCCCTGCCTGCAGCCTTCTAGGACATGTCCCAGAAGCCTGCTGGAGCATTCATTCAGCGCAGTACTGGTCATGCATGCACAGTTAGATGCCGATTGTAAAGGTTTCCCTCACTAAACATGCCAGCTCCTGGGACACAAAGACCAGCAAAGAACCAACCCGGTTGGAGATGGCACTGGATCCTTGTACGGGTAAGTGTCCTTTTATATTAAAAGTCAGCAGCTACAGTATTTGTAGCTGCTGAGTTTTTTTTTTTTTTTCCAAAAAAGGCTGAAGAGCCTCTTTAGCCCCTGGCCCATGAAGTGCACTTGTGACTAGGCAAAGACAATTCTAGTATTTTACATATTCTTAAAAAGGAGATTAGAGGTCATTATGGACTTGTTTTATTTACTGCTTATTAAGGGTATGTAAATATTTGCATGTTCATAGCCTGGCCACAGATCTACTTTAAAGTGGTTGTAAACCCTTTTTAAAAAATCCTGAAAAAAAAGATTCCTGCAAGACAAAGACATAATGAGCTAGTATGCATAGCATACTAGCTCATTATGAATAACTTATCTGAGAACGAAGCCCCTGAAGCGGTCCTCCGTCTTCCTCTTCGCCTCTGCCATGGATCCTGGAGCAACTTCCGGGTCTCACGGCTCTGGTGCTGTGATTCACCGGAGCCGCGATGACGTCACTCCCGCGCATGGGTGCGGGAGCCGACGCTCGCGGCATATCGCTGCGATCTGTGGCCTGCCCCAGTGCGCCTTCCTGGGGCAAATATCTCCTAAACAGTATAGGTTTAGGAGATATTTCTTGGACCTACAGGTAAGCCTTAATCTAGGCTTACCTGTAGGTCAAAGTGGTTTGTAAGGGTTTGCAACCACTTTAAAGCCCCATACACACTGGGGGTTATTTACAAAAGGCAAAGCCAATTTGCAGTTGCTATAAATCTAAGGGGTATATCTGAAATGAGTGGAAGCTCTGCTGATTTTATCATCCAATCATGTGCAAGCTAAAATGTGTGTGTGTTTTTTTTTTTTTTTTTTTTTTTCCCTTGCATGCCCCCCTCGGATCTACGGTGACTTTACTTCCAAGTGCACTTGCAGTGCAAAGTGGATTTTGCTTTAGTAAATAACCCCCACTACCAGATTTTCTGCTGATTTTTGTCTTCAGATTTATCAAAACCATATAATATGAGGTCAAACCTTAGGAGTTTCAATTTGTATGCAATCAGGCAGGCCCTTCTACTACATGGTTTTGGTAAATCTGAGCAGTGTGTATGGGGCTTTGGGGTAAAGTTTTTCAGATCGTTACAAATGCCTATTGCTAGTGAGTTCTCTTAAATGCAAACCTTAAGCTATTATACAAACAAATCCTAATTCGTAAACCTAATATCTAACATTAACCCACGTTTAACCCTAACATTAAAATATTACTAAATGCTCTGTGTTAAACTCAATTCTCAATCCAGCATACAGTATTATACCCATGACAAGACTTAAAGTATAAACAATTAAAAATAGTCAAGTATCATGCAGCTTTCAAATCACCATAGCAGCGCTCATGTCACTCTATGCATATATGACATGCTTATGTACAATTCCTTATAAAAGAAAAAAGTCCCTTGAAGTGGTTTCAGGTGAATAAATTAGAATTTTTTTATAAGTGATAAAAGTTCTTAAATCTATGCACCAAACACCCAGGCTTGTCAACACGTGAGAGGAAAACTCGCCCCTTTGGAGTTCAACTCAAAATCTGGTAAAATCAAGCATCCCAAATGTATCTTTATGTTGCCATATCTCAGGGATATCCATTGACTGCTAGTATTCCTATTAGGTGTGGGCAGCTCCAAGAAAACAGGATATTGTGAGGAGATGAAAAATCACATAGCGTAATCCCGTTTAATTAACTTATTGAAGCCAAAGAAACCCCCCTTTACAGGTTATATGTACAAGATAAAACAATTCATGATGCATGAAATGCAAACCGTAATGTTGTCACCGATCACTAGCAACGAGGAGACATCCGTGTCATGAGGGACCACCGCGCTGGCTTCCTGGTTTTCCCAGCATTAGGTGACCCGCAAACGTCACTTCTGGCTATCGTGGAGATCATTTCTGACGCATTTCGTCACTTCCAGGGCGGCACAGTGGTGTAGTGGTTAGCACTCTCGCCTAGCAGTAATAAGAGGGGTCGCTGGTTCAAATCCCAACCACGACACTGCCTGCTTGGAGTTTGCATGTTCTCCCTGTGCCTGCGTGGGTTTCCTCCGGGTACTTCAGTTTCCTCCCACAATCCAAAGACTTGCAGGTAGGTCAATTTGGCTTCTGTCCAAAAATTGGCCCTAGTATATGAATGGGGACCTTGGATTGTGGGCTCCTTGAGGGTAGGGACTGATGTGAGTGTGCAATGTACAGGAATAGGGACAATTGTAGACACTCACTCGGGTTGAACTGGATGGACTGGTGTCTTTATTCAACCTTACTAACTATGAAACTTCCGACTTCGACTGAGGGAGCGTGATCTCCACGACATGCCAGCTCAATTTAAATAGAATGGGCACGCAACTCCCCAGTAATCAGGCTAAAAACACCTCCGAAAGACGCAACACAGTACTAAGACCAATGCTGCATGTAAGGCAGGCGTCCGTCCCTACTGGACGAGTGCCGCATCCCACTCAATATTACAATAAAAGGCAAATTACATAGATATCATTTAAAGTACTTTTAACAAGTTTACACATCGTTTCCGTATCCTGTTTTTTTTTGGAGCTGCCCACACCTAATAGGAATACTAGCAGTCAGTGGATCACCCTGAGAGGTGGCAACATAAAGATACATTTGAGATGCTTGATTTTACCAGATTTCTCCCAAACCCCAAAGGGGCGAGTTTTTCTCTCACGTGGTGACAAGCCTGGGTGTTTAGTGCATGGATTTAAAGTGGTTGTAAACCCTCCCCTACAACTTTTGGCCCATGTAAATCGGCATAAAAAACCCTAATGAACACTGCTTGTCTATATCTCCTTACTTGCTTAGTATTATTGTAATCCTTGTTCTGTAGAATGAAGTCACTGAGCATGCTCAGATCTACCCTGATTTAAAGGGATTGTAAAGTGAATTATTATTATTTTTTTTTTAAATAACAAACATGTTATACTTACCTCCACTGTGCAGCTCGTTTTGCACAGAGTGGCCCCGAACCTGCTCTTCTGTGGTCCCTCGGCTGCTGTCTTTGCTTCCTCCCGCAGGTGCTTCTCACGTTCATGCGAGCTCACTCACATGGTGAGAAGCATCTGCAGGCGCGCTCCCGTGATACAGCCGGCGGCTATACAGCCAGCGAGCTATAGCCGCTCGCTGTATCACACGGCCCGCCCCCCCGGCGCTCCGTGTCAGTGGATGTGCTTGACAGCAGCGCGAGCCAATGGCTGCACTGCTTTCCATCCACTCCAGCCAATCAGCGGCCAGGCTGAACAGTGGAAAGGACGTCGGGACGAGCGTGGGACTTTCGAGGGGTGAGGTAAGTAAAACGGCGGAGCTGGGGGCGCCGGCACTGTCAGATGTTTTTTCACCTTAATGCATTAAGGTGAAAAAACATTTACCTTTACAACCCCTTTAAGGCACACTCTCTATGTCTTATCTATCTGTTATCAGGACTTCCTACAGCACAACACTGAACTCTGCTAATCACTAAGGGCTTCCTCCTACACACCATGTGATCATGTGACCATGTGACATGACATACAGTCTAAACTTGGCCATTACTGCAGTCTTATCAGCTGAAGCTGATAAGCCTGACAAAGGCAAACATTAGACATCGGCACAAGTAAATACTATGAAATAAACACGTAAGCTATGAACAGGGAAGCAGGGTTTCCATAGAAACGTTGGATTGAGCAAGAAGCTTGGTTAACAGTACAGGAAGTGCTCAATGTAAGGGTGGAAATACACTCCACTGTGGACTCAGAAAATAATACTTAAGATGGTGCTGCCTAACCCCTGGAAACAAGATTTTTAAAGTTTCTTTAAACAGTAAGTAATATGCGATTTGGGCAGTGGGAGAGTTTACTTCCTCTTTAAGAACTTTTATCACCTATAAGAAAATTCTGATTTATTCACCTGAAACCACTTCAAGGGCTTTTTTTCTTGTATAAGGAATTGGACATAAGAAGTATCATGTATGCAAAGAGTGACAAGTGCTGCTATGGTGATTTAAAAGTCGCATGATACTTGACTATTTTTAATTGCCATTTGTTTTATGTTTAGCAGCTGCTATTTTATGATTTAAGACTATAAACTGTAACTTTGACATTCACTACCTTAAGAGGGTTATTCATTTGTAGCTCTGAGCGGTGCGTTTTGGGCCATATTTTTGTGCACTACGTGTTAAAGACTTTAAAAGTGCCAACAAATTCACATCCCTTTTCCTTTCTTCTTCTTCTTATTTTTTTTTATTTTTTTTATTTCATCTCTGTGCGACCCTGGCTCCTTTTAGCTTAATTTCCTGTCTGTGTGTGCAAGCAGTGCACATATATTGCAGTCACGTGCATGGCTCTACTAAAAGCACAAAGCCCAGCACCTGCCAAATCAATCGTGCATGTATTGCCTTTCATTTACTTCAAGCTGAGAACCAGCATCAAACACGAGTCAGAAATCATGACTCAAACAGTTCTGTTCCTGTTCCAGCTGTCACTGAAGTCAGATGGGAAGTGCTGTGTGGGCAGAGAATTTAAATATGGGCATTTTCTGTGTGCCGGTACTGGTTGTATCAGCCAGTGTTGCTGTAGTTCATGTCAGGAGAAAGTAGAGGAAGGTGTTTGTTTCCACATACATTGCAACCATGTAGAGGGAACGTAGTCACCCTCAATAGCAAAGTTACGGCTGTGGCAATTTTGAGTTTATTTTTATTGATGTACTGTTCGACACTGATATTAGAAGGGGCACAGATCATTACCAATTGAGGTATAAAATATAATTCCGTTTCTTGAGTTTAATGCCACTTTAACCTTATATTAGCTAAAATCATTATTCTAGTAACAATCACAACAAAAATGGCATCATCCCACCTAACTTATCCCAAGTAATCCAAGGTGCACTGCCTCCAAATGCTTGCACCAAAATCTTCCCATCCCAGTACATTATGCTTTATCTCCCTGTATATGTTTACATCAAAGTTTAAAGCAGCATTTTCTTTTCTGGGTTACTAATTTTCATCTGGACAAATCTAATGTTCATTGACACAAAACGAAGACCATTTAAATCTGATCACCAGCTTTAGTTTCCGTATAAATGGTTTGGGCCAAGCTGGCCCAGAACAAACTATTTCCCTCATTAACATGCAGCCACTGGGCATTCTGTATAAACACAATCCGCATATAGCACTGTGTTCTGTGTGCGAGACAAGACCTTCCTGTCTCACACTTGGAACAAAATAGCTTTAGTCTGAGTGGCGTTCAGCCATTCTTTGTCAGCTTTGCATTCTAGCGATTAATACTAAGCTTCCTCTGACTGGCGCTGTCAGATATTGACGACATAAGCCCGCCTCTCTGACTCAGCAAATCAAAGGAAGCTTTGAATTTATTGATAGAATGCAATGCTACTTATGCATAACTGAGCCTCACTCGCACCAAAACAATTTTGTGGAGGAAGGTCTAATCTTGAACCCAGAACAGTGCTGTAAACTATATTTAGCCTTAGCTTTCATACAGCTTATTCAGCACTCCCAGCGGCCGCACATGTTCAAGGGGTTGTAAACTCTTGAGGTTTTTCACCTTAATGAATGCTTTGCATTAAGATGAAAAACCTGTAGTGCAGCATTTCCCAGGCCCCCGCTTTTTCTTACCTGAACCTGAACCAGCAACAGGTGCGAGCACATCAGCTTCAACCGCTATCTCAGGTCTGCATTGGAAAGATTGCTAGCAGAAGAAGCAATTGGCTCCCACTGCTGTCAATCAAATCCAGCGACATGGGATCCAGGGGCAGGGCCGAGTCCTGCTGTCTGTGTCAATGGACGCAGGACTCGGGAGCGTGCCTGCATGAGTGCCCCCATGGTAAGTAGCTCTCCGAGGGGGCACTCTAGAAGCCAGGAGCGCTTCTGAGGGACCCCAGAATATATATTTATTTATATATCTCTCTCATATATCTATCTATCTATCTATCTCTATCTCATGCATACAAACGTGCCAAGTGCAGGTTGACAACCTAGCTATTTGCCCTATTAATGTCATGTGCTTATCTATTAGTAGTTGCGGTTTTGCAATTTTATGAACCATAATTAATCATGCTTATTGTGTAGTAAACGTGATTTTTATTTTAATTTTTTTTTGTGTCTAGTTCCAGTGTTTGGTTGAAGGATGTGTGGAGAAATTCAAAACCTCTAGGGAGCGTAAAGACCATTTAGTCAGGACACACCTGTATCCTTCTGACTTCCGATTTGACAAGCCTAAGAAATCTATGAAGTGAGTTTGCATTATCATTTCTTTTTATATAGAATAATTGCTCATTAACCAGAATCTGATCAAAAACCTCTATTGGTTATAAATGTGTTTTAAGGACAAATCTCTAAATCTTCCAGAACAGCAATTGTGCTGTGGTAGGTATTGCTTGGTAATGATGCGATAAACTGCTAACAAACTAAAAGAAAATACGGTAATTTGTAAACATTAAAGCTATATTAAACCCAAAACCAAAAGTGTATTATATTGCAGCTTCCCAATCATTAGATGTGGTGGCTACATCTGTTTCTTTATCGTACATCATGGGACACAGCCTTAAGTAATTACATAACATATTACATTATGGGCCACCTTTAAGTGTTGACACTGGTAAACCCAATCAAAAGAAGTTAATTCCCTATATAACCCCTCCTCCTTCCAGGAGCACATTTGTTTTTTCGCCAGTGCCTAAGGTTTTGGTCACAAGTGAAGAAGTGCTCTGAGGAGCTCCAGGAGGGATCCATGCTGGATTTAAATTCCTCCATAAAAAGAAGCCAGATCCATCCAGAAGTGCCACTGAGGCCTAAGATGGATGGTACCTGGGACCTCGTATCCGAAGCACGAGGTTTGCCTGTAATGCCTCTTTGTAGGGCAGGAACCCAGGGCTTAGGTCTTGTTACATTACCTTAAGCTTCCTAATTGGGTGCTTGTACATGGCCCAAGGCAGTTGGACCCCCGTTTTTACAGACCCAGTCCTTGAAGGTTTGCTAAACGTTGCCCGCCGTGATGGGTGAAAGTTGGATTTTCTGTTAATTCAGCAAAATCCTGCGGCGAGGACAGGGTAAGAGAAGAAAGCTTAGATATTAAAAACGTTTATGCATTTTCTTTCATTTAAGGAAAAAATGTTGTCATGCCTTAAAATATCCACTAAATGGAGTCTATGCACATACCTTACTCTGTTGTTCCACTGTTTGCTCAGTTCCATGTCTGGCTGCACAGTGTGTGGAAGGAGATTTTGCAAGGTGAAAACAAATCTGCAAAAAATTTCTTTTTACTTCCCTTGATGGGACCAGAGGGTTAGGGGGACAGCAGCGCTGCACCCCCCTTACATTACCCCCTCCCAAGCTGTGGGAGATGCAGAAGGTCCCCCTATTTTACCGCTATAGTTTGTTACTGTAAGCTGTATTTTTACACAGCAGGAGGCTCAGACGCCCCCCCCCCCCCCCGTGTTGGGTCTGGAACCTGAAAGATATCACGCTGAGGCGCAGGAGACATTTTAAATTAAAAAGGGGTGTCATTTTTCTGGAGGGGGCGGGACCTAATGCAGGTGCCATGAAACGTCCTCGAGGCTGCACGGCAGGTTAATAACTGATAAATACAGCTGTGTCAGTCTCTCCTCTGCCTGCACACGTATGGGTTGCAAAACTGCATTCCTGATACAGGAAGGACACTCTTTTTTTCCAGCACTAGGCTAAACTTTATAGCAGCTTTAAAAGTCACGACTATTTTCAGCGATTTAGTGCAATTGGTACAGCGCCTCTGTTTTTGTACTTGGGACTATGCCTGCCAAAAAAAACACCACAAAAGCCAAAAGAATAAAGGTTTCACCCCCAGGCATTGGGATTTCCAGCTGTATTTCCATGCTGTCATCCTGGCATGAATTACCAATTATGGCAACTCGGGATGAACCATTGGATCAAATTGATGGAGCAGCTGCTTCTCACATCTCAGCACTTGTATACGTGACTAAAGATGCAGTTTCCTCCTCCCTTCAGGGTCTGGAAGAAAGATTAGTGGCTTTAATCGCACCTTCCATTCAAATGGATAGGAAGCATACTAGGTCCCCCTCCCCCGCTTCAGCTTCACAAGGGGAACAGTGGGCACACAATGAGGTTTTAACCTCAATCGACCAGGAAGAGAAACAAACCGATGATTCTTCTGCAGAGGAAACAGCGGTAGATGAACCTTTTTCAGCTTCTCAATATGAAAAATTGCTGATCCAATCTCGTACAGAAATATTTTGTTCCACTTTCATTCTGCCTCTAACAGAGTCTCATGAAAACTTGTCTTCTTTCTTAAGTTCTTTAAAACCTTCCCATCCTTTGCATGCATTTCCTGCACATGCATTACTTCAACAGCTTATTTTTGCGGAATGGGATAAACTGGATAAACATTTTTTTCCCTCCTAAGAGGTTTTCTATTCTCTATCCTCTGGAGGAGAAATTCTCCAAAAGATGGAAAGTACCAGCAATTGACGCTGCGATTTTCAATGTGAATAATAACTTAACTTGTCCCATAGACAATGCACAGATGCTTAAGGATCCAACAGATAAGAAGTTGGAATCCCTGATAAAATCAGCTTTTTCCATAGCAGGTGCCATCACTCAGCCCGCAGTTGCCGCAATAGGTGTCTGCCAGTACCTAAAGGACCAATTTAAACAGGTCCTTTAGAGAGCTTCCTACACAACAAGCTCGGGGTTTGGTTGAACTACATAAGGCATTATGTTTTGCCATAGATGCCATTAAAGACTCCATTCACCAGGCATCCAGCCTTATGCTTGTACATATACACAGAATCCTGTGATTGAAAAATTGGTCAGCTGAAACGCCATGTAAAAACCTCCTAACTGGGTTCCCCTTTCATGGGGAGTGACTGTTTGGAGAAGACTTGGATAAATATATCAAGACCGTTTCTGCTGGGAAAAGTAATTTCTTTTGGCTGGTAAAAAAAAATATATATATAAACGCCCTTCATTTAAACAGGCTCTTTCCCCTGCGCCAGTGGCGACGTCCTCTGCCGGTTAGACTCTAAGAAAACCTCAGGGTCAGACCCAGGCTTAAAAGAAACCCTTGGGTAGGAAATCTGCAAAACAGAATCCTAAAGCTTCATCATATAGAGGCAACCCCCCCCTCACCAAGGAGGGGGGAAGACGGCTGCAATTTTCAGAAGTGGGGGGGGGGAGGAAATTCAGGACAGATGGGTCATCTCCACAGTAATGCTGGGGTACAAGCTGGAATTTCGGGATTTTCCACCATCTCGTTTCCTGAGATCAAGCGTTCCCAAAGATCCAGTGGAAAAACAATTTCTGTTTCAGGCACTAGACAGATTAATATCTCCAACTGATCATCCCGGGCCCTATCCCCATTAATTCCAGGACTTTCCACATAAAGCCCCAGTCTACCCTGTCAAAGGCTTTTTCAGCATCAATTGACAGGAATAGGCTGGGGCTTCCTTTGTCCTTTGCTGCCTGTAACGGCAACAGAGCCTGTGTTCCATTGTCCTGGCCCTCATTTCCTGAAATAAATCCGGTCTGGTCCGGATGGACCAGCTTACTCATCCTCTCCAATCTGTTCGCCAATACACTTGCATAAAGTTTAGTATCTGCATTTAAAATCGCGATCGGCCTGTAACTAGAGCATAGTTTATCATCTTTCCCTTCCTTTAAGATTAGCGTTATTGAAGCCAACAACACGTCTGTTCCAATATCTACATAGCTTAGGGACCAGGATGTCTTTAAACTTTTTTAAATAAAAAGTTGTAAAGCCGTCCGGACCCGGGCTCTTGCCCGGGGGAGATTTTTCCAGGACTTGATATATTTCTTTCTCCATTATTGGACTATCCATATCATCCCTATCGTGCTCTGGTAGTTTAAATAACCTACTGCTCTCACAGAAATCCCATATCTTTACTTCCATTTTCTGTCCTTCCATTTCCTGTCCTTCCTGATTATGCTTCCTTACAGTATATAAGGCCTCATAATAGTTTCTAAATTCTTGTGCTATTTCTTTTGTGGTAAAAACGGGGCCCCCGGACTTGTTCAAAATGTTCTCAATATAATTAACCTCTCTTCTTCTTCACCATCCTGGCTAATTGCTTACTGGGCTTATTTCCCCATAAAAATTGGTTCCGTGATATCCTGTTAATCTCCTTCCTGGCCACCCCTTCCATGATATCTTTTAATTCTTCTCTTTTGCTGACCAACTCATAGAAGAATACCTGTGACAGCCCCCCCGATTTTTATGTTGTAATTCTAGACCATAAATTTCTTCCGTAAGTTTTTTAATACTCAATTCTTCTTCCCTTTTTTTCCCCTGGCCCCTATGGAGATAAGGATCCCTCTTATGCCTTATGCGCTTCCCAAAGAATATTATGTGCTATTTCCCCCTTATCATTGTTCAGAAAATAAAACTCTATTTCTTTCCGTATTTCGGCTACCACCTCTTCATCCAATAATAGACTTTCATTAAGCCGCCATGTATACGGTATCCTTTGGATCCCAGGGGTCCCCATCTCCATAGTGACCGGGCATGGTCAGATATTATTATATCAATCTTAACCTCCCCTACCTCCTCCAATACTTTATGATCTACAAAAAAGTAATCCAACCTTGAATAGGTCCCGTGCACAGGGGAGAAAAAGGTATAGTCTCGAACACCATCATGTTTTTTCCTCCAAGCATCCATTAACTGGACTTGATGCAGTTTAGATTTTATCCTTTTAATTTGTACCTTACTCCTCCTCCCCTGTGCACTCGACGTACTATCCAACAAAGGATCCAGCCAGAAATTTAGGTCACCCGCCAGGACCACCGTTCCTGTCCGGAATCCCTCCAATATGGTAAAAATTCTCTTGAAAAAAACGTATATGGTTCTTATTTGGACAGTATAAATTGACCAGGGTATATATCGCCTTCCCCATTTTACCTTTAATAAACATAAAGCGTCCCTCTGGGTCAGTCTTTCTATCTAATATCTTAAATTTAACCCTTTCCGAAAATCCAATTGCCACCCCCTTTGCCCCCCTTATCGGGGAGTCACCATAGAACCAGGTGGGATAATCCCTTGAACACATTTTAATATTTGACTGCTGGGTTAAGTAAGTCTCCTGCATAAAAATTACATCTACGGATCGCTGTTTAATTTCTTTGAGGGTTTTAAATCTCTTCCCATACGAGCTCAATCCCCACACATTATATGTCATATATTTTAGCACTGTCATCTACCTGGCTCTATGTTGGGTCCAGCTACTTGCTACCAGGGGTCCCCCTTCTTTCCACATAGTTAACTGAGGTGCAATACATACCCCCCTCCCCATCCCCCTCCCACGGCCGTTCCAGCCCTATATCTCACGTTAGGGATCTAAACTGATACTCATGGGGACACCTACTCCTGAGGATGGAACGCAGGTCCTGCCGATTCAGTCTCAGATCCCCCCAGGAACTCCCTCCTTACACCTGGAGAGATCCATAGGAACCCCACTGTCTTTTCGGAGCTCAACATACTCAAAATTCTTACCTCGTATCTCCCCCGCCCCCCAAAAGGGGGCGACAAGGGGGGGAGCCCACACATATCCCATCCACTCCCACCCTCCCGCTCGCCTCATGGGGTTACCCGCAGACTTATTGTATATATAGTTTTTTTAATTATCAGTCTCTGAAAATCAGCATACTATCACTTTTTCATCAATTTGCCAAGTTTGATGGGATGGAGTAGGATTAAAAAAGTAAAAAGAATCGCTACTGACGGCTTTAAGTATCAATACAGTCTTTGGATAGTAGCAGAGTAGCACTTTTTTCCCTTTTATATCCACCCCTCACATCCCGGGGGGGGGGGGGGGGGGAGAGGGGGTGAATCAACGGAAATAGACAGTTAATAGTCAGCTACCCTGAACTCCAGGGTCTCTTACCCAACCAGGATGGATGTTTATCAGATGATTGTTGGTTATATTGCATGAGAAAAGCCACCTCAGTCCTCAGACTTCCAGACACTCCCGGTCCATGCAGGGGCTCACCGCTCCAGCTCGCTCTCTATACCGCCACTTCTCTGCCTGCACACAGGCTTCCGTATTAGCAAGGGGGGGCAGGAGTGGGGGGGTGACGGGCCGTCAATGGGACCGGCGGGATCAGCAGGCATTCACACGCGGTCCTCCCGGGCTCTCACCCCGTACGGCCATCCTTCACGCTGTCGCTTGTCTCAGCTCCCTCACAACACACTCTCCATCGGCATCACCTGGCCCCTCCCCTCATCTCCAGCGCGTCACGTCCGCACGCTGCGCTGCATCCTCCTCTCAGTCTGCCCCGTGGCATGGTAGATTAATATCTCAAGGGGTGATCATACAGATACCCAAAAAAAGCAAGGTCTGGGGTTTTTTTCAAATATTTTCATGGTACCAAAACCAAATGGAGATGTCTGACCCATTCTAGATCTAAGAAAACTAACAAATTAAGGTTGAACTGGATGGACTTGTCTTTTTTCAACCTGACTAACTATGTTAAACTAAATCAATTCCTTTCGCGTGGAGACAATCAGGTCGGTAGTTTCTATCCTAGGAAGAAGTCTTCTGGTGTCAATCAACATCAGGGATGCATATCTACTTGTCCCTATTTTTCCTGCTGATCAAAAGTTTCTGTGGTTCCAGTTAGAACAGCAGCATTTCCAATTTGTAGCCCTGCCCTTTTGGCTATCTACAGCACCTCGGGTGTTCACCGAAATGCTGGCCCCACCTCTAGCCAGGTTAAGGGCACAGGGCATAACAGTCGTAGTGTACCTAGACAATCTATTACTTCTAGATCAATCAGTGACTCGTTTTGGAGCAAAACGTACGCACTACAAACAACTATTGGAAAAGTTTGGGTTAGAGTCTCAAACTAGAGAAATCTTCCTTAATACCGCTAAAAAAGCTACTGATCATAGACACAGCCCAGGAAAGGGTGTTCTTGCCTCAAGCAAAAATCAATTCCATAAGAGAGCTGGTCAGGTCAAATGGCAATCCCTCCATTCGCCTCTGCATGAGGTTGCTAGGAACCATGGTAGCTTTATTCAAAGACGTTCCCTATATTGAGTTCCATTCAAGACTGTTGCAAAACAGTATCCTGTCTGCTTGGAACAAAACAATTCAAGCTTTAGACTTACAAATGTGGCTGTCCCCAAGTGTGGCCCAAAGTTTCACTTGCTGGTCATTAACCTAGAATCTGCTGAAAGGAAAATCCTTCAGACCATCTGGAAAGTGGTAACAACAGTTTCAGGCTGGGGAGCAGTACTAAAAAAGACAGATAGAACCGAAAGAATCTTGCCCATCAATATTCTAGACATTTGGGCAGTACGTCTGGCTCTAAAGGCCTGGACTTTCAGGTTACAAGCTTGTCCTGTCAGGATTCAATCCAACAATACCACAGCTGTGGTCTATATCAATCACCAAGGGGGCACCAAAAGTCTCTCAGCACAAAGAGAGGGCAAAAAGGAATGTACCATGCTTTTCTGCAATCTTCATTCCAGGAGTAGAGAATTGGCAGGCGGACTACTTAAGTTGCCACCAGTTATTCCCAGGGGAATGGACTTGTCACCCCAATATATTTCGGGCTGTTTGTCAAAGATGGGGGAACTCTGTGGCCAGAACAAGAGATCCATTCGCATGCCAAAAGGATGCGTTAGTGACCCCATGGGATCAGTTCTCACTGATCTATGCATTGATTCCCCCTATTCAGTTGCTGCCTCAACTTATTTGCAGGATCAAGCTGGAAAGAAAGTTGATAATTCTGGTGGCACCAGCATGGCCCAGAAGGTCATGGTACGCAGAAATCATAAAGATGGCAGTGGAGGGCCCATGGTCCCTCCCACCACAGCCAGATCTGCTCTCTCAGGGACCGATATTCCATCCTTCCTTACAGTCTCTAAATTTAATGGCTTGGCTATTGAAACCCATATTCTAAAGAAATGTGGTCCTTCCGGGTCAGTTATCTCTACCCCGATTAATGCTAGGAAGCCAGCTTCTAGAACTATATATTATAGAGTCTGGAAGACTTATATTTCCTGGTGTGAATCCAAGGGTTAGCACCCTCGGAGAGATATCATAGGCAGAATTCTTGCCTTTTTACAATTAGGGGTCAAAATTAAATTGGCCTTGAAATTTAAGGTCAACTCTCAGCTTTATCGTTCTTAGTTCAAAGACCACTTGCTACTTATTCTTTAGTCCGGGGCTTTATACAAGGGGAGACGCGGCTTTAATCCACCCGTCAGATCTCCCTTGAACCCTTGGGACTTGAACGTAATTTTTGTCTGTGTTACAAAAACAGCCATTTGAACCAATACAACAGATTCCCTTAGTCCTTCTGACAAGGAAGTTGGTATTTTTGTTTGCTCCAGTGCCTTTCGAAAGTATTCGGCCCCCTTGAACTTTTCAACCTTTTGCCACATTTCAGGCTTCAAACATAAAGATATAAAATTTTTATTTTTTGTGAAGAATCACCAACAAGTGGGACACAATTGTAAAGTGGAACGAAATCTATTGGATTTTTGAAACTTTTTTAACTAATAAAAAAATGAAAAGTGGGGCGTGCAAAATTATTCGGCCCCCTTGCGTTAATAATTTGTAGAGCCACCAGTTTTGCACATTGAGAGACTGAAATTCTTGCCCATTCTTCCTTGCAAAACAGCTCGAGCTCAGTGAGGTTGGATGGAGAGCGTTTGTGAACAGCAGTTTTCAGCTCTTTCCACAGATTCTCGATTGGATTCAGGTCTGGACTTTGACTTGGCCATTCTAACACCTGGATACGTTTATTTGTGAACCATTCCTTTTGTAGATTTTGCTGTATGTTTGGGATCATTGTCTTGTTGGAAGATAAATCTTCGTCCCAGTTTCAGGTCTTTTGCAGACTCCAACAGGTTTTCATCCAGAATGGTCCTGTATTTGGCTGCATCCATCTTCCCCTCAATTTTAACCATCTTCCCTGTCCCTGCTGAAGAAAAGCAGGCCCAAACCATGATGCTGCCACCACCATGTTTGACAGTGGGGATGGTGTGTTGAGGTTGATGAGCTGTGTTGCTTTTACGCCAAACATATCGTTTTGCATTGTGGGCAAAAAGTTCGATTTTGGTTTCATCTGACCAGAGCACCTTCTTCCACATGTTTGGTGTGTCTCCCAGGTGGCTTGTGGCAAACTTTAGATGAGACTTTTTATGGATATCTTTGAGAAATGGCTTTCTTCTTGCCACTCTTCCATAAAGGCCAGATTTGTGCAGTGTACGACTGATTGTTGTCCTATGGACAGACTCTCCCACCTCAGCTGTAGTTCTCTGCAGTTCATCCAGAGTGATCATGGGCCTCTTGGCTGCATCTCTGATCAGTCTTCTCCTTGTCTGAGCTGAAAGTTTAGAGGGACGGCCAGGTCTTGGTAGATTTGCAGTGGTCTGATACTCCCATTTCAAAATGATCGCTTGCACAGTGCTCTTTGGGATGATTAAAGCTTGGGAAATCTTTTTGTATCCAAATCCGGCTTTAAACTTCTCCACAACAGTATTACGGACCTGCCTGGTGTGTTCCTTGGTCTTCATGATGCTCTCTGCGCTTTCAACAGAACCCTGAGACTATCACAGAGCAGGTGCATTTATACAGAGATTTGATTACACACAGGTGGATTCTATTTATCACCATCAGTCATTTAGGACAACATTGGATCATTCAGAGATCCTCGCTGAACTTCTGGAGTGAGTTTGCTGCACTGAAAGTAAAGGGGCCGAATAATTTTGCACGCACCACTTTTCAGTTTTTTATTTGCTAAAAAAGTTTAAATTATCCTATAGATTTCGTTCCACTTGTTGGTGATTCTTCACAAAAAAATAAATGTAATATCTTTATGTTTGAAGCCTGAAATGTGGCAAAAGGTTGAAAAGTTCAAGGGGGCAGAATACTTTCACAAGGCACTGTATATCCTCAGCAATGAGGGTTGCAGAATTGGCTGCTCTTTCTTGTAAAGAGCCATACTTTCATGAGGACAGAGTGGTGTTACGCCCTTGTCCAGGTTTTTTGCCAAAAGTAATTTCCGTTTTTTTTCCAAAACCATGTTCCAGGGAAGAAAGATCTCTACATTGTCTTGATGTGGTGAGAGCAGTGAAAATCTATTTAAAGAAAACTACTCTGATTCGTAAGACTGATGTCTTATTTATTCTGCCGGAGGGTCCTAAGTCCCTCCCCTCTTTTTTAGGGTACACGTATATTGCTTTGCTACAAAAACTGATGTGCTCCTGGAAGGAGGAGGGTTTATATAGGGAGTAAACTTCCTTTGATTGGTTTTACCAGTGTCAACACCTGAAGGTGGCCCATAATCCATTAAGTAATTACTTAAGGCTGTGTCCCATGATGTACTCCAAGAAAAGGATTTTTACAGGTAAGCTGTAATAAAAATCCTATATTTTTTTTCCCTCCTGCTTTTTTCCCCTGTTTTCACCTGGTGATTTGGCCAGTAACAAACCTCTCCTGTATTAGTGAGACACAACTCTGGAGGAATGAGCACATGAGGCAAATCAGCCAACAGCTTTGTCAGTCTGGGGGGCTGGGGTAGTGTTAATGGTGTTAGCAGATTTAGATACACTAACAAATTATGCAGGTCATCATGCAGGAAGATATTAGATTTTTTTTTGAGATCATGGATGATGAGCCTTTTCCTACTGGATCAGCTGGTCATCAAATTGGTTTCCAAGAAAGGAGAGACAGCAGGTAACAAATGCCTCATCACATTCCAACTGTTTTCCAAGGTGGAAACAGATTTTTGGGTACAAAGTCTTCAGCTGTGCTTGCTCTGATTCAGGGGCAAACTGGGCCAGAGGGCAGGGGGGCAACTGCACCCTGGCTGCTCTAATGCCCTGTAAAAAGCCTGCACCTCTTCTGACGCAGACATGCCTAAAGGCCTTTCTGGTGAAGAGGAAGGTGTATGCCTAGAGAAAACAGAGACCAGCTCCATGCTCCACCGGAGGCTTTCCTCCCCCAGCCAGCCCCAACCCGGGCCACCCCCCTGCCTGCCAGTTCCGGAACCTGAAGTTCTTGCAGCAGGCACCGTCCCGCTAAACCCACCTGGTGAGTAGAGTGTACATGGAGCGGAGCTTCGGCCTGGGATGGGGTCAGGAGGAGACAAGGAAGAGCGAGATCAGGAAGGGGGGGGGGGGGGCGCCTAGTCTTACTTCGTTTCTGGGTTGTACTCCCTGGGCCAAATGTTGCCAGTCAGCCCGTGCTCTTATTTGATGTCATCGACAACCACCACACCTCTCTTGTTAATGTCTGTTTTAAAAAAAATCATCTAATAAAGGATGGAAAAACCATCTAGTGAGAATTTTTTGCCCTAAATGTCTAAACCAGTCACATGGTACAGTATGTTTGAGCAGTCTACCTTCTTAATATATGGCCTGATCAGTTTTGTAGATCTGTCCACAGGGAGATATAGTGAATCAAACCAAGATTCGGTGAAATAACTTGAAAACATTACAAAAACTGCAGGTATTCCAAAAATTTCCACCCTTTATCTAAATACCCACTGCTGCGCCTAGACAAAGCCTGCTCCCTCAACTAGAGCTGCCACTTGAAAAAATGTAAAGTGCAAATCGTATTTTACCTTTTTAAAACTAAAATCAGAAAAAAAGGAAAAATAGTGGCGCTTAACTATAAATTATAACTAACTCCAAGAAACGTGACAACAAATAAATGGTATGAACAACATATGTGAGAACAACAATTGTGTCACCCTGTGATAAGTGAACCAAATAAATGTGTCACAGAACAAACACAATTAAGATAAAGTTTATGAGAGTGTCCAAAAGTATCCTTTGAAGTAATGTCTCCTCTTATTCCATCCACCACATCAAAGTGATCAGTGATTCCACTCGCTTAAAAAATGCACTCACCGACTCCCAATGCCTGCACTTTCATATCAGGCTTAAAGCGCTTATCAGCAAAACAGTGAGTAGTGAACGCTGCTCCAATCATCCATTGTGCAAATTCAAATATTCCACGTGTAAAATAATAAAGGTGCTCCAATAGTGTAAAACCGTATGAATCAATTTATTAAAGCACAAAAACACTTTGACACTGTTTAGCTCCCATTACATTTGCAATATAATTGAGCCATACGTTTTAACACCGTTTTTTCAAATTATCTTCCTAAGTTCAGGATTGGTGCTGCCTAATATTAAGCAACTGCAGGCATTTGTTTAATCAACAAGCAGTCCACACAATATGGATGGATTGGTTCCCCTCATTGTTTTCAAGGATTATTTTTAATGTGTCTAAACCATTGTTCTAGCTAGATTCATAATTGTTTCAGCAATTCTTTGGCCATCAGTGCTTTCAACTAAGTGCCTCATCCCTGCATATGGTTGACTGCTGGTATGATAGTGGGTAATGCCTGTGAGCCCAGGTTTTTTTTTTTCTTTGTTTTTAACACTATTGACAACGTTGGAAATTCTATTAAAATATTTTCGTGACTATCACACTGCTGTGTGTTTTTCCCTTTTTGGAGTTACTCTCTATTGGTATAGTTCTATATCCAAGTCCTCCCCTCCTAATGTGGTTTGCTTCTTTGATTCCCATCACATTTGTAGTAAAAATGAGCCATGCATTTAACACCGTTCTTGAAATAACTCTTACCTGAGGAAAAAGTTCAGATTTAGCATTTTGTTTTGCTTCAGGAGGCAGCGCCATATGCCCAATAATACCCGTAACAGTGGAAAACCTGCATCACTGGAATTGCAACAAATTCCAGTGATGCAGGTGGATGATGGATGATATTCTGTTCAGTGATTGATATTTTATGAAAAACATTTTCAAAGGACAGACTTTTGCGATTGCAACTTATGTAATCACCATGGATGCCAGTTTCGCAGCTGGTGCCAAGGACTTTGATTGCCAAAGAAATCGGCTATATATATATATTGACATTCTGCAACCTCATGCATGTTATCACTTTAAATTTACAGATGTTTCTTTGACTGCAAGCAATTGGGCAATGTCAATCACAGGTAGCATTCAAGATCTTGTGTGCACTAGAAATGAATGCACTCCTCCTTGGTCTGCCTCCCCAATCTAGGCATTAAGTGTGTGATTTCAATAACTGAGATAGCTATAACTTACAGTCTCAGGAGAGTTGACAGACAGTGACTTGATCCAAAAGACACTTTGCAGATTGTAGAAAGGTTCAATCAAAACTTGTGCAGACCTTAACAGATGATTATCGGATAGGTTAAAAACTTATAATAATAATATGTCTAGCTCCATCAGAACACATGGTGAATGAAAGCTAAATCATAAGGAAGGGGGATGTGACTACATATACACGGCTTCCCCTAGGTATGGAGTGAGGTAGGGGTACAATGATTTAAAGGCAAACAAACATAATGCACATGTAACATGATTCCTAGCTCAATGCACTGTAGCAATAACCAACTGGGAGGAGAGTTTCCTTAGCCGGTAGACCCTGGACCCCAATGGAATGATCCACTTATTCACTGTTTTGCATTTAACAGACCACTGGGCATTACCATGATTGATCCACCATCTTCTTTGTGTGAAACTCAATTCAGAGATTTTCAGGTGGTTCCCTAGTGACCCCTGTTAAGTCGACTTTAAAAAAACAAATTAACCATCTCCATAATTCTATGTAATCTTAACTCCTCCATGTAACCATAGCCAGAATGTATTTAAAATATGTCCATGTTCTTTTGTGCAGCAAAAAAAAGCAAGAGGACCGCACAGGCCAAGAACTTTCCATGGACATTACACCTGATGAAAAGGTAGTGTCGGAATCCATGGAAATCAGTGAAATGCCTGCTGAGGACTGCACTACTTCACATACCTATTATAGGTCCAGGTATAGTATCCTGTCACTTGGGCCAGAATATCCATGGACTACCTTAACACAATGCACTCTGGGGAATACACAGAACGCTGCACATTAACATTTTATGCTGTAACACACCGCACCCTCAGTGCCTTGAAAAAGTATTCATACCCCTTTAAATTACGGCCATGTCTTGGTAGGTTTGCAGTTGTGCCATACTCTTTCCATTTTTGGATGATGGATTGAACAGTGCTCCGTGAGATGTTCAAAGCTTGGGGTATTTTTTTTATAACCCTACTTTAAACTTCTCCAAAATGTTATCCCTGACCTGTCTTGTGTGTTCTTTGGCCTTCATGATGCTGTTTGTTCACCGAGGTTCTCTAGCAAACCTTCTAGGTGACTCCTGAAGGCAGTGGGTTCCACTAGATTTTAGTTAAGGGTATCGAGGTAAAGGGGGCTGGATACAAATGCGCATCACACTTTTCAGATATTTATTTTAACCACTTGACCACTGGGCACTTAAACACCCTTAATAACCAGACCAATTTTCAGCTTTCGGTGCTCTCACATTTTGAATGACAATTACTCAGTCATGCAACACTGTACCCATATGAAATTTTGTCCTTTTTTTCACACAAATGGAGCTTTCTTTTGGTGGTATTTAATCACCGCTGGGTTTTTTTATTTTTTGTGCTATAAAAGAAAAAACACCAAAAATTCTGTAAAAAAAATGAATTTTTCTTTGTTTCTGTTATAAAATTTAGCAGATTAGTAATTTTTCTTCATAAATTTTGTCCAAAATTTATACTACTACATATCTTTGGTAAAAATAAGTACAAATTGGTGGATATTTTTTGGTCTTTGTGAAAGTTAGAGTCCACAAGCTATGGTGCCAATATCTGAAAATTGATCACATTTCTTGAGACCCTAACATGCCAGAAAAGTACAAATACCCCCCAAATGACCCCTTTTTGGAAAGAAGACAATCCAAGGTATTTAGTAAGAGGCATGATGAGTTTTTTTGAAGTTTTCATTTTTCCTACAATTTTTTTTCACAAAATTGTCATTATTAGGTTATTTCTCACACGCAGCATATGCATACCACAAATTACACCCCAAAACACATTCTGCTATTACTCCCGAGTATGACGATATCACATGTGTGAGACTTTTACACAGCGTGGCCACATGCAGGGAGCTCCATCAGGCATTCTGGAGCACCCAGGCCAATTCTGACATTTCTCTCCTACATGTAAAAATCATCATTTATTTGCTAGAAAATTACATAGAACCCCAAAACATTATGTTTTTTTAGCAAAGACCCTAGAGAATACAATGGTGGTCATTGCAACTTTTTATCCCGCACGGTGTTTGCACAGCAATTTTTCGAACGTGTTTTTTTGGGAAAAAAGTTTTGTGCTAAAAAAAACAAAACAGTAAAGTTAGCCCAATGTTTTTGCATAATGTGAAAGATGAAGTTACGCCGAGTAAATAGATACCTAACATTTCACCCTTCAAAATTGCATACGCTCGTGGAATGGCGCCAAACTTCGCTACTTAAAAATCCCCATAGGCGACGCTTTACATTTTTTTTTTTTTACTGGTTACATGTTTTGAGTTGGAGGAGATCTAGGGCCAAAATTATTGCTCTCGCTCTACCGATCACAGCGATACCTCACATGTGTGGTTTGAACACAATTTTCATATGTGGGCGGGACTTACGTATGCATTTGCTTCTGCATGCGAGCACATGGGGACAGGGGCTCTTTTTAAATTATTTATTTTTTCTTTTTTTATTGTTCATTTTACTTTATTTTAGTTTGACATTTTTTTTCCCCAAAAATAAATTTTTTGATCACTTTCATTCCTATTACAAGGAATGTAAACGTCCCTTGTAATAGGAATATGGCATGACAGGTTCTCTTTACAGTGAGATATGGGGTCAATAAGACCCCACATCTCACCTCTAGGCTGGGAAGCCTGAAAAAAAAAATTACAGGGTACTGGCAGGGTATTGCAGAGTATTGGCAGGGTATTTATTGCAGAGTATTGGCAGGGAATTAAGCGGTTAAATTTCGGTGAGCAGCGATGTGGGCACTGCAAATGCAACCCACAGCGCTGCTGACACCGATCTCTTCCCCCCTCCGCTGTACCGAACAGTACAGAGAGGGGAGGGAGGAACCAGTGTCATAACATGACTCCGGTTTGTTTACAACTGATCGCTCCGTCATTTGATGGAGCGATCACGTGGTAAACGGCCGCGATGAGGACCCGGCGGTCACGAATGCTCTCGAGTGCACGCCCCAGGGGGCGCGCAAGAGCGGAATTCTGGGAGACCGTTATTTAACGGCCTCTCAGAGTTAAACAACCGCCATGAAGCCATTATTCGGCTATGGGCCGGTTGTTAAGTGGTAAATTTAAAACCATTTGTCATTTTCCTTCCACTTCACAATTATTTGCCACTTTTTGTTCTATAAAATACATTTACTTTCTTTATCGTACATCATAGGACACAGAGCCTCAAGTATTTACTTAGTGGGTTATAGCTACGTTCAGGTGTTGACACTGGCACACCCAATAAAGGAAGTTGACTCCCCTGTATATCCCCTCCTTCCAGGAGTACCTCCGTTTTTTTGTCAGTGTCTAAAGGTGTTGGCACGAGTGAAAATGTACTCTGCGGAGCTCCAGGGGGGATCCGTGCTGGATTTAAAAAGCCTCCACAACCGGATCCATCCCGCCACTGCTGCTCCAGGATGGTACCCGGGCCTCGCATAGAAGAACGAGGTTTTGCCTGTAATGCTCCTCTTTGAGCGCTGTACCTTTGGAACCAGGACTCTTTTTGGTTTTGCTACATTACCTAAAGCTATCCTGAGGGGTGTTATACAAGGTCCAAAGGAGTGGAACTCTATTAAAAGGGCCCCAGTCTTTGAAGGTTTAACCACACTGCCCGTCGTGATGGGAGAAGTTTGGATCTGTCTGTTTACAGCAGTATCCTGCAGCGAGGAAAAGGTAAGAGAAAAGCATAGGAACTTCAAAGTCCACCTATGACTTTTTTTCTTTCAATTATATTGTAATGCCTTAAAAACCCCTCTAGAGTGAGTAATAGTGTATAGACCAGTGATGGCGAACCTTGGCACCCCAGATGTTTTGGAACTACATTTCCCATGATGCTCATGCACTCTGCAGTGTAGTGGAGCATCATGGGAAATGTAGTTCCAAAACATCTGGGGTGCCAAGGTTCGCCATCACTGGTATAGACCCTGTTTAGATCTGCGCTAAAACAGAGTGTGTCTCAGCAGCTGGAGGAGGGTCTCGTCTCCCCCCTAAATGGGCAAACTGAGTGGATGGGGGATACATGTTATGTTTAAACATACCGTATATACTCGAGTATAAGCCGAGATTTTCAGCCTCTTTTTTGAGGCTGAAAGTGCCCCCCTCGGCTTATACTCGAGTCATCGCTGTCTGCCCGCTCGATCAGCGTGTCGAGCAGACAGACAGCGGCCATTCTATAATTCAAAAGCCGCGCCTCCGGCGCCGCCTTCGCCTGTGATAGGCGGAACACTGAATTTCCCAGCAGCCTGTGTTCCGCCTATCACGGACATCGTATCATCCTCGTACTACGGACGAGGATGATACGATGTCCGTGATAGGCGGAACACAGGCTGCTGGGAAATTCAGTGTTCCGCCTATCACAGGCGAAGGCGGAGGCGCGGCTTTTGAATTTTACAATGGCCGCCGAGGCGCCGACGAAGAGGGCACGGGACGGAGGCAAGGCACGGCACGGGACGGAGGCAAGGCAAGGCACGACACGGGACGGAGGCAAGGCACGGGACGGAGGCTCGGGACAAAGGCTCGGGACACAGGTAGGCTGGACACACACACACACACACACACACACACACACACACACACACACACACACACACACACACACACACACACACGGATGGAGACACACACAGGGATGGATGGATGGATGGAGACACACACACACAGGGATGGATGGATGGATGGAGACACACACACAGGGATGGATGGATGGATGGATGGAGACACACACACACACAGGGATGGATGGACACACACACAGGGATGGATGGACGGACACACAGGGATGGACGGACACACAGGGATGGACGGACACACAGGGATGGACGGACACACAGGGATGGACGGACACACACACAGGGATGGACAGGCATGTCTCACCCTCGGCTTATACACGAGTCAATAAGTTTGCCAGTTTTTTTGGGGGTAAATTGGGGGCCTCG
This sequence comes from Lithobates pipiens, assembly GCF_037356315.1. NCBI lineage: Eukaryota > Metazoa > Chordata > Amphibia > Anura > Ranidae > Lithobates > Lithobates pipiens. The sequence continues at coordinate 128,325,322 of NW_027507787.1, read as the reverse complement.
GCTTATATTCGGGTCGGCCTATACTCGAGTATATACGGTAAATATGAAAAGCTGATAAAAAAAAGGCTGTGTAAAACCCTTTCCCCCCTCCCCCACCCGTCTCCCCTCCGGGGTGACTCTTGCTAGAACCTAGGAAACAGTTACTTGCCATTTGTGGCTGCAGTCTCCTCTGATGTGTGCTCAAATGAAGCCACCGCGCGCGCACGAGGCTGTTGACAGAGGGCAGGGAAGGGGCTTGGCTTAACCGGTTGGCGCTATGTGCGGACTCGGCGTCCTTGCCAATGCACGGCACATAGACAATCAGGCTCACACCTGAAAAAGCTTAAAAGTCATACTCTGGCAGACAGTGTTCATCAGAGCAGCTGAAGCAAGGCTGCCACAGGACACAGAAGCGCTGGTGCATGTGAGTTGTTTACACAGGCATTTGCAGTACAAGAAAAGACTTAGGCCGCGTACACACGCGCGGACTGTTCGCCCAACTTTGTCCGTCAAACAGTTTCGGCAAACAGTCCGCTCAAACTTAGCATGGACGGACATGGCCACACACGACGGACGAACAGTTTGCTGAAACCGTGCGCGATGACGTGAACGGCACGTACGACGGGACGAAAAATACGACGTCCTATACACTGCATTATAGCTTTCGGCGTGAAAATCCTTTCTGAGCATGCGCGCAACTTTGTTTGACGAACAAGCCTACACACGAGCGGACTGTTCGCTGAAACAAGGTTTCAGCGGACAGTTTTTCGGAAATTCCGAAAAACCTTGTCCGTCAAACTGTCCGCTGAAACTGTCCGCTGAAAGCCCACACACGAGCGGACTGTCCGCCCAAACACTGTTCAGCGGACAAAGTTGGGCGAACAGTCCGCCCGTGTGTACGCGGCCTTATTGTTTAGCATTAGATCATTCTATTCTGCCACTGTTTTTCCTACTATTTTTCAAGTAAATAGAACAGTTCTTAGAGTGCCTCTGTTTTTTTGTGCTTTGCACTATGGCTCCAAAGCTTACTACTAAGGCACCAAAACCACCCCCAGGCGCTGAGAACTCCAGTCGTGCCTCCACAGTGTCATCTTTTCCGGAGATACCTGACATGGCAAGCCAGGGTGAGCCGTTGGAACCGGATGGTGCTGCTTTTCACATTTCAGCCCCTGTATACGTGACTGAAAATGTATTTTCCTCTGCCTTGCAAGGCTTAGAAGGAAGATTAGCTTCTTTAATCGCATCCTCCATTAAAGGAGATAGGAAGCTTGCTAGATCCTCTCTCCCACTCCAAACCCTTTACCCAGGGAACAGTGGGGACAGGATGAGGTATTGCCTTCAAACGATCGGGAAAAACAAACCGATTACTCCTCTGCAGAGAAAACAGTTGAAGTTTCAGCTTCACAATCTGAGGTACAAATCCTTAGACATGGTTCGCTCCACTTTCATGCTACCCTTAACAGAGTCAGCTGAAAGTCTGGTTTCTTCTTTGGGTTCCTTGAAACCTTCACAACCAGTGCATGCTTTCCAGTCCACACTTTACTAAAGAAGCTTATGTATACTGAATGGGATCATCCGGACAAGCATTTCCTTCCTCTAAAAAGATTCTCAGCTCTCTATCCCATTGAGGGAAAATTCACCAAAAAATGGAAAGTTCCAGCAGTAGACACTGCGATTTCCAGTGTGAATAAAAGTTTGACTTTTTCCAGTGGACAATGTACAAATGCTAAAGGATTCAGCAGACAAAAAGTTGGAATTCCTGTTAAAATCCTTTTTCGCTAGCAGGTACTGTTCAGCCTGCAATTGCAGCTATAGGCATCTGTCAGTCCTTAAAGGACCACTTCACAGAGGCCCTTAGCGAGTTCCCTGCACAACAGGCCCGTGAGTTTGCCGAGTTACCAAAAGCATTATGTTTTGCCATAGATGCTATGAAGAATTCTATTCACCAGGCATCTCGCCTTGCATTTGTGCTTGTACGTATGCGTAGGACCTTTTGGCTAAAGGGTTGGTCTGCCGAAGCACCCTGCAAAAGTCTAGTTTCCTGGGAAGTGACTATTTGGCAATGATTTGGATAAATACATCTACACAATTTCCAGTGGAAAAAGTACTCTTTTGCCAGTCAAAAGAAAGTATAAACGTCCTTCAATTAAACAGACTTTCTCTCCTGCGCCAAGTACATCCGCCTCTAGGCAGTGGCGACGGCTTCCACCGTCAGATTCCAGAGGAAAATCGCAGGATCAGGTCCAGGCTCAAAGGAAGACCTGAAGCCACAAAACTGCAAAGCAGAATACTAAGACCTCTTCATGAAGAGTCGTCTCCCCTCAACGTGAGGGGAAGACTTCTGCATTTTGCAGAAGTCTGGCAAAGGGAAACTCAGGACAGGTGGGCTCTCTCCACAGTGAATCTAGGATACAAGATAGAGTTTCGGGAGTTTGCATCATCTCATTTTCTGAGATCAACCGTTCCCAAGGATCCAGGAAAGACAATCCCTGCTTCAAGTATTGGACCGATTTATTGACTCAAGGGGTAATTGTACAGATCCCCACAGAAGAACAAGGTTTGGGATTATATTCAAACCAGTTTATGGTACCAAAACCGAATGGAGAGGTCAGACCCATTCTGGATCTAAAAAATCTAAATTGGTTCCTGGAAATCCGCTCATTTCACATGGAGTCAATCAGGTCAGCGGTCTCCATCCTACAAGGGGGAGAACTTCTGGCGTTCATCGACAACAGGCATGCATATCTGCATGTCCCTATATTTCCCGATCACCGAAGGATTCTGTGATTCGAAGTAGAACAACACTTTCAGTTTGTGGCCTTACCCTTCGGGCTAGCCACAGCACCACGGGTATTCACAAAAATACTGCCCCCACCTCTAGCCAGGTTAAGGGCACAGGGCATAACAGTGTTGATGTATCTAGATGATCTATTAATAGACCAGTCAGTGACTCGCTTAAAACAATGCGTACGCATTACAACCAGTTACATGAAAAGTCTCCGTTGTATCCTCAACCTAGAGAAGTCTTCCTTTAAAACTAGTAAGAATGCTGGATTATTTAGGCTTGATCATAGATACAGCCCAGAAAAGGGTGTTCTTGCCTTCAGCAAAGATCAGCTCCATATGAGAGCTGGTATGGATGGCCAGGTCAAAAGCAAATCCTTCAATTCGCCTTTACAGGAGGTTGTTAGGAAAGATGGTAGCTTCATTCGAAGCAGTTCCCTATGCCCAGTTCCATTTAAGACTGTTACAAAACAGTATCCTCTCTGCTTGGAACTAGACAATCCAAGCCTTGGACTTGCCAATGCAGCTGTCTCCAAGAGTGTCCCAAAGCCTCAATTGGTGGATACAAAGCCAGAATCTACTGAAAGGGAAATCCTTCAGACCATTTATCTGGAAAGTAGTAACAGATGCCAGCCTCAGGCTGGAGAGTGGTACTAGAAAAGACAACTGTCCAGGGACAGTGGTCAAAACTCGACAGAGCCCTGCCCATCAACATCCTAGAGATCTGGGCAGTGTGTCTGGTTTTGAAAACCTGGACTTCCAGGTTAAAGAATTGTCCTGTCAGGATCCAATCCGACAACACCAAGGCTGTGGCATATATCAATCACCAAAGAGTGTCTCAGCTCAGAGAGAGGTGAACCATATTCTAACTTGGCTAGAAAGGAATGTCCCATGCCTATCTGCAGTTTTCATTCCGGGAGTAGAAAATTGTCAGACCGACTATCTAAGTCCCCAACAGTTATTCCCGGTGGAATGGGCTCTTCACCCCAATGTTTTACGAGCCGCTTGCCAAAGATGAAGGACTCCGGACATAGATTTTTTAGCATCCAGATTCAACATGAAGTTAGTTAACTTTGTGTCCAGAACAAGGGATCCACTCGCATATGGAACAAATGCGCTGGTAACCCCGTGGGATCAGTTTTCAGTTATCTATGCTTTTCCCCCAATTTTCAGTTGCTGCCTCGACTTCTTTGCAGGATCAAGCTGGAAAGAGAGCCAGTAATTCTGGTAGCACCAGTATGGCCCAGAAGGTCATGGTACACAGATGGTAAAGATGGCAGTGGAGGGTCCTTGGCATCTCCCACTAAAGTCAGACCTGCTCTCGCAGGGTCAATATTCCATCCTACTTTACGAACGCTAAATTTAATGGCTTGACTATTGAAACCCCCATTCTGAAGAAACGTGGGCTTTCCAGGTCAGTTATCTCAACTTTCAAAGTCATGTTCCAGGGAAGAAAAGTCCTTACATTTGTCTTGATGTAGTTAGAGCAGTGAAAATCTAGTTAAAGAAAACTGCTCAGATTCGTAAGACTGATGTGTTATTTATTCTGCCAGAGGGTCCTAAGAAAGGACAGGCAGCGTCAAAATCCACTGTTGCCAAGTGGATTCAGCAAGTTATAATTCAAACCTATGATTTAAGGGGTAGAATTCCCCCTTTTTAAGTTAAAGTGCACTCTACCAGAGTGGTTAGTGCTTCTTGGGCAGTTTGTCACCAGGCCTCTTTTGCTCAGATCTGCAAGGCCGCATCTTAGTCTTCGGTCCATACATTCACAAAATTTATCAAGTGGATGTAAGAAGGAATGAGGATATCTCCTTCGGGCGCAGTGTGCTGCAGGCAGCAGTAAAAGTCCTCAAGGTCTGGGGGTGTCCTACAGGTTGTGTCTCCCTCCCCTCAAGTAGCATTGCTATGGGACGTCCCACTAAGTAAATACTTGAGGCTCTGTGTCCTATGATGTATGATAAAGAAAATAGGATTTTATACAGGAAGTTGACTCCCCTATATAACCCCTCCTCCTTCCAGGAGTACCTCGGGTTTTGTAGCCAAGCAATATACTTTCACCCCATAAAACAGAGGGGTGGGAGCTCTGTGTCCTATGATGTACTCCAAGAAAAGCATTTTACATTTAAGCTGTTATAAAAATCCTATTTTTTGGTTGTAACATGACAAAATTTGGAAAATTTCAAGGCACTGTAAACAGTTGGCTTTGTAGGGGCCCTCAAATGTATTAGCATGGTTAATGGAAACTACAAGTAAATCTGGCTAAAGCAAATACAAGTGGGACAACCAAACGGACCTCAGGTTATCACCTAACTAAAGATGTCAAAATCCATATAACTACGTTTTAAATATGAATTAATTTTCTTACATCAGGGGACACGGAGCCATAGTAATAACTATGTGGGTTATATCGGCGTATCAGGTGCTGAACACTGGCACGCCCCTTAAGGCGTGAACTTCCCCCATATAACCCTCCCATTACTGGGAGTCCTCCAGTTTTTTCGCCAGTGTCTAAGGTGTTGGGCACGTGTAAGGATGTGTGTACTGAGCTCCACGGGCAGTAATCCTTTGAGAGCCAGCCATCCTGACTGGATCCATTCTGATGTCTCCGTAATGGATTAAATGAACAGTACCCGGGCTTCATCATCCGAAGACACAAGGTTTTGCTTGCGAATGCTTTTAAGCTGGAACCTGGGATCCAGTACTTTTTGGTAGTAAGGCCAATAAAAGTTTACTGGCAGGGTCTTCTCGCAGGTCCAGGATTGTGGGATTACCTGAGTGTACCCCTGTTCCTGAAGGTTTTCTTTCAAGGTCTCAGAGCCGATCGTGAAGGGCGAAGATTGTTTTTTTTTTTTTTTTTATCTCGGACAAACCCTGCTGCGAGGAAAGGTACGGGAAAGCATCTCCTTCCATGTATTGTGTTGTCATGTCTGTGTCACCACTGGGTGCTGTATTGAGCACTCACCATTCTGACGCTGGAAACAGCAGAAGCTCCACTCTCCTCTCCATTCAAGCCAGCTCAGACCCTCAGGTATGAAGGAGGGGGGGTCTGATCACTTCCTGGGCCCCCAGATTGGTGGTTTCTAATCCTTTGAATGCCAGCCAGCTGCCTCTTTTTTTCTTAAAAAAAAAAAAAAGTTTTTTCGGTGGGTCGCAGCCACTCGTCATTTACATCCCCCCCCACCACCCCCCCCCCCCCACCGCCAAAACCCTTCCAAAAAGAATGTCTTCCTCCCTTGAGAGGTAAAAATAAAAATACGGCCAGTCAGATGAGCCGTCCAGTGTAGAATACTTCTGTCCCTGTGTATTTCATACAAACATTTTTTTTCTTCTACCATTTAAAAGATTGCTATGATGTCTCTCCATAGTAGGACTAAACATAGCAGATTCCCATCTAGTCCTCAGGGCCCTCTTGTTGAGGTGCAGGAGGCTGGGGATCAGGTAGATCGTCCCAAATATTGGAAGATACTTATTTTTCCTCTTTGGAGGCTCCTAACAGGGAGGGAGTACAAGTCAGGTGTCTGTATACTCCCTTACTTAACCCTTTTGTTGCCTGCAGCACAGGCTCTTGAGGTATCTACCTCTAATAGGGTTAATTTGACCTCCCCCCACCTGGGGGATGTTTCTCCTATTCATGCATAGCTATGTATTCTGAATGGGAACATTTCTATGAAAGAAATGGGGGGAGGGGGGGGGTTCCAGCTATTAATGCTACAATCGCCTCAGTGAGCAGAGCCTCACATGTCCAGTGGATAATGCACTGATGTTAAAGGATCCAGCAAGTTAAGGTGGGATTTTCCTTTTAAAGAAAAGATGTCTTGTTCAGTTCTGACTGCAATTGGAGTAGCTCAGTCCATTAACCCTTTAACGTCTGCTCCACTATTTTGGTGGAGCACATTTTGAGTCACGCCAGTGCTTGGAATGTGGACTCCAAGGGGTTAAGGAACAGGTGTGAGATAGCTGAAAGTTTTGCCTGATCAGCAGGCCCGACAAGTGTCTCACAGATGCTATGGCTTATACTTGGACTAGTGCATTTTTGCAGAGGTCGGTGGCTACAATATAAATCAGCCGAAGCACCAGGTGAAAACCCTTAGCCAGTATGTGTCCCTTCCTGGGGTTAGAATGGATAAATACATCCAAAAGGGGTAAAGCTCTCTTTACCAATAAATGGAGGTTCAAACAGTTCTACTTTAATCGCACAGCCTCTCCTGTGCCTTAGTTCCCAGGGGCAGCACCAGGATCTTGGGCGCGGAAAGCCCATAAAACAGAATGCTAAGGTATTCTCATGAAGGAGCACCCCCCACTCGTTCAGGTGAGGGGAAAGGTCCTTCTGATTCTCAAAGTCTGGCAGGAACAACGATGTTAAGAGCAAAGGGATTTCTGCGAATATTTTTTTTTTTCTTTAAGTTACATCTAGAGTTTCAAGAGCCCGGATGGCCCAGTCAGCTTTCGATCCGAAGGTCCGGGGTTCGGGCCCTGTATGGGTGCTGCCTGTGGGGTCCTTGGGGCTGCTGATGCAGCAATCTTTATGCAACAATGTCCGTCTCCTCAAAAAATGCCCCTAAGGTTCCAGAGAAAAAAAAGGAAGAGAAGTCTCTCTATCTGGCCTCTGGATCAGCTGTTACCCAGTCAGTGATATCAGAGATTCCCTTAGTGCAGTGGTCATCAACCTTGTCCTCAGGGCCCACTAACAGGCCAGGTTTTATGTATTCGCTTGGGGAGATGCAGACTAGAATACAGTAATCACTGAGCAGCAAATGATATCACCTGTGATGTATTTCAGTTATCTTGCAAACCTAGCCTGTTAGTGGGCCCTGAGGACAGGGTTCACGACCACTGCCTTAGTGGAACAGGGTTTTTTTTGTTTTGTTTTTTTGCGCAAACCTTTTAAGGTCTCAGGGCCAAACTGAGAGGTATTGGCTATAAATTATCCTTGCACCACAATGTTTAAACAAGTAAAGGAAAAAAGTTATGGTTGCAGCAAAACACCGACAGGGGCTCAAACCCTCCCCTAAATAGATATGCTGTATGTATGTTAAATGGTGTTGTGCTCCACAAAAAAAATAAAAAAAATTATAAATATAGATGTATATCTTGATATGCAGCTATTTCATAATAATTCATAAAAATATATCAAGATATACATCTATATTTATAAAAAAAAATTTTTTTTTTTTTTTGTGGAGCGCAGCACCATTTAACATACTGAGAGGTATGACCCATTCTAGATCTTGGAGATCTGAATCGGCACTCGAACATCCGATCCTTTCATAATTCGATCGGCTGTGTCCATCCTGCAAGGAGGGGAGTTGCATATCTCCATGTGCCAAAGTTTCCCGCTTACCAGAAATTTCTGCGGTTTGAAATCTAAAATTATTTTTTCTATCGTGGCACTGCCATCCAGCTTAGCCACAGCACTACGAGTGTTCTGAAAGATTCTGGCACCTCCTTTAGCCAGGTTAAGGGCTCAAGACATAATGGTCCTAGCCTCTTAAAATGATCTACTTTTAATAGATCATTCAGTCTCAGGTCTAAAAACAGAATCTGATCTCAGCTGTAGATATCTGAAATCTCTAGATTGGATTCTCAGCCTAGGAAGATTCTCCTTAAAACTATCAAGGAGGTTACTTGGGGGCTGGTTATAGATACCATACGGAAGAAGGCATTCTTACCCCAGACGTAAAATCCGTTCAATTGTAGGACTAATTCAACTTATCAGCATAAGGGAAAATTTCCTTAATTCGGCTGCAGGAGATTTTAGGGGAAATGGTGGCCTCCTTCAGGGCCGTCGCTTACGTGCAGTTTTATTCAAAGACTGCTTCAAGACACCATCCTGTCGGTCTGGAATAAAGAGGATTCAGGCCTTATTTGTTTCCAAGACGCTTGGCTCCCGACATAGGTCAGAGCCTAAATTGGTGGTCGTTATCCAGCAGGAGGGAAAATCTTTATCCTGCAAGGTGTTAACAACAGATGCCAGCCTTCTGGGCTGGGGAGCAGCCCTGGAAGAAGATTCTGTCTAGGGCAGATGATCCAGGTTAGAGGACCTTGCCTATCAACTTTGTTGGAAGTTTCATGCAGTACATCTGGCCATAGAATCTTGGTGGTCAGATTACGGAACTGTCCTGACAGGATTCAGTCTGACAGAGCCACAGCGGTGGCTTACATCGATCACCAGGGGAGGCACGAGAAGTGCAGCCCAAAAAGAGGTGAATAATGTTCTAGCTTTGGCAGAACACAACACTCCTTGCCTATCGACAATTTTAATATTTCAGGGGTACTACTTGAGACGCCAACAATTATTTCCCAGAGAATGATCTCTTCACCCCGACATCTTCCTAGCAATATGTCAGATGGGGTACTCCGGACATGGACCTATTCGCGTCCAGATTCATTAATAAGGTCGACAACTTTGTCAAATAAGGGGTCCGCTAGCAGGCGGAACAGACTCATTAGTCTTCCCAGGGGATCAGTTCTCACTGATCTATGTATTTCCTCCAGCTCTGCTATTTCTGCGCCTTCTCTGCAGGATTAAGCAGGAACAGAAGGAGGTGATTCTGGTGGCCCCAGCGGGTCCCAGAAGATCTTAATTTATCGAGATCATAAAGAGGACAGTTGAAGTCTTTTGGACTCTGCCATTATAGCCAGACCTTCTTGCACAAGGTATGGTATCTCATCCTACTTTACGGACAAGGAGTTTAACAGGTTTGACTGTTGAATCCCACTCTATAAAAGATCGTGGGTGACCTCCTTCAGTAGTGTCTACTTTGACTAATGCCAGGAAGCCGGCTTCCAGAATCACTTACTATAGAATCTGGAAGGCATAGGTTTCTTGGTATGGATCCAGGGGTTGGCACCCCAGGAAGTATGTCAATAGGCAGGCATATGGGATCTGAAATGAAGCTGGCCTTGACTTTCGTCATGAGCCAGATCCAGACCGTGTCTATGTCTTTTCCTATGGCCTCTGCTTCCCACTCTTGGTGCGTAGCTTATTCAGGGGGTAACACAGTTTATTCCCCCTATCAAGGCACCTCTAGGCTTTGTTAAATCAGCCATTTGAAACTTACAAGAAATTCTCTTGGTTCTTTTGCTTGCCATTTCTTCTGCTAGAAGAGTATTGGAACTAACGGCTCTGTCTTGTAAGAGCCATATTTCATCATGCTTAAGGATGAGGTGGTTTGATGTCCTCATTCTGAATTCTTGCCAAAAGTGGTAACAGGTTTTCATTTAAACCAAGATATTATTCTTCCTTCTTTCTCCTCAGAAGCCTTAATCTGGGGAAGAGAAAGCACTACAGTCTCTTGATGTAGTAAGAGCGATCAGAATCCATTTAAGGGCTACCGCTCAGGTTCGCAAAACACAGGTTTTGTTTGTACTGCCAGAGGGTCCAAGATGTGGACAGGCAGCGTCAAGATCCACTATTTTCCAAATGGATTTGTCAAGTGATTCACCGAGCTTCAGCTTAAAGAAGAAAATTCTTCCTTCTCATATTAAGAGCACACTCATCCAGGGCGATTAGTGCCTCTTGGGTGGTGCATCATTAGGCCTCTATGTCTCAGATCTGTAAGACCGCAACTTGGTCTTTGGTTCAGACGTTTATCCGATTTTTTTTTTTTTTTTTTTATTATTATTTTTTCCATCGATATTAATGGTCATGAGGATATATGGCCTTTGGGCACAGCATACACTGCAAGCTGCAGTATGAGTCCTCCGGGCTCCAGTTTCCTTGATTCTGCCCCCCCCCCCTTCATTTGCCATTGCTATGGGACATCCCACATAGTTATTACTATGGCTCTGTGTCCCCTGATGTACGTAAAGAAAATAGGATTTTTAAAACGGCTTACCTGTAAAATCCTTTTCTTTGACGTACATCAGGGGACACAGAGGTCCCTCCCTTCTTCTTATACACTTTGATAGCTTGGCTACAAAACTGAGGACTCCCAGTAATGGGAGGGGTAATATGGGGGAAGTTCACACCTTAAGGAGCGTGCCAGTGTCCAGCACCTGATACGCCGATATAACCCACATAGTTATTACTATGGCTCTGTGTCCCCCTGATGTACATCAAAGAAAAGGATTTTAAAGGTAAGCCGTTTTATAAATCCTATTTTTTCTGCATTGAAAACCTTTCCACAATCTGCTTCCTTTGTTATTTTTTAGGGTTCCTTCCACAATCTGCTTTGGACATGGATCTGTGAGAGGATTCAGACATACAAAGAAAAAGAAGTGAAAGGCTCAAGTTAAAGACAAAAAATGTAATGTAAACTAAATTGTATAACGGAAAATATAACATTCTGTTCTCTGTCCAGATGTGCCTTCAAAGAATATGTCTTTTGGACTACATAGTTTCTAATGGTGTTTTTTTTTTTTTTTTTAATATCTACACTCGGTAAGGAACAATGAGCAAAGAAAAGAGCTGGAAACAGCATGAAAAATATATACATTTTAAAAGATGTTCAGTTTTTGCAATTTGAAAAATAAAATCTTTTTGTATTTAATTAAATATTTTATTCAGTGTTTTTTGTGTAGCTTGCATTAAGATTACCAGCAGATGGGGGTGTTGAGCTACTCTCCAAATATAGGGAGTGGGGCTTGGTTGGAGAGTTGGCTGGTTGAACTAGATGGATGTGTTGTGTTTTGTTTTTTTGTTTTTTAACCAGACTATGTAACATGCTGCAATGCACACATTTTTCTGGGTTGAGCTGCGTTAGGCAGATTGTTGAGAGTGAATGGGCTGCAGTTCACCTCAACACAAATGATTATGCATGCTGCTGCATATTTTAGCTCCACACAAGACACCATGAGTTGTGTTGTGTTGAACCACACGGGTGCTGTGGCGTTGCATTAGTTTGTCATTGACTGAACAACAGTGCAGTGTACCAATGCACCTAAATTGGTGTGAATGGACACTAACTGGATGACATTAAGAGCTAAATTTACAGGACAATGCACATTTTAATGTGCTGTATGTGTGTTTTTGCCTTTCGCTCTTTAAAGCAACCCAATGCATGTATACAGTGGGGAAATTAATACTTGCCATTGCTATAGCATGCCACAGTGTACAGATGCAAATGTTCTGTGCATTTCTTATTGTTAAATATATTGCATTTTTTTTTCTTAATGTGAATTGATTAGGGTTTAGGAAGCTCATTCAAAATGATTACATGTGTAATGACACAAAGTAATGTGCATCATAAATATGATATGAAAAGGCTGTAAATTTGGGCTGTTGGTGTGGCTGCAAATATATTCTATGTCACATGTTACATAGTTAGGTTGAAAAAAGACACAAGTCCATCCAGTTGAACCTTAAAAACAAATGGATAAAATAAAAAATATCGTACAATCCAATATATCCAATTTTTTATACCCACAATTGATCCAGAGGAAGGCAAAAAGAAACCCCAGCAGAGCATGCTCCAATTTGCTACAGCAGGGGGAAAAATAATCCTTCCTGATCCCCCAAGAGGCAATTGGATTTTCCCTGGATCAACTTTACCTATAAATGTTGGTACCCAGTTATATTATGTACATTCAGGAAAGTATCCAGGCCTTTCTTAAAGCAATCTACTGAGCTGGCCAGAACCACCTCTGGTGGGAGTCTATTCCACATTTTCACAGCTCTTACTGTGAAGAAACCTTTCCGTATTTGAAGTTGAAATCTCTTTTCCTCTAGACGTAAAGAGTGCCCCCGTGTCCTCTGGGTTGACCGTACAGAGAATAACTCAACACCAAGTTCACTATATGGACCCCTTATATATTTGAACATGTTGATCATATCCCCCCTTATTCTCCTTTTCTCAAGAGTGAATAAATTTAGTTCCTCTAATCTTTCCTCATAGCTGAGCTCCTCCATGTCTCTTATCAGTTTGATTGCCCTTCTCTGCAGGTGAGGTCTTACTAATGATTTGAATGTTGAAGTGTAACCCAACAGGATATAGTGAGGTGGGCCAAAAGAACCCAAAAAGCCCCCCACCTGCATAGGACGATGCACAGAGTCTTTTGTGGACACTAGATGCGCAATATATGGAAAAAAAACATAGGGCCACCCCCCTCCTCCCCAATCCATGTGCCTGGCCCCTAATCTCCACGCACAGAAGCCAGATGCATGAATTTCAATGTTTTTTTATTTTTTTAAGCATATGTTTAGAGCTTGAGGCCACCTGAGCCTGAGGCACTGCGCCCTGAGCCAACCCAGTTGTGTGACATTAGCGAATTAATATTGGCTAATGTCTTCCTGCTTCTCCTCCCAGCCAATCAGGAAGCGGGCCTCAGATCCGATTGGCAAAGGAGTCTTAGGACTCCCAGTCAATCTGGTCTCAGGACCCGCTTCCTGTTCGGCCAGGAGGAGAAGCAATGGCCCATCAGCAACAGCCTCTTCCTGGAGCCCTACCTTGGACTCAGCTTGCCATTGGTCCCCTCCCAGCACCTGTAACGCAGCATAAGCTAAGGCCACGGAGTAGTGCTAATGCCATATAGAGGAGATGCATAGCACATCCAGGCCTTCTGCTCCCTGCTGCATTCTCCCCTCCCCATTGCCAGCAATTCTGGGCTCTGAAATAATACAAGGACTTAGTGTGTACCTATAGCAGCTGTAAAAAAAAAAAAAAAAAAAAAAAAAAAAAAAAAAAGGCTATCTGACTCGGTGTTTATCAACACAGTTCTGGAAAAGAGGCATTCAAAGTAACATCGTTAAATTTGTATCTACTCTGTTTCATTCATCTGCAGATTAAGCCCTGGTTCACATTCATGTGGTGCAGGAAACGCACTGCATTGAAATCGCACTCTGTTCATGTGATCTGCTACCGCTGTCAGTGTACATTAATGACACCCCAAATGAGTGACAGAACAGTGTTATTGAAGGAATCGGATTGCATGCAAAACAAAAGATGTCTGCACCTTTTTCTTTATCGTACGTCATGGGACACAGAGCACCATAGTAATAACTATGTGGGTTATAGGCCATCTTCAGGTGATGGACACTGGCGCACCCAAGACAGGAAGTTGCCTTCCTATATAATCCCATACAAGGAGTACCTCAGTTTTTTCGCCAGTGTCTAAAGTTTTGGTCACGGTTAAAGATGTGCTATGAAGAGCTCCGCTGGAAGGCTCCTTACTGGATCAAACAGCCTTTTGCAGACCGGATCCATCCAAAATGCCACTGAGGCTAAAGTGGATGGTACCTGGCCCTTGTGAAGGAAGAATGAGGTTTTGCCTCTAACGCCTCTCCTTGGAGGACTGGACCCTGCGATCTAGTGCTTTGGTCATGCATCTAATACCATATAGTTTTCAAGCAGGGTGCTATACAGGTCCAAGGGAGTGGACCCTTTATAAAAAGGGACCTGATCCTTGACATTTTTTTAAACGTAGCCCGCCATGATGGGTGAAGGTTGGGTCTGTCTGGTTTCCAGCAGAATCCTGTGGCGTTGGAAAAGGTAAGTGAAGATTCCTAAGGAACTTTAAGTTCACGTATAGATTTCTTCTTTTGAGTAAATGTGGTCATGCCTAGTTTTCACCACTAGAGGGTATGGGAGCACATACCTTTTTACACACTATTCGGTATCTCTCGCTTTGTCAGCAGGAGACAGTGTGCTTAGTTTCAGCCACCAGGAGGATATTGCAGGGGGGTTTCTTGGATATTCCATGGATAAGCTTGGCACATGCAGAAGGTGCAATCAGCGCAGAAATAATAAAATAATTCTTTAGTGTTCAGCTTGCACACATAAAGGGTTATCACAAAAATCCAAAGTAGCAAATATTGTATCAAGGTAAAAGTGCGGCGCAAACAAATGATAGTCCAGAATATTGATGAAACAGCAATTCCCAGATCATATTTTCTACTCTCACCTCAAGGCATGGACTCCTCCTATCCAATGGGTAAAAAACGGATCAAACACTTCTCTCTAGACTTCTCAAAGGCTCAATTAGGGTATCAGACCATATATAATAAAGAGACGATCTACGTGCTCACTGTGTAATTATAAATTTATGTCCACACATGGACTACTCGCATTTAAAATGATTACAGGCATAAAAACACAGACATGTGTCTGTCTTGTTCTGAAGGACAGCAGCGGATACGGGTGAGAGTAGAAAATAAGACCGGAGATGGAGGGACTGTCATCTATTGTGGATTTTATCGTCACTGGTGAAGGTTTTCTGGGACCTGTTGTCCACTAACTCTCTGGAATTACTTTTACACTGAAAATTATTCAATCCGGGAATTGCCATTTCATCAATATTCTGGACTGTCATTTGCTTGCGCTGCGCTTTTACTTTCATACAATATTTGCTACTTTGGATTTTTGTGATAATTCTTTAGTGTTCAGTTTGCATACATAAAGGGTTATTTTATTATTTCTGCACTGATTGCACCTTCTGCTTTTATAACTCTTGCAAAACAGTATCCTATCTGCTTGGAACAAAAAGGTCCAAACTCTAGATTTCCCAATGCGTCTGATCCCAAAGGTGGCCAGAGCCTCAATTGGTGGTGGACAACCAAGAATCTGCAAAAGGGGAAATCCTTCAAACCAGTTACCTGGAAGGTGGTAACGACAGATACCAGCCTTTCGGGGTTGGAGAGCAGTACTGGAACAGGCAACTGTCCAAGGGAAGTGGTCCAGAACCGGAAGGGCCTTGCCCATCAAAATCCTAGAGATTCGGGCGGCGTGGCTCTGAGGACCTGGACATTCAGCTTACGGAATTGCCCTCTCAGGATCCAATCTGACAATGCCACAGCAGTGGTCTATATCAATCTCCAAGGGGGCACCAGAAGTTACACAGTCCAGAGAGGTGAACCATATCCTAGCATGGGCAGAAAAGCATGTACCTTGCCTATTGGCAGTCTTCATTCCAGGAATAGAGAATTGGCAGGCGGACTACTTGAGTTGCCAGCAGTTGTTTCCGGGGGAATGGTCCCTTCACCCCAACAATGGCAATATGCCAAAGATGGGGGATCCCGGACATAGATCTTTTGGCATCCAGGTTCAACAAGAAGTTTGTCAACTTTTTGTCAAGGACAAGGGATCCACTCGCATGCGGGACAGATATGTTGGTGACCCCGTGGGATCGGTTCTCAATGTTTTATGCAATCCCCCCCTATTCAGTTACTGCCACGGGTTCTTTGCAGGATCAAGCAGGAAAGGAAGCCAGTGATTCTTTTAGCCCCAGAAGGTCCTGGTATGCAAGCTTGTAACAATGGTGGTATGGAACCCTCCACCTCATCTAGACTTGCTCTCGCAGGGGCCAATATTATATCCTACCTTACAAACTGTAAGTTTAACAGGTTGGCTATTGAAGCCCACAGTCTGAAAAATTGCAGACTCTCTGGGTCAGTGGTCTCTACCTTGATCAATACAAGGAAACTGGCTTCCAGAGTCATATGTTAGTCTGGAGGGCTTATGTTTCCTGGTGTGAATCCAAGGGTTGGCATCCTCGGAAATATAGCATAGGTAGAATTCTTGCCTTTCAACAATTGGGGGTAGAGATGAAGCTGGCTTTGAGTACTATCAAGGGTCAAGTCTCAGCTTTTTCTGTATTATTTCAAAGAGCACTTGCTTCACATTCTTTGGTTCAGGTTTTTTTGCAAGGTGTAACGTGGCTTAATCCACCAGTTAGGTCACCCTTGAACCCTTGGGACTTGAATTTAATTTTGTCGGTATTGCAAAAACAGGCTTTTGAACCAATACAACCTCCTTCTGGTCCTTCTGACAAGGAAATTTGTTTTCCTGGTTGCTCTATCCTCATGCAAGAAGGGTATCGGAGTTGGTTGCTCTTTCTTGTAAAAAGCCATATTTGAGTATTCACAAGGACAATGTGGTGTTGTGTCCTCATCCAAGTTTTTTTTGCCTAAAGTGGTGTCAGGTTTCCATCTGAACCAAGATATTGTCCTACCATCATTTTTTCCAGAACCCTGTTCTATGGAAGAGAAGTCCCTACATTCCCTTGATGTGGTGAGAGCAGTCTAGGTCTATTTAAAGACGACTGCTCAAATCCGTAAAACTGATGTTTTATTTGTGCTGCCAGAAGGTCCTAGGAAAGGACAGGCAGTCCTACTATTTCTAAGTGGCTTTGGCAAGTTATAATTCAGGCCTATGGTTTAAAAGGGAAAATTCCAGCGCAGTTAGTGGTTCATTGGCAGTGCATCACCAAGCCTTCTTGGTTCAGATCTGCAAGGCCACAACTTGGTGTTCAGTCCATACATTCACTAGATTCTATCAGGTGGATGTAAAAAGGCATGAGGATATCGCATTTGGGCTCAGTGTGCTGCAGGCAGCAGTATAGGTCCTCAAGTCTGATGGCGCCTTGCTTGTTGTGTCTCCCTCCCTTCAAATAAGATTTGCTTTGGGATGGCTCACATAGTTATTACTATAGTGTCCCGTGATATACGATAAAAAAAATCGGCTTACCTGAAAAATCATTTTCTTGGAGTACATCATGGGACACAGAGGTCCCTCCCCTCTTGCTGGGATACTTATTGCTTTGCTACAAAAACTGAGGTACTCCCTGTATGGGAGGGGTTATATAGGAAGGCAACTTCCTGTCTTGGGTGTGCCAGTGTTCATCACCTGAAGGTGGCCTATAACCCACATAGCTATTACTATGGTGCTCTGTGTCCCTTGATGTACTCCAAGAAAAGGATTTTACAGGTAAGCTGTTATAAAAATCCTATTTTTGTGTGGGGCAAATTGAGCCAAACAAAATTAATCTGCTCAAATCGCACTGCAGAGAATCGCCTGTGATTTGAATAGGAATGCAGTGCATTAAGACTGCGTGGACAACAATGGGATGTCTTTGCGGTGTACCTGACGGCGATCGATGGGTTACTATGCTCACATTTCATGTCTGAGGTTTACAACCACTTTAAGGTAAAACATTTATCCCAAAAGGAAAACAATTGCTTGTTGTAACTGCCTATACAGTGTTTGCTAGAATTCACCTTTATTATTTTGATCAAGTCCATTCGATGTGAATGCGGGAATCCTCTCCGCTGAGTCATTGTATTTGGACAGTGGGGAGATCTCCCTGCCATCAGAATACACAGATCTGCAGTGCAGTCTATAGTCTGCAGCACTGAGCAAACAAATATCAACAGGGCGGTTAAACAGAAATCAATCTGTACTTCTATAGATCGAAATTCTGCTGGTCCCTGCTGTACCAGTCAAATTTCGATCCATGTATGACCAACTTTACAGTACTCTCCCTCTAGATTGACAATGCTGCTGTCCAAAGGTGTCTCTGTTGCTCATCCATCCAGCGTGGAGACACCCTAAGGCCGTGTACACACGGGCGGACTGTTCGCCCAACCTTGTCCGCTGAACAGTGTTTGGGCGGACAGTCCGCTCGTGTGTGGGCTTTCAGCGGACAGTTTCAGCGGACAGTTGGACGGACAAAGTCTTTCGGAAATTCCGAAAAACTGTCCGCTGAAACTGTGTTTGAGCGAACAGTCCGCCCGTGTGTGGGCTTGTCCGCTGTACTTTCGAAATGAGCGGACTGTTCCCGCTCGGAAAGTCCGCCCATTTCGAGCGCGTGTACAGGTAGGCGGGGCCCGCGAAGGAGACGTCGCGGGCTCCGCCGCCTGGAATGGGCTTAAAGGGGAACCCCAACGCCGAAAAAAATCGGCGTGGGGGTTCCCCCCAAGTCCACACCAGACCCTTGTCCGAGCACGCTACCCGGCCGGCCAGGAAAGGGGGGCGAGCGAGCGCGCCCCCCCTCCTGAGCCGTACCAGGCCGCGTGCCCTCAACATGGGGGGTGCCTTGGGGAAGGGGGGGCCGCGCGGCCCCCCCCCACCCCAAAGCACCTTGTCCCCATGTTGATGAGGACAAGGGCCTCTTCCCGACAACCCTGGCCGTTGGTTGTCGGGGTCTGCGGGCGGGGGGCTTATCGGAATCCGGGAGCCCCCTTTAAGAAGGGGGCCCCCGGATACCGGCCCCCCACCCTATGTGAATGAGTATGGGGTACAATGTACCCCTACCCATTCACCTGTGAACTAAAGTACAATAAAAAACACAACACAGAGAAAAAATATTTTATTGCACAGCTCCGGGGGTCTTCTCGCCGGACTCCTCCGCTATGTGTGTGTAGCTCTTTTGCTAGCGGAGGAGTCCGGCTTTCTTCCTCCCCGCCGCCGGCCTCTTCTCCCGACTTCGGGGGTCTTGTCCCCCTCTTCGGTTCTTCTGCCGGGCCACCGCGCCTGGTCCGGTGGCCCGGTCTTCTGTCGCCGTCTTCCGTTCTTCTGTCGCCGCCTTCGGTTCTTCTGCCGGGCCACCGCGCCTTCTTGTAGCTCTTTTACAGGCGGTGGCCCGGTCTTCTGTCGCCGCCGCCGCCTTCCGTTCTTGTTCTTCTTCTTGTTCTTCTTCTTCTTCTCCTGGAGATGTTGACTCGACGAGCTCTCCGGCCGGAATGCCAGAGCCGCGCTGTGCGGTCACTTATATAGTGACAATGGGGCGGTGTCACATGGTATATGTCACATGGGTTGGTCACATGGTGACCCCGCCCCCTTACGATGTCATAGTCCCCATGTGACATCAACCCATGTGACCAACCCATGTGACATATACCATGTGACACCGCCCCATTGTCACTATATAAGTGGCAGCGGAGCGTGTCCCTGGCATTCCGGCCGGAGAGCTCGTCGAGTCAACATCTCCAGGAGAAGAAGAAGAACAAGAAGAACAAGAACGGAAGGCGGCGGCGACGACAGCGGCGACAGAAGACCGGGCCACCGCCTGTAAAAGAGCTACAAGAAGGCGCGGTGGCCCGGCAGAAGAACCGAAGGCGGCGACAGAAGAACGGAAGACGGCGACAGAAGACCGGGCCACCGGACCAGGCGCGGTGGCCCGGCAGAAGAACCGAAGAGGGGGACAAGACCCCCGAAGTCGGGAGAAGAGGCCGGCGGGGAGGAAGAAAGCCGGACTCCTCCGCTAGCAAAAGAGCTACACACACATAGCGGAGGAGTCCGGCGAGAAGACCCCCGGAGCTGTGCAATAAAATATTTTTTCTCTTTGTTGTGTTTTTTATTGTACTTTAGTTCACAGGTGAATGGGTAGGGGTACATTGTACCCCATACTCATTCACATAGGGTGGGGGGCCGGTATCCGGGGGCCCCCTTCTTAAAGGGGGCTCCCGGATTCCGATAAGCCCCCCGCCCGCAGACCCCGACAACCAACGGCCAGGGTTGTCGGGAAGAGGCCCTTGTCCTCATCAACATGGGGACAAGGTGCTTTGGGGTGGGGGGGGCCGCGCGGCCCCCCCTTCCCCAAGGCACCCCCCATGTTGAGGGCACGCGGCCTGGTACGGCTCAGGAGGGGGGGCGCGCTCGCTCGCCCCCCTTTCCTGGCCGGCCGGGTAGCGTGCTCGGACAAGGGTCTGGTGTGGACTTGGGGGGAACCCCCACGCCGATTTTTTTCGGCGTTGGGGTTCCCCTTTAAGCCCATTCCAGGCGGCGGAGCCCGCGACGTCTCCTTCGCGGGCCCCGCCTACCTGTACACGCGCTCGAAATGGGCGGATTTGCCTCCGCCTTACGTGGGCGAGTCCGTTCATTTCAAAAGTTGAGCGAACTGTTTGCCCAACCTTGTTCGTCAAACAGTCCGCTCGTGTGTGGGCAAGTCCGCTCATGCAAATTTTGAGCGGACTGTTTGATGAAACTGTTTGCCGAACAAGGTTGGGCGAACAGTCCGCCCGTGTGTACGCGGCCTAAGACATGAAATGTGTTACAGTACAGATCACAAAGTAAAACTAAAGGAAAAGGACATCTAAATAAGAAATCTAAAGAAGCCACCACATTAAGGATTGGTAAGCTACAATATGTTATATTTTTGGGGGGCTTTTGGATGTGCGCTTTAACCACTTACTGCATATATGGCTTTGCTGAAAAGCAAGCGGTTGCAAAGTCAGATTCACAAATAACTGGCATCCCCTGTGGTTTATGAAGATATAAAGTACTGCGTGTTATTTCGTCTAACATTATAATCCTAAATATCTTTTACACCGCTCTGCTGTGCGGTCATGTTCCTTCCCTAATCTAAAGAGAGCAGTGGGAGGGGCTGAGATTCCCCACTGACGTCAGCCAGCCAGCAGAGGTAGTTCACGTGACCACTCAGTGGAGCTTGGCAAGAAGGTATTTAGGATTACAATTTTAGAAAAACTGACACAGCAATTTGTCTTCATACAACAGAGGGGATGCCAGTTATTTGTGAATCTTACTTTACAGCCACAGGGAATAGTGGCAGGAGGGGAAGGGTGGGACGTTATCGGCTCTCACACACAAAATTGGCAGGGAGGGAGGGGGAGAGATTCTGAGCACACAACGGGTTGACAGAGGAATGTAAACTGACAAAGGTATCGTAGATCAGCAACCATGATTACCATGGTCAGTACACCTAGTGGGACACAGGGATAGGCAGGATCAACAAGGTATTTTACAATGTAGAATTGGGCAAATGACACTGCAGAGAGCTGTGGTATTTATCATGCTTTAAAGGAACCAAAGCTCTTTTTCCTTTTTTTTTTTTGTTTTTTTTTTTTTGTTTTTTTACTTAACTTTTTAGGGTTACAACTGCTTTAGGTAAAACCCAGGCAGTCTCATGATCTTATCTTTATGCCCAATATATACTACATATATTAACCAAATTTTGATTTTCATCTAACCGGTTTTGCCGTAATTCCTGCTGAATATAACAGGGGCAAAAATGTTTACTGTAGGCATGGAGACAGAGGCACGTGCACACCTCCATCAGCTTTAAGGGGACAGCTGGGTGGTACTGAAAAATGTGACTCAACTGTGCATTTTTAACCACTTGCCGGCCAGCGCACGACGATGTACGTCGACAGAATGGCACGGGCAGGCAAATGGGCGTACATGTACGTCCCTTTAAATTTGCCGCCCTGCCATCGGGAGCGCGCCGCTGGCGGCGCGCTCCCGCGCTGGTCGGGACCCCCGTGAGTCCGGTCGCGGGACCCGCGGACTCGATCGCCGCGGGCATCCCCACGATCGTCTCACGGAGCGGCCAAATGAAGAAATGCCGCTGTAAACAGCATTTCTTCATTCTGCCTAGCAACTAGTGACGCTGATCTCTGCTCCATGTGATTGGAGCAGAGATCAGTGTTCACTAAATGAAAGCCCAACCCCCCCACAGTTAGTAACACACCCCTAGGAACACTTAACCCCTACACTGCCACCCACTGGTTAACCCCTTCACTGCCAGTGTCATTTACACAGGAATCGCTGCATTTGTATAGCAGTGATTACTGTATAAATGACAATGGTCCCAAAAATGTGTCAAAAATGTCCGATGGGTCCCCCACAATGTCGCAGTCACAATAAAAATCGCTGATCGCCGCCATTACTAGTAAAAAAATAAAAATAATAAAAAATTATTAATAAAAATGCTATAAAACTATCCCTATTTTGTAAACGCTATAACTTTTGCGCAAACCAATCAATAATCGCTTATTGCGATTTTATTTTATTTATTTATTTTTTTTTTTACCAAAAATATGTAGAAGAATACGTATCGGCCTAAACTGAGGGAAAATTGTCGCTCTAGTTTTGTTTACAGCGCAAAAAATAAAAACCCCAGGGGTGATCAAATACCACCAAAAAAAAACTCTATTTGTGGGAAAAAAAGGATGTCAATTTTGTTTGGGAGCCACGTCGCACGACCGCGCAATTGTCAGTTAAAGCGACGCAGTGCCGAATCGCAAAAAGTGGTCTGGTCTTTGACCAGCAAATTGGTCTGGTCTGAAACTGGTTAAGCCAGCCCCAATCACAAGTCTAAGGCCTCTTTCTTGCTGATCTGCCCCGTGGACATCCGTTTTCTCAGCAGGGATCGCTCCGTCGATCCACGCTGAGCAGGAAGAAGACAGGTCTGTCTCTGCAAAACTGACAGGCAGACCTGAATGGATCGTCCGTGTGAAAGAGGCCTAAATGAGCCCTGATACTTACAACTGCAAGCATCCTCTGTGTGCGCAGTTTAGCAGTAGGACAATTCAGTAATTGACTTTAAATACTTTTTTTTGCTGTTTTTGACAATGTGGGGGTTATCTTACCACACTTCCTGTACCTATGACAACATGAAAAGAAATGCAGACAGTGGTTGTCACTGGCACAAGAAAATGCAGGCATTAATAATCTGACACAGGATTTAACCCTGCACCACTAAAAAAAAAAAAAAGTCTGGTTTCTCATAATTTCCGCAATGGTGGCACAAACCACTATAATAAAAATCTGACAGAGGTTCTGTCCTATTTCCAGTGTACCCAAAACAAAAAACAAATCTGATATTATATTTATGTACCTTCTAATAGTGGGAAAATATTTTGACCAACAATAGTGTTCTTTGGAAACAGCACTACAGTGCCTTGCGAAAGTATTCGGCCCCCTTGAACTTTTCAACCTTTTGCCACATTTCAGGCTTCAAACATAAAGATATAACATTTTTATTTTTTGTGAAGAATCACCAACAAGTGGGACACAATTGTGAAGTGGAATGAAATCTATTGGATTTTTGAAACTTTTTTAACTAATAAAAAAAATGAAAAGTGGGGCATGCAAAATTATTCGGCCCCCTTGCATAATACTTTGTAGAGCCACCTTTTGCTGCGATTACAGCTGCAAGTCGCTTGGGGTATGTCTCTATCAGTTTTGCACATCGAGAGACTGATATTCTTGCCCATTCTTCCTTGCAAAACAGCTCGAGCTCAGTGAGGTTGGATGGAGAGCGTTTTGTGAACAGCAGTTTTCAGCTCTTTCCACAGATTCTCGATTGGATTCAGGTCTGGACTTTGACTTGGCCATTCTAACACCTGGATACGTTTATTTGTGAACCATTCCTTTGTAGATTTTGCTGTATGTTTGGGATCTTTGTCTTGTTGGAAGATAAATCTCCGTCACAGTTTCAGGTCTTTTGCAGACTCCAACAGGTTTTCATCCAGAATGGTCCTGTATTTGGCTGCATCCATCTTCCCCTCAATTTTAACCATCTTCCCTGTCCCTACTGAAGAAAAGCAGGCCCAAACCATGATGCTGCCACCACCATGTTTGGCAGTGGGGATGGTGTGTTGAGGGTGATGAGCTGTGTTGCTATTACGCCAAACATATCATTTTGCATTGTGGGCAAATAGTTTGATTTTGGTTTCATCTGACCAGGGCACCTTCTTCCACATGTTTGGTGTGTCTCCCAGGTGGCTTGTGGCAAACTTTAGACAAGACTTTTTATCTTTGAGAAATGGCTTTCTTCTTGCCACTCTTCCATAAAGGCCAGATTTGTGCAGTGTACGACTGATTGTTGTCCTATGGACAGACTCTCCCACCTCAGCTGTAGTTCTCTGCAGTTCATCCAGAGTGATCATGGGCCTCTTGGCTGCATCTCTGATCAGTCTTCTCCTTGTCTGAGCTGAAAGTTTAGAGGGACGGCCAGGTCTTGGTAGATTTGCAGTGGTCTGATACTCCTTCCATTTCAAAATAATCGCTTGCACAGTGCTCCTTGGGATGTTTAAAGCTTGGGAAATCTTTTTGTATCCAAATCCGGCTTTAAACTTCTCCACAACAGTATTACGGACCTGCCTGGTGTGTTCCTTGGTCTTCATGATGTTCTCTGTGTGTTTAACAGAACCCTGAGACTATCACAGAGCAGGTGCAGTTATACAGAGACTTGATTACACACAGGTGGATTCTATTTATCACCATCAGTCATTTAGGACAACATTGGATCATTCAGAGATCCTCGCTGAATTTCTGGAGTGAGTTTGCTGCACTGAAAGTAAAGGGGCCGAATAATTTTGCACACACCACTTTTCAGTTTTTTATTTGCTAAAAAAGTTTAAAATATCCAATAGATTTCATTCCACTTCACAATTGTGTCCCACTTGTTGGTGATTCTTCACAAAAAATTAAAATTTTATATCTTTATGTTTGAAGTCTAAAATGTGGCAAAAGGTTGAAAAGTTCAAGGGGGCCGAATACTTTCGCAAGGCACTGTACATCACTGAACTCTGAAGCCTGTAACTTATTCCTGTTTTTCATAATATACGTGTGGGCCTATATGAAATTGTACCACTTGAAGAAAAAAAAAAAGCTAAATAAAAAAGTTAGTAATCCAAAACTAAAATGTCATCTGAGTCCTGTAGAAAATGATGCTACCTACATTATGAAATCTTGGGAATTTAGACCAGCCATTCTCAACCAGTGTTGCTCCAGAAATGGCAGGGGCTTCCTGAAGCAGTGGCTTATTGATTTCCCATTTGATGCTGTCAGCATATCCCAGGGCCCACACCACTTGACAGTGCCAGCTGTATGACACTAATGATCTTTTTGGCTGCCTGTAAGGGTGGCATTCTTCCCATCTGGCAACCAATATAAGGTGCGTTTCCCACTCCCCAATGAATTGGTTTTAGCATGGATTCTTTGAGGCTTGAAAATTATTTTAAAGTGGTTGTAAACCCTTACATACTGTATACCTAGTGAAGTGACTGGCCTCAGGTGTTGCAAAGAAATGAAAAAAATCCTCCTACATAATTTGTTTACATGTGGTGAGCTGTGATTGGACACAGCTGATCACATGGCAAAGGCCCTCTGTGTTTTTTTTATCTCGATCTGTGATAAGCTGTGTCTGATGGACACAATGATCACAGAACGCACCTCGAGAGCATGCAGGGGGGCGGGGTTCTAGAAGGACAATAGGTCAATAGACGACCATGTTGTAGCCATCTTTCTGCTATAGCACGGTTGGCAGGGTGGTTAAGGGTTCCTCTAGGCTAAGCGGTACACGTACAGGAAAAAATGTCAGTGCCCCTATAATGTGATTGCATTCTAAACCCATAGATGCATCGCATACTAGCACATTATGAAATACTTACCTCAGAACGAGGTCCCCGCTGAGGGGGCTGACGTGCTTCTTCTGGGTTCACGGGCTCCGTTGCTGTGAGTGGTGTATGTATTCTTTGCTTTTACTTACAATTACTCTTTTTCCACTTCCTGATTGAGTGAGAAACTGGTGATGTCCAAAGGGAGAACTAAAAATGACTGTTTTAGAGCCACAAAGCAAGAAATCATTTTTATTATAAATCCTAATATGTACAGCAGAAATATTGACAGTACAATGATTCATACACATGATGGTAATTACATTCTGACTACACTCTTGTGTAGTTTTGATTTGACTACATTCAATTGAACTTTTTTGGTAACATAAAGGCTTTAACTTTCACCTTTTCTAAAATGGCGATGAGAAAACCTGGTGATGTGTAAAAAAAATAAAAAAGTTACTTTTTTGTGTGTCTTCATAATATGTATAGATCTAAATAAACATATAAATGTGTTACCCCAATACAGGTGCCTTGTCTATATCAGGGGTCACACTGCATATTTTACAAAAATTCACAGGCCAGTTTTCTAAATGAATGAATAATAAATTAATCAGTTTTACTTTTTTTGGAGTATTACTTGGATCTTTTTTTTTCTTAAATCGCCATAATATGATTCAGAACTTAAGAATTTAAGGAAAACAAAGCAACAAGCATCCCATAACGTGGGATCCCCATCAGCGCCCCTCTTACATCAGAATTCCCTGCTATATTTCGGAGCCTCCCTTATGTCAGGGACTTCATCAGAGCACCCCCTTACATCAGCGTCTCCATCAGAGCCCTTTTACATCAGATTCCCCATCAGTGGTCCACACTTACATGGCTATAATCAGCAGAGTAGGAGGGCAGGAGCCAAGAGGCAGGCCAGTTATGGGCAGAGGAGGTTCTGTCTTCCTGCTGGGACAAGCATGTAATTGGTTGCTAGGATGCTGGTGGTCCTAGCATTAATTGACTTGGAGAAAGGCGGCGCAGCAGGTGGAACCCGACCCTAGCAGCGGTCCAGATACAGTCCTGTAGTAGGCCAGTTATGCCCACAGGCTATAATTTGAAGACTATCTATCTACTGTCTATGTTCCAAAGTGGTCCTGCCATATGATAACAGTAGTGGTGCCACTAACTGCAAACCTGTAAGACCGAAGAAATAAGTGTACCAGCAGCAACAGCCCCAACAACTGACAGTGGGGATCAACTCCAGATGTACCCTTAACAATGGAAAGTTTTGCTTACAGAATGTACTGATAAAGTCATTCCTTTAGCAATGTTGTTAAACCTTGCATGGTCCTAAGCAAGCTTGATACAAAGAAGATATGCAGCAAAGACAGCAGTCATGGCTTTTATTTTTCTGATACCCCCAGGAAAATGACCAAATCAATGTTGGATATGGTTACTAGTACTACAACAAACTACTTTTTGCAGCTCAAAGTTGTCATCCTGTTTTTGTAAATTTTTTGAAGAGTCTTTAATGCCAAAGCAACAAAGCTGTAGAAAGATTTAAGGTTTGAAGAGTTTCATATATATAATAATTAATCAAGAGGTGACAGAAGTCTAGACCGGGTATCAGACATTAAATGATAGAGTAGTGCATTGCTGAAAATATGTTCACAGCTCAGTACATTTTTTATGACTTCATAAGGTAAGAAGACGCACATAGGCGTCCGGGGAAAAGGTGGATTGGCAATAAGCATCAGTATTATCTTTACAAAATAGACACTAGTTATGAAATAAGGTGAACCGGCATGTTTGTACCAGAGCTGTCTGGCCAATGTGGACAATCACACATTTCAGGAATCTGGACAACCGTGACTGGACAAATCTGTGAATCAGAAACATCAGAAGGGGTCACAGTGTCATGATTTGTCCAAGATTCATCATAATTATTTCTTCAAAGCAAAAAACAACTAGGATAATCCAAATTATTGCCAACAATGTAAAGCTTTTTTCTTTCTTTCTTTTTAAATATATATACATTCTATATTCGGGTATTTAAAGGTCCTAATGCGTTGTGAGTTTGCTGCAAAGCATGTCTTATTACTGTGCTCACACACAGTCATGACTTTCTTACTGTCAATATTAACACATATAGATCATCAGAGTAGCCGCTTGAAAACAAACACAGGAAAACAAACAGCAAAGAAAAGGTATAAGGCTGCAAAATCGTTTGCTAATATTCTAGCAATATATATAGTTTACCTAGAGTTTTTTTTTTTCTTTCAACAAAACTGGTTAGACATTGTGTTTCTTTTCAACCGATTTCTAAATGGGAGGGTCAGCCTTCTTTATAACCCCATGGGGCAAACTCCGTGTTTCAGTTAGAAAAGCTGGAGAATCTGCATCTCTTTAAGTGAGGATGGACGGAAGAGAGTGCGTCACAAACATTAAATCTCCTATTGCAGAGAATGTGTGAAATGTGGCTTTATCAGACTTCAGAAGTACAAAAGCAGGACATTTTGGGACTATTCTGTACACTAATAAATGTGTTTCTAGGTTACAATAAGCAACATTAATTTTTTTTTTTTACATATTTAGAAAATATCAAAATTAATAGCATCACAGTTCATGTGTGAGAGTGCATCACAATAACCCATACTAAAATTGTAAATTTTACCCCCCATAATACATCAGTGTGAATAAACCCCTAAAGGACATTTGCACCTGCATTTTAAAAATCAATATTGTCATGTGCCTAGCATACTTCAGCGGTATCAGAAAATCAAAGCTTTACCTTTTTTTCCACATAAAACTAACATTTTACTATGGTCTGCTGAACCTAAAGTAGAACTATAGGCAAAACTTTTTTTTTAAATTTTGGATACAGTAATAACCCATGTAAAGTTTATTTTTGACATATATGTCCCGTTGGGGAAATTTACCTTCACCTCCTGTCCCATTGTCAAAACAGGAAGTTATAGTAGGTGAGGTTGAAAAAAAGACTCAAGTCCATTAACTCCAACCTATGTGGGTGATTATATGTCAGTATTACATTGTATATCTATATATATATATATATATATATATATATATATATATATATATATATATGTATGTTGCGGTCATTCAGGTGCTTATATAATAGTTTTTTTGAAACTCTTGATGCACCCCGCTGAGACAACCGCCTGTTAAAGGGAATTGCACATCCTTGCTGCTCTTACAGTAAAGAACCCTCTACTGTACGTAATTTTAGGTTAACCACTTAAGTACCAGGCCTCTTTTTCGGACTTGGTGTTTCCATGTTTAAAACAGTTTTTTTTGCTAGAAAATTACTTAGAACCCCCAAACATTTTATATATTTTTTTTCTAACACCCTAGAGAATAAAATGGCGGTCATTGAAATACTTTTTTTCACACCGTATTTGTGCAGTGGTCTTAGAAGCGCACTTTTTTTGGAAAAAATTCACTTTTTTGAATAAAAAAATAAGACAACAGTAAAATTAGCCCAATTTTTTTTATACTGTGAAAGATAATGGTATGCCGAGTAAATTGATACCCAACATGTCACGCTTCAAAATTGCGCCCGCTCGTGGAATGGCGTCAAACTTTTAGCCTCAAAAATCTCCATAAGCGACATTTAAAAAATTCTACAGGTTGCATTTTTTGCGTTACAGAGGAGGTCTAGGGCTAGAATTATTGCTCTCGCTCTACCGATCGCGGCGATACCTCACATATGTGGTTTGACCACCGTTTTCATATGCGGGCGCTACTCACGTATGCGCTCGCTTCTGTGCGCAAGCTCGTCGTAACGGGGTGTTTTTAAAAAAATTTTTTTTTTTTTTCTTATTTATTTTAATTTATTTTATTTATTTTTACACTTTAAAAAAAATAAAATGGATCACTTTTATTCCTATTACAAGGAATGTAAACATCCCTTGTAATAGAAAAAAGCATGACAGGTCCTCTTAAATATGAGATCTGGGGTCAAAAGGTCCTCAGATCTCATATTTGGGCTAAAATGCAAAAAAAAAAAAAAAAAAGAAAATCTGACGTTTAAAAAAAAAAATATACCTTTAAGAGGTATGGGCGGAAGTGACGTTTTGACGTCGCTTCCGCCCTCCTATGGTATAGAGACGAGTGGGGGCCATCTTAGCCTCACTCGTCTCCATACCCAGCAGACTGAAGGACCCGATCGCCTCCGCCGCTACCGACGGCTCCGGTAAGCGGCGGAAGGTGCGGGAGGGCGGCGGGAGGGGGGGTGGCACCTCTCCTGCCGCCGATAGAGGTGATCTCGCGGCGAATCCGCCGCGGAGACCACCGTTATCGTACAGCCGACCGCCGCCTGAAGAGATGGATATCTCGGTTGTGGCAGCAGCTGCTGCCGTTACCGAGATATCCCTCTTCAAAAAATGGACGTACATCGTCGTGCGGCGGTCGGCAAGTGGTTAAACTTTTTTTCTTCTAATTTTAATGAGTGGTTTGTTAGAGGCAATCCCTGCACTTTAAATTTAATTCTTGGAGTCCAGCCAGTCGCCAGAACTCGTGTCCCCATTGGAAGATATCCCCTCTAGTACTTTTCTGGAGACAACCCAAAATTTCACTTTCAATGATAATGGTAAACAGGTTAAACGGGGCTGTCTGTGCCCCCCCCCCCCCCCCCCCATTGTCAACCCTGCCTCCTCTTCCCTGCAGTAGCCACTCACTGACACAAGGGCATCACGTGACTGTGCCAAAACCCAAATAAAATATTGGTAAATACACAGAACTTTTTTATATAGATTAGGCAGGAAAGATAGGAGGGGAAGGATTTTTTTTTTTTTCAAGAATAGTTAGACTTTTTTTCTACTCTGTTGCAAAAATCAACTATCACGTACATCATCACTAACTGACCATCCAGGCTCCTTTTTCTGGAAGAACAAGTACACAGGAATTGATATTCTGTGCACTACAAGTCTTTTGGTTAAGCTGGTAGGTGGACATGCTGAGTAGATTTAGCAGTATTCTATCTCAGTGATGATGTACACCAATCAGCCATTACTATATGACCACTGAAAGGTTATGTGAATAACATTGATTGTCCTGTTATTATGGCATCTGAAAGTCGTGGGATATGTTAGGCAGCAAGACAACATTTTGACCATGAAGTTGATTTGTTGAAAGCAGAAAAATGGGCATCACAATTTGTTGCTGACTGCGTAGCCAGTCCAGTTAGGGTGCTCATGCCCACCGGTGTCCACCACCAAAAGCACCTACAATGGGCATGTGAACATCAGAGATAAACCATGGAGCAATGGAAGAATGTGGTGTGGTCTAATCACATTTTCTTTTCAATCATGTGGATGACTGGATGCCCAAGCTTACTTGGGGAAAAGATAGCACCAGGATGCAGTATGGGAATAAGGCAAGCCGGTGAAGACAGGGTGATGCTTTGGGCAATGTTCCGCTGGGAAACCTTGGGTCCTGCCATTCATGTGGATGTTACTTTGACACATACCCCATAGACAGTGGCCTCTTTGAGCAGAATAATGTGCAAAAATGGTTCAGAAACAGTTTGAGGAACACACCAATAATTTTGAGGTTGTTGACTTGGTCTCCAAATTCTCCAGATCTCAAACCAATCAAGCATCTGTGGGATGTGCTGGAAAAACAAGTCTGATCCACTTCGTAATTTACAGGGACTACAAGGATATGCTATTGACAGCTTTGTACCAGATACCACAGCAGTGGTGTCCATGATTCAATGGGCCAGGGCGGTTTTGGTGGCAAAAGGGGAACCTACCCAATATTATGTGGGTGGTCATTAAAGTTATAGCTGATCTGTGTAAGTGGTAACCAGTTTGATTGTTTTAACAATTAAGTTAAGCTAGGCAAACCACTGCAAAATCCTAGTTTTTGTGAAAAAAATGTATAGACTTTATATTTCTTATTTAATAAGTATGATGGGTTTATAACAATGTTGATTTTTTTATAACAAAGGGGCAGTTGCCCTTTAATAATGACATGACAAGAACTTGTATCTTTTGAGAAACAATTCAAAGTCTGTAGGACTACAGGCCAATAACTACTGGCATGAAGAAAGAAGATATGCCATGCAAGGGCTGACGTAATACATTGATGGTCCAATTCCATTTTTTCTGTGTGTTAACACGTTAGCATACATTGGATTAGGGCAATGCATTCAAAATAAATGTGATGCAGACACACCCTAATGTGCTTCAAACATGATCCTCTATTTTTTTTAATGCACTATCATGTATTGTGGCACTCTACAACACAGAGCTCCAAGCCTTATGCATTGGGGTGCCATTCAAAAATAATGACACCTCACCATAGGGCTGAAATGTGAAGAGTGTGTTGGGGATATTTAGTTTCAAAATGGAAATAGATAGATTTTTATAGCCACTTTATGAATCGAAATCATACTATATCTTAACACAACCAGGTAAAGTCTTAATGCGTTCATTATGATAGATGTGAATAAAGATTGCAGGTTGCTCACCAACAATTTTTTTACTTCAGTCCTACACATGCACAGCGGTGAATAAGTGTGTGAACGACCAACAACCAATGTTGCTGTTGCAATTATCCGGATCATATGTACTGCCCAATAATCAAACATGGTGAGACATTGGGGTTGATATACTAAAGGCAAATGGACTCTTTACTTTGTAGGGCATATTGCCCCAGAGCTTAGTAAATGGGAATGGGGTATGCTGACTTCCATCATCCAATTATGTCCAACCACAAATGCTGTTTTTTATACTCTCCTTGCATGTGGTTGATGTAATGTTTGCAATGTGAAACTTCACCGCGTTCACTAAGCTCTGTGGAAAATGACGTTGCGAAGTGCAACTTCCCTTGCAGAGTGAACAACATATTTGCCTTTACCAAACCAACCCAACTGAGACAGAAATGGCTTTCAGTGAGGTAGATAATAGGGCTCCCTGCTATGTCAAATATTCAAATACATTAACATTTATCGTTAGATAGGGCTTGATTTTATAGGTATCCATCTGATAAAACATAACCAGTAGTCTACTGACATTGACAAGGACCCTTGCAAGTGGGTAGAAACAGTCTCAATAATACTCTTTTAAGTTGCTTACTTCTGCTCCCAGACACATTTTAAGCCTCGCCCCTATGTCAGGGATATGCAATTAGCGGACCTCCAGCTGTTGCAGAACTACAAGTCCCATGAGGCATAGCAAGACTCTGACAGCCACAAGCATGACTCCCAGAGGCAGAGGGATGATGGGACTTCTAGTTTTGCAACAGCTGGAGGTCCACTAATTGCATATCCCTGCCCTCTGTGGTTATAAGTTTGCATAAAGGAGCTATTAAATGCATTGAAGATGCAGACATATTTTCAAATACTTAAGTTGTACAGCACAACACACATTTCATGCTGATGACACTTTGATTAAAGTTGAACTACAGAAAGAAATAAAGGATACAAATTAATACATCTCTGTATTCATTAGTAAATCTTCTGAGCCCCATTCACAATCTGCATTGAGTTTGCACAATGTGCTACATTAAGGCAGTCCACACATTTTGAGGCACGAAAAACAGACCTGACACTTTTTTACAGTGCTGATGTGTTGCCAGAACTGTAGAAGTGCATTGGGGTATCATTCAAAATGAATGGCACCACAATGTACTACAACCTGATTCATATTTACATTGCAATAATTTGCAGTAGGAATACATCAGTGTAAAGGGACTTTTAATGTATTTTAAATTAAAATTGTGTAAGTGCCTTAAAGTGTTTGTAAAGTCAAATTGTGACTTTACATATATCTCCTCCGGATTATGCTGTCAATAACTATAGTGTGTGTTTTTTTTAAATGAAAAGGCTAAATACCTTTTCTCACACTCCGCTTTTCTTCCCTGATCTATGGAGAGAAGTGGGAGGGCCCGAGATTCCCCTATGATGTCAGCCGGCCAGCAGAGGTGGATCACGTGACCACACAGCAGCGGTGTGAGAATAGGTATGTAGCCTTTTCATAAAAAAAAAACACACACACACACACAATAGTTATTGGCAGCTTAATCCGAAGGGGATACATGTATATTTGCTGCATATTGCAACTGAATAGCGACGGGAGGGGCGGGGAGGAGAACCGCTCTCACACTGACAGGCACGAAGGGAAGGGGAGAGGGGAAAGATTCAAAGATTTGTATTGCTGTCTGTGCTCCTGTTATGGAGAGTCACTCTCTCTTTGTCCTGTTTACTGTTATCACTGAACATGAAAGTAAAACAAAAAAAAAAACATATTTTGGGTTGTCTTTAGAAAAGTAATAGAGGGAAAATGTTCCTCACTTTGGAGGGATTTCCTCCCCCTTCCTGTTTTTGCTATTGGACAGGAAGTGAAGGGAAGTCAACCCTATGGGACCTAGATACCAAAAAAAACTGACAGGGGTTATAACCCTTCCTTACTCTATCCAAAATGAAAAAAAAGGTTTTGCCTTTGGGTACACCTTAAATTGACTTCCTCTATAAGACAGTACTCAGACTAGAACAGAAATAGGCAGAACTGAGAGTCAATCATGTGCTGCATGCAAATGTGTTGAGGAACATGTTGATAGGGAAAGAAATCAGAGTGAGCATCAGCATGATTGCATCAGTCTGATGCTACTTTTTTGTTGTCTCTTAAATGCTGGATAAGAAGAGAGGAAACCACTGTATTTTAATCTAATCTTCCAGCTACACAAGGCTTTTTCCATAATGTGTAATTATGCACATTATGGCAGACTTACCTTATAGTCTGTGTTTCTCCAAATCTGCCATTGCTCTTGCAATAGTAGTCTGCCACTGCTGCTTTTTCCAGCCCTAGACTCTTCCCTCTTTGGGCATGGGTTGGCCACTGATCATGTAACTCTTGCATATGCACTAGAGTGGGCAGTGTGCCACAAGCAGTGTACATAAAGGCTGTTTTCACACTGGCGATAAAGAGCCAAAAATTTTAGCAGCGCTTTACCGCTGTTTAAGTAGTGCTTTTTGCCCACTAGTGAGGAGCTTTTAACCACCCAAGAAAGGGTTAAAAGCGCCGGTATTGTGGCGCTTCTGAAGCGCTGCCTATTCCTTCCAATGAGCAGGGGTGGTGTAGGAGTGCTGTATACAGCACTTCTACACCGCCCCAAAGATTCTGCTTGCAGGACTTTTTTTTCATGGCCTGCAAGCGCATCGCCCCAGTGTGAAAACACTTGGGCTTTCACACTGGGGAGGCATAAAAGGCAGTTTTCAGACACTTTTTTTTAGAGCAAGACCAGCTGAAAACTGCCTCAGTGTGAAAGTAGCCAAAGAAAAACATTGCCTGGAGTAATTTCTGATGCTCATAGAGGCTCATAGAAAGTTTGTCGGCATTTTAAGCAGCATTTTCTTAGCATTTTTTTTATCAGGTTTAGCTCTGCTTATAATGGTTTGTGCTCATTTTGAAAATGCATGCATGAACTGACATTTAGTTTAGTTACTTTAGGACTTTTTTCCTGCACAACAAAAGCAATGGCTTTTAAAAATAATAAGCTTTCATGTTGGAAAATGCAGTTGAATGAATGCGAAAGAGTCCCAAGTCTAATTGTCACAGTGATCAAATATGCCCATTTAAAAGGAGTTAAAGCCTAACTCTAGGAATACTATGACTCATTCATTTTTTTTGGACCAAGCTGAGGTAGCCAACAGGGCCACCCTCCGTGTGAATTTCAGCCAATTCCTCCAAAAAGTGTATTGGTGAGCTGGAGCATGACATGAATGTCTACACTTAAGTCTTAATTTCAGCCGACCCCTGTATCTTAACTTGACCAAACTTCTTAATCTATCCATAAACCTGAACATGACCCTAAAATCAAAGTCCCCCTCTGGGCCAAGCCTCTTAATTTTTTACTTTTAGGTTTTGCAGGAAGAGTTATAGCTTCTGTTGGTTTTTAAATCCTGTCTTTCTCTCTGTTGAGGAGAATATCGTCCTCTCAGCCTTTACACACTGTCTTTTTTTATCCTTCCTGTTCTTTTCTGGTTCTTTCTTATATCCACCACCTGGACAGGAAGCAATGGGTGTGATAATTGTGAGGTCTAATGAAACCCAAACTGTGTAGAGAGAATAGGGGAGTGGTATTGAATACAGTCCCTCCATTTCCCCCCAAATTCCCAAGTCTGCAACAAAGATAATCAGATTAGCATCTCATGGTTATGCTGGGCGACTACCCAGTACTGTCTTTACTGTAATGTAAGATGACACATTTGACAAAACAAAATCTAAGCTAGAAGGAACGTGGAGATCTTATAAAGCTCAACTAGTCAGCATCTTTCAAAAGACGTCTGATGGGGCCCTATCCTAAATTATCAAGTCATTAATGGTCTGGAGTGCAGTTTAAGGAGTACACATCAGTGAGTCTGGAATAGTAACCTATAGATGACCCCCTCATTAGTCTCAAACCCAAATGTCCATTCAAACTCAATACCTCCTACTATTATCCTTCTGACAACTAATGTAGAAGAACATATCAGTCAGACACCAAATATGTCCATTGTAATAAGATCCATCAGGCCAATAAGACACTTGTCATATTTGGTGTCCAACAAATTGTAATTTTACTCTGCCAAGTATTTCTGTTAAATAATGTTGTTTTATTTTTTTGGTTGGTGAAATCTTGTCATATAGAAATATATATCAAAAATGCTTTTAAATGGCCCGCCTGTGAAAGCACCGCTCAGCTTCCTGGATAAGGCAGTTGAGGTCACTATGTAGTACAAATATCAGAACATGAAAATATAACCTTAATTATAAAATCACAATACTAAAAAACACTAAGCAGCAGAGTCCCTTGTAATATTGTAGCAGCGCTCTTGTCATCTATTCAAAAATAGCAAGCTTCAATATACTGTTCATGTATGGAAAAATATTGCAATGCAAGTGTCTTATGGTAAAATTGATCGTGAAGAAAACTCCTTCCACCAAACACTTCACCACGTGAGATGATCTCCCCTTTGGGGATGCACTCACCACATATGCAGATGAAATACGCCTTTAATGTTATCACTGATTCTCCACCGCTCTGACAAAACTTCCATCAAACTTATATTCGTATCATGCAAGGATCCAGTATGTCCATGTGGAAAAAAAAAATTGTCAACAAAGCGTAATACTGCTGATAAGTATTTACCTGTCAGGGATGTGATCTCCATGGTTTAACGGAAGTGACGTGTGTGTGTCATGGGCAGCCAAGGTATCAGGTAGTAGGATTGAACTGCTGATGTACACAGACGTTCCCGTCACCATTACTGGCTACCGGGTGATTTTCTTGCACAGGCACTTTATATTTACTTGAGTTTTATGGATTTCTCGTATGTATATCTTGTAAGGGGGTGATTGGGATTTATTAAATACTTATCAACAGTATAACACTATGTTGACAATTTGTGTTTTTCACATGGACATACTGGATCCTTACATGATACGACTATAAGTTTGGTGGAAATTTTGTCAGAGCGGTAGAGAATCAGTGATTAGATTTAAGGCGTATTTTATCTGCATATGTGGTGAGTACATCCCCAAAGGGGAGATCATCTCATGTGGTGAAGGGTTTCGTGGAAGGTGTTTTCTTCACGATCAATTTTTCCATAAGACACTACTGAACTGCATCGCAATATTTTTCCATATATGAATAGTATATTGAAGTTTGCCATTTTTGAATACATGACAAGAGAGCTGCTACAATATTACAAGGGACTCTGCTGCTTAGAGTGTTTTTTAGTATTGTTCTTACATATATAGAAATATAAGTGGAATTAAGGGTGTGTCTGCTGGGCATAAAAAACTTGGGCGGAGTTAGCTCTTCAACACCCTCCCCAGAGTCAGGATTAGATGGCTGCACAAACAGCTATGAGCTCATACCATCAGAACTATTGAAGACTACTGAGAATCATGTTAATAAGGTCACCGACTCCTGCAACATCCGACTGGACTTACTGAAGGGCTTAGTCTAAATTCTGAACTGTGCCAAGACCAAGCAGACTCCAGACTCTAGACTCTAAGCTCATACTGAAAATGTTGGTTAAATCTGTATTCCTTAACATTTAAACACTTTTATGTTACTATTGCTTATGTTTGTTTTGTAATATCTCTTCTGTAAATATTTTATTTTTGTTCTCATTAAAATTATATAAAAAAATCATTAAAATGGAGTTCCACCCACATTTAGCATATCATTTTTTTTTGGGGGGGGGGGGGAGTGGGTACCTAATTTTGACAGGTGCCCAGCTCCCAC
Organism: Lithobates pipiens; assembly: GCF_037356315.1. NCBI lineage: Eukaryota > Metazoa > Chordata > Amphibia > Anura > Ranidae > Lithobates > Lithobates pipiens. The sequence continues at coordinate 128,287,509 of NW_027507787.1, read as the reverse complement.
TTCCACTTGGGCTGCCTAAGCGACTCAAGCAGAAGTTCTCCTCTCCCCCTCCCTCCCTGCAATCTTCTGGGATACGTCACAGGTTCCAGAAGATTGCCCGGCCATTGAGGAGGTGCAGCGCGACTCACGCATGCACAGTGCACACCCGGCTGTGCAGCCGTAAGCTGTCAGAGCCAGATGCCGCCACCAGAGAGGACAGAAAGTTTGTGCAGCCGCATTGTTGGATCATAGAACAGGTGAGTGTGTGTTTATTAAAAGTCAGCAGCTACACTTTTTATAGCTGCTGTCTAATAATAAACAAAAAAACAAGTGGAACTCCGCTCTGGGCTGAATCTCTGAATGCTCTAACTAGAAATTAAGGACTCTTTATGAATAAGCTATTGTGATGTAAACTCTGTTATATTCCTGTCTAGGTGTGGCAGTAAATAAATCAGACATGTTATAAAGGCCAGAATTGCAACAGAGGATTCTATAAATACTGCATGTTTCCATTAAAACACATGGTGGTGGCTACCATGTATGTGTGTAAACCTGCCTAGTTCATCTGCCCATTGATGCTCACCCTCATTCTGCTGATGCAGGGTGTTTTTTTATGCTTTTTAAGGCCCCATTAGGTGGATTTTCCCTTACTTCCTGTTCTGCCTGACAGTCATGAAATACCCAGAAAGTAAGCAGAATTGTTTCACTTGACAATGCAGACAGCATTACAATTCTGACAGAGGTTTTGACCCTTCCCCACTCTTAAAAAAGATTTTTCTGGAAATTTATTTTAATCCCCAACATTATACCTAGCCCTATCTCTTTTATAACCCTTACACCTGATTCTTAATGTATAACTGGAGTGGAGATAGATTAGAACATTTATTAGGTCTTTAATTCTGTCTGCGTCCCCGTTAGGTTGAGATTCACCCCCTCTATTTGTCCTGTTTATTATTATCATTGAAAGAGAAAGTAAAAGAAAATCCCAAGTTTTGGGTCCCCCTAGAAAAGTAACAGAGGGTAAATCTTCCAATGGGGACACTAGTTCTGGTGATCTGAGGGTCCTCAGTTGTTCTCTTAGTTTTAGGGAATTCTTCTCACTTCTTGTTTTTGCTATGGGACAGGAAGTGAAGGAAAATCTCCCCAATAGAAAGACAAAGATGGCAAAAAACTGCCAGGGGTTATATTGCCTAAAGTTCCACTAATCTAATAGTTCTACTAACCTAATTTAACCCTACTCCTTGAAGCATTTGTCACGTCAAAAACTTTTTTTTTTTTATGGTGGGGATGGATTAAAACACCTGTTGGTTTTTGTACTGTTATCTGTGGAACTGTTAGAGAGATTTAACCTCACTTCCTGTCCTGCCATCAATTGTTTCACCAGACAGGTTCAGTGAGGGAAAATCTGCAACGGGACACAGACAAAAATAAATATCTGACAGGGTTTCTAGCCTCCAGTACTTTACTGAAGAAAAGCATTTTCATTCCTGTCTGTGTTGATGTTGGAGAGTTAAAGTAATTGTTAAGCCACTATAATCTATTCATGCCATCCCCTCTGTTATATAACAATATGTGTCCCTGTGTCTGATCTATATAAAAAAAATATAGATCAGACACTGGGGCACATATTGTTATATAAGTGAGGGGCTGGGATGAATATATTATAATTTTTAAAGCAGCAGGAGGGGAAGGGGCAGGCACTGTCATGAGCAGACAGGGAGGAAGGGAGGGGGAGAGGAGGACAGAGAAAGACAGTGAAGGGCTGTGGATAATTGAGGCATGTAAACTGACCACGGTGTCAGGGCTCAGCAGCCATCATAAACCATGGTCAGTTTACAAGGGAAGGGCAGAACCAGGTAGGATCAGACAGGTTTTTTAGGTGATACAGGGGGCCAAATTACACAGGACAAGCACTGTGCTATGTAACATGCTTTAGGGGAACATGATTTTTTAGGGAAACAAACACTTTAACCTTGCTTCCTGCCTGGTAAAATGTCATTAGCAGGAATTTATATTCTAAACCTTGCTCACTCTATCCACAACTATATATATATATATATATATATATATATATATATATATATATATATATATATATATAAAAATGTTTCGGGTGGACATACACTATAAAGTTATGCCACGTACATACAACTGGACTTTCCGGCAGAATAGGTCAGATGGAATCATTCCGATGGATAGTGTGTCGGATAGTCCGATTGTTTTTCTTTAAAAAAATTCAGACGGACCTAGAAATAGAACATGTTTCAAATCTGTCCGACAGACTCAATTACTATTGGGAAAACCATTCGTCTGTATGCTGGCTGATGGACCAAATACGACGCAAGGGCAGCTATTGGCTACTGGCTGTTGAACTTCCTTTTTTAGTGCCATCGCACTTCATCACGTTCAAAACGAACGGACTTTCGAAATGGACAAGTCCGTTTGTTCGGAAGTCCATCGTAACTCCGTTGAAAGTCCGTCAGGAAGACCATCGGACCTTTTCTGCCGGAAAGTCCAGTCATGTGTACGCGGCATTAGCATTACGCTTTTATTTTACTCCTTTTTACAACAAAAGAAGTCCATCATACTGATAAACCAAAGTTTAATTGAACCAAAATGCACAACAGCATAATTTAGTGACAAAAACTCTGTGCATAAAATATTATGTCAAATGCTAACAATCTGAAAATAATAGCCTTTAGTCCTCCTGTAGTAAGGCACTAAGAAATTGATTTATAAAGCAATGAAAGTGACTTTCACCAAACATTCTCTGCTGGTGAATCAATCACTCTAATTTAAAACACATGCATTAGGAAGATTCATCTGTATTGAATGCTTGCTGAATGTCAGATTCACCACCCTTACTGCTTTACTGTGTCTTTCAAGAACTAAAATTAAAGTCTCAGTCATAGTTTACCTCCATTATTAAAGAAGGTCCTCTGGTCAAATATTATATTTAATTTATATTTAATATAATGACCTGGGCTGCAGGAAGTTTACGGACAGATAGCCAATGAGACAGCCCACACTGATAATAATGATGTAAGTAGAATCTCGAGCTTAGCTAACATTACATGTATGTGCTGCACATTTCTGATTAGCATCACATTGGCTGCACTGATACACATATAGTATTAGGGTTTGCCACAGGTCAATATGTACAGTACAGTGCAAAAGACACATGTACAGTTTTGAATGTGTGCTGTGTCATCATCAACAGCACCAGACACCTTGTTGGTTACTCCATAGACACAACTACAAGTAACCCACCTGCACCACCATGTATCACTACTATCAACAAAGCCATTCTCTGCTGACAAGGAGCACCCTGTAATAGCAAGACTACGGTTTAGGTACAGGCTTTACTTTCCTCTCTAAAATAATTAATACATTTGACTGGATTACCTCTTTAATCAATGTTTTCCTCATTAATATAATCTGCACAACATTGTGATGTCATTGTACTATGATTTAGTAAGGTATATTTGTAAAATGCACCTGCAAACATTTTCTCCAATACACATGTAAGTGAATCAGCGCATCAGTTTCCTGACAGCTCAGGTATAGTTGTCAACAGTTGGAGAACAAAATGACCCGGTAAGAGGGAAGGAATGTTATTAGTGTTAACAAGCAATTGTATCTACAGTACTTTTACCCAGGCTACCTAAAACAGCAAATCATTTCACAGCAAACATTTTTTGAGAAAACTGTACAACCAAATCTCTGTGCTTCTTGTGGTAAATAATAAACGTACAAAACAATGCTAAAAAATAGTATCCCCTTTACTCTTTTTGTTCCTGCAGCATTGCTGGATTGTTGTTGAAGAAAAGGCACCTAAGAGTACAGTGCTCTATAGCGTTGTTGTCAAATTAGTATATCAAATATTATTCCATCATGGCATTGTATTTTGTGACTACTGCACATTCAGAAAGTCATATTGAATATTTTTGTTAAATCTGTATGCTAGTCAACCTTAAGATGGGGTAGGATATGTAGTTCTCTTAGTTTTCAGTATTATAGGCCTTACAACAACCAAGAGATACCCTGTTTATCTAATACTTTGCTAATTTTGAATGTCTTTATGATAAGTAATACATTCCATATGTGACCGGAGTTGTGAACAATCCTGGAACAGGCATTGGAGGTCTCTGGAAAGAGTTAGGATGTCCATAAGGTGAAGCAGACCCTAGCTGGGCAGTTAAAGGAAACGGAAGAGCAAAGGAGGGTAGTAAGGGCTTGGCAGCCATTTTTAGCTTCTCTAGTTCAGCCTCTTGAAGCCTCTTTGCTTTAGCTCTTCTGTTTTGAAACCAGATCTTTACTTGCGTCTCTGTGAGGTTCAAAGAGCTTGAAAATTCAGCTCTTTCGGCAATAGAAAGGTATTGCTTCTGTCGAAATTTCCTTTCCAAGGCCAACAACTGAGAAGTGGTGAATGGAGTTCTTGGCTTTCTGTTATTCTTGTGCTTCCTCAAAGTGCATGGTGGAGGGCTTGGATGTCCTATGGAGAAGCAGAGAATAACAAAATTATAAGTTACACTACTGGATACCTATATGTTAATTCCACTAATAAAATGTGTAACAGTGATCCATTTAAAAGCATGATTCACAACTATATTGGTTTAAAAATGATAAACACGGAAAGTATTTTAACTCATTCTGGTAGATTTACCAAAACAGCAGCATAAAATATCAATCAATAAAAATGTCTTTATTCTCTGTTATATTTATACATTATTTCTTTATATATGAGCTTCACCCCCACTATTGGATGTATATTTGCACTCAACCCAACTCTAATTGTGAGCACTGGGTTTTAGTGTATATTGTGGATCAAATAATATATATTTATACTTTCTGCAGAAGTTCCTCACAATGGGGTTTGGTCCCAATGGTAATTACATAGGAGGATCATTTGTCTATGGATGTTTTGTGTGGGTTTGCTGTCATGGAACACATCACCTCAGTTCCTGGAAATGATGTTCTCAGGGGATTCCCAGTATTCAGTACCATACTATCTATACACAGCATTTTTTGTAAGTAATACTTTAAGGGAGCTTCTAAATACAATCTTCATAGATGTTTTTTTTACTTTATTACATTACTTAGACATTTCTACATCTCATTGTAGAATTTATACCACGTGCTTGCTCCTGAAGAGTCGCTAAAAGCCACGAAATGCATCGAACCAATAGATGCAGCGCGCAATACCAAATCTTTACAGCCTACTGTTTTTTATGCGTGTTTTATCCTTAGGAATATACCATTTTTAATCATGTTATTCAAGTGTTACCAATTACTTTAGAACTTGGAGGTTACAGATCATACAGGTATCATCTGTAATGTATAATATAATATGTATATATCTATATGAATTTGTTGGAATTTTATTATTATGTAAAATTGTTTTGTACTTCAATTAATATTAATACAAGGATTACATATATCCGTATGTACAAATATAAAATAAATATAAAAATCAAATATATACTCATTATACAACTTATTTTTGCTACCGCATACTTCATTCAAAGTCTCACTCCTGTTTTTTTTGTTTTCATATTGTTAGAAATGGGGGCATTTGACCCCACCAGGTCATTGCCTCATTCAAAGTCCCAAACCTTTTTGCTTTTTTTACTTCTTTTTAAAAAAAATAAAAAAATGGCACAAATTCTATCTGTGATTTATCTACCAAGGAATTTGATAGTTTTTGGATATTAAGCAACCCCTCTGCAACTTTAAAGGTCCAGTCTACCCTAAGTGATCTGTTTAAAACATCTTACCGAATCCTTTGCAACACTGTTTATTATGTAATGCCTTACTATGAACATATAATTAAACATTTCATTAAACTCCATATAATTGTAAGAAACCATTAATCAGACTTCATAGTTTCATAGTTTCATAGTTAGTAAGGTTGAATAAAGACACCAGTCCATCCAGTTCAACCTGAGCGAGTGTCTACCCTTATCCCTGTACATTGCACACTCACATTGGTCCCTACCCTCAAGGAGTCCACAATCTAAGGTCCCCACTCATACTAGGGCCAATTTTGGATGATGCCAATTAACCTTCCTGCATGTCTTTGGAGGGTGGGAGGAAACCGGAGTACCCGGAGGAAACCCACGCAGGCACAGGGAGAACATGCAAACTCCAGGCAAGTAGTGTCGTGGTTGGGATAATATAAGATAATATAAGACTGAGACATAAGTACAGTTAAATCACACTTGTTTAATAATAATCAAAAAAGGTAGACAGAGTAAATGTAGCCAAAACATAGCAAGAGTTCAGGAACCAAAACGGATAGTCAGACAAGCCAAAAAGTCAGGGAGCCAGAGAACAGCATAGTAGAACAGCAAGCAGGGTCTGGAGCCAGAAGGAATGTCAGCCAAGCAAATCTTTAAAAGGAACACAAGGGAGTGTCTCTAGAGATGTGACTAAGACGAAGGCAGGGATCATCTGGACTGGATGGCTTAAGTAGGCGGGACTGAGCAGGTTATCATCAACAGGTGAATCACTGTGGAGAGATAGGAGCTGGCAATTAGCCGACAGCTGAGCAGCCAGCCCAGAGAAGGAAGGGCTGAGCCCAGCCCTGACAATAATATGATAGGGGTAGTTTTCAACCCCTTTTAATAAAGTTTCAATGGGTCATAGTGCTACACCATTATTTTAAAGAATAGCTCCACTTTTTTGGGGAAAAACACATTCCCCTCTGGATGATCTATGAAGATTGCAGAGATTTTAACCACTTGCCGCCCATATAACTTATACAGCAGCAAGGTGGCACTGCTGTGCCAGATTACCTACAGTACCTCGTACGTGATCCAACACTTTTGGGTCTTTGGTGCGCATGTGCATGATCCAGCACAGAGGCAGAATGGCAGTCTGCCTATGTAAACAAGGCAAATAGCCTTTCTGTCAGTAGGGAAAGCATGGATCCTGTGTTCCTGCAAAGCAGGGACATGGATCCATGCCTTCCCCTAGTAAAAGCACCTCCCACAGTAAACTGGTCAGACACACAGTTAATCCTTTGCTCTCCCCTGATGTTAACCCCTTCTCAGCTAGTGTTCAATTTTTTTGTTGGATATGTTTTATAGCAGAAATATTGCTCTTTTCAAAATTGTCAGTCATTTTTTGTTTATAGCGCAAAAAATAAAAACTGCAGAGGTGGTCAAATTACACAAAAAGAAAGCTCTATTTGTGGGAAATAAAGAACATAAATGTTTTTTGGGTACAACGTTGCATGAGCACGCAATTGTCAATTAAGGCAACTCAGTGCCGTATAGCAAAAAATGGCCTAGTCATGAAGGGGGTAAATGGAGGTCAAAAGGTAGATTCCTACCTTTTCTTATTCTGAAGAAATCACTGTTTGTTTATCTGTGTCCATGTACAGAGTGAATCTGTTTTGGGGCGTTCTGTATACCATCTGTGTACAGAACGCCTCCAGGTGGCCATATTGCATTGCATTTTACAGAAAATTACAGCGCTGCAGATTGAAAAGGAAAGGTAAGTCTTAATAACATTCAATTACAATATGACTTGAGTCGCACTTGTATATGCTATATTTTTTTGCTATATACAGTATTCTATGCAGAACATACATGCAATGATCTGTAGCAGATCAATCACAGAATAAACTGGCAATTCTTTTCCACAGATTTAGACCAAATGCTCAAATTTTAATTTTCAATATACTTTAAGCAGACATTCTTAGAAATAGACTGATTTTATGAAAAATACAATAAAAAATGCTAAGTGATATTTTGTGATTGAATGTGTTAACAGTATGTGGTGTCATCATGGCTTTTTTCTGAAACATAAATAAAAAGTAAATCATAAAAAAACATTGATAAGAACAAACCTTTCAATCTGTTGATTGAAAAATCAGTTACATTTCCTATCTAGTGTATGTAAACCCAAAATCTATTTTTTCAGTATGTTTGGCATACTGAATTCTCTTCTCCGGAATTGAGAAGATAATTCAGGAGAATTTTTTTTTTTAAAAGGGAATGTACTGCATGGCATTTGAACTATAGCCAGCAGGATTAGAAGGGCTAGTAAGGGCAGCATTTTGGATAGGGCAGGCCTCAATATAAAAAGGGGACACAATGACAAAGCATATTGGAAGCTGCAGTATGGAAGGATACAGAAAGCTGACAAATTGCATATGGAAAGATTAAGTCAGTTAAGAAACTGGGTATAAAAAAAATGCTGCTTATACAAGCTTTCAGTGTTTTTTCTTCAGCCTGTATAAGCAACTCAATGTAGCCTATTTGTCGACGCACATTTGGGTGTTAACAGGCATATTTGCAGAGGAGTGTTTTTAGGATAAAATGCCATCACAAGTGGGTTTTTGAAAGGAGCTTTTGGGCAGAAAAAATGCTTGCCACACATAAATGCGAGTAAATGTGGCATTTAGGAGCATTATGAGTTTTTAAGTATACATTGATTATAGCAAACAATGAGCAGAGGGAAATGTTTTGGAAGAAAAACGCTTATAAAATGCTTTTTATCTCTAATTTTATTTTGTGGTTGATTTAAGGCGAAGGGTTTCTTTCTGATTACTGTTTCATCAAACTTTTTTTTTTTAGGAGCAAGACTTCCCTTTAAAAAGAAAAGGGTTTTTGTTTTACTAAGGTATTTGGGGAGTTTTTTAAATTTATTTTGGAATATATTGTCTTTTATTTTTGTTTATTAGGATTTTATTTTAAGATTTTTTTTATGCAGTAAAGCTCACCTTAAAAAAATAGGACTTTGTTTCAGAGGTAGTATTTTGGAGGTTTCATTTATTTTATTTTATATAGATAGGACCATTTCTTAAAGTGGTTGTAAACCCTTACAACACACTTTGACCTACAGGTAAGCCTAGATTAAGGCTTACCTGTAGGTCCAAGAAATATCTCCTAAACCTATATGGTTTAGGAGATATTTGCCCGAAGACAGGCACCGCTGTCTACGGCGCATGCGCCATAGACAGCGGCGCGCAGGCGCACTGAGCGAGGCATCGTCAACGACAAAGATGCCGCGCGTGTTGGCTCCCGTGCTCATGCGCAGGAGTGACGTAATCGCGGCTTCGCCCAATGACAGCGGCGGAGCTGCGAGACCCCACCGAGAAGATGGATGCGCCGGACTACAGGGGACAACGGTGACATCGTAGTTCATTATGCTTCGCCTTTGCAGGGGATGAAAGAGGAAGTAAACCCATCTTTAAGTAACAAGTAAATGCTGCACGGTTCAAATTGCAAATTTATTTGTTACTGACCATATGTCTCTAGAGCTTACTTTTGGTTACAACACATTGCTGCATTGAGTGAATTCAAAAAAGAGAAAGAACAAGAACAGTGTGCACTTATGCATGCATATTCTTAGCCCCCAAGTGCATAACTTTACATTTCTCAACATTAAACCTCATTTGCCAATACTTACTTGCCCAATTAAACAGTGCATTGAGGTCGGCTTGTAAATTGGAGACATTCTATAAGGACGTTATTCCACTGCATAGCTGCACTACAAGAATTAAGATACTGCAAAGAATACAACCGTGTAAAATTGCAGAACAGATGGGCATGGCTGAGTGAAGCTGTTTTTTTTCCGAGCTCCCGGCCCTGACCCACACAACCTGGCAAAATTACACCTTACAAACGGCATGCAATCAGCCAAACAACACAGGATGAAAGCAGCGACACGGGGACCCCTGCTGGCCAAAGTCCGGGCAAAATTCACAGCTATTTCAGGCAGATACAAGGACTTTCCCCTGGAGCCGCAGTCTCAGCACCGCAAGGCCTTCCACGAGGGAACACGCAGAAGGCCTCAAAACAGAATCATTGCAACACTGCATCCAGTCCTACAGCAACTCCCGTCCTCTCCCGGAATACAACGTGGGGACAGCAAAGAGACAGAATGACATCCTCACAACCCCCCGAGGCAAACATGCTAGACCAGGACATTTGGGCTCTATTGCAGGCCCTCCCCACCAGAACAGACATCGAGGCTTTGATCCTTCACCTAGAGGAAACTCACCGAAGGGACATTCAGGAGGTGAGGGGAGAGTATTGGCGCTGGAGCGCTCCAGAGATCAGTACCGAGACACAGCCATAGCTTTGCAGCTGCACCTTGAGGACATTGGGGACCAGAGCCGCCAAAACAACCTGCGGCTCCGGGGACTATCCGAGGACATGGAGACGGAGGGCCTCGGGGACACAGTGCAGGAGATCTTCCACACAGTGCTATAGGATCCAGGGGTCACTATCGAGCTGGACAGGGTCTATAGAGCTCTGGGCCCGAGATAGACCGATCCGAGTAGGCCCCATGATATAGTGTGCAGGCTCCACTGCTATACCCAGAAGGAAAACATCCCGAGAAGGGCCTGGGCACATGGGGATGTAGTGGTGGAGGGCTCCCAGGTCAAAATCCTACCAGACTTATCCAGGGCAACTCTTTGGCGCAGGGCACTCTTATGTCCACTGCTGGACCTGGCAAATCGGAAGCGCCTTATGTACCGCTGGGGCTGTCCATTTTCGGTGACGTTCCGCAAGGACACAGGAGCCTTTACTCTGCAGACCGTTGCAGAGGGCTCTTTTTAAATTCATAGACATTGACCCAATATCTGTACTGGACTGACTCCAGATTCTACCCCACCCGGCTGGCAGATCAGGACCTTCTGTGTTCCTGCGGCCCTCTACCACCCCACCAACAGAGGAACAGAAGGAGACACCGGTCGGCATCTGGAGGAGATCCATGTGAGTAGCCTCACAGCCTGTCACTCCTGTCTGACATCATGCAGCTAGCCAAATGCACAAGACCCCTACTATTCCAGAGATAACTCTCCTTGGATACACATTTTGTTTATAGCAGGACATAAAGGAAGCCAGACTAATGACATTGCCCCGATTGCCCGCCCCTCCCCCCTTTTCCAATACTTCGGCACAGCCCGTAGCCTGTAGCCTTTGATGCCAGCCTGGAACTGCAGCGCAATACGCTACTACGGCTTGAGTCACCTCTGCCCTTGGTGTGCCTGGTTACCGGTGCGGGAATCCTGACTATACCTGGCGGCACCATACCGTCGGGAGAGGAGCAGCTTTTATTGCCCTGACGTTACAGGGTGTCGGGTTTCGGTTTTACCAGGAACGCAGCAATGTTTTATGAGGCTCTACCACTGGACAGCTCCCTGGTGATCCCGACCTGGTGTCCCCTCAGGAACTGCAGAGATCCGCACCTGCTGCCTCAAGAACCCACCTTAATTCACGATGCGGAGACAGTTGCCTGGACATATCCCTCATGCAGGTAATCTTTGAGAGGTGGACGTTGCTTCCTGCACCTCGGAATTAGGGGTTGATGCATGCCTACCGGGGGTTGGGTGGGCGAGGAAACATCCTTACAAAGCAGCTCAGGTTCCCCCTCTTTTTTTTCTGAGCAGGCTATGGGGCAACACCAAGGCTGGGGGAAGCCCATGGATTGCCCTATACGGGAGGACTCCATCACCAACCAGGTACTTCATTGGGCAATATGATGAGAGCCAGATGGAATTGCTTGCGGTGATTCAGGCGGGGGAGGGAATGCTGCCCAACCCATTCACTGAATGGGGGTTGCCATTGTTTTCTGTTATTGCTTATCTGCCATTAATGTTTGTCCCATTTACTGCTTTTGAGTTTTTCTTTGATTTCTTGTACTTTTCAATATGCATATTCCTAAACAGGTGATTTAAGATGCACGGTATGCCATCGGCAGACACAACATCTATAATTGCTGGCAGTGGGTGGGGGGTGCCGGGAGCTCGCCTCCTGGCACTGTTTATCCACTGACCCACATGGGACGTCGCTCCGTTCCCGGGTCTCTCTGGGGAGCTCCACAGCCAGCTTGGCTACATTAGTATTCCTACCAGAACTGCACACTCTAGTGACAGCCCTCTACTTTTCTCATCCTAGACTAGATCTAACTGACCTTACCTACTGATATTATTCCTTCTTCTACCTAATCCTCAGCAGCATACTGAGCACCAACGGCGAGTATTAGAGCAAACGGCGTAACATCTGAGAACTTCCCGATCACCAACGGGACTAGGCAAGGCTGCCTGCTATCGCCACTACTCTTTGCACTTTCCCTAGAGCCCTCCCTATGCAGGGTGAGGTTAAATACAGAAATAACTGCACAGTGGTGTAGTGGTTAGCACTCTCGCCTAGCAGTAAAAAGGGTCGCTGGTTCAAATCCCAACCACGACACTACCTGCCTGGAGTTTGCATGTTCTCCCTGTGCCTGCATGAGTTTCCTCTGGGTACTTCGGTTTCATCCCACACTCCAAAGGCATGCAGGTAGGTTAATTGTCTTCTGTCCAAAATTGGCCCTAGTTTATGAGTGGGGACCTTGGATTGTGGGCTCCTTGAGGGTAGGGACCGATGTGAGTGTACAGAGATAGGGACAATTGTAGACACTTACTCGGGTTGAACTGGATGGACTGGTGTCTTTATTCAACCTTACTATGTAACTATTTAACTGGAGTAGAAATCAACAAGTCACAATATAAAGTGTCCGCATACGCAGATGAATTGATGTTCTCCCTCACTAACCCTACTGTCTCCCTTCCTAAACGTATGCAGGAATTTGACATATTTGGCCAACTCTCTAACCTAAAAATTAACTTTACTAAATCAGAGCGATGGGCATTGGGATCCTGCAATTGCTACTCTCGCACCTTCAGTCCAGTTTTCACCTAAAATGGACAGACACAGCCCTGAAGTATTTGGTTACGTACATACCTCCGACAATCTCACAATTATTCAAACTTAGCTTCCCTCCCCTCCTAAGGAAAGTCCAAAAACTACTCGATCAATGGGGCAGCAGCCTACACTCTTGGTTTGGTCATTGCAACATCCTTAAAATTACGATTCTACCTAAATTTCTTTACTTCTTCCGATCCATGTCCCCGCAGCTTACTTCAAACACCAGCAACCTTTACAAAGTTTCTCTGTGGGAGAAAAAAAACCTAGTCTACACAGGAAGATACTCTCTTTCCCCAAGTTCCATGGAAGGTTAGCAATGCCAGATCTCCCCTCCTACTATCAGGTGGCCCACCTTAATAGACTCATTGATTGGTGCCGCCATAAAGACACCAAACTGTGGGCACAGCTAGAACAAGCACAGAGTGAGACTCCCTTACATAGAGCCCCATGGTGCTATGCCGCCCTACCTCCGGATCTAAAACGCCAACCATTGACAGGTAACACCACCAAAGTATGCACACACCTGATTGCCACTACCTCCCTCTTCTCCCACAACTCACCCCTATGACCCATATTGAGTAACCCCCAGTTTGAGCCAGGTATACGGGACAGGAGATTTCGGGAGTTGAGCAAGAGGGGTTTGTATCAAGCTTCTCACTTCAGTGCCATAGGTCATTGGAAAATGATTACAGAGCTCTCAGACACTTTCTCTGTAAACTACCACCCAACGATACCAACCAGCCCCTCATGACTATGGAGGAGCTATGTACTGGGACGGGGGTCCTATTACACTCACTCTCACTGACATACGGTATGCTAACCACACCACCAGGGGAATACCAACTTCAATGTCTCACCAAATGGGAAAGAGACCTTAACTGCCGCTTTTCAACCATCAAAATACAACACATTATTAAATTCACACACAAATCACCCCTATGTACCAAAATTCAAGAAACAAATTACAAGATCCTCACTCGCTGATACAGAACTCCAGTGCTCCTACATACTTTTTTCCTTCAACGCCAAACGTTTGCTGGCGCTGTCAGGAAGAAAAAGGCACTATCCTTCACATAGGGAGAGGTTCGCCGTATGATCCAAAAATTTACAGACCACAGCGTTCCAGACAACCCAGCTTACTTCCTCCTCCACGCTACGACACCCCCGCGCGTGTCAACAAAATGTCTGTCGTGCGCCACCTACTGGATGCAGCTAAGGCCTGCATACCGCTTCATTGGAAATCCCCACACCCACCAACTATTGCTTTCTGGCTCAACAAAGTAGAAGACATCAATCAGATGGGGGACATAATACTCACAAACCAAGACAAGCAGGAAACATACTCCAAAACGTGGCAACTTTGGAATATTTTTAAATATTCAGATGAAGGTCAGACCCTTCGTGGGGGAGACCCGACAACCTGACAACCTCTAACTTAACCATGGTAGAACCCCATGTCGGTGTTTGCATGCCCGACTAGAGAACACCACTGGACGGGCGGAAGCATAGCTCCATGTTCGTGAATCCCCAACCCAAGGCCTAACCTGTGTATGTCTAACATTTATAAGATGGTGTGGTGAATGTGAGTGATATTCTTAGCCCCCAAGTTATGCACTTGGGGGCTAAGAATATGCATGCATCATACATACTAGGGGAGTACAACTGGGGGGATCCATAGTGGAAAAGTATCTAGGGATTTTGGTAGATCACAAGCTCAATAATAACATGCAATGCCAAGCTGCAGTTTCCAAAGCGAGCAAAGTCCTTTCTTGTATTAAGAGAGGTATGGACTCCAGAGACAGAGATATCATTTTGCTCCTGTACAAATTTTAGTAAGACAGTATCTGCAATATGCAGTTCAGTTTTGGGCACCAGTTCTCAAGAAGGATATCGAGGAACTGGAGAAAGTGCAGAGAAGGGCAACAAAACTGATAATTGGCATGGTGGAGCTCAGCTACAAGGAAAGATTAGAGGAACTGAATCTATTCCCTCTTGAGAACAGGAGATTATCCTCCCTGGTGGTATTCCCGAGTCTTACTCGGGGTGAAAATTAAATACCATTAGCGGTAACCCCGAGCCAGACTCGGGACCGCATCACTGAATCCAGAAAGAGGTTACTTACCTTGTCCCCTGGATCCGCAGTGCGAGCGAGCCGTCCTCCGCTCCATCTATCACATCACCGGGCTCCGTTCCCTGCGAGCATTGCGACGCACAGGGACAGAGAACGGCACCAAATTCAAAAAGTAAAACACACACATTACTTACAGTATAATGTAATCTTACAGATTACATTGCTGTATGTAAATATTTCACATCACCTTTGTCCCTAGTGGTCTGCCCAGTGCCCTGCATATAGTTTTATATTATAAAAACTGTTCTTTCTGCCTGGAAACTGAAGATTGTCCATAGCAACCAAAACTGTCCCTTTCCATCAAAGGTGATTTTAGGCCAGCTAGAAAACAGCGATAATAAATTAGAATCACTTGAAGAATTGAGCGATAGTGATTTGTGAGGAGATCCGTCATCAAACACTGAAAAGTAATGACGGTGATAATTCTGCAACTGAGCAAATTTCAGTGTTTTTGATTTGATTACATTATTGAATAATTTTTATTATTGTTATATTATTATTTGGTATAATTATTTATAGTTATTTATTATATTATAATTTATGATTTAATTTTTCAAACTTTATCATACCCGGGATGTCTGCTAGACTCTGGTTTGGACAGATTTAAGTGAGTTATTCCTAAGAATTACAGGACTACAATATAAAACGCCAAATTTTCATGCAAAATAATGGTACCGCTTTCAGCACCTAAAATCTGAAATAATCATACCGCCAGGAAGGTTAAGGGGGGATATGATCAACATGTACAAATATATAAGGGGTCCATATAGTGAACTTGATGTTGAGTTATTCACTTTAAGGTCATCACAGAGGACAAGGGGGCACTCTTTACGTCTAGAGGAAAAAAAATGTAATCTCCAAATACGGAAAGGTTTCTTCACAGTAAGAACTGTCAAAATGTGGAATAGACACCCTCCAGAGGTGGTTCTAGCCAGTAGGTAGATTATAAAAAAAAAAGCCTGGATTCTTTCTTAAAATCCTTTTTTATAGTCATAGTCATAGTTAGGTTGTCTTTTTTCAACCTAACTATGTAATGAGCCTAAACTCATTGTTTCTAGTAAATTGAAATGTCCTACTGTTGGACAGCTTTACACTGTGTCACTTGTTATCTCTTTTTATCTAGTACATTACAGCTAATTCGCCCTAATAATAAATGTCCGGCCTAATGGCCAATGTTTATTTGAATCTTATGTAGTCTCCTAATTCTTAATGAGGGTTTGATAGCAATTGGCCAGCAGCAGGGCAGCTTTTCATCAACGAGCACTGGGGCAGCTTCAGCAGGGCCATTGACAGGGGGTACCACCAGACCTCCTGTAGGGGGCCTGGGCACCAGGGGGATCAGGGAGAGCAGTGGATTCACCCCGTGTCCATTCAAAACCAAAGCAGAGTGAACTGTGTTTACTCTGCTTCAGTTTATGAATGAACAGGAGCCTCTTTGTCCTGTTCATTCATCTTCAGTGCAACTGAGGCTACAGAGAAAGGAAATATGTTTCCTCATTTCCGTTCTCTGTCTCAAAGGAGAGATGTCAGGCATCTGTTTAACCCCCTGATATTTCACCCAAGCCCCCCCCCCTCCCCAACACCATTGTCAAAAAAAAAATCGTTTGGAGAAGAGACTCTAGCCCCCGGTTTGGGAATGTTTTCTTGTTTCGTTTAAGCCTGTATTGGGGGTGGTCTCTATGTATATCCCACCTGAGTGATACTGTAAGCTGTATGTTTGAAATTCTGTATGTTTTATTATTGTTGTCCATGTGCCTGTTATTTCTTCCAGCATTAAATAAAAGAATTACAAAAAAAAAAAAAAATCGTAAAGAATAATTTTAAAAACTTAAAAAAAAACAAATTGTAAATAATAATTATAAAAAAATTGTAAAAAATTATTTAAAAATGTAAGGGCTCTTTCACACACGTTCTCTGGCCCATACAGTGTGAATGAGTATTTTGTTTGTGTGGCTAGAACCGCCTGCTATCCCATGAGGAGACAGTGGCTGCATGTCCTAATTTGATAAGTGTGCAGGTATGGGTGAGTGGCTCCGAATGCACACTGTCTGTGTTTGGGGTCGTAGACCTGCATCCACATGCTTGTCAAATTAAGACCTGTGTTCTTACAGCTGCGGCGTCCCCATAGCGTAACATAGGCTTGCCTGCACACAGCAATAGCCAACATAAAAAAACACAGATTTACACTGTACATGCCACATCACATATGTGAATGAGACCCACAGCCTCATTTACACACTTGTATCTTTTATATTTAGCAGACATATTATGTTTGTGTCCACTAATAAGGCTTTTTATGTATTTTTAGGGAAAATATTTTTTTTATTTTTTTTTGTCAGGTAGACTGTACGGGGCCCCATATTTTCCAGTGGCAGCCCCGAGCCTCTGTAAACTACTGGTCAATATCGTTATACCAGTTTAAGCAGGCCCATAACAGTTTATTGAAAAAGCATGTGTTGCTGCTAAAACTACCTGAAAAAAGCTTATTATTCAACTTGAAATTATCAGATTAGATGCCACTGTTGTCTGTAAGCCAAGCTAATTGTAAAGGAAAAAAAAAATATTCCATAGCCAAATATGCACTGCTCTTGTATGTTTTAACTGTGACTGTGAAAAGTATACTGTTCTTTAACACCATGGCATCCCCTAAGCATGTTATCTAAATGATTTGTGTATCTTCAATGTGTTAAATATGTTTTATTTAAATTAGATAAAGAAGTGTTAGTGCCATTATGCCTGAGAATCTCTCATTCTTAATTTCATATAACATTTACTAACTGTCCTTTATCTGCATGTCTATGACAAATCTGCAATAAGAATGTATTTAGGTTGGTTTACATTACCATGGTGGTCTAGTAACAGAGTAGTATTTCCAGCATGTTATAGGAAGAAAAGCAGCAGATTGAAATAGTAATAGAGGGTCCCGATTTAGGCAAAATTCAGATGGGCGTACACATTTTATTGGTCTTATTACATATGTTTTTATCTCTCACAAAATTTCCCTTATAACGATTAGTAAATACTTGTGTAAAACTGTCCTGTTTGCTGATTTTTGGATTTTGCGTTACGGATCTGAATACAGCACATGTTTATGCGCCTGCGTGAATTTCTCCACTGAAAACAATGCGGCTGTGTTCGGATACGTGAATAACACAATGCTTGTAAGTGCTTTTTTTTTTTTTTTTTACAGTTGTGTAAATAAAGCCTAAAACTAAAAATAATTAACAAAAATAAATCTGCTCTAATGTTCTTAATTGATAATTCATAATAAAACTCTGACAGGTATACCAGGACTCTTTAACCATATGATCCATGAGGTTGTCGGTTCGGTCCTGATTTAATGAAAGCATTGATGTCTTTCTCTGATTTACTAACACTTAGTATGATGTGCACATACATCCATATATCACAAGTTACAGTACAAGAATACTTTCCTTCTTTTCACAGGAATAAGCATTGAAGAATTATAGAATTGAATACAGTTAGTGTTATGAAGTTCTATATCCAATGCATTTTTCATTATTTATATGCATAATACAGTTTTTACAATTTGCTATTATAACCCATCTAAAAATGTCTCCCTAACCCTAATCACTAAACTCTAATCTGAACTAAGTGACCAATTCCTATCCAATCGGCTTACTGTTTAACTTGTACATGACAGTTATCTCTGTCCAAATACATCAACCCAAACCAATTGCAATGCCTAAAACTAGTGATCCACCTGAAGTAAATTACTGACCAATTTCTATCTGCCGGTTCACTTAAAAAAGTTTACATAAAGACAATAATAATAATAAATGCATTTTTGTGCAGGTAAAAAAATGTGCATTAAATATTTTTTGCTTAAGAGTCTGCAGAGCATTGCACCCATGATCAGCAAATCACAGGTGCAATGTCAGGCTGGGCAGACAGTTACTGAAGAGCAGTAAGAATCAATTAACTACATAGGTGCTCATCAGTGCCCTTGCAGTTCATTAAGAACTACAAGCTGTCTACCATGGTGGAAGATGGGACTTGTAATTCATTCATTCACAAACCTCTCTGGGAAGGGGGGGGGGGGGGTCAGTGAGTGAGGGGAGATTGCTAAACATGGAAATTAAACAGATTAGGTGCCACTGCTGTATATAAGCCAACCAAATTAAATGTAAAAGAAAAAAAAAGCTAATTTTATAGCCTTCAGTATATGCTGTCGCTAATATTGTCCATGAACGTTGTAGTTTTCTTTAATACCATGTACAGCTTTAAGGCATCCTCCAAGCATATTATTTAAAGAATTTGTGTATTTTCAATGATGGCATTAAAACTGAATGAAAAGACCATCTCTTTGTTGTAAGGTATTTTTTTTGCGTTGGTACATGTCCTGCCCATCATTACTCACAGTCGGTTAGAACCTAGGTAACGGAGCACTTTTTTTTATAGGCAATATGCTATTCTGCTATTGATTATGACCCTTTCCCAAGCCCCCCCCCCCCCTACATTCTTGAGAAAAGGGCAATTTAAAGCAGGAAAGAGATAGGAATATTGATTCACATACAGGCATACCCCGCTTTTAAGTACACAATGGGGTTTATTTACTAAAGCTTGAAAGTGCAAAATCAGGCTCACCACATAGAAACCAATGAGCTTCTAACCCCAGCTTGTTCAATTAAGCTTTGGTAATAAAACCTGTAAGCTCATTGGTTTCTATGTGAAGTGAGCTGGATTTGGCACTCTCCAGCTTTAGTAAATAAACTCCATTGTGTACTTAAAAGTGGGGGTATGCTTGTATTGAGCACATTTGGTGAACCTAGTGAATGTCTTTCAATTTGTCTAAATACATGGGTGAAGATTTTTGCTTTCTACATAGAATCGGGCAGTTTGGAAATCCATGCAATCAAAATAACTCTACTGCATCTTCTGTCCTGCTACTGATCATGAAAGGAGATCAGATTCACCAAATGTGTCCAATTTGCTCATTTTTATCTTTAGGTTGAAGTGATGAAGAGCATTTAAGTTAGTGATAATAAGCAATTAATTATGCCCATAAAATAAATAGAAGAAATAGATAGAATATAGTGTAGCAAATCTATTCCAGCATCATAGTCACGTAATGTAAAGGCACACCTGACCAGTGTTGAAAACTGTTAATAAAGAAGGCCGAGAGATGACACAGTCAAAATATCTGATACATACATAAGAAAATGACAGCCAAAATAAAGGTTTAATGCTGTAAGTTCAATGTAATAAACTTTTTAGACATTTGAATTTTTTAATA
This sequence comes from Lithobates pipiens, assembly GCF_037356315.1. NCBI lineage: Eukaryota > Metazoa > Chordata > Amphibia > Anura > Ranidae > Lithobates > Lithobates pipiens. The sequence continues at coordinate 128,267,432 of NW_027507787.1, read as the reverse complement.
GAAAAAATCCTGTCTCACTGACACCATAACATGCCACATGTGACCCTCTTCTCTGTGCCTTTCTTTAAATAAGTTCACTTTGTTTTTGGGCCTTGATTTCTATAGCTAAGGAGAGTCGATAGCAGACATCTTGTAGTATATGTTATTGCAAGGGCAGCAGACATTCAGTGGTGGCCAACCATACATGCGCAAATCACATGATTGACAATGTTTGCAATGGGAGTTTGCACCACAAGCATACACGCTTGCATTTAGCAAACATGCATGCATATTCTCCTAAGGGTAGAGGGGAGGAATAGCTCTATAGACACTCCAGGATAGGCTCCTCTCATAGGAAAAGAATAGCAATCAGTGTTAAAAAAAAAAAATCCCAGCTTTACCTTTGAGAAAGTTTGTGCAGGGGATGTCTGTTGCCAGGAAGGCCTACAGACATAGAATTTTTCCCAGGATGGACCAAAATGGAAATTCTTGAAATTTAAAAGAATGAAAAAATACATGTTTTTTTTAGCAGACGGGAGGAATGCTCACCCCCCCCCCCCCCCCCTTCCCCTCAGCTTTTTATTACTGTCTCCCATACTGCAGATTTCCACTCACTTCCTCTTTGAGGGAAACTGTTTTCAACTGTGAAAGAAATGTATCGAAGGAAGTCCCTGATAGCTGTCAAACCTGACAAGGATTCTCTAACCCTTTCCCACTCTATCCAAAATTAACCAAGGAAGTCCCTACACTTTGGAAACTTGCTCTGGTACCATGGATGCCTTGAATACTCTAGCTGCAGTTGTCTTCAGACAAACTTTGAAGCTGAGTGTCGCCTACAATCAGAAACTTTTGGTCTTTGCATTTTGAGAGGCATATTTGTTTTTGTAACAAATATGTTGTCGTTTTTATTTTTTTTCAAATGAGTGATCATTTTGTGCTGTGCTTCATCTACTCTGAATATACCATAAAGCAGCTTCTTTTGATAAAAGGTTTGAAAATATGTTTTATTTACATTAGAAACATACCAACTGGCTTTTTGCCTGGGAAACTCCTAATTTCATATACCATTCACCATCTTTGATCTGCATGTCTATGACCAATCTGCAATACAAATCTCCTTATTCTGGAATGGTGGTGTAATAGTATTATTAGCATGTTAATAGGGTGAAATGAATCAAACAGTGAAAGAATTAACGGTCGGACATTCGGACCACAAAATCTGTCGGATTTTGTCAGACGGATTTTGAACAAAAATTGTGTTGCATACACACGGGCGCACAAAGTTGACGGAAAATCTGATCGTTCGGAACGAAGTGACGTACAAAATGTATGACGGGACTATGTAGAGGCCAGTAGCCAATAGTTTTCATCTCCAAATTTTTTCTGGGCATGCGTGGCACTTTGTGCGTCGGAATTGTCTACTCACGATCGTAAAAAGTCTGATCGGATTTTGTTGTTGGAAAATTTTAGATCCAGCTCTCAAACGTTTTCTGTCGGAAATTCTGATGAAAAAAGTTTGATAGAGCCCACACACGATTGGATTTTCCGACAACATAATCCGATCTAAATTTTTCCGTCTGTATTTCCGACCGTGTGTATGGGGCATTAGAGTGTACCCATTTATACAAATCTAAAATAAATATACTCTAATCCCATCATAATTTATAATTTATAGTAAAAGTTTAGCAGGTATACTAAGACTCTTTTACCATATGATCCATGAAGTTGTTTACGCTGTCTTGATTTATTGAAAGAATGGATGTCTTTCTCTAATTTAGTAACAAGGTACGCATACATGAATATCTCACGAGCTACAGCTCGCAAGCTTCCCTTCCTTTTACAGGAACAAAAAATCTTGACAATTTATTTTTTTCATTATTTATTTGTGATATGCAGATGCTATTGCAATCAGTTTAAAAATGGTTGATTCTAAAGGCTAAACTGTAACCTGAATTAGAGAACCAATATCTATCCAATTGGATTACTGCTGGCCTTGTACATGAAGATTATCTGCATCCAAACATAACAATCCCACTTAACTAAAAATGTCTAAAAATGATAGTGATTCGTAATTTAGGAATAAGATCAGAGAATGTATATTACATGAAAAAAATGATATTGTAAAATATTGCATTTTTACTGAATTAAACCCTAATTAATATTCATTATGCCCCAATTCGCCCATGTTCATGAATATACAGCCAGTGCAGCATACCACACGCTTATCCAAAATGTCACACTTAACATGGAGAGCATAGCTTTCTACATGGCCTTGCACATATTTACACTCGCGCTCTTTCAGGACCTGCACATTTTGATCTAAATCTGTGAAAAAGTGAACCGTTGGCCTTTGCCAAATATGGTACAAATATGCTTGAAATATTGTGTGGTTTAAAAAGTTTAAAAATGAGAGGCAAATGTATTTATTTTTTTAATTCGGAACCCTTATATTTAATTTATCAGTTAATTTTGTACAGTTATTAATTAAATTAGTAAATGTACTGAATACTGCTATTATAAATGCTATTCCGATATTTTTTTTTTTTAAAACCCTTGTGATGAAAATCATTCAAAATGAATTAAATATGTTATAATCTCTGATCACCAAGAGTAAGATGCAGTCAGGGACTGACTACGGTGTGTTCATCTGTTTAAATGTGCATATAAATGCACACGAATGCATAGGAAATCTAGTATCATTTTGCCTGCAAAGGAAAGTGAATACCACTCAGCTCTGTGGGAAGTTAAGGCTGCCTTAGTAAATTAGGCCTTAACGGTTTGCCCGAATTCCACAACCATGGCTAAAAGCTGTAAGAAAATTCCCATAGGCTCACCAATGTCCTGAAATGCTAGAAAACAGTCAGAAACTAAAGAATACATTTTCTCAGTGTTTGTATAAGACAGAATATAGGCTCAGGAATAGTTGTATTTATTAAAACTTAATGGTTGTGTATTTGAAATGAATACAGACCAGTGTAAAACATTAAAGGGCGGATTTACTGAAGTAGTAATTTCTATGCTGGTCCAGTGAAACCATTCAAAAATCTGATTAACAAAATAAGAGGCCCCATCTTAACAAACTTGTTCGGATGCTTTAAAACCCAAAGGTTTGCTGGATCGGCATAAACATGGTATGGTCCAGTTATGTTTTATAAATGTCTAGTTTGGAGCAGGCTGGCAATGTACATATGTACAATGGACATGCTCATACAAACTTAATTTTGAGAAATAATATTCATGAAATGCAATTTTGCAATTTATGATACATATTAATAAGGCGGTACAAAATGCCTTAACTATATGTTGAGTGCAGCAAGTCATAGCAACTGATCAAAGTTTAATGAGGCTGATTTACTAAAGTACTAGAAGACATTCACCTAGCAAATTAAATGTTTACTTTGAAATTTGAAAGGAATTAAATTAAGCGAACATGTCTTTTTTTTCCTAGCACATGTATGCTAAGAGAACATAGCTTTACATTATTCACTAACATTTCTTTCAGAAGGTGAGTATTCACTTTGCTACTTGAACAGCCAATATTCCTTTAGTAAATTAACCCATTTTTTTTTTTTTTTTTTTTAAGTAAAACAACGGGGGTAATTTTCTTTTTATTTAGTATTTTTTATTTTATACTTTTCTATTTAAAAAACTGTTAAAGTAGAATAGTTAAATGTCCAAAATATTAAGGCTATCATTTAAAATTGACTATATGCTCAGAAATGTTACATTTTATTAAAAAGAACTCAAGGCCAAAGTTTGTCAAAAACAATTTGGAAGAAAACATTTGTGGTATACACTTGGAATTATTATCTATGCACTATTTAGCGTAATTGGGCCTTAACACACATATATCCTTACTAATCCACAAGTTAAATCATTTAATGCCTGTTCTTGAGGTACCTACTGTATACATTATATTTGTCTACAGGGAATGTTGTTTGGATGGACAGTCCTGTTGTCTAAAAGGCCATATGCAGCTGTGAGAACAACACAATAGCAGCCTGGTTTGCCTGTGTATGGGCTGCTAAAGTTTTTTTCAACTTACCAAGCCAACATTATCTGCTAACAACCAATCCTGTTAAATCGAAATGTACACATCTCCCTTCTTTTTTTTTAATCTTTATTTATTGTAACTCCATAAGGCGGCAAGTAACAAATCAGACTTGTATCCTTAATATTAAAGGCTTGTGTATGTGAGTCTTTACCGTACCATGAAAGTCCAAAGTTGCCTCAAATTTGCTGCCTTTTGTTTTTTATATAGGCATGACAATATGTGACTTATAGAAAAATGTTGAGCTCTAGTAAGGCCTGGATCAGGCCTTGGTTATATGTTTTTCGGGTAGGTTGGATAAGTACCTGGAACAGTTAGATCCCTAAGTCACCTGCGGCAGAACTAAACATAATGTACACATTTCCCTTCTTACCTGATTTTTTAGTAAAGAGAAATTAGGTTTGCTAAACTGGCATAAAGTATATTTTTTGTAAGACCTCTCCTGAATTTTAGTTAATTTATGAGATCCTCTTGGGTTTTTAGGTTTACCCAACTGACAAAAGCATCTACTTCAAATTGCCCATAAGTTGAAATTGTAAAAAAACAAAAATAGAATATATTTTAGAACTTTAATTACACTGAAATAGCATTGCAGGCATGCCTCTTGATGTTTTTTGCTTTGGCATATACAAGTAAACACAACTGTTATATATAACTGCTGGTATGGTGGTTTAATACATTATTTTTACAGTACACACCACAAACCGAGTAAATACAGCTAAATTTAAGATTTTAATTTGCTGTCTGGACCCAAGGTTTGTGTCATGGCCCTGATAACTCCCATTATAAACAAAACTAAAACAGGTCTCATTCTATGGCTCTGGATTCCCAGATCAAAGTGAAAATGTGACTGCAGCTCCCGGGTTATGAACTGAATGCACGGCAGTGTGATCTAGGGAAGAGGGGCTGTGAAGTATGGTTCCTTTTCAAAACAACTTTTATTGAACAGGCACAACCAAAACAGCATGAAGCAAAGAGAATTGATTCTAGGAGATTCATGTGGTGTCCAAGCAGGCCTCAGGGCATCCACTACCCCCTCCTTTACCTCCCCATGATTCACTTTAAATAAAAAAAAATCTCCCAAGACCTGTGCAGGATAACTAGATAACTATAGATAGATAGATTTTAATCCTATGGACCTTTAACTATAAGCAGCAGTTTTATCCAAAACTTCTATCTGCCAAATCTCATTGTTTTCAGCACAGCGATTTTTAAGGACAAAATAAAAACAGGTTTGATTACAAAGGCACATTTTTTTATAAAGGGAGCTTTTATCTTTTAATAAGGGAATCTTTATAAGTGCTAAGGTCATTTTGACAATATTACCTATGGTGTAACAGAAAAATAAATAAATAAATGACAATGAAAGAAAATTTTGATCTGCTGTCATTTAATTAGTTTCATTGGCTTTACTAACAGTTGGATTATTAAAACAGAACCAACCTATTTGCCACTGATAAACTTCAGACTGAAAGAGGCAATAGCTTAAAAAAATGTTGTTATGGATACTTAGAAGACTATGCTATCTATCTATCTATCTGAATGTAGCAAATGTTTAAACTAAAAGGGTCTCATGATTTGAGCAGGACTTCATTCTAATGCATTATCCATCATTATCTAGTACTGGCACATGTATAAGGTTATGTGTGCAACTAGAGTAACCATTTTATAATATATCTGTGTCTGATCTATATAGATCAGTATATATATATAGTATATCCTTACTGCAGGTTTAACTAGTTGACTGTCACCAGTTATCAGTTTTGAATAAGCAGTAAAAGAAAAAACCTTGGATATTTTGTTTTCCAAAAAGGTGGCTATTATTCTGACTTATCAATTTTTCTTCTAAATTTTACATGAATTATTTATTTTTTAAATATTTGGGGGGAGGGTCGGTCTTACGTTTCATTATTTTTTATAGTCTGTATGAACAGGAAAATTTGCAGACATTAAAAGTTTACTAAAAGAGGGCCTCTGAATAACTGTTTGTGGGATGGCTAAGAGGGGGAGTAATTATTCTGAAAGCAGAAGCCTTTTGATCTCAAGCTGACTTATCTCAACTGCAGAACATTTTCTTTGATAAAACAGTCAGAAGATGCTGCAGCTCTTCTAACAATGGCCCCTTATTCCATGCCAGCATTTTTTTGCTTTCTTCACAAGTGTTGGAAACTAAGGAAAATTGATATTTGTGGATCATGTTAACCTCCGGACAGTCATTTTTTTGTGCCATCTTCTAGACTGAATTCTGTTGTCATTTGTGAAGGAATCTAAAAGAAAACATTGTATTCTTCTAATCTGCTGTCTTAAACTGTTAAATTATTCTTGCAGTGTTAGGAACACCCAGTTCTGGCAAAAGTGAAAGTTTTTACATGATTCTTTGTATGTTTTTTTTTTTATTTACAAAGTTTTATAAAGTGATCAGAAATGGAACACTTAAAAGTGAATACTGGCAGTGGGCACTATTAGCGCTATGCAAACAACTTTTTTTCTCTGAAATAATTATTGCTTTTATGTTTATTATAATTTTGTATTTGACAGTGTTTAAAGTAGAATTTAGACTGCCACGGTTTCCTGAGAGAATATTCCCATTTCTGATACACACTTTAAAAAGGACAAGGCACTAGAATGAAGTCCTGCTCAAATCATAAGACCTTTTTAGTTTAAACATTTGCTACATTAAGAAAAAAAGAAAGATAGATAGATAGATAGATAGATAGATAGATAGATAGATAGATAGATAGATAGATAGATAGATAGATAGATAGACAGACAGACAGACAGACAGACAGATAGATAGATAGATAGATAGATAGATAGATAGATAGATAGATAGATAGATAGATAGATAGATAGACAGACAGATAGATAGATAGATAGATAGATAGATAGATAGATAGATAGATAGATAGATAGATAGATAGATAGATAGATAGATAGATAGATAAATAGATAGAATAACTCAACATCTTGAAAGGAGTTGATGTTGTTAACTTAAAGAAAAAATTAATGTTCACTTTGCAAGGTGACTTAATAAATAAGGTGAGCCTGTGCTCCTTTAAACATACAACAATGTGTAATAGTGAGTGTGTGTGTAATACAATAGTGTGTAAAGTTAACACAAAACAAGTACAACTGGGTGAATCAAGTGAATACAGTTTCACTTTGATTATTAAGCTCTGGGACCATGACTTTGCATAGTGAACAGTTACTATTCAATTAGTAAATGCACTCCATGTATACACATTCACAACTGTATATGTATGTGTGTATATATAAATTATTATTATTACTATCATTTTACATTAATCTTCTTTAATTTGAGCAGGTTTACTGAATGCACTGTTGCAGAAATGTTTTAATGATAGTAATAAATATCCCATTATTGTACATGATCTTATATGCAGATAAATAAAAAACAGGGCACACAAGAAAGGAAGAAATAAGCAGCGATGTCACATCGGTTTGTCAGGAAGCATGGAAGGTTCGGCCAAGGGAAGATCACTTACCGTGCCATGGCCGCTAAATTGGCATCGCAGTACTTTAGAAGCTAACCACAGTCCTTCCACTGGCACTATGAGTCCTTGGGAACTTTTTTGCTAATTATGACAGTGACTTTCTTTAAAGGAATATGTGGTCCTGGTTTTTGAGAAGAAGAGGCTCTTCTGTGACTCTATGCACCACCGCTAGATATACACATGCAGTTATTACACATAAAAAATTATACACATGCACATTATTACAACATGCATAAAGGAATATAATATAGCATTGCGCTGTATCTTACATCCCTATGGACTTCTCAGGATCCCGCAGGCTGATTTAACTTACTTGCTGGAGAAGAATACGATGAGCTCTGATACCAGGGGTTGCTGCCTTTCTCTTCCAGGCTCTCGGGGTCTGGTTTACATCTTTCTTCTAAGTGCGGGAAAACATTGACAGGAGATGACCCATTCTCTGTTTTCAGCATCCTAGCTGGGAATGAAGCCTGTGTGGTTCCAGAGCTGATAGAGTCCGCAGATTGAGCTTTGCTGGGCTTCCTATCAGAGATGAGAGCCTCCACACTGAACGGCAAGGCTTGCCTCTTCCATCCACACACCACCTCTGGAGTGCTGCTGGCCACTGGAGTCTCTGTCTTACTGTCCTCGGGCTCTTTGGTGCTTGTCCCAGGGGATCCTGCTTGGTCAGAATTCATAGTCAGTGGATAAGGGGCCATAAAATATTTGCCAAGGTGATGGAGAATGCAATGCAGCAGATGATCTGTACCTGGTCCAAGGTGGATAGGGGGATCACTGATACCTTAGGAACTCTCCCAGGAGACCAGACAATTGTAGATAAGGGACTGTCCCTGGTTACAAGACAATAGGAAGTTAACACTTGCAGGAGATCAATAAATTCTTAAGGACAAGGTGACCACTTGTAGATGATTAGCTGTCTCTGATCCTAAGAGAACATGTGGTCACCACCCACCCGCAAGGGAGGAACTGTATCTTGTCCAAGGGGAATAGGCGATCGATAGATTTGTATTTACTATGTGAGTCTTATAGATGATCACCTGTCTCTGGTCTTAAAAAAAGTGGTCACCACCCGTAATGGAGGAGCTGTACCTTGTTGAAGGTGAGTGGGTGATCAACAGTTTCATTACGGATAAGGTGATCACTTGTAAGTGTGGATCTGTGCCTGGTCCCGAGAATAGGTGGTCACCAGCAGGAGAGGAATGCTTAAAATAAATAGGTAATTAATACTTCCTTAGAGATTAGGTGATCGCTTGTGGATCATAAGTTGTCCCTGTTTCCAGAACAGGTGGTAATGAGAAGAAGAGCTGTACCTGGTCCAAGGAAGGTAGGTGACCGCTAGTTCCTTCAAGTTTAGGTTATTACTTGTTGATGAGCTTCCCCCCAGTTTCCAGAATAGGTGCTCATCGGCAGGAAGGAAGCCGAATCTTGTCCAAGGGGAGTAGGTACCCACTAGTAACTGATAGGACCGTATAGGTGATCACTTGTAGTTGAGGAGCTGTCCCTGGTCTCAGGAGGATAGGTGCTCACCAGCAGGAGAGGAGCTGTATTTGCTCCAAAGGGAGTAGGTACTTATAGGTGATTACTTGTAGTTGAGGAGCTGTCCCTGGTCCCAGGAGGATAGGTGGTCACCAGCAGGAGAGGAGCTGTATTTGCTCCAAAGGGAGTAGGTACTTATAGGTGATTACTTGTAGTTGAGGAGCTGTCCCTGGTCCCAGGAGGATAGGTGCTCACCAGCAGGAGAGGAGCTGTCCACGGACAAGAGGTGCTGCCACAAGATAACTTCAATGGCAGAAGACATGGCAGGTGTCAGTTATCAGTGGCCTGGGATGAGGGAATATGAAATCCTCCACATCCTAGCAGTAGATGTTGGAAATACTTGTAAGTGTTTCACAAATAGCTTCCCAAGACTCCGGATCTTTAATCAGCAAGGAAGCTTCTCCCTTTTCTGCCCCCTCACTCCTCTTCACAGCTAATAAAGCGCTCTCAATTTCCTTTCATGGGACCGCCCTCCAATCACAAGGACATACCCTTTAAAACGTCACTTCAGGAGGTTTCCATTGGCTCCCAGCCTCCCACATCCCAAAGCCAGAACCAAATAATAAAAACGGAATGAGAGAGGAATTAGGAGTTCATGAAGTAGCTCTGGCTGTGTCTTTAATGGCTGCACAGTCAGGGGCTATATGAGTGCAAATCATCAGTAGGCAGCCATATAAAGGGCATCAACCTGCTTTTATGACGCCACTTCTTGTGCTGTTTACCCTGAAGAGGAAGGCTTGTCAGTACACAGCACTATCCCCAGCAGGACATAAAGCACGTGCGATCTGTAAGATCTCATCTGATCATCTATAGGCAGCACTCACCAGATCCAAGGTCCTTTCCTAGCTAGAATGTCAGCTCACTGGACCAGCTTTTTTTTTTTTTTTTGGGGCAGAACCTCCAGCCACAGACTTAGGGATCCCCTCCCTCCAGTCCACACATTAATTAAGCTGTCATCTTAATTAAACAACACACATTTCTCCTGTCAAGGCAATTAATAACCATAATTATTATTATATAGTGGCGACACTATATGGTGGGCATCAAAGGAGGAATACAGAGGAGTTCATTAGCAGCTCCATTCAGCCCTGGGAGCTGCTCCACTTAGCTGAGTAATGGTTAATTTATGGCGCTGGCCGGGGCTGTTGCTGCGCACTGAATTGAAAATCACCAGGCGATCCTTCAGCACAAGTCAGAGCATTTAATAAGGCAGACAAGTTATGTTTTGTTAGGCGCCAGGCTCGGCACCATCAAACAGAGAAGCTACCTCGGGGAGAATGCTCCACATTAACCCCTCAGCCTCCCATACAGGCACACATCACAGTTTCTTTCTCTCCCTTTTTTATTATTAGCATTTCTTATTTTATTTATTGTAGTAAAAGCATATCCGAACCATATCCCCAGAACAACAAATAGTAGTATGCTGCTTACCAATTCTTAGATTTAATCACTTTTTTTTCTTTCTTTCTTTTTTTTCCCCCTTTATTTTAACCTGCCATATGGTGGCAACCCTACTAAGCAGGCTTGTCAACTCAGGACAGAAGTGTTTTAGTGTTAGGACTACACAACTCTGTGTAAGGCTGGCCATACACTATACAATTTTCTTATTCAATTTTCTTCAGATTTACCTTCAACTATGTAGTTTACTACATACACATTGACCTCATATTATATGGTTTTGGCGAATGTAAAGAAAAATTTAATAGGAAAATTGTATAATGTATGGCCAGCCTAGAACTCACTACACAGAATTTGATTATACAGGTTCCTTTAGATCTACAAACAACTACCTGGTGCCAGGGCCTGCTTGATTATACAGACTCATTGGATAGCTAAGGTAGGCGCTCATATTACATAATTTTATTTCTTTATTTTATGTTTTTTTTTTTTGTATTTAAGTATTTATATATCACCAACAATTTACACAGATATATATATATATATATATATATATATATATATATACAGGCATACCCCACTTTTAATTACACAATGGGGTTTATTTGCTAAAGTTGGAAAATGCCAAAGCAGGCTCACTTCTGTATAGAATCCAATGATCTTCCAGGTTTTATTACCAAAGCTTAATTGAACAAGCTGGGGTTAGAAGCTCATTGGTTTCTATGCAGAAGTGAGCCTGATTTTGCACTTTCCAATTACAGTAAATAAACCCCATTGTGTACTTAAAAGTGGGGTATGCCTGCATATATATATATATATATATATATATATATATATATATATATATATATATATATATATTGTACATTCAGATCAGTCCCTGCCCCTACCCTCCTAAGTAAGGGCCTTACAATTTTAGGATCCCAATTCACATTCATGTACAGGATCAATTAAGACAAGAGCACCAACAATCTACACAGCAATATATATATATATATATATATATATATATATATATATATAATATATATATATATATAATATATAATATATATAGGCATACCCCACTTTTAAGTACACAATGGGGTTTATTTACTACAGCTGAAAAGTGCAAAATCAGGCTCTCTTCTGCATAAAATGATCTTCTAACCCCAGCTTGTTCAATTAAGCGTTTGTAATAAAGAATGGAAGCTCATTGGTTTCTATGCAGAAGTGATCCTGATTTTGCACTTTTCAGCTGTAGTAAATAAACCCCATTGTGTACTTAAAAGTCAGGTTAAAACTCAGGTATGCCTGTATATATATATATATATATATATATATATATATATATATATATTGTACATTCAGATCGGTCCCTGCCCTCCTAAGGGCCTTACAATCTAAGGTCCCCAATTCACATTCATGTACAGGATCAATTATGACAAAAGCACCAACAATCAACACAGCGCTATATATATATATATATATATATATATATATATATATATATATATATATATATATATATATATATATATATATATATATATTGTACCTTTAGATCCCTGCCCTCAAGGAGTTTGTAATCTAAGTTCCCTAATTCATATTCAGGTACAAGTATCAATTAAGACAAGAGCCAATCAACTAATTACTACCTAACCATTATTACCTAACCTACCTATGTCTTTGGTATGTGGGGGGAACTACAGTACCCTGTGGAGACCCACATAGGCACAGGGAGAACATGCAAACTGCAAAGTAAGTCTAAAATTGATTGTACAGATAGATTGAAAGGTGTATGGTGACCCTTGGATTACTTGATGTTAACCTGCCTCTAGTTTCTACTCCATAAACAGGGGGAAGCGTTCTATAGTTCATAGAAATAACAGGGAATAATAATAACTGATAAAACTTATAAAAGCCAGGGACAAAGAGCACAGGAATTTGTGATTAGATGAACCGCTTTCTTTTAATGTTTCTTATGTTACTTAAATGTATTATTTGAATTTTAATATGTCATCTGATATACTAATATACTTATTATTGACAGGAGCTCTTGTATCCTCTTTCCTGCAGCATATTCATATGGTCTTGTGATACTGAAATTCTGCGCTGTTTGGGGGCGTCCGATCCACTGCTGTGAATGTAATTCATGTCAGCTGAGATCTGCAGGCAGTCATGGGTTTATCCAAATATATTGTTCTAAAGAGTGGAATCTGATTCTATCTATCTATCTATCTATCTATCTATCTATCTATCTATCTATCTATCTATCTATCTATCTATCTATCACGTGCAGTTTAGTACTTTAGAGAAAATATTCATTTACATGTATATAGTAATTGTGAGTTGAAGACCTGCAGTCTCGGCTCCCCTAGGACTGTAAGTGTGTTTTCTGATGTCATCATACTTAGAACCCATTGGGTCCATTCATTCAATGAATTGTGAATCATTAATAGTAAGGACGATGTGCCTATCACCGCCAACAAATACTGGTTCTGATTCGGAATTGTCACTTAAACTTGTCTTGATTTCAGAAAGAAAGATTGTATTATGCTTCTTGAAATGCCCCTGATCCTGATTGTGAGTTTGCAGTAAATACATCGTTTGGGGTGAAAATGAATCGTTAATAAATCGGGCCTATTGGTTCACATCAGGTAGGTGACAACAGTTGTACAGCTCAGCAGAAAACAGGTCCGGCTGGTGTACATACCACATGGCATGCTGGACACTTCATACAAGATACTTTGTTAAATGTGGACATTGTAGAGCTTCAGATTTCTATCCCTCAAGATCATCAGGACATTTCCAGGATGATCGCTTTTCTCTGTTGTATTCAATCAGAAATTGTGTTTTGTATACTTTTAGTTATTATGATGCACAGTATTTTTCTGTTTTATTAGCTTTTATATCAGGAAATCAGTTTTATATTAATTTCGTTACTATATAGTGCACTGTGTTTTTCTGTAACATAAGTTGTTATATGATACACTGTATTTTTCTGCAAAAATGTTATTATATTATACACTATGCTTAGTGTTTTTTTAGTTATATGATGCTCTGTGTTTTTCTGTAGATATACATTTTTATATGATGCAGTATATTTCTTTGCAATATAGTGTTATAAGATCCATTGTGTTTTGTGTTATTTTAGTCATTATCTGATGCTCTGAGTTTTTCTGTAATATATTTTTTTATATGACGTTCTGGTTCGTATCATTTCAGATGTTGTATGGTGCTCTGTGTTTTTCGGTTCTTATATCATGGATTGTGGTTTGTGTTATGATACACTGTGGTTATGTTTATTTATATGATGCTCGGTGTTTTGTGCTAAACCCTTGCTTATTTGATGCACCGTTTTTTCTGTTGTATTGATTATTATATGATGCATTATTGTTTATGTTCTAGGAGGTTAAGTATGGTTTATGTTCTATGATGCACCTCGTTTTGCTGTCATATGATGCACTATAGTTTTCTATTGTGGCGAATTATTGTTCTGTTATACGAGGTATTATATGATGTACTATGCTCTTCTGGTATTATAGGATGTAATATTTGATGTACTGTATTGTTCTGGTATTATAGGATGTATTATTATATGATGTCCTGTGTTCTTCTGATATCATAGGATGTATTATGTTCTTCTTATATTATAGGATGTATTATATGATGTATTATGTTCTTCTGATATTATAGGATGTATTATATGATGTACTGTGTTATTCTGGTATTATAGAATGTATTATATGATGTGCTTTGTTGTTCTGATATTATATGATGTATTCTGTTCCTCTGATATTATAAGATGTATTATACTGTATGATGTGCTGTGTTCTTCTGATATTATATGATGTATTATGTTCTTCTGATATTATTGGATGTATTATATGATGTGTTGTGTTCTTCTGGTATTATAGGATGTATTATATGATGCTCTGTTTCTCCCTTATAAGAGTAAATTTGTGATGTTTTTTCTTTCTTTTTAAGTATGTTTACAAGAAGTTTTATATGGTGCTATGTGTTTCTTCCATGAGAAGTATGCACTATGTTTTTTTTTAGCTATACACGACTCACTGTATTTTTTTCATAACGTTCTTTGTTATGTTTGTTTCTCTAAATAGAGCTACGGTATTACCTGATGCATTGTATTTTCTATAGAATATTATACTAAATATTATATTATGCAGCGTTCTTCTGTTTATGATGTGATATATAGTATATATAATATTTAAGATCAGTGTGTCTTTTTATATGAGGCACTGTTTTGTGTCCTATTTGCTAAGATACCGTTTTTGTCTGTGATATGAAGTATATGATGAAGTGTTAGTTTCCATTCTGAGTCGGTGCCACACACACACCTGTATGCCAGCAGACCACCATAGCTGAGTGTTGCAGCATTGTACAGAAATCTTACTAAGGAAATCATCGTATGATGAGGACAGATCGTTCAATATATAATGCTGTAGAGAAAGAATAGGCAGCTTTAGCCCAGAAGCCGCAGAGAGGTCCAGCTGTAGATAAATCTAATGTGAGACACACTGAAGTCTATTATAGATGGGAGAGATAAGGGATGACTGGCAGGGGCCATAATTTGGCAGTCTGCATCTCATTACTAGATAACATCGATATCACAAAGCACTTATTCTGGGAGCATCATTCCTTCTGGTATAGGATTAAACTGGAACATTTTGTCCAGTGTTTGCATGCTGCCACATGTTCATGTACTTTGAGGGATAAATTACATTTTCATGCAGTGTAATGTCATAGAGGTGATGAGATCCCATCCCATGTAATATGTACAATTATACAGAGGAACTGAACTGAAATAAACCTCTTTAGTCTATTATGGAAAAAAAAAAAAAAGGTTCTAAAAGGGCTAAAAAGTACTTCTCTGGGGAATCAAACTTAGCTAAGTGTTAACTAAAGTTAATGGTAATATTCAGAAGTCAAAATACTAAACCCAAAAAAACAGTACAGTACTGGACAATCAGACTTTGCTGGGGATTCAAAGAGAACCAGTCACCAATAGGTTTATGGGCAGACCCTGACTATTAAGTCTTAAATCTTCATAATTGTGCAGGCTTACCAATAGCAGAACACACATATTCCCCAACAGCCACAAATTATATAAAACCCCTTTAAATACACCAAAGGCCATTGCAAACTCAGATATTACCTTGTAAAAGTAGAATTGACATCATCATCATGCTGTGCATAGCCTGTGCAGAGAGCAGAGCTGTGGGAGGGGCTTAACAGCTTCTCCCACTATAAGTTGCCTGCAGAAAACCACAGGAGGGGGCAGATATAGGACCAGTCACCCTGCACAAGGAGAGAAAGTGATAGGTCTTTATTACAGAAAGCTACTGCACAAAGGCAATGTTGCACACTGGATTACTGCACAGATCTGGAAGAAATACACAAAGCACGAGCGGTGGCTGGTGTTCAATATTTTTAATATTTGCTATTGTCTTCCTGATTCTCCTCCCGGCCAATCAGGAAGCAGTTTTTGAGACCCGATTAGCCATGCAGTCAATCCATGGCCAATCGGGTCTCATTCAGGACCCACTTCCTGTTTGGCCTGGAGGAGAAGTGATGGCCCCAGAGAGAGGATCTGCAGCCAGGATCCATGTCTGCCTGATCTGCCTCCTTCGTAAGGTAAGGAGGCCTCTGATCGCTGCCACATTCCTGTCCGTCTGCCGTGGGGGGGGGGGGGGGGGTCGCTACATTTCCCTCTGTCTCCTGGCTGAGGTTGACGTTGGTTTTCCGCCCCCCCCCCCCACACGAGAGACAGACGGGAATGCAGCGGTGATCAGAGGCCTCCTTACCTTATGAAGGAGGCAGATCAGGCAGACATGGATCCGGGCTGCAGCTCCTCTCTCCGGGGCCATCGCTTTTCCTCCAGACCGAACAGGAAGTGGGTCCTGACTGAGACCCGATTGCCCATGGATTTACTCCATGGCCAATCGGGTCTCAGAAACGACTTCCTGATTGGCCGGGAGGAGAATCAGGAAGACGATAGCAAATATTAATTGTGCTCTGTGCCCCGAGCCCACCCTTTTTTGAAGCCAATTAGAGCCTCAGGCTCTAATCATGTGCTTAAAAAAAAAAAAAACATTGAAATCCATGCATCTGGAGCCCGGCATGTATATTACCAGGTCAGACTCATGGATGGGGGGGCAGCACCCGTGTGCCCCCTATGGACAGGTCGCCACTGCAAAGCACACCAACATTCCAGAAGGAATACACATGCCTCTTGTATTTTGACAATATTTGCTTATCCAGGAATTCAGCTTTATGGAAGAGTTGTATTTGCTCCCTTTGTTACTTGTTGAAGGTTCTTCTTAAATTGCTGCTCTGCCAACTGCCCAACCTCACATTCTTGGGTTGATTTACTAAAAAGTCGCAAATCTGTACTTTAAATATTTTATGAATATTCGTGTCAATTATTCCATCATGTGAGAAGCCACCTAAATTAAACTGAACAGGAATTTTTTGTACACGATTGAATAACTGAAGTCAATAATAATAGTGAAGCTCCTCAGCTTATTTAGTAAATAAGCCTCCTTGTCTCTTAGCTTCTGAGTGTGCATAACAGAGCCACTTGTTATCATTATTGCTCCTAATTTTATTATCAAATCCCACAACTGTTACATTTCAAATCACCACTGACTCCCAAACTGAAGAGTCAGAGTAAATAAAGCTATATGGGGGGGGGGGGGGGGGGGAGTAGTTAATATTTAACCCTGCACAATCATAATCATGCAGGAATATTCAGCTTCTTGCATAAGCTTGGTCCTTAATTGTTCTCTTTAGGATCATGTTTACACTTGTTCATTTTCCTATATTAAACACATTCATTTTATTGCATGAATATGCATTTCAAGTATAAAATACTTTGTTATATTAACAAACGTGCTACTGGCGCAAAATAAGCTACTTATTCTTAACTGAGTTTGCTGCAATCAAAAATATATGCCACCCTGTGGATGAATATAAAAAATATATACAATTCATGGATTGCGCTAACTATAGTATATGTATACCACTATTAAACATATATTATTGTGAAAATCATATGTGCATTCTTACTGGTTAGTCAAACTATACAAACTTATTCAACTGTAATCACTATACCACAATATTATACTGTATGCCCAGTGACTAATCACCACAAAGTGCAAGTGCCATAAATAAAAAAAAAGTAAAAAAAAAAAACTACTAAAAATTGCTATAAATAGTCCTTATGCAAATTGTTGCTCTCAATCCATAAAAAATAACATAAATACAACAACATGAAAAATATTCCTGTGCCACAGTACAATAAATGTGCTTAGTGAGTGATCACTTTTGCATATGGTTATCTTTCATTTTCAATATTAAGTGCTTCTGTATCCACCATTCACCGTGACTCCACCACCACCTAATGCAATGGCCACTCACCAGACAGACCAAACATGTATGCGCCTTTGATTCATTCAGGATAACCACTCCATTAACCAGCAGCCTCTCTGAGAAGTATATTAGTGCCTCTTGCTCTACAGTTTCTCATACAAACACATGAATAGCCATCATAGTGTAGTATATACAGTACTTTAGTTTATTAAAAAAGGTTAAAAAACATATCTAAACTCACATGCTCGAGTGCCCTTAAGCTGGCACCAAGCTGTCCAGCCGTGTAGTTGGAACGCACGCTGATATACAGAGACACAGGGGGAGACTAACAAACAGAGTAACATCACCCTCCATATACACGGCTGGACAGCTTGGTGCCAGCTTAAGGGCACTGGAGCATGTGAGTTTAGATATATTTTTTTACCTTTTTTAAGGAGGAGAATGAGCAGACTGTTTTGAGATGATAGAAAGGCAAGAGTAAATCAAATAACCCCTCGGTATAACCAAGATATTCAGAATACCATCTCTGAATGAATAACACATCAAACCATAAAGCAGATGGGCTACAGCAACAAAAGACCACTCCAGGTGCCACTCCTGTCAGCTAAGGACAGAAAACTGAGGCTACAATTCGTACAGACTCACCAAAATTGGACAATAGAAGACTGGAAAAATGTTGCCTAGTCTGATGAGTTTTGATTTCAGCTGCGACATTCAGATGATATGGTCAGAATCTGGAGTAAACAACATGAAAGCATAGATCCATCCCGCCTTGTATCAAACGTTTAGGTTGGTGGTGGTGTAATGTTGTGGGGGATATTTTCTTGGCACACTTTGGGCCCCTTAGTACCAATTGGGCATTGTTTAACCCCCCTGACGGTATTCCCGAGTCTGACTCGGGGTGGATTTTTTATACCAAGAGCGGTATCCCGAGTCAGACTCGGGACTGCATCGCTGGATCCAGGAGGAGGATTACTTACCTTCTCCCTCGGATCCAGCGTTGTCTCCCCGCTGTACGAGCGAGCCGTGTCTCGCTCGATGCATTACATCGCCGATATCCGTGCCCTGCGAGCGTTGCGACGCACGGGCACGGAGATCGGCGCCAAATTCAAAAAGTGAAACAAACAGTAAACATACAGTATAATGTAATCTTACAGATTACATTGCTGTATGTAAATATTTCACATCCCCTTTGTCCCTAGTGGTCTGCCCAGTGTCCTGCATGCAGTTTTATATTATAAAAACTGTTCTTTATGCCTGGAAACTGGAGATTGCCCATAGCAACCAAAACTGTCACTGTACATCAAAAATGATTTTAGACCAGCTAGAAAACAGCGATAATAAATTAGAATCACTCGCAGAATTGAGCGATAGCGATTTGTGGGGAGATCCGTCATCAAATACTGAAAAGTAATGACAGTGACAGTTCTGCAACTGAGCAAATTTCAGTGTTTTTGATTTGATTACATTATTGAATAATTTTTATTATTGTTATATTATTATTTGGTACAATTATTTATAATTATTTATTATATTATAATTTATGATTTAATTTTTCAAACTTTATCATACCCGGGATGTCTGCTAGACTCTGGTTTGGACAGATTTAAGAGAGTTATTCCTAAGAATTGCAGGACTACAATATAAAACGCCAAATTTTCATGCAAAATAATGGTACCGCTTTTAGCACCTAAAATCCGAAATAATCGTACCGCCAGGGAGGTTAAAAACCATATATATATATATATATATATATATATATATATATATATATATATATATATATATACATACACACAAACACATCGTTATATAGGAGCTTAGCTGGTTATACTGCATATTTAGTCTCTGCTTTCTCCTGGTAATGCAGTGCAATGATTCTGATTCACTGCTCATCTCCCTTGGAGCAGAGCTGGACATATACTCTTAGCCCTTGTACACACGGTCGGAGAATCCATCAGAATGTGTCCTATCGGACCGTGTCGTCGGATAATCCGACTGTGTGTGGTATGCATTGGACTGATTCCGTCGGAATATCCGTCGGACCCAATTTTCCAACATGTTGGAAATATTTCCCTACCAACTGGGCCGATCTGACAAACTCCGATCATGTGTAGAGAATTTTGATCAGACCAAGTGCCACGCATGCTCAGATCAAATTCCTACATCAAAGCTATTGGCTACTAGCCTGAATATAGTCCCATCGTAACGAAATTACATCATCACGTTCTGAAAGATTGGATTTTTTGCCAACTTTGTCAGACCGTGTGTATGCAACAGTTTCGGACAAGATCCAACAGACAAAATCCGACGGGCAAAATCCGACGGATTTGGTTGTGTAAATCTCCGACCGTGTGTACAGGGGCTTAGACTAAAACATCTATAGATGTCTACAGAGTCTTAGCTGACTGTGCATGTTTATGTTAACAGAGAGGTGAGAAAAGCAAAAATGGCAGCAATCCTTAGCTTTTTTCCCTTTATTTCACCTGGTGATCCAGCCAGTAACACACCTCTTGTCGTAACCCAGCCATAGACGGTTTGAATCGATCCCTGCTGAACCAGCTAAGATTTGAAACATGTATGGGCAGGCTCCATGTACCTAACTCAATCAATCGATCAACTTGGGCACAACTAGCCTGTCGGATTGTAGATGTGATTATTGCTAGTGGCTATTATAGCTGCTAGCAGTAATCACTGTGTTCTCCCAGCAGGGATGGCTTCCCCTGCTGGGAGAATACAATGGCTCCCTAGGAGGGATTTCCCCTTCAACACTGACTGTGTTGATGGGGGAATCCAGTGGTTTTCTTTCCTGTAACCCATCGTTGCAGGAAACAAAATCGCTTCATCTATGGCACCTATTGGGGGTATGTATTTTGGATGAAACAGTAAAGCAGACGCCTTTGAACAGCAGCATTGTTAGTCTGAACCTACCAAAATCCCTGTACACACGGGCAGAGTGTTGGGAGACAAAGTACAAAGCTTAGCGGATGACATTCTGCCTGTGTGTATGTCGGTCTGTCCGTCAGAAGCATGCCGTCTGCCAAAGATATCCGGTAGATTCATTGGCTCCTGTGTAAATTGGCCCTAATATGCATTTGAATGAATGCCTAAGATTGGAAGCTCTTTGAAGGCAAGGACTGATATGAATGTATAAAATAAATGTAAAGTGCTGTGTAAATTGTTGGCACTGTATAAATACCTGTAACAATTAAATAGATAAATAAATACCTGGTAGTCCTGCCATTAAGGTCCTTGTTTAGGTATTTTTCTTTTATATGGTGACTTTCTACCTATCACCCTGTCACACAAGCATCTAACGGAGACTACAAGTGGTAATTTCAGCATACATTATGCAGGTATGGTCCACTACTATCATATTAAGAATCTTGTCCTGAGAAATGATATGCAGCCACTGCTGAAGTTGGATATCCAAAAAGCATCTCTAGCTATGATTAAGACCCCCCCCCCCCTTTTATTATTGTTTTTTTTTTCAAGAGGAGCTCCAGGCTCCTTTAGAGAAAATTAAAAGTCAGCAGCTACAAATACTTTAGCTGCTGACTTTTAACCTCCCCGGCGGTCTGATTATGTCTGATTAAGTCTGATTTCTGATTTTTGAATATGAAAGTGGTACATTGTTTTGCATGGAAATTTGTTGTTTTGTATTGAAGGGCTGTTATTCTAATGCCGTGTACACACGACCGGACTTTTCGACGGACTAGGTCCGATGGTCTTCCTGATGGACTTTCGGCGGAGTTCCGACGGAATTTCCAAATGAACGGATTTGGCCACACAGAAGCACACCAAAGTCAGACGGATTTGAACGTGATGACACATGACTGGACTAGAATAAGGAAGTTCATAGCCAGTAGCCAATAGCTGCCCTAGCGTCGGTTTTCGTCCGTCGGACTAGTACGAACTGATTTTTCGACCGGATTCAAGTCCGTCGGAAAGATTTGAAACATGTTTTAAATCTAAAGTCCGTCTGATTTTTAGACAGCAAAGGTCCGATGAAGCCCACACACGATCGAATTGTCCGGCGGATTCATTCCGTTGGACCTATTCCGTCAAAAAGTCTGGTCGTGTGCACACGGCATTAGGAATAACTCACTTAATTCTGTCCAAACAAGAGTCCCGGGTATGATAAAGTTTGAAACACAAAATCAAAAATTATAATATAATTAATAACTATAAATCATTATAAAAAATAATAATACATTTTATTCAATAATGTAATCAAATCAAAAACACAAAAAATTGTCCAAACAAGGGTGCAATATTACTAGTCAATGTAATAATAGACACTGCATATTGGTTTAGTAAACATCCCAGGTATGAATATTTTTGAAACATGGGACTGCACAAAGTCCGACGTCACAATTAGGATAATGGGAAGCAACATCTACATCAAAAGCGGTTTTAGACCAGCTAGAAAACCGAGATAGTGAATTAGAATCACTTGCACAATTGACCTAATTTCCCCACGAATCGCTATCGCTCAATTCTGCAAGTGGTTTTAATTTACTATCGCTGTTTTCTAGCTCGTCTAAAACTGCTTTTGACATAGAGGGGTGCCTTTTGATTGTCATGGAAGTTTCCAGGCAGAAAAAATGGCAGAAAGAATGGTAAAAGTGCAGGCAGGGCACTGGACAAAGCACTAGGGACCAAACTGGGGTGAAATGATTTCATACAGTAATGTAATCCTAACATATTACAATGTGTTGTGTGTGTTATGTTTTTTGTACTTTTTTTAATTTGCCATCGGGCTCCGCCCCCTTGCATCACAACAATCATAGGGAATGGA